>NW_024387250.1:335106-1637606 GCF_900408965.1 Simochromis diagramma
TCCCCTTTCACAAAACACAGCCCGAACTAGTGCGAGAGTGAAGATGAAGAGATCCAAAGGCGGTGGTGACGAGGAAGCTCCCCGGCATAATGGCTCAGCGGGCCGAAGGAAAGCAGACCAGCAGCAAAGTGACGGGGACGAGGGTGGCAGTGACATCGGCCCAGCCGACCTGCAAGACGACGACAATGACCAGGGCCTGAGGAGAGAAATAAGGAGCAAATACAGAGACCTCATCAGCTCAGTGCAACGTGAGTGACTACAGGCCAGCAGGTTTGGGGATGGCCAAAGTTGTTGATTTGTATGTATTACAAACAAATCCTTGATGTGCTTTTCTTCTTGTTTTGTTTTTCAGAGAACAGGGAAGATATGCTGAGCCCTTCAAACAACAAACTAACAGAGGTTTTAGAGGAAGCAAACAAACTTTTTAAAGATGGTAGGTCTGATACATGTAAATGAATAACACATGCCAGCAGATCAATCCTTTAGACTTTACAGTTTTTTGGGGGGGTTTTGGTGGCAGTTCGACAAGCGAGAGAAGCAGCCCTGGATGCACAGCTCCTTGTTGTGGCTACAGACCTGGGGACGAGAAAGCTAGCCAGCTGTTCTCCGAGGGAACCGCTTTCGATCCCACTGCTTTTGCTGAGCATCTCGTGAGTATGATTACTGTATCATGTCTGTCCTTCAGTCACCTTGCACGAGTGGTCCATACAGACCTTGCAGTTTTGTACAGTTGCAGTATTTCTGTCTGGATTTGTAACTCGAGCTGCACATGCTTTTCTTTTACCTTAAGTTATGTATGGTTAAAAAAAGGCAAGGAGGGCAAAACAAAGCTGACAGGAGTTTGTTTAGTGGACTCATATGATGGCCAGACAAACCCCAGTAATCATGAATTGTTAAATATTGTCTGTAGGGCTGTGTGATATGATTGAAATATACAGATCGGATGATGAAATGAAAACATCTATCGTTTCATATTGTCGCTATCATTTGTTTTGTGGTATCACAAAATACACTGTTTATGGCAATATTTTCTTAATTGTTTGGATGGTCATCGTGTGGATGCAGGCACAGAGAATACCAGCAGAAAGAGTATGGAGAGAGTTTACGGATGAGAAGCAAAAAAATAAACCTTAGACTCAAACATTAGAACAGGCTTTTACCCGCCGCACGGCTTGTAAGAAATACAAAGGAAATGGTGGCCGTTACAACTTGTATCTAAAATATATAGTTTAATGTACTGCCCAAACACTTGACTCCAACTGAAAAGTGAAAACACTTCACACAAGTCGAGTTGCTTGAGATTCACAGAATTTACAGAAAATGGTGGATGAGAAATGTCTTATATTGGGATATGAGTCATATGGCAGCCCTTTCTTTATGATAACGCGGTAGCTATAGCAGCTTTGTACTAGTTTTTTTTCCTGCTCATTTAAGTGAGTTATCAGACACAAATGCTAATAAATGTAGGAAAATGTGCGATTTTTAACACAACTTCCAAAGCATCACATACTGCAGTGGTCATGTCTATGTTTCTCTACAGTTGTCTTTCATGGGTCTGAACCGACTAGAAGATGATGAAGACGAGCAGCAGAACACCGCTAATGGCTACCTGCCACAGGACGCCTGGCACCGATTGGCCAGGAGAGCAGAGTGCTGCTTTAGGACAGCACCCTCTTTCCACTACATGTGAGTGATTTAGCAAGTCTGTTTACTAGCTGGGACTGCAGTGCCAGGGTCTTTGCCTGCCAACTAAAAATAGACTGATGTTCTGTGAAGAAGCAAATTAATAACACAGAAATTTTCTTTCGACAAGCGCACGTGGTCTTCTGCCAGTCCATAAAAGTAGAATAAGTGGTTCCAGATTTGCTGCCATCAATCAAAGCATCCTTGAACAGCTCTTTGTCGTTTCCTAAAAACCTTCTTTTCTCTTAATTTTTTTTCTCTTCCACCGTTTGCTCCTCCTGTCTCATGGAGTGCAAATAACAAGTGCTTGAGTGATGCCAGGTTGTGTCGTTTGCTGTCATAGCCTGGGTATACTCAACTTTGTACTTTTGTCTCAAATGGCAAAACAAGTTTGTTGTTTCTACCTTTAACAGGAGGAGATTTCTTGCATATTTTACAAAGTATTTTGTGGTGTTGGAATTTCTTGGCTGTTGTTTATGCAGTCTGGGATTGTGTCGTTGTTGTGCCTGCTGGGAAATGTAAACGCATGACACTGTTGTACCACTCACATCAGGTTGCGACACTTTTATATCGCATAAAAATTTATGCTGGTATATTATGGATGGTATGATGTGGCACCAAAATTATACTGCAGCAGGGTAATGCTTACTCAGTCATACTCTGGCTTTTGCAGTCATGTGATGCTATTTTGAGAATTTGATGCTGTTACGATGACGTGAATAAGGTCCCAGACACACAGTCAGCAACCCCCTGGCAACCAGCAGTCGTGATGGAAGAGAGATGTGTATTTCCTGACCAGCTGGGTGAATGGTTGCTGCCCGTCACTGGTGAAATTGGGACACAAAGAGGTCGGCTGGTTCTGCACAAATATCCTTCTTTTAATTGTTTTTCACTGGCAGATTGCTCCAGCTGCCTGTAGATTGATGCAGGAAGCTTTTCTGTAGACACTTACCAGCAAACTCTCCGAGTGGTCATTTTTTTTTACTACCGCGATGGAGTTTAGTTGGTGCGTGTTTGCAGGACAAGTTGGTGTCTTCCATGGAAACTACAAAGCAATCTGCAGGACTAAATGATCACAAGGAGGCTTTTGGTGTGGCAACCCTCTTTATGGCTGATTCAAACCTACCCACTCACCATCAGTCAGGGAAGACACAGTTTCCCCTCCCTGGTGGCGGTGGTCATGTCCAATATGGTGGACAACTCAACAATGTGAGCATAATGTCATCAACGCAAACCTCACCCTGGGATTTTACATATGAGAAGTTCTAAACAGAAGGCGCATTGTCCAAATTATGGCGTAAGATGGAATAACACACAGTGGTTTTATGTGGATACGTTTCTGATTTTCGTTTTTTTTTTTTTTTTGTTTCTCATCCTCTGGTTCTTTGCAGGATGGGCTCGTTCTATGCAGAACCACCTCCCCCAAACACAAAGGATAGAACGGCAAAGAAAAGCCTACCAGCAAAGGAAGCCAAAAGGATAATGGCCTACTCAGGTTAACTGAAATGAACACTTCCATGGCTGCTGTTACCTTACATGTAGTTTAAGATACATGTAGTTAGCCCACCCGTCCCTGTTTCCATTTTCCAACACATAACACCAAGTTTCACCACATACTCACCACATTGTTGGTATTTGGACCAAAATGATCCCCTGTGTGACATTCTTCTTCTGTTTAATTTGGAACCCCTGGAAGTTTATTTTAAAGCTATTCGTAGTGATCTTGGTTTGAAGTTGGACAGTGATTGTTAAATTAGAAGCGTAAATCAGAGCGGGGTCGTTAAGTCTAGTTTTCATCATTTAAGGCGATTGGCAACCAGTCAATTTTTTTTCTTTCTAGGCAGCACTTTGAAACAGTGATCCATGCTTTTATTCATCCCATCTGGATTACTGCAACTCTCTTTATGTGGGAGTCAGTGAGTCGCTACTCTTGCACCTGCAGCTGGTTCAAAATGCGGCTGCACGAATGTTAACAGGAACTTGTAAAACAGAGCATAATAACCCTCTCCTGGCCTACTTACTGGCTGACCGTATATTTTAAAGTTCAACTTTAATCTTTTCACAATCTTACACCACCGTACCTCTCTGAGCTTCTTCACCCCTACACACTCTCAAGTCAGCTGACCAGACTGCTCCTGAAGTACTGAGATCCAGAAGGAATGTTAGGGGGACAGGGCCTTTCTGTCGCTGCTTTAAATTATGGAATAACTTTCCCTTACATGTTAGAGAGGCCCCTTCACTGTAATCTTCATCTTTCAGAGCATATCTTGACTTTTTATTATCTAATTGTATTTCTTACAAATGAAATTACAACAGATTTTTAAAATTTATTTTTTAATTTTGTGGACCTATCCCACTTATTCGGTGTGTCATTAAATGTCTTTTAGCTGAAGAAAATGGAAGAGTCGCAACAAGAAGCGACAGAAAAAGAAGTGGAAAGGATTCTGGGGTACCTGAAGAGTTATTACCAAGATGATCGTGAGTTTGAAGTCGACCTCAGAGACATCGCATGGCTGTGTAAACTATTAGTTGCTCACGTGGTACTTTTTTCCCCTCTCCTTCTATCACAGCAACCTCACCAATATCATATTACGAGTTCGTCATTGACCCCAGCTCCTTTTCCCGGACAGTGGAGAACATCGTTCACACTTATTTTCTGATCAGAGTAAGGAGTATTTACTAAAGATTTAAAAGTGAACTCCAGTGCCTCCTGGTGACCATAAACAGGCATGGACAGTTTCATTTGTGTTTCAGGATGGACTGGCAAGAATGTATCTTGATGAGGAGAAATTGCCATGTATAGGTGAGATGATGTGACACTTGTACTGTTCTGACTGGGGGATAGCATAGAAAATGCCTTGAGGTAAATGATGAAATACAACAATGTTTTCATGTTTCAGCTCCTGTAGAGGAGGGGGAGGTGGAGCCGGAGGTTCCACCAGCCGTAAACAGTGTATCCTCTCTATCAGCCCAAAGATATGGAAGGTTATCAGGTTTTTGGCCTGAAGTGCACATTAATAAAAAGCACGGTAGCTACAATCAAGATTTTGTTTTGTGCCTGTGATATTAATTGTAAAGTTTGCTTTGTCCTTCTCAGGAGCTCATAGATGCCTTTCGACATCAGAGATTCAATTATTCGGCCCTCCAAACACAACAGAATGACTGACAGACTACACCATCTTCCCCACTGAAAAACATAAACATTGTTCTTAAACGTTTTACTTAATAAAATAAATAAATAAAGTGACGTGTTACAGTTTTATCAGTTGAGGTCAATGTATAATAATCGTTCTATTGCACATTTGTTTATTTTTTACTGCGTTTTAAGTTTGAATAATTAAAAAATAAATACATAAAAAGTTTTTTAAAATTATTTTATTGCAACTCTTGAATATTGATACACAAAGCCTTAACATAATATGCTTCTGATAATCTGAGCTTGGACATAACACATTGGTAGAAATGAAGGTTCCATGACTGGCAATGATCAAACCGGATATTAAGCCACAAACATCTCACACTAACTCACCATGGTGGTGGAAGATTTTTATTTCAGCTTGGTTAGCAGACACATGGCTTGGGTACCTTGGATTTTACTCAGTTGACCTTGAACTTCATTGTGAGGTCATACTGTATCAACAGTTAAGATTTAACCAACATGGGTAATGTAACAGGACAATGATCCCAAGCAAGCAGCAAGTATGCAACAGAAAGGCTGTTAAAAGAGAAGAATGGAAGTGTGGCAATGATCGAGTCAAAGTCCAGACCTCAAGCTGACTGAAATGCTGTGGCGAGACCTTAAAAAAAGCAGTGCAAATGCCCGCAAACCTCAATAAAGTGAAGCAACATAAAGACAGATGGGCTAAAGTTGTTCCATAACAATGTGAAAGACCGATGAAGTCACATAAACAGTGATTGCTTTAAGTTGCTGCTGACAGCAGTTCTACTTGCGGCTAATTTATTTTTCACAGAACTGTATATCGTTAGTGCAAGAAAGTTTGCAGTAAGGATTGTTTTGATATTTTGTTCATATCCCATAATTTCCTATGACGGATTAGTCTGTCCATGACATAGGAGTCTTAAGTCTTGCGCAAATCAAGGGAAAGGGAAAGTCAGGTTTCTTTTTCCACTGGTTTTCTTCATGTAAACCTACTATGAAGCGTGATCACTGGAGTGCCGGTTTCTGCAGCTGGTCTGGTCCCTGGACCATGTCAGAATCATTTATCTGCCTGTATTTATGATGCATGGTTGTCTCAACTGGAAATTTTGTGAGTTGCTCATTTTTAAGGAGCCAAAATGTTATCTTAGTGATAGTAGACTGCAGAGTCCGTGCATACTGATGTTTTGGCCAACCTACCCTTACATATTTTTTAACCTTAGAGGTTCTATATCACTTCACAGTGTATTTATACACATACTCACGCACAAGCAGCCATTCAAAGCCCTGGCCTGGCACCGGGAACAATTTAGGCTTCAGGATGTCTTCCAAGACCAGTCTGTTTTTTGCTTGTTTGTATAATTAGATTCCTTACAGTGGAAAGTCATGCTACATTAGACACAACCCAGGCCAAAACAGGCCAGACACAGTGCTTTTCTATTGATCCTCCAAGTTTGGAGAGGAGGTTTTCATCACAGAAGAGACCACTCCCTTCAGGAGAAGAATGATTCATCATAGGATAAAGGTGATATCTCAAAACAACTTTGTAGAATCTGCCTTTATGCCTCTTTCTAAGGAGAAAAGGGACCCAAACAATGCCTGCAAAATACCCCCAGAAGCATAACAGGGAGCAGCCTCTGACCTCCTCTCTGTAGATGTCAGGAACTCATCAGGTATAGATATATCCCTGTTACTATGCTACAAAAATGTAACAAAAAGGTTGAGTTAAACAATAAACAGCTAAATCGATAAACAGCTAAAAGATAAAAGTTCTTTATTCTGTTTTGCTATTGGGTTTCTTTTTTATTCGATATTGGCTGAGTGAATATCAGTATGATCGAATTCATTTGGCTGAATGCACTGATACTATCAAACATACCCATCATGATGATGTACCAGCATCATCTTGGTTCTTTTAAAGAGACAGGCACACTTTGTGCTGCCTCCCATCTCTTCCTCTCTCCCACTCTGAGCTTTTTTCCCTCCAAAGCAGTGCTTCAGTCTGCTCACCCTGTGTACTGATGTAGAGTGAGGCTGCATTAAGACAGGAAAGAGTGGCTCCCTTTTTTCACTCTGATTTGATTTAGGTTGGACTCCTTATGTAATGTAGATTTTATATAACAATGGCTTGAAAATATATGTCAGAGGGACACCATGGGCAATGCAATGCAGAGCGTTTATTAGTCGTTGAGGGACACACTCACACAGACACAGAGGCGTGCACACCCTCACTCTGTAGCTCCTGCAGAGATCTTCCTGCTTTGGCAATGCTGAGTCTGACTAACAACGATGCAGTTCTGCAGAAAGGTGCTTTGCCAGCCGTGTAGTGCCAGAGTCACTTCACCAGAGGAGGACATGGAATACAAGATGGGGAGCTGCATCGGAATCCCACACGGCAAGGTAAACAGAGGAGAGGTGGAAAACTGTGGGGCTGTCAGAGACTGGCTGCAGCATTGCATCCATGTCTGTGGGACTGAGCAGGGGATAGCATGGGAGAAGAAACATAGCAGGTTTTACTGGTCAAGTGCTGAGTCTTTACTGAGGAGAAAGCGGGGAGAGGGAAGGTGCATTCAAGTGTTGGAGGAGGGGCGATGTCAGCAGTAAAAAAGGAGCTGCGGAGACAGATCAGGGAGTAGGGAAAGGAGGAGCTGAGTATAAACGTGAGAGTGTGAGGCTGATCGTAGTCGAGGAAAGATGGGAGACAGACTGACAAGAGAAGGGATTGTTTACATCTGCAGATTCATTTAGTCCACAGCCTACAAATAAGGAAAATCTATAACAAGTGTGTTTGGTGAACAATGCGTGTACTGTTATTTATAGGGATGATGCTATCAGCACACACTGGGGCGCTTGGCTGAAAATAGCCTTTGAAGATGGCAGATGTGAGGATCCAAAAAACATTTAAGCCTCTCTGTTGTCAAATCTGTAACTTGGGCTCCTGTTTGTTATTCTTCCCATCTGTCAGGTTGCTGTGTGAGTGTGTTGGTGTTGTCCTTACACGTCAGTCACAGGGAAATCTACAGGGAGGTGTTGGACTTAAAAGAGGACCACCAGACTGAAATCGAGGGGATCAGTAGATGTTAAGGTGTAGATATTAAAGGATGCTACAGGTGGTTTGGACACTTTAACGCCATCTGCAGCCTCTTACGTGACAAGTGAGGTCTGACATGCCGTCCTCTCCATAACGTGTGTCTTTGTTTACAATCCCTCGGCCCACTGACTCCCTGAGCAGACATGGCTTCCCCAGCTCCAGTTCGGTCTCCTCCCTCCCTCCCTCCCTTGATCCTGTCCCAACTTCTGTCCCTGTCCTGCGTCCAGTGCAAAAATAGCAACAGAGGAACCGGGGCTCCTCAGAAGACAGGACAGAAACACTGGCCTTGAGTCTGACAGTAAACACAGGTTGGAGGGGTTTGTCAAAGCTGGGGGGCACACACTGTAGCAGAAAAAAGACTTTTGTTTGGCGTGGTGAGTAGTTTTTTGGTGAGTTGCAGCTGTGTTAAAACTTTGGATTATATTACGGTGACATTGTTAAAACCTGTACAGAGATTAGTGTGACTGTATTCGATTAAGTGTGAGTGTTTACGGTTACTGGTGGGCATGATGGTGAATATGGGTTTAATCACAAATGTATCAACTTTATATGCACATCAATGCTTTGCAAAGTTCTGAGAAATTACGTGTTGTGTTGTTTAGTTTGGCGGTTTGTTTACCCGCTGATGGACAAACTCATATTTGTCTGACCAAAGACATTCATGGCTCTGAGCCAAACCCGTGAACTTAAAAGATTACTCACGTTGAGTGATGGTCAGGCCGTGATGAGGTGAGAAGAGAACTGGCAACAGCCTAATCACATGATTTCCCCTCAGTGCTTTCTGGGCTGCCAAAAAGCCCCGAAACACTGCTGCCACTTAAAGTGCACACGTGTCACTATAGGGGCTGAAATTACACCCCAATCACACAAATAGCAAGCAGGCGAGCAGGGCCGATAAACTGCCGCAGCACAGAATAGGTGTGATTTAATATGTGAGGATAGGATGTCCATTTTGTCTTTTGTTTTAATGTAAAAATGTGAGACAAAAAATGATTTCAGGCCATGCTTTGACTGCACGGATGGACTATACGGCCTCTGCGTTCTTTTGGAAATCTAGTTTGTGCGACAAAATTGCGCATAAGACTGTAATAAACATCAACAGCAGTGAACAGGGCAAATATCTATTTATAAAGTCTTGCATATTCAGGTCAGTGCTTTCTGACTAAACACAGAGCTACCATGCAGTCCCTGCAGTCATACAGGGAATGCATGAACGGGCCTTTCCCTTTCACGGCTCAGCTGCATTACAGACAACACAAAAGTATCCTCACGAGACAGGGAGATGATTGTGAGAGAATATTTCTGCATCTGATGTATCCTTCAATGTGCTGATGCATGGATGCTCTGATGCTGGGAGTCCGTTTGTTTCATGTCTTTTAGACATGAGGTTATACAAAGTTACTGCAGCTGGAGATTAATCTAACTAATACACATTTCATGTTTAGAACAATTAAAAAAAAAAATTCAACTGTCCTTCTACCAACGAAGCTCCAGCTTTCCCACATTTAAGGCCACATCAGCAGACTTGAAACCTGCACTTTGGTCTTGGTGTAAGGTTCTTGCATCAGACGTCCCTAATCTCTAAAACAACGCACACTTACAATTCCCCCTCACTCCACAGAAGTTTAACCTCATACCAAAGACTTTTAATCCTGTGACGCAGGAGTCTGTGACTACTGAGGGATGGCTGTTCAGACTCCAGGTCTCCTTGTTGACCTTGCTGTACGCTGATGGTGTCTCTGTTGCTAGTTTCTTACAGCCAGCTGATGTGAGAGGCTGTTGCTCTGGGCAGTTGTGGCCCTGCAGCTGGGTAAGCCATGGGGAACGAGAGCAGCACGACTGAGACATTGGTAAGGGCAAGCTTGCAGACGTTGGATAGCTAGGATCTCTACTTGCTGCTATGCACACCTTGAGCTCTTTTAACTAACACAGTCGCATGAATACTAACTTTTTGCTTCGGTGAAATACACGGGCTTTAAATGCTGAGGCTTGTCTAATGAGCATTTAGATAAGATAACATGGCTTGTCTTATTTTGTGATTTACCCTCGTAAAGCTGCGATAAAGATCAGATGTGTTATTTAATGACTCACAGCATGTGTCTTAATCTATGCCCATTGCTACACACCCTAATAATAATTCATGCCTTTATGATGTTTAGAAGGCCGTTGCGTGTCTCATTATTGCAATGTTGCTGTTGTGCACTTCTAATAACAAAGACAAACATACCAGAAGAAGGACACCTATAGAAAAACGGGAATTTAAAATGTGACTGAAGGACTTCAGAAGTGGAATTCTGGATTAACCTAATAGGATTAATTTAAACATTTGACTCATGAGCTATATGCTCCAGCACTAAGTACTCACAGACTGACTGAGCTTAACATGCTACTCCCCTTAAAAAAAAAAATAGTGGCGAGTTGTTTTCAGTGCACTCTGCATGCAACTGCTTCTATTTAATGTAAAGTTGTTCCTTTAAAAATCTCTTTGTGAACCATTTCATTCCCTCGTTACAGCCAGAAGAGGGCGCTGCAGAAAATGTTGTTCTGTTGCCACCTAAGGAAAGTCAAAATGACTCCGTGCAGGTACAATGTGTGTGTGTACGTGTGACTGCCACTTTGATAATATTAGCTTGTGTGTGGATACGATATTTGTAGTGCTCACAGGTACGGATGGCTTTTGTTTTTGTTTTGTTTTTGTTTTTTGTTTTGGGGTGGGGGTGGGGGGGTATTACCACTCAAACTGTGCCTGTTCGTAGCAACTTTCATCATGATCAAATCACCATAACCCATTCATGCCATGTGAAAGGTGAAAGTTGTTTTTTTCATGGTAAAACCTTTAAAAACAGTGAACTGTCATATCAGTATGTTTAATCATGTGGTGATGACGCACTTGAACCTCATCGAAAGGTCATGTTTAAAGCAGGAAGCTGCGGTCAATGCAGGAAGAAATTGTGGTGCAAATTCATAAGTTTTTTTTTAACTACTCAACTATTATTGTGTGATGTGCAATGAACAATGTAATGAACGTTTATGCATATAAACATTATTTAACATGTTTTCAATAGAGTGTAATATTAGATGAAAAAGACAGAGAAAATGAAAAAAGAAAAGCACGAATATCATAGCATTTATCATTTTAAAGATTTGATATAAAATTTCAATTTGTTCACGATAATTTGAGGCGTGGTTTCATAATTCTGCTTTGCATAAGAAATGTGGCTATACACAAAATAACATTACAGCACAATTAGTAATTTTTGTTTTATCAAATTAGGCCAAATCAGATTCTTCTTGGTTGTTATTTTTATATTTTCATTCTTATTAAACTCTAGTCTTATGTCAGTCAGAATTTTAAAATGAGTCTGTTGATTGAGTTTTTATTAAATTCTTGTTTTGCCTTCTGTGGAATAGTTTATCCGTGAGACAGCTTCTTATGGAGCTGTTGTTAAGTTTCTTATCCAGAATTGACATCTCTTGATTGACAGCGGGGTGAGCTGTGGCTCTAAAGGGCATACATGCCCACGTTTACGTGTAACCACAGCTTCCTAGAGCGTAACCTGATCCTCTCTTTGGGGGTCACTGCAGGCCTGACTCTTGGCCCAATTCCCAGCATTCACCTGCAGAGGCACTGTCAATGCTACCAACCACAAGACACAGCAGCAAGAGAAAGGGGGAGGAGGTGAATAGGGAAGGAAAGAAAAGAAAAGAGGGAAAGTTCTTAGACTAGGAGGAGGAGACAGAAGGAGAGCTGAGTGGAAAGAGTTTACAGTAGAGGGGGAGGAGAATGCTCAGCACTTCCACGAGGCCAGCACAAGTCAAGTTAGTCAGTCTCAGCAGCAGCAGCAGGTTTGGTAGTGTAGTGTTTCTAGAGACCACACACACACATACACACACTGGAAGAAACAGAGGAGGCTCATGGAAATTTAAAGGGGGAGCGGCAGTGACTCTACAAAGAGGACAGGGCTGTGGAGAGGAGGAGAAGGAAGTACAGGAGAGGAGGAGCGGGAGCGTCAGCAGCATGTGTTGCAGCATGTTTGTGTTCTCGACTGCCCTCCTTCAAAACACAGAGCCCTGCAGAGCCTGCCTGCACAGTGTGAGCATAGAATAAGGGTAGCAGAGGAGCTGCACTGCACTGTAGAGTCACCTTCAGGACAGTGGAGCACACTGCTGGGTAAGTGCAAGAGAGATGAAATGAGATAAAGCTCGTAGGACGTGCAATCAAAGGTGTGTTTTATACAGGAGGGTGGATGGAGTGGATATGTTGAGTCGGTTTTGTGTGTCTGTGGGTGAAGAGGGGACCTGTTCCTTCTTCAGCACTCCTCTTTCATGTTTACAGCAGTCATGTGTGAAGCATTAAGGCTTTTTTTCAGGGCTCGAGCATTGACGTTTTGAATAGAGAGTATTTGCTGCACAGGCAGTAATAGCCAGTCAGCCTCGCTGTCTCTCACTGTGGCTTTTCGTTTAGTTCCTGTGGGTTAAATATTAACAAAAGGTGCTTTCTGCGTAGGGATCGAACAAACGAAGAGCAGGTGTGATTTTCCACCTTCTTGACTTTCCACATGTGACCCCCACTCATGACCTTTTAAGAAATGTTGAATGAGTGTTTGCTGTAAACTTTGGCGTGCTTTTCCTCGTCATTCTCTCATTTGAGAAAAGGTACGGGTTGTATGTTTTCTGTCTTTTGCATGACAGGCAGGAAACAGGAAACTCGACACATGGCAACATACAGTTTTCTCATGACTGTGCTGATCCCAGCGTGCATCACTGTTAAGGTGTGAAGGAATTGTTTTAACACCTGATTATATAACATTAATCCGGAAAATAGGAGCAGCAGGGAGATCACAGACATTCAGAGTGACACTCATACCTGCAGCAGGCCTTTTTTTTGCATCCAGTTTCTTTTAATGTTTTATCTTCTCTTCTGCAGCCAGTTGTGTAGCTGGGTTTCTTGCTACAACAAGAAAAAAAAGAATCTAAATTAGAACATTTAAAAATAAACTAAGACGGCATGACACCATTCTTGTGCAAATGTCTTTTAAAAGTCTAGCACACAATTTTTGTGTGTGTTCATGCAAGCACATTCTGTGCTTAATATGTCCCACAAAGGAGGCTCTTTGTGGTCACACAGGTGAGGCCAGTGACTCAGAGCCTGCAGCACAAATTTATTTGTTAATGTGTCTCCAGTTTCCACATTAAGGAAATACAGCACTAAAGCGAAGCTCGAGCGTAAGTTGGTGTTTTTCTAGTCGGTCTTGAATATATTTTTTTGTTTCTGGCTTGAAATAGTTTGCAGCATTACTGTAATCACATCATATGAGTGAAGACGCTAAAGCAAGTGTATATAAGGTCAAACTTGCTCTCGTGTAAGTGCTACATTGAATTGATTTAACCTTCGTTTCTGCTTGCAATGACTGCACGCCAGCTATGAGTGATTCATAAATAATCAATGTGCTTTAATACTGAATCTCAGCAGATCCTCAAAGGATATCATTACCACTGTGTGGCTGTATCCATACTCACACGTGAAATCAACTCACTGGCTAAAATCAGGATCTCTGTGTAAAAAAGGAAACACTAAATATAACAGGCAGGGCTGTGTTAGATCTCTAAATCTGGACGCGCGAAACAAATGAAAAGAAATGAGAAAAATAACCTCCGACTCTCCACCTCCATCCACAGACAAGAGCACCCCAGCTCTATTGCATTGCAGCTTAGCTGAGTGTTGTGCACCGTGAGGCTGTTATTGTCCTCATAGCGAGTGCTGTGGCTGTGGCTATATCCTTTCCAACTGACTGTTGAACAATCAGGAAATAAAAAGCAGATGAGAGTTCAGATTATTTCATTTACTGTATTTCAGGTTGCTTGGAAAAATGATTGGCTCAGATAAAGACACATCTGAAGCAGAAGATATCATCCAAAATACCTGCTCTTGTCTGTGCTGCTTAATTACGCTTGTCACCATCCAACAAAACTGGTTTGGCTTTAATGATTATTATTTCAACACCTTGGGAAAAAATACATTTGTATTTCCTCAGAGGTGTTTGTGAGGTGGAAAGTACTTCTGATGACAATATTTTTCAATTCATTAGTTGTTTTTTGTCCCATTCAGAGGACATGCTCAAATGTGGGGTGTAAACAAAGCTGCAGAGATTAAACTGCAGTGAGCCGGGATAAATGCTAGGATTTAATACTGGAAATAATCTTTTAATAGCATAAGAAAAGCAAGTTGAGAGACGTATCAGATAAGACGTCTGAGTGGAAGGACGTAGTTCAGCCAGTGTGGCCTTTACATTATAACAAACAAACACATGGGTGGAGTTATCTGCTCATGTGATGTCTGGCTTTGAGCATTAATTTGTGGGTGTTCCCATGTTTGCCCGCGACATGATCACACTTGCTTAAGTATACACGTGTGTGTGTGTGTTGTGTGGCAGAGACTCCCTCGTGTAGCTCACTGGTACCCTTCACCGTTCCTGCAGGCTGAAGCTCGAGCCGAGAGTTCGACCCAGAGGGACGACGGAGCGCTACTGACCGAGGTTTCCACCAGCCAGCACAGCCTGCTGTCTCAGCCCGTGCTGCCAGACATCCCAGTCATCACCGGGGTGGAGGAGAGCCGAGGCACGGCAGCAGACCAGGAGGACAAGGAGGAGCTTGAGTTTCCTCACGACCTGCTGCCCAGTTTAGATTTCAGCAGCGAGCTCAACATCTGGGAGTCCTCACTGGGGTAAGTGGAGGGGTTACACACACATACACACAGACTTTTACACTTCAGAAGACATAACTTCCTGGATACTTACTCCAACTCTAACCATAATCACTACTCCTCTAACCTGAAGCCCTGCACTCACCCTAAACAAAATCTTCCCCCTTAAATTGAATCTTTTATATAATTGGTGACATCTGGTGGCGTTACATAACAGATCTGCGCCCAAACACAGACTGTACTTGTAACACCACAACCATTTTGGGATGGTTCCAAGTTATGCCGATTTACAGAGGTCCTTTTAACTACTCTGACTTAAGAATTGAGGTAATGCTTTGGCAATTTGTTTTTGGCTTTATCATGCATAATCAGATGAGGATTATCAGGTTTGATTTGCTGCTACAAGTGGCAAAAAATCATTGAGACAGAGCTGATTCTTAGTGCTGGTGGCAGAATTGATAGTCAAGATTAAACCTGGCAGTTTTGTCAATGTCATCATAAACATCAGTGACGATCACAAAATGAAGAAAGACTCATTCTAGAAAGACTCTTTAGTACTGAGGAATGTAAACGGCTACAATTGTTTGGTTTCTTTGTCTACTTGCCGATAAAAGTAAGTATTCTTCTTTTTCCATTAGTGACAAATAGGCCTCATAAATTACTACCCACGCATTTTTTTGCTGGCTTTGTGTACCGCAGGTGATTTTAAAGGCCTGAAAAATGAATTTTCCTTTTTCTCCTTCTCACGACTTGAACAGATTCGTGTGTTTGGGATATTTTTTTGTCATAACTTTCTGGTTTTTCTCAAGTTTCTCTTTTTCTAGTTTAAAGTGAGCAATACTGAAAACATATATCTCCGAAAAAAAGGATAGAAGTTTGGGAAAAATATCAAAATAAGCTGACATGTTAACATATTTTCTTATATTGCCAGAACTGTCCGTCAGTTGTTCCTAATACTTCTCATAATAAATATTAAATGTAGATTCAGTTTGCCCTTAGAGCTTTAATTGTCTATGTAATAATAGACAGTTAAATATATACCCAATCAGAATGCTCTGTTAGCTGGAACATCTGCAGTTTCCATGTATTTCCTTCATCGTTACATTTTTTTTACATTTAAAGGGAAAAGGGGTCCAACCTAGACTAGCAAGGAATAACTAATAAAGTGGCCAGTATGTGCATACACTAATAATACTGTATAATACATTAAATATTACGTTTTCTTAATTTATGGCTGTGAGGAAACACACTTGTAACAGTTTATTTAGTCAGAGTGAAAGCAAACCTGTTGTTGATTTGCTTCATGTGTGAATATGTCTGCATATGTGTGTGTGGGTTTGTGTTAGCAGAGCTAAAACCAGCTCAGGTGACAGGAAATGTGAACAGGTGAACCCCCTGCTGGCGGGTCTGCAGCATCACATAGAAGTCAGTCAACCATTGCTGTTTCAAGATTCAAGGTACCTCATAGGTTCAGCATGATGATGGCTAGACGGCTGTCCTCTGTGCTGTCAGCAGAAGACGTGGTGATAAAGAGTGAAATTAGGGAGCATGGAGTGGAACAAGAAGATGGCAGGGTGATCTAATGTTTCTAACTTATGCTCGAGCGTGATGGGTATGATTGCTGTGGCTCTGCAGCAATCACGCCTTAACATGGTCTGATGTGGTCAGTGTTGCCTGACGCCTGCTTTTATCTAAAGTTAAATGCACTAATTCTTCTGATGCTTTGATGTCTTCTGTCAACCAGAAGTATAAGTATCATTGCTTGATGTGAATTTGTAAAAATGTACAGGTAAAACAAGTGAAAAGCTTTGAATAACTAGAAATATCAAAACTTCAGAAAGGACAAATCATTTGAAAAAGCAGAGTTCCTGCTTTGTTGCGTAGTAAAACTGGACACCTGCACACAGTTTAGTCTGTTTTGCTTCTCCACCCTTTAGCAGAGACTGCCAAGTGAACATGTGAGGACAGACGCTGTGTTTACAAGGATCTGGCAGAGTCTTTATGCAGAAGTCATGTGTGACTGTGTTAACCAATCCCTCGTAGTGATCCTCGGTGATATTCCTACTCGCTTTATCGGAACTTCTTTAGAAAAGAATGCGTTAAAATAACGAAACTTGAACGGACTATGCTATGACGATTATAGCTTAATAATGATGGTTATTCTCTGTAGTCAGACAGCATGAAAGATTAAAATGGTCCCTCATTTTCCTTTAATGCAGGTAATGTTTTAGCAGTGACTCAGCAGGTGCAGATGAATGGCATTAAAGTAGCACGAATGCTAAATTATTTAGGCTATAAAACTGTTTCCAGTAACCCAGAAACTACCCATCACTGTAATCAGGATGAATGACTTGACACTATTTCTCATTATATATAATCAAACTAATGTATGATGAGACTACAGTAAATAATTTATAGTTCCAATAAGAAATTAAATCATTTTAATTAGATGATAAATTTCGCTAGGCTTTTAAGCTTTTGATACACACTGAAAATAAGAAAGTCATACCAAAAAACTGAGATGCTGAAGGCGTGTCGCAGCAGGGTTTGAAATAGGTGAGTAAAACTGCACAAATGCTACTTACTGCAATGAATTTTGGAGTGCATGTCCATTAACAACCGTCTTGTATTCTTATAAACGGCTGATATTATTTCTTGTAAGAGAATCTGTATCTTAGAAAAGGCATCCCGGTTGCAGTTGTGTGTCATCTGTGCATGTCACAGAGTGCTGTGTCAGAGCATGGCCTTCTACTGGGCAGCTGTTTCTGTGTACTCCTAACTCTGTCACCCTACCCTTGCCTCAGGCCTCACGGCTGCGACCCACTTGTCGCAGATGTCCAGCTCTTAACTCAGCCTGCTGCCACACCTTACCCGGGTAACAGACCCCTGGCCCCTTCCCCATCCACATTCTTAGACCGGGAACTCCAAGAGGCCTTCCAAGAATGTGAAGAACAACTGGTGTCACTAGGCATAGTCACGCCCACTCAGCCTTGCAGCCCCGAGCCCGGGACGTGGTGCAATGAAGGGAATACAACCGGAAAAGTGATGGTTAACAAGTCCAGTGAGTCATCGTCTCCACCTCCAATCGTTGTCCAGCTAGGACATAGCAACGGGGGCCATGGAAACAGGAATGCACATGGAAACAGTGAGACAGCAGACAGTCAGAAGGATACAGTTGTGTTTAGTTTTAGGGATTACATACTAGGCACTGTGAATAATGATGGGACAGCAGAGACTGAAAACCTGAAAGCAGAAAAAGAAATTAAGACAGATGAAGAGAAGGAAGCACCCACGCAAATACAATTAGAAATGCCAACATATTCAGCTGGAGAACAACCAAAACAGGCTGTGTTTAGTGATCATACAAACGATCTAAGACAGGGAAATGCTAATTCCAGTGCATCTGTGGGGGGGAGTAGCACTGTAGACTCTGATGTAGTGATTAGGAAGAAAGACACGGAGGCAAAGACAGACAAAGAAGAAAATCTAAGTGATGATTTCAGTGCTGGTGTTTGTTTTGAAACAAAGGTAGGTAATTCAGCTGTGGAAACATCAGAGCGTAGCCCTCGTTTAAGGGATAGAGACGCATTACCAGAGCTGCAATCAAAAGGACAGACAGGAGCAGGCAAGCACACTGTGGAGCAGGAATCAGACACATACAAGCAGAGTTCAGCTGGTGATAAACAGGCCGCCCAGAACAAAGAGGCAAAGAAAAAGAGACACAGGAAAAAGAAAAAGATGGAGAAAAGCCCGGAAACTGGGCAGGAGGCACGCACAGCAGTGCAATCTGAAAATGAAGTCATAAATGCTGGAAATCCCACCGATTCACCTTCAGGTCCTGTGATTTGTGGGCAACACCCTGACAACAGGCTTGATTACAAGGAGCAGCTTGAAGGAAAACCCACATCCAGCTCCCTACTATCATCTCCTCATAGCAGTCAGGATCATCTTACTCCCTCAGCCTGTTCACCTGCACCCATGCGGGCTCTTTTGCAGAAGCCTCATCAATCAGACAACCATAATGATGCCCTAAGCAGCATAAATCAAAGCTCCAATGAAAGCCTGCAGTGGGGGCAACATGTAACCGGAGGTGAAACCAGCAACCAAAATATACCCGTGACACATGTCCAAAATATAGCGATCAATCAAGCTGCTTCTAGTGATAAGAGATCAGATACACAAACATGCCAGGCTTCAGTTACAGAAGCAAAAATACTCACACCCGAGAATCACGTCCCACTCTCCAACAGCCGAACTTGTGTGGGAGAGAGTTGCATGGAGAGCGTCCTTGAAGAGGCTTTAGCGGTGGTTACTGCGTTGCCACTGACAACACCCACACTGCCAGAAGTGATAGAAAGAGAGGGAGAAAGCGTGAGGTGTGATTTAGTGGAGAGAGTAGCTGCTGGAGCAGTTGCAGAGAGTGAGGAAGGAGTAGAGGAGAGAGGGACAGAAAAGTGCCTCATTTCTGCAGACGGAGAGAGGGACGAAGTCCTGGGCAGCCCTTCTCGGCTCGCGTTAATCTGTTCCCAGGCAAAATGCTCACTTGCATTGTCAGCCAAAGAGGGACCGGCTGCAGCTGAGGAAAGCTGCACCAGCAAAATGCCACACAACTCGGCCGAGAGCGAAATCAAGGCACCGAGAGAGGCGACCGTTCGGAGTTCACGCAGAGAGCTGTCACCGGCCGAAGAGGGAGATGCAGAAAAGGAGCCACAGTGCTTAGAGGCTTTTATCAATACTTCTCCCCTTGGGCTACTTACTGGTTCTGATTGTCAGGATCACATTGCTGCGGGATCAAAGAGAGAAGGAGAGGGAGGAGGAGAGGAGGTGGTAGAGACAGGAGGGCTGGTGAGAGAGCACAGTTCATTCAGCCAGCCAGAAGGCTCTGCTAGTGGGCTGTCATCTGCTCAGACTGAAAGGTGTCCGCCCACCGATGTTGCCGAGTCACAGCTGAAATCACAGAGCTGGAGGGAGTCGATCGCTACCATCACTGAGAGCATCTGCACCGAAGAGGAGCGTCTCTGTCGACCCCACCGGGAGCACCGTGGCGCAACAATTTCACCTCTCCTCCCTGACGCTGAGCAGAGCTACAGTAAAACAAACGGAGGCAGACGGGCCGATCTCGATCAGAAGTTAGTGTCAGAGGAAGGGCTGGCTCTGGGACGCACTTTCGAGGAGTCATCCGTCACAGAGACAAACTACAGTCGAGTCTTCCCGTCTTTAACCTCACGCCAGCATTTGATCACTTCAGAGCAAATCCCAGTTAAGCAACAAGCGAGCAACAATCAACAGGTTCAGCCTAGTAGCACAACAGAAGCAGGGACAGTCGAAAGTGCAGCCAAGCTTCAAGTCGAAGCCTATAGCCAGAGCAACAGTGGTAGCACCGCTATGTCTGAAGTCGGTGTGTATCTATGTGACAGGAGTGGAGGTAACAGAGTTCACTTCATGGATGCAGAGAAGGAAATGGGCAGTTCCTCCGTGGATCTCAAGACCATGCCGGTGCCAGCCCTGGACTGTGCGTCTTTACCCCCGCTGACTGTTCATGAGCAGTTGCGTCATCCTGTTTTTGAGGCCAGCTATACTTTCACAGATTTTCTCAACTCAAAGAAGCCAGACATCCCTATGAATCCAGCTCCTACCAAGGATGAAGCAGCTGCGTTTTCAGAGGCACAGAAAGATGTCTGTTTGGCTAAAGGGGACACGAGGACTAAAGAAACAAAGGAGAACATTGCCACAGATCAATCACATAGGGACAGTTTGAAGACAAACACTGTAGATTCACAGTCGGTGAACAGCTCACAACAGCTTCCACGTCCTGCTGAGGAGACTCAGGCTGGTAATAAAGGGTGCTTTGATGTTTTACAACCACCAGGAAGTGCCATCTCTGAGTCAAATCATCTGACATTTGAACTGGTCACAGCAAAGGCAGAGGCGGAGACACAGAAAGATGTTGCAATTGTGTGTTTGCCCAAGGAGGAGGAGGAGATTAAGAAGGTGGTGGCAGAGTCTAAAGGTACAGCTGACATTGACCAGCCTCAGGAATCACCTTTAAGTGCTACTCCTGTCATTCTTGAAGAAAACAAAGGGAACCAGCATAACTGTGCACCTTTAAGTGGTGTTGACACAAGTTCAACATCTGAACCTGTGACCTTGACCTGCGCAGCTCCTCTGCAGATGAAGCATTGTGACCCAGCTGATCAGCCTGTTATGCAATTAGGTGAAAAACCTCCTAACGAGCCAGTTAACCCAGACACTACGAAGGTTGGGGAAGGGCCCAAGTCCCCCACCGGCTCTGCCGATCCCACAAAGGACGCGTGGGTGACTTCAGAAGTGACGGCGTCTGACGAGTCAAGCACGTTTATCGGGCAGTGTGTCAGTAATCCTGCTTTTGAGCTGCAGCCTCCTGGCCCAATGTTGAGTCACCTAGAGTTCGTTACCGACTCTGATGCATCTGTCTCTGAAAAGGCATATAACTGCAGTGCTGATGGTGACAGCAGCAGTGACTCCAGAGAGGTGGATGCCCATAAGAGCCGAGAAGTGACACACACTTCATTAGCACAGCATGCTGAGATCGGCGATGTCTATGTTAACGCTAATGAGGTCTTGCCAAAATTGGAGAATTTAAATTTTGATACTAAAGAGTCTGCTGCTACCAGTAATGTAAATAGTCAGTTATCACAAGAGGAAAATCCGATTCCACCTCAGCCTCCCAGCGATGCAGTGACAAGAAATAAACCTGCTAATGTAATTCCTCTATCTCAAACAGTGCCAGACTCTGCTGGCATTAAACCTATTATTTGTGAAGCCTCCATTAGGGATGACATCACAAATGTCAGCTACCCATTTAACTCCGACCTGCCCGCCAACGAGGTTTATGATACAATTAAAGGGGACAATGTGAAAGAAAACCACATAATGGGAGATCAGACCGCCATGTTGTTTGAAGAGCAAAAGAAACAAGCTAAAGAGGCAGCAATGGATAATCAAAAGGAAGCAGCAGACAGCAGCAAGCAACAGACAGGAAAGACAGGCACAATGCCACAACAGAATAATGAAGCAGATAAAGAGACTATAGAAGAAACTGGAGCCCTGCAGCCACCACACGCACATATGGGACAAAAGAGTGAATCGTCATTAAAGGATGTGAAGAAGGAAAAAGAAATAAAGAACACTTTTGAATCCAAAAGCGAGACTGAAACTTGTTCCTCATCTCCCAGCAGATTTCCGGGATCATCTGAGGACGTGCTGCGTGCTGACTTAGAGTCTAGTAGCGAACCTCTGACTGTTTATGATTCCAGTTTGCGCCAAATTCCGACAGCAGCGCTGGAATGCAGCTCTGACTCTGCACCAGATTTGGGTGCAGCTCTTGGCCAATCACAGTCCACACCAGATCCAAATTGTTTTGCTCAGCAACAGGAGCACCATCAACAGTATCTGGGATCCAGACATCCCACAGAGGCAATGTCAGGTGGCTGTCTAGAGGGGGGAGAAAAGGCTAACGATCAGACCCAGACACTGGTTAAGGGAGTAAAAGGAGCCACAGAGGAAGGAGACAGCTCTGCTGGGGATATTTGTCAGTCAGGAAGCAAGGATGAGTTAGCAGGTGATGCCAGCATGAGCAATGAAGGAGTGATAAAGTCAGTGAAAGGCGAGGATGCTTCACTAGAGGTTCATAGGTTGCCATCTTCCCTTGATTCAAATGAAATTGATGGGAGAAATGCTTCACCTGATGCAGGGATAGCAGCAGGTTACTCTCATGTAAGTGAGACAAGTCAGGAGACAGATGAGAATGAAAGCCCAGGGTTAGAGGGGTCAGGTAGAGATTTAATGCCAGACACTGGGTTTGTGAGTGATCTGAGTGATAAAGATCCGCAAAAATGTGATCTATCAGCTGTCTGTCAAGAGCAGAGTAGAAAATCCGAGCTGTCAGAGAATCTGGTTGTATCTGTTGAGCCTGTTTCACAGGAACACGAAAGCTCATCTTTTCATATTCCCATTTTAACTAAACACAGCACAGCTAGTGATGCTATTCATGCAGATTTTTCACCAAGTACAAACCAGGCTGGTGAAATTTCTATGCACACATGCAGCTCTCTGCCAGATCCTGCCGCGCATCCAGAAACTGGAGGAGAGGATTTCAGTGCTGCCGTGGCTCTAAAAAGCACCGGTAGTGAAAGCGTTGCGTGTGAAAGTCAGGATACAGTGTCCAGGCCTCATGGGCTGCAAAGGCCCAATAAAACCTCAGCCACACAAAACAGCCCAATAGAACAAACACCCATAAAAGGGCCTGATGTTGAGGAGATGACAAAGGAAGATAAAGAAGCCTTGGATGAAGGGAATGTTAGCGAGCAGGGTGAGGAACAAAATCGGATAAAAGTCATAGATGGTGGGGCTTTGGGAAAGCAGGGGGTTGTGCATTTAGCAGGAAGTGATAAAGAAATGGGCTCGGGATCAATCACCGTTTTAGGCAACTCCCAAAGTGGGGAGGCACAGATTAGCACGGAGGTTGCTGTTTGTCACTCTGATGGCAACACCGGTCCTTGTAAGGCAAGGGAAAGTGACAGTGATGCAACAGAAAAAATGACTGCGGATGTGGACACAGGCCCATCTGTTGTTTCATCAAAATGCCTAGAAGATTTCGAAACTCTTACCCACTCAGAGAAACCACAAGATGTGGTGCCACTGTCAAAGCCCCCAGATGACACTGTGGTTAAACCCACTGCTGCTGCCTCTCGGTGCGAATCAGAATCACTCGATAGAGCTCCAGCCCGCCGCCCTCCTGCTGAACAAGTAGAAGCTGCTGAAGCAGACACAAACTGGATAAAAGCGCTCAGGGAAGCTGCATCCCATTCTCAAAGCGAACAAGTGAACCCAGTGGATGCCTTAAGGTAAACGAAAGAGCGTGTGCTTATTTAAAATGATCATATGAGCCAAATATGTTAAGAACTGCAGATCAGAGCAGCACAGTCAGAACCTCACAGTGATACAGATGTATCATGTTGCATGTTAAAGCTCAGCGTGAAAAGGCAAAGAAAATAGAAAGAGGAAAGGAACGAATTATGAACTGGACAAACAGCTACATTTTTTTTTTTGTGTCTTTTACCAAAGATTTCTGGCATTTTGTTCCCCTAACTTAGCATTCAAGTAGCACCATGTTCAAGGCTTGTTTGAAGGGATATTACAGAGAGCAGTGTGACAATGAATATGAATGAGGAGGTAAACACAGAGCTGCACTTTGTATTAACTCGAGCTCGGGTCAGATGACTGTGCCTGTTGGAGTCTAATGGAAGTAATGCAGCCCTTTATATTCAAAGAGTGACATCAGCCGTGACATCGTCCCTGGTCCCTGGGGCAAGAATGAGCCTTTCTTACACAAAACACACTGCTCAACACAATACAACAACATACCTAGAGCACTTCACCCACACACATCCTCTTGCTCACACACACATTTTTGATTTGTGAGTAATTCCTTGAGCATGTGCTATAAACTAAACAACAAACCCCCCACCCTCTTCTCTTCTTCTGTTGTTTTTTTCTCAGACCCTTTCCATCTCTGGAGTCTCCTCAACAAGAGTTTCTCACTCCGACTGAGGAGATAGCAGCTCCCGTGAGACAGGAGAAGACCCCACCACCAGAACTAGCAGCGGAGGAGACAGCAGAGATCCCACCTGTGAATCTTGTGAAGAAGCCAGTAGACCTTCCCAGACCTTTAAAAAAGGCAGGAGATCTCCTAGAATCAGCACATGAGATAGCAGAGCTTTCCAAACCACCGCAGAGTATAAAAGTAGAAGAAGAAGAAACGACAAAGGCAGAGCTTCCAGAAGCAGCCAAGAAAGAAGAAGAAGAGCATCCAGATGAGGTTCAAGAACCAAAAAGGAAGCAAGTTACTTCAACAGAAGTAGTGAATGAGGAACAGGCAAGAGAAAGGACAGATGAGATCCCAGAACCAACAGCTAATGATAATGAGCTCGTAGAACCAGCAAAGTATGAAGAACCAGAAACAACAAAGCCGACTACAGAGTCCCCACAGTCAGAGGAGAAGCCGGTCAGCGAGCTGCCAGTGGAGCTAGTGGAAAAACCTTTAGACATCCAGCCCGTGGAGCCAGCTGAAGTCCTAGCTGAGGAAACTGCAGCGACAGAGGCTGTTCAGGATCCGGCTGCAGAGCTACGGGACAGTGGGTGAGTGTTTTTACTGTCTGTATCACATGCTTGTCATATTTTTGAATTGATGCCCACAGTTTCCAGTGGAAACACATTTCACCGCTTTAAGTAAAACAGCCAACTAATGTTTCCTTAGAAACTCCTTTAACCAACAGACTCGCTCTTCTTCACACCGCATTCGGGGTCTGGATTCAAGAAAAGACGTCCATTTAACCCCCAGCTGAACTGAAGTTTTTGTGGTTTAGTGATTTCCCAACTGGAGATCATTTATAATTCAAACAAAGGAGATTTTGTCATAACATTTCCTTTGTACTGATCTATCAGATGCATTTCATTGGAGCGAACATGTGTGTAAAATAGGGAGCTTTGGGGGACATGTGCTTTACAGGTCAGCTGTGCGTGCCTCACATTTAAAACTGATTTCCGTGTGCTTGGAAAACAACCTTGGTGGATTTGTTTTGGCTTTCAGACACTTCAACGGTGTCTGGGTGACTGTTCTGTCTACAGAGGTTTAACAGTGCCTACGAACTAATAAGAATCTCAGATGTATACTGGTTTATATGTAGTTGTTGAAATTTCCAAGTTAAATAAGCACTGTAAAGCAGTGTATCAGTCAGTGTTAATGTAAGCATTTCAGCAGCACAAGTTGGACTGACTAATTCCTTTAGCGAAAAGCCAGATTTCTCACTAGAATTAGGTAAAAGCACAATGCTTTTCCATTTACCTCTCCGTGGGATCCATCCCTTTCTGTCTATCTTCATTAACTCAAATTCCCTTATTTGTCACTGTCTCCGACCACATGCCGTGGAGCCATCCCACATGCCAGATTAGCACTTGCTGCCTGTCAGTCTCAACACTTGTCCCATCACTGCTGTTGGATCCACACAGCATTGTTCAGAGCAGGAAAAAGGAAGAATGTTATTTCCCTGAGGTTTCATCAAAAGATACAGTTACTGTTGCGTACATGTGCCACAGAAACAAACGTGACAGCATATGATATATGATATGATACACGGGTGTGTGTGTGTCTGTGTGTACATTGTGTTTTTTTCTCTCCGCCCCCGAAGGCTGTCCGAGCTGTCAGTCCTACTCAGTCCTACTCAGTCTGTGCGGCTTTGTGAACTGAAGCTTGTAGTGGGAGGAATTTGGGCAGGCACTCAGCCCCACTGAAGTCATTTGCACAGACCAGACAGAGTGGAACAAAAGCCAGGGTTCAGAGAAACACTCGAGCATGTGCTGCGGTGCGAGTTTGTTTGACAGAGTTAGTCCGAGAGTCAAAGAGAGAGGAGAGGAGGACTGGGACGTGCGGTCATCGGCTCCGCTGTTTTGGAGTTCAGGTCATTTCCATCGCTTACTGTAATTACTGTAACCTCTGAAGTCGTGTGATGGCTGAAATCTGGGTGAGTTGACAAACAGTAGCTCTGGTAGTTTTATGTGTGCATGTGTGTGCGTGTTTGCGTACGTCCTTCCAGGTGGATGCAGCAGATGGTCTGTAGGTAACTAGTTCTAATTATGCTCTGCCTCTGCTGACCTCACCAGATGGGTGGAGGGGAGGGAAGAGCAGAGAGAGACGAAGGGAAGAGAAGGCTTTTCCAGAACTAAGTTGTGAAATGAAAGGTGCACCTCCTCCCATGTTAAAAGAAAAAACAGGTTAGAACACGTTATGCTTCCATGGAAATCTCCTCAGTAATGGTAAAGATCAACACTAACAATCAAAGTTGTCCATAAATCCAGTCTAAATCATAGCTCTGTGATTTAATAAATGTTTTTGGGTCTTCCAGGAAACATTGAGGGCTCGTGACTGCATTACATAAAAGTATCATATAAATTTTTTTTTTCTAAAAAGCAGCACAGCTAGTTTTTTTCTGTTGAGGAACGCAGGAAAACAGCTGTGACTCTTTAGCCCAGAATGTGGGATATTTCTCAAAACAGAGGTAGGATGTCCTATAACCCACATTGTACTGTAAATAGATGTGTTGCCATGGTAATAGTAGGTTCATTTGCCTGTGCCGGCACAAGTGGAGTAAAAAAAACCCACTTTCATGCCTGCCTAATAATACTTTAAGCTCAGCATTGGCTAATGATTATGAAACGCGCATTCGTGTGTTCTTAAACAGTCATCCTTATAAACACTCATTAAACACACTCTCTGGACTTTGTGTCTTGTTATTTCTTGTTGGTTGCTTTCAACTTGTGTGCGTGTGTTTGGTGTGAATGCTGTATTTGGCAAAGTCATGAGCATGGGCGTTAGAGGATCGGTGCTTTTTTCTGAGAATTGTCATATCTGTGCTCTCTTTGAACTGCCCGTGAGGTGCCTTTGAGTAATGCGCACAGCTGAATTACTTACAGTAAACTCTGTATTGAGCAGACTCCAGGTGTTAATGCCAACAGTAGAACTAAGCTGTTTGATGTCTGGCTGTAAATGAGCACATGTGCTCCATCTAATTTGTTCATCCCACTCTGGAAGGAGAAGCCTCTGTTACTTCATGCACGTTGGATCTGGAGGCAGAACCCGGCTGGAAATCGCCAGCTGTTAACCTGAGCGGGTCAGCTGATATTAGCTACATTTAGAAGGCAGCGAGTCAGAAAATACAAAATGTTTTTGTCTTCATGTCCCCCAGGACCACTTTTGTCCATCTTCGGAGGCAGCAGTGAGCTTTATGACACTTCTATGCTTCTATTTTCAAACTGCATGTGCCAAGTTGGCCGCAGATGCTGGCACATGTATAGCTTTGGCCTTCTGGTGTAAGTTTCTAATTGTGGGTAAAAAAAAAGAGAGGAATGGGACCAAATTAAAAACAGAAAAAAATCTGATTTGAACTCAGAGAACATTAAAAATCATGTATGCAGTGGTCTTGCATCAATTAGAAAATTCCCTGCTTTGTAGTGGAATGATAATAACCACATTGTTAAATGTAACCTGTAACTTGCTGCGCCCTTAAGAAAAGCACACACCCTCATTAAATGTTATTAAGTTCAGGCTTTGCTGCGGAGAGAGAGGGCGAATAACTGAGCTCTGTTTCAGTCTGACACGAGCTGGCAGGGGCATTTAAAAAGTGCAGCTCAGCAGATGGTTGAGCGTAAGCACACGATACATGTGCTTTACTTTATGGAGGCATTGTGAAGCTCTATTTTCCAGAAGCGACTACTGGGATATTTTTAGCACTAAACAGGAGGCATGCCCCAAGTGGGGAACAGCTGCAAGGGCGTCCATCGCCTTGCCTGTCAGATTAGAAGAGCCTACCACTCCTGATAAGCAGGGCCTGGATCAGTGCCAAATCCACTCCACCAGGTGGCCGATGATGACAGAGCCGCACTCCCTCAAATGGGCTACTTCTCCGTAGGGCAAGCATGGACTATCGTGTAAGGGGAGCGATGAGAGAGGTGACAAAACGTTCTTAGGATGGTTGGAGCGAGTCTTCTGTTTTTCAAGTCGCTGCTAGGTTTAAGTGATGGCACAGAACAGAGCGATCCTCCTTACATTTACTCTGCTCTGTGGTGAGTTTACTTCATGGGCCATTTGGATGGGAATTTGGAGAAAAACTGAGTGGGAACTCCAAATTTCCAAACTTGGCTTTCTTGTTTTGGTCTGTTTGTTGATGTTTTGTGTTCCCTCCCATGCAGGCCCTCCCTCGGTGACAAAGTAGAGAGCGGTCACCTGGCCCCCGCCTCTCCTCAACCACTACCCTCCGATCACCACCTCCTTCCTACTCACTTCCGAGACACCGCAGAGTTCCCTACCTCCGTCCCCACACTTCCAGAGGGTCACACACTTGAAGCCCTACCAACCCCGCCTGCATCCCCCTGTCCTCCTCACCCAGCCCCTGCCTCCCCTCCTGCATCTTCTGCTGACCCCTGTGAGGATGTTTACCCCGCTTCTGCACCCTGCCATATCCCTTTAAGGTATGAACATGTGGCTGCTCCTGAACCTCTTCATCTTTTTGGCACTTGTAAAAAGGTGATGTGACTGTGTGTTCTCATTCAGTCCTTGACGTAGATTTGCTGACACTTGTCTCTTTAGCGTGCTTCACAAAAAGTAGTCTTCTCCTTATCCTGTTAACTGTCATTAGGTTCAGGTCAAATTACAGCATTAAACTGACATCTGGCACACTTGATTAACAAGTCTTGATTCTTAGAGGTACTAAACAGAAAACTAGTCAAAATCAATCATCTATGCTGTTTAAATATTCAAATCTAAAGGACTATTTTAGCATTGTGGTTAATATTCTTATTTAGTTTCTAGCTGATTGTATAGAGACATCTGTTCAAGTAAACAGCAGGCAGGTGGTTTTGTTACTTTAGCATAAAGACGTGAGATGGGGGAAAGAAGCTACCTGTCCAAATATAAAAATCTGTCTTTGTATATCTTTGTGTGCTTGAATATGTCTTTGGTGGCTGCACACTTTTTTCCAGTGAGAAGTAGACGCACATCAAAAAAGACACTATTATCCTTTGTGCAAACCAAGAAAAAAAAGATAAAATGTGTTTTTTTTCCTTGTGATTGGGGAGAACTGGGTTATATTTTGTGTCTTCGGGCTAAGTTAAGCTAACTAGCTACAAGCTCCTGCTTCATATTTACTATGAAGGTGGCATCAGTCATATCTAATTGTCAGCAAGAAAGCATTAGGTGTGTTTGCTTAAATATTGATTTATTCCTATGTGAAAAATTGTGACATATATTTCCTGACAGTGCTGGCCATATATAGATAAATGATACACAGCATTGTTGACATTTTCTATATAAAGAACCACAGCTATGTGAACACCCAGTCTCATTACACCACTGACAAAATTACAGTATACCATTGCTATGCATGTCCACCACATGGACTCAAAGAAAATAAGATTTGCAAAATGTGAACTTAGTGGTCATGGAAAGCCAAATGCATACTGTATAATTGTGGCTTGTTAATGGTGAAAATAGCAGAAACACCAAGACAAAATGTACCTATTGATGCTTAAACATTCTGCAGTTTTTACTATTGCAGTGCAGTCCTTTAATGTGGTATAGCACATATCTTGACCTTTAACTGGCTGTTTCAACTTAAGAAACATTATTTTTCTCACTGAATTACTTGACACTGTGATTACTATTTTATTGTTTCAAGTATAGTTTATTCATTTAAACATTCCCCCGCAGCCGCTTTTGGCCTTTGCAACTTTATCATAGACTTTATTATATTAGAAGGAATGACTCAGCCACTTTCCCTGTTGCAGTGTCATTTACCACCAGCAGAGGGTTTGCAGAGTCCAGTCTTCATGTTGTGTTGCCAGACTGTGTCTGCACTCTGCCGTCTGGATGCTGCAGTAACCTGGAGCACACATGAATACACCTCAGCTCTCCTGTGCCGGATTATGCACATATGCTCAATTAGAGCAAATGACCAAACCTGTTTTCTGCTCATTTGGTTGTGGCAGATGTAAACTGTGTGACTGTTCAGCTTTGTGAGCATACACCTCACTAAGAGTTGATTTTGAGAATGCAAGGCGAGCATATTGATGCTACATTATTTATATCTGAGAGGCCTGTTAGATAGAACTGGAGAGGAGTGGAGCACCAGTGCGGCAACATTGACTGAATATTCTGATTGGATGCTCGAGTTTCTCATTTATCTGCACGCACAGCAACAGTGCCAGTGCGGCTGTATATATAAATTTAATCTGTAGATTGCGTTTTGAGTTATGTGCACTGCAAAAACACCTCTTAAACACAGATTACTTTAGTATTAGAGTGCATGTGCCACACCCTCTCTGCTCCTAGACATTAATTTGACTTATACACTGGGCAGTATTAAAACTATCCTGGAATTGAAAATTGACCTTTATCGCTATGAGGTAATGAAAATGCCAATACGTCAAAAAACAAAAACAAACTTATATTTTGTCCCTTTTTCATAAATGACTCATTGATTTTCATGAGTAATAATTATATCACATTGAGATGAATGCAACAGAGCCAAAATAAATATTCTGAATAATTAATCCGTTAAAGACTCCCACACATCTTAGAGACATGCTTTTTTGTGTGAAGTAAGTTCCTGACAGCTGACAGGATTCTGGCAAAAGCCCTCAAAACAAAAGCTCCTCCCATGCTGTTACATTAATTGGCAATTCATGTATTTCAGAATATGGACAAAGCAAGATTATAGGATTTAAACAACTCACGCTCTTCTTTGAAATGTGTTTGTGGCAAATGTGTTCTCGCCGCTATTTTACGTGACCACATGACTGTAATCAGGATACTAGACTGATGGCTATCTCAGCTCCAATTTAACAGCTTCTTTTTCATTTTGAGGTGCTCCACTTACTCGCCTGCGCTCGTCTTTTACTTAAACAAAAAGAAATCCCACTGAATCTCAAGGTGTGGTGGAGGAGTGTACTGTAAGTGCCAACTCGAGGAGTCAGTCCCACAAGTGATTAATGGGAGGAATGCAGGTTTTTCTTGGCATATAAGAATTAAAGCTTGAGACTACTCTGCTCAGTCAGCAGCTCTAAGGCAGGAGGATCAGAGGAGCATGTGTCGTCATCTAAAGTCAAGATTCCTGTAAGATGTATCCTAGAACTTCTTGATTTAATGGAACGAAAGCATAGCTATTCCAGTCTCCCTGTACTTAGGAGTTACACTACAAACATGAACAAATGCGGAGTTAGTGTCCCATTTTCGATTATTGCCACAGCTTTGTCACTGGTAACATATTTGTCGGTGACCCCTCGTGCACAGTGGATGGGAGCGTTGTGACCCGGAGGTGAACACTCCAATCAGGAGGCGAACTCTCAGTACAGCTTTGATTTGCAGTGACCCAGTGACCCATGGAAGCAAAAAGCCCCCTACTGCTGACAGAGCCATGGATCGTTCTACAGCTCACTGCTGAGGGGTGTCTATAATTTGCCGAATTTTTGTGGTCTCTTATGAAGTTTTTTTTTTGGTGCCACATTATTCGATATATAATTGGTTTTGTTTGTTTTTTAACTTTGAGACTTTACTTGCTCTCAATGTGGACCCGCTACACTGAAGTTCCTTTCATAATGAAGCTTTCTACATCATAAAATTCTAGTTATGCTTTAAATGATTATTTTCCAACATGTCCTGCATTCTTCTAATCATATTTAATGCAGACAAAGCTGTATGTTGTGGATTTTTAATACACCTAAAGTCCATTTTGAAAGGACTTCAACAGGGCTATATATACATATGTATATTGTATATATGGATTGTGATGACCTGATTCTTCTTGAGTGGCGTTATGAATTTTTCAGATAAATCTGCCAGAGCTATATCTTCCAGTGCCTGAGTCTGCTGAATTTTTTATTTCTTCATTTTTTTCAGTGTGCAGTCGAAGCTCAAGTTTAAGGCCAGGCCCTTAAAGCTGCGACAAAAGGTGGATGTTTATGTCAGACATTCAATATGACAGGAACATGTACTCCACAAACAGCACTGCCCTAGATACTACAGCCTGTATATGGAATCATCTAGAACTTGTATGTGCTGAAGTCTCAAAAGGAGTAGAAAAAGAATAGAAATAACATCTTCTTTTGTTTTTTTACTTAATTTCTCTGCACAGAGATTAGTTTCCATTTTCCAGATGTGCTAGGCTCTCTCCTCTTTTTTTGGTTTTACCTTGTGTGTCGACCATGTTCACCATGCTTCTGTCTTTGTGTAAAGCCTCTCCACTCTTCAGATGAAACATCACATATTATTCTAAGTGCAATAAAAGACCTAGTGAAGGTTCCACATAATGCCAGATGGGGAGACTTGTCTATACATGCTCCCACCCAGCACACCCAGTCTCCACCCACTTTCGTGTTGCCCCCCTTCCAAAGCATCCAATCTTGGGGGAACACTGGGCGATCAATATTTTTTAGAAGGGGTCTGTGTTGTGAGTTGTGGGTTTTGAGTTTGCTTGTCCCCTCGGGTCGTGGAATATCGATTGTCATGCCCATCAGAGTCTCAGATCACATCGATATTCTTTGTGAAAATCAGGGTTAATGGACTCCCATGTTTACATGCAAACACTTCCCCCTTTCAAATGCTGTGTTAGGTTTTGGGGGCGGAATTGGAGATTCCCCATTTCATTGTGTTTTTTTTGTCCTCCCAGGCAAAGATAAGATACCTGATACCTCAATACAGCAACTCACTGTGACTAACAGTCCCTCGGGCTAATGTTATTGTAGTGAGTCCTCAATTCCTCACTTTCCCATGAGTCTACAATGGATTTATTCTTCTCATATTTCCAGTGCCTCTCTTTCCTATTGCTCATTGACAGTCAGTAGGAAATATATTGTTTCTACTCTTATTTCCAGGGCACTGAACATTCTTTGTATGTCACACAGAAATGCATTAAAAAAATTTTTTTCTTTGTTTTTATAATTTGTGTTTTTTTTCATAGAGGCACTGTTCGACTGTCTTCAAGGGAAGACTATAGTGGAGCTGAAGTTGAATAACACACATTCACACTCACGCATAGTTTCTCAGAGTCTATTGTTTACCCCGTGCATCACTCTGGTTGGCTAAGCCGAGTGCTGGAAGCTTCCATTGTGTGAAAAGGAGGCACAAAAATGACATTTTCACTATGCAGCTCATTGCACGAGTCAGAGGGACCCTGGCAGGAGAGAGCCAAATTTGCAAGGTGCTGGTAATGCGGGAGTGAGGGACGAACAGAGTGAAGGGGAAAGCGTCTCTTAATCAGACTGGATTTGGGGGGAGAAACTGCTATTGTTTGGCTCCCCCATAGTTGCAGTAGCAGATGAAAAAAAAAAAAGAAAAGCTGCTTGTCTTTTTAAAGGCACAGGAGGCTGGTGTCAGGGGAGAGAGTGAAGGAAAGAGGGGGGAGGAGGCAGCGAGAGCAGCAACACCGCTCAGCGATCTCAGCAACCAAAGAGACAAGAGGCACCTCTGAGAGACTTGCATGAAAACAGGATTACACTAACATCCTTTTTGTTTTGGTTCATTCCCTCTTTTACATCCTGCTCTTGGATATTTTGTTCCCTCCTGTAGCTTTATTTAACGCCAGATGTGAAGCAGGAACATTCCCCATCTGTAGAGGTGTAGAGGATCGGGGATGATGTGCATAGTGAGGAGCCCTTAATCATCCCGTGTTTTGCTCCTGATGCGAGAAGCTCGCTCATCCTCTGCACTGCAGCACTGTACGCTCAGCCAGCCTCCGATACAGGCTGCCTACCTGCCTGCTCTGCAAGGATCACCATCAAAAGGAGGAAGGAGTTTTGGGGGTAGCAGGTGGATGTGGAGGGTGGCCGGAGAACAGGAAGAGGCAGGGGGGGGGCAGGGGTGCTGAGCTAGTTGAGGATGGGAGCCAACGAGTCCATGGAGCAAGGACAGAGTCCCTGTCCCTCTCAAGAACACATGTGAGTGAACTTAACTTTAACTCTTGCATCGCTGCTCAGTGTGGCGTCTGAAGATGTTCAGAGGTGTGATCAAACCCATTAACAAGGAGAACAACATCATAGATCCATTGAGAACTGAGGTGTACTGACATGTGGTGTGTTTGTTTTCTATGAATTCATGGCTTTGCCTTAGTCTTTCATGCCACACGAATGCTCAGTGTGCCGTCACTTGTGACTATAGGTGCATACAGGGCTGATTGTTGGTTATGTCACTGATACGGCTGAGAGATGAAGGCTGAAGACAATCCCTGTGGCTCACTTTTTTGTTTCCCTCCTCTGTTGTTGTTGTTTTTGAAACCTTCCCACTTCAGCCTATTAGCTCTCCCCTATGCATTCTGCCCACAAAACCTTTCCAGCCTGTAACGCTCCAGTGTAGCCAGCTGAGGATGCCAGTATTGTTTTGTTGTTTGCTATTGTGATGTCAACAAGGATGAGGAAATCGGAGCACGTGCGCATGCAAATGCACATCGTTTTGCCTGCGACTACAGTACGGATGAGACCTGGCTCAGCGGAGCCAGAATACAGTGCAGCAAGTACTGCTGGGAAGCTGGTGGGGTGATGTTTCGTTCTCTGGGAAGGAGGACGCGTCTGACGCGCTGGGAGTGGGACGTGGTGACTGTGTTGAAATAGAACACGCTGCATGTGTGTGTGGCTGCATGTGTGTGTGGCTGCATGTGTGGGGTGGGAGGGAGTTACCACGGGAATATCAGTGGATGAGAGAAAGGGAGTTAGAGGGAGCGAGACGGAGCAAGAGTGCTCCACTTTGCTTTGTTTTATTTATAACTCAGACACACTACTGCGCCCGGGGGAGCAACAGAGGAGAGAGATCAGGGAAATGGACTGAACGCTGGTGTTTGTGTGCTGTAGAAATTAAAGATTAATGGCATAATAAAGTCATTTTTCATCTTAAAGTCCTACAAAGTCTAGGCCTCGGAGGACTGGATACTCTTGTATTAATATTCACAACTCACTGCTGTGAGCTTTTATCACAGGCTAGCTGTAATAAAAGTCAGCAGCTATTTTTCTTAAAGGTGTGCAGAGCTGTCCCAACCATTAACAGTACGACTTCTACTTTACTCCATCAGTTGTGGAACACTGTTTAAGGCACTAATAAGAAGCTTTCACACATCAAAACATTATATGTTACTAATCGGAGTGTAAGAAAAAAGACCAAATTACTGACTTTTAGTTCTTTTCAGTCACATTTTATTTTAAAATGTAAAACAAGAGTCCAAGCTCTTTAATCATTAGTTATTATTAATCTCTGGTTCTCATGTCCTGTCTTTCCCCCTTCATCCTTAACTGATTATACCAGATGGCTGCTTCTTCCTGAGCCTGGTTCTGCTGGAGGTTTCTTCCTATTAAAAGGGAGTTTTTTCTTTCCACTGTCGCCAAGTACTTGCTCATAGGGTGCCGTCTGATTTTGGGGGTTTTCTGTCTATTACTGTAGTGTCGTTACCTTACAGTATAAATCACCTAGAGGTGACAGTTTTTGTGATTTGCTGCTATGTAAATAAAATTGAATTTAACTGAATGAGGTCTGGGGCATTGTCCCTCGCCTACCTTTGCTTTCCAAGGTAGGAGAACGAACCAAGCATCTGATCTCATAATCCAAATGGAGAGAGATGTTGCAGCCCCCTACTTGCCGATCGCCTGCTTTACTGGCGTCAGCCTGGCCTGTTGCCTTTTAATGCGCCATCTGCTTACAGTCATTGGTCAGATTAGGCTAAGTGTGGTATTACTCATAAAGATTATTTTAGCCTGACATTCTATCTTAATGGCTTCCTTGTTCTGAGACTTTGGACAAATGACCGCAGATTACAGGTGATCGCTGATCAGAGTTGACGTCAGCCTGGATGGAGATGAGAGACGAAAACTTCAAACCATCTGCTGTTTGAGAGATTATTTTGATAGTGCAGGTTCAGTAATCATTTGCAGATGTCATAGTTGTTTGTGTTTTTTTTCCACTGTAAATCCTCTGCAGGCTGCTCCCTGTTAATCCCATCCTAGAAACTGCGCACGTGCTTTTGTAAAATGAAAATAGGTTGTAGCGTACAGTGGCTATGATGCAATATTTCATATTCAGACTCATTCATCAGTAGGATAAATGTGTCGGAGCTCCCTCTGTTGGCCTCTGTAGTTAAACTATCTAGGACAGGCATAGTATGCCTCTATATTTCATTATGATGCCATATTTTCCTCTTCCTTCTCTGTTCCTAGTATAGATCAAAACACAGCGTTACCTTATTAGAAAAGACACTTTGTAAAAGTTGTGCCTTTTTCATTATCCATTTTCTTTGGTGATAATTAGTTTGTCACTCATAATTGCTATGAAGCATCCAACAGATTAAGATAAAGATTATTGCTACTGCTACTTTACGCTGTTCTTTCCCTTTTTGTTGGGGGGGAAGTAGGTTCTTTGTTGGCCAAAATGCTAAAAGCAAATCACAAATCTGCCCGATGCTGAAACCCGTGCAGAGCTGAGAGTGGGAAAAAAATCGCTGGATCAGGAGCAGAAAACAAAGATGTAATGAATTTAGAGGTTTAGCTTTGGGGGTGTATGACAGTCAAGATTTGATGGAGGGAGTGTGCAGCAGCTAATCCTTTAAGGCTAATCAAACAGCAGCTTGGAGACCATCAGCCTGCCTCTAGTCCTCCCTCCCTTCTTCTTTTCCCCCCATCTCATTCCATGTCTCCTTATTTCTCTCTTTAGTGACGATGGCAGATTTACTCTTTTTGCAAAAAACGGACGATTGCTCATCTCAATTTACAATTTAAAATTTATTCTTTTGAGCCGGATTCTGTTTTTGTGTCGGTTTTAACCCTGCTCCCCGTTTCTCCCGGCGGCTCTCCCTCCAGCGCTCTGAAAGCTGTTTAGACAGACTGCGTTGGATTCGGTTGGAAGCAGCGACACAGCTGGCTGTCTGAAAAGCAGCATCTTCCTGCCTCACGCTGCAGAGTTTCTGTCTCCAGGCAGTCATCTCAGCCTGCGAGAGGCTGCTATTAACTGCTGCTCTCTTTGTCTCCGCTCATCCCCATACCCCGACTGCTCTCCCACACCCTGCTCATCTTCTTTCTACGTTTCATCAGCTGCTATGTAGCACAGGAGCTGCTGCTGATATGGTTGCATTAACACAGTGGGCATTCCCCGGTGATTATTATTCATCTTATTAATTTCCATGATATCCACATTTAATTATATAAATTCTGTCGGTGTTTGATCGAATAGATGCCAGTGGAATAAATTAGAATAATGATGGCCAATAAGGACATTTACTGGATTAAGTAATAGAGCAAAAGTAAATAGAAATTGATCATGTTTTTCCTAATGAGCTTTGAACAAAAGGATGCTGATGCAACAGCTGCTTACCTCTGTGTAGATCTACAGTGTGCATTTATAGCATTTCACGTATCATAATATACTTCACTCAGTCAGCTGTGGGGGCCTTTTTAGGTTGTGTGTGTATTTTCAACAGCGTGGATCCAGACAGCTTTTCTTCTTCCGTATTCGTGGAACATATGGCGCGAGCAACCTCTAGTTACCATAGCAACACTGTGTTTGCAGTTGCATGAAAAATGCTATCCACAAGGACATAAACAGAGCTCTGAAATGAGCCCTAATTACTTTGTTATTGCCTTTTTGCTTTATTTGCATACATCTGGAAAGTAGAAGCTTTTGAGATTTTTTTTTTTTTTAATTTAAAAACATTAACTAGGCGGCTAAATTTCTTTTTTATCGATGAATTAACTGAGTGGCTTTATTTTGTACATTAAACCTAGATCGGTGGTCTGTAAGCTTATTTGCTCTTTGCATATTACTCCCTGTAAGTGGGTCCTTGTCCTTGAAGCTGTCTGTGTCACTGCCTGCCTGACCACCTGAATGTACAAAGCAGTTACTAGTGACTGATCCAGATGGATTTGTAGGCATACCCGTCTTATCCTGCTGGGACACACTAGGCCCTCACAGAGATTACAGCTCTGTCTCACATCTAGACCATGTGCTGTCTCATCTGGCATCACAGCACCTTTGCAGAGTTAAGATAAAAAAACAAGTATTAATTACGCCCCCCTAATATTTGATATGCTGTTGGTGTATTAACATTCATGTTTTAGATGCATGTGATACTGTTAGTTTAAATCTTTACATCTCTGCTGTTGCTGTAATGTAATGCTACATTACTGCTAGCTTGCTTGGTTTCTATTATTGACCACATTGAAGGCTTAAGTGGTGTCCCATGTGCCCTTCTCATTCATGGTACACATTTATTTGAGCCATTGAAAGCTTTGGAATTTGCCTGGGGGGGAAATCTCTGTGTGTCTTTGCTTGAAGAAAAGCAAAATTTGTTGAATTCAGGCAGGAATGGACAGTATGAATAGAAAAAGATTAAAGGGTGCTGTAACATATATTACATGCCAGTTGAAATGGTGTTATTGCAGTACAGTATAATATACAATCCAAGAGAATGAGGTTTAACTGGCTGGTGTGTTTTAGACCTGTGCAGTGTGGATATAGCAAAGATTTTCAGGAAAAAAGGAGGAAGGGGTAGAGGGATGGAGGAGTGAGAGAGCGAGAGAGAGCGAGAGAGAATATAGTGTACTGCTGGAGGTGGGCTTCTGCAGGCGGTCGCATTTAGATTGGGAGACAGCATTTCCTACTGAACAGGAGTGGAGACAAACTGATATGGCTACAGATGACAAAGAAGAGCAGCATGAAAGGACTGTAGATTAGAGACAAAGAGATCTGGATACTAGACGACAGAGAGAAAGAGACAAGGCAGAGGGAAGGCTGCATCCAGGATCCTATCTGTGGGCTCCTACCTGTGTGTCAGGCAGTAGCTCTGTGGTGCGGAGAGGTGCAGCCCACCAGCAACCATGGCAGTGAGTGCATGGCAGGCTCTGTCTCCACTGCAGTGGGCTCGATGGGGCTGGGACACTCTGCTGGGTGGGGCAGGAGACGGGAACAGCCCAGACGCTGATCCGGCTCTGGGGCTCCTTCGCCGTCTCTCCTGGGGCTCACGTCATGACAGCATGATCAGGGCTGCCGGGGAACCGGTCAGACAGAGGTGAGACAGGATGGGGGACCGGAATCATATACCGTCAGATAATCCATTGATCAGCATAGCATTAAGCTGGGTAGCCAGGCTATGTTTCCAGCTTCGCTGCCACTTGTGTACTTGAGTGTGTTTTGCTGAGAATGATCAGATGTACAGACTTTATTTGCACGCAGAAAGCTTTAATTTCACATTGTTTTAATTCAGGTGTTTCCGTATTTCCTGTGTATTTCCTGTATTTTATAGCTGTCATATCTCATCAAGGCTCTTGAGGCTTTCTGGTATATTTGAGTCTTAGTGTGTGCTGTGTAAGGTAATGCTTTGTCTCAGGCGTGTCGTTATCTGTCACCTCACTGCAGATTCAGCATTCTCATTGGAGCACCTAGAAATGAAAACATAAACACATCATAGCCTGGAGCTTTTTAAATTTTTTTAAACCATCACACATGACAGGAAATACTCTTACTGCCATTCCCACATGATGTACTGCAAGCGTGTAATAAACTGTGTAGCCTCTGATTAAAAATACCTCCAACATACCGTGACATAAAGAATAACATTAGAGCTGCACGACTGGAAAATAATTCTGTCCTTCGTGATGATATTATCTTTCACCTTTTTCTTGAGATGGATGGATATTTATGTTAATGAGCCTGATACGGGTCGTTATAGTCCAGTGGGTATCGGCCTGCTTCACAGCACCTTTCACTTAATGTTTCCTCATCTTTTATTGTAGGAGCTCAGACTCTGATGGCGCTTTTGAGACCCCTGAATCTACAACTCCAGTGAAGGCTGTTTCTCCAGCTGAGCCTCAGATAAAGCAAACAACATCTGACGAGAAAGGTACAGCAGGACAATTATTTCATGACCTTTGCTTAGTTTTATACCGATTTAAGCTGTTTCACTATGGAAAAAGTGTCGTTACTGGATGGATTGTTCCACCACCTAGTGGAATGAAGTTGTAATTTAAATCTGCCTTTTTTTTTTTTTTTGCCGTGTCAGCCTACAGCGCTCAGAGCTACATCTCTGGGGACACTTTATTCTCTTTTATGTGTTTTTTTCATGCCTTTTTGTCCAGTTGGGACATTCATTGAATTATTTATAACACATCCATCTCTAGAGTTTAAAGTGTCACACAAAGACACTCACAGAGCAGTTAAATTCTACCATAATCTACAGTACTGTGCAAAACTTCACCCCTCATTTCTTTATATTTTTCAGAAAAGCAGGAAATAGGTCCAGCAGTTTAATAAAATATGTGCAAATACAGATGGGAATAAATAAAGTTTTTACAATTCTACTGAGCTTAGTCAATATTTGGTATGACCATCTTCATTTTTCAACACAACCCGAACTCTCTTAGCAAAGGTTTCGTGCTGAAAAATGAAGCTGTTGCCATTCAGATGCTTACCAGATGGTACTGTACGGTGGATCAAAATCTGACCATATTTTTCTGTATTCATAAATCCCATCAATTTTGACAAGATTATCAAGAAAAGGCTAAAACGCCTCCCCATAAAATGATAGGGTCTTCACTGTACTTTATTCTTTGGCAATCACCTTGCAAAAATATGATTTCATGCCTGTCTAACTGTATCTTTGGTATTTTTCACTGATTCGAAAAAAAAAAAAAACAAGCAAGAAAAAAAAGCATGTTTTGTTCGACTGAATGGTTGGATTAGTTAGACTCTAGAAATCTTTGCCTTATGTTCCACATCTTTCAATCTCCTTTTGCAGTAGAAGACACCTCAATCACTGATCCTACATCTGACTTCACTGCAGCCGAACTACCATGCCATTCTGCGTCAAATACTTTTGATGAAAACAAGCCCATTGCTGCCAGTGGTACATATAACATTGACTTTTTTGCTGCAGAATCAACGACTCACACTCTAACCCGTTCTCTGAGCCTCCAGGGAGGAGAACTAGATAGTTCTGCTCTGTTGGACGGATCACCTTCAGGAGGTTTCCGTCCACACTCCGAGTCTTTCAGTGTAGGCACTGAGAGTGCCCCAGGGACACTCCACAGGCCCAAGAAAGGTCGTCCTGGGTCTGTAAAGAAAAAGCCTCTTCTCAGACAGAACTCTAACCCAGAGAGCCCAAGGCCAGACTCATCCAGCAGCACCCCAGAAATTAAGAAGCGGGCGAAACCTCGAACAGCCAGCCCTCTCCAGGCTCAGGAGGAAACTGAAGGAGGCTCTGCAACACAGAGTCCTGGAGGAACGCAGCGAAAAGCCAGAAAGACCCGTGTTGAGACTCCTCCTCCCCTGCCAGAGGAGACCAATCATACCACCCAAGAGGAGAGCCTTATTGTTCCTGCCTTACCTTTATGCCAGGAGGAGATACCCCTCCCTGAAAGTCAAGCAGACAAAGAAGAATCCCCCATCCCTCCCAGTGGCTCCTACAAATGGGATCCAGACAACTTTGAGAACATCAACCCCTTTAAGACCGGAGGTAGTAAAATTGCCAATTCCCCTGTTTTGGGTCGTAAGGAGCCTGTGTGTGCCCCCATTTCCACCCCTCTAGAGAGTCCCTCTGTCCCATCTGAGGAACCACATCACCCCAGTCCACCCGCTCCTATTAGAGAGCCAGTCACGAATCCTGAGGAGCAGCCCATTATACCCAAGCGTCAGTCACTAAGACTGGAGTTTGACTACTCCGAGGAGAGTGGTGAGGCATCACATCAGGCCTCTCCTCCACCTAAGAAGCTAGGCAAGAAGCCAGGTGCCAAGATGCCTCTGAGGAAACCAAAGCTGGGGCTGAAAAAGGCGCCTCCAGCACAGACAGAGCAGCTGGACAACATTCCTCCGGCAACTCACAACAGCAACGAGGATGAAATCCCGGCAACTAAAGCATCTTACACCTTTGAACTCGACAAGTATGAAGATCCAAACTTGAATCCATTTACTTCAAGGAAAAGTATCACCAACTCCCCCAAACTATCCAGGCCGCCTTATAACTTTGATGACTCCATAGACCCTTTCAAAAGCTCCAACAAGTTGGCCAATTCCCCTCCTAAGACTTCTGCCTCATTTGAACTGTCATCCAATGACAATGATAATGAAAATGACAATGACAACCTCGGGGAATTAGAGGACCAGAACCAGAACAAACCTGCCAAGAAGAAGAAAACTCCCATCAAATCGTAAGTTCACTCTGTATTACCAGAGGATTGTCTATTCACAGAAAAGTCTGCATCAGTCCGTGAGGATTTTAGGTTAGTCTGTGTTTGTATGTGGTTCTCTAGCCAGTTTTGCCAGTGTCCTCTGTCTGTCTGTCTGTCTGTCTGTCTGTCACCTGTGTCTGTGTATTCTCATATGTCACAGGAAGTCCAGGGGTGTGTCTTCTCTATGTTGTTTTTTGTAAGTACAGGGACAACACAGCCATCCACCCTTTTGCCCTCTAATTCAATCTGGCCCTCTTTGAACCAGCATGTTGCCCTGTTGTCTCTATTAACAGAAACATCAAAATCATTTGTGCTCGCTATTAAATCACTGAAACTCATTTGAAACATACCCATTTTAACTGGAGTATCCATGCCAGTTTAAATCACCCATAATCCCTCCAATAGAAGATCCAGTTAGTAAATTAATGCTATATTTCTATTGACTTATGGATGGATAGTGGTGAAAAACTCTTTTGTTTTTTGTTTTTTTGCTTTCCTTTTTTGCACTGAAGTATCTGCAATAATTTTGTTCATCTGTATCCAGTTGTAAGCGTTTAACAAAGGAGGTGCTGGTGCCCCCTCTGGTGTTCATTGTTTGCTATTGAGGAAAGAACGAAAGCTACAGTGTATCAGCGTGTGCCAGGATCACATACAGTTTGAAACAGGCTGGACCAGAAGCTACCTTTCTTTTAATGCAGTGAACTACAACTTAGTGATAATATTTAATGAAGGACCCAGATATCATAAAAAACATGTACAATGTCAACAGTATGTTTTATTGCATGTGAATTACAGCAAATTTGGCTCAGGCCACATATCTGATACTACTGCTATTTAATATATTTTTACAGGGATACATAACCCTTTTATTAATTCAGGCATGCATTACACATTAAACACTGAGCATAAAAACAACAGGGTCTATGCAGTCCTGTGAAAAACTAAGTACATCATTACTGCTTTGATAGGAATTAAGGGGGTAAGTAGTAGCCAGGTGCTGCTAATGCACCTGATTAACCGATCATGAGCAAGTGAGAGCACTGAAGCAGCACTGTAAAGAAAGGTTGGTCAAAATTCCTCCACAACAATGTGAGAGACTGATAAAGTCTGAGAAAAAAGAAAACTGCATAGAGCCGTGTGAAAACTTGTTTTTGCACGTGACTGTATGTATTTACAGTGTAAGTAAGTGTAAAATTGGATAATTCCTTCTAAAGGTTGTTGCAAAGTTCTAATAATTAAGCTACAGTATTGTTTACCTCATCATCATGATCACTAAACTTGGAAAACCAAGCTGCTCATAACATAATATTAATTTTCCATTACTCTTCACTGTCCAGTTACTAACTATAGATTCAGCCCTCTTCAGAAGCATTTACTGTTCTATCCATTTCAGCCACACACAGTAAGCAGCACTGTTGCACATGTGGAAATGAACTATGCAAATTAATGTTTTTTGCAATGATGATTTTATGCAAAATCCAGTCTTTCCAACTAGCTCATATTTTAGCATCTACGACTACACAAATGCTATATAAATGTGCAGCAAATGCAGAATTAAATACAGATAATGATTGACTCTAGAGTTTGACGGTGGATGTTTTTATATCCCCTCAGTAATACTTTCAGAGTGAAGAGGTCGCCAAAGAAATCACCCTTATCTGACCCATCACAGGTATGTATCTGATATGCAATCTCGCTTGGCTCTCCCGCTTTATCTATGTGCATTTCTCCCTCTTTCATGTGTCATCACTCTCTGCCGCCTTTTTTTGTGTCGCAGGATCTTATACCCGCAGATGAACCTTCCTCCCTTCACCAGCAGGATGACCATGCCACAGATGAGGAGAAACTAGCCTCCTCCACCAGTCATAAGTGGGCAGCCCTGCACGACATGGATGGAGATTTAAACTCTGACCAGCAAGACTTTCCTCAACCGTGCGACCTTACATCCTTTGTTAATGAGAACAGCCTTCCTAAGGAGACTCCAGGTGAGGCATAACTGTCTGACTCTCTGTAACTCTCGGTAATTCAGAGCTTATGTCTGGATAAATCCTTACATACTGTATATGAATCAGAAACTTTACCTTTTATTCATACTGCTGTGTTATTGATTTTTCATGTGGCAGCGATATAAGTCTGCTGGCCCAATTCTGTACTACCCTCTGACCTTACGCAAGAGCCAACGCTTCCCAGAGGCTATCTGGTTCACCCCATCTGGGTCAGAGATGGGAAAACAAACAGCCCTGCTTCGTCCTCTGAACTCGTCAAACCAGAGCTCAGCACACCACTGATGCGTCTCTTCATTTTGTTTACTGTATCTAATGCTTTGTTTTGCCTTTCCCTCTCAGTACAAGACTATGAAATTGAGTACATGGAGAAGATTGGCTCCTCTTCCCCAGTGAGTATTTAATATTACAGACAGATTGTATTTGAGCTTGTCTTATGGTCACTACTTTTAGTATTTATAGCATTTATTTTACATTGTTTGTGTGCTATATGATATTTTAGCCTTTAAAAGTAGATAGTCTTCGTTCTTGTTTTTAACCTACTGTGTCTTTTAGCCTCTGTCTGCAAAGAAGCCATCTTTGTACTTGAAGTTGGACTCAGTATCTGACAACTTAACCAAAAATACATGTGCGCATGGATCTGAACCCAGCTCCCCCTGCACAGGGTAAAATAGTTTACTTGTTACGCTTGCAACTTTGTTTCTTTGCTGTACTACGTAATGGTTTTGTTAACGTATACTACGTGAGTTTTACACTGCATTTTTAAGTCCCTTTCTTATTCTCGTGTGTGCTAAGTGTACACCACAAATAATGTATAATGCATTCGTTTCAGCTTCTTCAGCAATGTTTTCATTAATGCTGCCGTCCATCATCTGCGATGCATTACATGCCGTTCCTTTCCCCGCCTCATCTCCTGTTGGGTTTTTCTCATTCTGTGCAGGAGTTTTGAAGAGATGGAGGCCCAGATTACAGCAGGTATGAAGACACCGGTGCTCAGCTCCCGGCCTGGCCCCGAGGGCTCTGCTGCAGACAAGGGCAGGAAGAGAGAAAGCGAGGTGCTCAGTCGAACACAGAGCACCGAGATGGAGGAGCAGGTAAGTCAGGTGCCTTTGTGGACATTTAATTACAGTTAATTTGTTGTGCATAAATGTAATTTACACTCATGTCTAGTCATTACCATTTAAGGGGAAACTGTCATGTTTTTTGATTTCGGAGCATTTGCACCATGCTGTTGTTTAGTCACAAGGGGGAGACAGTGCCACGCTGTAAATGCTTTGTCATAGGCTGTGACTCAGCCCTCCAAAGTGAACACCATCAGTCACAGGGATTCTTATTAAATCCTTGTCACTGATAATGAAAAGCCAGTCAGTCACACTAGGTTCCCAGCTCAGATTCAGCAAACCACCTCCCAATGCTGCCACTCAAAAAAAAATCTCAGCGCTTGCTTTGCCATGCTGTCCCCCTGCCCCCTCCTCCCTCCCCTTCTGCCTATACCTCCTGGTGCCCTTGAAGCCCCCTAGCCAGGGCCCCGTGGAGGCACTTGCGCCAGCCCTGGCCATGCCCCTGTTAGACAGGCTGTCTGAGTGTGACGACCCCCTGCAGTACCTGGAGCCTGACCTGGCTGAGACCAACCCCACAGCATTCGCCCAAAAACTGCAGGTGTGTTGAGAAACCACACAAGACCCTACTTGATAAATTTGCCGACCCATATTTGGGCCTTGATATTTGTCTCTGTGTGTGTTTTTGTACAAAACATTATTCCCCGTTGTGTCACTGTGTTACATCCTGCCTTTTCATTTTCCCATTTTTTCCTCCTCCTCCTCCATAAGTTGCAGTTTTTTTTAGCTTGCTGGGTAAAATAGATTACTGGTGCATAAAATGTAGATGGCAGATCAACTCAAATTTCATGTGTTTCCCTCTTACTCTGTCATTCTTGGGCTGCAACCTCTCCTCCCTTACCACTGAAATTCGGCCCCCCCAATGTGTGCGGCCAAGGAGGAGCTGGTGCTTGCTGCCCTGAGGATAGAGGCTCTGCAGGTAGCCAAAAACATCTCTCAGTGCCCCTCCCTCTCCACTGTAACCCCCCAGGTACTGCGCTGAGTCAGCCTGCACCTGCTGTATGCAAGTGTGTGTGTGTGGGTGAACAAGTGTGTTTGCAAGAGCAAAAGATGCATCTTGAATGAGGGATTAGCGAAACGCAGGTGTGTGTGAAATGCACATGTGCGTGACTGTGTGTCCGTGTGTGTGTGTGTGTGTGTGTGTGTGTGCATGAGTGTGTCTCAGCCTGCCTCTCCCTCCCCTTAAACACACCATTTTGAGTGTGACTGTGAATCCATGGCCTTATCAACATGGTGGCTGTACAGCTGCATCCACAGTCCCGCCACCTTCCGCGTCCCCACATTGGACTCTAACATGGCTTGATGCGTCCCAGCTCCCACCCTGACTACCAGCGAGCTCCATTAAGCCTTAGGAACCAAGTGCTGTGTCTTAGTCCCTTGCCTTTGTGATGCATGTTGGGCAACATGCATGTTGCCTGTTTCATGAGAAACTTACGTCAGCATGAATGTGACTGGGAATGTCTCACATTAGACTCGGCAGCTGAGGAGTTACATATTACGGTGCAGATCTGTTGACGTTTCATGATCACCTCCCCAAATCCCAGGTCACATTCTTGTTTTGTGATTTGGTCCATCTATTTGACTAACAGTACTAACAAAACAGCGTTAGGCAGGGTAAGTAGTACCTGGGAATTTGCTGGTCCAAATTCTGAGGCAGGTGCTGAACTTAAACTCTTGCAGGAGTTGGAGCAGGGCACGCACTTCCCACCTACGTCTTTCCTTCCATGTCTCATTCTGTTGTCCCACGCATTTTACAGTCTCGTCTCAAGAAACCCAGTACTCGCCGGTGGAATATCAACGGTTCACCCTTACTCAAAGTAAGCGCAACATAGTTCCCCCTGTGATGTGTTCACGTCCACCCATAGCGCAGTCCAAGTACTTCATCATAAACACATAGTTTTTAATGGCTCAGTATGTCAGCAGACCAGATTAATGTCCTGAATATAAGCTTTAAAGGTGATTAAAGGTGTTCACATCTGCACTGCTTAAGAATTATAGCTTACTTTTTTGTAAAACCAAGATAAGGGCGATAAACGCTATTATTCATAGAGTTTGAAGGTAATTGCACTCCAATTATAGCTGAAATTCAGCACTTTAGCCTCCTAGTAATGGACTGTGAAGCCAAAACTGTCATCCAAATTCTTGCAGACTCCACTAGATCGTCTAGTCTAATAGATCCATAAGTTACAGAGAGTCCATTAATTTGCTGCCTACCAAAAGCTCTTTGTGAGCTGTTATGTGCAGTTACAGCTATGTAGTATGTCTGTTGTAGCCTTTGTGCATCTAATAATCAGTCCTCTCTGTCTTTGGGGGATGTGGCTTCGACTTGTGTTTTTGGGTCTTTTTTGTTAGCGTTAAATCTACAATTAAGGCATTTCGTGTAAAGAGAGGTTAGATTTCAGTGTGCTCACCTTGTCTGTGTCTGAAATTGCGTACTAATGTGTTATTTATTATGCTGAAATCATGTGTGTGTTTTTTAGCCAGTCCAAAACATCTCTGCATTACCTGTGTAGTACCTGACGTGCAGACTATTTCTGGAGGATTATTAGAGTGTGGCAGCAGAAAACACATCTCACAACATAACAGACATTGCTCAGTGATGAGTAAGGCAGCAGAAATTAAACAATCCAGTTTATTTTCCTTTTTCTATTTTTTAGTCATTACTTTGTGCATCTCAGCTGAGGTTGGGTTACCATGGTAACTCATCTCCAACTTGAAACCTGGCTCTCACTTCAGTAGTTAAACAACAGTGAACATTTTGAGTGTTTAGTTCATGGTATTTGGCATGGTATTTCAGGTGCATCGTTGAGGCTTTATAGACGCGAGGCTTTCCTCGCAAAACAAATACAAAGCAGGTTATCGTTAAAAATCTGAATCCTGCATGTTTTGTCCCATGCAGTACAGTCAGTGCTGTTAATGAAAAGTCTGTGACATTTGCCTGAAGTACTACTAAACGAAAAAAGCTCTTTATTTAACATGTGATTCAGGATGATTTACTAAAAGGGGCTTTTTGTTAGCGGATTCTTGCTGCAGCTTTACCAAAGAACCACAGGTTTGATTTGTTTCCTTAAAGTCTCTGAACCTGAACCTTTCTGTATTGGTAGATAAAAACCTAATCAGTATCTGACTGATGTTTGTTGTTATATGTACTTGACCGTTTCTGTCCAGAGAAGTAATGCAATTAGCTGTACAGCCGGACCAAACACTTAACTCTTTCCAAAGTAGCGGTAGACCTCTCCTTGTCTCCTGTGACCCCCCATCATCAAATCCTCCTGTAATCCCTGTCTACCAAGGATAGCTAAATCCTTTTCAGAGTTTTCAGGGACCCAAACGTGGTACTAGAACAACTGTATTTTAATATGATAAAGTGAGGAGGCTTTTATTTATTTTGTCATAGGTTGCAACGGACACTTGGAGATGCATTTGGGTTTGTAGTGTCTATACTTTAGATCCAAAGTCTGACTCTTTCTAATGATTAACCCTGAAGATTTTCTGATTCACCTTAGCCCTCATCACATTACAGTCTCTGTAGCTGTAAAAAAATGAGTTAAATCCTGTGATTCTAGGAACAACGGGTAAGACCTGTTAACTATGCTCTAACATGCTTTAACATTAGACTAACATATCTATCCCTTGCTGCCCAATCTGCCCCCCCCCTAACCTCCCTCTCCTGTATACTATCAGCTGCTGCCCACCTTCCCCTCTGTCTTGCTTGGACCCAATCACATTCAAGCTCTTTCAATGAGCAGTTGACCAGGACTGCTCGGCTGGGGCCAGCATCAGCCAATAACACGGCTAATACTGTGGCAATGAAGACTGTTTCATCCAATCATGTAGCAGCTGACCAAGTCTTCAAGAACATCCCTGGCTTGCCTCATTTTGTATTGTTTTTGCTGTGTGGCACATTTTGATATAGTTTGAGGCTGCCTAGCAGTTTGGTTCAGTCCAGAATGTGCGAGTGACCCTGAGGGCGAGGGTGTCCTGCGGTTGCCACAGCCTCGTTGGTAACAGGTTATGTTTGCGTTCCTTTCTCTCCTCTCCTTTGCTTTCCGGAAGCAGCACAGAGACGTGTCATCTTCACTAGAGATTGGCGTGTCCAAGAACTCGCTGTACTCCAGGACCACGGCCAGCTACATCGAAGGGGAGAGTCCCCACTTGCCCAGAGAACTGGACCACTCTTTGGGAATTGCACGAGAGGAGGTGCCCTGAAAATATTTCTTGTTCCTCCGTAAGTCATTGTTTGTTCCTTTAAGTCTGCATCTCACATTTAATGAAATGATTTTGTCTCCATCCTCAGATTGTGACAAAAGGAGAAAGAAGTGCTGGAGTGGCAGAGGAAGTATGAAGACAGTCGACAGGAAGTGGTGGAGATGAGGTAAGAAAAGACACCTTGGGTTGTTATCGCTTTCATACACCAGGATCCCACACGCAGACACTGAAGCATGAATCTAACACCTAGCTGTGTTTCGGACTCCGCCCATTATCAACCGCCGAACCTCTCAAGCGGTTTATCTCGCTTAAGGTGTCAGACAAGGCCATGATTAACGGGAGACTGGATAGCCATTTAAAAAAATCAACACCTCGTCCTGTTAGCAAGGAGTAGAGATAAATAGATGGAGATCATGTGATGTAAATGTAGAGGTTTTACTGTTAAAAAGTTATATGTGAGAAAATATCCTAGGTTATGCTCAACTGAGCTCGTAACTAGCAGTACCTACACTTGTTTCATGATGATCAGTCTAGGTTAAATTCATAGCTTCCAATTGGGGTTTTGGGAAAGATGTACAGTAAAGAAACTTTACTGTGTGTCAGCAGGTGGCGGGTGTCAGCTGTCTGCTGCTCAGTTAGTGTGGATAAGTCGGAGCTTACTTCATTTGAATGATTAGACTTTGGATAAGGAGAGGCTAAGAGGCTAAGGGGAAGGCATGGCTAATCTATCCTCTTACCTCTGGAAACTTGCTTTTAAAAAGACGAAGCTTCATACTGGGTCCTGTTGCTTTTCTACTAGTTGTGTCGAGACACTTCAAACAACAGAAATTCAATTTGATTTTGAAAAGTTGTGCAGTAAATTTTGGAGCTAATTCAAAGTAAATTCTCCATTTCCTCTAAATAGGGCGCGTTTACTGTAAACCTGGACCGCGATAAGTAGCTTACAGGTGTTTGCTGGAAGGGTTCGAGCAACAGGCGGGTGGTGCAGGGCTGCACATGTCAGAGGGAGAGATGGGAATTTTTGCAAAAAATAGACTTCTTGGTATTCGATGTGAGGAGAGTCTTCTTTTTTGACTTTTTATGTGACATATACTGAAGATTTGCAACTTCTCATCCATAGGAGAATTGTAGCTGAGTATGAGAAGACGATTGCCCAGATGATAGGTGAGTTCACGTAACCATAAGCACGCAAATTTCATTTTAAAGCTGCTATTTTTGTTTCCCGTACTCTTCCACTTTATTTTACTCTTGTTCATTTGCAAACTGATCTGCTATAAGGTCCTTGTGAGGCCTTATCCAGTGCTACTGATCACAGATATTTGAATCTTATTTGAATTTTTTTTCTATCCTTTGCAAAATTTCGCTTTTCTCTGTGTTTGCTTTCATATTTGAATGACGTGAACTGAATCCTCATGTCAGTGGAGGGGACAGCACTCTCCTTTGCCCGCTCTTGTTCAGCTTCTCTGGACTCATTAAATTTCACCGCAGGCTCACACTCCTGCATTATTCCTGCTCTCACCCACATCTTCCTTTCCACCTTTGAACGTCCCCGAAGATTTGATTTTTTTTTCTTTCACTGCGACCGGCTTTTTCTTTTTCCTACTCTCATTAAAGCACTGTCGCACACAGGAACAGTCTGCCTCTGCTAATGTCTAACACTCGGCTCTGTCACGTGTCTTGCCCTCCCAGCTTGACTTAACACAGTCCCTTCTTTTCTGTTCTGCTCCCATCTTTGCCCCCCTTACTATTTGATAACCCTGACAGGCATGCCAGGTGAGTAACGAGGAATTGTCTTTCATTTGTTTGTGTCAGCTCGCATCTCTCCATCCGTCCATCAGAGAGGGGAGCAGCTGTGCTCAATTTCTTCATCTCATTCAGAGCCATTCATTAATTTGTTTGGTTTTTGGGGGGGATTTGGCTTTCACCCTGTAGGCTGAGACTAGTTTTTAAAAGAGAGACAGGACTGAATCTAATGAGTTTTAAAAAATGACTTTGTTGTTGTTATTGTTCATGTAAAGTACAATATTATACATATTCAGTCAGATGTAATACACACTGTAAATCTGTACATGAACACGTGCACTTCACCCATGACTGGCGATGGCTGTGAAGTCATTCATGCAGATTTGGTGAGTTAACCGAGTTGCTCATCGATGGGAAATGAAAGGGATATTTGTAGGCTGAAATAGTGTAGGCACATTGATATTTAACACTGAAAGGTCTTGAGGCCACCCTGATGTTTCTCCTCTGTTTTTCTTTTCTCATTGTTCAGCTTTTTGTGTTTTGCATGCTACACTGGTTTATCAGAAATCCTCATATAGTGTAGTAAAACATCTTGTTGAATCATACTACCACAAATACATTTAGATATATTGTGAAAAATGTCAGAGAAGTCTTTTGTGTGTGTGTGTTTGTGTGGTGATTGGGGTCTTTTAACAGTATTTTTACCCATAACAGCAGTTTCTTCACCTAGTAGACTCTTTATCTGCATCCTCTCTATGTGTGTCCATCAGAGGATGACCAGAAAGAGAAATCTCTTTCCCATCACACCATCCAGCAGCTCATCATGGAGAAGGACCAGGCACTGGCCGACCTTAACTCTGTGGAGAAGTCTCTTGCCGATCTCTTCCGTCGTTATGAGAAGATGAAAGATGTGCTGGAGGGCTTTCGCAAAGTAACACAATTTATTCCCAGGTTTTTATCAATATGAACATCTCGGTTGGTCATCTCAGATTTTGTTTACTTGCCCCCTTGTGTCACCCACATACAGAATGAAGAGGTATTGAAGAAATGCGCTCAGGAGTATCTTTCAAGGGTCCGCAAGGAGGAACAGCGATATCAAGCCCTGAAAATTCATGCAGAGGAGAAACTAGACCGGTGAGTCTGTGCATATTCTTATTATGTCACATTTTCTGCAATAACTGTGTTATTTTCGCCACCACACTATCTACACTGTAAATGCAGTAAATGTAGTACAGTAATGCAGTGTCTTATGTGAATGCAAGTAAATGCTGGTGCTTTTTAAAGCTGCTAATTTTTTCACTATGTGCATTTCAGTTTTTCTTACTTCCTGAGTACAAAAGCTCATGAACAATATAAATTTTTGACTTCAAATACTTTGGTTTAAATGCTTATTTCAGTTCTTTGTAGTCATATTTTATTTATTTATTTTTTCTCAATATGTGATGTGATTTCTAGTGTTTGTGGGACTGAGAACAGTGTTGAAGTTTAGCTAGCAGTGAGTCTCCATAACATTGGTACTTTCCTGTACCAAAAACTGTTCTTTAAGTGTACAGCATAACTTATTGTCTGAGCTGAAATATGTTTGTATATGAGTCAGTGTAATTGGAAACAAGTCTAGCTAGCTAGCTAGCAATGAGTCTAGCTAACATTGCTAGCTGAAGCTAAACCAGTATTTACAATGGCTCGTATCGAAACATATTTCTATAGATTATATATGATCCATATTAACTCTTTGTTGACTTTTATTTGCTTTTTAGATTTTATAGGCTTTTGTGAGTTGCGAAGAGGTGATTTCTTGTATCATTTGTGTGCCTCCAGGGCCAACGCAGAGATAGCTCAGGTGCGGGCCAAGGCCAAGCAGGAGCAAGCTGCCTCTCAGGCCAGTCTGAGGAAGGAGCAGATGAAGGTGGACTCTCTGGAACGCACTTTAGAGCAGAAGGTCAGTTTTAGGATATGAGAAGATATTAAATTAAAATTTTCTAAAGTTATCCAAGTGTATAAATTTTTGTTGCTAACTGTTTTACAGAATAAAGAGATCGAGGAGTTAACAAAGATCTGTGATGAACTAATTGCTAAGATGGGGAAGAGTTAGCAGGCCACATCACAATGAAGCCAAGCAGAAAATGAAGAGAAGCACTCCTTCTCAAATTGATGGACCTCTAAGACCAAAGTGGTCTTGGGGTTGTATTTCCTACTGACCATGTGTATACATCATCCACAGGATTGGCTTCCTCCTAATTACTCTGTATATTTTTGATGTTTCAGTGTATCGTACTGTATCAGGGGGTCTGCTTTCAAGTTTTATCATATCACTAATGAGTATGCCTGTGTGCGCGAGTGCGTGTATGATAATGAGAAAGTGCAAGCATTGTTTGTGGGTTAAATTATCTATTATGATGTTGCCATGACAGCCACTGAGGGAGAAGACTGTTTACCCACTCCTGTTATTGTCTCCTCTTAATAAAGAGAAAGATAGACTTTGAAGATGAGAACCAGATTGTTAGAGTTATCCATAAAATGGTGATGCACCACTAAGAGAATACAAGCGATCACTATAGATTCTTGCATGTGAGAGATAAAGAAGAACTTGTAATGTTAATGTTTGTATATACTGTAGGAAACAACAAGACTTGTGCATTTTTGATAGTTATTCTGTTGTCTTCAGCCACTCCCCTCACATAACATTGTAGATATTTGTCATACTTGTCATAGCTTTTTTGATGAAATTGTGGAACTTTATTTTTGGGATTTTATTTTGATAAAAAGCAAACTAATTGTGACTGTGTTCAGTTGTGACCAGAAGTAATTTAATTTTGGATGAACCTGTCCTAGTCCTGCAATGGTTGTTTGTCACACTGAGGAATAACTTCTCTGCACAGCTACTGTACAGCATCTGCTTACAAAGTGCAATAAAAGATGGCAATACAGCATGCTGAGTTTAATTTGGTTCTTTTTTCTCATCCCCCCCCCATATGGCCCATATTGACATGACAACATCACACAGTTGCCTCAGATTTGGTGGCTGCACATCCATGATGTGCTTCCAATAACACCACATCCCAAAGGTGCCCTACTGATTTAGATCTAGTGACTGGAGGCCATTTAGGGACAAATGGCACATTATCATGTTGGGAACAGGAGAAGAAGGTTACACTGTGCTCATAAACATGGTCATAAACATGATCTACATGGTAAGCGTGAAATAGTCAGGCTCGAGTGTTTAGTAAGGTGGTAGGTAAGCAGACACAGCAGAGATTTTGGGTTCCCAGTGAGCTCTGTTATACGTGAAACATAAACCAAACCTCCCCCAAATTAACTAAAAAAACAAAAAGCACATGGAATAGGACTAGCCCCCAATCATAATGTCATGCATACAGTGCCCTGCAATTAACACTATTAGAATATGCTGCATGCAAACATATCCAACCCTTTTCACTATAGTGAACTTCAATTCAAATCATGTACACTTTACAAATTTACTTTCAAATTCAAAAGAATTAGTTGAATGACTTGTTGTAATGCTTAAGAATAAATCAGATTGAATACTCACAGATTTGATAACTGTGGACCCCATAGTTATCAAATCTGAGACACAGTATCAATCATGTTGATTACAACTTTCCAGAAAGTTGAGAAAATACTTAAATTTGGGTTCTGCAATAACACGAAATCCCAAAAATAGAGAAGGGGAAAACCATTAGAACTTAAAAACAACCAACAAGAAACATCACAGGGTGGAATAACGAGCACACCAGGAAGTGATAAGAACTGCAGGGCACAACACAGGTCTGGGACTGGGGTAAGTAAACCTGAATACTAAACACACGAGACAAGTGGTTGACGACTTAAAACAGTTAGTAACTTAACAGGAACAACTAACCTAAGGATTAAGGTTAACCACAACACAAGGGAAGTGGAAATTATGATGAAACCTTAAACACTAAACTGAGTGAAACCAATGAATCTTGTTTAAAGAAAAATTATGCAAAGCTCCAAACACTGTGCGAAGGAAGAACAACTCAACAAAAGATAAATCAATCTACACCAGTAACCAGAAATAAATACAAAGGAATATATGATGGGGAAAAACTAAACTGCGGACAGAAGGCATTTGAGTTGTCCAAAATTTAGTCAAGCTTGAAGGTGCTGATTTTGGAGCAAAGGCTTTTTTTATTGTTCAACACCCTCTTAAATCCATGGTGAAAACTCACCTAATTGTGGGCAGTGGTCCCAGCAGTTTCCACTGTATGACAGTCTCGAACCTTTGTTGTTCTTCAGTTGTTCATGAACATCCTTCTTCTTATCTGAGGGTGACAGTTTGGGGCTTCTTCCAGACTTTGACAAAGTGAAAATACATCCAAAAAAAAATTTGATACAATTGTTTGAACTGATTATCTTGGAAGATTATCTTAGAAATGGCTCCAAGAGACCTTCAAAGGTTGTCTAGATCTGCAATTCTCCTTCTTAGATCTTCACTTGGACTTTCCCATTGTTCTGAGTATTGGTCAGTCTAATGAGTGCTGTGAAACAAATCCTTGCTTTGCTGGCAAAGATGAACTACCACTCTTCACTCTGGCACAGCTGGCTGCCGGCAGAGCCCGCGGGCACACCATTGCAGCCCCCCCTGGCTTCTTCTCTGTGGCTGCTGGGTGACCCCTCGTCTGGGGCTCTCCACAGCTCTTACCGGGAGGGTGGCAAGGATGCACCTCCGATGGTCCTCCTTGGGCTCTCGCACTCTGGGTCCTCTGGATGTCTGGGGCCTGGATCTCCTCCATGCATGCTTCATGCCCTGGGGGACAGGCCTATGGCTCCCTACACCCTCTAGCAGCTCATTACATGGAGAAACCTTTTGAATACAAGCGCGCTCATCCACACAGGTGTGCACGCAGGTGTACACACAGGTGTTCACTGTTCTGACACAAACTACACCTTTCTTGGCTGCTACCTCAAAGCACATTGAGCGCTGTCAGTCCTGCGTGTTGCACAACAACGTTCATTATTTTGTATTTACTGTTATTTACACTTAGCTGGATTAATGCGATGGTGTTGTGTTTATTATGTCGCTCTCTTTTTTTGCTTGTTTTCTCTTGATCCGGGAGATTTGTTTTTCTTTTTTTTGTTGCCCCTACCCAACACCTGCCATACGTAAGTACTTTGGCACGACAACCAGCAGGGACAAGAAAGCAAAGAGCCAAACTCAGGATGGGTGTGGCCTCAGCAAACTGTTAATGCGAGAGAGTCAGAATGAAATCCATTATGTGTCCTCTGTCCATCCAGGCTGCAGAAGCAACTGTTGTTGTTTAAGACAGAGTGGTGGGCCCCAGTTGAGGGGCTAGTAATCTCCTGGCTAGTACAGGAAGGAATATCAGCTCATCTGATAGCTCAGATTAAGCTCAGGGGGCTTTAGGAGCAAACAACCTGCTTTTCATTGTGTAGTCGGGACAAGTGAGGACCATCAGCGCCATGAGAGCTGTCCACTATTGTCTGCTGCTTCTGTTTTCCCTGGTCCTGCTAGCAACCACCTGTAAGAACTTTTTCTTCTTTATGCACCTCTGTTTGCTGGTTAACTGTTTGTCCATCTTTCATTTCATCTCGCCTCCTTTCAGATACTGTACGTTTCAACCCTTGCATTATAAATAATAGTTTGTGTTTAGCGTTTAGTGTATTTAATGTGTTCCTGAAGAGTAAGACCGTGTTAAACAAATAACTAAAATGAATGGCTCCACTGTACATTCTGACTTAAGGAGCGTAGATGCTGGACATGATGGACCCACAGTTATTTCTCGGGAAAAACCTGACATGTTTCATAACTTCAGTAGGATCATTAAACATTAAGTCCTTTTACTGACCTTATACTTTATTTATGTCATGTTCACTAATTGCTGTCTGCAGTGATTCTGATGGGTTTCGTGTCCCTTCAGTCCATCACTCTCCACTATACACCCAAGAAGCACGCACTCCCTGCAAATAATCTCTTAATAGGCCTGGAGGCTAATACTTACAGCATGTGTGTAGAGCGACAATGCCGCGGGGATAGATTGGGGCCAACTGCAAACAACAGAAAGTATTTATATACCAACTCAGTATACGTGAGAGCACATGTGCAGAAAACGGGCCGATTATGCAATTTCTTTGTTTCACACGGTGCTTTTGTAGCTTCGCTGTTTATTTGTGGTTAGGTTTTGGTAAGTTATTAGATAATTTAGCTGGTTTCATTTAAAAAATGCCACATCTTGTTGTATATATGGAAAAAACTTCTCTTTTTAATATCTGTTTCTATCAAAACTTAATGATGACAGACCTATCCGGAGTTGAAGGAGGTTATTTTGATGGCCAGTACAGGAGATATGCTGCTGCAAAGTATGTTTGAAGCTTTTGGTGACTCCAGTTCTGATCCTCTTAGGAAGCAGCCTTAAGTTTGTCTGGAATTTAGGAGATGGATGGAGAGTTTCAAAAAGAAGCCTTTAAGTATTTCAAAGGTCAGTTAGTTTTCAAATAACAGCTCCCTCCTCGGGAGAGCTTTAGAAAGATATTTAAGTGTTTTATGTGCTGAAGTGGGCTCTGAGGCATTAGCTAAAGTTTATAAAGATGTATTTTTTTTTAAATGTGTGGGCACTGGTGAAACACTTTGGTTGATTTGGGAAAATTCATATGAAGGAAGTTAATTAATTAGTGCTGTTTCTCTTCATATTCCCTCTGGACCCAGGGAAAGTCACACATTTATAAGCCCTTCATGCACTTGCCAACCTATAGATCCTGTGTAAATATGAATTAGAAATATCTAAGCTTCGGACACTTGTTGGCACTATCCCACGCAATCATCTTCAGTTATCTAAAGCAAACATTTGTGTCCTATGCTGTAGAGGTTTTTCACCCTGACAAGATATGCATGTACAGCTGACTCTTTCTTATATAGTAGCGCTCTGTTCCCTTTCAGGTGAGACTATACGATGTTATACATGCATGGGCTCCAATAACGATGACTGCAACCGACAAGGCTCCAAAGCTTGTCCTGGCTACTCTGATGCCTGTGCTGTAGTGGTGGGCCATGACAGTGAGTCCAACAGTGACAGCGTAGTAGCCTTTCTTTTTACTAGTTTAATTCCAACCTTCCACCAAAAAACTCCATTTGTTTCTCTTGTATATGTGCGTGTGTGTCTTTTTTGTGTGTTAAATAGACGACAGCCTGCTCTCTGTAGACACATCTCGGGCAGCAGGGGGTCTGAGGCTTTTAAGGGAATGAAGAGATTTGCTACTCCTACTCAATGAATGTCCTTAATTAGGACACCATGTGTTCATGGCACCAAGACAGATTTACCAAATCTCAGCCAGCAGATCTTTTTTTAAATTATTTTTTGGCTGTAGATATGATATTTTTATTTTAATATTTTATAATCAATAAAAATCATTTGGACCAAATTCATAAAAGGTGGTAGGTTTAGCATTAAACCTGCAACTTGTAATATTTCAGCTGGGAGTTGTTTACTCTAATGCTGTGTTTAAACCTGCATTAAGTGTTTCAATGGTCTGCTGTGATGAAAACAACAACAACAAAGAAATCGCTGAAAGCAAGACTAGCCAGGAGAGTTTCTTAAAGCAACAATTTAGCATCGACTTATATTGATTGGACGATGGCGGACAGCTTCTAAATGAGAGTAACTGGCTTCATTTTCTGTTTGTTAGGTGGTGTGATGAAGTCATGCTCTTACAAGTCCTTCTGCAGCCAGGCCAACAGTCAGGGCTACAGGGCACCAGGTGTCAGAGTTCACTGCTGCTACAGCAATGACTGCAACGTAACAAGCTTCGCCAACCAGCTGCCTGGACTTACCTACTTACTGCTGTTTTCTTCCATTTTCCCACTGCTTTTTTAAGTAGACGACTCAATCAAGCCCGCATGTATCCGACTGCCAAATAACACTGCCAAATTCCATATTCCATGCCATCCTTGTTACCATTTCACTTTGATTTACCTTATTTATCTGCTAGATATGACTGTGTGGATTATATTCACCGTGTTCCACTGAATCCATTAAAAAGTACTCAAGTGAATGTGTCTTTCAATGGATTTCACTAAGCCAATAAGTAGAAGATCCTAAGGGAAGCGCTGAAATAACAGGCAGAGATATATATTTTTTCCTGCATTGAAGGGGAAGAAATAGCATTTGAATTTTGAATTTCTCATGTTACTCATCCTGGTTCCATGCAAACCCTATAATTTTTGAAAGTGCAGGAAAAAAAGAACTAGAGTAAGTTTTTACCAATCATCTGTCAAGATATTACTCCGTGCATCTTTCAGGCTTCACATACCGATACAACCATGAATGTCAATGTAGTGTGTCACGTACAAATGCAGCACTAAGAGTTCACGCCACTGGTGTGTTGTTATATTATTAGCCTTACCTCTCAATCTCATGGCTGAGCTGTGTGAAATATGATGAAAGAATGCTACTCACACAGTGAAAAGCCATATAATCCTTTTATATGGTGGTGGCCAGATGTGTTGCTCTGATGAGGTTAATCCATGTTAGAGAAAGGAAGTCTGGCCACACTTTAACAGTGGATGGTGAACAGGTAGATGCTATATAATAACTATCTGTGCTGTCAATTGTGTCATTGCTTTTAATTTTATTACCAGCTTCTTTCCAATTTCATTGTGATGTACGTACATTAAACTGGGCTGTTGATATCTTTATGTATTTTATTTCGATCATTTATTTTAATATAGTTCCTGTGTCTTTCTTTCTTTTTTTTAACATTTAAAAAATACAATTTAATCCTCTTTGAAAAAGGGGATTCTTATCCTTTCTGTGTGGTGTATATACTATGTTGTAAATAAATATATATTCAACTACTGAGTGGTGCAAATGTCAAATGTAAAGATACATTTATCTTGCAGTAATTGTATAACTACAACCATTAAAAGAAATCTTTTGTGAAAGTCGCTGGGTTAACGTTGTTTTTCTGTTCCCAAATATCAAAACAGAATGAAAACTATCTTCTTTAATCAAGTTGATTTATGTTTTTGTGTTTTTCTAAAAATCCTGCTGATTTCAGCTTCAGACTGAATAACTTAACCTGATTGCTGTGTTTTTGCCTTCATATATTTTTTAAAAGGGTTATTAACTGGCTGGCTTAAGCTCTGTTTCTGACACAATGCTGGTCAAATAATGGATTGTTTGTTGTAAAGCACCTTTTTACTCACTTGCACACTCAAAGGGCTTCCTACAGCAAGTCTCATTCACCCAATCAAACACAAACACTCACTTTCATACAGCCCCTTTATTTATGCCTGAGCACTTTCTAACATTTGTGCACACACTTGCACTCCGATGGATACATCAGGGGTAACTCTGGGTTCAGTATCATGCCCTCGGATGCTTCGGCATGCAAAATGGAAGGGTCGGGACTGAGCCATTGACCTTCCGGTTGGTACACCTGAGCCACAGCTGCCATCATTATTCTTCCATTATTATAACATCACTGACTGTCAATCTCACGCACAGTACCCAAGGAGAAATATGACTTCCTTTTTCAAAGAGCAAAAATATATTAAACATATGACTGTGTTAATACCGAGAGATCTTTTATTTGACCGAGACTTATTTTGTACAGGAATAACACTCCAGCACTCCAAGGTTCTATGTGAATTTGGCACTAATGCACCATTTACGTGAGGTATTGCATTTAAATGTGTGCTGACACATTTAAATGCACCAAATATTTGCAAACCAAACAGTTGGACACAACAGCTGCTGTAAGATTGATGCTAACACTCTGCATTATGTTCATACGTGGAGAAGCTATAACACTGAAATCTGTTGGACTGATGATTCCCGCTGGTTATAGCAGAGCTTGTTAAAATATAAAGAAACTGCTTGTGTGTTAATATGAATGCTCGTTTATTTCCTAGCTTTGACCACACAGTGAGGGTCACTAGGAGGACAACATGATATAAATCTCTGTATTCATTTGTGTGTGTGCTCACCATAAGTTCCTGCTCTGGTACTTCTCAGTTTCTCCACTGTGGGGCAGTCTGGCCACACTTGTGACTGCAGCCGAAGCCATCGAATATTACTGCAATTCATATTGACCAACCACGCCTCATGGGTACTGCTGAATCAATAGTGATAATAATTATACTGTTTTATTGCTGTCTGATGGGGACTGTGCTTTATTTAAATGTGAAAACACCCCACACCCCCCCTCACGCTTCCTGCTTTCAAAGACTCGCTCTCTTTTTCCGTTATGTTTTTTTCTCTCGTGATGTCCTGCTGCTCTCTCCTTTGACAGGTAGGTGTGAGAGTGTGAACGGATTGCCCCGGTGGGGGATAGACACTGACCCCAAACCGTGAGTCTCCAGGACTGCTCAGCCATAGCATGTTTTGGGTATTCACGTCCACAGAAGGCTAAAAGAGCGGCCCCACGTCAGCCCCCATCAGCTTCATTTGAAAGGCCTCTTTCACCTTAATTAGGATGGGAGGTGAGGGTTTGCCTAAACATGGAGGGCCGATGGAGGGTCAAGAGGTCACGGTGCAGGCGGGCTGGGTGTCCAGTGTTTGTCTTTTCGGACTCATAGTTCACTTCAGAGTGTTCAACATTGTTAAAGTCATGCTTGCAAGTTCGTATCTCGGTTGCATGACTGCCATGACTGAAATGTCACCTGCACTTTTCTCCAACAGACATATTCTAGGACAGAGTTTCTAATTTGATGGAGGATTTGAAAGTGCAATCATGGACAAAGCCCCCGCTGAATAGGAGCGTCTCCGGACAATAACACCATGCCCTATTCCCCACATGTGTGAGTTAAAACTGAAGGTCATTGCCATGGTAACTTTGCTGTTTAAATTGGAGTATGTTTAATCCCAATCCTCTGGCACCTGAAGACATTATCACTGCAAATCCCGCCGTCAGTCATCAAAAGGATGAGCCGGCTGCCCTTTAAGGGAGGCTGTGCGAAAGTAACAAGGCTGAAGAAAAGTCGTGTCTACAGTGGTTTCTAAAGTAAATCAGACAGGTTTCACTCCTTGAGAATGCCACCAAATGTCCCACATACTGACGTATCCGTGATTTTTATTATATATTTTTTGGATGTGTGGGTTTGTGTGTGTTCTGTTTTTTTGTTAGAGGTTTTATCAACGGTGTGAGTGTGTTTTGATTCGACTATGCCTTGGAAAAAACTGACATCTTCCAAGGAAACTCATCTGCTGTCACACATATCATGCTTCAGTATTTTTGCTCTAAGTCTGCCTGTTATGGTTATGGTCTTGTGATATTTATTAGGCTGTTATGCTGATTGTATGACCTGTAATGTTGGCAGAAAGTAGCAAAACTCATTAAGTTGGAGAATGCAAATCGTTTTTTATTTTTTAAAGGTATCGTTGTAGCAAAAATGTGTTTTTCAGTAATGATCTGTTTTTTCCAGAATGCAAATAGCTTGTTGGATAAATTAGGTTGATGACATCAGGCAGATGGTCTGGTTAGAGGGTCCTCCCAATCAGTGAAATGAACTTATGAACCACTGGTGGAATCCAGGTCCTGTCCGCATAATCAAACCTGTTCATCTAGGACAGAAAAGGCTTTTCTTTTTTATTATTTGTTCCAGGATAGATTAGACTGTCTTGGGAACACTGAATTTTGGATGCAAGCCACCCAAATAGCTATAACAGAGATAGCAAAACAAAGATGTGTGTCGAGGTCAGCAATCTAGCTTTAAATCATTGATCAGTCACTGTCAAAATCACTTACGTGGTAGACACAATGACCAGGGGTTTCGAAAAACAAGCAAACACATCCCAGATGAAAGCGTACACTCTGCTTAACATCAAATGCTTGTGCTTTTTGTGGAGAGAGCAACAAAAGCACTCAGGGGGAATGACAATGGGTGAGACGATGACTGTGTTTACAAGTGCCCAAGCCCTGGCTGGTTGGCCCGGGTTCACCCAGCGGTCACTGGTTCTGAGGTCTCTGGGTCTCGGGTCTTTTTGAAAAAGATCCGTGAAGCAGAATTAAAGTGATCTACCTCCGGACTCTGGACAGAGGACCATAAGGTCTCCTGGTCTATGAAACAGGGAGAGGAACGATACAGAGGGAGTGAAAGGGGGAGAGTGGGGTGACTGAAGAGGGAGCCAAATAAAAGAGGAGAGGAATTATGTGTAATGAGTGTGTTCCCCTGCCAAAGCTACTTTGAAATGTGACTAAATAGCCCACCTTCCGTGAGGCTGGTCTACGGCTTACGGGCAGCGAAGCCGCCCACTGAGAGAACCTGAAGCTGACACATTATTGCAAAGACTCAGGCAGTGTACAGCTTAGACGTTTGGATAATATTTTGCATTATAAAGCTTTTCAAGAAACATAAAGCCAAAACGATTTGCATGGACGTAATGTGCTTGAGATGAAAAATAGTAAGTCTTTCCATTAAAGTTAATCCCTACTGCCTAAATTTCCTCCAGACGAAAGAACTAGTTTCTCTGTTTTTGCCTTAAAGTTTCTACGGTAATTAACTTACATGCTCAAGCATTGCCTTTTATTACATCTACCATACTGGGAAGATGCGTATGATAATTGTTCCAACCTCTAAAGGAGTATTTTAATTGAAAGAAAAGCAGGCTGTTTTGAAATCATGAGCAATTTTCATGAAATATAAGCATTTTTTCTGCCTCATAAACAACAGATTTCAGATTTCACAGCTGTTCATTAGTGGATGCATCCCATTTAATATGCTTTGAGATAAAACATATACAGAATCGCCACTACAGTATATGTCCTCTGTAGTTTTTATATCCTGTCTTTGTCTTCTTATATGAGGAGACACTGTTCGCACTGCTTGTGTTTCAGCTATAGCTGCGTTACAAGCTGACTTATTTGTGTTATCCCCCACAGAATGAGCAAAGCAGCAGGATTATATGGAGCGAGGGTTCCTATGATGAGCTTTTTGTAGAATTAACACAGCTCTGCTATTTTTGTCTTTACAGGAGGAACAAGATCCAGACTCTGAGTTTTTAGTTTCTTTTCCTTTTTACTGGGAAATTTTAAAACTATGACAATTTATCATGAACAATTTACATAATGCAAAGAGTGTCAATTATATCATGGAGAGTTCTGGAGAAGGACTATATAACTGTGTTGAATGAGCGGAGAGGGAAAAGGGTAACAAAAGAGAAGACAGGAAAGCAGACCTTGGAGCCAAAACCAAATCACATCAGTAATCGGTGCGACCCGGGGTGAGGGCAGACTCAGTCAGCCGTACCATGCAACTAGGATAATTAGTTTTGGAAAGGAATATCAACTGATATAATTGAACACTCCCCACTAATGAAGATCCTCTGTGTTGTCGCTATTGAGGCGCTAATTGACGGGAGAGGAATGGATGGGATGGGTGCAGGTCGGGGGGTGAAGGGCTGTGCAGGATATGATGGTGGACGTGCTGTCAACGCTGGCAACCAGAAGTTTTTAGGTTTGCTGATCTCTATTAGACAGGTTTTATTTAGTAGTGGGTGACTCACTATCTGCTTTCGCTCACATAAAGGTCTGTTAGTGTGTGCATGGCGGGCTAACTGTTTACTGTGTTTCCTCTTAAGGCTTGCATGGGGATGAAAGAACATGCCACAGCATTTAGACTGTTTAGAGCGGTAGAGAAAAAGGTGGTTTCTTAAAAAAAAATATTCACAGGAGGCCGCCGGTTGAAGGCGGTGGGAGCATAGGGGTTGCACAGGTCGTGTTGGGAGTTTCGATTGAGGGAAGCAGAGGGTCGAGGATTTGTGGAGGGAGGGCGGCGAGGAGGGGTCGTGGCGAAATCAGTTCAGGGAGTAATAGGAAAGCAAATTGGTTTTGACAAGTTTGGGGAACTGGAAGTAATGCCGTCTTTTTAAAGGGGAGTTGAGGGAATATCCAGCAAACCTATGAGATAATCAGGGGTACTATTCAAAAAGCGGGTGAGCGGAAGGACTCAATCCAGAACACAGGGCCTGCTGATGACCCTGAAGGGACAGAGGAACCGGGTCAGGATTCATGCACGGCCAACAGGGGGCGACAGGTGGAAAGCAGAGTGATATATTTATGAAAAAGGGAAAGGTATGTCAAGACAGTCACAGTTTTTGTTTAAAATTTTCAAAACGCATAAATTTTCACTTCTTTTCAGTCACAAATAACGAAATAATTAAAAGTTTGATGACTGAGGACCCCGTTCAATGTTTTTATTGGATAGAAGACATACAGTGACTGAAAGAAGCCGTGTACCAATGACTAGATGTCCCAGAAATACAGATGCAGCCATAATAAATCAAAGGAGCCAATGAAATCAGTTTGCGGGCTGCATCTAATTTGTAAGTGATGGTGATGGGGAATAAGATTTTACCATAAAATCTACATAAAAACTTACACATAACCACTGTGAACCCATTAATTTATGTTTTAAAGTCTTGATTATAGTTTTGGGTCCCCATCCCATGTTTTCCTGGAGTCAGATGTTATCAGTTTCCATTAAAGGCACTAAAACTAAATCACAAAGTAAAATATAAGAAATAACATCACTCACTGAGAAAAGGCAAAAACATCTTGTATGGAACACAGCTAACCATATCATTGGTCAGGTAACTGCATTAAGAATACTTTGAAAGGACCAACACTTTGAACATGCTCAAGAGGTTGCTCTCAGTGACTGAGATTACCTGAGGTGACACCAGCTGCCTCCTATCAAAGGTTAGCGCACACAGGACATGCGGCCACATACTCCTGGACGTCCTGAGAGAGAGAAGGCCACCAAAACAACCTTTATAAAAAGGTGACATTTCGATTCCTACCTGGATGGCAGGTAAACCGTGCGGTGTGTGCCCAGTGGATAACCTTACCCCTGACCGCCGAGGGAACATACAATCTACCTTCCGGACCAGTTCCGGGGTCGGGCTCTTGTTGCTGAGCACCCTTTCTATCTCCCAGGTGAGGGTCCCCACAATGCACGAGGCCAGCAGAATGGGCCTCTCCTTCTCCTCAGGGTCTGTGTCTGGCGCGAACTGGCGTGACAAGGCGTCAGGTTTCGTGTTCCGGGACCCGGGCCTGTAGGTAATGGTTAGGCTAAACCGTGCAAAAAACAATGCCCACCTGGCCTGTCGGGCGTTCAGGCGCTTAGCCGCTTGGAGGTAGGCAAGGTTTTTGTGGTCCGTCTAAACGACAACAGGATGTTCGCTCCCCTCCAGCCAGAGCCGCCACTCCTCCAGCGCCAACTTGATGGCAAGAAGTTCCCGGTCGCCCACGTCATAATTCCTTTTGGCCTGAGAGAGGCGACGGGAGAAAAAGGCACAGGGGTGTAATTTACCTTCCTCGCGCTGAGAGAGAACCGCCCCAACTCCCGAATCAGAAGCGTCCACTTCCACCACGAATGGCAGGGCGAGGTCAGCCTGGGCCAGGATGGGGGCCGAGGCGAACAGGCTTTTGAGACTGTCAAATGCTTGTTGAGCTGCTGGAGACCACAGGAATGGCTGTTTGGGCGTTGTAAGTTGTGTGAGAGGCAATGCTACCTTACTGAAGTTCCAGATGAAACGTCTGTAGAAGTTGGCGAATTCAAGAAAACTTTGCAACTTCTTCCGGGTGCCGGGCACAGGCCACTCCAACACAGCTTTGACCTTAGCCGGGTCCGCTCACAACCGGCCCTGTTCACTGATGAAACCCAGAAAAGAGACAGTTGAGGCATGAAACTCACATTTCTCCGCTTTGCAAAACAGCCGATTCTCCAGCAGACGGTGCAAGCCTTCGCCCAAGGGAGAGGTGGAGGGGCGGATGATGTCAGCTGCCAGGGAGTCCGTAATATAGCGCTCCATAGACTCGCGCTCGGGTTTCGAGATACTATAGAGTCTGCTAGTGGAGAAGGGGGTGCCTGGAAGCAAATCAACCCCGCAGTCATACGGACAATGGGGAGGCAGCGATTGGGCCCCGTCTTTGCTAAAGACTTGACCTAGGTCGTGATATTCGGCGGGCACGGTTGACAAGTCGGGGCGAGTGGGCGGCCCCGCAGGATCGTCACACATGCAACCCGGCACCGCAGAGCGTAAACACTGCTCATGGCAACGGGTGCTCCACCCCACGATACATCCCTTGGCCCAATCAATCTGTGGATTGTGTCGCTGTAGCCAGGGGAATCCCAAAACTAAAGGTGTGTCAGGTGCCTTGAAGAGAAACAGGGACATCTGCTCAGTGTGATTGCCGGAGATTTATTATTTATTATTTAGGAAGCTCTTTAGTAGCCAACTCACGTTTGACGTTCTCATTTAAGCTGTTTAGGAAGGCTCCTCGTAGCGCCTTCTCCTCCCAGCCAGTCTCCTCAGCCAGGATCCAAAAATCCACGGAGAAGTCTGCCACGCTCCGCCGGCCCTGCTTTAATGTAAACATGCGATGAGCAGCACTGTCAGGGTTAGATCCTTTGTCAAACACACATCGAAATTTGCTCAAAAAAATCACTATATGAGATGGAAGGCCCACAGCAGAGCTCATCCGGTCATGAGCTCAACCATGAGGGTGATCTTGGCAATATAAGAGGCATAAGCTCGAGTTTGCTGCCTAAAAATCAGAGAGCATTGAGTCAAAAATCCCCGGCTTTTGTCCAAATCTCCACTGAATTTTTCAGGTACAGGTAACGTGTGTTCTCGCTGTGGCGGAGGTGGAGATGGAGGTAGAGGACAGACCGCCGCTACATTTAGAAGCTCTACTGGTGGTTGTGGTTGTGCAGGGAGCTCTGGTGGTTGAATAGGTGCTCTGGGTGACACCCCCATTCAGCGTGTCAGGCTGAAACAAACATGCTTGTGTTACCCATTTGACAGCAACTCATTATTTCAAGTGCAATAAAAGCTTCCCAACAAGTGTTAATCCATCTAAATTGTTTGTTTGTGATGATAGTTTTGTGTTGTTTCTGGGCTGCCCACAGCAAAGGAAATGTTTGCAAGGGGCAGCAAATGTGTGTGGTTTTTGTGTTCCCAGTCAGAGCTGTGTGCCTGAGATAACCACTAAAATCCTTTTTTATTAATTCAGATCATATTTGGATCAAGGTGGGGACCATCAGTCGACACCTTGGACAACTAAAAACTGACCCAAAGCAATTTGCTACAAATGTGGATCATTTTTTCAGTCAACATCGCAATTGAGATGTCAAAAATCTAGCCCAGTCTTATTACGTACAGATTAGAAATACTACAAACATCAAGACGCTGCTTCCAAATAATATAATTGAACTTCTTATCCACACCCCCACTGCCTTAGATTACTGCAAGTCATTGTATGACTAAAAGATGCTGCAGTTTCTCATCTATTGTTAGCACACAAAGGCAGCTGCAAGACTACACTGCACACCACAAACACTTGACACAGGGAATGCATCTAGCATTATACTGGCTTCCCATTTGCTACAGAATCCAATTTAAGATTTTACTGATTACTTTTAAATCACTACATGGTATGGCTCCACTCTATATCTCACAGCTCCTAACACCTTATACCGCCCCCGGATCTCTCAGAGAGAGAATCAATTACTGTTACAGGTTCCACAGTTTGGGCTTAAAACAAAAGGGGACCGTGCTTTCACTGTTTCAGCTCAGCGCTGCTGAAGAGACTTCCTCCTACATTTAGATCAGCACATTAAAAAGAAAAAAAAATCTTTATATATTAGGGATATCCCATCTCTTTGACATCATATAGATATAAGAGTTAAAGCCAAATGTGTAAAGCAGTGTAAGCCTAAGCTTTTGATGATTGTGGTTACTTGTAGAGATTACTGAGCTCATTCTTGAAACTTTGGCTGTATTGAGTATGAGTATAAGGCAAAGCATGATAAATCCAAAACACACTCATCAGCCAGTGCTGTGTCTCCCTTCAGCTTCACTGAAACAGAGAGCAAGTGGGGTAAAATTGCAGTTATTGTTGAAGCACTGGGTACTGCTTGCGTGAAAAGTGACGTCAGCACAGAGCAATAACCGTTTACACTTGCACTTGAGGAGCACTCCACTAGCTGCAGTCTTTGCCTAAATAATAGGTGTTACTGCTCAGAAAAAGAAAAAAACAGGACAAGTCAGAACAGGAACAAAAGCAGTTGGAGACATTTTTGAAAGTTTTCAGCAGAATCTCTCACCTTTTCCAAGAATTTCAGCAATTCCCCTTTGTGCCATCAAGGATTTTGTCTATTCTCCTGCAGTGATGTGTCATAGATGTGCCTGCACCCAGTTCCAAAAATTGCGCAGTCCACAACAAGCTGAAATGATGCTCAAGTGCACCAGTTGACAGCAGTAATGACGTCACTGACAGTGAAGCACAAACCATGCTTCAGCTGGTGAGGGGGCAAAAGGGCTAGGATTAATTTACACAGTGTCTTTTTGACATGTTGGGAACCGTACAGCTGTTTAATTACAATTATAAGTCATGACTCACTAATAAGCATAGCATGATGCATTTTTGGAACAAGGGTTTGTTCATACCAGGTTTTACTTTAACTGCAAAAAAAAGTGAAAAAAAAAGAGGGGGGGGGGGAGTAATCTTATAGCTGATATTGAAACTGTGTGAAATTAAAGGTCAAAGCAAGGCGTAGTTTGCTTTTGACTTATCCAGCCACCTTCATGAGCACAATGTGACATGGTCCAAATACAGGAGAACAAGTACCCATTCAGACTGTTTGGTATTCAGGTGACTGTGCCACTCATGCACAGATGCCATTAGAAAAGCTAAAACTGATCATTTCTTTACCTACACTTCAAACAATTTCAATACTCCTTTGAAATTTTTGAAGGTTGTTCTGAAGACTTAGTTGGACACTGGCATAAAGCTTCTCCCATACAATATTAAGGACTTGCACCAAATTTCTGACAAGGCCGACATGCTTGGTTGCTTTAACAAGCATTTATTACCTCTGGTCCATTGTTTGAGTCTCTAAATATCACTCGCGAGGACTGCTGCTTTTTTCGTTTTATTCCTGTGACAGTGTCAGAGGTGCATAAAGCCCCCAAGCTTTTAGATATTAGATAATCAGCATTTCTTTACCTTTATTTTTGAGCATCATAGGCCCATGTCCAAATCAGCTCTGGTTAATGTTTAAGCTCTGTTAGTGAAAGAGTTTCTTTATCTATTTATAACTTTTGACTGACTTGTAGAAAAACCACTGTACAGCTTTAAAGTGATAACTGTGTAGATTCAATAGACAAAAAGTAAAATGCCTACATCTCTACACACCTTTACTGGATCATAATAATTAAAGCAAAGACTTTTCCATACAAGTCTGTCAGAAACACTCAATTTGAAAAAGACACGTCACGTCAGTTGAATAAGGCTGTAGTGTAGTGATCAGTGATTGCTTCTATTTATTTCACTCAGGAATTTCAATTTATTTTTATAACCTGACATCCAGAAACTGGTGAAAAAATTGAAGTTGAAACTTGTGTCTGTGTTTGCTTTTTTGTGTCTTCATCATTACTTACACATGCTGGATATTGTCTACTGTGGTTTGCTTGGATTAATCCGAACCTTAAAACATTTACTTAGCATTGCACGTTATGTGCTCGAGTTGGATGATCTGCTTTGAAGACGCAACCACTGAGACATTCATATTCTGCTCTAGCCTGCTCCCAGCTTACTTACTTCCATCCATCAAAAAAGTTTTCATTTTCAATCCCAAGACTTCTTTTTATTATTCCTAAAGCCTAGACTGAATTTGAAAAAACTGATGTTTAGATTTTAGTCTCTCTCGTCTTGGAAATTTACTAAGAAATAACTAAATGAACAAAGCTGGTTGCACAAATGTTGGGTGTTCGTTTTAAATGACCTGGAGACATTTGAGGCTGTAGATATTATGCCTGAACATTATTCCCTGAGACATTTACTTATTTTCATGTTAGGTTTCCTCAGCTTTGAAGTTTATAATTTTAATTTTCAGTTTTCCTGTTGTAAATAAATAAATGAAATACTTTTTGTTTATTTTGCTGTTGTTTTTGTGAGCATTACTAGTCTATATAATTAATTGGGCCAAGACACATCTGCACAAGAGATTTTCACTATCACATTTTCCTAGTGGGGTGGTCAATCCCCCATTTAAGAAGGGGAACAGGAGGGAGCTCCAACTATTGTGGGATCATACTCCCCAGGAGAGTCGGTGCCACGGTGCTGGAGAGGAAAGTTAATTCGTTAGTCAAATCTACGAAGAACAATTGTGATTTTCATTTTCAAAATCGAGTTACTACCTCAGGTGGAGGTGTTTAAGTATCTCAGGATCTTTTTCACGAGTGAGGGGAGAGTGAAGTGTCAGATCGACAGACGTGCCGTCGCGGTGAAGAGAGAGCTGAGCATAAAAGTGTTGCTGTCGATTTACCGATCAGTCTATGCTCCTACCCTCCCTTTTTGGTTCCAAGCTCTGTGGTGGAATAGAAAGAGTGAGGACATGGATACAAGTAAAGGAAATAAGTTTCCTTCAAAGAGTGGCTGGCCTCTCCCATAGAGATAGGGTGATGAGCTAGTTCAATGGAGAGGGACAGAGTAGAACTGCTCCCGCTGAATATTGAAAAGACCCAGATGTTTTAGGTATCTGAGTAGGATGCCCCCTGGATGCCTCCTAGATGAGGTGTTTTGGGGATGTTCTACTGGGAGCAGGCTCTGGGGCAGACCCAGGACTCGCTTGAGAGATTATCTCTCGGCTGGCTTAGGAACACCTCGATGTACCTCCCTGATGAGCCGGAAGAGGTGACTAGAGAAAAGCAAGTCAAAGCTTCTCTGGTCAGACTGCTGCCCCCATGACCCAAACCTGGATAAGCGGTAGAAAAGTGGTAGAAAATGGGTGGATGGATGGATGGATGGATGCACACTTGATTAACGTTCCTAGTAAACTAAATATAATTGCCAAATGAGACAAGATAAGTAAGACGCAGAGGTACATCTAAGCTATTTAAGGAATGAAGGGCTCATTTTCATGAAAAAGTTCACTACTCACTACTAGATATTTTCACTTTTGATAAAGAAAGATAAGATTTTTTACGGGTTCAATCAATGTCTGTAGAGGAAGTTTTTTAACAGACTAACTAGCAGACAGACAGAATGAAAGACAGAAAAGAAGATGTGAACAGTGACAGACAAACAGATATCCTGAGAGACACAAAGGCAGGCAGGAGGGCAGGCAGACGATATCAAACTACCGTCCGCTGTCACACATCTCTGAAATCAGTCATCGTCCCTAACAGCAGGCTGCCAGCCAGATCAGCTCCACTGGCAGCCGACTAAACAGACTGCTCACAGCAGCCAGCATAGAGATGGACTGATGCAGAACAACCAGCTAAGGTGTTTGAACACAAACAGAGGATTAACAGAGTTCTGGGCACTGAGGTGACAGTAAATAAAACACCAAACAGGTCCACTCCACGGGACGGCAGGTCCAAGCAGGCCCAAGCAGGCGTATGATTTCACACTCATTTCAAATTAATGTTGGAAGATAATGGAGTCATGTTTATGCTTCGTGCTGTCCAGTTTGCTGGAGCTGATTTAAATTGGAAAGAAGGAAGGAAGGCGTCCGTTTATAAAATCCACTTTCCCCAGTTAGACCAGAAAGGCAGAGGATGATCTTTTGTTGGGCTGAAATTGAATTCCTGATGGTGTCAACACAGAAGTAAATGGTTGAGATAATGTCAAATATTCTTCCTGTGCCTGCTGATACCTGCGTGACTTGATCCCTTTCTTCAGATAACATCACTTATATAATGCGGCAAGAGAAGACACACAGGTCTGATGTAAGGGTGCTACCGCAACCCTTCAACCCGTAAGAGTCTGACTCAGAATGCAATTTGCTGTTATTGTCAACTTGACAATTCCCAGCTGGAGAGAAAACATACGCACACCTGTATACATGCACACATACATTAGCTGATGTTTCACAATGTGGCAAAAACGTAATCAGATTTGTAAAGTGTTCAGCACTTGGATATCGCACTGTCAGATAACTCTATTTGGTGAGACCAAAATCTAAGGGTACTTTAAAATTATTCTAGTCAGGCCAGCATGTCATCTTACCACTAACACTAAATTCATGTTTTTCATATTCACTAGGTTGCACCTAAGATTATTATGTCTCTTAAAAATGCATCACCTGACCAAGTTTTGGGGATTTTACTAGTTAAATCTGAGAAGTAGAATTTCTTAAGGAGGCATTTTAATACATTTATAGTGATAACAGGTTATACCAAGGAGTCTTGATTCAGGACTGATTTGCTCCTCATTGTTAACAGCCTCCTTCGCCATGTTTTCCATGTGACTCCATATCGCTTCACATTAGTGCAGCTCGCCACAAAGTAGCTGCAAGAATCAGCACGCGGTCAGAGAAAAAAGACGGGTAAAAAGAGAAAATATTCAAGGCCTTGCTCCCACTGTCAGCTTTCACCTCCTTTCCCTTCTTGTTCTTGTTTTCACAGCCCTTAATCCTGGTGGCTCCAATGTGAAGCGGTCACAGGTTTTGACAGCAGACTGTAATGACCTAAGCTGTTCTCTGCAGGAGGTGAGGAGGGTAGCTGGGGTAAGTAATTGGGAGGGGTATGGCCGGATAGAGGAATGTTGTTGGGGAGGCATTTATTTGTAGGTGTGATGCAGTTTTACATCTTGCCCATAGGGGCCTGTGTGGATAAAAAAAACCTCTGGCTGTCTAGGAAAAATAAAGAAATGCCATCTTATAAGGCAGATCATCAGCATCTATTTGTGTTTTAGACCAAGATTGTTGAGTGATGATGAGTATATTCACAGTTTGATCATCATGCATGCATGAGATCACAAAGCATGAGCTCCGTTGTACATTTAAAATATTTCTAGTCAAAGCAACAAATTAAATGTACCAGTGGCATCAGAATCCAGTCTCTGCATCTTGCGTATGATGTGGTTCTGTTGGCTTTGTCTGGTGGTGGTCTCCAGCTCGCTCTGGGGCAGTTTGTAGTCGAGTGTCGAAGAGTGTGAATGAGAGTGGCCTGAAACCATGGTCCTCAGCTGGGAAAGGATGAAGTGCCTGCTGCAGATCAGGGACAAATTGACACAGGAAATGCCAGAGTTTAAGTACCTTCATGAGGACGAGAGACTGGCAGATGGGTTGGGGCTGCATCTGCAGTGATGTGGACGCTGTGCTTGTCCATCATCGTTAAGTGAAAGCTGATCATAAAAATGAAGCTCTCAACTTGCATGTCAAAATACGCCCCTACATTCACCTATGGTCAACAGCTATATGTAGTGGCCGAAAGAATGAGGCTACAAGCAGCGGGAATGGGCTTCCTCCAAAGGGTGACTGGCCTCTCCCTTAGAGAAAGTTCAGTCGTTCAAGAGAGGCTCAGAGCATTCCTGAGTTGCTATTCCTTCAGTAGAAAGGAACCAGAGACAAGGTGGTGTTATAGGCTATATTATATATATATCTATATTATATGATACTAGAAGCAGGCCCCGGGGTAGACCTAGGACCTGGGTCACAATGCAGCATTTAGGTATGAAGACGTGCTCAAACCGAGCATGGCGATTTAAGTGACATGAATGCGGCATGGTTGTTGCTATCACGCTTGTTGGTCTGAGTATTTCAGAAACTGCTGATCTAACAGAATTTTCCACACAATCATTACTGGGGTTTACAGAGAATGATCTGAAAGAGAGAAAAGGTCCACTTCTCTGAGCAAAAATACCGTGTCGATCTCAGAGGTCAGAGGAGGACTACTTCAAACTCAGATTAGCACTCATTGAAACCGAGGTGTGCAGAAGAGCATCTCTAAATGCTCAACATGTTAAGCCTTGAAGCAGATGGGCTACAGCAGCAGAAGACCACACCATGTGGAAGTCCTGTCAGATAAGAACAGGAAGCAGAGGCAGCAATTCCCACAGGCTCACCTAAGTTGGACAAACTTTCTGCCAAAGCATTCAGCTGGTAGCATCAGAAACTTGTGTAACCAGTATTAAAGCATGGATCCATCAAGCCTCATATCAATGGTTCAAATTTCGGATGCCTTAGTGCCAGCTGAGGATTGTTTAAATACCACAGCTTACCTGAATAATGTTGCTGACCATGTTCATCTCTTTAGGTAGAGCACTGAAATGGCCTCCATAGTCCCTAAGTCTCAATCCAACAGAGCATCTTTGGTCTGTGGTGGAATGGGAGGGTTACATTAAAAACAAGCAAAAGCAACTGTGTGATGCTGTCATATCAATATGGACCAAAATGTCTGTGGAATGTTTCCAGCATCTCGTTGAATCCATGTCACAAAGGGTTAAGGCAGTTCTGCGACCAACAGGGGGTCAAATTGGATCCAAGTATGCTGTGTAGGCTTTTATCAATAAATAAGAAGTCACTCTGGTCTCTGAAAAATAAATCTGATAATTTAATTAATTCTATTTAAGTTTGAATTTGCGACCCTAAATGTGCCACTGTTCATTCATGAAAGTGATTCTAGAGGCAGTCTACCTCTGACAAGGTAATTTGCTTCCTTTTGCTGCTCTTGGTTTTATGTTTATGAGTTCAGTTTGGGCAGCTTCTGTATAAAGTTTTCATTCCTCTGTAAAGTGTGAGAGAAGCTGTGACCCACGAATGATGGTCAAGCACATCAGTCAAGCTGAAATGAAACAAAACTAGGGAGCGGCAATGTGTGCAGCCCAGTGACGGTCTGCATAATTTTGTGAACCAACAATTCCTGAAAACCGAGCCAATAAACGCTGATGCTTGATGCATATTTCATTGTAGTGCTAAAAGTTTTAAATGGGAAAAAAAAAATCCTCACATCCCAGATACCAGGCCCTGAACACATATTCCAATATTGAAATTCAGTGTTGTTCACCTTCAAAAGATTTTTTCTTCACTGCTGTTAGTGTAATTGCTTTCTACCCCCAGCCACTGAAATAAAATGTCCAAGGTAATAAGGCTTGCTTTTCTTCCACAGTGTTCTAGTCTGATGGTAGTGTGTTTCAGCCCCAGACAGATCCATTTTTGCATTATTCCATACAACAGGCAAAAATATGAGAATCTTTATCAGGCGTGAATTGCTCTCTTTTTGTTTATTATTTTCATTCCAGGGTCTGTTCCTCAGTTCTATCTTTATTTCTTCCACTGTTTTACAAACCTCATCTCATTACTTTTTATCCCTCCACAGGACCACTAGCTGCCTCACCTTCCCATTATTAAGCCTCTAGCTTGCACACCTATGCAAACTATAGCACTCAAAGGGCCCGATGTTCAAATTATAAAGGCCTATTCCCTCAGGGCCGGGCCACTCAAGTCCCAATATGAGATAGAGAATTGCAGTGTCCCTTCTTATATACCAATCAAGTAGATAAATAAAGGTTTAATTAAGAAATGCTCCTCAAAAGGGATGTAGGGTTTGGGGGTTGGTGAAGGAATGGAGGAGGGGGTTTGAAAGGCACTTTGAGCATGAGAGGCAATACTCGAGCTTAACCAATGGAGTAAAGCACAATAAAGGGATATTTATTAAATATCTTAGAGCCCACAGGTTATTGAACATCCCAGACAGCATAGACCATTTATAATGGGAAAAAACTCCATTAAAAAGAGAACCATTACAGCTTGGTCATTACAAAACATAAATTAATCAATTCAATTATTTTGCATTTTATCACCTCTACCAAAGAGCGGAATGCATCTTATAGGTGACGCATCAAGATTAATTGCTGTGAAAATTAATTTGGAGAGTAATTCTAATCATAAACAAAATTACATTTTGCTTTATCAGGATGAGTCACAGCAGCGGTATATGCTGTGCAGATGTCCTCTCCCCACGGCGGAGTTACTCCAATCTGTTATAAGCTTGCTATTAATTTGAACGTATTGAAATGCCCGGTGAAAAAAATTCAGTCATACATTTAATGAAAACTGCAAAAAAAAAAAACAAGTTTAGGAATAAAATAGTCTTGTGTTTACAGGTGGACAAAAAACAAAAATGGGGTATCCAAAGAGAGGAGGTGGTGGGTGGTTCTTTGTAAATTCAGTTTTTGTATCTTTCCAGGGACGGTGATGATAATTAGAAAACCTTCAGGCTTTTACAACACAGATCCTAAATTTATGCAAGTGCACCCAAGATAACCGGTGCCACTTCTAAGGACAAAGAGATTTGCATCATTTCACTTTTTAGTTCAATGCACGTTATATGAATTTAATTGATAAATAAAGATTAATCATTGTTTTGTTATTGATACTGTTCTCATGTTGAGCCATTCAAACCTTTCCTTATTTGGCCAAAGAGTTTCAAATCTTTATCATGTGAATAAAATTCGATGAATGAAATGAATGCAATCATATCTGGCAGCACGGCGAAGATCCTGAGTTCCATTACCGTCAGGTCAGCGTCTTTCTGTGTGGAGTTTGCATGTTCTCCCTGAGTTTTCGTGGGTTCTCTCCGGGTACTCTGGCTTCCTCCCACAGTCCAAAGACGTGCAGTGGGGATAGGTCAAAAACTGCCCATAGGAGTGAGTGCAAATAGTTGTCTATGTGTTAGCCCTGCGACAGACTGACGACCTGTCCAGGGTGTACCCTGCCTCTCACCCTAAGACAGCTAGGATAGGCTCCTGTGACCCTGGAAAGGGATAAGTGAATGGATGGATGGATGAAACCATATCACTTAAAATCTTAGTTATACACTTCAGAGAAGAAAAAACATTTTCTTCTTTTTACAGATTTTCAAGAAATTATGAAATAATAGTAATTTTGAAATTACTATTGTGCAAAAGATAAATAAATTTTCACCAACAAAACGCCTCGGACCAAAATGACTCCCCCTGAGGTCATTGTTTTGCTGAGCCTCTGTGACCACCAGTAAACACCAGTTCTGGTTTCTCACACACTTGTGATGCCCATCTTTTGGAAATTCCTAATTTTCTCACTTAGATTCTGTTTTCTGCTGGCACTTAGTATCTATAAGCACAGGGACATTTTTGGAGTTGTTTTTCTCAATATATAATTACTCTTGGAGAAGTTGTGCCCATTCTTCAAATCCAAGAAATGTTTGTTTAGTAGCGTCTTCTCTTTGTTTTGCCATGTTTACTTCTCAAACTCAAACTGAAGGAAATCACAGTCAATACAGTCTTCAAACACCTACCGGTGTTCTGCAAAAATGTACTTGTCTTTGGAGAATAAAAATAGGAGCAATAGGTAAAAGTTTGATAACCATACTATATCCATAAGGTTAAACTCAGAAAAACTGTATTCAAACTGGAATGAGATGTGTGGCAAAATGGAAATGGGTTAAGGAGAGAATGAGTAACAGAAAATAACAGGAAGAAATTTTTGCATGCAATAGTGGCTCACGTTACCCTTTGCTAAAGGCAAGTTAAACAACAACTGGGTGAACAGTTATTTACTTTATTAAACAGATGATAAAGTATAACTCTAGCCATAATTATTAGTAATCAAATTTCCCATCCCACTAATTTTATTGGTATTCATGAAAAAATACTACAGCTAAGTTGTTTACACTTCTAAAACCAGAAGCTTCTCTGCAACTTTCAGAAGGAATATGCACGGGGTCTTAAACTGAATGAAACATTTTTAAGCATCACAAAAAATAAAACAAAACCCCCCAAAAAACAAGCTCAGTCTAGCAACTCTGAGTTACAATTCATTCACGTTTCACTCACTGCCACTTTATTATCACTTCTAATATAATTAGCTAAAATGAAATAAATGACTTTTGAAGTGAGGTTATATCAGTGGGTGAAAACAAGCATCCGTCCATTTTTTTCCACTTATCCAATTCGGGGTTAAAGCTGTCACGGGGCGAGAGGCAGAGTACACCCTGGAAAGGTCACCAATCTATCACAGGGTTAACACATGGAGAGAGACAACCATTCACACCTTCGGTCAATTTAGAATTGCCAATTAACTTCACCCCACGAATGTTTTTGGACTGTCGGAGGAAACCGGAGTGCTCAGAGAAAACCTACACAGAGACGGGGAGAAGATGGAAATTCCACACCGAAAGTCTTCAACTTTTTTGAAGTTGTACTTAAGCTACTTAAGTTATTCTTTAGCAAGATGGAAATGAAAATTGCGAATAAATTTTGAGTAAGATGACAAAAATTGTGTTTGGTTGCCAAGATACGGTGGTGGGTCGTCCTATCTGCTATAGTTCATTTGTCAGTATCAGTTTCAGAAAACATGTGCTAACTTTTATATACTCAGCAGGTTCGTCTTTCTGTTTGTACAGACTATATCTGTAACATAACTTGACCAGATAAAAATGTATTTTCTCAATAAATCTCCATAAGGGTTCGCATGGCAACCATGTTATGAAAACTTAATGGTAGACTTCACCAACCTCTCCTCTCTGCCATTATACAGTATTTTCCATAAGTGGAGGCTTTCTGCTCCATTGTGCTCAGTGATTACAGGCCTGTGCAGTGGTGTGCACTTGAAAAAATGCTGCTCCTTTTTTCTTTTTCCCCCCACTGGCTTAAGTATTGACAACTGCTCTAAATTGCAACAGAGAAAAACATGTTTTCAAAGTGCAGTTTTGTTTTTTTGTTTTTCTGGGAATACGGTCCAAAAACCTGAGATTAGATCACGCATGTCAGAAGTCAGACTGGTTTTGGATCTCTCTGTGTATCTGAGGTGAGAATCATTTTTCTTGCATCATCACACATTTGCACCTTTTTCCAATCTGGTAGGTTTTGGAAAATATACCCAGAGGTGACAATACAAGACCAGTGAAATGGTGTAGCCATGCTTGCAGATGTGCTCACACCTTATCCTGTCTGTCTGTCTCGTTCTGTCACTCTGGATATCTCCAGCATCAACACACACGCGCGCTCGCGCACATACGCACAGAGAGCATATGCCTTCAGTCGCTCAAATGAGTATTGTGTGGTCAGATCCCACTGCTGCGTGTCACAGTTTATGGGCCTGCTAGCTTTTAAGTGGCCTTTTAAGATGTTCTGCTGAGCCATTAGTAGCACTTCACCATAAAACTACATCATTTAGGGAGCTGACTCATTGGATTGTGCCTGTGCCCTTAAAGACTGAGGTTGCCCAGCAGGACTAAGCACAGTTCTGTCCTTTGTGAAGTGAGTCTGTGCCAGCGCATGCTATTTTGTTTCTGCACTCACTGCACATATATATATGTACCACATCTATGTCTGCAAGTAAGCAAATGTTTAACAGAGACACTGAAATAAATTGTAATCAGTCCCCCACATCTCCACCAGGGACCTACAGGGTCCAACTGACCCACGTCCATCCTCCATCCCTCCCTTTCTGTCCACAGCCACACTACACACATCACACTCCTGCCTGAGGCCATGACTGACTTTCTCTGGAGTTTGCCATGATGTAGCATGCAGTGTAGACAAGCTCTCTCCATGGTCCCCTCAGAGAGGGGTGTGTGTGCTAAGGTTGACCGATTTAACAGCTGCTGGGTAATACACAGAAAGTCATTTGTTAAAATCTAATTGATTGCTCCATTTCCACCTCTGCACTCAGTGGATGTTGTATCGGCTGTGTGAGTGTGGCTGAACAACAAATGTCGTCTGTCCAGTGTAAGACAGCCCTTTTGTTTCAAACATTGAAGGACTTCTATTGAAGTCTATCAGACTACCCTTCACTTTGAAAAATGAAAAAGGGGTTACGCAGTGCATTAACATGTGATGCCAACAGCTTCTGACCAGTTTTCAGCCTTTGGATGACTGTGTGTGTGACAAATAGGGGAAGATAAAAAAACACTTTGCACTGTCATGTTGTCTTCATATATCTGGAAAAATATGAGTGTTTAATACCCCTTGTGTCGTATCCCTTAGCTATAGATACTGTGTTTGCACATGCAGGTATCTGTTTATAGTTAAATAAGTGCAATATAGTGACACAAGCCTCTGAAGTTTGCACTTTTATTGCATGCTCTACTACTTCTTGCACCATTTATTTTTACGTCTAATCAGCAGTCCTTCTTCTAGCTATTCGCCGACATTGGAGGGATGTTTCAGGGATCAAAGCAGTGCCCTTGCTATCCCATGCCAGAGAGACCTTTCTTCCCGTTTCATTTTCACCTCCTTGCAAGTACCAGACCCTTTTATCTGGACACATTACCCAGAGATGCAGCCGGCAGCTGTGTTCTCACTCCTCATAACACATTTGTATACCAACAGTTGGATCTAACCCCCCCATCCCTTTGGACTCTTGGGGAGCAACTGGGATTGGGCTAACTTAAGCCTGTCTGACCATGTGACAATGACACCAGGGCCATGCCTGTGGTCCATGCACCTCAGAGCCACTTAAAACGCAATCATTTCACATCAAAGCAATCAGCCACCACCTCCAGGCACAATTCTCACCTGCTGAGCAATGACCTGGCGAGCACTGTGTACACACTTTCCCAAGCCTTCCCGCCTCCCTTTCTCACCTCGCTCCAGCATGTTTCTGTGACCTCAGTCGGCATATACCACCATACGCCTACATATTATCATCAGCGGTGCCTTGCCCATGTTGAGTGCCCGCCAACCATACATATGTGCTCAGAAGGAGGCTCTTGTTCTCTGTGCATTGATGGCATAGAGCAAGCAGCTAATTATAAAACCCACTCCGGGTCCCTGGCTGTTCGTAGACGTTGCTACTGTGCTGCTTCCTGCAGAGTGGGGAAAATGAGCCTGTCAGCTCAGTCCCAAGTTGCTGTGTCGAGTGCAAATGAGGTACGACCCCGGAATCCTCATGGGGAGCTCCACGAGGGAAGGTGGCGCTGGAGGCTGCGTAAATACACACAGACACGCATACGCACTCTAGGCTGATGGCTCTGATTTGTGAGCTGTCAGCCAAAGTGGGTCAATATGTGACAAACAAGAGGGACTTTCAGATCCTCCTGCCAGCCAGAGCAGTGTGATCGACCAGCAGGTCTGTGCCACTCTGGGGCTCAGTTTAGACAGCCCAAATACCCACAGAAAATGAAGTCGCATTAGGGCGTAATGAGATTTTTCCCGTTCTTTATGTATACAATGTGTGATTAACCTCCTCCCTGAATGCCACCTTTGTGCTACTGTTGATAAAAAAGAAAGAATGTCTGGGGGACCCGATTCAAATAAAAAGCCAGCACTTTGCCTGAGTTCTTGTGTGATCAGTGCAGTGTAATGATGGCCAGGTGCAGCTTGTCATTATGGAAACTCAAAGGAAGGCACAATACTTTCTCAAGTAGGCAAATGGGTGACGAGAGACAGCAACATGCCACTGAATATTAGAAGTGTCCTGGCACCCCCAGCCCTTCCTGTCATTAAGTCCCATCAGTGTCTGAGCTAATTTCGTACTGAGTGCCCGCCATGATCACAGTCTCACATGTGCACAGACCAGCCGGCTTTGATTCCAGACTGCTTTCATTTATCCATCTCTGTGCTTCCCTTTTTCCTGGCTCTCTTCATCTACACTCCTGCGTTCCCTTTCTGTAGCGCGGTATTATTAGCGGCCGTACAGAGTTTTTTTATTTCATTTAAGTGATTGACAGCCAAGGTGATACCTTCCTTTCATTTGCATATTATGCCGTTTACTCTCCGTACCTGCCACTAATGGTGGTGATTCCCAGACTGCTGTTCCTGAATTAGTATGCTCCGGCCTGGGAGTCACGGCTGCTAATCAGAGGCTGTGGTGAGAGGAGAAGGATGGCTTCAAATTATATCCTTCACAGTCAACAGGAGGTGCACATGAAAGTGCGACGTCCCGCCGTTTTTCTCCGAGCTGAGGAAGTTTGCAGATCGACAGTGACAGCACCCCGCTTACCTCTGAGACACCCACTAGAGCATCTCCAATTAAAAGCGTCCTATGATTTCCTCTATTAATAATAAATGGTTCTGAGCTTGGCAGAGCTGTGATTGGTACGTGTCTGCGAGGCTTTTTAGCACATGTACACATTTCTGTCAGCAGCATATTTGCTCGCTGCTGTGCTCCTAAGCATGCCTGTCTATCTTTTTTTTTTTTTTTTTTTTTTAGAATAGTGCCCATGTGCAGTGCCTTTTCACGTACTTTCACTGCGGTGTTCAGTTTCATGTGGTCTCCACCTCCTGTCTGTGGTGGTTGTTACCTCGTAATCACAACTGAAAGGCCATAACGCGCCTCTCTGGAAACTGAAGATGCCACATCGAATTTCAGCAGGAAATCCAAAGAGGTGCCACTGTCTTCACCGCCGAGGTAGATGCCGGGAAGCCAGAGACAGTTTTCCAGGAAAAAATGTGTTACTGCAGACAGTGCGTGTCCCTGTGACTTTTGGACAAACGTTGATCAGATTCCCAAACACCTGGAGTGATGCAGCTTTTTACGAAAGGCATGGCTGCTCTGTTGTTAGCGTGATTGCAGATTAAGGGCTTCATAATCACCTCAAACCCAGATAAAAAGCCGGTCGTACAGTTGGTTGAAGCATGCTGACAGCTGCACCGCACCACCTCTCATCATTATAACGATAATTGAAGACACACTGGTATGGAAGTAGAGGGCAAACCCTTGTTTTTGTTTTTGTTTTCAGGGCAATTTGCACAAATGAAGCTAGTCAATGTAGTGGATAAAAAAAACTTCCCCATAAATAAGCCGGGAAAATGTTTTCTCAGAGGACAATGAGGCTGTCTGGTGAGGGCATGACTTCAAAATGACACATGCACCTGGTTGCACTGTTTCTCATTTAGCAAACACAGTCCATCACAGTGGTGTATCGTAGCAGTGCAGGCTGAAGCTAATGCATCCTGATTGCAGGTTTATTTACATCTCCTATCTCTACAGAGCAGCCCTTTGTATTAAACTGTCTTTAAATGCCTTTCACTCACTGTTGCAGCAGTATTCCCTCAATGTCTCCTTCCTGCAGTTTCAACTGATTTTGCTAATGCCTCCGGGACTTAATCAGTATGCATGACTTAAGGTGTCAGTTATCAACTCAAGGGTGGGTTTTCAGGAAACATTATCCTTCTCCTCTGCCTGATTTCTACCTGAATAATAACGTCTGCTGTGAATGCATACAGTGGGTAATCAACTCAAAATTCACTGTGGCTGTCATGCTAACCAAGACCTTTTCCAGAGCATGTCGGCAGGATACAGTTTAATGACCACAGAGCATACTACAGGACCTAAGGAGAACTATGAAAAACACACAATGACAGGAGAGGGTATGGTTTTGGAGGAGGTATTTCTCTTTTTGCCCTCCTCCTCACCTCCTCTCATTTGATTTGTTTTTTTCTCCGGTCACTTTTCACTCTAAATCGCCAGACAAAAAAAATTATCCCTTGTGTCATTGTTATTGTCCTGCTTTTTCATGCTCTTGAATTTCTATTTGCTTTTTTCTTTGAATCAAATGAAAACCTTACTCACACGCTGAATAGTCATCATCAGTTTTTGTTAGCAATCCAATTTCAAGAAACGTGACTTCCCAGACCTCCATTACAAGCAAAGTAAAGACTGAAAAGTACAGACAATTTAAACTGTAGATTACGATGTTATTGCATGTGTTTATCACCTGATCGTGTTTATAGATATATTCCTGTGTGTCATTATTAATCTATTTTAATGGTGGTGTAATGTCACAGTCGGTTGAGCCTGTGCTGCTCAGGTCCCAGATTTTTCTTTTTCATTCTTTTTTTTTGTTTTGTTTTGTTTTGGTTCCCGTTCGATTGGTCAGCTTTGTTCTCCTGCCTTTGACATCTTTGGGCCCATTAGTACCTAATGAGTATTGTTTAAATGACACAGTTTACTTGCATATTGTTGCTGACCCGTCTTATAACATTTCGTTAGAACGTTCGAAATCATCTCAGACTGGTTTGTTAAACATGACGGTGAGTTCACTGAACTCAAATGGAGCACTTTTAGAATGGGTTCGAGAGATTTGCATCATGGATGTGCAGTCAACAAACCTGCAGCTGCAGTGATGTTTTCATGTTAATACCGACCTAAATTCTTGAGGAATGTTTTCAGCACCTTGTTGGATTTATGTCATGAAAAAAAGGGTACTAGCAAGATGTACCTAACAAAGTGTCTTCTCTTTTGTTACGTAGCCTGTTTCTGGTGATGTTTTCCTAGTTTTGCACCCGGTTTAAGTTTTTCATATTTCCACATGTCCAGTTTAGTTTGAGTTGTGTCTCCAGGTCTTATTTTTTCAGCCAATAAGGTCACATTTCTGTTAGTTATCTTGTCTTCCTCTTCTTGCCACATATTTCACCATCACTATGCAACAAAGGTAGGTCAAACTGCAATACGAGGAAGCAGAGGATGCTGAAGTAGCTGCAAAGTCACAATATGACAGATACATTATAAAATCTTATTTTATGAGCGATCAAAAGTGACCGAATTCATTTACATGATTACGCTTATGGCAAAATGACATACATATCCGATTAGGGCATTATTCATTGGTGTCACTCCTGACATTTCCTTTTCACTGATGACAAATGTCCTGCTGCAGATGTCAGCAACTCACTAATCACTCCACACTCAAAACATTAGCTAGGCAAGTGAGCTTGAAGTCTTCATGGTTCTGTAATAGCAGGTAAGACAAAGCAAATTCTCTGAGGTCATGTGTCCATTTTTGGATGCTTATGTGCTTATCTCACTGCTGGAGTTTCTCACTGAGGTTTTCATGGGATTTTTCCCACCCCAAAAGCGTGATCACTTTATATGTATTTTTTTTTTCAGTTTATAGAATACATAATAGGTTAATCAAATCTGCCTTTGCTCTCTGAGCCTTAAATATCTATTCATCACGGAGTCTTTGATAAACTGCATAAATGATGTAGCTTCACTTCAAGACATTTGCTAAATTCTGTAGTGCAAAGTTAAGTGTTACAGGCTTGTTGCACATACTGCATGCTTAGAGGAGTGTGGGTGACAAAGTTGGTGCAATTTTGCAGGAAGAAATGATTTAAGGTAGAAAAGGTAGTGATGCATTTTCTGAGGGGGCACAATCACAATAGGACACGACCGGTCCAACACTCTCACAGCTGCTCTTAAAATGGAAAAATTTTCTTTTCACTTACCGCAGTTTTGCTGACAGCATCAGGCTCACAGTTGATGGTTCTGGAGTAACTGAATTCACTTCATCTAATACTAGTGTGAGGGGAAGGGGGTAATCTAAAGAAGTAAATCCCAACAGAGATCAGAAAATATCTGCTGGCGTGCACTGAATTAAAGAAATAGATAGTTAGGGCTTCTGTAAGGTTTCCCCAATGATGTGCAACTCCATAGTAAATACATAGCAATTAAATGTGGTTTTTTTTTCTTTCATAGAACAACAAAGAAAAAAAAAACAGTCACCCACAGGAATTACAGAGGTCAGTTCACAGCTCTAAGTGTTGGACAAAACAAATATATCACCACATACATAGACTGCATTTGGTTCGCTGAGCCTTCGCAGTCCGTTGCCACAAGCCATAACAGATTAATTAAATCCATTTCAGTTGCTGATTGGCTTCATTTTTCTCTCTGCCCAGATAAAGTGGAATGTAAATGCCAAAAATTAAAGCTTTCTAATCTAAAAGCAATGCAGTGCAGCAGTGGATTAATCTCTTCAGTGCCCCTCAACACCAACCAGTGTATAATGTTTCAGACAAGTTTTATTAGACTGGTTTTAATATGTCACTGATGGGATAAAAAGGTAGCACAGTCATGTGGTGGTCAGCCTCATGAACCCACCTGGTTTGAATCCACCTGCCAGCTGGGACGTTTGTGGAGCTTGCATGCTCTCCCCGTGGCCTTCCTCTGTACGAAAACATGCACGTTACGTTAACTGTTAATTCTAAACTGGTTGTAGGTGTGAATTCTTGTTCTGTCATTCGATCCCAGCTGGAATAGGTCAAAGCCCCACCCACCCATGACCCTAACTTGGATAAGAACAAGAAAAGGAATGGATGGAAGACCTAACTGAGAGTAAACACATGATAAAAAGGTAACAATTATACTATATTACTGCTTTACTTTACTTTTTAATAATGCCATGATCAAATATAGGCATATAATACATAACTTTATATTCTGTTTTTGCAAGTTGCACTGCACTGATTAAATGTATAGAAAGCTGCTTCCAGCTGCTCCTTTGTCACACCGTGGGGTGTGTTTGAGTTGGCCTTCCTGACCCAACCCCAAATGGGATTAATGTCTCTGGCTGGAATCAAAGCAATAGTCGTTTGCCAAGCGATTGTGTTAACCACCACACTATGGAGGCACTATATTAATTCAATGTATGTACACTAGTATTAGTAACATTATATGTAACATAGTTTATCATCTATTAATTAAAAAATGTGTATTGCTTGTTCAAAATGGGACAGATTTCCATCTTGAGTCACAGCTTTTGTTTCATATTTATGTGTTTCTTTAAAGCACTTAAACTGAACATTCCAGTAATGATTTTCAATTATTTTTATTGAACAAAACTGAGGTGAAAACTTTTCTTATAAAAGATTGGTTGTCACTCATGAGTAAGAAACATGAAAGAAAGCCAAAACATAATCATTCAAATTAGAAATAATTGCCAGTGAGTGACACTATGAGACATTTGGCTCTGTGCACTTATGGCCACAGTCTCTTGTACACAACAGGTATTTAGTGTCATTATAGCTGCTGTCATTTTCTTTCAAAAGAAAAAAAGAGGAACTGAAGACACTTTCCCATTTCAGTGGCTGTAGGACAAACCTTTGTATCTGCAGCGTTGAGAGAGCTTGCTATGAATTTTTGCTCTGACAGCATGTAGTACAATATGACTGTCCATTGTTGTGGCTCTTGTTAGATGAAGAATGGCCCCCTCTACACAGAGCCTTTTGCCATCTTTTTGTCTGCAGGAGAGTAGTATGACGTGACCTTTAATGGCTGGCAGGCCAAAGGAGCGCACAGGACTTATAAGAAATGGCAGATCTGCAGCTGACCTTTAAAAAACCCTCATATTGCATTAAGACTCTTTGATCACTCGGATTATCCACTGCTGTCTGAGACCTCACTGGATCATTTCGAGCAGCCAGTCTGCGTCAAGGTACTGAAGAAAAGAAAATTACAAGCATCATAAACAAGGGTCAAACTTTAACTTAAAAACATAGTTTATCATTTATACTGGTGTGTTTTTGAGGCGATACACCTTTTAAACACGACAGCACATAATCGCCAAGACACACAATGTAGCACACATCAGCGATACTGTATGTATGTATGATGACAGTTAAAAAGCTTGTGGAATTTCTCTTTAAACTGTGGACAGTTCTCAGGATTAAAGCTGGCTATTTCAAGATGTTTTTTTACCCTCTGTGTCTGTTCGTGTGAGTCATTTGAAGTTGTGACAGTCGACAGATGAGCCCGTATGATCACGCTGTAACAGCTGTACGAGTCTTGTCAGAGCCACTGAGAAGATGATAGACTATTATATAAAAACAAAGTTAAAGGTCGCTCTCAATAACGTTTAAGTCGACCACTCAGCTTTCATATAACTGAATCAATTAACTTGAAATCTGCCCAGTCTCCTTTCATTAGAAGAAAATATGTCAAGCTTGTCACTCCATTTGGCATACAGAAATGCTTCACATAGATTTTAATTAAAGACCTACACAAGTTCTTTGCAGAAAAATGTCATATTCTGAGGGCTACAGCAGAGCAAATGACCTTTAACCTGATAATTACCATATTTGAGCTCTTCCAAGTCTGTGATCTAATGTGATGTATATTTTAAACTATTACTTCTCACTATATAAATGCCAATTCACTTATTTAAAATGAGATGCATAAGTGGAGGAAAAAGCTTTTCATCTCTTTACCAGCTCATTGTAATGAATACTGGGTTTCCACTTCAATGTAGATAATATTCATTGAATTGCCACTTTGTCAAAGTCTTCAAGTTTCTGCAGCCCTGACATCGAGTGGACCAGCCGCAACATTAAAACCACTGACAAGTAGACAGAATAACAAGCATGCGTCCTTCTCCAACAGAACAATGGCTGCTTTAGTAAACATGATGAAGAGCTTATACGAGATGACCAGGTCACCCCAGATGGCAACCTGATCATGCATCCCCACATCCAATAAAGGATGTGTTGGAACAAGTCAATCTAGGTCACCACAGGAACCCCAGAGGCCCCGTGTTTATTGTTGGCAATGAGGAGCTGCACAAGATTAAGCAGGTAAATTATTGCAGTAGCTGCACTTGTTCTTGTATAGTGCTATTCTACTCCACAACATGCTTCACTCACCCATTCACATGCATTCATACAAGCACTTCTTTTTTTATACCTAACATTCACACAGTCACACTCGGATGAACACAGCCTGGTGTTCAGTATATTGCCCAAGGTTACTTTGGCATGCAGCCGTGGATCAAACCACCATCCTTCCTTCCACCATCCCTAGTTATCAGATCACCATGTCAAGCTTCAACTCATTTGCCTTTTTACGTTCACAAGCTCTCCGTGTCTGTTTTGTATTCTCTGTGTTCTTCTGGTCCTGACCACCGAGCTGTTTACCTTGTGGTTCTATGTTTTGTGTGTGTCAGTCCTACAAAATGTGATTCTAGACATCCACCATTGCAGGAATTAAAGCAAAAGTCTCGAGCATGTGGCTTTTGTCAACTTGATAGCGTCTGAGCATTTGATGATGCATTTCAGTTTCAGCCTGCAAAATTAAAACAAATGAGCTTACAGAAGCTGAAATGCTGAAGATGACAGACGGGAACTGCAAAGTCTGATAATAGATTGGGTTTATCACTGTTAGTGGATGCTTTCAGATCTATCCATCTATGCATTGCTATAAAAAATATAATGAGTTGCTTTCAATAAATGCTATGAAGATATTCTGTCATTTCCTTTTATCTAAAGAGATCTTTTCAGCAGTTTATCCGTCATACTGTGATTATAATATATGTAAATGTTCTGCACACAAAATGAGAACATGCAAACTGCACACTGAGTCTCAACAAATCACAAAATGAAAAACAGCTCATGGATCCTTCAGCACATCCCTCCACACCAATGCCTGTTGCTGCAGTTATTCTGCAAATTTACAGAAATACAAAGTTAGTCTACAGAAGTCCTCACTAACTGTTTTAAGATACTTTGTGAGAACCATTTTTTATGACGTACAGCTTACTAAAAATAAACTTTAAACCTTTGTCTCAAGCATAATGTTTAGATGACAATCTGGCACATGAAAATATATTTGAAAAAATCAGGCGCAGGTGTTGATGAGGTGCCAGACACATTGTGTTTTCCGAGGTGCTATAATGTGAATGTGATGCTAATTATTGAAGTCCCTGGAGATGCTAGCAGTTGCTCCTGGACCAGGTGCTCCATCTTCCATCTCATCTCAACTTGCTATTGCTGCCAAAGCTATCGCAACCAGCACAGCCGCGAATCAGAGTCAGTGAGGTGTTCATAAGTATAGCCTTGAGGGGCAAGGCACAGCTAAGAGACACTCCTTTGATACAGCCCCTTTACGCTCAACTCCACCCATCTCTGATATCCAAATCACTGCTGTCCCATATGGACGAGGTAATTGACTTAGTGATTTAAAGGGAGCCTGACCATCTCAATTCTCTGCATGAGTCTTGGAGATAAAATGTAAAAGATTGTCCTGTTAATCTGCTCACAGACCTCTTCCATTTTGCCGCAGAAATGCAGCGACCCATCAGCAATGCTAGGTTACCAGGATGTGCAAATCTTTCATTCTGCCATAATTACCACGTTACAAAGGGCTGTGTTAAATTACACCAGGAATAACGGCTTTGTGCATGTAGAATTGTGTCTGCATCTAGATACTTCTGTGTTTCTAAGCCCACACATGTAAAATAAATAAATAAATCTATATATACATATATATACATATAGATATATATGTACTCAGAACAATGTCTTAACTATGCAAGTTTCAAATAACTATTAAAGGTGTTTATTTAATAGCATTTAGAGAGCTAAAGGCCACTACACAAGCGACACGAAATAGAGATTTTGGATTCGAACTTGTTGTGTAATGCATATACACACTGAAAATGTTACGTTTTTTTTGTGGGAAATTCATCCTCAAAAAGCTCACAGGGGAAACAATGGAGTCAATGTGAAGCGATGATGAGCTGATCCTGATGTTTCTAAACAAGAAAAGGAAGAAAGAGAAATTCTGGATTCATCAAATTCTCATGAGAAGGCAGCTGCAGGGAGATTTTCATGGTTTGATCCAGGAGTGGATGCTGTATAGAGACGACTTTTGTTGTATTTCAGTGGGGACTATTTTCTGTCAGTGGGGTAGTCGGAGCTCTTGTCAGCAGAGTTAGGATAACATCTGAGGAGGCAGAGAAATAATTTCAGAAAACTGATTGACCCAAAACAACGTCTAGCTGTGGGTCCGAGGTAAAATAAGACAATTTTATTATTTTTGAACAATGAAAGCACTCGTTGCAGTGGTCTGATTGGCTACTTCTGTTTATTTCAATTGTATTCATCAGAATAGTCACAGAAAATAAAATGTAATTTATTGGTGCAATAAAACTATATTATGTTTAAGGTACACGCTCAGCGCAATTATGATACAATTTCAATAAAGTTGATCACTTATGACATACTAAAAACACATAAAGCTCAGACAGCTTTGTGTGTCATTAAAAACTGTGCTTTTTAACTGAAAACAAATGTCACATGCCACTCACGTCCGTTTAATTCTAATAAAAATGAATTCCTCTGCAGCTCACTGGCTGCGATTAGAAAGTCCCTGTCTGTCAACCACGTTCCTCCAATGATTTATGTGCTCTCTGTTTAATTGCTGGTTTGGGAAATGCTCAAGCTTGTGGCAATTGGCACATTCTGACCTAGACACAAATGACATCCATTCAAAAGCAATGAATTTCCATCACCTTTCTTGTCCGTACTCTAGATTGGTTCTGCGTCAAACTGTCATTAGGATCACTCACATAATTCACAAAATGTGGCTGATGACATCATTCGTGTGGACTCTCAATTAATCAATCATTTCATGCATGCTGAAGCAGAACAGGAGCACTGGAAAAAACTTGGACTAAGACAGCAACCACAACTCGATATATTACATTAAACGTGTGGGTACAGTGTGCTTTTATTTGCCTGTTAGCAAGAATGTATCCAATTAAAAACAACTCTTTTTGGATTAAGCAGGAATACTGTTTCATGAAGCAAGTTGAGTGGAAAGCATCTGTAGCTTCTGAAGTGACTGCAACCTTCTCTGGTAAATGCTAAAGTATGATAAATGATCAAGCAGTGTTATTTTACAGTTGGTGTGTGTTGTCCCATTTTAAAGTCGAAATCTAGGAAATTTGTTCCGTAGTGGTTTTTGGAAAAGCTATTGACAGCGTGCTTGCTCTATACTGTATCGTGTAAGAGTCGAGGAAAAAACATCAAAAGCTTCAAATGTGTGTCCATTGTGCTTCCGTCTGGTGTCAAGCCTCAGGAAGAAAAAGGACAGTCTAACAGTTTCAGACTTTTTGTTTTTGCTGACCCCCACCTGTGAGATTGTACCAAACACGGCAGAATAAAGCTACCTCTAAGCTCTTAATATGTACCTCCTGCTCACAGATCTGTCTGGAAAGAATGACCCCTGGTGCACGGTGGGCAGTAAAGCCAGGAGGAGCTCTCTGTCCTGACTGTTAATGTCACTGCTCAGCTCAAACCTCTATGGATTTCTGTGTTTTTCACCATTATTTTCTCAATCTGTGTTGCTTGTCTTTTTCTTCCACCTCACCTGTTTGTTGTCTGTCTGTAACACATTACAAAAAAATGTGTTTCAACTGAAAATGTCCTGTTGACCTGCGCTGTTCTTTTTGCTGTTTGCAGTTCCTTACAATTACACCGGGTCTGTCTCCAGACAAATCGAAGGGGCCAGCTTTGTCTCGGTGACTGTGCGCAGCGCTGACCGATCAATGGGCATCACAGTTAATACCCTCTCTTGTTTTTGTTGAGTTCTGGAATGTTTGTTGCTGATGGATACGCCCATAGACTGCTTTCCTCTTTGTCAGATCAAGGCCTTGCACTGCCTGGGGACGGCTTGTCGATCCCAGCCTGTTTAAAGTGATCAGAGTCACTGTCCACAGAATCAATAGGCATCTACTTCTCTCCCTCCTCCTCCCTTGTTTACTGGCTCCTTACAAGACTGACCAAAATACCCCTGCATATCCCAGCCGTCACAGGGCGAGACGCAGAGTACATCCTGAACAGCTGACCAATTCCGAGCAGGGCTAACACATAGAGACAATCATTCACTCTCCCATTAACACCTCCTGTCAGTTTAGAATCACATTAACACAACCGCATGCATCTCTTTGGATTGTGGGAGGAACCAGGACCTACTTGTTATGAGGTGACAGTGAAACTATTGTTTCAGTGCCGCGTTACTGTCTAATGTGCAGAAGAAGCATGTGTGATAGACAACTGCAATCCTCACTCACTACTGACTTCATCGACAGATTTGCCTCCTTGCATCTTCATCCAGACGCCAAAAAATGAGATCCGGCACCCATCACACAGAGACAAGTACAAGGAACAATAGCAGAACTTGCACTGCGAGATCTTGTTATGGTCCTGGCAGGTTTGGGGTTGTCTCTTTGTTCTCTCTTTCTTTCAGTCTCCCTTTTGTCTTGAGTCCATCTCTCAGTATCGGGTAGATTTGTGGGCAGGTGCTTCCTCATCGGCTGCCTACAGGTGAAGCTTCTCCCGCTCGAGCTGTCTTTCCCACACCTGTTTCCAGTCATCACATCAAGCTCTTAGTATTTAAAGGAGGGATGGTGATGCCGTTTTCAACCAGGTCTTTAAAACCAATATGGTGGTAACCAGGCCCTCTTTGATACCTGGAAGTTAACCCTGTTTTTCTATCTACACCTTGGCCACTCCAAGCATTGCTTTCATTTACGTTCCAGCTCATTCCTCCTTTTTAATGAACACTATGTTGCTATATACACTATGCTGCTGCGACTGTGATGAGTTTGATTATTAAATTGTGCTTCAAACATAGTCCAGAGGTGTATGAGAAGACCCTGAATGTGAGCTTTAAATCAAGTAAAATTTAAATTTCCATGGGCTGTTCTTGGGACTTTTTGATCACATTTCCTGTGTGGTGGGATACACCAAAGGTATGATGCTGCAAACTGCTAAAAAACATGAAAAGGAAGCGGGGGAATAAGAGCTTGTAGTGGCTTTGTCGTGCAAGGCTCATCCTGCAATGCTTTGTGATGTGAGAAATTACTTTTTGGGGGGGGGATGTTTAATTCCACTCACCTAGAATATTTGATTCCTATACCAATTCATTCATTTGATTTATGTTTATCTCTACTGCTACTGAAGCTGCCAGAATAACTGTCTACATTGTTTAAGGATTGTGCAAGCAACCTGTAAGCAGGATTGGTACCGGCTCAAAGAGATACAGACAGGTTGCGATATGGCCAACTCCAGCAGATTATTCTCTTTCCTACTGTCCAAGGAGCCCTTTTTTGACTTTCACATTTCTATAGTGGTAGTGCAATTATTTTAATCTACAATTTTGTTTTTAATATGCAGTGGAAGTTGCATTTTATAAAATTCAACTGTGTTTTTATAGCAATTTACGAGGCTTTTAATAATTTAACACAAAAGTACACATCAACTGCTTAATATGTGGGTAAAAGACGCAGGGGTTACTTGTTTTATTTGTGTTGACAAAGAAAGTTTTAGTTAGGATAAAACTAAACTTTATAATGCAGATGGATGGAGTTAAAAAATTGTGCAATTAAAGAACTTAATAGGCCAAAAATATTTTGCAAAGCACTTGTAAAAAAAAACCCATTAGGAACTGAAAACCTTCCAATCAATAGGTCAACACATTCATGTCTTTGGTGAAGCACTCAGTAGTCATCACGGGGGGGCAGTGACAACTCAGCAGAGAAAGCAAAAGCTATTTTTACTCTGAGGAAAGAAAGTATTGTTTTACACAGAAACTGTCAATGGAGTTAAATTATCTTTGTGCACTACGACTCGGGAAAATAAAAGGCATCTGAAAAAGTGGGGCGAACGAAGATCAAAAACTGTCTTACGAACCTACTGTATGTCAAGACTGCAAGTCTACAGCAAACAAGAAGCTGTAGTGTTTTTATAGGTCATAGAAAGTTTGACCTTAAGACAGTTATAAAACATCCTGCAGACTTCAGATTTAATAGGTTCGCAGAGGGGTTGGGAATGCCTTCAGTTATTTTTATGGGATAGGGGCCATTTATCCAAAAGTAATTATTTATAGTGGACACTTTGGCTTGATGATTATGCAGGCAAAAAAAAAAAACATCAAAAATTAACATCTTAGTTTTATTTGCAGCAACATCTCTTGCCAATATTATAATATAGATAAAATATAGAATAGCTAATATTAGAAATAACTTTAAAGCAATTACATGGGATGCTGTCTGCTTCATGAGCCACATTAGTAAGGAATCAATATCTAGGCCATTTCCATATGCCATAAAACAGACAGTCCTCAAATCTTCCACAGACTGCACTGGCTCTGGCTGCTCTCCATTTGGCTGTGCTAGTGTACGGCGCGTTATGTAGCATCAAGGCTGATGATACCCAGTTTATTAAAGTGCATGTGGCATCCGATAGACAGCAGCAGGTGGTGGGGATGCTCTAAACTTTAATTTGAACATTTCAGGGCTTGTGTTGCAGATTCCTGCGACACCACACAACATTTCGTATTTGGAGTCAGTTATATTAACCCCAGTTTGTGCCCTTCGTGTCTGTGATGGACCGAGTTGAAAAACAGGAGGAGCCCAGGAATTATTAGAAAAATATAGTTTCCATTTATTTAACCCCCAAAAATTATATTTACAAGACTAATAAATGTTGAGCTCATAAAAGAGGTCAAAGAAACAAAACTGAACTCAGGCAACAACTGCAAACTTAACAAACCAAATGACTGCCCAAACATACATAATTGACCTAAACATGAAATGACATACAAGGGTATATATAATGGCTGATCAGACCATTGTGACACATGAGGGGGTAACAAACAAACACAATCATAAATCACAAACGATGCAGTACAATCTAGTTTGTTAATAAACTAAACACTAAAGAAGAAAATCAAAAACCCCATTAAACCCTAAACTCAAATATTTAATTAAATACAAATACTTTGTTTTTAAAGTAAAGAAAACACACATTCCCCCCTTCAGCAGGAAGTGGTGGTGTGGTCCAATTATCTTCCTTCATATTTAATGGTTTCAAACCCTGGCTACCATCTTTTGTCCAGCAACTCCCAGGGATGATGGCAGGTAAGAAATAAAAAGACAAAGGTTAGTCAGAAAGCAAAGAAATGAAGTAGTATGAATACATAAGTAAACTAAATGTGCGCGCTTACAAATAGAACAAATGTATCCAAACCAATCAATAAAGTTATTGGAAACTAGAATGTATTACTATGTTCAAATGAAGAATGGAAATACAAAAGTTACCGACTTTAGAGTGTGGCCACGGGTTTGGCCATCACAGTGTCTCTCCCTGTGTTTTTATTGTTATGATCTAAAACATATGACAGGAATATCACATTTATATTATGTGAGTGACGCAAGATCCTATCCTCGGTTTGCCAGAATAGTGGAAGTAAAGCTTCACTACCTGAGAAATAATGGTCTTTTTTTTTCATGCACAATATGGGATTGTTTTTTTTTTTTCTTTTTAAATCCAGATGTTTAGAGGAGTCTTTGAAGATTCTGGAAACAGCTTCTGAATCGATGTTGTCAAATGACCTGAGTTTTTGAAAGATTATGGAACTGAAAATGGGATGCTTAGCTCTGTGACTTGAATTTATTACACAAACTGAGGATATTGTTATGTAGTCTGTGTGCTTTACAATGCTCTTGGCTGGTATTTTGACTAATGCTTTCCAATGACATATTACACATGCTTTCACCTTTGACATTAGAGCTTTTGTGTTAGTGGTCCCGACATGAAAAATGATACGTCACCAGATGCACGAGTTAATTATTCATCAGTACATTTGTAGTGCAGTCTAAGTATCTTGGAAGCTGTGCTGTGCACATTGTGTGAGGATTAAATTTAGAGAATCGAGCTGCAGTAATGCAAAAGACTGGATTCAAAAACTTTTATAAGTCTGAGAGGGTTGACAGCAACACAGGACTTCTGCTTCCTAGTGAGGATCACTAATGTATCAGATTAAAGAAACTGCTGCTGCTCGTGAACGCTCGGGGATTTAAGGCACACACTGAAGTTCAATCTGGAAAGAAAAAGCATTTTACCTCTGTGAACAAACATCGAAATAACATCATCCACACAAGTCTTTCCCGGAGGATTTTCTATGGTGATTCTCTCATCTCTTTATGAGACTTTTACATCTGAGCAACTTTATTCATAGCCCAAAGAGGAAAAAATAGGCAATCCATCTTACGGTGTTTTGGATGTGAGAAGCAACGTGGCTCATGCTCATTCGCCTTACCTTGCCGCTACTTTTCCAACAATAAAACATTACTCACGCTAAAAGCAGCTTAGAGAAATTAAATCACCATGTGTCCTGGCGGCTCAATAGATTTGCGTCTTCACTTGGATACACAAGAAGATACGATTAATCCTCTGGTGTTTGGGCACAGCGCAGAACTCTACATCACAGTAATTACTATCATCTATGCCAATTTACACCACATGATAATAGAAATCTAAAAAAAAACAAAAAGAAAACTAAACAAGTCAGGTAATTACACAACAGTGCTATCACAATAGTCTTGTTGCATTATTATTTATAAGGGCCTGTGTTTGAGTCAGTCTCTAGGTCCCACTGGAGTCTGTGATATGTTTATGTGTTTATGCGAGTATGTCACCCTCCCTTAGTGCCATTCTCAGTGTCAGTGTTGTAGTCATTCTGGCTACAGTTATCCCATCGCTGCGGTGGATTTACTGGCAACATGCCCCCCCTCCCAACACTCCCCTCTCTCCCCGGCCAGCTCTTTAATTACCCTGGCCTATTGATCCTCCCAGGGACATGGCACTCTGCAGCTGAACCTTGGCCTGCACCAGTTAATGACTGATTATTCCTCCTTAGGCCCTTGGGAATGAGCATGCAGTGTGGGGACAGAGGGAGCCTGAGAGCGCCGTGCTCTGCAGCAGCATACCCACTTTCCACCGGCTCACCTGATTGCACAAGTGGCTCAAAATAGCATTTTGTACCTCTTGTTCTGCTAGCTCGAGGTTTTTGCCAAAGTGGACAACGAGTTTAAAAGTTTACACCATCAGGCTACTGTTACTTATTGCAACTGCTCCTGTATACGAGACATGGCTGTTTCTCCCAAGCAGGTAAAAAGACAAAAACATTTAAGTGAAATTGTGTTGTGTTGTACTTTTATAGCAGAGGCCCCGGGACACAAGTGCGACAGAACAGCGTGGAATCCAACAATGACATAATGATGTGCGAGGAAGTAGAGAAGGTTGTGAGACAGCAAAGTGTTGATGTAAATGCACAGAGTCCTTTGAGGTCACAGTGTTAATCTATTTTTTCCTATAATCATTTCACACTGTGCTCACACCTTGACGTCTTCTTCAAACTTGTCGGCCTACTCAAAGCAGACGGGTAGCTTTTGAAGTCAGAGCGAGTGCTAATCATCGGCAGAAACTTTAATGCTCCACGCTATTAAAGTCCTCCACTTTAAGTTTGCTTACATGCCCATTTTCTGCCCTTCTCAATCAATGGGAATAAGCTGGAGTAGCCAGTTCCTGGCTCTCTTTAATGAGAGCTGATGATGAGTAGTCAGTGGGGGTCCACATCGTGTCACTTTGACTGATGTTCTCAGAGGGGAGACATTGGTTGAAGTTCATCCTTTATGAAAGAAAAAAAAAAACATTGAATGGCATGCTTTTCTTACTGTTCTCTCTCCCTTTCATCCATCTTTTTTTTTCTTCTGAGAGCAACAGCTATGTCTGTTTGGAAACTGCAACTTTTTCCCCCTCAGGGATTGCCTGAGGGGAAAAAAGATAGTGCTCATGATGAGTGATCTTTAATAGTCACTCCTCTGGAACTGACACAAGTCAGAAAGATTAAGGGGAAAGTGCTGAATATTTCAAAGGAGAAGAAAGACAAAGATATAAATGCAGAAGGTAAAACGAGCCTGTGAGTTGATCTTATTCTTTGTATCACTGGTATAATATCAGGGACTTATAATCCTGATAAAGCAGCTTCTTTAAAGAGGCTATATCATACCAGCCTGTTGCTGCATCCGAATGTATAACTTTTTTATGTATTCATTGTTTTTCATTAAAGCCTTGCAGTTAAACTGAAATTAAATTAATTTTTACTTCTTTATCTTAAGTGTTTGATTTGATATCTGCATATATCTTGTCCAGGCTGTAATTAATGGTAATGATTTTCCTGCAATGCTAACACACTGTTGATCGTGCACTGATCTGGGAAGCTTAATTGTTGCTTATAGAATGAAATCGATACTGTAAAGACAGTTTGGTGACTAGCGAGAGGCCAGAGGAGGAGCCAGAGTTTTATATTAGCCCACGTTTTTGTTTTGATTTAATGAAGCTACATTTCAGTTATTCCTGTCGTGGAGGTTTTATTATTGGCATCTTCCTCATCGTTCTCCTCAGTGGCACCACTCTGGGGAACCTTCTGTTCACTCCCTGGTTTCTGTCTGCGTCCCTTGCACTTGTTGTCGTCTCTCAGCATCAGACTTTTCTCCATTACGTGGCATTAAAAAGTCAGAAGGCCAAGCAACCATTGATTCAGCAACCCACATCTATTATTTAATAATGTAATTTTGACATACTTTAAAATGTACATTTCAAAAGGGAAGTATTTTACTGTGCACAAGGTCCTGCTTCAAAGATGTATTTATGGGAAATTCTTTCTGATATTAATCTATACAAATAAGCTACTTGCAATAGCTGCATGTTCATTTACCCTCTATAAGTATTATTGATGCAAAAACTAAAAAGGAAACAAAAAAGGCTAAAGCTGAGCTGTTTGGGCCATACCAACTTTGACTATATAGAAGGGGAATTCCCTCAGTTTTTAATATCCACCTGATGGACTGTGACCCACAGGCTGTGGTGTCACAGCTGTAGAACGTGTCGTCTACTTTTAGAGCAGATTAATCAACGTGGTGATTGAATTAAATTGGCCTGTTTTATGTATGACCAGCACACCAGTCCAGCTTAACAGTTTTTTTCTTGTTTGGAAGTGATTTCCCGCGGCCACTCTGGCACAGCAGCAGGTATAGCATACACACTGTGTGATACACTGGTGAGCAACAGAGACACACTCTGCCTGTGTAGTTTGCAAAATGAACATATTAGGATGGGGTTAGTTTTACACTAGCCCCCAGGACATGTTCCTGATTTCACCCAAGAGTAAGGTTTTGTTCTGCTGTTTTTAACTGAAAATGCCATTTATCTTGACATTTTAAACTTTCAAGTGCAAATTTCTCCCTCGTCTCACTAGAAAAAAAATGTGTTATTTATGCAATGTCTATGTCATAAAAGCTGTTGAGTATACACATGCTGCTCTGAGGAAACGATATGCCCTGGGTATGTACACAGCTGACAACAGTTTTGTGGATGACATGTGTTTAATTGTAAAGCTGTGATTTTAATTAACTTAAATTTAATCCAACACAGGGACTTGTTACTACTTTAGATCACAGGAACATGTGATTGATCCACGCTGTTTGATGACCATTTTTTTACAGCAAGTTTTGTGTTTCCATAAATTTACTGAACATGTATATTTTCACTGTTGATCCATATTAAACCACATCTGGACAACGATTAAAAACATAGCTTCAGTTTCCTCTTGTTTGGAATTGATTTTATATACATGCAATCTAATAAGTGACTCAAAGCATCTAAAGAAAGAGTCATGGTCCTAAAACCGTTCACAGATTCCACACTGCTAAATGGAAAAACGTTATTAGACTGAATATCTGCACGTAGTCTAGTCTAGTGTGTTTCCTCTGTAGAGGTCCTCTGCTACTCCTTTACTGCAGCCTCCTTCAGTTCCTGCTTGTTTGTGGGTGTCTCTGCCTTCAGTTTTGTCTTCAGTAACTGAAAAGCATGCTTTATTGGGTTGAGATCAGGTGACTCACTTGGGAAATTCTTTGCCTTGAAAAACTCTTGTGTTGCTTACAGCAAAGGACACCTTGAGCGTATTCCTGTGACACTGGTGGTATCAGAGTATTTCAGAGCCTGGGATGAGGATTTTGAGTCCTCCTTTTGCTACTCCTTGCTTACTTCTCTCATTTCATGGCCTCAGCTTCACAGTCCAAAGACACTGTCCAAAATAAACATGTCTGGAAATTCTGTCTACATCTGCTGCCGTTTCATCAATGAAGCCAAATTCAAATTGGCAGTTCAATCTCGTTTAGTTCTTTAAACAGTATTATCAGTTCACCCAGCAGCTTTATCCTGTGAAGTTTTAAAGCCGAGATTGAAAATGACATATCCTGTCAGTTCAGTTACTGTTTGTTTCACTTTGTCAAAAAATGTGTGGGGAGCACAGTGGTGCTCTGCGGGTCTGGATATAGAGCACACAGAGTAGTTTGAGGGGGGCTGGTTGATGCAACTCGGAAAGTTAAGACAACATTTAAAATCACCCTTGACCAAAATGTGCACACTGTCATTTGGTTGCCATGCCAAAGGTTCACCAATTTAGGACCCGATCATTATCTCAGAGGGAGACCTGATGCATTATCCCCATCTTATGCTTCACTGATATGTGTGACTGTGTGTGGCTTTCTTAAATCAACTTGTGGTGAAATCTTAATGCCCCTATTTTGAGTAATGAGTAAAGAGTCAACATACGTTGAACAGTCACAAAAATTGTTTGACTCTCTAATAAATATGTAATGACAAATATAAATTAAAGTCCTTAAATATCATCTAGACATATAGCTTAGCAGATTTTATTAAAACTGAAGATGTTTTTTTTTTTTTGTTTTTTTAATGTATTTTTATTAGTTTTTCTGTTTTCACAAATAATACATAATTATTACATAACATAATAAAGTGTACAATTCAGAACCAAAAATAAATAAATAAAAAACAAATAAACAAATAAACAAAACAAAAACAAACAGACTGATAACTAAGCACAGAACACCAGCTCAGTTCCATCTAATAAATAAATAAATAAATAAATAAATAAAATAAATAAATAAAGAGAGAATACAATACAGTACAATACCTGTGGTACGTTGCAGTTTGAACACTCAAGAGAATCCTTGTAACATAATATTAGAAACGTCAGGTTCCACATAATTCAAGTATGGTTCCCACACCTTAAAGAATTGATCTGTTTTTGAGTGCAGTACACATGTAAGATATTCCAATGGCAAAAACTGAAGATGTTTTTGATGGCTGTGTGAATCATATGGCAAATATTGCTATATTTTATGGGACAGCTTATTTTTATTTGAAATGTTTTGTTGTTGGTTTTAATCACTGAACCTTAAGGCTACCTTAATACAGGCTCATACCAGGAGTTTTTGAGTGAAACAAATATAACCTCCACGCTTGTTTAGCAACTTCAATACAAATCTAATCAATGAAAATCACATATTCAGACAATACACTCAGCTCAGAATTCAATGGCTCACCTGTTAACAATCACACAAAATATCTTAATTTCTTGGTAAAATTAGTTTTCTCCCTGGATTGTATTTTCAGGAGGAAACATAATTGTCTGCCATCTAGCTCCATGCTGGATCAGTTAAATTAATACTTTGACAAAAACGTAATAGAAATTTTGTTCACTGTTATGATTCAATTAGCTTGACCATGTCTCTACAATTGGATTTTAATAGTATACTGGAGTTAACTGAAACAAATGACAGTCTGGTTGATAGGAAGAAAAAAACAACTCTAATATTTGCTGCCCCAGTAGGATTGTTTTTGTTTTTTTTCTTTTAGAAAATTGTTGTCATTTACCAAGCCAAACATGCAAAATCACTGTTATGGTCATTTGTAGTGAGCAGAGCTCACTATGAACACAAGGTTAGCAGCAGTGAGTTTGCTTATTGTGTGTGGAGGAAAAAAACAATGCCTGAGAGAGGCTACCTTCGCTTCTTTGGTGTTTTCTTCATTCTGATTACTCTCCATCTGTTTCTTAAGTACTGTAATCATGTCTCAACCATGTCTCCAGACTCAAGATTCTATTACATTTATTGAGGTTTTCATCTTTTGACCATGCAATAATGACTTTACTTTAATATAATAGAAATATGCCACACCTAAGAAAAAAGAACAAAAAGAACCAGTGGTTGCTTTTAGTCTCTCTGCCTTTTTATTATCATCATGTGTAGCATGTTGTTAAAAGGGTAAGATGTACACTACGGCACAGGGATGAATAATGTTTGAACACCGGAGTAAATTTGGAATTAGTCCATTACATACAAGAGTCCATACATAAAAGCGGTTTGTGGAAGCCACCACGTCTAGAGCAGCAGTGAGTTTGCTTAGAGTGGTCAATGTTCCCTCTAAGCTGCGCGCGTGCGCAATTGCGCACTGCTGGCACGGTCTCTGCGCACAGGAAATCTGCGTTGCGCACAAAAACAATCCAACCTGAATTGAAATTAAAATCAATACTTTAACAATTCTGTTTTGCAGTGTTGGTCAGTAAGTGACTGGCTGCTCCAGTATGGGATTAGAATGATGTCACCTTATCCCATAGTGCAGCCAATTACGCGATTCACATTCGTATATAGGCAGCTAATCAACGTCGTCTATGACAGCGTCCTTATGTGCCGACACCGGTGCTTTAGCTAGCAAAGCTGCGTGGCTGATGTGGAGTGAAGCCACGTTAATGACAACGTGTACAACTATTGGAGATGTGAGCAGGACAGACGGAACGACTGACGGGAAAAGTGTGGACTTTATACCAGCTTTTAAATTGTGTTGATAGGCCACATAAAACCAGAGTTATGATAAAAAAATATCTGCAATGTTTGGTTTTCTTCCTGAATACTATCGTTGTTTATATTTACTGCGGGAGAAACGGTCAAAGCCAAATCCAAGAAAAACCCCACCCTTTCCTATTGGTCGAAAAATGTACCATGTCGACCAATCAGAAAATGTTATGGCAACATGACAGTTGTTTAGGGAGGGGGAAGTTTTAGGAGGTGTTTTGAGATGTGAGAGATTTGCGACATTTAGCGCAAATCTTGTGTAGTTAGTGTGTAGTGTAGTCAATAGTTTTGTTGTGTGTGTCAGAACAATGAGGCGACTGCTGAATGTTATGGGTGTTACAGGAGTGATACATCTCCTGTTGTCAGGCCTGCAGGTATCAGGCTTTTGATGTTCTCCTTTATCTCATAGTGGACAGAAATAATGAAATAAAAGTACAACACAACACAAATAATTTGTGTGGCATCAAATTTGATGCAGAACAGCGGATTGTTCTGTAAATAGTTTGAAATGTTTATTTTAAAAAACGCCTTGGCTGCATTTTTAGGTAAACTGCTGCAAAAAACTTTGTTGTTTGCAAAACTCGGTTACTTTTTTGAAGAAGTAACTATATAATTAATTGCCCAGCATTGGTCTTTATATACTGTATTTTGCAGACAGAGAGTTACAGGACTCTCACCCAGACCACAGACTCATAATACAAGTCAGAGCTTTATAAAAAAAAAGAAAGAAAGAAAGAAAGAAAGTTTTGTTTTCAAAATTGGAGTTCAAGTTATTTTTACTTGTAATAGTGTTAACATACTACACAGGTCATGAACAAAATTTTTTTTTTTAAATTCTCATTGTAAGTGGGCTAGAGCAATTAATTAAAAGTAGTCTAACATAAATGTAAATGCTGTAATTTTATTATTTTAATAAACCATGTAACTTGGATGGATTTGATGCTGGTGTGACCACAGTGCACACGTCTACCGTTGCTCACAGTGGTCCAAGGGACCGCTCAGGGAGTTTGTGTGTTCACTCAGACACATGAAAAATTAGAGGGAACATCAGGATGCTCATCGCCATTCAGCCTAATTCCATTTTGTGTATGTGGCTAGACAAATATGTAGTATGCCAAAACTCGGGAAGAGAATTTGTAGGTGTCCGTGTGCGATCAGGGTATATTTTAATCTGTGTCTGCATTTTCAGACTCAAGACATGAAGTACAGTATCACACCTATGATTTATCCAACCTGATATCACGGCAAACTGTGTAATCAACACGCATGTAGAAGTTGCAGTAACAGAAATTCTATTACTGACACGAGCTGGCTAAATAGCAACAACTGCTTAGGTTTAGGTCCCATAAATATTTTTAAAAATCCCATTTTTGGTGTCTTCTTCCTGCCTAACGATGCTGTTGATTTCTGCCCATCACAAAATTTTAACCCTTTTCCTACCTTCCCTTTGGTGTTGTTTTTATAATAGCCTAGCCATAGCAATGTTGCTCTTCCCTGTGTAAAGTAGCCCAGCTTCAGTAAACCACCAAATCTCAGTGCTGTTTAGTTTTACATCTTTGTTTGCATACAAAGTTATAGCAAAGCTGTATGTTTTAGTTTTTTTAGAGAGAACATGATATATCATCTTTAAATGGAAACTAGATGGCTAACTCCCTGCTAATTTCTAGCTTTGCTAAACCTTGTGAAACCTCCTTTTTTATAGGTGCATACTATGAGCAAAGTTCAACACAGCCAAGCTTTCTTTTTGAGATGGTTTGACAGGGTGTATCTGGGTGTATCTGATATCCCAATGTGGGTGATCATAATAATATTGGTGTAGGATCAACATTCAATTCACCAATCATGTTGTTTTGATGCCATAGCTTTGCAATTTGGGGAAAATTAAATTCATTTATTTATACAAAACTTTCTTCTAGAACAAATGGTAAGCATTTCATTAAGAATGAATTTATACAATAAAATCAAATATTATCAAGTCAGGTTTACTGTTAACCAAATTTAGGTTACTCATGCTGGTTGATGGATTTTAACAGCATGAGCTAAATTATTTGCTACCGCTAACTAAAGAATCAAGTATAACAATATGTCTTCTTCACCAAAATAATACAAGAACATTCCTGTGACTCTGCAACGCACAGCGCCTGTGCTTCACTTTGTAGTTTCAGTCTATATAATGTACAGAGTACTAAGATTACAGGATTACTTTGCTTGCCTGTTTATTTGGGCTGACACTGCCATTGTCCTAACAGGTTAAAAATTAAAATTGGGAAAAAGTAATATCCTGTCTGTATCACTGCTGATATTAACAAGTTAGGCTCAATCACCTTCTGAATAGAAACTTGACTTACGTGCTATCTTTCAACACAACATTGGGTCAAAATACCTTTATTATATATTTCCTTACACAAAAATATTCCCAATCTCTTACTTAGGTTAACATGTCTAAATAGCAGGACTTCGGGCAATGCAGGTTCAAATCCACCAGTTTGTCTCTGGGAGAAAACTGAAGGACTGAAACATCGAGATATAAACAATGTATTGATCATGAGTCCCCCTTACAGTGAGGTGACAGTACTAGCACATGAGAGATCACAACTGATGGTCTCCTGGGGTTTAGTTACCCTGAAGATGATGAAATTACCCAAGGTCAAGAACCCGAAGATTACAGAAAATGTTCTCTGGACACACTGAAAAGACAGCTTTAACGTTTTACTCTGAGAGAATCACTTCTCTTGTTTTTGTATATCCAAAGACTATCCGTCTCAACTACAAATATATATCTATCTATATCTATATCTATATATATCTATATATATCTATATATCTATATGTATATCTATATATCTATATCTATATATATCTATATCTATATCTATATATATATATATGTGAGAGAGAGAGAGAGAGAGAGAGAGATACTATATTTCCTATGTTTTTTGGTTTGGGGATGAGTTATCACTTTGAGACATTTTTGTTTGCTTAAATAGTTTTTATTCATTTAATTATGGGAAATGGTGCACGTGTGTATTTGACAGCTGAATATATATTTTGCTACCTAGTTGCTGACTTTGGCCGATGCTGCCCTTGTTCTGTTGCACCTCTGTTGCATAGCAGTCTGGCAGCAAAGGAACATTTTGCAAACACATGCATATGATTAATGTTCCAACACATACCATCCATCCCTGCCTCCCACCGTTGTATTACCAAAAAAAGGTCTCACAAGATTAAACATTCTGTGTAAGAAACACATCTTTGACTCTGAGAGAGAATAACCTTAAAGTAAAGAATTAACAAGCTTTAATAATTGCTTAACTTTTTTCATTTGGTTATAAATCACCACTCTATGAAGTGCATGTTATTTTCGTCAGCAAGCACAGTTTGTTACCAGTGTGTTTGGTAGACATGAGAATTATGTGATAAGCAAGCAGTGGTTTGCTGTGCTGTTAATTGTTGATTACAAGATATATACTGCTGTGGTAATACAGTTTGTTTCCGCCCATGTCTGTGAATTTGCAATTATTGCGTGCTATTTCTAATTATCATTAGTCACAAACAACAATAGAGATTAAGTAATTGGCAGTCTAATCTTGCTTTTCTTCTTCATCGCCTGCCTGTAATATCTCTCGTTTATCACCCACTCTCTTGTCTTTGCCTCGTCACTGTAAAAAAAATATTCATCACAGCAATGTAAGAGTTCAGTCAACTACTTCAAATGCCTGTTTTTGCTACTGCTGTAACATAAACGCTGCTTTGTTTAGCGCTTCGAACAAAAGGAATAAAAAAGTTGCTGAATGAAAAAGCTGTGGATAAACCTGTCGTGACATCTTTCCTAAATGACTCATTTGCAAGCAGAAGAGGTGTAATAACAGTATAATACTGTTCTTTTTTTGGGGGGGGGGGGGCGTATACATTTAACATGTCTAAAAAAATTTGAATGTTTAATCAATAAAATAAATGTGTAACAGTCACATTTATATTGAATATAAAATAAATACTAAATCACAGTTAAGTAGTTATTTAAAATCAGAAGATTTAAAAAAAAAATTGTCGTGGAAATGACACAATATATACCTTAGCACTAACATACTGTTTTCAGACTGCTGTACTCAGAAGTGTAAAGAATGGATTAGTTTCCTGCAGTTTTACTTCCTGTAATTGGATGTTTTTAATTTGTGTCACTTGTCACTTTGTCACATTCCTTGACACTCCTCCCTTAGTCATTTCCCTAATTAAAGAAAAGAAACTTAAAGGAAAAAAATCTTATTTTGTCATTAATTTAATTGAATCTAGGGAAAAGAAGCTCACTTTTACATGTGGCACCCTTGATGTTTACACATGAGAGGAGAACATGCATTATAACACATTCCCTGCTGTTTGCTGTTTGGTCAAAATAGAAACTAAAGGTTTACAGCAAAGAATAGCAAGCATACATCAAAATGCATCGATAGAGAATTCATCCTTTATATATTTTATTACTATTAGTAGGTAATTCCTAATAATAATAATAATAATAATAATAATAATAATAATAATAATATTTTATAACATTTGATCTGGCTTGTAATGATTCATCATTCTGCAAAAATGTTTTTAAATATTAAAGTTCCACCATTTATTCACTAAGCTTAACATTGGTCTTTCTATTAATATATTAATAATACAGTATAAATGAGGATGGATGCAACAGATAAGAACAGAATTTGTTTTGGATAAACTGCTGAAAAAATTGGCTGCCAAAAAAACACTGAACACTGACAAGAAATTACATGAAGAGATGGAAAAGAAGGAGGAGGCAGAGAAGAGACACATGGAGCAGAAGAGATCTGAAATTTTGAAATCACAAGATGAAAGTATACCGGTTAAGTTAAAGCTGAAAGAAAAAGAAAAGTGTGCCAGACAAAAGGCAGTGTGGGACGGTGTGAGGATGAAATTAAGTATATATTACAATAAAAGGAAGGAAGAAGTTCAGAAGAGGTGGGGAAAAGGTATCTAATTTCAGAATGTAAACCTTGCCCTGGCAGCAGAAAAAGATGATCTAAACTGGAGAGGAGGGCAGAAGATCCTTCTCTCAAGGCTACAGAGCTGACTGCTGAGAAGGAGCAACTTTCCAGATATTTTAGAAACATATATATATGTATATGTATATATGGGGCACCAGGCCAATCCAGAGATTTCACCTCTCTATAATGTCCTAGGTCCCCCACAATGCTTCCTCTCAGTTGGGCATGCCCAAAACACCACACCTAGGCGACCAACTACTAGGCATCCTAATCCGAGGCCCAAACCACCTTAACTGGCTCTTTTCAGCTCCAGTGTGAGTTCCTCCAAAATGAAGGGGAGCCCAGACACCTTACAGTGGAAACTCATTTCCACCACTCGTATCCGTGATCTCATTCTTTCGGTCAGTACCCAGAGCGCGTGACCAGAGCTCTGCTTCAGTGGAGTCATTTTCATTATAAATATTTACATTTCAGGACATAAAACAGATGAAAGAGATGCAAGGCTACACAGATTACACATAATCATAGAGATACCAGATGAATAATCAAATTATCATTTCAAAGATGAGGCTGAGCCAAATTACAGTCTGTTGAATGCAATTTAGCCATGAATGCTACTTTAAAAGAAGAATAAGTTATTAATAAGCTCATCTGCAAATAAAAAGACAGATTTAAAGCAGCATAATAACTATGTCAAGGAAAATGACCTTAAAGACAAAACAAGACAGAAAAAAACACACCCACACTCTGCCAAACACAGTTAACATGTGCCAGTAAAGACACAGCTTGAAAGCCACTGTCAACAGCAGATAGGCATTTATGTAACACTATAGATGTTGACCAGTCTTTCAGTCTCAGCTGTTGCCACAGTATTAAGTGATGAGTACTGTGCAGTCAACTATACAAAGCTGATATTTCGTTGGTGAAGTTCCTGTTTGAAAACACACTGTCCAAAGGCTACAAATGAATGTATACAACCTGCTTTAAACCGAGACCTCGAGCATCAGTGAGAGGCATATCATCTCATGACTCATCTTTCATCCTCTCTAGATTCTGAAGAACGCTAAATGATGCTTTCAACCCACAGTGTCTGTTGCTGACGGTTAAACATTGCAGCCTAGCTGTAATAGTAGGGGCAGCCTCCACTGGGGATCATTAGGTCTGATGATTGCTCTGCATGACTGCGTAACAGCCAAGGAACGCGAAGGTATTTTACACGAGCAAGCGCACCCCGTGGCGTAAATTTTGTACTCTTTCGATGGGCCCGTAAACCAAGATGATAACACCGTGACGCCTGCTGCTAAATAAATTAAAAAGTGGTTCCGTGAACAACAGGAAGAAGTCTCAGATCTTTTAATTCAAAAATATCTAAGAGGAAATTTTAACCTGTTTTCCTCCATTAAAGAATGCATACTTTCTTTCTTGAAGAATTTTTAATAGCACACTGTACATGGCATGACACAGTTTCACAGGGATTTGAAGCTACCCAGAAGGTTAGCTTCACAGCTTTAAAGGTGACGCATGCTCATATTACAGAATAGGTTTGATTTATTGCTTTTCTACCTTATATATGTCAAAGGTGTGTTGTAGGTTTTACTCTGTTATTGAATGTTACTCTACAGTCCTCCGGTTCTACAGTCTATGCCTGCCTCGGGGTCTAAATAGGAGAAGGTACCTGTCTCCTATAGGTGCATGATTTATGATGGTGAAGTCTCATTTGTGCTCTCTATGCAGAACAGGTGCATTTTGTTTGTAGCTCTATACTTCCCGGACTTGTCACTTGGCAGCTCTGTCCTTTCCTTTATTTTCAATTATGCTGCCATTCTGCCCATGGAAAGCTGCAAGTCACTGATCATTGATTCATATTTCTGTCCTAGTTGCTCTGGAAGAAGGTTTGGCTTTCATAAGCAAGAACACTCACTTTCATTTTCAGGCTGAGAAATTGGTAGTAACTAATCTTTATAGATACATACATACAAATGACTAAATGGAAAATGTATTCACTTCCCAGAAAAGGTTGTCCGACATCATACCCTTTCAGTGACAAATTATATGAAAATAACAGTTTGTGAGCTACGTTGTATCTGGTTATTTTCACTTCCGTTTCTACCTTTTTCTAATTTGCACAGAGTTGTCTTCTTAGACCTTATTCACAAACTTGCCACAAACTTGCCATAGCCAAGTTTTTTTGCTAATCTGTGTCTGTTAAAATGATTTTTTTCTTTTGAAAAAGAAAAGAAGAGAAAAGTAATCATTCTTGGTCTTTTCTCTCAGCTCATTTAGCTTGTTTATCCAGTTAGGTTACAAAGCTGTCCTTAGCAGAGCTACTACACATGTTGTTTATCCAATTAACAATTTACCACTAAGACATGCTAAACTTCTTTTCATGTCAAAAAGTTGTCATTAAAAGTACAAACAAAAAATTTATATATTTATGTGAGAAAACATAGTTTTGAGTAGAGTGCCTGTGTTGCTAAGACACAGTTCTCAGAACTCCTAATACAAAACCCAGTTTTAAAATTACATTTAGAAAACGTCTTATCATAATGTCACTGCATCAGAACTTTATTTCCAAATATCACAGTATTTTACCATTTTTTCCCCCAAGAAAACATTAGAACTTGTATTTAAATTTAAATTTCCAAAAACTGTGCCTCACATTCAGAGCTGACTGCTTTTTCATAAAGTCACACATCTCTTGCAAAATGAAACGCAGCAATTCAAAATGGATTCAGTTTACCAAACAATACACACAGCTATTATCTGCATCAAATAAACACTGATGTGATCAATTCAAAACGCTGCCATTAAAGTGTTCATTTATGTTTTGGCTTCATGATGCACATCACGTATTAAAATATATAGAAGTTTACAGAATATAAGTAAAGTTTTGGTTAATACAGGCTTTTTTTTCCTTTTGTTATTGCCAAATTCTGTTATAGCTGCTACATGTGGGCCGACACATTAAAGCCTATAGATTAGAAATGGGATGTGAAGTTCCTATGCATGTGAAGGCAGATGTACAAATACTGCAACAGAGTGCATATGCATCCATTTATCTCATATCAACGTGGGCCTTTTGCTCGACTGAGTTTCATGAACGTTTTATTGTCCAAATTATTTGCTAATATTAAAGCAAATAATTTTCAAGACATATATTTTTGAAAAAATGGTTGTCAGCCAACATTCAGGCCTTTTTTTAAAAATCTGTGTCATTGTTTGAACATAAATACATGAAAAACTATTAAATTTAAAAGCTTGAAATATCCCCTGGCCTTTTGTAGCATCATAATGATGATGCTGTTATTGCAGTGAGATATAGCATTTTCTTCGTTTTTGTGACTAATTATTTCATTGTGAAAACTATTCTATGTGTTTTATGTTGACACTATTATTATTTATTATTAATATATTATTGTGTGTTTTATTAGCGTGTGTTTAAATAGGGGACTTTACAGGAGTGATGGACTTTTTTTATATTTTAACAATACATAGACATTTTTTCAGTTTGGGGGATTTTCACGTTCACGTTTTCATCTGTTCTATAACCATTCTCTTCCGCTAATGCCCAGATGTCATTAGACAAGAGGTAGGGTACATTGCAGACAGATCAAAGTCTGTTGTAGGGCGAAAACTTAGAGAGACAGACAGCCATTCACACCAATGGGCAATTTAGAATCACCAATTAACTAAACTGCACTAATTGCATGTCTTTGGACTGTAGGAGGAAACCGGAGTACCTGAACAGAACCCACCCAGACACAGGGAGAGCGTGAAAACTCCACACAGAAATGCCAAGAGATGGAATGACCTATATGCAACACAAATGCAACTTATTTTGCTCAGTATTTGGCAAAACTCTGTAATTTCCCCACTACAAACACTTGAAAGAAAATCGGCACACAGATACAAAAAGGTAACAAAAGGAATATATATGTGTGTTACTGCATTACAAAGTCTTCTGCAGAACGGTCCAAAAAAAACTGAAAATTGCTTTTTGCTGCCTCCTAGGCTTCTTCTTATCCTTATCCTCACTCATCCTCTCCTTTTGTGCTTCTTGCACAACTATGTAAGTCACTCGAGATCTCTTGTATACTCTGGCACATAACACAGTTGTTCTTCCAATTGAAGTTGAACAGGTGCAACAGGAGTGAGACTAATTGGTAATCATTGTGTTGCATTTTCAAGGCCAGTGTTCCTAGGCGAACAAAGTGTGCTAAATGATTCAATTTATACTCAGAGACTTACGAGTCGGGTATTTTGAAAGACATGTGAGGCCAATGAAATTGTGCTTAGAGTTTAGCAGTTTAAAGGCATTTTGTTGATACAAGAGCTTCATGTTTTCAGAATTTTGTGCACATGTGGGTTTTTTGCATTTCTACAAAAATCCAAAAAGGTTAAAATAGGTCTGAAAATTGTGCCTAAATCGGTTAAAGCTGCTTAACCCTCAAGCATCCAAAAGCTATCATAACCAGGGGTGCACATAAGTGGTCCCCAGGTGTGCATGGGCTGTCAAAATAAAAGACGCGCACCAGATGAGAAGCTGCAACACATGTTTGCGTACATATAAAAGGCACTGTTTCTGTCCACTAGAGTGGAATTTTCACGGCACATTCCGCACCACATCTCTGTGCGTTCATCATTTGTTTGAAGCCAGCTCTCCTCCTGCAACCACTTTTCCAAGAATATGCGATTCTTTTGCGGTTCAGACTCCTTCTGACATTTCTTTGTAGGTGGAGGAACACCAAAGTAATTGCTTAAAGGAGCTTCTTCGACATCTTTAAGAGTTCTAAACAAATGTCTGTCCTCCTGCAGAAAATCGAATGTAACCAAATGTGCATTGCAATTTCTTATCTGGTGCGCGTCTTTTATTTTGACAGCCCATGCGCAGCTGCGGACCACTTATGTGCAGCCCTGATCACAACAACTAAAGTCACAGAAGGGGCTCCTTTGTGAGCCAATTATATTTATAAATTTAGGAATACATTTTTAATGACTGTGTGTTTATCAGACATATACTGTTCCCTTTCTCTAATCTCAAATGGAAGTTCTGGTGATTATTTGCTTGAGAGATGTGTTGAAAGCCAGATATAGGCTTTCCTGTGACTGTCCCTGTGGCAGCACACTTAAATCAGTCTGTCAGAGAAAATGTTTCCCCCAGCAGAGCACAACAAACTCATGATGGGAAACTGTTGAATGAAAAGAATCTCACAAAAGCACATATAAAATATATACAAATATCTCCAGTCTTTTAAAGGTTAGAGAATTTGTCAAAAAAGTGACTGATTCCAGGCAGGCATTTGAAAATTAAGTTTTATAAATATAGTATAAAGAATTTTCCGCTTTCCTCTTTAAGTGGCCAGTTTCCTCATGCAGTTTACTGAACAAAAGTCAAACTTTAGGTATTTTATTGTGTTGTATGGTTTCCATGTCTTGAGCACCAAGGCACAGTTGGAAGCTCCTGTGCTGAATTTTGAATGTTGAATAATAATTTTCCAGCTTGTTTTCTGTAAGCGTTGTGGTGACTGTTCTTAAATGGTGAATGCTGCCACACCGTTGCCATCCAGACACCTGAGGCTGCTCTAAAAATGGGTCTATTTTACCGAGGTTTCTGCACCTGCCCGTTGCAGGGGGGGTGTTTGCTCTAACATCGCATCGCTGCCTCTTAACAAGAACACATCATGTTCAGACAAAGTGCTGCTGACAGGCAGTTCAGGGTTTAGCAGCAGCCGTGCTGTGCCAGGTCTCCCCTGGGGTATTTCCTCAATGCCTCCCATAGAGACACCCAGCGTCACGTAGCCAATCCCATACTCCAATGATTCCATACACTGCTCTCTGATTGGCTTTAAGGAGGCTGAGGTGAGCTCACTGAGGTTCAAGATAGAGCAGCGTGGGCGCAGGATGGATTGGGAGGAGGGTGATGTTGGGAGTGGGCATAATTAGACTGTTGGGAGCCATGGTGATAATGGCCATGCTCAGAGCACGGGAGCTCAGGGAAAGCACTTTAATTGAGATATAAAAGACTTACCTCCAAGAGTACTTCACAGGAAAGGGGGATGCCAGCTACAAATGCTTGCTCTGTGTAAACATTAAAACAATGTCACAGAGCCATTTGGTCTGTATTTAGAACACTGTTTATAACACACTATGTAATTAATTCCTAATTGGCGTTAACAGCTAACGCTAACTGTCTTACAGTCAATGGTCTTAATGTTTTAATAAGCAAAGGAAGTAAACAAGATTCATCAGAGATTGTTTGCATGAGCACATTTGGCATCCTTTTTAGTCAAAACGACCGTTGCCAATTGCGCACAATGACACTCTCAGAGTGCTATTTTGGAGTACAATGAGCCCTAAATATGTAGAATGAGAATGAACCAATCGAAAGTAACATCACTCTGTTTTCCAGTGTAGGTGTTGCGATAGCAGATGGAAAGTGCCTGGGACAGCAGGATAGCAGGTAGGGTGTGGCACATAGCAGGATACATGTGCTCTTTATTCTTCTTTCTGCCTACACACTGCTGTAGTCAGTGACAGTCAGCCATGACTGCGTGCAACTTCAGGCAGGTACGTCTTCAAGTTCAGTTAATCTCTAATTCAAAACACATTCAAATCAAATGACTTCTGCAAATACTAATGATAAATATTTTCTTGTTTAGTTAGAGAATTTTGCATTTGTCTTTAGCCTCAATGAGAAGAATCATCATTACGAGCCCTATTTAGCATTTTCAACCAGTGTAGCTTTGTTTTTCTGCATTTGCATACAAATATTGTCTTGTCCTGCCCGGGCACAATTTTTAGTAATCAAAGCCTAATAGTGCTTAATTCCTGAAATAAATGTGTGTAGTCTAATGTGTTCCAACTGACTTCATTTGTATATCAAAACACAACAGACAAACACAGCTGAATATAATGTTAGTTGACGTGAATTTACATAGAGTGTGCATGTTGCTTAGAGACAAACATAGAGGGGTTGGTACATTTCCAAGCTAATATTAAGAAGATCAAATCCAGTCATTCCCAGTTTCTTTCTGCAGCTGTGCTTCTTGCTATGCACACTCTGAACACCCCAAACTCACATGCAATCAAAAGCTCTCTCTTCCTATCTGTTTGCCTCTTGTCTTTAACTGACACACGCACAGAAACACTTACCCTCACTTTTGTCTGAGTCACTTTAGTTCAGGACTTTGTTATTCCATTGATTGAACAAGGCCATCAATAGCTTTCAAATTCAGCTACATGTCTGAAGAGGAGCTGTGGAGCATGAACAGAGGCACCTCAAAAGATTTCCTGCTAATGCTCTCCTTCCCTGGGCACTGAAGGCGCTCTGCTATTATTTCCAGCCTTTTGCCTTTGGCCATTTCTCTCTGTTCTGAGGTGAGAGGGCTTTGTCGCCACACGAACGCAGAGCCACCAAGACACCTTTCAAAGTCAAGGTAGGAATGTTTCCATGGTACCCAGCTCAAGGTCATCTGGACAACAATATAAAATTAGCCCTCCTGGGAGCAAACCTCCTCTGACACCTCTGCTTACGAGTCCCATTTTGCCACCAGTGCTCTTTCACATCTCTGTCCCACTCACACACACAAAAACGAGGTTGACTGGATGGATTTCTTTCTCTCTTTTTTCAGTGTGCTCCACTGGGATCTCGCTGAGCAGAAGAGCTGGCACCTGCAGGGGTAAGAGAGGCGAGGGGTAGTGCTGGCTGTGGTAGCTGAGGTGGGCAGAGTAGTCTGAAGCTTGAAGGAGAGTGGAGCAACTTGGCAATAGCGGCTACACAGGTCTCCCAGGTTTGGTCGGATGGCCCCTCATGGCCCAACCTACTGCTGGTGGTCAGATGGTCTGCTCTACTACCAGGCGACAAGGCCAGGGGTACGCTTTCACATTCACTTCAGGCCGTCTTTGTCAAAGACTCTCAATGACTTTCCAAAAATAGGCAAGTGGGAATTCAACACAGAAGGTGTAGCGTGTGCGAAGGAGGGAAAAAAAGATGTGAAATAAAAGCCAGTCTTAAATCGAGAGGTGTAAGGGAGTAACATATGTTGCTTTAGTGCTCTCATTACAGGTCCTCTTTCTCTTCCCGACATCCTCAGATGGGTCCTTCGATTTAAAACAGGTTCCAAAATGACAAAGAGGCCTGCTTATGTGTGGATGGCGAAAAGGGAGCATTTATACATCTGTACCTACACTTTCAGCAGCATCAGTGACCGATGTTGTGGCCAAGGATGCAAAACAAAACAAAAGGAGCTAAGCAGCAGGATATTCTTAAGTCAGTCACATGAAACAAAACAGTCAATGGCACGTCTCATGCAGTGCTTTTTAACAGTTTATTTGAGACATCTGATGTTTTGTAATAAATTTGCCTGGTGGGCACCGTTTATCTCAATGTGACAGACCGGCATTAAAGATGGGGGTTTTATCTGTACCACATCCAAAAGCCTGACTGCCCCCTCCTCTGCATCTAGACGCCCTGTTCCCCCACATCAGTCCCACATCCCTGGAGTGCAAGGCTGATAATTGTTAGAATTCCCAGCAGGCGATGCCAGTGGTTTAATCTAGTGATGGTGTAATCCCGTGCCCTGTCTGGTGCTGAAAGCCCATCGCGATACCTGCTGCACCCCTGAGCTTTAACAAAGGAGCACAGGTGGGACAGAGCTTTTAAATAAGACTCAAGTGTGGCACGTATGCCAAGTCCAACAGAGAAAAATATGGTGATAAGTATCAGAATTTTTAAAAATGAGTTGCCAGTGTGGAATTGCTGAACACGAGGATGCATGTTTTGCCTGAGGATATGAAAGATGGGATTTGACCTGTGTTAACTCTTTATTCCTGTAGGCTTAGAGCCAAGCCCCCACCCCTCAGGCTCTGCCCTTAGGGCTGGATAAATGTTGTCTTTTGTGGGCTCACTGGATAAATCCTGGGTATCAACAGATAATGAATGACTTGTTAGAATAGCTGCATTTCCCCCCCTAATCTGTAAATAAAATAAATTGACTGTTGGCATGGAAATCACAGATACTTCACTTGGATCCACATGCATAAATAACAACCTCCATCAACGTGCCCATTTCCTTGTACAGTCGAATTCAGTTAACGTTAACAAGCATGGGAGAACACGACTTCACTCTCCCTAATCTCCCTCCTCAGCAGCCCTACTCTACTTAAATGGCTGGGTTTCCACTGGCCGCAATTCTATATCTGTTACAACCTGTTTTTCTTGTTGACCTTCAAATCTCCTGTGGAGACCCTGTGCCATCATTGTGACAGTGTGGGCAGGAATGAGTTGGACTCTTTCCTGGATTCTGCTTTTCTAATGAGGGATATCAGCACTTTGGCACAGCTTACTGGCAGCCTGCATAGAAATGGATGGGGATGGGGTGCAGCTCGTCAGAACTGTCCCACAGTCTTGGTCCAAGAAACTGGTGCCCAGAAGGATTTTGTTGCATTATCAAATTTTAAAATATGCCCATTATTTTCTCAGTTATATTTAATCCAAAAGCACCTTCGGGATTGTGGTTATTTGCAGATAATAGGAGCCACATTGTTTGCAGAGAGGTTTTTTTTTTTCTTCCAATGTCACGGTATGCTGTAGGTATCATTTTCTGCTCATTTTTCTCCCCCTGAGTTAGGTGCAGCATATCCACAAATAGCCTCTCTTGATTTTGGACATCATTGCATCTAAAATAGAGGTGCCTTTGAATGGACTTCTTGGTGAATCTGAAGAAAAAAAGAATGCACTAACAGTCCTTCATAGAAAAGATACACAAGGAAAGTGCACCCACGAGAGATGTTTCGAGGGGTGCTGTAGACTCATTATCCTGTCACGTATCGTGAAAAAGGTAGCAATAGCCTACGTCAGGGGGCTTCTATGAATGTGTCCATACTCCCTTGGCTCTTGCTCAGCCAGACTCAGCAGCAGCCTCCCTTGTGGCACATAATGAGAGAGGGCTGTAGCCACGCAGCTTGGTGAGGAGTATTGATTGTCTCCCCAGAACCTTCTGCTGAGAGGTCTCATTCTGTCTATCACACTCCCACACAGGTGAGGAGCACACACAAAAACACACACACAAAAACAGACACGGGCACACTCTGCCAAACACACACACGCACAACATATGTCACCCTAGAGAGCCTTCCTGTTTGACATCTCGCTCACTGGTTGCTCAATTAAAGTTTGAAAGTGTGACATTAATGCCTTAAACCATTAATAACATAAGATTCTGTCAAGTGAAGACTCACTTTGCAAACCCCCACTCTCTGTCCTCCATGACTTTGTGACTTTCCTGCAGGCCCCTCTGGTGCCCAATCTTTGTCAACAGCGAGCTGGGAGGCCGTAAAACACCGTGGCTTTACTGGTCTCTGCCACTCAGAGCGAGAGCAAAATATCCCCCTGTTAATAAGAAAGAATGGAGATGATGGAAAGTTTACCACCCATTTTCTCTCACTCTCGTTTTATTGGTCACGGGTCTGTGCATATGCGTAGGGGTGCTCTCAACTGATGACAACTGAATCACTGGGAATATATTTTTTTTTATTAAATCCTCATTTCACCATTGAGCTTTCTTATAGCTTTCGGTCGGGAACAGTGTAACCTCTCAAATTAAGCTTTTACTGCCTTTGTGGCCTCATAATTCCAAAGCGCGTCATGCTGAATAAGTAATAAACACACACACACAGGTCCTTTTGTCTGATACATTAATGTTGTGCATGCAGTCTGTTTCTCTAACGCACACTGACTCGCTCGCAGAAAAGGCATGAAATTAACACCTTTCTGATTCACTATATAAAGGCACAAAATAAACATGTCCATGCAAATTTAAACAAGTGTGTGAGTGGGGGGGGGGAAGTGGGGGTGTTAATTGACCAACCTGCTAAGTAATTATTGTTAGTTGACCTCATAACCAAAACTTGTTTCTGATTCTCATGCTTCAGAACGTCTGTTGTCAAGAAAGCCTGTTCAGACAGCACCTTTCACAGTCCACAGAGGACTGTTCTCAATCAGGCGAGAATGTAATCTACGCCGCAAACTAATGAAAAATGAAAATGAATATTTTTTTAATGCTTTCTTTTTCTCTTAGTATTTGAATTTGATTACCATATTCTAATTATACAAAGCTCTCGGAATGAAAAGAAGATTTGCATGTAACCAAATCATCTGCCTAGTGGACCACGGACGTCTTTAGGACTCGAAGATATTAACTCCAGGTTCTTATGCACGGCTCGCCCCTGACTGCAAACCGATTATTGAATTTTTCACACACCTGTGTAAATGTCTGTGCAGCAGCATGAGATATGACACAATTAAGAAGTAAAATTCAACTGTTTTTTTTTCTTTTTGGAAATTTCTGAGGTCATTTATTCCAGGTGAAAAAATGGTTTTTAGGGTGGTGGCTCCACAGCATGAGCAGAAATGTCAGCAGCCAGACAGGCAAGGGTGCTGAGCCTTGTGCGATGAAGATAGCTCTAGCAGAAAGAGGGGGTGAAGTTACAGTGTGTTTGTCCAGGAGATTAATATCCGCACACACACATACACACACACACACCCTGGGGATAAACACCGCAGTGACAGCGGTCGAATACTGTTTCCCTTTTATCAGGAAGCAGTTCCTGATAAAGGCGCAGTTTGTGTCTGTTTGCTTTCCAAAGCGCAAGTCATACCACAAATGAAGACAAACATCAAGTGGTGCAGTAAATTAGAAATTCTTTTTCCCCGTATCTAAATCCTTTGAATTCTCCAGGTCCCCAAAGTAATTAGAGTCTCAGCAGAGTGGGGCTCACGGGGGCGCCCACAGTCCCTTTACTCAAATAGAGGGAATGCCCTACGCCTGACCAAAAGAAAATGATGTCCCAACCCTTCTCCATCAATTACCCCCCTCACAACTCAAATTTACATTAGGTCCTACTTACTGCTGCAAAAAAAAATTAAAAAATTGCGCTCCTGTACTTGCCTTCAGGCATTCTACTACCTCAACAGAAAACCAATAGTTATATATTTTAGGATCAACCTCAGTTTGCTTATAGGTATATATATCTATATTTCCTGTGAGCAATATTATCTTCGTGTATGTACATGCACCACTGATAAGCCTCACTCATCTGCAGGCTCACTGAGGGTGATCTGTCCAGACAAGGGGAGACGGTACCCCAAACCAGCATGCCCACAGGCTGAGTGTTATCAGCCGGGCAGTAAGCGGGTGTTTAGCAGGACCCCGATAGCTTGTCCTCACCTAGCCTCGGGCACAGAATCAAACTCGCTGTCAAAGAAAGATGAAGTCAACACAGGCAGTCTGCCTTGGGTTAACGGCACTAAAAATGAGGGTCAGGACTTCTATTATGGACCAGCGCCTTATCAAACTCAGAACAGTCATCTGTCACTCACCTGACTTACCTGCTATCCATCTGAGCAAGTCTTTAATTACGAATGACACGTGTGGACTAAGGAGCACTATATCTTTGAAGTGCAGCTGTGCAGTCATTTTTTTTTTATCTTTTTTTTTAGGGGGGGTGGTGGAAAATAATACAGATGCAGTGGTGCAGGTCAAAGCTGACAGATGTCTAAAGGGGGGAGATGTTTGCCCAACCTTGTCTGAGCAGATATCTTTAAAAAAAAAAGTAGCTTGTTTTATTTTTATTTTTCTCTGGAGCGGCTGCTCTTTTCTCGGGCCTCAGCCACTTCACCTCTCTCTTTAGCCCCTTGTTTCTCTATAGATCAGCTGGCTATTAGCTCTTTGTTACCTCCTTTTGGTCTCTCACATCCTTATGCATCCTATTATCTCCAGCTGCTTTTCTTTCTATACGAAAAGCTCAATGTACACTCGAGTGGGCCGTGAGTAGTTTTCCTTTTTTTCCCCTGCCCCTTTCATCCATCCTCCAGTCTCTAAACCCACCTCTCGCTGCCTTTGCCTCTTTGTTCTTGTTTTCAATTCTTTCCTGGCCCCATCCCTCTTTTCCTATTTTTTCTGCCAATGGACTGATTTCTTTTTATCCAGGAGCGGAGCAGATTAACAGATATTGTATCATGGCCAAGACAGGCAAAGCCCCTCTCTGTCCCTGACATCTAATTAATGGTAATCCTTTAATCTGCTGCTTGTAGTGCAGACCCCTTGGTTGCTGTCCCATTTGCAGCAACAGAAACAAGTATGAAGAAGAGAAGGAGAAAGAGTGGAGAGGGTGGGTTTGCTCACTCAGCAGGTCGACCTGGGCTGCTCCGGACAAAAACACAATGAGAGATAAAGTCCTTTTCATTTCTAGGGATTACACGTATTTCATTTGTACCCTATACCTGTATGCAAAAGCTGCTGCCGTGCAAAGTAAGAAGAATAAAATAGGTTTTTGCATGTTATATATGCGAAGTGTATGCAAATTTACCATTTATTGGCAACACGAATTATGTTTACACACCTGCATACAAACATGCGCGTGCAAACAGAGCTTAATCCCTAGCAATGCCGGCGCACAGATGACATCTGTATTTATGGCACCGGCCCTGTGCTGTACACACAAACACAATGTAATTAGCAACAGGGAAGAGAGAAGCAAATCCTGTCATCTTGATTAACTTAATTAATAGATATAAATAATCACCTTCAGACTGTCTTCATTTGTTAAGCAATAAAACCGGGTATTAAAACCTCATCTTGGCTCTGTCATAAACAATATGCACCCTCTCTCACTCTCTCTCTCACGGTGACACCCCAGATGGTGTTTGGATGTCATCTAACGAGTTTGTGGCATAGGCTTAATATGGCAGCACTGTCTTGGACTTCTCAGAAAAAAACAAAAAGAAAGACGCAGGAGCTCCTAACAGCCAAGTTCATGAGACAAACTTATGTATGACCAGACTGCAATGAGTAATCAGCTGCAGAAAAGTCTCTTACAAAAACAAATTATCACACTTGTACCATCTGCATTATATTATCCATTTGCTGAGCAGACAGGACGGTCCCTTCCAAGATGGAACACATTTTTAGTTTTGGGCATTCGCTCTTTATCGTACAGGTCCAATTAATCAACACCAAAAATGTAATAATGAGAAGAGGACTGGCTTCTTGTATCTATGCAAACTTTGAAAAGAGCGATTTTAATTGAAAGAGCTACAAAGATAGATCAAGTTGCACATACATGGGCAAACACAGGAAGAACATGCATTGCAGCTATTAGTCTAACATTGTATCCGAATATAACCACCGCTCTGTGGGCGTGTCTGTATGCACAAATGCACCACATTCAGTTTGTGTACATCACCCGTGTTGGCACACATTCGCACAAAGCAACAGTAACGGTTCAGATACCCGCAGACAAAAGCTGTGATTAATGCATTAGGCACACCGCCCTGCTGTAGTAGGTGTCTGTGTCTTAATCACTCTCTCAGCGTGTTTCATTAGCTCTAGGAGGTCTCTGATGAATGGACTGGCCCTGAGTCTCCCACCATCTCTGGCGGTGCTGTCACCCAACAGACTCTGCTTCTGAGGTGCTAATCGATCCCACCCCCTCTTCACCCATAATACCCACCCCCACATGCAGAGAGCCCCACCACAGATTGGCAGGTGTGTCTGTCAGGTTGTTAAAGATATGATGTTCATGACTGTCAGTCTGCTCCTGAATTCATTAACCTACATTTGAAGGATAATTCAAGCACCGGTTGTTGGCCATATGTGCTTTGATTGCTGGATTCTTTCCCACTGCTGGGATTTAGTGCCAGGCGATGGGCAGTTTAATAACACATGCAGATGGCCTCTGGTGTTTCTTCATTCTTACTGCTAGTCTCTTATCCTCATCTCATCTGGGAATGCTGAACTCATGTTACACTCTTAAGATGCTGCACTTCATTTGTAATATACAGTAAATCCCTAAAAATATGGCACCAGTTATTCTAATTAAGCTGCACTTCCAATTATACAGTATATCTTACTTTATTGCACAACTACTGCCCATTATATAATGGGAGTAAAACCGAATTACTTAACTGCTTGATGCGCATTCCATGCTTTTGCCACATCTTGGTCCACTCTTGGAGGCTCCGTCCTTTTTATAATATCTCTTTACTTTCTCTGCTTGACTGTAAACATGGCACCTGAGGTTTTCAGGTGCTGTTTCAGCTAAAACTCGTATAGACCCGAGAGCAATCGTCTGTTGGAGCTTTAGTACAGGAGTATTTTGAAATTTGGAAAAAGACAGAAAGGGATGTTGATCTCTTGCATTCAAATGTGCCTACATTATCGGAATAAATGCAGCGTCAGGATATGTTGTGGCCCATTACCTCCTGTTCTAAATGCTGTAGCAGAGATTGTTGCTGAGGCAGGCACTGGAGTGTTGGGGCTTGGTGTTGGCACATAGGCCACAGAGTTTGCCAACTCTCTCTCTCTTTTGCCACTCTCTCAGTCCATGATGCCGATGGGACCAGCCAGAGCAGGGGGGAGGAGAGGGGAAGCCGCCAGCTGGGGGCTACAGGAGGCTGCCTGGACTTGGATACTTCCAACATGTTTTGAATTAAACCTACACAGCACCCTGCTATGCCTTCCTCCTCTCAAAAAAGAGCAACTAATAGTAAACATATTATTGTAATTTTCGTATTTTTGGCTTGATACATAGATAGATTGCATAAATTGTGAATACTAGTTGGTTGTGTGCAAGATTTGTGTTTCCGGCTTTCATGTAAGACACCACAAAAGTGGGTCCTGTCCCAAACCTATAATTTAACAAGAAGCACTCAGAGAGTGTAAACCTACAAAAGCACACAAAACACATTGGAAGTTGAAGAAAACTCAACGGAAACAGAGAAAGCTCACAAAAAAAAATAAAAAAGCATAACTCACTGGAAGTGAATGGAAGTGTTTTTGCTGAGACATTAACATGATGGATGACGCTGTGAAATGACAAGCTAACAGTAAACAGCTAACAATAAACAGCGAACAGCAAACATGTATCTACAGTATTATGTGAATCACAAGATAAAAACACACATTTGCATCTTTTTCTCCCTCACAATTGTCACAATGAATAAGCTTCTTTTAAGTGTGTCTCTGTGTGATCGTTCACATTTTGAATTTGGTTTCTGTCACTTCCGCAGCTGTTCCGACATCTTATTGTCTCCCCAAAAACAACTTTTGCAGCATTTTTTCATTTCTTAGCATTTTCTTAAGCTGCAGTGTGTGTAACCTCTCAGCTATTTTTGTAATATTTCATTGGTACTTTAACTTGTTAGCTACTGTTTTCACTGTCTTGGAGCAACTGTGACCACATTGTCACTGGGATCAATAAAGTATTTGGAGTCTGATTAAAATGAATAAAAGTCAAATTAAAATGTTAAAAATTTGATGTTTAGTAATGAACATGAAGTGAAAAAAGTCTTTGATCATAAGTTTATTTTGTTTGTAAAAAAAACAAAAAAACAAAAAACGTTTTCAGGAACATTGAATGCGTATTTCACTAGCTGGGACCACATCCTCAGTTACGATGAGCGATGATGGATGAGGGACCGTGTACTGGTGCTACAGTTTGGGGAAAGCCTCGAATGGGACCGGCACTGGCTCCCGGGGGCATAAGATTGGTGGTATTGGTGAAGGGGGCATATATAGCCTGAGGCCAGAAGGGGCATGAATGAGGTGTGGTTCCGCTTCCTGAAATTCAGATAATATCTCCACTTAAATTGCGTATTTAAACCATTATAACCTCTTAATCGAATGCACATAAAAAGGTCATAACCAGCATATTTCTTAAAAATTCCCAATAAAAACAAAGGTATTAGAATTTTAAGCAGGGTTTTAAGATAAGAGACATTTTATGAAAGTTTGACTTAAAGAAAATTTGACCTTATTTAATCATGAAAAAGAGGTCAGAGGCAGAGGCGGAGCCAGACATTTGAAACACCCGGGGCTTAGCCCTAAAGGGTAGTATGCATGTGGGATTTTTTTTTGGGGGGGGGGGGGTTAGAAATGACGGAAAGATTAATTGGCTCTGTTTTGAGTTTTGTTCAAAAAAGAATGACTTCATATAGGGAAAAATATATATCAAATGTGCAGGACACCTTAAACTAGTTTTTTAATTAAGCAGCAAGGCAGAACAAAGTCAGGGCGGTATCAAGACACGAGGACTAAACCCCAATTCAACCAGACCCAGAACTGATCCAGAATTAAAACAGGACTACAACAGTTCAAAATCAGGACTACTTAGGATTTAACCAAGACAGAACCAGAATCAGAACTAGATGATAGTAGCACTAAAAATCATCATAGACTTGCACTACACTTATTTTTTAATTTTACCAAAGTACAATATTTAGATTGAGAAAAGTTTATATAATTATTTAGCCTTGTTGTGCAAACAAGCCTGCATAACTTAATAAATGTAGATAAATGTAGTAAATATCTGGTTACAAATGTGAATATCCTGCTGTGTACTGAAACCCTACTTGTTTTGCATAGAAATATACTGAACAACATACAAAGCATAATATATAAAATAACATTTACCAGAGTTTTTTCTTTGAAAGAACCCTCGAATGTCCATTCTTATGTTTCAGTACATAACTGAAACCGATTTAGTCGGGGAGGGTAAGAACTGAAAATATGAAATAAACACACGTAAGCTAAGACTCTCTAAAAAAAAAATAGCATTTGTTCGGCTTTTCATTTCGCCGTTTCTTGATTCACTTGAAGAGCAAGTAACGTAATATTGGTCAAGTGATCAGTTTGATATCAATCTTTCGTAATGCACCGTCATATTTACATTATTTGTACGGTATGAATGATTTGCTTTGGTACCTGGTCAAACTTAAGCTCTCCTTAGTATGGCTGGCTCCATCTCTCCAACAGCGCACTCACAGGCAGCAGCTGCTCCGCCCCCTCGCTCAGTCGCTTAGTGCCTGAGCGGATCATACCAATATCAGGGGGGATTCACGCACAGTCGTAAATTCCCACAGTGTGCACTATGTGCTTCGAATATTGTGTGTACTTTTTGTTTTATACAGTTGTCAGCCAGGCATCTAACTATGAAAAAATTACACTCCAAAAGACCCCGGGCTTCTGACAAAACAACCCGGGCTTAAGCCCAGTAAGCCACCCCCACGCTCCGCCCCTGGTCAGAGGTCTGAAGTAACATATATATTAAAGCTCCCCATATAGCTTTCCCTGTATGTTGTCTGTGCAAAAGAAGGCAGAAAGATAGGTTTGACCTTCAGATCTATTTATGACCTTGAAGGAGAGGTCAAAGGTGTAATGTAACATGATATTTTAAATCTTTATATGGTGCTTTCGATATGTTGAAAATCATTGGGATGCGGTGACTTTTACAGAAAGGCAACCAGAGATTATTTTTGTAGATTTGAGAAGGCAAGCACTGCTGCCTTGCTTGTCCTGAGAGAAATGCCATTGTTTAAAACCCTGCTTGAAAGAGATAGAGTCAAGTTATAAGGCTTTTTGTCAAATTCAAGCCAATAGATCATTAAGTTACCATGAAAATCTAAGCCAAATTTTTATGGATTGTTAACATGACCCCACTCTACACGCCGACAAAGTTTTATCAGAATGAATTCAAAACTTTTTGCGCTATCATGTTTGCAGACAGAATGACATTCACATCAAATACTATCTCCATGGCAAAGGTAATTGTTCCTTCCCGTAATACTACAATTGTAACAATAATATTTAAGTTGTTGTAACTAAGTTTAAAGCTTCACATCATAGCATAATTCTGAACCCGCCCCCTCAGCTCAACAGAGCTTTATAGTGTATTTTAGCTTGTTGCTTCTGATTTCTCACCTACAACTTCACTATCATGGCTCATTTTGTTGAGTCCCATCTGTGTTGTTTTCAGCCACATTAAGCAGTTCTTTTCAGTAAAAAGTTAAGCAGCAGACAGACAAAGTTATCAACTAACTGGGAAACACAGTAAAGCATTATGCAACCGTAGAGTCAAGTATGCTGCCTGAGGTTAAAGAACAGATGCCAATTCTTCTTTGCATCTTGTTGTCGCAGTGGTTACTCATGATAGTGTACAAAAAAAGAAAAAAAAAAAGATCAAGGTCCAAAATAAAACTGATGTCAAGACATCAACTACAAGTCAAGTGAGATTAAACTGTTTTCATTATGAATTAGAATCCATCAAGGTTCATCATCTGGAAAAACAAATTTTGTTGTTGTGAGAAATGCGCGTAAATATCAGAGGGATATCTATTTTTGCATTCTACATAATGATAACTTTGTTTGTCTGCTGTTTTTCCTTTTTAACGTATTCATATTCTTACTTAGTTTGTTTGAAATAAAATCCAAAAAACTGAAGACAGAATGTGTAGGTGATCTAACTCTGTGTGTGTAACTGAAAAGGCAAACTTCCCTTGAAGGTCTTTGAGGACTTTCTTTGCCACCCACGGCCACAGTAACCACAGAGCATTCACAGGGTCTCCATGCTGCACATGCTCTTAGCATATGCAATGGTGAGGAAATAAACACTCACACTGTTTTTCTTGTACATATGCCCTAAGCGCCTCCCTAACAGAGTGTAAACACAGAAGCATTACCAAAATAACCCAAAACTGAAAAAACATTTAAAATACATCCAGCAGAGGTTTTTTTGTTTTTTCGGGGGGGGGTTTTGTATGTGTGCTCTTGTTTTTGTTTTGTTTGTTTGTTTGTTTGTTTGTTTTGGGGGGGGGGGGTAGTTGTTGTTTTTATTTATTATTGTCATACCTGCAACAGAGAAGAAATAATCAGTCATGTATATTCTCCTGTGCATAAACTCTCAAGCTGGCTCGGTCTCATACAGATTAGCAGAGCGAGCTCGTACCATCAACATCATACATTACTTTTATGCATTTCTTACAAAATTAGCTATTTTCAGCTATGCAAAGCAGCTACTTTAAAACATATCAACACCACATTTGTTTTTTAGTGCCTTAACATTTATAACCAAAAACAATAAAAGTGCAGAGATCAAAGTAAAAGCGTACCAGGAAGCATCCTAAATATAGCTTAGAAAATAAGCCTTGTAGTGCTTCCAGCAACATCCTCTAGCATTTCCCTTTTTAGGTTAATGTATACAACTTTAAACACCATGCTGAAGCTATCAGGAACAGTTAGACAGCTTATGAAGCATAGCAGCAAGGTTATTATAGTAAATCTAAATAAAACTGGGTGTTGAAAAACTTAAATAAAATTGAATGTGCTCAAAAACTAACTAAAATAAAATAGATATAGTGGTAATGTCGTCAGAATGTCTACTGGACTATGAATTAATGTGACCTTGTCAAATCTTGTCCCTGAAAAATCCTCCTTTTTTAATAATTAGGAGGGTTAAAATTATGAAAACTGAAAGTAACTAAATTCAAAAACTAAAAAACTGTAAAAGACATTTCTATAAAACTGCTTACAGGACATCAACTATACATTTGATTGATACAGTTTAAACTGTTCTGACCCCGATTCACTCTGGAAACTAACTATAATTAACCGTAACTGAAAACAAAAACTCAAAGCCAATCTGAAAACTAATTAGAAAATACAAAACTCAATACGGCAATATTAATTTACATCAGTCAAAGACAAAATCTACACTTCAGTGACAAACACAGTTCGTGTTCATTGACTTATACACATCAGCACATCAAGATCAGAGCAACAGCATCCCAGTACTGAAAATTACAATTACAGCTTCAGTTTGAGTGACCGGGACAATACTGATGAGCTGATGCTGAGACGTCGTGCACCTCATTGAATGTAGATGTGCTGAATTCACTTGTATTCTACTTTGTAGCTCCGCTACAACGTAAAGTATGTAAGAAATGTAGTTGATAAAACTTACCTGCTGACATTTTCTTCAAAATTCTGTCTGTTTTTGAAGACCGAAAACCGAGAGTTCACTTTTGCAGCTGAGTGAAGCATTGGGAAATGGGAAAATGTGACATGACTCAGACTTTGGCTCAGTCTGAATATGATCCAAATAGTCATGTGTCTGTGGAGGTGAGGCAGGCTGTTACACCACACTTTGACTACATGGAACTCCAACTTTGTGTAAATTGTTGTATTTTAAAGTGAAGACTTGTTTTTATTGTTGGATACAGGTTAAGGTTAGGGGTAAGGTTAGACAAGGCTAAAGCCTAATGTAGCTAGGTACTTGCTAATGTGAGATGTGGTGTTTTGTGATATCCATTTGGCAGCAGAGCAGCTGTATTTTCAATGAATGACCTCCATCATAAGAGTCCAGTATGCTTCATGAAATACAGATGAGGACAGAGAGTAAGTATTTTTTAAAGTGCTTTTAAAAAAATGAAATGAACTATTAGCATAGCTTAGACCTCCTACTTTATTTTGGAATGCTTGCAATATTTTACTTTGCACACAGAAATAAAATTATTTCATAATAACTCAAAGGGACAAAATTATCATTCTGTGTCCTTTTTGCTTGATAACAACCTGCAGTCATTTGTTGTAGTTTTAAACAAATGTCACACTCGTCTCCTGCGCAATCCCAGCCCATTCTTCTTTGGCCAAACTCTCAGACTCCTCCAGGTATGTTGGTCTTATGGCATGGACCTTGGTCTTCATTTCACCCCACAGATTTTTAATAGGATTTAAATCAGGGCTTTGTGGAGGCAGCATTCACGTTGGTCTTCTGGAGGTGGTTCTTCATCAGGACCAACGCATGTTTTGGGGCGGCGTTGTGTTGCAGGACAAAGTGATGACCGAGACTCAGTTTTTCTGCTCACTGATTAAGGTTTTCAATCAAAATCCTCACATATCCATCTTTGTTCAGAATTCCTTCCATCAGTTCCAGAGACATGGACACACTCTCACCATTGTGCTTCACTGTGGGGACAATTGTCCCTTCTTTCTTCAAACATAAGCAGCTTCTCTGTGACCAAAGCTCTATTTATATCATGTGGAAAAGGGTGTTTTTTTCAATATGCGTCTTTCTCCAGGTTGTCCTTCGTATATTTCAGTCTCGCTTAAATGTGTCCCTTCTGCAGAAGTGGAGGGTGTTTTTGGTCTTCAACCTCAGAGTCCATTTCTGTGCCAGGTTCTAGTGATTGTCTTCTTTGAGAAGTCATTCCCTCGTGTCTTGGCAGTTGTTCTGAGCTCTTTAGACTCATCTCTCAGTAGTTTTCTTTCCAGAGTCTTTGAAATCTTTTGCTTCCTACCTCTGCCAAGCTTGTATGACTGTCTTTGAATTTCTTGATGATGCTTCTCACTCCAACTTTTGACACTTGGAAACGCTGTGATAGCTTTGTATATCCATCTCCTGCTTTGTGAGCATCAACAATTCTTTTTCTTAAGTCTAAATTGATTTCTTTTGTTTTTGGCATGATGCTTTCTCAAGTGACAGCTCAGTTTGAAGTTTTTAAAATGTGCGCAAATTGGATGATAACCCTAGCAAGAAAAATCCAGTTTTAACTTGATTCTTAGAAGTTTTTAGAAGTTTTACAAAGTTGAAGCCCAACATTTTACAGCAGTGGATTGTGCTATGTCAAAAGGTCAGTTTTTCAGGGGGTTAATAATATTGATCCCAGCAATTTTTGTTTTCCTTCAGAAATTGCTATTGTGTGCAAATGGAAATAATTTGTGTTCGCAAAGTTTTCGTAATCAGTCCGTGTTTTTCATGGGCCAACCAATAAACAATGGCTGCATTATTTTTTATAGCACCCAGCTGCAAGCTTAAAATACCTCACGTTGTCATGACTGCAAGAAATCAAAAATTCAGGGTTCACATGATTTTTTTATGTAAAAAATTAGAATTACGGCAGCATACAGCCTCACTGAAGCATTACTGAGTAGTTGAAAAAAAATTGAAAGACAGGTTTTGTTTTTCGGTACGAGCATCAGAATGTGCTTTAATTTTGAAACGCTCCTGTTTTGTGGCGTTAATTTGTATTCTTTTGCAGCTGACCCAACAATTATGTTAGAAGGCTGCTGAAAGTCTTTGATTTCCGTGCTATTAAAATCTAAAAGGATGCATAAAGGAAACATTAGGATACAAAGAGAGGAGCACTGCACCTTGACGCAGAGTTAGAGAGAGGCTGATTAAACAGAGTCTTGTAAAAATTCCCTACCTCTCCACTACCATGTGCTCCCTCCATCTTTTTTTTTTTTGCTTCTTCTTCTTCTTCCTCCCTGGTCTCCTGGCCCCATCACTCCTTCTCTCTGCTCATTTACTTTCCCCTCCTCCTCTCCCTTTCCCGTCTGTGCGCTCTGTGCTTCTTGGAGTCTCACCAATCCCTCGTGTTGTTTCACACCAGACTGTGTAGAAAACACTAAAAATATATGTGTTTGGTCCTGGCACTCCCAAAAGGCAACTTTATAGAGAACAAAGGAGATAGTAGGGCAGCTCAAATAACTCATGAAGAGAGAGAGGATGCTGCTCTTGGGGCTCTGTTGCCCCACTGAAGAACATTATTACTGGATTATTGATTTACAGCACAAAATGGATGGAACATAAGTAGGGTTAAGCTCATTAATCCCTCTCCCGTCTCTTTTATGAAAATGGACTTGTTATCAGTGATTATTCTAATGGATTGTTATGATTGAACACTTACTGTACTGTTTGTCAGCTGCCTTAGCAAAGAGCACGGGGACGTTGTAAATGAGTTTTGGGGATGTGAATACCGGATGAAAGCAGCGAGGAAAAGAGGTGTCTGTTAGAGTGAATGCACCAAAATAAAAGCTCAAAGCACAGACGGTGGAACTGCTGACATTCTGGTGACATTTGGTGCATTCAGTGGCATTTCGCAAGACATATGAGCACGCAGTTCAGTTCACACTCCTTCCATGAGACAGGACTGCATGGCAGTAATATAAGCTGCTGCGGAGTTTATATTTAAAATGATTTTTTCGTCTCGGGGCTTAACGTTTAATTGCAAAATGTTTGTTCTGATCTATTGTTTTGATGTAAATCTTTCTTTTATGAAGCCCAGTGAGTGGTTTCATTTACAGTAATGGAAACTGTACGACGCCTCAACCTCTATCTTTGTCTCTCCGCTTCTCTCTCTCCTCTCCTCTCCTGGATTCATGTACATCCATCAGGGAGTGCTCCAGTGGAGCGCAGCGGCTTTGACGATTGTCCTCATAAATTGTGTGTGTGTCAGGGTGCAGAGGGGCTAAGTGAGCAGTAAATAACAAAGGGTCCCGCCGCCATCCGTTCACCATCGCCATGTTTCCGGCCATGCAAGATTACCCAGCATGCCCCTGGAGGGGTGTCTTCTTCCTCTGTGTGATGAATGGACAAGAGGAGGGAGGAACAGGCCTTCACCATCCAGTGTCTGACAGATAAAAGGTGAGGTCCGGGAACCCTGCTGATTTAAATTGATGAGTGTCTTTATTTTGCTGTTGGAAAAAAACAAAAGAAAGAAGCTGTTTGTCTCTCTCTTTCTGTAATAACAGATCACTCGGCAGATATCTTTAACTGCCTGCATTCTTCACTGTCAGTCCCTTTTCTCTCAATCCCACTCACTTTCTCTTGCTCTCTTGTGCCCTTCTTTTTTTTCTCGGTTTTTCCTCTGCTTCTTTTTCTGTCTCTCTATTGACTGTGCATTTATAACCACCATCTGGTCATTTATTTCTTCTCTGTGTCCTTATACAATATTCCATCCCTCGTCCCTCTGGTGATGTTCGTCTCAACTCGCTATAATGGCCCAAGCAGCTATCAACAACGCCATTAAGCCCGAAAGTGCCACTTATGAATTTTTTTTATTCACAGCTTATGGTTCTATATAGGAAACTCCTCTTTTCTTCGCCTTAGATTGATGTAATTGTTTCTAACGTTCAGTTTTTCCATCTTTATCGCTGTAACACCAGATCATTCTGGCACATTAATAAGCACAATTGCACCTTTTCTGGTTCTCGATTCTTCGCTATTCACCTCGCTTTGCAGTTTTTCAGCTGTACTGGTCACCTTGGTACTCACCATCACTACATCCATCGATCTTGATCAACATGTCCTCTTCTGCTCTCCCTTTATCTCCTATTTGCCAGATTTACACCTGGCAAGCTAAAATCTCAATCCTCAGCGACACATGCTTTTGTTTTCCCATTTCCCATCTGCTAATACAGACTGTGACAGGTTTATTGTACATTCTGTGATTTCAGTGCAGCTGCTCCATTTAGTTGAAAGACATTTGGCTGGCATGTGAAAAAGAACTTAATGTTAGGGTTTGTGATAGTTTGGTTTGATGAGAGAGATGCAAGAGAGTTTTCTCTCCGAACGCTGACAACCATAAGAAAGAAGATGAATGTTTCCCAACCTGAGGTTTAGTCTTTTTTTCTTTCTGAGATATTCTTAACATCACTTATGTAAGAGCTGAGTTAGAGGCAGTCCTGTTAAATGTTGTCTCCCTTCTTTTCTGTGTCTGTATGGGAGAAAACTTAATGTCAAACATATTGTGGGAAACAAAGTGTCAGATTTTGGCGTTGAAGTTTACGAGATGTTCAAAAAAAAGAAGCAGCATTAGTTATCATTAGTTTCCCCGTGCTTTGCTACGTGACGGCAAGAAGTTAAAATACTAAGAATGTTTCTTACTTCACCGCTATAGGACGAGAATAACATAGAGTATCTATAGATTTCCATAAACACACTGCATATTGCTCAGGGATCGATAAAGTATTTAATAGTTTGACGTGTAACCTTTTTAAGAATATCGATTCGTGCAGTGTTCTGCATGAGGGCTCAATTTGGATTGTATTGACTGTGGCGTTGTTGTGATATGGTGAGAGAGGGCCTCGGGCTCCGAGCAGACGCTCTCAACGCCACGGTTATTGAACCTCCTGACCGTCTCCCTACAAAGACAATATAGACATATCTATGTGGTCCAGATATATTGTATCAACACTGCAGAGATATAAACTGAACTAGCTGTTCTACTCTTATTAGAACCAAAAGTGCTTAAAATGCTTCTGTCCAGCAGCAGTCCCATTAGTGCTGTGGACTGTCCTTCACCGCTTTCTGAGTACTGTTTTTTTCCTGTTATATTCCTGAATGCTCTGGGATTTTTCCTTATTATTTGACCAAGTACATCTATATCTACAATTGAATACTGCATTTTATTTGGATGATGTGCCGCATGGTTCTGCAGCACAAATCCATAATCCAAAAGCAAAATAAATTGTTACTCGGTGAAAATCAAATATTTAAACCGGTGTCACTTTTAAAATAGTCCTTCAATTTCTACTGACATATTTCAAAGGACAATGACGTCAATTAAAGGCAAAGCTGCTGTAAATCTGAACCTGTGGAGCAACCAACAACAGGTTTTTTTTTTTGCTTTCCAAGCCAAACTTTTAAAATATGTGTATACTTTCACATCAAATTCAACTTTCCTAACACCTCTGAAGCAAACTGTATTAACATATTTTTTGTCTACAGGTTAAGCAAATGTCTCAGTGAGTTCCAAACATGCTGGGAGGGAAATAATCATTAAAAAAAAAACAGTTGGCCACAGCTAGGTTAGTGCTTACGCACAGAGAAATAATAATATATGTGGAGAAATAGCTGTTTTTATTTAGATAGCACTTTTATAAATTCAAGTTATAAAGTGCTTCAGGAAAAGCAAAATAAAACAAGTGTTAAGAAAAAGTGTGAAGTTCAAAAAACTAAATAAAAAGATAACTCAGTGGAAATGATTTCTTTGGTCCAGTCTCTGGGTCTGGACTGTCTCCTTGAGGTTTCCGCTGAAACAGTAAGATGATATCTGCCTAAAAATTTACTGGCACTAAGGTCGGAGACCTCAGCAACTACTGGAGGTGAAAGGCCATGAAAGGATTTGAAAGTCCTCAATCAATTAATCAATTTTAATCTATTCCAAATACATACCAGAAGCCAGTGTAAAGAAGGTCACGAGTGCTGCGATCCTGTTTTCTGTTCTGCTTAAATATTGATGTCCTGATGGCAGCTTCACAATTAATGGACATATAGACATAATCTGGTTGTGAAAAAGATAAAAACAGCAAACTGTTCCTTTAAAGTGGCTTCATTTTAACTAATGCTGTTGTGGAAGATAAACGTTTGAGTAAAAGCATATATACTGCGGGGGAAATAATTATTTCATTCCCTGCTGAATTTGTGTGTTTGCTCACTTACGCAGAAGTGCAGTGGTAGTTTTATGGTCATTTTATGGTAGTTTTATTTCAGTAGAGAAAGACAGAACAATGATCCCAAAACAAAAGTTGACGTGGCGAGCACATCAGTAACATTTTTTTCTTGTAGCTGGCCATCAGGTTTGCACACGTCTCAGGAAGGATTTGGGCCCTCTCCTCTTTAAAGAAACTCTTTAAATCCTCCAGGTTTCTCGGCCGCTGCTTGGCAACTTGAAGATTCAGCTCCCTCCACAGGTTTGTATACGACTGAGGTCTGGAGACTGTCTAGGCCACTTCATGACCTTTATGTGTATCTTCTTTAGACACTCTTTTGTTGCCTTGAAGGTGTGTTTTGGGTCATTTTTGTGCTGGAAGCCCCATCCACAACTCATCTTCAGTGGTCTGGCTGAGGGAAGGGGGTTTTTCAGTCAAGATTTTCTAGTAGATGGCCCGTCCATGGAAATCAATTTATAACTTTTATGTCATGTTTTTTTTAAAGACTTTTGATTGATATTCTGTCTCTCCGCATTAAAATGAAATGACTATAAAAATTAGAGACTTTTCATTTCAGTTAAAGTGTGCAAAATTACAAATAAAGCAGGAGATCAAACTGCACCTCGTAATTATACTGAAAAAAAAAAAGGATTGGTTTAAATTATTATCCTCTTTTACTCTTTTGTAAGGCGCCCTTGGGTTTCTTGAAAGGTGCTATAGAAATCTAAGTTGTTATTAATATTAATATTAGGCTTAGCTGGCATGCTCCTCAAAATTTTGGAACTGTGTCCAGCTTCGGTTTGCAGTTTCCTTTTAAACTTTTCTTTGGAAACCTCCTTATCAATTTATTGATAACAGAGACAAATTTCACCTCGGGAAAAGAAAGTTCAGAAACTGCTGCTCTTTCTGAAGGAAAACAAAGAAGAACTAAATGACAGTGCCAAGTTCTTTTACAGAGGGGCAACAGAAGATATCCTAAGTGTGCCCATCACAAATTGGTGTGGTATATGAGTGGCCTAAGACCAGGAGGCTCTGCAGAGGGTGACTAAACCCCACAGCACATGACCTCCACTAGTCCAGCAGATGTGAGGTGGGATGAGGTGTACATGTAGAGCCCAAAGGATACTAAAACACGATACCCACACCGACTGCTGTCTGTTCACCCTTCTGCCATCTGGCAAGTGACACAGAAGTACCTGCTGCTGTTCTGCCACACTTCAGAGCAGTTACTTCCTTCAGGCTGCAAGACAAATGAATTCATAACCCCCTCACTTCAGTACAAATTGTAGTTTTATATCATGATTGCATATATAATTTTTCTTAGTAGTACAAAGGGACTACATCTACTATTATGTTCTACAACCCTGTGCTGCTGGTGGCAATTATAATTAATCTTTAATTCATAATGTCTCATATGTTTTGGTCAAGCGTCTCCCTGAAGCTATTGTGCACACTGAGTGAAATATTCAGACCAAAGGTAACTTTTTTTGACTATGCAATTATATGAAGTGGAAAATTTTTAAAGTCTTGTATGCAGTCTGAAATTTCTGATGACTTTAGGGACCTTGGCTTCTTCCCTGCACATCAAAATTAAGCTCTGCTCCATCCTGCATCCAGAATAGAGTTGTAATAATGCTCCCACTAAGCGCTCGAGCAGTTGAAGGGGCAAATATGTGCATTCCTTTCACCAGTATACACTCTTTAAGCTGTTACAGCTGCGAAACCTCATTTACTTTTAAGAGATGACCAGCTGGACTAGGTGGGATGTGTAAGCAATATCATATCTCTTCAACTCTCTTATCCCCTTTCCTCCAATTTCTCTCTCTCTGTCAGCCTTCCTGTCCTCCCTCTACCCTCCCACTGCTGACTTGGGCATCCGTGCAGAGGTAAGCAGCCTCCCTTGGCTAGAGGTGACCCCCCGGACCCTATTAACATCACACACTCTGAGTGGCCAAAACACACTCCCTAAATGAACTCTCCTCTCCCCCTTGGCCACCATCATTGCCAGAGCCCACCGCTGGGTGAATTAGATTGCAGGCTTTTTAATATGGCTCTTAATGGTTTATAAATTGCGCGTAATGATTCCTCCTTTCCTCTCTCTCTTGCAGAGCTTTTTTTATGGCCCCTTGATTTTCCAAAGGAGTGGGTGGGATTTAATATATGGCGGAGGAGGCGAAACTAGACCTGCACAGGCTTTCTGCCTGGCCTTAACGCTTCCCCTGGCTATAGAGCGGGAGTCTTGGAAATAATGCTGGACGTTGATACTATCTGGCTGTGGCACGTAACTGCTCCGTCATGACGAAACCGTGTGATGAAATGCTCACCAGAGATGTACAAATAATCCGGCACTGTGCCGTGTTTGCTGGAGGGGAGAGGGCACAAGGAAAGGCCACATCTTAGGGAAAACTAAAAGTATACACCTCCCAATCAGAGGCTGGACAAAAAAAATATATGTATCCCAAAATAACAGCTATGATTAAAAGAGCCAAATGCAGGACATAGAAGGTGGGTTAAAAGAACAAAGAGTGGAGTATAGATAGGCAGCAGCTGACAAATAAACAAAATGGGTACACACCCGAATGTATTGCTTAATAAACACAGGGATGAAGCTTAGGTAAAGAACAAAGGTAAAGAACCCAGGAGACGAATACTCATGAATGCAGGGAATAAACAGACAGACTGATGGTTACCAAGGGAGGAAACTTGCATAGCTGGTCAGAGAAGTTCTGCCAGAAAAGTTTCTTTTTTATTTATTTAGATAGTTTTCTGCCACATTATGGTTACTTTTAGGCATTTGAACAACTTAATTGGTAACTTAACTCAACAGCGGTAAGCACCTCTAAGAGAGCCTGTCTGGCAGAGCCTTCAAGGTAGGTTTCTCTCATTTTAGCTAGACCATAAATATACAGAGAACTAATGAAATGACAATAACTAAACCCCAATCAATGCCAGTATCACCCCCAATGTAAATGTTATCATATTTTTAAACCGTATCAGTGCGGTTGGCATGGTATATTGAGCCTGAATAAAATCTAGTCAAGTACAAAGTGATCTTTCACTGTGTACTTTCTCCTAACTGGTGTACTTGTAACCAGGAAACCTGAACTCCCTTTTGTTCTTACACATGAGGGAGGATGTGGTCCAGCTTTCCTCTTCTTTTCTTTCATTCTTTAAACAGCCTTTAAAGGTCACTGTGCACTGTTAGCATTGCAGAGCAATGTTGGCATATGCACCTCATCTGCTTACAAGAGATAAGAAATTAAAAAAAATAAAAAATTACTGACAACAGTCACAGTACACCACATGATTGTGTTTTGATACACTTAAATACATGAAATAATTATCCTGTTTATTAAGGCTTTTTCTCCCTGTTAAATTCACCCCGGCACGTCTTTCTTCCACTGGCCAAGAAGTGCTTCCAAGCTGTCTGGAGGCTGGTACGCAGAGGTTTTCAATTCCTATTGCAACATAATATGAAGAGCAGCCAGCACAAACCCAGTGCGTTACTTGATGGTTCGTTGGCACTAAGTGAAATTCCAATTAACTGGCCCAAATGTCTACAGGGAGTGTTTGTCTGAGAGTGTGCTGAGAATGCAATTATTTTCCATCTTGTGCTTGGATGTCATCCGTGTGGTGAGCAGCAGAAACAGGGATCTAGCAAAGGCAAGTTTTGTAAAGCTTTACCTTTCACTCCTCCACTCTGGCGTTGTGGTATAAAATGTGATTTATTATTTGTGTCCAGTGGCCCACTAGACAGAAGTACTGGGGGAGCACAAGAGAGAAATCATTTACATTGTGTGCAGTGAACCCCACGAGGCACCAAAGCTCAGCTAGACTCCCTTTTATGCGGCCATTGTCATAGTAAGGTGCAATGTTTGTAACAATGACTTCTACCCAACTAAAAGTCTCTTAGGAAGCAAGGCACCATGGGTACTGGTGAAAAAAATACCTGCTACCAAACTCCTCCATCCAACTGAGAGCAGGTGGAGAAGCAAAGCTCTGTAACTGCCCCATGCTGTGCTTTAAAGAACAGTTCAAACAATTTAGTTTGTCAAAGAGGGACTCCTGCCCTACTTTCCCTAGCTTTAAATCTTCAGCTATTCCCCGTCCTGCCTCCAGACCTTTGCTGAAAAGAGAACAGCTCCAGGGAAAGAAATTTGTCTACATAAATAAATGGTTTGGTGCTTAAATACTCTGTTGGATGAATGATTATGTTAAAGAAAAAACACATAAATTGGACGTTAGCCTAATGCTTGAACTACTGATGCCATGACACGGCAGAAAGAAAAAGGGGAGAGGAATTGAAGAAGGATAAAGTAATGGCAGAAGGGGATGTGGTTTCCAAGGGGCAGACGGTGTAGGGGGAAAATTGAGGATATAGGAAATAATCAAACACTCAGGTGCACACACATAAACACACACACACGAAGCACGAACAGATGAGAAGCGGTGAAAGAAAGTGCTGATCCATGTTCCCTGTCTGGGAAGGCAAAAACAGAACATTGATTCTGCAAGATCCACAAATGAAAAATCCATGGGAGTAAGGAGCTCTTGGCCCTGCGGCAGAGACAGGGCACCAGCGGTCACATTCTAGTATCGTAAGTGACACCGAGCCTAGGCCTCTCACTGGGTGGTAGTGGGCAGTGCTGGATCTGCTGGACAAGGGCCAAAGCTAATCTAACCAACAGGAAGGCTGCCTGAGAAAACAGAAAAGAGGAGATTTAGTCTTCCGGTTAGAAAAGAAATAGGAAGCCTTCTTTTGTTTTAGAGCAGTATCACAGTGACTGAATGGAAAACTATAAAATACCATAATATTTTAAAAGAAGCAAACAGGCTATAATGAAAGCCTGAGTCTGGTAATTTCTGTTTCTCTTTTGGTTGCCTGGTTGCTTAATCCTTTCATCTCACTGTTGTGCCAAAATTTAAGAAAACATGGTCACTCCCTCTACCTGTAACAGGGAGATAAAGAGGTCCTGCAACTCTATCTGTAGCTCAATTCGAAATCCCTCTGTTAAACCGTGGGTAGGGGTTTGGATTGTGGGAGGGAGGTCTTTTTTCCTCATTACCACCCTCTGTCACTACATGTACACACCAGTGAAGCACTAATCTGTGTGATATGCTAATCTCTCAAACCACCATCCACCACCCCTGACTACTTTAAGATTGCAGCCACACCTAAACGCACAGTGAGGGCAACGGCAAAGGAAGTAATTAAAGCATGCCCTGCAGGAGCCTGGCTGGGCCTGGCCTGGATGAGCTGGGACAGCACCAGCACTTTAGGTGGATATCCACAGCGGGAAGAGAAAAAGGATCCCTAGGGAGAGGCAGATCTGTTTAGTCACTGGCTCTGCTCTGGTTCCCCCTGGGGTAGTCCCTACCCCCAGCAGACAGGATAGCAATCAGACATGCAGGGTGTGGAGGGGGGAAAAATCTTGTAGTGTGCAGTGGTGGTGGGAGTATTTCTGTGTTTGTTTGCATGCTGTTTTAGAAGATTAAAGGTGACAGTCATAGCTTTGCTATGACCTGATCACCTGCCACCATCTGTCATTAAGCAAAGCTGCTCAGGGAAGCGTACTGCACCTGTCATCTGCGAGTGTGCGCCATGGCGTGCAAACCTCGTGTGCGCACCTCTCACTCTTTGTGTCATTTCACCCGACACGTTAGGAGATACGCCTTGTTTAAAAGGGATCGTGGTGCTGACAGTGTTCCAGTGAAGCACGGTCCTCCATCATATGCATCGACTGCGTGCATTCACCATCATTTAAAATGATCATTTTAATAGACAGAGAGTTTTGTGACATTTCAAAACCCCAAAGATTAACATGCTTTTGAGAAACACATTCTGATGGGTATTGTGCGTTTGCCTGTTTGCATTTATGCACTCAGACATCACCTATGTGAGAGAAGAACTGATGTTATTGTGTGCAATCTTCCTTCTTCCAAACTTCAAATGCGGCAGATTAACATATTTCAAAATATATAAATATACCTGTGCTTCAGAGCGGGAGAAGAAAAGCGAGAGAAAGACACAGACTGCATTTCTCTGCCTGAAACACCTTAACTGATCACATACAGTATGTCTCCTATCAAAAGCTATGAGCTGTTTAACAGTTTGAGTATAACCTCTTCATTTGTCACAGGCAATAATCACATTGTAACTCAGTTTTAATGGCTATGTGAAAAGCCATAATGTGAAATCATACTGATTACAGTGTGAGCATGTGTGCGTGCATGCTAGAGTGGGTGGGTTTCTGTGAGACAAGGATCTCTGCACATGCCTTATTAAAGCTGAATATTATGACAACTCAGTTTTTGACACATATTAAAGACTGTATTTCATCTTTACAGGCCCTTCGTGTTTTTGGCATAGTTTTTTTCTTCTTTTTTGAAGAAAGTTACAGTTTCTGACAGTATTAATCTAAGAGATGTTCAAAATTGCAGTCAGGGAGAGAAAAGGAAAAAAAATGTGCGGATAAAAGCTAGGCAATACAGTCTAATGAGCTAACAGGAGATGAGCATTGCATTTATATGCCCACTGCATTCACATCAGTACCTCTTAACTGCATTTGTTGTAAATAAATATGAGCAATCAGCTAAGAACTGCAATAAAGGCCCTATAAAGTGCAGCAAATAGTGAGACGAGAGGAAATTGCATACCAACACAGACAGACAGACGGACAGGCAGAGAGACATAAAGAGCGTACAGCAGATAAAAATACAAAAGAGGAGAAGCCACAGTCGTTTTCTTTGACCGCCATATCTGAAGACTGCATGGAAGGTGAGGAAAAAACTATATAAAATAAAAAAAGGTCATGGCATTTTGACCATTTCAGCACAAGCTCGGTAAAAAAGAGCTAACAACAGGAAGCGTGGTCTTGGAAACAGAGAAAAGAAGAGTCAGAGAGAGGTTAAAAAGAAGTGTTGTATCCTCTGCTACCTCAGCCCTGCGGCATGGGGTCACCTCGGAGACTGGAGACTGAATTACCCAGCAGCCCCGGCTGCTCGCAGGATCAGGCGGACAAGGGGAGAGGACGAGAGGAGTTAATGAAGGGAAGAGACAGTTCAGGTCCCCCGAGGGCCTCTAGGCACCTGCCTGGCAACTTCCCACTGCCCAGCCTGCGCTGGCTGGCTAATTATCAACATAGACTTAGCCCAAAGTCAAATCACTGATTGATTGGAGTGTTTTCAATCTGTCTTTGGTCTCTTGCTGTCCTTTCGCGCTCTTTTCTCTGCGGAAACTCTCGGTCATTGGAGTCCCACTGTGGCCTCATGCAGTACAATGGCAGCACAGGAGCAGCAGGTGACCGGTGCTTCTGTACAACACTGACACACGGCCCCAACTCTTGCGATTTAATTCCTCGGCGGAGGTATAATTAATTTGTTAAGAAATGATTTTACTGTATGGATAATTGCTAATTACAGCCCAATAAGTGACAGAACATTTTTCAAATGCGAGCGAGGGAGGAAAGGCCGTGGACTCACTCATATTGGGTCAACGTAATTCCAGTAATAGATGTTATTTGCCATTACCATGGAGGATGTGGAGGTGTGATTAAATAAGTGTTGCTATGTTTGCTTAAATTCATTCATCAGCCAGTAAGTAGGTCCTGGTCCAGTAGGAGTCTTTGTTAAATGTCTGGTTCATTAGACTTTACATTAAAAGCCAAAGGGAATAAATGCTGTGCAGCTTATGACTGCTGCCATTAGTCAAGACAATTAATATGACTTTTTGTTTCCCTGTAAAAAATCCTTGTTCTTGTTTTCTTTCCCACTGATCCAAGGGAACAGTGCTCATTCTAACGTGTCTTTTTTCCCTTCATTTTAAAGTTATTACTTCCTAAGGCATTCTAGTTCATATCAAAGCAGTCTAAAAAAAACATAAAATAAAATTTTAAATTTGGTTTTGCTGGGTACTGGAGTAGTATCAAAATACATAACTATGTGAGTGCGCCTCAGAAGTGCTTCCCTTTTGTTTCCTTCTCTGCCAAACAGAATGCATGAGCCTGTTACGCCACTGACAGAACGAGAGATGAAGAAGTAGCTAAAACCGTCAGAGCACATGTTGCTTACAAAAGAGTGCAAGTATGCGCGTCTCCCTATTTTTCAATGCATCAGATCAATCAGAAGCCCTACTCTGTCTGCAGCTGGAGGAAACACAAGGCGTGCATGAGCTCTCACTGTGGGATGGAAGCACTTTGCTTGTGCACAACTCCAGCTGAGAGCTTTACAGGGGGAGCTGGAATTCTGAATACCAACCTACATTAACAAAAAGAAAGAGAGCAGATTTAGCACCATGGCTACAGTCCGCACGACTGTTTGGGATGCCTCCCTCTATTTGCTGCAGTGCATCCTGGGACAGGACATCTATAGCAGTCCTGGGAAGCCCCATGGGAGGCTGGAGGATTAGCACTGGCCTATCTCTTTAGAGCTGGGAATTAATTAAGTAATTATGAAAGCCAAGCATGAAGGATGAATTATGCATGAGCCCTGATTGGGACATTTGTGATTGTGTAATCTAATTTCAACCAGCCGCCGTTCCTGTCAGCCAGGTAGATCTCACATCATAGGGTCAAACACACACATGTGTGCACATGCAACAATAATGCTTTCAGGGTACAAAAAACATAACCAAAGATCACATTCACCATGGGCAGAATGGATACTCTGAGCATCTCATTATGTTAATTAAAATTAGGTAATCAGCGTGGATTAATCACCGTAGTAATGAGGATTGAGCCTCAGATTATGTCTTCTTACCTAATCCATATAATTGTATTTGTAGAAGCATGAGATTAATATTGCTAGCATCCAATTAATAATAAAAAGACTGATTGAGCAGGAGTTTTGCTTTGGAAATTTATTTATTTATTTTTGGCATGTGAAAAAGTAGATTTTTTTTTTTCCGCCTCTTTTTCTTTCTATCATTGTCTGTTCCTGTTATAGGTGCCTGTGGATTCCACTGGGGTTTCTGGTGCACTGATGTCTCTCTGCTGGTCTCGCTTTCTTTTTTTTATTTTTTATTTTTTATATTTTATTGATGCACTTCAATGCCTGTTTACAGCGAGGAGCTCTCCCCTGTTCTCCTGAAAAAATACTTCCTGTAGAAGACTCAGTCGATTGCAAACGAGAGACCGGTAGCCACAAGATCCACCACAAAAAAGACAGTCACATTCTCGATATACATCTGCAGCACAAAAGTGCAATATAGGTCTTAAGTGTAACCACTAAAGTGTAAAACACACATGCACATAAGGCACAAGGCTCCCATTTCCTCTGTCACCTGAAATCCTATCGATCCAGATGCGCTCCCCCCTCCTCCACCACCACCCTTTCCTTTCATTTTTCATTTCTATGTATTGATTCATACATTGGTTTATTTGGAAAGTTGAATCCCAAAGTGTTTCAAATATAGACTTCTAGATTTGACCATTTTTGCCTCAATAATGACTCACAGTCTCATCTTAAGCTTCCAGGGCAACAGTGGTGCCTTTAATATCATCTTTAATGTGCCTTGATTAAAAGGGAGGATTTTTCATATAAATTCACAACACCTTGAAAAAGGAAGAGAGTATATGTTTTACTATACGCTCCACTTCAGTGAGGCACTGCAGTTAGAACCTCCAGTATCTAAACTGGTCCCCAGTGTTTGAACTCTGCTCAGAAAGCAGAACATAAAGCATTGAGATGAGAGGAAAGCTACACAGAAAGGAGCAGACATGAAAGGCTGCGGCGTGCCCTCCAAAGGGAATGTGAGAGCCCGGGAGCACGCTCACTCGCCGTGTTAGTTAGTTGTGTGATTGTTCCTTTGTCTCTTTTAGCTGCAGAAGAAGCCGCTTTAAAGCCTGAACATAGGAAATGTGACAGGAAAAGGACTGTAATTCTCAAGTAATTATCATGCTTCACGTTCACATCCATGCTGCTCCTCAAGTCATTGGATCGCTTTCCGTATTTCTCTCAGCATTATTAAAATGTCTAAGATTGCATCACGAGGGAGGTCAGAATTCACCGAAGTGGATTTTCTTCACCTTGTGATTTTCTTTTCAAATAAAAATCATGTAAACAATGAAAGGAGCAGGTGTGTCACCAGCACTGAAGCGTCCACCTTTCCCACCCTCTTCTGTTCCCCGTTAGCTGGTGTGATACTTGCTCTTTAATTCCATCTCAGGTTATGCCTTGCCTCAGTGTAGCAGTGCCCTGTTTCTCTGCCTGTTAACTAAATCATTGCTTTTTATTTTTTTCACAAACGATGGAGAGAAAAAAAGGCACAAAACTATAATTTAAGGTTCAATTTCCCATCATTTCAGAGAGATAGTATATAATATCACACCTTTTCTTGCACTTTGTCTTCTATTTGTGATTCCGAGGTGGCATAGGAAGTGGCTCATATTTCATGCTTTTATGTGAAAGAATAAAATTCTACTATCTGTACTTTGCTGTCTATACTTTTGATCCAAAAGCCCACTTTGAAGCTCCTTTGTTTTTTACACCGGCTACTGTAAAATCAAAGACGAATGACCTTCATGCCTGACAGGAACTTGCATATATGCTTTTTCCTTAGTTTGTCTGCAACACACAACCTACCGTCGCAATATGACCTCCTTGTTTGATGCAGTGTAATCACCACATCCTGATTTGTGGATTTAACCTCAGCTGAGTGCTTTGCATGGATTTGACTGGTAACTACCAACATAATTTGCATCTCGTGAAATAAAAAAGGACCTTAACTGCTGGAACACAAAGGTTAATGATAATACTTAGAAACAAGATAAGCTTCCGGTTGTCCTTGCAGGTTCTGGCTCCTAACAACCTGCCAATATATTGATTATTCACATTAACAGATGTGGAACAACATTTGTCACCTTGCTCAGGGTGCACTCTTCCAATACTTCTATTAAAAGCTTGAAAATCTGTATTAAATTTCATTTAACAGCAAACCAGAAATATGTTATTAGTTGGTCATTGAAGACTGGATTTTCTGAGTATTTCCCATCCATTTCACTCCCTCTCTCTGTCTTTCACTGCCTTCTCCTCTCTGCCCCTGTTAGCTCCCCACCTCCAGAAATGATGGGATACTGGTATAATGGGAGGCCATGTGCAGACAAACAAAGCCCACCCACACCTGAGCTTTTTATAGGCTAATAAGATGGCCACTGGATGGCTTTCTGTGGGGTCAACTCCTGTGTTATCTACCCTCCGTCTGCAGAAATCCAACCTATTATTATCAACATGATTGGCTGCCTAGTCAGCCCTCTAATAATAGAGTCCGTTTAGCTTGAAGGAGAAATGTGAAAATTGTCACTTCTGTCACTGTCTGCTTTTATGACCAGAAAGGTAGATTTTTAATATTAGACTCCTTTTGACTGGCTGTTCGTGCTCTGCAAGCCACGATGCCACCCTGCTGGTGTTGTCCAGGCTACCCATATATGTTAAATCGATTTCAATATGTACAATCCCTGATAGGAAAACCTTAACGGTTCATTTCTGTGGTACGGCTCTGGTGATTTTTTGTTTTTTGTTTTATATCTTGAAACATCTTGTTGTTGTGTTTTCAAAAGTGTGATGCACAGCTTTGGTTTTTGTTTTGGATAACAGCTGAAGATCACTCAAATGTGTCAGGCAAAACTGTTTCATACAAAATCACAAAGATACCTTCATGAATTTAAATGTTATGAAACCAGAATCTACTGTAAGGCTGACCTTACTTCATCATTGTATTTGCTTTACGCAATACTGTGCAAAACTGCTACCCTTCATCCATCTATGCATCCACCATGCTACCCCTTCATTTCTTCATATTTTTCTTTATATTTTTCACTTATTTTCAGTCCAGTGCTTGTCTAATTTTAGAGGAATGGTTTTAGGTTTGTGTCTTTACAAAAAGACACTTTAGGAAACTGTTACAAAAACTAATTTCTTTACTTGAATCTATTAAAATAATACCAAAGACAGTTTGAAAGACATAAAACATTAATTTTGCATCAACAAGGTGATTCCCAAAGAGTCAAACTTGACATATCTCAGCATGGTGTGCAGTGTTTCCTTCAGATTTGAGGAAGCTGGACAAGTTATTGACAAAAAAAAGAAGTGGCATCAGATGACCAGTGTCCAAAAGTTATGTCCATAAGAAACGGGGGGGGGGGGGGGGGGGGGGGGACCTGATAGATGCTTCTGGCCCTTCAGTTGATCCATCTACTGCTCACTGAAGCGTCATCAGGAATTGTCTCAGCAGAAGGGTGGCTGTCAAGAAGCTGTTCTTAAAAAAATGAAAGCAGGGAGATACATACCATAATAATTATTGACTATTTTAGATTTGTGTTTGTCGAAATACACTAAAAATACAGGTACGTGGAGGTGACGACAGACTATGCAATCATAACTGCACAACAGCATATAGATTTTTTATTTTTAATAGTAACAATAATTACACTTATAAAAACTAACAGTATTTTCATACATACTGACATGATTTCTGTGTCTGGCCAATCTCACACTTATTAATATAAACCAGATGTTGCATATCACAGTATTCTGCCCTGTCTCAACAATCAGCTTGTCCAACTACATCAACCACAAAAAACACACATATAAAGCAAACAACGTCGTGTTTTGCCTTAGCCACCCCCAATCTCGGTGGCAGGGGGGATTGCACTAGCTGCAGTTCTTGAGTATTATTTCCATCCAGAGCTGTCAGTGTTTCCCACCAGATCAAGGCTGTGATTAATAAAATGGGCCTCCAGTTCCCCTCCAGCTTATTCTCACCTTCTCCCTTCATGCTGCTTTTGCAGCACATGCTTGTCTCTTGGTGTCTCCACCTCTGTCAGCTCCTCTCCTTATTCTCATTCTCTCGTTCTGGATAGCACTGTTGCTCCTTTCAGCCTTCCTACCTGCGTGAGCAGAGAATTTCTTTCTTTCCCTTTTCTCCTCTGCTCTGTATCGCAGCCTCTCCAGAGCCCCTGGTAAATGATGCATGGTAGACTCATGGCCGCTGAGCAATCATTAGTGAGGTGGCACGGGTGAACGGAACCGATGGATGATGAAGAGAGAGGGACGGAGGGAGAAGCAGAGGACAGCAAAAGTCACGCTTCCACCCTCAGGCGCATATCGTCACAAACCTAGAAGTTGTTTGTGTAAAACACTAGTCGGTGGCATTTCTTATGCCAGTGGTCATTAATCTACACACAAAAAAACACACACACACACACCCCAACAAGTACACAAGTACATACAGAAGTGGAGCCATAATGTTGCTCTCACAGATGAAACCCTGACTTACAGTGTCCTAAAGCCCTGTGCTACCATAAAAAAAAAACCAAGCCTGGACTCGACTGGCGTAGAGAATGTGCTGAGCAGCCAATATTATGAAGTGTACATAATGCTTCCCTCATGAAATATCCTCACTCAACAATGCCCTCATGCCCCTCATCATAAACAAAATTTGGGTTTATAGTTCATATCAGGGCTAATAAACTGAGACATTACCTGACAATGGTCCACAGTGGGTAAGAAACTCCTACATGGAGGCAGGATTCAGCGTAGAGGAAGAGCATTTTCCCCTCTGATCAATCAAAAAAATGTATTGTGTTTCGAACAACATAAAAATAATACTGCGGTTTCTAATCGCAGATGATTTGATTGTGAGCTTGATAGCTGCCAGTGTCTCTGCTTCCAACAGATGTTATGTTTAATTAGTGTTCACACCTACTCTTCACCAGAGCGCCGAACCGCCTCGCAGTAACACAGCATACGCACGCATCTATTTTATTCCTCTGATTCTGATAGTGTAGCTGACACTGTATAAACTTGTGTTTTCAATTGTTTCCCCCCCTTTTTTTTTTGTCTGAAATCACTCTTTACACAGCACCTATTTTACACTTTCACAAAAGAGAAAGCACAAGTGTGAAGGACTGCCTCTAGGTGAGCTAATTTTGCAGTCTGGCATTCAAACTGGGATGCTTGATGGGACCAAGGCATTACAAGCAGAACCTATTTTGGTCGCTCGTTTCCTGTGACATGTTCTTTGTGTGTGTGTGAGTAAGGCCGATGGATGATGTGAAATATGAACCCACCTGAAAAGGATCTGTAGCAGGTGAGATTGATGTTTTGACGATCCATACCTCTCAGTGTGCATCACTCACTTTCTAACACATGATCCCTCAGCTGCGCACATTACAGCTACATCCTTTATCTTAACATAGTGGCGATATGAATCAGTTGTAATCTCCTCAGAGACTTGTTTCTCTTTCTACGCTCCTGCCCAAGTATTCGGCACAAACGATCTTGTTGCTCCTCGGTCTGCTGTTTACTAATGATTCCCGTGCACGGCTGAGAGGAGAGCTCAATCTGATGGTGGCCATTAGAGAATAAGATGAGCATTACGCTTTCTAGCTTTCCTGAATATCAACATAGAGTTTTGACAGCAAGGTTCAAGTCATGAATTTAACAGTGCAATTATACCGAACGCGGGATATTTGTGGCTGATGAATTTTCTACTTACAAATATTTATTTTATGCAGTTCTGTGAGGAGATACATTTAAATCAGCTTTTCCAAGTTTGGATGAACTTACAAAAAAAAAGTTTTGAATTCATTAGGCAGTTACAGAACTGACCTTTCAGGGTATAAAAACCTTTTTTCATTTGTTTGTCAAGTTGCTATTTCTGTATAACACGGCAGAGTTGGATATATATTAAGAGCAGCTTGCGGACAGATTCTCTCATTTTCCGTATTGTTCTGTCACCTTTAATTTCATTAACTTTTTTTCCTCGCCCAGAAGCAAAGTGAGAGCTGAGTTTCTAGGGCAACAATCAGTGTAATTGTCCAAAGTCTGACACATGCAATCTGCTAAAAGCCCTCAAGCCCAAAAGGCCCAGGTGTACCCAGGGATTACAAAGGTGGAGGACAGGTGAAGTCGACGCACACTGACAGTGACACGTGCACACGCGCGCATTCATTCTGTCTTACTCTGAAGCACACATACTCGCGGACAGGAGCGGGCATACAGCATGCCAGCATACGCCGACACATCGGCAAAACTCCAGCATCACATGCCATTGTGTACAGCACATACTGGTTGGTTTTATTAGACTTCTTAAAAATCTTGAACAAAGACATGTGTGGGAAATGCCCTACATTTAGAATCATATGTATGTAGATGTAAAGAAATATTATTTTTAGTGAGTACTTGAAATTAAAAATTTAATATAAAATTACTGCACAGAGGCTCTAGCTCCCCTGTAACCCTGAACTGCATAAGAAGTTAAGAAATTGGATGGATGGATTACTGTACAGTGTATTGTATAATGTATTATTCATGATTTAAAAAGCATTTAATGTTCAGCTTGTGGAAATGCATAATCTATTCATATGTCCCATATATTGCATATTTTTATGTGCCCCATTTGTGCAAAATGTTTTGAATGAGATTATTAATATGCAAACTACATCCAACACCAGCTGTCAAATAAATGTAGGGGGGGGTAAAAAAAAAAGTGTGCAATTTAACAATCAAGCGAATATGTGTCCAATACGCAATATAAATATTAATCAAAACTCAAATAATTAAACTGTTGATATAGTGGTGAAGAAATGCACACACAAACTATCCACCACCGATCTAGAAGAACTAGGACATGGCTTCCTGAAACGACAGAGGACACCATCCTGGAAATACCGCAAGAAAAATGTGTGATCATTCCCCAAGCCAAGCTCTAATGATGGGTATTATTCATTTTTCCACAGACACTGTGTATCCGGTCAGCACAAAGTCTACAGACTGGCTGCTTTATTTTCCCTTATTCACTGCTACCCAAATCTATTAAACACGTTCTCCTCTGGCCTGCAAGAAATAATTAGTCTACTGGATAGGTCAACTTAATCATTCCTGAAAATAATATTCAATTATCTCCACAGCAACTTCTAGAGCATGCCTCCTATTTTTAGACCCCCCCTCTGTTTTACAGAGATAGGCAGTTTGATCCTTTTTATGTCAGTCCTACAACGCAAAGCAACAGAGAGTCAGTGGTGCTAAAAAGTCCTCGGAGGATAACCTATTATGCCTTAATAATAGCCTAGCTTCATATTGTCTCCTCTTCTCTGCCGTTTACAGCATATCAGTTCCATCCTACCTGATTATGGCTCTCCATTTCCCGAGCTTTCTTCTCCAGTTTTCCACTGGATGCCCTTGACTTATATCTTCAATTAGTCTTAGCAAAGGGCAAAACAAAATAATACGTTATGGCAAGTTCAACTTTATCATCACTGCAGTAATAATTGGAGGAAAAGGAAGCGAGGGCAAATTGTCTAATTAGAGTTTGCAAAGCGCTAACATCCGGCATAACCTCATCAAGGTGGATGTGCCATGAAAACTGTCAAATGAGCTCCTCACCGCAAAGTGCGAGTGCGAGTTGCCGCTAAAGCGATCTGAAAATTAAAGGTCACTGTGTCATTCAAATATACTGTATATATCCATAATGCAGCACATATAGCTGTTATGTGATAGGACCAGGCAAGTGAAGAAGCACTAGAGAAACACAATCAGAAGCTAGAGCATGCACGGGCATGTAAACAGAAGATGCATTTGCAGCTCCACGATCAAGATCTGCCTCAAACACAACCTGCAAAATCCATTTCACGCCCAACCTCTCCTGCTCTATCAGCAGCTCTCTCTCTCTCTCTCCATCTCTGTCTGTGTCACTCTCATCCTACCTCTCTCATTCTCACTCTCTCACCAGTCACAGTAAAGACACGGAGAATAAATAAATAATCCAGAGTGTACTCTGTGCTTATGAAACAGCATAATTGTCATCAGAGGAAGGAGGCATTGGGAGTCATCACTTGTCCAGATGGATTATGACCTTTGAAGTTGGATTTGAGCAAAGTACAGCAATGCTGTTCTGCTGCCAGCTACTGTCACATCTCAGAGAATGGCCTCGCGCTGGGCTCAGCGGCATATTGGCTCTCTGTCTGTCTCACCCCGTGCTTAAAACTCCGGGCTTTACTCTGAAACTCTTATGTATCTTATTTATTCTTCAGCATTTTACATTTAAGTATGTCTAATCTCAAGGTACGAGTCATGCTGGGATAAACCTTCCCCTCAGTGAACATCAACGTGAGTCAGTACAGAGGGAATGAACATTAGCCACGAGCCAGACAGCGATACTGCTCACAGAGAGTGACGTTGAAGAAAGGCGCAAAGTAATAATCTGTGACACTTTTAGAAAAAAAACATAATAATACATTTCTGCTTTTATTCACCAAACCATACAATAGGCAGGTGACACAAGAAGGAAACACATTCAGTTTGCAGAACAGCATCAACCACTGTCAAATACAGCAGAATATCTTGTGCGCTTCCAAAAGATTGTCTCCTAAGATGCTTCTGTTGAGCCCTAATTTCCCATTAGTGCTCAACTGTACTGAAATCTAGTGATTGTGAAGGCCACATAACATAATCAAACTACTGAACGAGCCTTCATGCACTTATTTATTCTGGATTTCCATTTAATTTGTCCTCTGCATCATGTGACCTGTTAGTGAAAATAAACGTTCTAAAATCCAATGCTGTGGAGCTTTGTCACCAATAAAATCTCATGGGCAGGAGAAACAAACATGCAATTAAGACCGAAAACACAGAAGGAGGAGAAGGTAAAACTCCAGCCAGGTAAGGCCTTAAATTGGCAGGTGACTCCTAGAAAGGTAACTATACTAAAAATGAAATAATGCCTCAGATGATGGAAAGCTGAAGTTTTTAGTTGTACCTATTTGCTCAGTCACTGCTTTACAAGAATAATCAACAATAAAACACCCAGTTTTAATGTCCAAGAAATGCACTTATCGACGCCACTCCGTCGTACAGAAAGCGACTTTTACACAGTCGTGTACCGCAGAAGACCCGGTCAGCTCTCGTCCTGGCCGCAGATGGTCTCATTTATGAAAGGGTGCTCTCTTGTGGACGCCGAGAGTAAAATATGACCCATGGATGCGGAAAGAGAGGATTGACGAGAAATAATCTACACATGAGCCAAAGACTGCTGCTGCAGGAACATTTTCATGGACAGCAACAGGAAAGGAGACTGTGAGCTGTTCAATTTTCAGAGTAAACATAGATAGATAGATAGATAGATAGATAGATAGATAGATAGATAGATAGATAGATAGATAGATAGATGTGAGTAAACTCACAAGCTCAACCTCATTTTGTAGCAGAAGGACTCCTGCTGAATCCAGAGCTGATCCGTGTTTTCTATCTCTCCCCTCGCATCTATTTCCTCCTCGCTTGCCACTACTTTACCTTCACTTGTTCAGCCTTCATTCTGAGAGGAGGAGGAGGATAATATGTGATTGGCCGGGCTGGGACTGGTAGTCCGGAGGCTGGCATTGTGAAGCTGGCGCTGATCCCCGTGCTCATGTTTACACCTTGCGGACGGGGACGAGACAAGACACCCAGGGGCCCAGCACAAACTCGGGAGTTCGGACTTTGGTGTTGGCGGTTACCTGACAGAATTACCTACCCCCGTGCTACTTTGTGTTTTGGGGTTTTTTTCTCCTCCCAGACTCTGTCGTTTAATTTGACATCTTCGTTTAGCGATGCGTCAAACTTTTCGGTGACTCTCGCAGCACCTCTGCGCTCACGGCTCCCAAAATAGTGGAGCTGGCAATGAAGTCTACCAGGAATAGTCACGATGAATCGTTTCTTTATTTGAGCAGAGCTTGACATCCGCGGACCTCTTCAAACTTTAATTACGCATGGAAATTACGCCCTTTCAACCTCTCCCAGACGTTCTCGAGCTGCTCGGTGATGGATGTGATTTGAGCCCTTTGCCGTTTGCGTCAACAGTCAGGAGTCAAGTATTTACAAAAACAGCGGTTTCTAACTCAATTACTGGAGTCGCTGGTGTGTGACTCTTCCCCGCGCAACCATTCTGGGGGTAAAGACTTTTCCGGACAAAAAGCCACTCGGTGTATTAAAAGCTCCGCAGGTTACACTGCGTGGACGATCCGGGACATTTCACGACGGCTGGACGGGAAAGATGCGCTCTGTGCGGATGCAGCGTGGCCAAGGTCTCGGTCCTCTGGTTCTTCTCCTCCTGCTTGGGGGATTTGCCGTGTCCGCTACTGGTAAGTGAAATTAAAGATCAGTTTGTACTGTAATAACTGTGACAGCGCGCTCAGCTGTGTTCAAACACACGCACGCACACAACGTGTTTTTAAATTAGTTTAAAACAACTTAAATGAAAAAACTGAAGATTGTTTAAACTTTATGCGTTTTACTAAAAGTGTCTAACTTCAAAGTTTGCTTCAGACCCCAGCTACTGGTCTATGGGATTTTTTTTAATTTTATTTTTGTTTAATGTGTGAGCTGTGCAGGGGTCTGAGATCACCTGCTGACGAGGACTTTTTTATTCACAGCATAGCGTTCAGTCTTACAGTAGACCTGAGCTCAGAGCTCTCCTTTCTTCTTGGAGCGGAAAAATCAAACTCCCCTGGTGCGCAGGGAGTAATTAAGGTTTTGCTCCATGCCTTCTTGGCCTCTCCAAAAAGAAAAAGCAAAGCCCCGTGAAAAGTAAGACAGAACACTTGTAGTGCTTCAGGGGGAAGAGATTCCTTCTTTATTTCTTTATTCTCTTTGCAAGATATAGCGGCTAAATTTAGTGGCCCTTGTTTCAAGCCTGGGTGTGCCAGTTGTTTTTGAAATGCTAAACTTGTCCTCATAAACGATTTATACCTTTTTAATTATTATTTTATTAGACAACCTTTTGCAGAGTGAAGAGCACAGGCTTTGATTGCGGCAGAGCAGACTTTTATCAGTGGATTTCTCAGTGTTAATGCCATCAAAGACTGCAGCCAGCTTTCATGGAGATGAATTTTCTTGGCAGGCAGGACAGGTCAGTGCTGGTGAGCTGATGGGACAGGACCTGAACACCGAGGGGACACTTCACATCTCTAGTGTTAGATTAATGATTTCTTTCAGTGAAGCCGAGTGGTAGGAGATTCTGAAGGATTCCTCAGCACCCACTGTCAGATCAGATTGAAATACAAGGCAGAAATCTGAGGGTTTAGTGGATTGTGGATTAAGCTCATTTTACAGTAGGCTAAAAATAAAAAAGAACAATGCGGACAACAATGCGTGCAGATTCTGTATAGTTTTTTTTTTTGCTAAAAACCTCTTCAGTGAGTAAATAAGACCCTCCCGGGAAGAACTCAGATTTTTAACTTGATGGCAACAGTAATCTTTTGGAAGATACACTGACTGTCTGCCAAGAATGTGACCATTTATTTGAATGCCAATAAGACCCCCACCCACCCTCCCACTCATACCATACCTCCCAAGGTCCTCATGTGTGTGTGTTATTCCCTGAACAGGCAGAGCAGAAAAGCAGCTTACGTTTATTAAAATTGCGGACTGTTCTGAAATCCTTGCATGAGAAATGAGAAATGTCGATATAAACAGTTGAGGACTGCAATGAGGTCCTGTTAGGGGAGCAGAACCAAGAGGAGGGGGACACCAGGGGACAATAGCACAGTGTGCCCCAGTAAAGTTTCTGTCTGGGAGAAAGGAAAGCAGGGATATATTTAGGGAAAGCATGATGGAACAGACAGATTGCATTTATCTTCTCTCCCATTGTGTTTAAACCTTACCTCTGCCGCTTTCCCCCCCAGATCCCTCATGTCTCTGTTTTATGCCTGTATTGTGGATGTGCTGAGCTCACATTTCTGCTGTGGTGCTCTTCTTTCTGTGTTGACATATACATTAATTACCAAGCCTGCCAGGAAAACTTGTCTGGAGTAACTAGCCTGCTGTCCAGCGCCTCTCTTGATGTGTCTTATTATTAATGATTTTAGCACAATTACAAAAAAACCCCAACTGACATACGTGAGGTGTGTTTCGAGCACAGTTTGTGACCCAGAGATGACCAGATGTCCAGTAAGTCCACATGAAGCCACTGTGCAGACTGGGAGGTCAAGAAAGGAGAAGAGTGCGTAAGGCTAGGGAAGTAGCAAAGGGGCAGTCAAGTGTTCGGAGTTAGCAAGCGTGGCATGTCAGACACTCCCATAGAGGACGCGATGAATAGTGACACTCTCACAAAAAGTGCTGTCTCATTTGTGTTAAGTGTGGGAGTCTTCCTGTCTGGAATGACAGTGCAGTCGCTCCAAGAAGAGTCACATTCTTTGAAATTATATGTGAGCTTGTAAAGTACATTTTTTTGGTGGGGAGGGTTTGCCCTGTTTTACAAAGTGGCCAGAAAAATCCTGTAATTCTCTGACATTTCTGTTGTGAAATTTAGACACATGGAAAGAAAGGAATGTGACAACAAAGCTAACGTCAAACAAACACCAAAGTAGATTTGGCTTCAAAGACGCTCAACAGATTGAGATGTCAGATTAGATTAAAGAGTCTCTGAAACATGTAGTCATAACAAGAGTGCTGCCAGGCTGTTGCATCTGCAGAGATCTGGACAGGTGGTTGGGCACCGTGATAAATAAACAGACAGACAGCTCTCTTCGAGCCAGGCCACGGGCCAGTCGAGCTCCGCGGGCGTGCGCTGCTCCCAGACCAGATCAGGCCCCATTCTGGCCCCAGGCAGTGCATTAGTTTTACGGCCGTGGGGCGGCAGGGGATCGGTTCGCCGGCCAGCCACTGGCCTCCCTGCTGTATTATTCATACGTGCAAAGTGGTCTTTGTTAATATTTAAAATGTGCTTATGATGCTCAAATTTTTTGACATCAGAGACGGCAGGGGAGAGGGAGAGAAAAGTGGGAGGAGAACGGCTGCTCCTCTCCTATTGGCGTAAGTGACCCGGATGGCTCCGGGAGGTAGTGAAGGATTTTAGGGCACCGGCAGTGCATTTATAGACTGGACGAGAGCGGTGCAGTTCGAGCAAGTGTGCCAATTGCAGCTGGGAGCTGTTGACGATGATGCGTGTGAACCAAACCGGAGAGAGGTTACGCGGGGTAATGTTGTCCATTTGAAAGCGATGCAGGGAAAAACAGAAAGGAGAAATGGAAGAGAAATGGATCTGCGAGAGGCACATTGAGACAGATTGATCTCAGGGCATTCCTTTTAAATATCCTTTATGAGAAAAGAGTGAAGACGAAAAATTCCATAGCAGTGGCATTCAAGCATCATTACACCTCTGGCACAGGCCAGACAATGAGGTGGTGGAGTGGGGGCTGACATCGGTGGAGAAGGCTGGCAGGGAAAGCAAGCAAGGAAACGCTTTGAGTTAGCAAAGCAACACAAGAAACAGCGGTTAAGAAAGAAGGATATTGTCAGGGAGGGTGGTGGAGGATTGAAAGTGGAAAGAGACACACAAATCCACTAGGGGGATGTTTTTATTAAGGCTCTTATCGATGGAGAGAGCACACAGTATTAAGAGTAGACATGTTTAATGCTTTGCCAATACTGCGCATGTTAGACCAGACCATAAATCTGCAGCAAGCAGCAAGAGTTCTGTAGGAGGGCAAAACAGCAAGGTAAATGGAGAAGGGAGCTGACTATGAAGAATGTAAAGAGAAATTAGTAGCAGGAGAAAGTTTGGAGCACAGACTGGCTGTCTTGAGACGAATATGGTTTCAAGCACAGGTCATTATTTCTGCAAATACAATGTGCTCTCAGTGTATTTCGAAGTCTGTGGTAATAATGCTTTAATCAATATTGCTGAGCCTTCACCAGCTTCTTCAATCTGTGCGCTATTTAGAAAAGCTCACCAATATAGTGTAATTATCACGAGCTGAAGGTATTTAAATGTATCATGTATTGTCTTTGTGGATCCTGGTTTTGAAACGTCCTGTTTATCTCACAGCAGATGGTGCCTCCTACCTGTTTGCCTCCGTATAAAAGCGCGGTGAAATACGGGAATGTTTCATTTAATTCAAACATTTGAGGTTTCAAGTCTGAAAAAAAATTGTTTTTGAACAAGCTGCTCATTGCAAGGGCTCTGAAAATAATGAGTTAAGTTGAATTTTATTTTGTCAAAAAGTATATAAAATAGTTTGTCTCAGTATAGATGTTGGAGTGAAACAGGAGGATGGATGGATGGAGAAACTGGGGGTGGATAGTTTTGGTGGCAGATGGGAGCTGAGTTGCTGTTCTGCCTGCAGGACAGGGTACCCCCTGCTCTTCTATCCTGGCCTGTGGGGGGAGATGGGTGGAGCGGACAGGGAAACAGGAAGAAAACCTCTGTGGGGTTCCATTGTGCTTTAGATGAATAGGAGTCTCCAGAAAGCCTTTTCTGCCCCTTTGTGTGGGGTAAAAGGGGACAGCAAAAGAACACACACACACACTTTTATTCCCAACTTCAACAGAAGCTATAGATGCATGTAAGTGGCTTTAGAGGTGTGCGTTGTGCATGGAAAGTGTAACACACCTACTTGTTTTATTTTATTTTTTTATTATTATTTTCCCTTCAGTTGATGCACTGAGACGTGCTCACTGACTTCAAAAAAGAGAGCAACCCACCCACCCACGCACTCACACCCTCACACACGCACCCGTTTAATGCAACACAGACACACATCCTCTAAATGATAAAGAGGCGCCGTTTTTTTGTTTTGGTATTTTTTGCGTGTCATACTGAAAGACATGCAAGGTCACTTGGGAGGAGTGAGTGAGTTAGTGGAGGAATTTTCATTTAAGATCTCAGCAGCACTCTGAGAGTCGTGACCAATAGGATCAGGATTCACGACGGGAGGTCAGTCCTGATCCAGAGAAACCCCCCCCCTCACACACACACACGGTAAGAGCGGTTGCTCTGAGGTCCATAGATCAGAGGCAGAGTGAGCATTTGATTGGCTGTGCTTTTTTTCCAAGACTCTGCATGTGCTCTTAAATAGACTTTTTTTTTTTTTCCAGCCCATGTAGATTCCTCCTCATCTTCTTAGCAGAGGCTGTTTTGTTTTCTAAACGCAGTTGAGCCAAGTCCACTCAGGGCTTAGACCACAGCCAATCTGTTAATGCTTGTGTTTGTGTCTGTTTGTATCAGTGTGTGTCATGTGGGCTTGGCTAACTGGAGGGAGAAAAAAAAATCTGCTTAAAGTGTGTTACTAATACACTTTCCATCCTTAGAGGAAATGTGCTGCATTACAGAGGCGATGGAGTTTGTGTTAGTTTCTTAAATGAATTTGGCGTACGGATCTACATTCCTTCACACCGTCATTAATAACTGCTATCACTTGTCCCTATTTCCCCTTTCTCTTCCCTCCGTTTCTTGATAGTCTCATCAGGCGTATTTATAGGTTTATAGTCTCACATATACCAACCTCTGTCATCCATATCTCTCTCACTCCATCATTTTTTTTTTTTTTGTAGCCAGCTTTCTGCCAGAGTTTGGGAATTGCTCTTTAGAAGGCAGTGTGAAAAATCCCATTTCTTTGAGTGTAACGCTTATTAGGGTCCCATCTGCCCTCGAGGTACTTATGAATGTGGGGGGTGTTTGAGTTGTCGAGGGTGGGTGAAAGAGGGGAGCGAGGGGAGCTTTGTCATGCCTATGTGTAAGTGGATGTGGGTGCCACTGGGGGCTTGTGCGAAGTAGGAAGGGGCTCTTAACACTGCAGAGCACACACACCGAGCAGCTGGTGTGTCTAAAGTAAGGGGATGACACATAGACCTCCCCGGGGAGATGGGCGTATTTGAGCGTACGTGTGCATATCTCCGGATGAGAAAGGGAACGGAAATGATCCTGCGTCCTTCTGCCTGCATGGCGCTCAGCTAGGCAACAGCAGGACTCAAACTTACTTTTTTTTTTCTTCCTCCCTGATTTAAATCAAGGCAAATGATGCTTAATGAGTGTATTTGTGACTGTGTAGTGAGGGGGGGGAGGAGGGGAGGCTTGATGGATTTTGTGTGATTGGCTGCATGTCAGCAGTGTGTTGCTGTTATTTAACATAGCGGCTGTTGCGGAGTTAAAGCATCATGTTTGTCTCTTAAGCCCATTGCCTCTGTCAGTAATGAGGCTGTGATTGGCTTCCTAACCGCAGGTCAACAGGGATGCACCCAGACATTCATTGTGCTTTCCCTTTACCTCCTTCTTGTCTTTTCTTTGCCCGTCTCTTCATTTCTCTTCTTCACTTCTCTCTTCTATCTCAGATTTTTCTTCTCCGTCCATTTCTTTGCTATCCTCTCCTTCCTTGCGTTGGATCTTTCGAGTCCATGTTAAAGGGAAAGGTCTGCCATGCAAAATCTATCTTCAGCCTTCAAAGATATGCAGGCGCACACAAACAGCCACAGTAGCTGCAGTAATCCCTGTTTCTGCTTTGACACTCTTGGATTGCAACCATAGCAAAGAGAAGAGTGAAAGAATGAGATCTGGCCTCATCCACCCTTTAATTCCTCCACATGTCTCCAGCTCCAGGACTTAATTCTTACTTCTCCTCTAGAGGCTTTGACTGAGAGCCTCCAATACACAGTAAAGATTCTGTTCTCGCCTTGGATGCAGGTCTTAATCAAGCACTGACAGGCACATCTTGGCTCGGTTTGTGTGTCTGGCGTGGGTGTGCGTATGTGCGAAAGGGTGCACAGACGATGGGAAAGCGACTGTATTACTTAGGTATTACTCCCTTTTCTGCATGGATCACAGTGGGGTCACACTCCTCGGTTTCAATCAGCGCACAGCTCGTGCACAGACTCATCTCTCTTGTTCTGGCAGCCGTTCTGATTGCACAGGAGGAAACCTGGTTTATTCTCCCGGTGCGTTCACCGCGCCAGGTGTTATGCGACGCATGCTACAAAACGCTACCAGGCATAAGCCGGCGAAGAGTTAGGAATCGTTTTAAATGGGTGCCATGTGCGAAGTGGAGGGACGAGCGCTGATCTAATGTGGCAGATGTACATGCATGTAATTAAGGTTAGATTTAAGTGTATGGGCTCACACTTGCATCAAGTGTGTCAGCGGGTGTGTGTTTCAAGCCTCTTACCTGCTGTTGACCAGATGGGCTCAACAGTCAACCTCGTGCTCACCTCTCCCCGCAACTCCACTTAGATTAGGTGGTGAGCTCGGCTATGCCGCATGGGCTTTATAATCTACATACGAGCCCCTTCCCTTTCCCCGCGACACACAATCCTACACACACACATATAGAGCACAAACCTCATAATTCACGTGGGATATTTAGGATGATGATGTGCTGTTTGCGTGTGGGTCTGTGTTGCTGGCTGGTTGAGCAGTGCCCATGGCTCTCTGTTTATGGGGATAATGAAAGCAGATGGACAGCCATGCTGACTGGTGAGGGTTCATTAACTCTGGGTGTCTCTGTTCTGACTCCGCTGCTCGGCTTCACTTGCCTCAAATCCTCTCAGCAACAAGACCTGGTGTGTGCGTGTGTGTGTGTTTCTGTTTCTGCGTGCCCATAAGTACAGCAGGTAGGGAAAGCTCCTCACACAAGCAAAGGAAAGCTATATAGATGTTTATCGATCGGGGATAGATGTGAGCTTGAAGTTTCTGTTTGATTGGTTCATGTGGAAGTGGTGCAGTGGCGGACACTTTTTTTCAGTTTTTTGTTGTTGTCTGACGCTATTCTTTTAAACTGCTTCTGCTTCTATAGGTAATTTTTTATTGAATCCTACCTTGTGCTGCCTCATGTTAAAGGAACATTTTTAAGCAGCTGGAGGGACATGATTCATATCGTGCAGAGTGAGGAGTTGTGATTTAGCATGATGCAGTATTGTCAGCAGAGGACCATTTCTATGGTGTTTCTCTGCTCTGCTGGGAGAGATGAATAGGTATAGTTATAGTGGATCATTAAACACTGAGCAGTGTCTCTCTGTGTCTATAGCTTCAACCTTCACGCTGCAGCCAGCTCCTGGTCTTCACTTGTGCAGCTTAATGAAAGAAGCGTGGCTCATGTAGGGAAAGACAGACATACCTGTGGCGAATCAGACAGACAGACAGACGGACGGGCAGATCCATGGACAGATGGGTTGTTTGGTGTACCTCACAGTCCTCGGTGCCATTAGACAGACAGAATGATGGAGAGAAATAGAGATTGCGACCATGAGGGGGAAAAAAATAAACATAATTTTGAAAATCGTCACTCCAAAGTTTCAGACCCAAGGGGCTGTCTTTAAATCACTTGTGTTGTCATGTTCAGGAAACAATGGCTTAAAAAAGCAGTAAATTCCCAGGAAGCTAGCTGTGTTATTCCTTGGATTTTTGTTTGATAAATGAATTACAGGAGAAAAAAAAACAGTTGCCAGGATTTTAGGAAATGCACAAGCTGTGCATGCAGTGTTCCTGAAAACCAGATAGCATGATTCATGTCTGTGCAAAAGTGTAAAGATAAAGACAGCAGCTGGTTAGCATAGCTTAGCACAAGAAACGAGCACAATTTCCTGTCATAACATCACAACATGACATTATGATGTTCAGATTGTTGGATTAGACATGTTAAATATGAGTTTTTGAGTTGCAGTTTACCATTTTTACTGTTGCGATATCATTTTTACTTATTTATTTTTGAATAAAAGTAACCATATATGGAAAAAGCCACATATGGCTACTTCTGCACGGACTAGGTTGTGCTCCACAGGCAGAGATACTTGCTAGGTAGAATTTCATTGACCAAAAGCACCAACCACAACCGCAAACACGACCATGAGATATGTTTCAGTGATGGACAGGATTAGAAATGAGTACATCAGAGGGACAGCTCATGTTGAGCGGTTTGAAGAGACACAGTTAGAGAGGCGAGGCTGAGATGGTTTGGACATGTTCAGAGGAGGAGGATAGTGGATACACTGGACAAAGGATGTTGACTATAGGGCTGTGGGGCAAGTGAAAAAGAGGAAGAACACAGAGAAGATTCATGGATGTAGTGAAGGAAGACATGCAGAGGGTTGGTGTGACAGAGGAGGATGCTAGTGATCGTCCATCAGCAGCTGAGCAGCTAAAAGTAAAAAAAAGAAGATCTGGTTTAGTGACTTAAATTGGTTGAAGTGATGGCTTTCAGGCAGCTACACTCTACAGCTTGTCTCTCAAAATCACCATTGCCCTGAATCATAAGAAACTTTAAGCCTTAATAGAATTTAAAAGGGGAACATTAGCTTTAGAAAGCAAAATCCATTTTTTGTACCAATCTCTAAGCTTGCTATGCCCAGAAATGTAAGTCTGATCTGCAAACCAGCTAAGAAGGTAGTTCATGGGGAAAGTGCTTTTAGATGAATAGTGCAAGGTGGAAAAATAATCCCTTTATGTTAAGAAAGTAACTATATTCCAATTTCAGCCAAAGTTAAGCTAGTCACATTTTGTATAGAGATGGTAATTGTGACATTTATTCCCTCTCTAAGGAAGACAAAGAAGTTGAAGATGACGTTTAATTACATGGCCATTTTGAAGGCTTTCAGCTCATCAGTCACATTTTGAATAAACACAAATTCCTGAAGCAGGATCGATAGGAGGACGGCAAAACTGATAACAGACAACACTGCCTTGAACGATGATGAATGTCTTCTTATTTGCTGATCGACTGATGGCGGCAAACAGCACAAATATCGACTCATTCCGATGGCCGGCTGATAAATCAGTAAATTCCCACTTTCGGTTTCCGTTTAAATGTTTATAACTTTAATATATTGTGTGTATTCTGTTACTCTCCAACTCTGCCAGTGTGTTCCTTTTTGTAGAGAAAATAGTGACTCCAGTGGAAGAATATCAGAGTTTTACAGTGAAACAGTGACAGATTGAAACTTAAGTGCTGCTCTTATGTCCTTTTGTGATGAGATGAGGGAGTCTTTTTCTTAGATTTGGGTTAGGAGACTTTGAATGGCAAAAGGAAGTAGAACATTTATGTGTGCATGTCAATGTCCACCCACGTCTGTGTGTGTGTGCACTAGGTCTTGTGAGTGTATGTGTGTGTGCGCGCTGACATGCTGTCGCTCATGGCGTCTGTCTTTATGCTCTTGTGAGTGTGAGTTTGTGAGTGACAGTTATACAGTGGTGTGGAGTGTGTAAATCTTCCCTCCAAAGCTCTCAGCAGTGGGCCTTACATTAGCACAACAATTTACACATCTGTCCCGAGGCAAAGAACAGGCAACTCTAAAAATAATGAAAGCCTCACTCAAAGGGAGACTGTATGGGTGTGTGTGCGTGAGAGAGCGAGAGAGAGGGGGGGGACTCAGGAGAGGTAGGAGAGACTCTGTAAACAAGAGACAGAGGAGGTTTATTAAAACCCCACCACCACTCACCATCCTTTTGTCCTTCTATTCTCTGTATCCCTCACCTCCTCTCCCCCTCTTTCAGTTAGAGGAGCGATTACATGCCTCTGTCTCTCTTGCCTTTCATCTCTCTCTGTGAAGAGGAGAGGAATGAAGGTCTTCTGTGGCGTGTAATTACACAGAGACATCCTGGATGAGGGCGTCTGTCTCCACAAGCAAAAAAAAAAGCACCCCCCCTTCTCCCTTTAAATACCTCTTGATAAGGGGAGATCTAAAAAGAAACATTTAACTGCCTTTGATCCACCGCAGGGCTCTTGTCTTTACCTGCCACTTATGGAGGCTTAATAAGTACTACCACAAGTCTATTTATTTCATTAGAAGCCCTGACACCAAACATGCATGGCTCCGCTCCAGTACCGTGGGAATGAAATACACAGCTCCTCCATTCATTTTAAGCACAGAGTCATAATCATGACACATTTACAGTCCAGTGTTCCAGTCTTACCCATGAGTCATATTGTTGAATGATTATGAAAGGGTGGATTTTTATGGGCTTACATTGGTATTGGCTCAACCTCTAATTGGCCCAATGCACATTTGCATTCTGGGAAGGTAATAATGGGGCTCTTTGGAGGCACTTAAAATGAGAAAGTCACTGCACTTTGACTTAATTCTGCTCGCAGAAGTGCTGATGCCTCCAGATGTCTTTTTTTACTGAGTGTGATATGGCCATTTTGTCTGCATGATCATACACTTTGTCAGTATTTTGGGAAACCGTTAAGTTGCTTGTAATGCAACTAGTCTCTTGTTATCAATTTTTGCATTATGCTGGGGAGTTTTTTTTTCGTTTTTTATCGCTTTTTGTAATATACCTGCAACAGGAGTAAATACAAATAAAACCAGCTAATTTGACAGGAAATGATGGAAATAGAAAATAGCCCAAGTATTAAATCTAGTAGGTGTTTGTCATATTGAATTTGAGCTTTTTTTCCCATTTTCTTTAGAGCCTAATCTGTGTTCTGTTCAGTATGTTAATTGTTGTGTTGAATAGCCACACAGAGGTGATACTGTGGTTCTACTGAGGTCACTGTTTGAGAGCTGAGGTTGGCCTGAATGTGTTTAACGTGTCTTTTTTTCAACTTGTGTGAATCCGCCTCCATTCACGGGGAGTTAATTCTTTCTGTGAACTCACTGGGAGATAAAGTGAGCGTTCTTCTGCAGCTCAAACAGATCTGACGTCAGACAATAGGCCGGGGACCTTCGACTGCACCTAGCTAGAGCTGCTCAATAGGCCTGAAGTGGTGTGGCCATGCAGCTGCCGGACAATAGCCTGCTCAGCAGAAAGGCAGTCAGTGCCCTCGAGGCGTGGCCCAGCCCTGTCTGCTCTGATCTCTGAACTCTCTCCACACAGAGTCAGTGCAGGAAGAGCCACGACAGCAACCTGCTGCGAACTGAGCAACTCAGCCATAGTTCGGAGCTGTAAACGCAGTTATGCACGAGCATCAAAGGAAGTTTAGCAAAACCTGACCACAGTTAAGATACTCCTACTGAAACCTTTAAATGTTACCAGTTAGCAACAGTTATATTAAGTTTGTTCACTACAAATGAAATATTTTACAGGTGCTTAGATACAGGAACTGGAATTTCTTAGCCGGAAGTGGTAATTCATCATTGTTGTTAGGCACCCACCACATTTCTAGAAATGTCAAACTGTTCCTTAATTTTTAGTTGAGCTAAGCTTCCTGGAAGACCTGCATCCTCTTATAGCTGCATAATATCTGCTGTTTGAGCTTAAACGTGGCCCCACTAATTCTTTTGCCCGTGTTATTATTCCCTGTCAATCCCTGCTCCTTTTTCCTGTCTTTTTTTTCTTTTTTCATTTTAATGACTGGCAATGGTCATATATTTTAATAAAGTCTTGAAATGAACTTCCTCACTTTTTGTCATCTCGCCCGAAAAAGGGTCAGCAATCCACAACGCTGAAGGAATCAGCCTGTGTTTGAGCAGTCAATGGGAAGCAGTTCATCGTACTTTAATAAAAAGCAACTCCCTGAGCCTTAAACACACTCTGGTTTCCCAAAATAAACACCATCATCACTCTCACACCCAAAATCAAACACAACCAAACACAAATCCCACCATCAGGAATAAAACCATCCACACACAGGCGATGCAGCTCCCCTCCCGGCATTTGATCACAAGCAGCCTCCCCTCCTCCCCTCTTGTGTTTATTCTGGGGATTATTTTGACCTAATCTCTTTAGAGCATAATTCAGATTAGATTTTGTGTTATTATTATTGCTATGTCCATTCCCCACAGTCCTGCTGGGATTTCCTGACTGCCGTAGTGCTCCTGTGCTGGTAAAATTGATTAAAACTGCTGACCACTGCCCTAGATAGCGAAGGCTCTGGATAAAAATATAAGCAAACACAGACGATACAGAAGAGCATTTTCTTAAAACATGCACTCTTTAATATAACTGTTGGAGTCGGCACAATGCACAGTGGTGGCCAGTGCTGAAGTCCTACATTCTGCATTCATCCTGGGCTAGAAAAGCAAGCTCTTGAGGTTATTCACACTGAAACACAGCCATAAAGAGAGCAAACAAAAAGACCCTGAATTATCTGCTAATTACCTAAAGCAAGGCTGCGATCGTTCAGTCAAAGCTGCGGCTCCATCTGTATTTGTGCTGCCATACTGGCCTGAAAGTTGCTCAACAATTTGATATTCCGATGCCATGTTTAGTCTCCATTTTTAAGACAGTGTTTAAACACCATCTGCCTTTTACCTCATTCTTTGAGCTCAGTACTCTTAACCAGAGAACCCTTGAATAAATGACAGCGCATGCATAAAATCACAGTGAGTACAGATGATCAAAATACAGGCTTCATTATGTTTGCAGCACGGAGGATCTCATTTTCATTGCTCTTAAAATATTGCATTCAGTTGCAACAATTATGTCAATTTATTTAGTCGTTGTGGCAAATGAACCAATTGACAGTGAATCATGACATAAAGCCTGCTTCTTTTGTGTGTAACAATTTTGCATCCAGTGTGATTGTTTTGCATCCAAGCCCATTAGAGGGAAGGAAAAAAGGTTTAAATAAGCGTTGCAAAAGAAATAATAGACAAATAGTGTGATCTAGCAATAGGAATCCCCTTGCCTTATCGTTCACACTGTGTCATCCAATTCCACAAATACACACCCTGCACATTTTACATCCGCCCACCACCCCACCAGTCTTTTTCCTGCTTGAATTTCTCAATTAAGATGAATTATAAAATTTCACATGGGAATCAGGACTTACAGCACTTATTGCGATGCTACCCAGAGGCGCTCTGTCAATGGCTTAGAGAAGCTTAGTGCTGTGGGTATTTGAGTCTGTGTCTCACAGCCCTCAGACTCTTAATGGACCACACAACATGCAACTTTGACTCTGCATAAGAAAGCGAAGTGAAGGGGTGGATTGGGAGGAGGGGCGGAGAGGAGAGCAAGGTGGAATTTATTGCTCATATGTGAAGGTGGAGAAGATGAAGGAAGTGAGGCAGTGGTGGCATGGGGGCTATGTTTGTGCTAGCTGTGGGGGACTTTGAAGATAGACTGGGCTGCAGTGTACATTTCATTACTCGTTCTCCTCTAGAGGCCCAGGTGTGTGTCACAGCTCCTTTTGTGGGCAGCAGAGCACTAGATGATTAGATGAGCTGCACCTCAGTAAATGGATGCTATTGATCTCCACACCTTGTTATATGGAGCACCTCAGAGCATGATAAGTCTAAGACAAGACGGCATGATGAATCTCACGCTGTCCAAAATTGCCTCTTCTGCTCAGCTTACTTTCTCTGTTTCATCTTCACACTCCTTAAGTACACATCCCATCCACTTTGCTGCTTCCCTGTGTCTTTCTGTCCCTCTTTCCTCCCTTTTTTATTTGCTCCGCTGATTGCTTTCAGTGTCTCCACAGCCATTAAAATGATTGGAGACTGTGTAATGTATATTAATGTGCTTGTATTTTTAGAGTAGTTTAGCTGTGCGCTATAATATTTCATGGGGAGAAAACAGAGTAGCGAGGCTTTGTGCTGGGGTAATTAAATGGAGATTGTGATCTGCTGCTTTTCTATATGCGTATGCAGATAAAACGTGAGTGCCGAAACCTGAGATTTGCCTGTCACGTATGCATCAAAAAGGTGAGAGGTCAAGGGGCCATGAGGAGGTGTGTCGAGAGACTTTATATAGGTGTGCAGGTTTTTCTCAGTGTAGCGTGACATCGTAGTGAAGCACCACTGTAATAACAGTTGAATATTGATCAGTGCAGCCTGGCATAAAGAGTTAGCGGGAAGCTGTGACCTTTGACCTACAGATTAGCACCAATAATTTGCAGGGTTGGCGCATTACGAGGACAGGGCCAGAGCGAACAAGCATAACAGAAAAGACAAAACACCGCCATTATTATTGAATTTCATTAACTAGCCGCCAATTGCTGCGGAGTTAATAAAGCTATGGTGTCGGGCTTAACTTCTGCTTCACGCACATTTGCAGAGCAGCTGCGCGCACTGCGTCTCATTTCATTCCCATCACTCATTCGCTGTTTGTGTGTTTCTGGTTTGATGCTAGCTTGTTAACTATCAGCCCGAGCCTTATTATGCCGCATATAATGCAATTCATAATACCAGACAGAATAAACTATAGCTCACAGTGTGTTTCTGTAGTCTGCTCAGGCGGGCTCATGCTCTCACCTGCACTTCAGCCCATGCTCTATATGAATAGCACACACACACACACACACGCACACACACACACACACTATAAGCTGTTTCTTTGTTGTTGTGAAAAATAGAACCTCTGAAGTCATTCATGCTGAAAAGATTGTAAATTGTGGGAAAAATATAAACACCTTTATGTTTGCAGACTGCCATTGTGCTTCACAAATGACCCATCTGACCGCAACCATATGAGGGTTAAGCTGTTCTATTCTTACAGTTTCCAATGTAGTGCGGTCATTCAAGAGCTACACTTTTTTCCCCTTTTTTGCTCTGTGGGCAAGAAGTCTTACAAAGGCTCACAGAAATGAGAAAGTTTAGGGCTGATGATGTTTTAACCCCTGCATACTTCAAGAATACAATAACTCAAACAGTCCTTCCAGCCGCCAAAAATCAGTGCTTATTTAAAGAGAAAGGATCGCACGGCTGCTTATAAGACACGTGGAATTACTCATAGTGATAAACTTAAAAATAATGATCTTATTCTTCTCAGTTCTGCAGAGCATTTAGCTCGAGTGCTTACTTACCTGTTCTGGTTGACACCTGTTTCCTGGTGCAACAGATTGCTGTTTTCCCACAAGAAAAAAGTGCTATAAAATCAGCTGTGAGAGTGAAAGCAGAGTGATCTGCCTTCATCAAGTGATTACAATCAGCGCTAATGCTGCAACTTTCGCTGGCCATTTAAAAAGTGTTGAGTTTATGGCTTTCGGCTTGTTACAAACGACAAAAAAGGGGAGGGAAAAAAAATCAGCTGAAGCATTTCTATTGTTTGAATCTATTTTTGTGTAAACGTGCTACGTGACAGTGTAGATGGGTTTTCCTTCTACGCTTTTTTTATTTTCCTGCAGAAACAGCTTTATTTGCTAATATATAAATGTAGTGGAGCATAACTGAAAGTGTCTGATGTCGTTATGTGTTGAGCTGAAGGATGCACAGATATTTCTACTATCTGTGATACATTTATTTAAGTTTTTAATGGCATATCTTTGCGTAGCCTCAATGTTTTTTAAGCTCTGATATCTCAGAATGATCCAGACTCGCTATTGTGTACATGAATGAACCCCCCCCCCCCCCCAAAAAAAAGAGCTACATTTCACACAGCCCCCTGTGTGCTGGATATGCAATCCTGTTTAACCTGTTTTTATGTGACACCAGATTCAGCTAATTGCCCTAGCTGTCATACTTTTTCTCTGTCGGTATTGCAAGTCATAGTCATGCATAAAGTGGCTTACTCGGTTTTCTTCCACCTCATTAAGATACAAGCGTTAGATACCTTTCTCTGGTACTTTCACCTAGTTTTGTCTTAGTACCTTCTCTCCCCATTTATCTAGTCTATAAGCAGGGTCTTTGTTTGGCTTTTCATCCTTAAGTAATCAATACTGGCCCTATGAATCCAGGTCATCTTGCTCCTGTGGCTTGTCTGTCCTTCCTGCTCACACCCTCCTCTGTCTTTATCAATCTCTGTCTCTTACTCCCTCTTTTCCTCTCAACAGTCTTTCTCCATTTTTCTGTTCCTCTCTTATTTTTTTCTTGGTATTCATCCATTCATATGTCTTTTTACTCCCGCTCTTCACCTCCTGAAAAATTACTTTGCCCATCTGGACGGAGCTCTGCTCGGCCGTTACGCTATTAGTCCTTGTGCGGCAGTGATTAAAAATAGATCGGCGCACCAAGTCAGAATTCGTAGAGACTTTTCTACCTCTCTGATCTCCTCGTGTTCTCCCCTCCACTCACATGAAACTGTATTAGCTAGAAATGGATATACGATTGAAAGTGAAAAGTTAGCAACAAAATGTTCCAGTCTTATCCGTTTTGTTTTCTGCCCAGAGTCTTTGTGCGTAAGTGCGTATTTGTATTTGTCAGCAGCAGTGAGTGTTTGTCAGTGAGTCTGTGTACCGCCTGCGGACCTCTTCGCTGGGTGCTGTCTCATGTCGAGCTGTGTGTTTGAGAGGCTTGTCGAGGTAAAGCTCCTGTCAACGCCTGGCCGGAGGGAGTGTACTGATGAAAGGCCTCTTCATCATCCTAATGGGATACACAAACCTCTTAACCAGCACTGCTGCCTTGGCTTCGTCTGGGTGAAGCCAAGAGAGACACAGAGAGCGCGCGAGAGGGGGAAGAGAGAGCACTAAGTGACTAGCTGGACCGCACGCACCGAGGACCACACTGAAAACATACACAAGTGCACAGGTCAGAAAAATGCACAGTGCAAACAAAACAATGCTGCTGGGAGTCAGTTGCAGAGGAAGAGTCGTGACTCTGCGCGGCCTTGGGATTGTGAGAGTTTCAGTAGGCCAGGGCCATTAGGATCTGGGACAGAGAGTTAATGCCCTGCTGTTCACTAGAACTATGACAACATGTCCCCTGTCCACTGGCACGGACCCAGGGTAAGGGGACTAGGAACAGGCATGTGCAATATTATACTTTAATCGTGTCATTGCCTTTAACTTTGAGCCGAATTTGAGTTTGAAATTTAAAAAAACAAAGACAAAATTGGAACACCTGGACAAACAGACAAACATCTCCAGAACATCATCTTAGAGCGGTCCATTTTCAGTATCCTCCCCAAATCTATACATGTTCACACCTGAAAGCTGCTCAATAAAACACAATCTGATTTGTTGACTGCTGAGCAGCTCCATTTCAGCAATGGGAGGTTATGGGCCTTGAGAGAGTGAGGTAAGCCCTGCTGTTTTATATTAGCCACCCACACTTCTCCTGTATGTTCAGGTACTAAAGCATATTCTTAGACCATCACTGTCCCAGTCATTTTCAGGGGACAGCAGTACTAGTGTTTCAGGTTACTCCCCTTCTTTGGTCCACACCTAAATATTGGATTGTTTTTTGAAAATTGCATATTGCACAGAGGTTGGATCATCTATGAATGTTTCCTCTGTGGAACAACAAAGGATTCATTAAATCAATTATCATGAAATACTCCACTTACATATGACTCCCGGTGGCACACCTAGAGCCCTTTTTCACTTTGAGAGAGATGTTTCAACAACTATCGGAAAGATCTGTTCTAATGCTGAAAAACTGAAGGTATGAAATAGATATTATTGCCTACATTAAAAAATCAATGTGTTAAATTTATCACTGTAGGTACTTATTGGCATTTAGCTCTAAAGAGCTACTTGTGAAGCCTGTGAGTACATGTAATACTAAAGTATTACACAGTCAAGATGGCAAATTAAGATACAAATACATATCGATTTCTTTAGCAAGTTGCTCACCAAACTTTGAGAAATTTAACACTAATGACTAAAAAAAGGATCTGCCACTGTTAGCTAGCTAGCTAGCAAGTATGGTGACCACTGAGGGGGGGAAGCGAACACATGGAGGGTCTGTCACAATAAGCGCTGCTTCAAACCAATTAGCTTGAAGTGGAAGTGGGTTATAAAGGTCTCCCAACATCAAGTTTGCACCTGTGCAGGATTACTGCCACTAACAGTGAATCTGCAGCACCTTTTTCTTGCTGATCTCTTTTTATAAACAAAACTAGCAAAAAGAAAAGAGTGAGAGACTGTTATAAGTACACCATCAAGGTGTACTTCATACAGCCACACTTATTCACTCATGCACTAAAAATAATGAATAGTCAAAGTATCTAATTTGAGACATAGCAAGTATTGTAAAGTGTTGTAAATTGAGAACGCGCTGTAAACAGCTCATTATCACAGTCAATTTAGTTTTTCTTTTCTGAACTTCAAGAAAAAGTCAGAAAAAAGCTTTTTGCTGACTTTTTGACTTCCACGTGAGTCGGGGTTTGTGGGATTATGCGACTTTGCTTGCCCGCTTGGTTTGACCCAGGCTAGGAGTAGGACACACAGTCAGGGTGTGGATCAAAGCACTTGGCCGCTGCAGGGGGGCAACAGAAGGAGGAGGGACGGACAGAAGAAGGAGAAGCCGCGGAAATCGGGCCTGAGTCTCTCGTCATTATTGTCACAGTGTCACACACTCTGGCCACTCAGTGTCACCATCAGTCTGCGCTGGCCCTGGGCGTCTGGCGGGTGACACTCTGCCTCTTCTTCAATCCGTCCGTCTTTCCCTATTTCAGCTTTTCATCACATGCACAAGCAAGTTTTCTCTCTCATTCACAGCCGCCTACTTTATTTGTCTATGCCAAAGGGATTTTTGTCATCCTCTCCCCATCGCTGCTCTCTATCACCGCCATCCCTGCCAGTCCAGTCATACAGTACAGGTCCTGGCTCGAGGCTGCGCGATGCCCTCTTTTTCGCTCCATCCCAGTCCCCACCCAGTCTTTGGGTCAAGGACGCGTGTGCAGCTGCAAAGAAGAGCAGAGACAAAAAAAACTTTGATATCAGGCAGCAACCACAGCCTCATGAATGATTGATGTGCGAATGCTGACTCATCACACTTGGGAAAGAACCAATATTTTGACCTGAAACATAACAAGATTTAGATTCGTGGAGGAGAGCAGAGACGCGTGCGCACAGGCTGCCCAGGATGCACCAATGTTCCGTTTTCCCTTCGCTGCGATGCAGAGTTATCAGTTCTCACTGTTTCACAATCTGTTAGCAGCAGAGATTGCCAGATATAGAAAAGTTGGCCTGGCCAAAAGTGATAGTCTGTGAGATGCTTCTGCTTTAGTTCTTACTTTTATGTGTGCTGGTGCTGCACTGCGCTGAGATTGCCCGGCAGTCAAATGGTATGGTGTGTTTTTCCCTTCCTATCTTGACCTGCACATTTCCTTGTGAAGTCTGGCTTCCTCTGGGCTTACAATTTTTCTTGCTTGCTTGTTGGGTTTAAAGAAAAAAAACTAAAAGTAGCACAATAACTACAGTAGAAATACAAAATGGACATGTGTGTCTGTTTCTTTTTTTTTAAGTTAACAAATATGCAGAGGAAATATACCTTTAGTTGAGCAAAGAAAATAGTTCCTCTAGTTTTTTTGTCGTCTGGCCTGATTTGAGGGACTGGGTCAGAGTTAAGGCGGGCAGGGAAATGTATCTTGAGAGAATGATGAAGCGGGGCATAAAGGGAATGAAGGGAAAAGATCAAAAGGATAAAACAACCATTAGCTTCACGCGCAAGACTACTTTTGCTTGCAAGACCCTGACATTCTGCAGAGTGAGGAGATTGAATCTCATCTCTTAACTCCTGCCTCTCCATCTGTCCTCTTCTGCTATCACTGCATCACCTCTCATCATCTGTATTCTCCAGCACTGATTTTCTGCCTATTAGTGCCCCACTCCTTACTACGCTTCACCTACTTCCTGGTCTCCCCGTGTAATCTGTGTTTTTCACTTCAACATCTAGTCTAAGCCAAGCTTGTTTTTCAATCATGTTATCCAAGCTCGTTTCGTTTTCTGTGTGCGTTTTGGGAGCGGAGGCCTATTTTCGTCACCTCGAATATACATTGAACGCTACTTTTCAGAATTTCATTGGCAACTTTACAAAGCTGCCTCTCACGAGCTTACACACAGGCGATCCTACAGCATGCTGCTTGTTGTGCACTGCGCATCTAGGGATTTCTCTGATGCAAGGGGACGCAATGAAGGAACAGAGTGACGCCAACCCTGCCGGTGTTTGTGTGGAGTATAATAACGCTTCTACTTTTTAGGTGCTGCTGTTGGGTTTTTGGTTTTTTTGTTTGTCCATGTGTCGCCACCTCTGTCACACTCCCTTTGCAAGTAGTTATTTGCGCGCAAAGATGTCCGTCGGGCGCTGTACACGCTGAGGATATCGGCATCTTCTTGTGTCCTCATATAGACCATCTAAAAACCTCTTTTTTCAGGCCATGAAGGGTCATCGGCGTGACCCGTTGATTTGCTGTCAATCCGGCTCATCTCCTCATCTGTTCATTAGCATGACAGAGGAGCTCTCCTGCCAAAGCAGTTAGTCACAAGAATCAGCCCCTGTCACAACACATTACAACAGCAGCCTTCTCTAATAGCGCTGGCAGTCGTGGCAACCATAGCCAATGCTCAGTGCATGTACACACCCTTGCACACACACTCACACCAATCAAGAGTTGCTCTCGATCTGCACCCAGGGAGTGTTTCTGTATCTCTCTCCATCGTTTTCTACCTCGCTCTTTCCATCCACATATTCTCCCTCCTTCCTTCCTTCCATCCTTCTTTCCTTTCTTCCTTTCCCTGATGCTTGGCTACCCATTTACAGCCTGCCATTAATCTCCCTCTTTCTCCCCTCCTCCTCCTCGCCCTTTCCCTCCATCATTGCCTTACATTAGCGAGGTTACCTGTACTTACCATCCATCTCTCCCATTTTCTAAGTTCTCTCCCTCACTGGCTCTATTTCTGTCACCCTTCTTTCTGCCCCGTGTCTTCATAATGCTCCAAGAGATAGGGACTTTTCATTTTTAATCCATCCATCTTTCCCCTGTGATGTTTTAGTTTACTCTCACTCTCTCCCCACAACTCGATAAGCCCCCTAACACTCTCCTCTCCCTTCATTATCACCTGCTCGGAGTGTCTGGTGTGATTTGTACAGGAAGTTTGATCCGTCCGTCTTTCTCCCTCTCCGGGGAGTTGAGTTGTCATATCAAATAATAAAAGAACCGCATATGTTTTGACGTAATTTGCCGACTCGTCTCACGATCGCAGGTCCCACTTCTTGACGTAGCGCATGGTAACGTGGCAAGACCCTAAGACAAAATCAGAAACATGAGCTGAATTTAAATTTTTCAAACAGAGCACAAATTTTAAAGTGCACAAATTGTAAAAGATGGCCATTCTGATCATTTACTTGAGGCCAAATGAAAGAGCAGCGAGGACCCAGAATGCAGCTCTGTGCACCAATTAAGGGTGTTCTGGTGAAGGACGTGTAATTTGACTGTGTGTGTGTCTCCAGTCTTGCCGTAATCTCTGAGTGGGGTGGACTTACTGGTTTTGGTGAGGTTCATGTATGCGTGAGGTCAGGTGCTTATCTCCACCTGTGTGTGGGTGTATATGTTTGTGAGAGAAACAAAAGTGGGGTGAGAGAGCAGAGTTTTGCCTTTAAGGCAGAAACTGTCTGTTCTAAAGGAGTGGCCACTGGTATTGACTGGAATTTAAAAGCAACCCTCCTCCCTACACACATTTACACACAAATAGAAGTGCGCCTGCTATACATGTAGTAGTTACTTTCATCAAAAAGTAGCCTTTATGCATTCTGATGCAAAGTTTCATGCTTACATGCATAGTCAAGGGCTTCATAACACGTGGGATTTAATGTCAAAGAGATCTTTAGGAAAGAAATTGAAGGCTGTATGCACTACATTCATGATGCCACCTCCGCTGTTTGTCCTGTGAGTGGTCTCTAAGCTCTAAGTGTGTGTGTGTGTGTAAGGAGTAATCAGTTCAAGGAGTTATGAGAGAGGACAGAAGAATGACCCGGTGAGCGAAGGGGGAGGTAGACTGTTGCAGAAGTTGGGAGAGAGGTGGATTAGAGGACAGGAGAGGAGGGTGAGGTGGGGGCACAGACCAGCCAAAGCAGAGAGAAACCAATGCAAGTACAGCGGGATGGAGGGTGAAGCGCCGGTTGGGGAGGGTAGGCAGGATAGGGTGGGTAATTACAGGGGCCCAGAGAGGAGAGGCCTGTAATCAGTCTGCCCTCAGGAAGGAATGCAGCTCATCTTCTCATGTAATTACGGCCATTTAAACGGCTCCGGCTTCCAAACACTCATCCCACTCAACTGCTTACCTATTCACTATACATGCTTGCACACACACGCATACACAGAGACACCGTGAGACAATCAGCGACAGAAACGGACAGATTTTTAGGAAAAACTTCCAAATGGAGGAAACGAGGAGACAGACTGTGGGCAATGTGTGAGCGTGTGTAGCTGCAGAGTTGATAGCCGTGTAGACTGCAGGCCTCTAGAGGAGAGGACTCCATGTGAATACCCACCATGGCAACCAGCCACTCCGGGTAGATTTGCGCAATTCTCATCAAGCAGCTGTGCAGTGGGAGAGTAGGCCAGCAATGGCGCCTTGCACTCAGCTCGTGCACTTGGATCTACACGTGCAGTAGGAAGGGCAAGAGTCGCGTTCTCATTCGCGTGAGCTTGACCTCCAAGTAACAGTTGTGATGCTGGTCTGTAATTTTGAGAGGACGACAATATTTGTCTCAGCCCTCTCTAACCCCCTGTCTACATCTGCAAAAGTGATTGATAGCACTGTTTGTGTACGCCTGTGTTCCCATGCAGTAGGTGGTCGTCAGGGCATACACAAACAGCACAGAGCCACTTTTTGATGGGCCATGATTAATGAGCTCAGTGGGGGGTGGCGCCCCCTAGCTGTGACAGAGCACACTTTCAGCCATGATGTATCCCCCCCCCTCAGTCCCCGCGTCTATTCAAATGCACCAGTAGCAGCAGTGGGCTCACAGCTACAACACAAGCCCAAATCCTCTTAGCGCTCCCACTCTCACAGTCACACTCACCCACACATCCAAAAACACAGTCGCAGAAGCTCGCTTATAGATGGGGGGGGGGGCACTGTCAGTTACATGCACGGTGAGTAAATATATTCTATAGATTGCTGCAAACACACCCACCATGTCGCTCTTTTACACACACGCTTTGAATATAGTGTGGGTCCATGTGAAACAACCACGTAATTCTCCAGTATTCACCCAGTTATCAGCAAAAACCACCACTGTCTGTCCCTCTTTCATTTACTGCCTTATTTACCGTTTGTAACCATGTAGTTAGGTAACATGTTTACGTGTGTTTCTGTGCATTTCCCCCCACCAGCATCGCCTCCAAGAGGACTGGTTAAGTAATATTATGACAGGATATGTTTGTGGGAAGAAATGACACAGGAGGCGAGTCCTTTGAAAAAAAAAAAAGTGGGGGGCAGGTCACGCTTCATTTACAATTAGATGGTTGTAGGGCAACACACCTTGCAGATAAGAGTGTAGGATAACATTCTGTATACAATCAGATCGGTAAATGAGGTCTTTGTTGTGTTGCATCTGTGTGTGTCTGTGTGTGTCTGCATGCATATGTGTTACTATGTCCTCAGGCTTCCTCGCTCTCTCCTGCTGCCACCGGGACATACTGGATGGACAAGCGAAGGATTTCTGTCACTGTGCATCTCCATCACCTGCTCGGCCTTCCTCCTCTGCCAATCTGCTTTTCTTGCCTCCTGTCACCTCACTGTCTCTCTCTCTCTCTCTCCCAAACACACCTTTTCTTTTCTGCTTACTGCCTCGCACAGATTCTATCTTTCTTGCCCGCTCGCGCACAAGCCCTGCACAGTTAATTAAACTCATGCACTCGTATCTTGATGAAACGATCGGCTTCACACCCCACAGAAATAGCCGCTCTGCAGGTGTCCTCATTAGCATGTTGGAAGCAATCAAAGGTGTGACATTTCCACTGCTATGATGAACTTCCAACAAGTTGCATCTCACACGTTCCTATGAAAAATATACAGAAAGGGTGGCAAAGCATTAACAATGTGTGTGTTGTCATATAGTCTTCAGTGCCATTCTCAGAAAATGCCGGCATCATGGGTCTGACAGAGAAACAGATTTCTGTCATTTTACTCATAAGTTACTTTTACATTAATGTTCCTCGTGGTTCATTGTCAGATTCGTAAAACTGCTGTCACAACTTTTATACAAAACTAAACACGTCTTTATATTTGAAAGCAGTCTAAAAGAGTCTAAAAGTACTCTCACACCAAAGTCCTGTGAAGTAACTTACAAATATAGCAGCTAGCATAGCTAATATGTGAAAAATTACAGCTGAAATCTGTCTTATCATTCATGTTGGAACAATGGAGCAGCAAACTATGGCATATATGGACCTATTCAGAGGTGTATAGCACAATTCAAAAACTTCTTTTACAAAATGAGCCCATGCTTTTCAAGTTTACAACTTCTGCACAACACATCAGCTGCTGTGGTCACTGTTTGACAATGTCCGTGACACTAATATCACTATTACTGTGTTTGCCTAATGCAACATTTATTGTGTATTGTAAATAGCTGATAAAAAGTTAAAATGTCAACCAACAGTGTGAAAAAGCCCTGTTTCTGTGACAACAACTTACCCAGCTGCCTAATTACCTCAAGAAGAAGCTCTCAACATCTAATGGAAGGTTTCGCGATCATCATCCTTGAATTCAACTTCTTATTCGCTGGCAACAGATGTGCTAAAGTTAGCTGCAGGTCTTTCTGTGAATTTGGCTTCTAGGCTATCAAATGTGGTCGTCTCTTCAGCTTTTAGATATATTTTGTGGCTGAGGTTCTTTACTCAGGGGGCAGCACAGTGGTTAGCCCTGCTTTTTCCCAAAGACCTTGCAAGAAGGTCAGAGGAAATTCCATCATCGGGTCGGGGCATTTCTGTGTGAGTTTGTATGTTCTCCCTGTGTTTACGTGGGTGCACTCTGGGTACTCTTCCTCGCAAGTCTAAAGATATGCAGTTAGCACAGTCGTAGGAATGAATGTGCGTGCGAATGGTTGTCTGTCTCTCTGTTAGATAGCCCCATGTCAGCTGGGATAGGCTCCCCGAAGTAAGGTTTAGTGAGTAGGAAAATATATAAGCAGATTTATGTGTTTTGTGTTCTTTAAAAAGCTTTTAATTGGTCAATATTTGACAAAAAATTAGTATTTTCAGTCTCTACTAGCTAATTGTTTAACAAAAGAAAGGTGGCAGTTCCACTTTTAACAGAGCCGACTGTAGAGATTCTTTAAAAAGATTGAAGCTAATTACACAAATTACAATATGTAACTGGTTTCTTTTTTTTTTTACCAACTTTAGAGTATTTCAGTATGCAAATTGCAAGAAATTACTCTCTCTTGCATGGCTGAGGCACTATTGTGTTCACAAAATCGCATAACCTACAAACACCTCCCGTAGTACTTTAAAACACATATACATATGTAACACATATGTAACATGCAACTTCTTTTGGTGCTTTGCTACTGGAAACTGAATTTCCCAGAGGAACTCACCCAAGCGATTAATAAAGTTTTATCTATCTATCTATCTATCTAAAGTTTCTGCTATAGTATTGCTATGACCGTATTTTGCCAGGATGACAAACACTCACGAAGGCTCGCAAGGTGAAAGCAATACCAGCCGCGCTGTCGCCGCTAGTAATCATGAAGCACATGAAGGGGAGTTCGTGTGCCTGCTGGTGCGAGAGAGGAAGTCTGTTAGTTAGAGAGTCACCATGGTGAGTACAAAGAAGCGGGCTGCAGAGACATGTGAAGCCGCTGCAGGTTCACATCTTGGTGGCAGTATCAAAATACCCAAACAAGAGCTTTCAAGGCTAACATTTGGAAGACTTGATGAGAGAGCACACAGAGTTGGAGCTGTGGTGCTCTTAGCAGGAAATCAAATTCTGCTTCCTGCCTCCTGACGACTCACAGCAATCGTGATGAAATGAAAATAATGGCACTGTTAGTCACTGGTGAATTAATGACATTTCCTATTAAAAGATGACCAATTTTGCCCGCTGTCTGCGCTCAAAAGGGCTGCTTATGTTGTAAGCGTTTCTGCGAGTGTGTGCGTGTTCGGTCAGATGGGTGAACCGCATGACTCCTCACACTCCGTCTGCCTTTGTTGATGTGAGAAGCGATGCTGTGTCGCTCCAACCTGTACTCATGTCGCCTTGTGCCCTGCTTGACGCCAAAATACACACACACTGTGACTGCCCCACTCACATGTGCAGTGATTCTCCATCAGATCCTTCTAAGTCTCCACACATGCTTCTTTCCAGTCTTCACATCTCTTCACTTTATCTTTTTTACTTCCTCCCTGGTTTCTTCTCTCTCCTCTTGTACCATTTTTTTCAAGCTGATGAGGATGAGATCAGGCTGAATATCAATCACTCAATGTAATTGTCCTTTAAGGAAGGCAAGGAGAGACTGTCTTCCTCCATCAATCTCTGTCTCTTTCGACCTGCCTCTGTGTAGTGTGTGCAACTCGTACCCCGGGGCTTCCTCTCAAGAATGATGATAATGAGGTGGATAGGGTGAGGATGATGTATAACGTCAATGTTGCATAATGGCTGTTGATCACTGTATTAATTGGTCTTGTTTTCTTAGTCATAAGCAGTGTTGTCACATTTGACCATCTGTCCTCACAGCTGTTTGACCTCAGTGGGCTGAGTAGAACCGGACAGTGAAAATATGTAATATGGTTTAACATTCTGCCACTTTCATATTTTTACATATGTCATTTTGCAGTGGCTGATTCCTCTTACAGTAGTATATAGATAATAAAAAACTATGTTGTCATAAAAAGGAAATAAAACAAGACAAAAACACCAAAACAATAAACAGGAATAGTACTTATAGAGTACTTCCCTACTCTTACTGAGCACTCAAAGCCACAATCAGCCATTCACACGCACACACACGTTCGCACTGCACTTTATCCTGTGCCTTCGAGTGCTTTTACCTATCACACACGTTGAGTCGGATGCATTGGCGGCAATTTATATCCTGCCTCAGGACACTTCAGCGTGTAATGTGGATCAAACCGCTGACCTTTCAACGAGCAGTTGATCAGCTCTGCCTCCTGGGCCACAGCGACCCCTACTCTTAGGCTCTGTTAACAAAACCTGTAATATTTTGTACGGGGCTATGAAGTCGGTCCTTAACAGGCTGCCTGTTGTGCTTTTCGGTTAGATGTAATGCCACTTCTTGTTCCCACTGTTTGTAATCAAAGTCAACATCTGGCTCGTTAGTGTTAATGTTTCCACAGCAGAGCTGTGAAGTGCTGCCTTGAGACATATTCTTCCAAATTCTGTGCCACAAATGAAGCCGTGGCTGGGAGAAAAAACACCTGTTAGCCTTGAGTATCTTTGCCTCACCTGTTTCCCTGAGATTGTGTGCGTAGGGTCTGATCTCCGCCTCCAATGAAAGCCAAGCAGAGTGACCAGAAGTGACAGCAAAACGAGTCAGATTATTTAAAACTGATAAAATTTTAAACACCATACGCAGCTCCTGTCCAAGTTGCTTTTGGTCCTATCTGGCCGGCACCATAATGTTTGCCTCGCTGAAGAGATTTAGCGTCAGAACGAATAAATCGTGTCTTATATTAATATTTTGCATCAAATGTTTAAGAGAATGAGTAACAAGGGGCCCATTTCTTACAGGTTCCTTCTCCATATGCTGCCTGGTGGCCAATAATAAAACACATTCAAACACGCTGAAAAGCCACAGCGGGTATTTTTGTCTGTTTACCGGTTTAGCAGCATTTGAAAAATTCATATCATGCATGAAATTACTGGCTGGTGTGCTGCTGCATCCAGTACAGCACCCAGCACTGGGGTTGGTTGTGCTTCGTAGTTGGGCCCATGTTTTCTTTGCATGTGTATTTTTCATTAAAGTAAGATGTCATTTGAAGTTGAATGGACACAGCAAAGTGCTTTGAATCCAGGAGGCAAGAGGGAAGGAAGACTGGAGTCAGGGGAGGGCAAGAAGGAAAGCATTGCCATGTCATATACTCCAATGGAAAGCAGAGGCGAGGCGGTGGGATGCTGCACCGCCGATTGTTTGTTTCTGATATAACTCAGATTTTTGTTTCTATAAAAAAAAATGAAAACTTCATGATCTTGCCAAACACAACTTAACCCCGTCTCGTTTGTAGTATTTCTCTGTCGCTCGACCTCTTCAAAGTACTCTTCCTCCTGTGCTTTATTCTCTCATGCTTGCTTTTCCCTACTTCTGAGTGCAGTGTTGGGATAGTGAGGGCACTGAAGGGGACAGTAATGACTAACTCTGTAAAGGTAATGATAAAGTACAGACGCTTTAGACTCCACTCTGGCTAGAGGCGCTGGGGCTAAGAAAATTACAGTCATTCATGTGTGTGTGTGTGTGTGTGTGTGTGTGTGTGTGTGTGTGTGTGTGTGTGTGTGTGTGAGAGAGAGAGAGAGAATGAGGAGCAAAAGAAAAGAGAGGGCAGAGAGAACAACAGAGAGTTTCACAGGCTTAGACAAAGACAGACATTGCTGTGATTCATTTCCCTTGCCAGTTATTATAGCTGTCCAGTGTGTGTGAATTTGTGTGTGTGTGTGTGTGCGCGCGTGCCTTATTGTCTCTCTGCTCACCACTTGGCTTTGAGTGTCTCTTGACCTGTCTTTGGCCAGCTCTCTTGTCTTCCCATCCTGTCACCCCTGTCCAGACGCCCTCTGTCTTTCTCCCACGCAGTCCTGCCTTGAAGTGACCACTGTCACTTCAACTCTCCGTTACGGCGTACTGAAGCTCTGCACTTCACCACACAGTCAAACGTGAAGGAGGGGACTCCTTCATTTGCAGATGAGTTCAGCATGCATGAATAAGAGTGGTTGAGAATGCTCCGTATAACTATAGGTTGTCATCTAGTGTCTGGGTCTACTTGTGCCTATGTGTTCACACAATTGTGTGCTCTAGAAAGGAATACTCAGAAGCCTGTGTTTGCTGTCTAGCTGTCTGCTGTCTGTCATTAGAGTAATAAAAGACTTGCTGTGCTGCACGGTGAGGAGTTCTTGTCTTTAAGGCTCCTCCATTCCGCACAAATTGCCAGCTGCTGAGCTCTGATGGATGTTTGTATGGTGGCCCAAAAACACAGGTTCTACTTTAAACCCCTAGCTCCATTATCCCAGACAGAGATGCAGGGGAGAAAAAGGGGTGTCTGTCTGTCCGTCTCCTTCCTCTGTCATCTAAAAGTGTTTTAATTAAACTGTGCCTCTCTGCAGGCCTCAGAGCGCACACGCGCGCGCACACACAGACACGGCACAGAGAGGGAGGTTTATCCAAATACGCAGTGCTCTCCTTCCATTCTGTCTCCGGCTGAACCGCCGCCTCTCTTTTGTTTGTCTTTCTGCAACCGTTCTTTTTCTGCCTTTCCTCCTTCTCTCTCCGTGCCCCCTCTCATCGCGCCTGAAGAGTGACAGGCTGTGTTTTCAGCCGATGTTTGAACACAGAGCGATCAATGCCGGACAAAGGGAAAAGAGCGGGGGAGTGGGGCGGGGAGGGGCGACACAATTGGTTATTGACAGAGAATACAAAGTTTGAGGGACTGGAGGCGACAGCTTAGCAGGGAGAGAGGAACCGAGAGAGGGAGAGAGGCATGCCAGTGAATGCGATTCATGTTCATGGTTAAGCATCACGTTCTGATGTGTTAACTTCCATTATTCATAATTGTTTGTGTTTACCTGCTGGTATCCTCAGCATTGTGCATGCTTAATTGAGCGTATATAAGTGACGTAAAAGTGCGAACACCTGCTCTAAGGAACAAGTGGTGTTTGTTCCTGTGTTTCTATTTGTTTCGCTGTATTCCTCGGAAACTCCTTGAGGATCGCCCTTGGCATTTAGAAAAAAAAAAGTCTAGTATGATGAAGCCACTCTCGTTGAACTAAAGTAAAATTTAGTTTTAGGTGTCCATCACTGACACAAATATTGCACTGGTGGCTAGCTGGATCGTTTACGATGCATTAATGCTCAGTGAAACAGAAAAAAAGTATTTGAAAACCTTTATTGATCACGTTGAGCTCATCATCACCGTCAGCATTTCTGCTTTTACTGTACACTGCCGAGGTCTGGGTGGGTTAAAAGGTGAGGGTTCAGTTTAAGGTCACAGGTGATTGCAGTGACTGGAACAATGAAGTGTTTGCGTGGGACAGAGAAAAGAGTCAAAAACAAGACGCTCCAAAACAGCGATCTATCCTGGATCTCTGGCTAGCCCTCAGTTGTTGGTAATTTTACTTTTACCTCAGCTAGACTTTTTATCGTCATATAGATTTGACTTTACTTGAAGATGGTACAGCCTCCTGAATATCATAAATCCTTGCTGGCCTTGGTTTCAATCCTGCTACAATTTTTCTCTCCTGCTTCCTCTGCGAGCTCTGCGCTCTGCTTTGCTTTCCCTAATGTCTCAGACAGAATCTGTCAAGGGAAACAGTGGGATGAGAGTGGGCAAGTGCTCACTTTCCTAAAATAGGAGATGGTATCTTTCTAAGTACTTTCTCTTGTTCCCTGGTTGTAGAATACCTGATCAGGTTGAGGCTTGATACATTTTGAAAACTGAACACTGCAAATCTGCCTTGTTTAAATCTCGTAGTTTAAAAGCAGCTGAATTTGCTCACGCATCTCTCTCTCTCTTTTGTTTTAGCCATTCTGAATATAGAGGATGAGATTTGAGAACTGCAAGGCTGTAAGGCTGTAGTGTAGGAAAAGCACAGTTTCCAGTGAGCGGCTCCCACATATGTGAATTCATCTGTAGGCATGCATGTGAAGTGAAGACAGCGCACCGAGTTCGATATGCCTTTAGCTTTTGGATTATCCTGACTGGAGAAAATGTAAATCTTCTTCACGTTAATGCTCATTGAATCCACATCATTTTTACAACCAGGTAAAAACAAGTTTTCTGCTGTAAAGTCAGACATATTAAAAATTTATAAGAACCTGTATTCCTCAGAAATGCAAGGGATGGGACCAGTATGATAGAGTGGGGCAAAATTAAAGGGAAACCTGGACTCCTCATCTCTACAATGAGGGGATCCAATGGCTGTTATGCCATGAGGGCCATTTTCCTGCTTCAATTCAGGTCAAATTATCCCCTTATAGAGAAGGGTCCCTGCAAATGAGTATAAATTGTCATCTTTAGGCTATGACTAGTCATTTTTAGACTGATGGTAGTGGTCTGTTCCAAAATGACAGTGCTACAGAGGCCCTGAGAGGTCAAACACACTGCAACTTAAGAAAACACAAGCAAATAGTAAAACACTTTAAATGAATGCAAAACAGACAATGGAAGTAAAACATTTAATCAAAAAAACTCTGAAGAAGCACTATATAAGACCCAGTCCATTTACCATTGTGATTATTATCATGAGATGAGAACACACATTCCCTGCAGCTTTTTCATCCTTACAAAAGTCTCAGTTTCTGTCACTTTTGCAGCTTTTATTGTCACATTATTGTCTTCCCCAAATCACTGCCATTCTGTTTTTTGAGCGTTTGCAGAGTTTTTCTACTTGCTGGTGGTGCTTAAATTGCAGTGTGTCTGACCTCCCAGGGGCTCTCATCTAAAGGGGTCTTTGAATGTTTTGGTGAGAGATAAGCTGACGTGAATCGTCAACAAAATACTAAATGAGCGACTATATTTGGGGAAAATGTTTGAGGCACTTGTAGCTCAAATGCCAAAATGCACCGAAGCTGTTCAGTGTCCCAACAGTTTTTATTTGTTTTGCCTTTCATTTGTCACCTGTGTGTAGCTGTTCAACAAAACGAGAGAACATTTGGAGCACATGCTGACCTATTGCAGCTTTCAAAGTATGCCTACACTTTTTATGTATGTGCTACTTTTGTGCTAACTTTTCATGTTCAAAGCAGACCCTTATATCCCTGCCGTGCTGTCACACGGTCTTTTCCAGTCCACCTGTGCACCTACACACTCGTGCACACAAGGGTACAGTTCATGTAATACATATATGAGTTGCAGCACGGTTTATTTTTATACATTATTGTAATATTCTTGAAGCTGTCCAGGCCATTTTATTTATTTTGACTACTGTCACAACTTTTCCTATTTATCTGTATAGCACGTATTTTGTCACGCATTATCAGTCCATATACACAAATCTGTCTTCTGCAATAAACATCATTGATATACTGCTTGGGATCTACTCATCATCATTAGAGTACCGCGTCTGACAAAAGAGGTCAGAAAGACTGTGTCCTTCCTGCCAGGAAAAGCTTTTGACAGCTTTTCCAAGACGGACGTGTCACATCGAAAATGTCATGGGATAATGTGCGATCAACAGGACTGACCCGCAGAAGGTCAGCGGCTCTCTGCTCCAGCTGAGAAGCACAGACTCTTCCAGAGAAACTAGAGCAGGGGGTCTGCCTTGTCCAGATTGCTGGTTTTACAGGGAGGCAAAAATGTCACTGTACTCCTTCCATGACGGTACAAACGATCAGCACCTTAAATGTCTTCTTGAAATGCACTTACAGAGTGGCTTTCCCCCGAAGCTTGAGAGGGGCACACAAAATAAGCTGTCATACAGACATTTTCTCTCTTTCGATGTGTGATAGGTTAGTGATATGGACAAATTTGGCATTTTGCTTTTTCCATACCTCCTCGTCAGTGAGGTCAGCGACCAGGAGAAGCCACAGATTTGCCATAGATCAGATTCACTGCACTGGTCTTTTGTCAGGTCGGTAAATAATTTCTATCCCCCCCCCCTTTTTTTTTTCTCCAGAGAGCAGCGACTACAGCGAGGCCGAGGTTCTTCCTGACTCCTTCCCGTCAGCGCCGGCAGAACCTCTCCCAGAATTCCTGCTAGAACCCGAGGATGCTTTCATAGTGAAGAACCGTCCAGTCCAGCTGCGCTGCCGGGCGTCACCCGCCACCCAAATCTACTTCAAATGTAACGGAGAGTGGGTGAACCAAAACGATCACGTCACTAGAGAGAGTCTGGACCAGATCACAGGTGAAGACCTGCACGCTCACACACTGTAAACACTCACACACATACACACACAGTAATGTCACCTTGTATTTTACAGACATAAACATCATCCTCAATTACTAACATCATTTTCAACTACATAATCCATTAGCTCCTATAGGATTTTATGTGCACGTTAACTGCTTTTGGCCTGCAGCCAATGCATTATTTATATGCACTGTGAAAAATGTGCCTCACTAATTTCTCACTCTCCTGCTCTTCCCATGTCTCTCTTCTCTCTCTCTCTCTCGCTCCCTTTCTCACTCTGCACAGGCCTGGTGGTGCGGGAGGTGGACATCTCAGTGTCGAGGACCCAGGTGGAGGAGCTGTTCGGACTGGAGGACTACTGGTGCCAGTGTGTGGCCTGGAGCTCAGCTGGCACCACCAAGAGCAGCCGCGCCTACGTTCGCATTGCATGTCAGTATCAAGGCGGCGTGTTTTCACATGCTGCACATATGCGTGTGAGAGACAGAGTGAGAGAGCAAGAGGAAGAGAAACAGCGAAAGGGCAAATGTTTTCAACTTTCTCCTTGTCACACGCGTCAGTTTAAGTATATATGCAAATAAATTGCCGTGACACTCCATCTTGATCCCTGGTGGTAATGTGGGGCGCGGTGTGATTGACACGTCGCATGTTTATGAGAGTCTGGAGTGTGGAAAAATGACACAGTTACTGAGGCTTTTGGGGGCTTTGCCTGGTGTGTGTGTGTGTGTGTGTGCGTGTGACAGGCAGTGTCGCTGAGATAAACTGAGTGTCACTCTCTGCTGTCACAGGGCAGCCTTCACTAACCGCTGACTGCATGTGTGTCGCCCTCTGTAGACTTGAGAAAAAACTTTGAACAGGAGCCTTTGGGGCGGGAGGTGCGTCTTGAGCAGGAGGTGCTGCTGCAGTGTCGCCCCCCAGAGGGCATGCCTGCTGCCGAGGTAAATGCTTTTCTCCCCACCGTCACTCTCATCACCTACAGATGAGGACTGAATTTTTAACCCCCCTATGAAATTTAAAGTCTTTGTCAAAACTTTACCAAGGACTTTTTTTTAAAGAGCATAGGGTTTTCAACATTACAGCATTTCTACACATACTAGCTCTCTTTAGAGAGCATAAATTATCTCTATTTGCACACAATAACAGAATTATTTCAGAAAAAAGTGATAAAAGCCAAGATTATTAGCCTCCTGAAAAACTGACCTTTTTATTGAGGCGTATTACAAAACTAAGGGTTATCGTCCAATTTACACACAGCATAAAAACTTCAGCAAGGGTTTGAGCTGTCACTTGAGAAAGCATCACAGCAAAAACAAAAGAAATCTGTTTAGACTTAAGAAAAAGAGTTGCTGATGCTCGCAAAGCAGGAGATGGATTTACAAAGTTATCGCAGCATTTCCAAGTGTCAAGAACTGGAGGGAGAAGTATGATCATGAAATTCAAAGCGAGCCATACAGTACAGAACAAGCCTGGGAGAGGCAGGAAGCAAAAGATTTCAAAGCCTCTGGAAAGAAAAGTAGTGAGAGATGAGTCTAAAGACCCCAGAATAACTGCCAAGACACTAGTGAATGATTTAGCGACGTCAGGAACATGAGATGAAACTGGAGCGCTTTAACCGCAGAAGCGCTGCTTATGTTTGGAGAAAGAAAGGAGAGACATACAACCCAAAGAGCAGTGACCCCATCGTGAAACATGGTGGTGGGAGTATTATGCTTGAGTATGACTGAAAGTAAGAATCCTGACAAGATAGAAGGAATCAGGAAGAAAAATGGATATGTGAAGATTTTGAAAGAAAACTTTCAAAGAGAACTACCTCCAAATGCTCAAAGTGAACGTTACTGACTGACCTGCACAAAACTCTGACTTGAATCTTAATGAAAAATCTGTGGGGTGAACTGAAGGTCCATGCCAGAAGACCATGAAATCTGAACTGCAGGCTGTTATGCAGCAAAAAGGACGCACAATTGACCATTAGCATTGGGAGAGCTAATCATTTTGACCCTGGTAGTTTTTGTGTTTTCTGAATAAAAATCGTATTTATGTGCAAAGTAAAATATTATAAGCATCCAAACAAAGACACGCATGTTTGGAAAAGCTGTGTTAAAGAATTCCTTGCTCTGTTTAACGGCACTTTGGAAATACTTTTAAAGAATGAATTTTTCATAGGGGGGCTAATTTGTTCCTCTTCTGTAGCCTTTTCAACACTTTCACACTCATATTTTTCTTCTTGATTCTGATGAGCAATAAACAGCTCAAATCCTTTTGTGTTGTGTTGTTTTGATTTCAGATTTATGCTGTGCAATCTGCAACAGCATAAAACAAAAGAAAAGAAAGTAAAGGGCGAGATGCTGACATTTTGACACCATCAATAAAAGAGTCACTAAAACACGCAAAGAAATATGCTTGTGTCATGTTTTAACACCAAGCTAGTCTAACTGTAAAACCTTGTATCTGAATTGCTTATTTTACCCACATTTGTATTGTGAAAGCTGTCTTTTTCTTTATAGATACCTATTAACCAGGAGAATTTTGACATAAAAAGCATGTTACGTAAATTTCAAAATAAAAGCAAATTGGTTTAATTATAAAATTATACCAATTTTGTTAATTTAATCGGTTAGTTATGGATTTTTGCCCATTAAAAAGGCAAAAATTAGTCAAAATAAAAGTGAATGAAAGACATTTTTTGAGAGAAGAAACAAATTTGTGTTTTTGCTTGGCAAAAACAATCACATTTTGACTGCGTGTTTGATCAATACTTTGTGTTGTGATGGCTTGATACACTGCAGGTTTACCGTGTTTACTGAATGGCTCTGTGCGTGGTGAGATGACTCATATTTATTCATGCACACCTGCTGATTTTATGTGAAAAAAAAAATACCTGCCAAAGAAACATTTGAGTCAAAACTAAAATAACATCGAGCATCTGAGACTGTGAGAGCTAATTTCTTGTTTTCTATATTTACTCATTGTGAGTGTGAAGCGCCTGATTTGTAATTTTATTTATTTATTTTTTATGTTGGATAATTATAACTTTCATAACCTTTTTGAGGTTTCCTCATCTTTATTTCAGCGGTATGTGTCGGCCTATTCTTGCTTGTCTCCAGGTTGACTGGCTGAAAAATGAGGACGTCATTGATCCATCGCAGGACTCCAATTTTCTGATCACGATTGATCACGATCTGATCATCAAGCAGGCCAGACTTTCGGACACGGCTAACTACACCTGTGTGGCTCGAAATGTGGTTGCCAAAAGACGCAGCAGCACAGCTACGCTTATTGTTTATGGTAACACATCCGTTTCGCACCCCTCCACACCTCACACCTCCTCACATTAATGACACGTTTGCTTTGGATTAAAGAAAAAAACTATGAAATGCTGGTTATGAATTCGACTTGTGACAACCTGTAGCCATTATCAGAATCATCTGTTTGGTTCTTTGGTTTAGTGCTGAGCAATAACTGACTGAAAAAAACAAAAAATTGTAATTTTAGCCCCTCTTGTGTAAATCTTTAATACTCAGTAAACTTAATTAATGGTAGAATGTTTTCAGTAGATGTATATTAGCAGTTAAACCACTAAAACAAATTTAAAGTTCTGCTGGTAAACCTTTGATCTTTGGACGAGTTTAGATTATTTTTACTTTTATGATTATTAGAATATTATTACCAACATTACTGTAGACCAAGCAACTCCACTTTCTGCAACTGCAGCAGCCTCTCCCCACCAGGAGAGTGAACGATGCACACAAGAAATACTTAAATCGAGCACCCACATCATGCACCAAAAGCACAGCTTTACCCTACAAGCAACATGATCCCAAGCATCCACTGCCAATGCACTGCTTTGAAAAATCAAATCTCCTATCAGGGCCCTACACAATATCAAGCATGTTGTTTTAATGTTGCACCTGATTGGTGTAAGTGTGGTAGACAGATTTCAGTAAATATACCTCAGGAGGTGATCCTGGCCATCACTCACTGATATGTATGTTAAATATAATAGCAAGAGTTGATAAAGTGATTGTCATGAATGTTAAAAATCATCCACGTATTAACTTTCAGACTTGCTCACTTTGTCTCATTTTGTGCGTCTCAGTGAGCGGAGGTTGGTCTTCTTGGACGGAGTGGTCGGAGTGCAACGCTCGCTGTGGGCGTGGCTGGCAGCGTCGGACACGCAGTTGCACCAATCCGGCCCCTTTGAACGGAGGAGCCTTCTGTGAGGGCCCGCCGGTACAGAGAGTAACTTGCACCACGCTATGCCCAGGTGAAGACCAGATACTCATTTGTTGATTTCTAAAATGTTCAGATTTTAAGTAAACAAACAGCTGCCAGTTTTGTTCCTCAGCTGGAGATAATTTATCTGAAAGTGCTCTATTGAGGTGATACGGTACTATGAGGTATTTAAGATAAGATAGGGCCTGATTCATCGAGACCTTGTATCTGAGGAGAAGGATTTAATGTCCATTCAGGATTTAACAGTTAAGAGAAGCCAGTATTGGAGAAAAAAGCTCTTCTTTTTGGATCAACCAAAGGCTTTTCAGGGAGCATTTAAAGTGGCCTGACAATAATGAATTAGATGAATTATTGAATTGAACTAGTTTTTCAGCATCACTCTGAGACAGGACGTTTCTAATTTTAGAGATATTGTGCAAATGCAAGAAAGCAGACCTTAACATTTGTTTAAGATGCTCATTGAAAGACAAATCATGATTTAAAGAAATCCTCCCAGTGTTTCTGGATGCCTGATTAATGCAATCGAGTCTAAGTACCTGATTAGACACCAGGCCTAGATCTTTGCTTTCTCCATTCACCATTCAATTTCAATAAACATTGTCTGATCATATTTGAGGTTGTGGTCCATGTTAGAGAAAACCAGACGACTGTTTACTCCATCATAACTTTTCCCAAAGAGCACAGAGGAGTGTTTTCTCTTGCGAAAGCTGTGGCTTCACTGTTAAGAGGTGCCTGCACTGGGAACACAGTGCAATGTTGTACAGTCACATAACATCCTGTCTAGACCACCCTAACTCCAAAGCACAGAATGTTTTTTTTTTTTTTTGTGCAAAATTGTTAAATTATGCACTTCGAGCCATTACATATGCATCAGACTGCATTATAACAGCATACCCAACTCCCCTTTACCCGAAGCGATTAAACTGTTTTGCTGTTGGCTTACTGTAAAATGACTCACATCTCTGTTTTCATTCCAGTGGATGGAGGATGGACTGAGTGGGCAAAGTGGTCCGCCTGTGGGACAGAGTGCACCCACTGGCGCAGCCGAGAGTGTCAAGCCCCCCCACCCATAAATGGAGGAAAGCACTGCAGTGGCAGCATGATGGAGAGCAAGAACTGCACTGAGGGGTTATGTGCAAGAAGTAAGTGTCCAATATGTTGGAACTGGATGTTAAACATCAAAGCTGGGTAAATATTTGGCTTATGTATATGTATTTCTTCATGTATGTAATGTAACCTAATGCTCTCCCCTGCCTTTTAATAGAGACCACCATCTGTTGAATTCACTCACTGATGCTTATAGTTGATAGAAGATGGTGTTATTGATGTATCCATAGGGGTCATTTCCCTAACAGCATAATTTCTCCTTCAGGCGGTTGTTGAATTGATCTCGCAGGCGACGATTTCTTTGCTCACACTTTTATAAGACATTGTATTTCAAAGCTATTTTGTAAGAAACTGTATTCCCGAGGCGTTGAGCCACTGCAACATGGTGAGAGATATAAAAAAAGGGGGGAAGAGAGGGAAATCGCAGACAGATGTTTCAGGAGGAAAAATTCAGGTTCACAAGGAGAGCAGGCAACTGATCCACATCTAAAGAACCACAGATGGAGAGAGAGAGAGGGGGGAAAGTGAAAGATGTGCGTGGAGTGGGAAGCGAGCATGACACAGCCAAGTCGAAAAATTAGCACAGGGAAGAGCATATGAGAGTGAGTCAGACTCGCGCTGACACCCAATGTGCAGCCCGTGATGAGCTGGGAGGAATCCAGCTGACAGCGCATTAGAATCTTAGAGATGCACATCCACGAAAGGCAGGGCGAGAGAAATACATTCAAGCACACGCTTAAAAAACACACACACAGAGATGCAAACACGCCCAAGTATGCAGAGACAAACCTTCTAAATGCACGTGCAGCTGGGTTGCAGAAGGTGTGTGTGTCGCAGGGGGGATCATATGCACACTCAAACCAATGCTGAGCGTCAACCGTGTCAGCCACACACACACACGAGTCTTGCCATAAACAAGCTTCCACAGAGCACCCACTTTAGATGGAATACGCTGCTGTCCGATCCGGCTGCACGTAGCCAGGCGTTCTAAGGAGGCCATCGGGAAAAAAAACGAGCACTCGAGTGGCTCTGACAGGGAGCGAGGATGAGAAGCACTGTGCTGTCGAAAATCTGTAAATGTGTCAGTCTGCAAACTACAAGTTACTGACTGACTTATTCATGTTCCCAGCACATCATGTATGACTATCCCGTGGTCACAAACACACCTGATGATATTAGAGCTCTTTGCATCCCTCGCACGCTTTAATCAGAAATCAGACGCTCACTCTTTAGCTCACGCATTGTTAATCCCTCCGAGGATCGGCTAAATACCCCGAGTCGTAAATGTGCAAATGCTCTGAGACACCGCAAACCCTCATCTTCATCGCATCCTGGTAGATTCTAATTGCAATTGGACAAATGGCAGCATGTGGGGAAGCCATTTGTGCGTTCTGATGATGCCACGGAGAGACGCTTATTTGATTTGAGATCTAGTCAGCGACACAATCCTGAAAGATGGTTTCCATATTTCCTCAAACCACTTAGTGATGATTCACGCCAGTGTTATCGTAGGAATGATTGTTCCCGTCAGCGGAGATGGGTTTTTTTGTCCTCATAGGATGAAGAGGATAACATTCAGGTTTCAGTCTACTTGGTGTCAGTCATGTACCACACAACCGCCAGAGTCCTGGTTCATTTTCTGAAGCAGCCTCATCCTTATGATACTGATATCATTCAGCGTGTCATTTTTCCTCGTGCCACAAATAAACAGTTATGCTGAAATTTATCTCACATTTTCGCACATTTCTAGAAGAGGTTTGTTTGTTTGTTTAATATGAATTTATCATTTCTTGCCTGTAGTATGCATTTTATGTTCACAGATTGAGCTATTGTTTACGTTCCTGTTTCTGCTTTGTATTATGTTATTGCATCTTTCATTTGCATAACAAACCAGTCCACCCATTTTTTACATTATGGTTTTTTTTTTTCGTTTTTTTTTTTCTTTCTCCTGTTCAAACAGATAAAAAGATTTCTATTGAACATACAAGCCATCGTAAGTCCACCTTCCCATGACTTTGCTCTGTCACCGCTTCACGCCGCTTGCCTTTTGCGTTGTGTGTGTCGTGTGTCTCTCTGCTCACGCAGGTTAGGACTCCTAACACCTTGCGTTAGCACGTGGGGCTGAATGCGTGCAGCTTTTTGTGTTGCCTGTCTGTCCGTGCTTTTATGTCAGCTTGCATCACGCTCAGCGTAGACACGCCTCACCTTCTTGTCCAGCCTGCTTATGAGTGTTGTTATCCACGCTTGTCTAGTGTGTTGACTAAGTGTAACATTGGTTTCAGAGCTGACTCAGTCCTAGCACGTCTCATCTTTTGTACAGAAGCTTATTGTGATCGTAAAGGGGGGGAGAAAAAGCAGTGTCTGATTACAAAATGCTGGTGTAATTACACATACTGCCCAGAATGGTTTAGCGAGAGCTACTCCGTCATGACAACTCTGTTATGGAGTGAGCAAAATGACATGCCTCTAAGCTGAGACTCCTTGATCCATAGGCTGTGTGGTAGAAGCACAGCGCTCGCAGGAGAAAAGCCCTTGATTTCTGTCTGACTCTCAGTTAATCTGTGATATAGTTTACATTTGAAGTGATGGTAATTCCTCCAGCTCAATGTGATGTGGACTCAGGGGAGAGCAGCCTTAGTAATGCACCTAATTCGCTATTGTTCCGTTTCTGGTAATAAGTGTGGACGGCTGTCCGATTCGGTTCAATCGCGCCACGTGAGCATGGGAGCTCTCCTCTTCCACAGCCCGCCTGCCTCCGGCTTTCTTATCCTCCACCCTCTCTTCAGCTCTAACCGCTGCTCTGTAGTGTCTTTGGTTGTCTTCTTTCCTAAAGCACTGCTATCCTTATCTCCTCTCCCCTCCTCAACACACTTATAATCCCTCTGTCCTCTCTACAAATCACAACCTTATCTAACTTCTTCCTGTCCCTTTTGCCAAATTGCCTCTCATCTAGCTCTCTCTCCTCCTGTGTGTCTATCTAGGCCGTCTACTCCTTCTCCCTCTCCTTTTTTTTTTTTTTTTGCTCCTCTTCGTCTCCCGCCAACTTTGCTCCTTGTCTTCTCTTCTTTGCTACTGTGGCGCGACTCCCTCACGTGTCTGGTTTGGGTCTGGCTGTGGCGAGCCTGCTGACCAGTCACAACCAATCACCCAGCCGGAGACGTGGGAGGGAGCTCGGTGGGGAACAGGTGAAGTTAGGGCCAAACACCCCCTGGAGGAGCTGTTTATTAATGGGCCTTTCAGGGATGATTTCTATATTTAAACTGACTACATGGTGCATAGTGACAGGCAGACCAGAGTGAAGCAATCGTAAAGTATGTCTTTAAAAACAACAAAGTGTCCACAAGTACTCCAAAGCCACAAGAATTATTGGGCCCATTCCTCATAATCATCATCATTTTTAATGCACTTCCAGTGGAACAGATGGGCAAGAAAATCCACGGGCTTTGCTCCGTGTAAAAATTCATTTCTAAGTTTCAGCGAAAGCTACGAGGCTTAAGCTGCCTGATTTTCTAGGTATGAATAAATCCATCTTTTTCTCCCCTGATACCAATGATACTCAGAGTATCTGCATATGCTCAGATACCGGGGCTCTCTTTTCCTCTGCTTACTGCATGCAGCTCACTGTTATCTTTTTTATGGAAAGTAACACTATAACAGGGGATTAAAGTCTCAGACTGCAGAAACAGTCAATTTTATCATATCACTGAAAAGACAATGCAATTACTGGTCACACAATGGCCCGTATGGTGATTTAATATATCAGATCAGTGGAGTATTTTCTCTTTGAAGCTTTTCAATATTAATTGATCTCTTTCAGTTTCCTGGACAACATGTTTATGTTGAGCTGTAATAGTACGGTGATCACTAAAATGACCGTAACTCTAGTCGATACACCCTTTAATCAGCTTTCTGTGAAGCTTTATAGCATGTTTAAGAGCCGTTTTTAAGGGAGGAGGTGGTTTTTAGGGGTTGGGGGCAATTGATTTGACGGTGCAAATTGAGATAGACGGGGAGGGGGAGCGGGTAAATGCAATAGCATGCAGTAGGGGTCCTGTCGGGTAGTAGCGCTCAAGCCTCTGCTGCTTAGGACTTTAGCCCATGTGGTATGCGGGCTGAGTATTTTGTGCCCCATCTGTTACATCATAATCATGCTGGGGAGGTCATTCAAGTGCAGCAACTAGAGCGTTGAGTCGGTCTGCTATTTGTGCCAGTGCTGTTTTTAAAGAGAAATGAAACGAACTAGCTAAACTCATTAACAGCCACTTTAGTAGGTACACCTTACTAATAACAGTTTAGACACGTTTCTGCCTTCAGAACTGCTTTAATTCTTCGTTGCATAGATTAAACAAGATTGGCTGCACATCCATGATGTGAATCTCCCGTTCCTCCACATCCCAAAGGAGCTATACTGGATCTGTTCAATATTGAGATATATATTGTGGTCACAGAGAGATAGACATGGTCAGCAACAATACTCAAGTTGGCTGTAGTGTTTAAAAAATACTCAGTTGTTACTAAGGGCCCCAAAAGTGTCCCAAGAAAATCTCCTCACCATTACACCACCATCAGCAGTGTAAACCACTGATGCAGGCAGCATGGATCCATGCTGAGACTCATCAGACTAGGCAATGTTTTTTCAGTCTTCTATTGCCCAAGGTTGGTGAGCCTGTGTGAATTGTAACCTCAGTTATTTGTTGGAGTGGTATCAGTGTGGTTTTCTGTTGCTGTAGCTCATCTGCTTCAAGGTTCATCGTGTTGTTCAGAGATGCTCTTCTGCAAATTTTGGTTGAAATAAGTGGATACTTGAGTAGCGTTGCCTTCCTATCAGCTCAAAGCAGCCTGACCCTTCTCCTCTGACCTCTGCCGTCAACAACAATACCACATTCAAAGTCACTTAAATCACCTTTTTTCCCCATTCTGAGGCTCAGTTTGAACTTCACCAGGTCATCTTCACCATGTCCACAGGCCTTAAATGCAATGAGTGGCTGCCATGTGATTGGCTGATTAAATATTTGCATTAAAGAACAGTTGAACAGCCGTACCTAAAAAAGTGAGCAGCTATGCCAGCCCTGATCTAAAAAGGCTGAAAACACAAATTGATTTATTTTAACACAGATAAATCTGATTTTTTTTTTATTATTAATAACAGATGTTACTAATTACTAATTAGAGGTCATTTCCTGAGTTCTAGGAAAGTTATTTTTTCCCCACTCAATACATTGACCCCCAAACAAATTGGATTTACAGCTATATAAGAAAAAAACTGATTTTTTTTTAATATATTTTTTATGTTCAGGACTCTGTTTTTAGTCTGATGATGAACTAATGAATTAATCAGCAAATGCTTTCAGCACTAACTTAGACTTCCATGACTAATTTATTCTGCTTACTCTACAGCATGTAGTAAATCAGATGATATGCCATACATTATGCTTCCTTCCCTCATGGTTTTCCCTTGCAGATGTAAATGTGTGTTTTCATCTGAGTCTCTTGATGATGTCTTGGCTTTCTGTCCCTCTTTCAGCCCTGGCTCCAGGTATGGGTGTAGCAGTCTACACGGTTCTCGTGGCCCTGCCGCTGAGCGTAATAATGGCACTGTGCGTGGGAGTGCTCGCATACCGCCGCAGATGCCGACATCTCCACGGAGACATCACCGATTCTTCATCAGCTCTCACCACCGCGTTCCACCCTGGCAACTACAAACCTCCCAGACAGGGTGAGTTTGCACACGCATGCACACTCGCGTGAGTCGGCAGGTATTTGCACTCAATTATTTTTTGCATTATTTCTTTTTTCCCCACAGCTATTCTCGTGTTTTTCTTATTTTCATAGAAACACTGTCCCTGCTCATTTTTATCATCGCGTTGCTATTTATATCATCCCATAAATTAATTCTCTTATACCATTATCTCCTCTCAGTCAGCTCTCCATTCTTTACTGCGTTACATTTTTTACATTTTAAACATTCGTCATGGTGTCCTTTCTCTTGCTCTTGCCATCAAATATTAATTAGCAACATTAATCCATTCCTCTGGCGTCACTTTCGGCTCCCTCAGCCCTGCTCGTGTCATTTCTAGTGATAAGCTCCTCTCTTCTCCCGTACCCACAGATAACCCTCACCCTCTACATCCCTCAGCTCCTCCAGATCTGACAGCCACAGCGGGGGCTTTCCGCGGGCCGCTCTTCTCCCTCCAACAAGGGGTCAACGACAGCCCCCACAAAATCCCCATGACCACCTCTCCGTTGCTGGACCCCCTGCCCAGCCTGAAAATCAAGGTGTATAACTCCTCCACGCTTTCTTCCCTGGAGCTTCCCAATGACATAAGCTCAGGTGACGGAGAGATCCTCAGCTTAAAGTCGGTGGGTACCGTGGGCAGAGAGCGAGAGTATCACACCCACACGCTATCCAGAGAGGCTGGGTTGAGTACAAGCGCCACGCTTGGAAATCTAGGAGGACGCCTCACTATTCCCAATACAGGTACAAAGCTGATTTGTAGCTAGTGTTAACTGAAGACACCTTTAGATGCATTGAAGACAAGATAAGTCATGACCCCCTTCTCTTTTTTAGGTGTAAGTTTGCTGGTCCCCCCTGGCACAATCCCCCAGGGGAAGTTCTATGAAATGTACCTCATCATCAACAAGTGGGACAAAACAACGTGAGTGCCCCTCAGTTCTTTCATTCTTTATTTCTCTTATCTGTTTCACACATAGAAGGCAGAATAGACCTTAGTCTCACCTCAATCAGAAAACTTTCCGTTGCAAGACTCGTTTCCACTTCTGAGGATAAAAATATCAACAACTTGTCCCAGCCTTTAACTTAAAATTGAAGAAGCTACTTTCAGCTGCTCCCTTATTCGTAAGGGTTCACCACGGCGGGTAGTTCCTGGTGTTTGATTTAAGTTAGGATGATCCAAACATATCTGTCATTTTCTTTTAAAAATGAAGCGTGTGCATGTGTGTGATATCTGCAGGTTACCCTCTGAGGGCAGTCAGACTGTACTCAGTCCTGTGGTGAGCTGTGGTCCATCTGGTATGCTGCTGAATCGCCCCGTTGTCCTTACTTTGCCACACTGTGCCCAACTAGACACGCCAACACCTGACTGGACTCTCACACTGAAAACGCAAACGCATCAAGGAGCATGGGAGGTGAGAGAGCCTCACGCTGGTATCAAATGATGAATGCCTTCCCTTTTTTTTGCTCTTTTTCGTGTCACTGATTGCTCCTTTTATCCCTGTTCAGGAGGTGCTGACTGTAGGGGAGGAGACTTTGTCGTCCCCATGCTACCTGCAGCTGGAGGAGGAGTGCTGTCACGTTCTCATGGAGCAGCTAGGAACATACGGCCTTGTGGGCCAGTCGTGCCCTCCACAGCCTGCCTGCAAGCGCCTGCAGCTGGCTCTCTTCGCCCCCCGCGCACCATGCCTCTCCCTGGATTACAGCCTCCGGATCTACTGTATCCATGACACCCCACATGCACTCAAGGTGCTGCTCTCATGTTTATGCATCTGTGTGGGTTTATATTACTGTCTCCTCACGTGCACTTTAAGCCGTTCACCCCGTTGCTTGCCTGCAATTTCCTGTTTCTGTTGCTGCTTTCTATTCATTTGTCTTTCTGCACTCCCGAAGCATTTTCCTATACTTGAAAACATTCCAAAATTAATTAGGTCTTATTTATTCCACGTTTTTTATTTCCTTAGCAAAACATGGTACCCATACACATATACAGTGGGACTTCCAAAGGTGTGTAAACTTAAAAATAAATAAATACTCATCAGATAAGCTGAAAAATAGCCTTGTTTGAGTTGATTATGTCACTAAAGAGAGATATAACATGACTCTGAAGACATGCGAAGCAAAAAATAATGTAACACAAAAGATCCTGCATAAGACTTGGACATGCAAAACCAAAAAGCATAGCAAGAAATAAAATTAAATGAACTATAAATAGAAAATAACATAGACAAGGTTTTTTATATTGAAGCATGTCACGGAATAAAAACATTAAAAGTTAATATAACTTATTTCCATAGTGGTTCTGGGCGATAGAGGAGTACCATCCCCTTTCAACTCTGCAGATCCATCTCATTTCTCCAAATTAAATTTGGTGCAATACATTGAGTTTTCATGTCCCGCAGGAAGCAACGGCTCAAAATAGTAGAGCAAAATACAAAAACTATACCAAACACAAAGCGAGTGTTCGATTCAGTGGAAAAATATTTTTCCTCTCTCAGACCAGCCAGGATAGTAAACACAAGTGCGCTGTGTGCAGTATATTGGCATCCCGCTGCATGATTTCTGGCTGGAAAAGTTCAAACAGCTTTTAAACTGTTAGCTCAGAGCATTTCCATTTGGACACATTTTAATTAGGCATCTTTTGAAAGCATGATCTTGCAATGCGAGGGGATGAGCCCGCGCTAAAACCAAATAAATAAAGCCCTAAGCCCGTCTTCTATGGCTTTCTGTGCAGGAGGTGCTGGATTTGGAGAGGAGTCTGGGTGGAGTTTTGCTGGAAGATCCCAAGCCGCTGCTCTTCAAAGATAGCTACCACAATCTGCGACTGTCCATCCATGACATTCCCCACACTTACTGGAGAAGCAAACTTCTGGCCAAGTACCAGGTGACATAATGCAGCAGACTCGTTATAGATATATATATATATATATATATATATATATATATATATATATATATATATATATATATATATATATATATATATAGATATATATATATATATATATATATATATATATATATATATACATAATATGCATTATATGTATGCCTGAAGTCCAACTGATATTCACCAGATTTCTAAATAACCTTATCACATCAACATCATTAGGCATTGCAGATTTGCAGCATTTAGGTTTTTGATGTCACAGACCTAAACTGTTTTTGACATTTCATGATTGTGGTTTTAAGTGTGAAACATCACCACACTCATGTTCTTTGTGAAATGACTTGTTTCTTCCATCAGTCCAGTCTGGTGGCACGTGAATAGAAGAGAACAGAACACAGAAGCTTTAAAAAAGCTGATACAGACCAGTGACAAATTAAGGTGTCTTTTTAAATTGCAGGGCAGCTGAGCACTGGCTCTAAAAAGTCTCTGGCAGTCTACTGAAGTGATTAAACAGCATTTTTTAAAAAGATATTCCCTCATTTAGGGTTTTAATCATGGTGGCGGCGAGAGCTGTCTAAAACCTCAGTCCAAAATCTCCCATAGGTGTTCAGTTGGCTTGAGCTCTGATGATAGTGATGACCATGGCATATAATTTAAATCATTTTCATGCCATAAGGATGGGGACATTGTCATCCACAGACCGACCACTCCCACCAGGATAGAAAGGTTTCATTTAAGGATGAAGCTGATCGCTCATGCCAACTTTATACTGTGCAGTAGCCTGCAAAATTATACCAGCAAAATGCCTCCCACAGCTAAACAAAACAACCATATCAACTCACTGGGGTGCTCAGGCTCAGGCTTTTCCTTTAATTTGTCATAATGAGCAGTACTACACAAGCTAAAACAGTAATCTTGCTTCATTTCAATAAGAGGGCTATTTTACAAATGTTATAGCATACTTGACTGCTGTAAACACTCAAAGTCTCTCCTGCATTCTTTTCGCAGGAAGATTGCAGTCTGAACCGTTTCTGAATAAACAAACAGAAAATCTGATAGTGCTTCTAATTTATGGACAGTGCGATTTAGAAATAAATTATCCTCCAACGCACAGAGACCCAGTTGGTGGAAACACCCACTATCAAAATAAAGCATACTGCACAGACCTTTAATGGAAACTGCATTCTAGATGATCCCAGATTGTGCTGCTCGGAAAGAGGTCGCTTTAATCACAGTGGTAGAGAGCCTTTTTTTTCCTGGCTTTTCCTGTTTACCACTTTTGTCTGTGTGACAGGAGATACCGTTTTATCACATTTGGAGTGGCAGTCAGAGACCCCTGCATTGCACCTTCAGCCTGGAGAGAGGCAGCCTGGCTGTGTCGCAGCTCACCTGTAAGATCTGCGTCCGGCAGGTGGAAGGGGAGGGACAGATATTCCAGCTGCACACTGACATCCAGGAGGTAATGGTGACGTCTGAGAAAATGCTTGCGCACACACGCGCACACACAGATAACGCTGCAATGCAGCTGCACAGTTACTCCAATCAATACAAAGGTTGGTCTCAGTGCTTCTCGACGCCTCTGCTCTTCCAGACTTTACCTCCGCACTCGCCCCTCCCCTCAGGAGGAACGTGCCTACCTTCCTCTCAAGTGGGACCTTATGCCTTTCGCTTGCCTGACTCCATCCGCCAGAAAATCTGCGCCAGTTTGGATGCACCCAGCGCTCGAGGATGTGACTGGAGGCTACTGGCTCGCAGTCTGGGCTTTGACAGGTCAGATAAAGCACGTTTGTTACTTGAGTTGCGTTCTGAAACGACTGTAGGAGCTGCAGTGTTCATCACTGTCTGATATGAGATGATTTAAAGAGGCCTCAGAGGTCAGTTTAGAATTGGGTTTAAGTGAATTAAATTTAGACAGACGACTATGAAAAGTCATGTTATATCTGCCCATACTGATTAGAATCTCAAAAGCTGGGCTTGAATATTAAGTTAAAAAATATGATTCAGTCATGCGTGTTATATAATGTTACAAGAATCCATCTTGCTAATTATCTAACCATGCCTTTGAAATATGATGCTTAGCTGGGTATCAGTATTGGAGTGTCAGAGGTTTTTCCTCCAGTATGTGCAACATCCAGTAATGACCAAAAAAAGAAAAAAGAAAAAGATAATCAGTGATGAAGGACTATTTTTGCTCTCTCCTTTTTCTTCTCACGACTTGCGCCTTCTTTCCTTCATCCAGGTATTTGAACTACTTTGCCACAAAGCCCAGCCCCACAGGTGTTCTGCTGGACTTATGGGAAGCATGTCACCAAGGTGACGCAGACTTGGTCTCTCTGGCGACCGCACTGGAGGAGATGGGCAAAAGTGAGGTGCTAGTTGTCATGACAACTGATGGGGATTGTTGATTGGTCAAGAAACAAGAGAGCAAGACTTTTTTTTTTTCCTCTCTCACCACCACCGCAATGAAAATACCTGCCTATGAATGAATATGCACACACGCCAGCGCAAATCATAAACCCACAGAGCATTTTGGTTGCTTCACATAAACTTTATTACCTCTGCCTCATTTCCCTTTTCACTGGCCCTGAAAAGATCAGCCACTGTAGCTCCATGGCCACCATAACATATTCCCATGCGTGCCATCCACCTGCTAACCCGATTCGGCTTGAGCCCTCCAAAGCAACGTTGCATCTGCGAGGTATAAAAAAAAACTATCCGAGGGTACCAAGGCATAAAGTGGCTCTAAAGTTGTCTGTCAGACATGGTGTTGACTGCCTTTGAATGTTGAAAATGGCTCCATGCTTGTATATATAAATATGAGTGCTTTGGGAAAAAATGGAAACGTTCATGTATTCAGCACGCTGAAGCACGCACAACGACACAAACGCTAACGCGGGATGGCCTGTGTTTCAGTAGCAGCATGAAAGTGCATGATTTAAGATCACCCTCACCTCATGGCAGAGGACTTTTGTTTCTTCATTGTCATCCCCATGTGTGCGCTGAAGGACAGGCAGCACCGACCTGCCTCCAGCCTCCCCAGACTGCACACACTCCAACACACACACAGGCAGAGCAGTCATTAATCGGCTCTGAAGCAGGCAGGCTAGGATTTCTCATCTAACTGCTTCGACTGATGACAAATCGTGTAACGATCGAACCCTCAAGGTTCGAATTTTTTGGGCGTAAAAAAAAAAGCTGCCTCTCCTATGTTGTAGAAGTGCGAATTTTTTGAAGTTTGCTTCAGAATTGGCGAATAACTAGACTGACTCTTTATACTGTACCAACAAACGCCTCAAAGCCTTGGCATATCATTCCGACTCACAGGGGTGTTTCTCTTTCATCTCTCCTTGCATTCCTCTTACGCTCTGCCACACTTCAATCTTTTGAGAATAAACTGCAGGAGAGCTTTCTGGTCATCCCTTAAAAAAACATCAACAAAAACAAAGTTTCCTTTGGGGAACGCTTTAATTTATTGTCCAGATTTGTGGATTCTTTGTTTTCTGTTTCTTTTCCTTTTACTGTCACTGGTGTTACGATCATGTAGAGCCTGTTTTAACATCTGTGCTTGTTTAGGCTACTGATCTGCTGTGTATTATTTTTTTGATCCTAGTAGAGCACGCCAAAATTGGAGAGTTAGGACACAGTGGATGTCTCTCTTGTGAATAACAAAACTATGTTTATTTTTGGGTTGTTTTTTTTTTTAATCTTGTGCATCAATTCAAAAAATGTAAAATATAATCTGTAAGACATGATTGGACGGGGGGTCAAGTGTCCTGATGAATTTGCTGCACGCTGTAATTTGGAGGCTTTGCTGTAATTGAAGGCCATTTCCCGAGATCACACATGATTGTAGGATAGAATAGCCTTGCTTTGAATCAAATGGGCAGCAAGGGGACCGTGAAACTTACCTCAATCTGTTTTCTGTCCCCCACTTATCTATATGTCCATATGTCCATGCATCGCCCTGTAGCTCATTCTGCCTCCCTTCTCTCAACTCTTTTAATCTGCCTGCTTTGTGGTCAGGGTCCTCAATCTGTTTGCATTGTCACTATTGTTCCGTCAGCTTAAATGCTTTCGTCTGTAACATTATCTTTGCCTAAGTTCTGTGTTATTGAGTCTTTTTTATCCCTCTAAGCAAAAAAAAAAGAAAAAAGTGTTCATATCTTAAACAACCACAAGAACCAAAACACAGGCAGTATCCCTCCTCCTCAGCAGTGAGTCATGTCACTGTTTTGTGTGAATGAACCGTGTGTGTGCGCATATGTGTGTGTGTGTATGCGAGAGTGGATGTGTGTGGGCAGGTGGGTGTGCGCGTACAGTATGTGCACATTCTTAAGATCTGTCATTTCTCTTTGTAAGTGCTATGCAAGTACATAAGAAAAAGTGAAGCGTTTTGACTTCTTTTGTTTCCTGGAAGAGTAAGATTCTATTTTTTCAGATCAGGACATTGACAGGGTTTTGATTTTGTATCCTAAATTTGTTTAGGAGTAGTTTTAACATTTTTTCGGTGATGCTAGTCTGTGTGGGGATTCTCCATCCGGAGAACAATTGGATCACTGACCAAGAAAGCTGCTACCTTAAAAAAAAAAAGCACACGTGGGAAAACAAAGTGGCACAGCGACTGACATGATGACCTCGTGCCCTGCAGGTCTTTGCCCTGAGGAAAAATACCTGGACACAATCTGTTCAGTACTCTGGATCCCTGAACACTGCAGGACTTTTTTTTTTCCACAAGTCTTGTTACAGAGACTGACTAGCTGTAGACTACAGTGTTTATTTGTCCAGATTTTTTGAGTGTCTGCTGGATCTTTGGCCATATCTCTGGATAATTTATGCTGGAGCTGTACTGGATTCAAAACGTGCTCCCGTCAAAGAGAGAAAAAACTACCCTTTGTTCAAGAAGACAGACATTTTTACAAAAAACACCCAAAAACAAAACTAAAAATAACTAAAACTAAATGGATTCAGTGACATGATTTCATCTCTGTAAAGTACTAATTGTAAATAAATGTCTAGCCTTCTTACCTGTAACTAAATATAATTTTTATGCAATAAATTATATTTCTTAGTTTAACAGCTGTGTGTTTGTGTTTTGCTCTTTATTGCACTAAAGCCTGCTATTGCACTGCCATATCTCAAATAATGCATAGAGCTAATTGCGAGCTTCTTCAGCGCTTAGTACTTAGCACTGAAGGACAGAATTACAGTTAAATGGCATCTGTGGTTTTGTCAATTACACCCATTTTCACAGAAAATGCAGAGCTGCTCAACCTGTCCCTCTTTACCTCACACTTCACTGGAAAATTCCCTTTAGGTCCATTTAGCTTTAAAAGCTTTTAACTGGCAGGCCGTCTGGTCTTCACATTAACATGGTCTTGGAGGTACTGATAGTGGCCTTTAAAGACTGCCTTGGGTGTTTAGATTGAGGATTCTAACCTCAGTTTTCCTTTATGACTGGGCGATGAGTGGGAAATGATCAGATGAGGCTCTCATATCGAGAAAATATTGTGTCATCTCTATATGGAGCGTGCGTTGCTGTAAGATAGACAACACTTTGCACCTGTTTCATTGGTGGCTGACAGTGCGTGAGATAACTGAACCTTGTATAATGTATAAAATGCTGGTATAAAAGCTGACTGTAGCTTCAGCCCTGCACAGGATGTTTTTGTATTTTAAAGAAAAGAAAATGAGAACATGCAGCATTAACTAAACATAATTTTCTCCCTTTTCGCATGATAACAGTCATCGCTGAGCCTACAGCACTTTAAATAAGTGTGTGACCATATGAAGAGCACTTCAGGCGCTGGTGTGAAACATGCACCCAGAACTAGCCTGTCAGTGGTTCCAGTCCAGCCCACTGTGAAGCCATTAATAATTCAGGTTTCCCAATAAAATACACTGCTATTCCTGGTGTGGTGATGCCAGCGCTACTACACTGTCCCTGAACTCTATGGAAAGTTATTATTTTTAAATTCTGGTGAGTGTTTATGGGTTAGTTCCCAAAACACTGTAGATGTGAAGCTTTTGTGTCTGTGCTCTGTAATGCTCGTGTAATGACAGCAGGCTGAATGAATAAAGAGTAATGGGGGTTTGGGGGAGGGGGGTCATCATAACTAGGTTACAGTTGCTTTACTGGTTCACCCTAGTAAAAGATCAAACTGAGCTCTATAGTAATGTGCGAAAGTCTTGAGCCAGCCCTCCATCATTTATTTTTATTTTGCTTCCAAGGAGCCAGACTTTCTTGTCATTTTTAAAGTAAAGTTAAAGTGATCTTGAGCAACAGGCTGTGTGACATCAGCTGCTTTTTCACTCATTTGCAACCCATACGGTAATGTTTTGGTTTCATTTGTTAAGCCTCGCCATATCTCAGCATGGTGTGCGCTGTGTCCTTAAAAGAATTTAAGGGAACTGAACAAGTGGAAGACAAAAAAAAATCTAAACAAAACAAATAAACATTCTCTACAGCAGATGAATAGTATCTGAAAGTAATGAACTGAATACATATCAAAAAAGATCCGGCAAAGACCTGATGCAGGATACCTGAGAGATGTATCTGGCACTCAGTTGATCCATCTACTGGTCACTAAAGCTTCATCAGAAATGGTCTCAGTGGATGGGTGGCTGTCAAGAAAAAGACTGAGGTATGCCAAATTACACAAGAACTGTGCTAAAAGTCTGTGGTAACCGCTCAAGTTATTATCAATATGTATGGAAAAGGTCAGGAGACAAGTACAACAGAGTATCTAAAGCCATCTGTAAAACAGAGTGGAGGCTACATTTCCACCAGTGGTGTTGTGGATCTTGTTAAAAGTCATGGAATTATGAACGCAGAAAAGATTTTGATCCATCACGTGATACTGTCTATAAAGCATCTGATTGACTGTGGATTCATTTTTATAGTATGACAGTGATCCCAAATAGAATGCCAGTACAGTGAAAGAATACCTGGACGGAAAAACGCACAGTGGAACACTATCAGTCATGGATTGGAGCCTGAACATAAAAAATGTTGAAGCAGTGTAGGATCATCTTCACAGGGAACAAAACAAAAGGCAGCGAACATACTAAGAAGAGCTTTGAATATTCTTCAAGAAGCTGGAAGAACTATTCCTGACGACTATTTAAAGAAATTACAAAAAAGCTTTACTAAAAGATTTCAGGCTGTGTTGAAGAATAAAGGTGATCACACCAAATATTAACTTTCAAACTTGTTAGAAGCCTACCTTACTGTGTGTTTTTCTTTATATAATTTATGTTTGTGCACGTTTCAATAAATCGCTGCTTCTCCTCCCTGTTTTGCTCGTGTTTTTCTTCTTACAGGTGTTGGAATTCTTCTATACAAGAGAGGTACACGACGAGACCTGTGGATATGTTGTTCTACAGTGCCCTCTCCAGGCAAATATGGGCTAATGATTTAAGCATTATTTTTTATGCATTTATTTTATTGGAGTAATAAATGTGATATATGCACAAAGCCACAATATTTAACATGACTCCTTTTTTGCAAGAGAGAAAACAATATCAAGAAAAGTTTGAAACTGTACTCCCGTCACATATAGACATAACTGACACTTTTACGTCAGCAAGGAAAGATGACTTTACAACTGAGATCTACATATTGTATTACATTATAATTTGTTAGTTTGATTAAAGAAGCGGCACAAATCAATTACTACACTGCATTACTCTTTCACCATGGCTGTATTCTATATATATATATATAAAACTCAGAAACTAAACACATTTGTTAGATCAAATCCAATTTAAATAATTCCCATCAGTATAGGTTTCATAGCAGTATGCATATTTAAAATATTTGTAAAGGATTTGTCTGCAAAGAAAACTGTTTTTGGGTCACTTGTTAAAATATTTTTTGGTCTATATTAGTAACACACGGCAATGCACGCTCCATATAGAGATGGCTCTACATAGTAAACTCTTCTCTTTTTGCACAATTCAAACATTTTTCACATAGAAATTGCTGCACTTTGTAAAAAACAAAATGAAACCTATTAACAGCAAGGATCACGTAACAGCAGTGTTCACTGTGTCTGAAAATTTGTGAACATGAGACATTTGTTTTCAGTATTTCATTACTTAAACCCGCGCTTTTCATTTAAAAAGGCTGTAGCGGAAAGTGTTTGTCTCTATAGTGACAAGACTTCCGGTTTTTCCTTCCCCACAACCCATTTTAAGATAAGATAAGATAAGATAAGATAAGATAACCTTTATTAGTCCCATGCTTGGGAAATTTGTTTTGTTACAGCAGTGGACAGTGCAAAGTTGCAAAGAAAAATTAGAGAAAATCACTGGAATAAGATATCAATAAGATACTGTACACAATAGGATAGAATAGAATAAAATACAAATGCTATATACAATATGAGTATAATACAACGATGCCAGAAAGAGTATTGCACTTAGTGTTATTGCACATGTGTGGATGTGTGTGTTTGATCAGTTGAAGGCTTTGTTGTGGAGTCTGACAGCAGTAGGGAGGAAAGACCTGGGAAAGCTCCAATGCCAGGCTGGTAGGCAAACTGAAGTGGATTCAGTGATGAGCTCACCAGGCGCCGAAGCTGAGTCAGGACCAGCCGCTCCAGGGTCTTCATCAGGTGGGATGTCAGAGCCACCGGCCGGCTGTTGAGGTCCTTGGGGTGTGAAGTCTTTGCCTTTTCGTTTTGTACATAACTGTTTTGGGGGCAAATAAAATGCAAATAGGGATTAAAACCGCAGAATTAATGATTACCGGTGCTGGAAATACTAGCGCTTGATGCAGTGTTTTGATTTTGTTGCCACTGGTACCCACAAAGCAATGCGCGAAAGTCACGTGGTCTGTCAATCTCTATAGCTGTTGAGGTCCTTGGGGCGTGAAGTCTTTGGCACTGGTACAACACAGGAGGTTTTCCAGAGAAGTGGGACTCTCCCCAGCCTCAGGCTCAGGTTGAAGAGGTGCTCCATCACCTCACACAGTTAGTCTGCGCAGGAAATCCTTTTCAAACATATTTTGAAATGCCTCCGAGTTTTATACATATAAGCGTAACTCGGCGATATTTTATTTTGCCACTTTGTAAAATAATATGGTTTGAATCAGCTAGTGATTGTTTTAAATATTTACGGCTTTAACTTTGAAGATTTTTTTTTTTACCGGAAATGATGTTGTTGTTGTTGTCAGCCCTGGTCAGCTGACCAGAGTTTTTAAGGCGGTCCATTAAGCGCCAAGGAAAGGCAGAAGCAACAGCGAAGGAGTCCACAGAGAAAGGTACATTTAAAATATTTTTACTTGAGCTACAGTTTGTATGGGTCGAGAAGGTTGCTCACGTTTCTTTTTGCACTTAGCTAGCATCTATTGTTAGGTCATGTGTAAGTGTTAACGAATAAAAGACAGCTTTTCGCCATTAACGACCCTTAAAATGAAGAGTGCCAACAAAAGAGTTGAATAATTTTACAATGAACACCGGGAGTCGCAAAAACTGCTGCTAGCAGGATACTTTGTTAAAAGAAGCGGCTCTTTAGTCTGTTTTTACTTACTGTTACTGTTGCTTTTTCGTGGGTAAGCATCACGTGAATATTTGTTCCTCATCAGCACATCACGATTTTAAGATGCAAAGTCAGCTGTGTGCTGTCACGTCAGTCGCCTTTAATGACCCTGCTTTTTGACGTGATAAAGCCGTGCTAGTTTGAACCTGCTTTGTTTCGTTTGTCTGTTCCTGCCTGCGGTGTTCAAACACTCCAGGCAGCTTCTGTTCTGGTCTCATGAGCGGTCCTGCTTGCATCACTTGCCGCTTATTTTTAGCGTCTTTCATGTGATACTTTACTTTTAAGAAAGAGTGGAGACGCTTTATAAAATTGCCGAAAGCCAGTATCATGGTTCAACAAGAACATGCCCTAATATGATAATTGACATAAATGCTGACTTTTCCTTCTGATGGAGCATTTAGTTGTGGGTTCAAATCCGTAGTTGCAGTGGCCCATTAAGATATGGCATTGTCTCCTTTGACAGTCCACAGCAGGTCACGATTGTCTATTTACTGTGAATGTTTACTGACCATACTGTGGTGACAAACACAGGATACTTATATTTTTTTTATTTCTTACATGTTATAAAGAAACAGATGTGGAAGATGCAAGACTACCTCCAACACTGAATTAAATTGATCATGTCAGGTGGCTGATTCACTGGAATTTCTGTCAGCGTCAGTGACCTCTCCAGACTATGGGCTCCGAGCAAACGTGGTTGTCTTTTCCCATCTGTGGACAAGTTCTAATAAAAGTAAGCATTATAATAACAATATAATGTGAGTTCCTCAGTGAACTTGTTTTGTTCTCATATTTTTCTTCTTCTCCTCCTCCACAGCTTTCTGTTTAAAACTTCCTGCATTGGTGCTCTTCACTTTTGCAACCTTCGCTTTGTGAGTGTCCGGCACGCAGTCTGTGGAAATGGATGGTACAGGACCTGTGCACCCCAGTCTTAACTCATCATATCTTCCTAATGCACTTGGTAACCATGATGAATCTGATGAGGAAGACGAAGAGAGCGAAGACCATAGCCTCTCTGCGTCTCTTCTCCCCCAAAATTCCTCACCACCTTTGGCTGTGCGCTACAGTCCAGAGGACTCGTACTATTTGGTGTACATCATTTTCTTTCTGATGGGCATTGGATCCCTGCTGCCTTGGAACTTCTTCATAACAGCTAAACACTACTGGCTCTATAAACTTAGCAACGACACTCATCACAGCGGCAACGAGGAGCAGCATTCAGACCTCAGTGTGAGTGCTTAACAAAGCGTGATATGCATGTTTTTCACAGGAAGAAACACATCTGGGCAATTCTGCATGCTTGTGACATGAAGCTGTTGCAACCCCGTCTGAGATCATATGACTTGCTGTCTTTTTGCATCTCATTGAAATCCATTGCAGCCTGCTCCCAGGCATTGTGGAATTTGTTCTCACTCATGGTGACACTTGTATGCATTAATGTGTAAGAAAAACATAAAGCAAACTGCCATTAAGTCTTGATTAATTTTTGATTTTGCAAGATAAACACTTGGAGGAAATGGCTATTACAGATTTATTTATTCGTTTCACCCTCCCCTTTCACTTCCTTTTTCTTTTGTGTGTCAGATGCCACATGCATCCATAACTCTCTGCTTTTATTCAAGTGAATACTGATTAAAAATGTTTTCTTTTATCTCTCTGTTCACAGGATTACTTTGAAAGTTATCTGTCCATTGCCTCCACTGTGCCCTCTGTGTTGTGTCTGATCCTCAACTACATTTTCGTTAACAGGTTAGCTCCCCACATACACACACACACACACACACACACACACACACACACACACACACACACACACACACACACACACACACACACACACACAGACACAGGTCAGTCCTCTCTGAGAGTTTTCTGTCTTTCACAGTTCAGCCTTGCTGTTCGGTTACTGGATGATTGGACGGTACAATGTCACATTTGTCCTGTCTAGGTTCTTAAAGGACAGGGCAGCGGTGATCTAATTTATGTTGGAACATTTGATCTAGTGTGTCTCTTCACCCTCTCTCTGGATCTTTGTTCAGCTGTGTTTATTATTGGGGTGGATAATTAAAGGCTAGCTGTGTCACATTAGGCCAGACTGCGTGTGTGCGTAATAGTTTATAACATGTTCATTTTCATTCATTCATTTATTCATTTATTTATTCATTTCAGGCACAACAAAATACATATATTGAACATAAAGTGCACAAAACAAAAAACAAAAATTACCTGAAAAGGAGTGGGACGAAGAGAACTTATTAAATCCCACCCCTATACTCACTCATCAACAAAAAACAATAAGCTTCCCACAGCTACGCCCATCGTTACAACCAAACAAACCATCAACAGCCCCGGGCACATGCAAGCATCTCAACGGCAGCTCGCAACAACAATTAGAACCATCATAACTAAATACAGAATATATAATAATTATAAATTGCGTTACCACAGGTAACAGGCAATAATAACTACATAGTGACAAACACACATACATATACATACATACATATATATCTACACACACATATACATACATACATACATACGCACACACTTTTTTTTTTTTTTTTTTTTTTTTTTTTTTGGAATCCATACCAGCAATGGTAAGAGAACAGACATTACAGAGCACACTAAAAACCATCATTGAGTATACTGTGACCAGACCAACTGTTTGTAGAGGAATTTAAATCTATGAATATTTTTGCATTGTTTCAGTTGTAAACTCAGACTGTTCCAGATTTTCACACCACATACAGACACACAAAAACCTTTACGGGTTGTTCGAGTTCTGGGTAATTTGAATTCCCCGAAGCCTCTCACATTATAAACCCTTTCTCGAATTTCAAATATAATTTGTAAATTTGTAGGTAGAAGTTTATTAAAGGCTTTGTATAAGATTATAGATGTATTGTAATTAACCAGATCCTGGAATTTAAGTAACTTTGCCTGAAGAAAGAGTTTGTGAGTATGATCTAGATAACCAGCCTTGTGAATAATACGCAGCGCTCGTTTCTGTACTGTGACTAATGGATTAGTTGTATTTTTATATGTGTTTCCCCACACTTCCACACAATATGTAAGATATGGAAGAACCAGGGTACAGTACAGAGTACGAAGTGCATCTTTATCAAGGTATGGTTTCACTTTGTTCAAAACTGCGAGGCTTCTGGAAATTTTGGTTTTTATGTGTCTGACGTGGGGTTTAAACAACACAACAAAAGAAAAAAAAAAAAAAAAAAAAAAAGTAAACCCATTGTGAACGGTCAAATGAGGATACATGTGACTTTTGCATCACTTTCAGCCTCTACACACATTTCTCAGGGAGATGGGTCACTTGACCAGAGGGTTTTACCATGGTAGCCTTGTGGATGGGTTCTGATGAATGGGGCCTTTTTGAGAGAACCTCAAATTTGGGGTGAAATCTGGTCAAGTGCAGTTGCCTTTCTCCCTTGTTCTCTTTGTCGTTTACTTCCAACTCTGATGGTTTCTCCTGCTCATGAACTTGAAGACAGTTACAGTGCTGTGGAAAAGCATTTTTCCCTTCCTGATTTCTTGGGGGTTTTTGGTTGTTTTTTTTTGTTTTTTTTGTTTTGGCATATTCATCACATTTACATGTTTCAGATCATCAATATTAGTTTTTACATTCTCATTTCATTTCAACCCCTACACAGTTTCTCAGGGCGATGCATCTCTTGACCAAGGAGGAAACCACTGCTGGCCAAAAACAACACGAAGGCTCGTCTCACATTTTGCCAAAAAACATCTTGAAATCTTTTGTGAACTAACTAGACAAAAGTTGAACTTTTTGGAAGGTTTCAGTCCCGCTACATCTGACATTAAACTAACACAGCATTTCATGAAAATAACAACATATCAACAGTCAAACAGTGTAGTGTGATGGTCTCTGGTTGCTTTAGGACCTGGACAGTTTGTTGTAATTGTTGAGACCATGAATTTTTCTCTCCACCTGTAACTGGAAAATGTCTGGTAACTAGTTCAGTCCTGAAGCTCAGGCTCACTTGAGTTATGTAGCAGGACATTGATCCGAAGCACACTAGCAATTAAGTTTTTTGTTTTTTTTTGTTTATGTTATTTTCCTTTAATTAATATAATAATCATTTACAAACTGTAATATGGATCTTCTTTGATTATCTTTGGACTAATATTAAAATTTTGTTGATCTGAAACATATAAGTGTCATATATGCCCCAAAGAGCTAAAAGACTGGGCTGTTAGAGCGCTGTATGAAGGAAAATGTAAAAGCTGATTTGACATCCATGTTTACTTTTGTAAACCCAATTATGTTAACAGAGCTCAAAGATCTTTCTGCCTAATCCCAGTATGTGTTTGTGTGCATAGGGTGTCTTCAAGAATCCGAATCCTATCATCGCTGTTTGTGATCCTGTTTGTGTTCGCGGTGACCACAGCGCTGGTGAAGGTGGACACGTCAAACTACAGGATGGGATTCTTAGTCGTCACTCTGGTCAGTGTGGCCGTAGTCAGCGGAGCCTCCAACATCTTCTATGGTAGCATTTTCGGGATCAGTGGCCACTTTCCCATGAGGATCTCTCAGGCCCTCATATCAGGTAGAGATCTTATTCAAGTCAAGTTAGAGATGTCTTTTGTTGACACTGGTGTCTTTTATTAAAGTGCATGCTCACAAATATTTTCTCATGTTTTCAAATCCTGATTATGTGCTGCTTCATGAAGATGATTTCACTGTATGTAGTAACTTCTTACGTCACATTGTACGAGTATAGTTTCAGTTTTCAGTTTTATTTGTCATATGCAAGTTAGCACAGGGTCAACATTGCAATGAAATGTGTTTGACGAGCAGCAGTCACTCAGCAGCATGGTGCAGTAGAAGAAAATATAATAAAATAAAATAAATAGAAAAATAGTAAAGAGCAAAATATTAGAGAGATGTGGTAAAAGAGGAAAGATGACTAAATATATGTACACTAGTGATTAAATAAGAATCTTGAAAAGAAATATGACGGGGGGCAGATGGGATATTGCACAGGAATGAGCAGCAGAAAATTACAGTATTGCACTTTTTAAATATAAATATCAATAACAATAAAGTGGAGTGACCAGTGCAGATTAAACAGAGTACTTGTGAAGCTGCAGGGTAGCTTCTGAGTGCGTCCTGTGGACTGTGTTGTGTGTGTTTAAGTGTTGTGGTTGAGGTGTCGTATGGCTTGGTGGTAAAAACTGTTTTTAAGTCTTGTAGTCCGAGCAGACAGACTCCTGTAACGTCTGCCAGATGGTAACAAGGAGAACAGCTGATGTGCTGGGTGGCTGTGGTCCTTGATGATGTTGTGTGCTTTACGGAGGCATCGCTGGAGGTAAATGTCCTGAATGGCAGGAAGCCTCGTGGCAGTTATGTGCTTTGCTGCCTTCACCACCCTCTGTAGTGATTTACGGCTGCTGGCAGAGCAGCTTCCGTACCAAACTGTGAGGCAGCTCGTCAGCAAGCTCTCAATTGCACACCTGTAGAAATTTGAGGTGATTCATGCCAAACTTCCTCAGCCTCCTCAGGAAGTAAAGCCGCTGGCGAGCTTTCCTGACAGCAGTGTCTGTGTGAAGGGTCCAGGAGAAGTCCTCGGTGATGTTGACTCCAAGGAATTTGAAGCTGCTGACCCTTTCGACCTTGACACCGTTGATGTGGATGGGCTGGTGTTCCCTGACTGGCCGTTTCCGGTAGTCCACTATCATCTCTCTAGTTTTGCTGATGTTGAGAGTCAGGTTATTTTCCAGACACCACTCGTACAGTGCCATCACCTCCTCTCTATAGGCCGTCTCGTCGTTGTCTGTGATGAGGCCTATGATGGTTGTGTCATCCGCAAACTTGATGATGATGTTGGACTCGTGTTTAGCAACACAGCCGTGTGTGAACAGGGACTATAGGAGGGGGCTAAGCACACAACCCTGTGGCGTACCTGTGTTCAGGATGAGTGATGAGGAGGTGTGCTTACCAACTCCCACCACCTGGGGCCTGGTTTGTGAGGAAGTTTAGAATCCATCTGCAGGTTGGTGTTCCCAGCCCAAGGTCGACGAGCTTCGTGGCAAGTTTTGAGGGGATGATGGTGTTAAATGCCGAGCTGTAGTCGATGAAGAGCATCCTTGCATATGTATTCCCTTTTTCCAGGTGAGTGAGGGTGGTGTGCGTTGCCAGGGTGATTGCATCCTCTGTGGCTCTGTTTGTCCAATAGGCAAACTGAAGAGGGTCCAGTGTGTCAGGGAGGGTGGAGCAGATGTGACCTTTGACCAGCCGCTCCAGGCACTTCATGATGACGGATGTCAGTGCAACAGGACGGTAGTCATTCAGACAGGAGACCACTGATTTTTTGGGAACGGGAATTATGGTGGATGCTTTGAGGGACGTGGGGACCACTGACTGCCTCGGGGAGAGGTTGAAGATGTTGGTGAACACCTCTGCCAGCTCGTCTGCACACACTCTTGAGTAGCCGGCCTGGGATGCTGTCCAGTCCTGGAGCTTTGTGAGGATTGACCTTTTTAAAGGTCCATCTCACAGCTTCTGTTTTCAGAGTTAACGTTGCTGCCTCACTGTCCTCCTGAGGGTAGAGGATCTGCTCTCTGTTGTCTGCGTCAAAACGAGCATAGAAGTTGTTAAGCTCGTCTGCGAGAGATGCAGTGGGCTGAACACTGCCTGTGTTGTCCTTCTTGTAGTCAGTGATGCAGCGCAGTCCATTCCACAGTCGCCTGGTGTCAAAGCTGTGGTAGCTGGACTCCATTTTGTTCCTGTAGTCCTTTCTGGCCTTTTTTATGGACTTTCAGAGGTCGTACATGGCTGCTTTATATGCATCAGCATCCCCGGAGTTAAAGGCAGAGGTCCGCACTTTTAGCTTGGCGCGAACGTCTTTATTTACCCAGGGTTTCTGATTTGGATATATGCGGACAGTGGTTTTTGTGATGGTATCATCCATGCACTTTCCAATATATCCAGTGACAGAGTCTGTGAGTTCACTGATGTTGCCATCAGCTGCATCCACAAATATCTGCCAGTCAGTTGTCTCAAAGCAGTCCTGCAGGACCTCCTCAGCCTCACTGTCCCATTTGTAAATAACCCTGGAAGCTGGTTTTTCCTGTTTCAGTCTTTGTCTGTATGCAGGCAGCAGCAGTATGGAACAATGGTCTGCCTTACCAAAAGCTGAGTGGGGAAGGGGTTTGTAGCACTCTTTGAATGGAGTGTAACAATGGTCCAATGTTTGATCACCTCTTGTGGGAAAGGAGATGTGCTGATAGTATTTGGGGAGAACCTTCTTCATGTTGGCTCTGTTGAAGTCTCCCAGAACCCTTATAGTAAAGATGGCCCCAAATTTTTGGGCCCCTTTTTATTATATAACACACTGAATTAAGAATTTGGGATGCTGGGATGCTGGGATCACTGCCTCTCTTTCTCATTTCCTTTCAGCCTGCTTTCTAATAAAGCTTATAACATTTAAAAAGAAAACAAACAAACAATCAATTTAAAGAGGCAACAATGCAAGACTTTTATCTACTGCACAATACTTAAACCAAGCTCCTTTTCTGCTTCAGGTCAGGCTATGGGAGGTACACTGAGTGCTTTAGCCTCAATAGCGGACCTAGCCATAGCTAAAGATGTGACAAACAGCGCTCTGGTCTATTTCCTCACGGCGGATGTCTTCATTCTGCTTTGCATCATCACATATTTGCTGTTGCCCAGGCTGGCATATTCAAGGTCAGTAGTTCTGGTTTCCATGTGGTTAAATACACCACCAACCACATCTGTATTTTGAATGTACAAATGTGCTCTTGTGTAGTTTATATCATTATTTGTGATTTCACCTGAACCAGTGTTCGTGTCATACACAGGGTGGGTTTAAAAACCCCTCAAAACAATTATAATAAATTAAGATCTGGAATGGGTTCTAAATTAACCTGTGCCAGTCATTTTCTGCATATTGTATTTTTAGTTAATGCATTAAATGCATGTGAAATAAATGTATTTAATGATGAAGCAACTATAAATCAATAATAATAATGAACCTGTTCCAATTCACCATTTTTATTCTTTAGACACTACATGGCATGCAGTAGTCCAGGTGGGATGAGCGAGGATGAAGGTGCTGGAAACAAAACCCCACCTTTGCGACCCATCCTTAAGAAGATTTGGCTGCTCGGACTGAGTGTCTTCTATGTCTTTTCTGTCTCCATCATGGTATTCCCTGCTGTATCCTCAGGAATACAGTCTGTTAACAAGGATAGTGGCAGCCCCTGGACAACCACTTACTTTGTGCCTCTTAGCTGTTTCCTCCTGTACAACGTAGCAGATTTATGTGGCAGGATGGCCACAGCCTGGCTGCAGGTCCCTGGTCCCACAAGTAAAGTCCTGCCTGTGCTGGTGCTGTGTCGCTCCGTTATGGTACCACTCCTCATGCTCTGTAACTACCAGCCAAGGGATCACCTCCTTACGGTAGTGTTCAATCATGATGCGTATCCGGTGCTCTTTAACTGCCTGCTGGGTCTCTCTAATGGCTACTTAGGCACACTGCCAATGATCTACGGCCCAAAGGTGGTACATCGAGAGCTGGCAGAGGCCACAGGAGTGATCATGTCTTTCTTTCTCGCTCTGGGACTGGCTGTTGGATCTGCATTGTCTGTGCTCATCGTGCACTATATCTGATCAGGCTGGTGCACAGTAACCTGGTCATGTTCAGGTGAATCAGAACTGCAGCATGCACCAGTAAAGTCAGGTATCTGCTCAGGGGGAGTTGCCAATAAGCTTTTCACTTGACCAACATGCCTTAATTTCTTTATACCTCGCATTAATATGTTTACATTTATGAAGTGATTTGTAATCACTGCTGTCTATAAGAAACAGATTTAAAAAAATTTAAAAATCAGATGACAATTTTGGAGTACTCAGTAAATTGTAAAAATGATATTTACTTTTTTTTTTTTTTTTTTTTTTTTTTAAATAAGGCTTTGGGTGAAAATATTTCAAACATGTGGCTTGATCCTGTCTACCTGCTATAAACCTCGACACATCTTGATGAACAGTTTAAAAAACAAATCTACATGCTGTGGTTTGCCTTACTTCTCAACATGTCTTGCTGTACTACATTACTACTGGCTGTATTGATGGACAACAAATAAAACTCTGGGAGGGGTTTTGTGTGAGGATCATTAGTTTTTAATACAAGTACACCATTGTCTTGTCAGAGACAGTTCCATACTTTCCTTGCAGCTTCTTTAATCTGAGTCTCTAGCATTTTTTTCAGGTTGCAGCAGACAGCACACAAAGCTTTAGAGCAGAGCTGATCGAGTGCAGCAGCAAAGAATAGGCCCAGCAAAGACTCAAACACCCACTGGATGGTGTGTATATTGGACTTTATTTGTATTGCTATGACGTTTTACACATTTTCCTACTAATAAATACTATTTTTTTTTATCATGTAGAAAAACAGACTGAAATTGGACTCTTAAAGATATCTCAGCAATTAAATGTGTGAGCATCTTTTTACAGGTTCAGTCCACACAACACCATCTAATAATCAGAAGGTTGGTGTTTTCATCCCTAGCTGCTCCAGTCTGCATGCCAAATTTCCTTGGGCAAGATACTAAATGTCACTTTGATGGGTGGATCCACTGGAGTGTGAACATTAGAAAGCATTAAAAGTAAAGGACTTGTATAAATGAGGAATGCTGTGTGAAGATTTGGGTGCTAAGGCTGAGTAGAAAAGCGCTATACAAGAACCAGTCCTTTCACCATAGTAAGTTTGAGGGAAATTCCAGTCACAATACAAGGAAAAAAACAAACAATAGATTGGGAATCGCTTTATTTGTTAAAAAGTTTGCACTGTAACAATTACCTCAGCGTTTCAAGCAGACATTTAATTCTGAGAAGTTTAGTGCATTAGAAGCACAGATTTACAAACAGTTAAAGAGTGAACTCAAATTACACTCTGATTAACCTCCAGTGTCAGCTCATAAAAACAAATCTCTACAAAATATGTTTCAGAGAAATTTATTACTGCAGATTTACAGATAAACTAATGAACTGAATCATTTGTATTTGCAAAAAGTACTACCATAGAGAAGAAAGCAAATGTGAAAATTGTGTTCTTATTTTCACCTCTCCCAGTAAAAGAAAAACCAAGTGCAACTCAAACGATGCCAATTTGAAAAAGCAGACAGTGAAGCAATTGTGTGCCACTATACATGTAATTACTCCCCCCTGCCCAATAATCCAATACTTTGTTGGAGGGGGAAAAGAAGAAAACACTAGTCCCTTTCCACCATAACATCATTTAAAATATCAAAGTTAATTTAAACACAAAAATTAACAGTGGGATGCAGCACTAGAGTATTTCTGTTTAATTCCCTACAGGTCAGTTTGTATGGGTCGTCCTCTATACCCACACATGGCGTTGGCAATGAGCCACGGCCTGAAAGACAAAAACAAGTGGTTGAGAGATGTATTAGAGTAAGGTTGAGCTTAAACAGTTTACAATCAGTTCCAGTGGCATTTTGACACCAAATGGTTAATAAGATACCCAAAAATATGTTCAAATTTCAAACTACTCACGTTGCACTGTTGTGCGGTCTCCATGTTCTTGCACCAGAATGAAGGTCCCCAGCTGCACCGCTCTGTCCCCAGCAGTCTGGGTGCAGCACCAGGGCAAGCTCCCAATTTCTAGAACACACACAAATAAACCTCAGATGTTAAAAACTAAGCTGCAGGTATGCAGTTTAAGCCATAACAATCTCATTTACTGCTAATGACCAAAAATGTATACATTTCAGCATTCGATGTAAGCTGTATGGTTTTTGGAGTTAAAAACATTCCTATTTCAGCATTTAATCATTTAAAGTCCAGTGAAACATACTACCAGTTAACTTTATCATTTTGAAATAAGTAATCCTTTTACCATGCACACAAAGTCTGGGTCAAGCATCTCGAGCAGCAGCTGGACAAGAATTGGCTCATACTGTTGGACCAACTGGTCACACTGTTGACAAACCACAGTTAAAATGTAAGGGTGTCACATGAGGACAGGTAAAAGAGTTCAACAAGATTAATTAGCACATCTACTCACCTCAGTCTTGTAAGAGTCAGGCAGAAAGTTGCATACTTTTCTCACAGCTTCCTCAATCTCAGCCTCTGTTGCATTCTTCTCCAGGATGCCGTCGATGTAACTGACTGCAGCTTTACACACCTCACAGTAGCCTCCGACCTTAAAGCGGGGCTTGTCAAGTGCAACTGTGAAACAGTTTTAGGAGTGATTATCCATCCATGTATTTAAATGCTTAGCCCTGCAACAGCCTGGCAATCTGTCCAGCGCTGCCTCTTGCCTTAGGGTAGCTAGGATAGGCTCCAGCTAGCTAAAGCACAATGTACATCTGCATAGAGTGTGCTCTGAAGACTAAGAACTTACCAACATATGCACGTCCTTGACCATTGCAAAGTCCCAGCACTGTGCAGACAGTTTTGGGATCAGCCTCCTGCACAAGCAGATCAATGATAGCCTGACCATATGTCTCAATCAGATCCTTGCACTGGGAACTCAAAGAGGAGGGCAGGATTGAGCACACTTGCTCCACAGCGTGAATAATCTCCTCCTGCACAGGACAGACAGGTTAATCGGTCAGCAGAGCAAACCACACCAGTATTATGTTGGCAGCAGTTTGTAGCTTATTTTTATGATCATACTGGACATATTAAGTGTTACACAGCCCACCTCTGTAGAATGTTGCTGCACCATGCTCTCCAACTGTTTCATCACATACTCGCAGATTGTACAGGTTGGGGAATCACGAACACGGACCATGGGCTGGACACAGGGTATGGCTCATTAGCATGTGCAATATACTGCTATACGACCAATCTTTAATTATCTTTTTTTTTTTAAACTAAAATAAATATCAAATACAAAAATCAAGATTAACCACCGTACACTATCCAACATACTATACCTTGCCAGACGTTTCTGCAGCAGAGTCTACCTTAGTGGCAGGGAAAAGCTTGGCGGCAGGGAAAACCTTGGCAGCGGGCACCGTCTTAGCGGCCTGAAGTGTCATCATGGGAATGGATTTCTTCATTCCAGCACAAAAGCCAGCAAAGGCACAGATTTCTCTGGGTTGCTGAGGAAGGAAGCAACACAATTACTCAAGATTAAAAGCCAAAGTTTTTGTTTTGTTTTTGTAAGTAATTTAAAGTAAAATTTCATGCTGATAGCATAAAAATTCCACATTGCCACCCATGCAATATGCAGGAGTTTTTATGCACATACACCTACTACATCTTTGTTTTACCAGCACACACACTGCAACACACACACACTCATGGTGACACAAACTGTCATTTCAGGTGCAGCATGAAGAACCAGGAAAGACCGGTGCAGCTCATAGCTGACTTGATTCTTTAAACTAACATAACCTAGGCACATATCACAAGAACCAAGTAAAGTGCATGCTCTGACTGTGGCCCTACTCCATAGTGTTCAAACAGGCACCAAAGTGTCAGGTCATTAACCAAACAAGCCCAGTGTTCAAAAAAAAGTATAATTAGACCATCATTCGCACATGTCTCAAGAGCTAAGGGTTAAAAGGCTACAGGCTGAACACAGAATGACCTACCTGTTCCTGGGGAGCAGCATACAAAACCCAGAGTAGGAGAAAACAGAGCAAAAAGACATGAATGGAGAGGAGAAAAGTAACAAAGGAACACAGGCGAAAACAAACAAAGTAAGAAGATAAAATTTGAAAGGAGAACAAGCGAACATGACCAAATTTAAGTCAGCAGGCCAGGTGGTGCTGTTCTACAAAAATGTCTTGCTGCATTTGCTTCTAAGCTTAAGTACTACAATGAAATAACTATTAAAGCCACATTGTAGCTTCAAAAAGTCAAACAGAAGGTTAAAGCACATCATCAAAGGGAACCAGAAGACTCACCATAGACATGAGCTGCTGAACAACCAGGGTTCCATACTGGCTAACATATTGCTTACACTGCAAAGACAGAAGTATAGGTATTAGAAAAGCTTTGTTTTTCTCCCTCCTGGGTGTGGTGAAGAAACCCACACGTGGGATATTTACCTGGTCAGCCAAGCCTGGCCCCAGCATATCACACTGCTTCTCAATATTCTCAATGAGAGAGTCGATAAATGAAGAATTGGCTTTGGCCTCTGCCTGAGCATCAGTCAGCAGTTTGATGCAGTCCTCGCACACTGTATCACTTTCCTACAAGGAAGACAGGCAAGTTTCAGTGCCAAATAAAGAGTACACTTAACAGCAGGTGTTGAGGACATTTCAAGCTTACCTGCTTTGGAGACTCTTGTTTGGGAGCCTCCTCTTTGGGGTTCTCCAGAGGATAAAGGAGCCCGGGCACATTGAAGAGGAAGGGAGACACTTGCTGGGAAAGGTCAACTTGAGGTATTTCATTGGACAAGAGCTGCTGCTGGGCCTGAACCTTAGCCAGGGCTGCCTGCTGTGACTGACAGAGTCCCATGGCTCCGCACACCACGCCAGGATCATCCTAATAAACACAACTTCATATTACTTTCAATACCTTCCCCATTTTAAACTCCCTTTGACCAAAACACTTTGCTTCCACACACATTAGCCTAAAGAGAAGTGAAATCCTTTAAGTTGACCGTGCTTAAAAAAAAGAAAAGAAAAGAAAAAAGTCTGCATTTCCTGTGCGAACAAACTGGTTTAGTAAATACTAAATGGATTCTCCTTTCCCCCCCAAGAATGCTGTAGCAGGTGTGCGTTAAGACAACTATACTAAATGCTCCTAGTCATGGGTTTAGTATTGCACAATGACTACTCTGTTCCCATTTAGAGTTAAAACTCATTTCCCCATCAATAGCCCTTTTTAAGCTGGGTGCACGCTGGTCACACAACCACTTCTGTTTCCCTTTTGAAAGAAATAACAGATGGGGTATTTACTTACAGTCTTAATAAGAGCAGAATGATGAATGCACAGACAAAGCAAACGATGTTTAAAAGAATCTATGGGTTATATTTGAAAGCATTCAATATGGTTCAAAATGTAAACCTTATGACAGTATAACTCTAAGGCAAACTCAATAATGAATGTTTTTTTTGTCCAAATGCTAAAAGCCCGGATGGCCGCCTATATTTAAAGTGAAAGGTTGCACAAACAGATTCAAGAAGCTCACCAGTTCTCCCTTGATGATTCCCATGAGAATGGGGAAGTAGTCATCCACCCTCTCTTTGCACTCTTTACTCAAATCTTGATCAGGGATGAGCTGGCAGGCCTTCTCCAGGTACCCTAGGATCTCAGCCTGCAGTCACAGAAATATGCAAATACCAATGTTTAAATCTTAGTGTGGTTGCAGGAAACTTACTTTAAAAAAAAAAAAAAAAAAAAAAAAAAAAAACCCACACAAGTTGTGGATCTTTTGGCCTTACCTCAGTGGCATTCTCCTTCAGTACTTGCCCAACCACAGTCAGAACCTCTTTACACAGCTCACATGGCACAGATTTCTGAAACCAGAGTTTTGAGTGTGTAAATAAAAAGCTGCTAAAAAAAAAAAAAAAAAATGTTTTAAGTAAACCAAAGATCCCAATACAAAAAAAATAAATTCATGTTTGCCTAACTACACATTTCAATGTAGGAGAAAGCAGAACAGAACAGTTTGCCATTTGGGGAATTAAAAAAAAATATATACAGGTCACTCACCATCTGGGGCTTGTTCCACACATTCTGCTGGCAGTGAGTCACAGCTCCACACAGAGATGCAGTTTTCACATTGTTACACCAGTAGGGGGGGCCACGAGCACACTGCTCAGTGCCCAGCAGAGGAGTTGCCACCGCTGTGAAGAGGACAAAGAGTCATGCTTTGACAGACAATTTATACTTTTGTGTTAAATCATCACCTCAAACCAAGGAATACTGATGATAGTAGCAACATGAGTGCTCACGAATGTAATGAAATTCCTGGACGGAGATAACTTTAGCTATCAGAATGGACGTGAGGGAATGTACAAAGAAGTAGAAGAACTTGAGGGACAAATATATTTGCCTCTGTGGTGGGAGGATAAAAATATGACTACAATAAAGAGTGGGGACTCTGGGGCAAAAAAAAAAAAAAAAAAAAAGGAAATATATTATATTTGGTGTCAGCCATGACACCAAATATAAGACTAGGACAACCTCTGACAGGCAACAGTGTCAGACACCACTTACATAGGTTACATCTTAAACCTTTACAGAGATTCACTGCAGAAATCTAAAGCAGCAGTTACAGAGAGATCAAAAAGCAATCTCATAACAAAACCATATTCCTCGGCAAGTTCACCACTGCTTTATATGACAGCAATGGAAACCGATACATTTGTTTTTCAGGGTTGTCATTTTCTTCTTTTAGGTTACACTTCAACTATGTTTAAAGTTTTAAAATAGGCTAAACTAGCTCGATCAGACCAAAAATACAAAGTATGACTTTATCAAGCAGGACTTCATACCACAGAAAGGAAATTCAAGGCCAACTTCCTCAACTGAAAGTATGATTTCAATAAGACACTGCCCTGCGGGTTTAATTTTAAACAACTCTGTAAAGATGACTGACAAAAGGTCAGCTGTTAACCATGTCGGCTGAGTTCTAAGAGGTTTTTCAGAAAGTAGTGAGGGGTTTTTTGGTGTCGTTTTTTTGTCTTGCGTTTCTATGTTTTGTCTGTGTTTCAGCACCCTTGTCTCTCTATACTAATAAAGCTCACTTAAAACCAAGATAATTTACAAATCACTGAGGATTGTGGGTACCCAGCTATACTTTGCTAAGGTTTATGACCATTAATGGGGGGGGCTAAAACCCTATTAGCATGTCTATCTCTGGCATGACCATATCGGGGGAATTTAATTGCTCACTCGTGCATCACAATTGCAGAAGTAGGAATCGGGGGAGGTGGGTGAGGGGTTGTGTGTATAGCTCAATGCAAAAGAGAAGCCTTTTACTGTTTTTCATGTTTGCTGAAGTGAAAAAGTGATGCAGGAAGGCATGTTTTGCATGCAGTGTTTCCTGTTTTGCCTATTAATGGTTTTGAAATGAAGATCCAAACTATCTGCATGTCACAAAACCTACATTTGAAAAAAATGTGACAAACTAAAAGTAAGCTTACACTCACTGATTATTGGATTTCAAGGCCAGTGAGCAGACTTGAGTGATAACGGCAAAGAATGAGCAACGAAGGACAGGCTGAACCAACAAACCTTCAATCACCAGCTACAGTGTATGCAGGGTCACATGCTTTTTATACAAAATCTCAAGCTGTTCTGACGCAGACAATAGTAGGAACTGCCTGTTCTGCATTTTATGGCAAGAAAAAGTTTTACAGTAAGTCAACAAATTCTGTGTGACCTAAAAGCCTACATTTGGGTTTCTATAAAGTCAAGAAAAAAAAAAAGAAAGAAAACAAAACAACAGAAAAACACTTGAGGTGAGTAATCACGATCACATGACCCAGTAAAGCACAACAGGCTTTAAGCAGGATTCAGATTGGATTTTGCAATATCAGCATGTAATCTGCAGTATAAACCTGTTTAATGAGACAGGCTACACAGTTTTTGTGATCCAAACCACCAACTATCAGCAGAAAGTACATGACACATGTTAAACAATATGACTAAGCCCAAAACATGTGACATGCGGGAGTAGGAATGCCAATGCAGGAATGTGGATGTAAAACACTGAAGTTAGGTTTCACCCAGAAATCCAGGTGAAACTAAGCAGTAACTACACAAAGCACAGAAGTCTGTGTGTGAATAAAACAGCCCTGCCAATGGTCTGTAAGGAAACCAGGCTTCTGTCATGATAGTCCATAGCCCAAATGGCACATTTGGTTTCATTGCAGAAATAAACGGTTGGTATTGGTGACACAGTTTTATCACAATATAAGGATAAACCCATGAACACGACTCAAAGTGAAGCACAAGTATAGGTCCCGTTCCAAAATCCCCTAAAAGAAACAAAGACTGAAAAGAAAGTTTCAAATTCAACATTTCGGTGTGGGTGAAACGAAAGTGTTGCTTTAGTAGATCAAACGTAAACTCCCCCTTCAACATTACCAGTAGTCAACAAAGCACCAGGTACTGTACATAGCCTGGGCTAAACAGGGGTCTACAACAGTTAACTGACTGATCAGTTTTTTATTGTAGTGTTCTACCATATTTATACACGTAAACGCTACTTTTAGGTAACTGATGTAGCAACGTTAGTTAGCGAAAATAGCTAGTTAGCATTAGCTGAAAAGCTTGAGTTAGCACAGCTAAGGCCAACGGTAAAACAATAAACTTCAAAGTCACGCGGTTAAGATTCACTTGACATCGCTTTAAATATGTCGATAAAACTTGTAGAATATTATATACTGAAAACAAAATCCCAGGTTACTTTATTAACAAATAAATAAAAAATAATTCCCGCTATACGCTTCCGCCTATTGATGTTAAAACGCACATAGTTACACAACCAAAAAGCTTGTTTTTATAGACCGACATCTGTCGAAATCAGGTCACCTATAGTGTTAAAAAACGCGCACACACACATTATTTGTCTACTTCTGTTAATACTACCTGAGGACACCAAAAGAAGAGTTAGGAGCAGCATGACTGCGCTGTTTTCCGATCCCTGTGTTTGTGTTGGTTGTCGGGGAGGTTTGACTGGAGAAGGGCGAGCACTGCAATGCAGAGCGCGAGGGTGTTGATGCCTTTATGGTTCACGGTCAGCTGATCGAAACATGTGACTCTCAGCCTACCGTCATAGTACCTCGAAACGCCGATTGGGGGGGTTGTTTTGTTTTGTTGTTGTTTTTAATTCAAACACACTTGTGAGCAACCAGAACTTTTGACTAAACAGATTTTTAAGTAGTTGTAATATTTGTACAGATATCTAGGGGAAATGCATAGTTTCTACAGTGAGGGCTCCGTGGTGGGCCAAGAAAGTAGTCAACAATTTTTAGTTAATAAAGAATTTGAAGTTGAAAGTTAATCAAATAAATACATTTAGTTTTCATTGTTGAAATGTGGACAGAATATCAAGTAATCAAAATGTATGCATTTAAATTCTACATAAGAATTCCCCTCTTACCCCTATGGGCGGGCCTATCGTTCAAGCTTTGGTCCTCTAGCAAAGGTCTGGGAGCTTGAGGGTCTTGCGCTCTTCTGGACGGAGATCTTGGATGTTGTTCCTGGAATCTGCTGGAGCCACTCGCCTAGCTTGCGTGTCACTGCACCGAGCACTCCGATTACCACTGGGGTCACTGTTATCTTCATCCTCCACATCCTCTCGAGCTCTTGTCTGAGCCCTTCGTACTTCTCCAGCTTCTCATATTCCTTCTTCCCGATGTTGCTGTCATTAGGTAAAACTACATCTATCACTGTAGCCATCTTCTTCTGCTTGTCTAACACTGCAATGTCTGGTTGGTTAGCCATCACCAGTTTGTATCTGGAAGTCCCACAGCATCTTGGCTTGGTCATTCTCAACCACCCTAGTGGGTGTGTCCCATCTTGACCTCAGCACTTCCATGCCATACTCGGCACAGATGTTCCTGTATACAATGTCAGCCACTTGGTTATGGTGTTCCATGTATGCCCAGCCTGCTAGCATCTTACAGTCTATAATTATGTGCTATTACTTTTTTGTTTATTATATTTATATTATACAGTTGGATGCAAAAGTTTGGGCAACCTTGTTAATAGTCATTATTTTGCTGTATAAATCGTTGGTTGTTACAATAAAAATGTCAGTTAAATATATCATAAAGGAGACACACACAGTGATATCTTATTAGTGAAATGACGTTTATTGGATTTACAGAAAGTGTGCAATAATTGTTTAAACAAAATCAGGCAGGTGCATAAATTTGGGCACTGTTGTCATTTTATTGATTCCAAAACCTTTAGAACTAATCATTGGAACTCAAATTGGCTTGGTAAGCTCAGTGACCCCTGACCTACATACACAGGTGAATCCAATAATGAGAACGAGTATTTAAGGGGGTCAATTTTAAGTTTCCCTCCTCTTTTAATTTTCTCTGAAGAGTAGCAACATGGGGGTCTCAAAACGACTCTCAAATGACCTGAAGACAAAGCTTGTTCACCATCATGGTTCAGGGTAAGGATACAGAAAGCTGTCTCAGAGATTTAAGCTGTCTGTTTCAACAGTTTGGAACATATTGAGAAAATGGAAGACCACAGGCTCAGTTCAAGTTAAGGCTCGAAGTGGCAGACCAAGAAAAATCTCGGATAGACAGAAGCAACGAATGGTGAGAACAGTCAGTCAACCCACAGACCAGCACCAAAGACCTACAACAGCATCTTGCAGCAGATGGAGTCACTGTGCTTCGTTCAACCATTCGGCGTACTTTACACAAGAAGATGCTGTATGCTAGTGTGATGCAGAGGAAGCCTTTTCTCCGCCCACAGCACAAACAGAGCCACTTGAGGTATGCTAAAGCACATTTGAACAAGCCAGCTTCATTCTGGAATAAGGTGCTGTGGACTGATGAAAGTAAAATTGAGTTATTTGGGCATAACAAGGGGCGTTATGCATGGAGGAAAAAGAACTCAGCACTCAAAGTAAAACACCTGCGACCTACAGTAAAATATGGTGGTGGTTCCATTATGCTGTGGGGCTGTGTGGCCAGTGCAGAGACTGGGAATCTTGTCAAAGTTGAGAGACACATTGATTCCACTCAGTATCAGCAGATTCTGGAGACCAATGTCCAGGAATCAGTGACAAAGCTGAAGCTGCGCCGGGGCTGGATCTTTCAACAAGACAACGACCCGAAACACTTCTCAAAATCTACTAAGGCATTCATGCAGAGGAACAAGTACAATGTTCTAGAATGGCCATTTCAGTCCCCAGACCTGAATATTACTGAAAATCTGTGGTGTGAGTTAAAAAGAGCTGTCCATGTTCGAAAGCCATTGGACCTGAATTAACTAGCAATGTGTTGTAAAGAGGAATGGTTCAAAATACCTTCTACCACAACCCAGACTCTCATTGGAACCTACAGGAAGCGTTTGGAGGTTGTAATTTCTGCAAAAGGCGGATCTACTAAATATTGATTTCATTTATTTTTATTTTTGTGGTGCCCAAATTTATGTACCTGCCTGATTTTGTTTAAACAATTATTGCACACTGTCTGTAAATCCAATAAACTTCATTTCACTTCTCAAATATCACTGTGTGTCTCTTATATGATATATTTAACTGACATTTTCTTTTATTGCAACAACCAACGATTTATACAGGAAAATAATGACCATTAATAAGATTGCCCAAACTTTTGCATCCACTGTATATACATAAAGACATCAGTTAAGTTGGCTGGCTCTTTTGTTAGTAACCTGGTTAATTCAATGTTGTCTTACACAAAATAAATACCATGATTGTGTACTTATACTTTAATTGAGATTTAGGCAACAAATACTGCTCAAAGAACCAAGAAAGTCCAGAGAGAAAACGGAAGCAACAACAAGCGGCTTTTTCCCCAGAGACAGTTGATCAAGTTTTAATCGCTTAAAAAAACCCTGCATAAACCACACCTACAATAAAAGAACTGAAACTTCCATCACATGACTAACCATCATGTGAAGCAGTGTCTCAAATGCTTGACAAAAAAGGAAAAGTGCAAAATGGATAGAAAAAAGTATTTTATTATCACATATGATATTACATCCAAGTCGATGCATGCAGCTAATGAAATGGGTGAAAGAAGGAAATGTCACATGATTCATCTTCTGCATGTGATCTGTTGGAACCTGCGAAAGACAGAACAAACATTATGTAGGGCTAAACGTTACAGCAGAGTCAGCATGAACCTGAGATAACACACTTAAAAATGTGCAGTGAGAGAATACTGAGCATACTAATATCGATGACTGACTTTGTGTTTGTCTACTGCGTGTAGACGTGTTCAGAAATATTGTCACTGATCAATAAAAGCTGATCATGGAATTCTTTATAAGTTTCATGTGATCTTGTATAGATTTCTATTCCTGTGGCTTCTGTTAGTGCAGTTAAAGTTCACTCATGTGAGCCTGCGGTGAAGGTTTTTTTCCCATGAGATTTCTGTTTTACTGTCCGTTTCTCAATCAACAAGTCAGTTCGTTTAACATCAGTAGTATTTCATTGAGAAATACTAAGAAATACTTTAGTCTTGAGCTATCAGAAATATTCAGAAGAGAAAAAAGGCGAGTCTTTTGACAGTTGAGCAGCATGCAATATTTGTCAAAAGAACCAAACCTTTTTAAGTGTATTTGCGTGCCACATTAAAGTCAGATTTTAAACTTCTTTTAACAATGTTAAAATCAAAACAATATTAACAAATGCAGTAATTTGTCCATCTATCCAACCATTTTCTTTCACTTATCCACTTACAGTGGGGCAAAAAAGTATTTAGTCAGCCACCGATTGTGCAAGTTCCCCCACCTAAAATGATGACAGAGGTCAGTAATTTGCACCAGAGGTACACTTCAACTGTGAGAGACAGAATGTGAAAGAAAAATCCATGAATTCACATGGTAGGATTTGTAAAGAATTTATTCGTAAATCAGGGTGGAAAATAAGTATTTGGTCAATAACAAAAATACAACTCAATACTTTGTAACATAACCTTTGTTGGCAATAACAGAGGTCAAATGTTTACTATAGGTCTTTACCAGGTTTGCACACACAGTAGCTGGTATTTTGGCCCATTCCTCCATGCAGATCTTCTCGAGAGCAGTGATGTTTTGGGGCTGTCGCCGAGCAACACGGACTTTCAACTCCCGCCACAGATTTTCTATGGGGTTGAGGTCTGGAGACTGGCTAGGCCACTCCAGGACTTTCAAATGCTTCTTACGGAGCCACTCCTTTGTTGCCCGGGCGGTGTGTTTTGGATCATTGTCATGTTGGAAGACCCAGCCTCGTTTCATCTTCAAAGTTCTCACTGATGGAAGGTGGTTTGGCTCAAAATCTCACGATACATGGCCCCATTCATTCTGTCCTTAACATGGATCAGTCGTCCTGTCCCCTTGGCAGAAAAACAGCCCCATAGCATGATGTTCCCACCCCCATGCTACACAGTAGGTATGGTGTTCTTGGGATGCAACTCAGTATTCTTCTTCCTCAAAACACGACGAGTTGAGTTTATACCAAAAAGTTCTACTTTGGTTTCATCTGACCACATGACATTCTCCCAATCCTCTGCTGTATCATCCATGTGCTCTCTGGCAAACTTCAGACGGGCCTGGACATGCACTGGCTTCAGCAGCGGAACACGTCTGGCACTGTGGGATTTGATTCCCTGCCGTTGTAGTGTGTTACTGATGGTGACCTTTGTTACTTTGGTCCCAGCTCTCTGCAGGTCATTCACCAGGTCCCCCCGTGTGGTTCTGGGATCTTTGCTCACCGTTCTCATGATCATTTTGACCCCACGGGATGAGATCTTGCGTGGAGCCCCAGATCGTGGGAGATTATCAGTGGTCTTGTATGTCTTCCATTTTCTGATGATTGCTCCCACAGTTGATTTTTTCATACCAAGCTGCTTGCCTATTGTAGATTCACTCTTCCCAGTCTGGTGCAGGTCTACAATACTTTTCCTGGTGTCCTTCGAAAGCTCTTTGGTCTTGGCCATGGCGGAGTTTGGAGTGTGACTGTTTGAGGCTGTGGACAGGTGTCTTTTATACAGATGATGAGTTCAAACAGGTGCCATTCATACAGGTAACGAGTGGGGGACAGAAAAGCGTCTTACAGAAGACGTTACAGGTCTGTGAGAGCCAGAGATTTTCCATGTTTGAGGTGACCAAATACTTATTTTCCACCCTGATTTACGAATAAATTCTTTACAAATCCTACCATGTGGATTCATGGATTTTTTTTTCACATTCTGTCTCTCACAGTTGAAGTGTACCTCTGGTGCAAATTACTGACCTCTGTCATCATTTTAGGTGGGGGATCTTGCACAATCGGTGGCTGACTAAATACTTTTTTGCCCCACTGTATGCATCTTCTTGGAAGGTGTTCTGACAGTATTGCATCTCCTGGATGAGGTAGATTTGGTGTGTGTGTTTAAGTGTGGTAGTGTAGCAGTGAGTGTGTGTCTGTAAAAAAGCATGTGATGGCTGCAAAGAAGAAAAGCGAGCTAATCGGGATTCTCTGAACTGAGGTTTGGCCTGTTATTTGATGCGACGTTTCCTACTGCAGAACACAGAAGTTCTGATAGCGTGGACGTAAATAATTAATGTTAATTACTAATGTTAGAATAATTCAGGAGCCAGCCGAACAGCACTGGGTAAGTGGTTCAAGTTTTATTGGCCCAATAAGACTGCTTTATATTTTAAAACATTAATAGAATGTAATTAGTAGACTTGAAATAAGCCTTGAAATAAATAGGGTGTAGTAGACCCCATGCCCCCACTTTAGACTCACCCCTGCTTACTGTTGGCATCAGTGTGACAGAAAGGATGGCTGTAGTCAACCTCCATTAGGCTGTCTTATTTAAACATTGTATGAGACTAAGTTAAAAGTTCAGTTGCATAAATATAATTTTATTGTAATTTCTATAGCTTTATTGTAGATGTGTTGCTGTGTTAAGCAAACTGCGGTGGGTGGGAGCAGCTAGAAAGTTCACTTTTCTTCCTGTTTGCACTTGTTGATCAATGGTTTTGATGAAGGACAGTTTTTCCCAGTAAAGGCCTTTGTGGTGATTACACGAACAAGCACTGCTATTTTGAACGTTCGAAACATGTTTTCGTTCACGACACCTGATTGCACCATCTCTGCAACAGCTCCGCCCCGTGGCTTTTCTGTCTTATTTAAAAATATATTTTTAATTGTCATTCTTTTTATTCACACATGTGATCCTAGATATGTTTCTAATGCAGGTCTGTTTTTAAATCACAAATGTGGGAGAAACACCTCTTCTTACATGGATTAAATGAAACATCGGAGAAAATAATTTCTCCTGGGGAAGTTTTTTTAATGGAATTATCCGAGTTACAGCCCTAGTCAATATTAACGTGTTGTGACAGGAGCAATTTTTCACCTTTGTTAACTGAAGGTAAGTGCTCACCTTTAATGACAACTAAGAGCTAATCAGCACAGGAAGTGTACTTATTTCTTCCTAAATGTGTCAGAGAACGCAAACAATAGTGTCTTTTGTTCTCTACAGTTTAAACAAAAGCACTCTGAAATAAAACAACACCGGCCTCTGATAAGCAACCACTAGGGCTGTTCGATATAACGATATATATCGGATGACGATATAAAAACATCTTCATTTTACGCTATGGTTTGTTTCGTGGTGTCGCAAAATAAACTGTTTACGGCAATATTTTTTCATCGTTCTGTTGGTCACTGTAGTGGCTATATTAATTTCTTAAAGTTCTCTCTTTCTCTTTTATTTAATATAACCAACACTACTGACAAGCGCCTGTTTTTATGCGTTGTCGCTAGCAACAGCGACGGTAACACCTTCGCGTGTCCGCTTGTTTATGTTCCACATAAACCTTTCACAATAAAGCTCAAGATCCTGTTGAGACTTTTCAAAATAAACTGAATCACGTGAAAGAGCAGATTATTTACGGATGAGAATTTAAAAAAAGCCGCCAGGTGCTAAAAAATAAACCTTAGACTCAAACGTTAGAACAGGCAACCCGCAGTCGTGTAATAAATACTAAGAAAACAGCGGCCATTACAACTTCTCTCTAAAAATGTATAGTTTCATGCTTCGGTTAAAACACTCGACTCCGGGTAAAGGACGCCCAGCTGGAAACACTTCACGCAAGTCGACCTGCCCGAGATTCACAGAATTTACAGAAAATGTTACATTTTTGTGATTTATATCGTTATCGGACGATAGAATTCTTATATCGGGATATGAGATTTTGGTCATATTGCACAGCCCTAGCAACCACCACTGTCGATCAACACAAATACTGATGCATAGTATTGTGGTTATATTAGAGCACCACAACGACTGTATTAAAAGGTCAGTTCAGACTTAACAGTAAAATCCCCTACTCCCAGTTCCTGTTGATTATAGCATTTTAACTAATAGTTTAATTAATCACTCCATGGCGAAAGAATACAGACACTTATTAGTAGAGGCTGAAAGATTTATCAGTCAACTGTAATTATCAGGCATTATTGTCCTATCACACATATTTCTGTTGGAATATATGTAGTGAAGCTATTATAATATCATTGTGTATGCGTACACGTCTAGTTAAATCCATTTCAGACAAACAGATGGAGGGAGGAGAAGGGGGGTGCTTATCTGTTTTCAAGAGGCACGAGGGAGCTCAATATTTTTACTTTAATGGTTTTGTGGAAAGAATCAATCATTTAAAGCCTGATTAAATTGCTTCAACAATGACACCTGCAGGCAAGCCGAGAGATGACAGGGCTGTGTCTGTAGGTAGGGGGTAGATGAGGAGGACAGCACAAACTCAGGGCAGGACCTCTTATTAGAGCTTAATACACATCTATGTTTGTCTGGAGGATCTCATGTGGATCTGCTGTTGTTGCAGACATGCAAAATGATCCTCCCTTACAAATCAGCAAGCAAACGAAATAAATACAGACACTGTGTTTGTGCAAACTAATCTTATATGAACCAAATGTATGAACTTGTAGTAAAGTAATACACTCACATATTACAGGGATGGTGACTAATGAACTGATCATTTATTTAGAGGATTATCTTTGTGTTTGGCTACTTCATGTGTGATGGTCATGTCCACAAACACACAACTGAAATACTTTTGTAATATTAATTCACATTTTTACACTCCTGCCTCATTTTCACAATAAGTTAGTTTGCAGTCACTAAAGCTATAAAGCAAACAACTGGTTTAATGAATTTGGTTAATTTGTTTTAATACATTATCACACTATATCATATTCCTTTCTGGTATGAGCAAGTGAGGAGGCTGAGGGTGGAGCTGGTTTAGGTACAGAGTTTACAACCAAATGGACTTAACCATCTGTTGTAACCACATGGGGGAGTTTGTTTTTTCTAATTATTGTCCCTGTGCAGCAATGATGCACAGAAAAGAAGGTCAGACACCAACTAGGGAGAATCAGAAGGACAAACGGAACAATACTGTCATCCCTTATATAGCAGGTTTATCAGAGAAACTCAGGAGTCTTCTCCAAGCACGAGATCCCAGTGCACTTCAGACCCAGCCACGCACTCAGACAAAAACTGGTTCATCTCAAAGACAAAACTACCAAACAGAAACTTAACAACGTGGTGTATGCTGTACAGTGCAGCTAGGAATGCTTTGGACAGAGAAGACAGATGGTTTGAAAGAGGAGTGAAAGAAGCCATCTATGTCCACTGTGAACATGAGCAGGGCTTACAAAACTAACTGTCTGCCATCTAAAATCCAGTTTTGAGGTTGGTATGTCTGTGAAGGTTCTCAGTCATCCAGGTTATCGTAGTCTAAGGAGCTTGGATAGAACAGCGTCTGGACTTCTTAAAGTTGCTTGAAAACGTTTCACCTCTCATTCAAGAAGCTTCTTCACTTCTAATGTCAAATGGTGGAAAGTCCCATATTCAAGTCCTATGGGAGTGTCCCCCTAAGAGTGACATGGATCCCCTAATGTCCACTGTGAACGACCCTCTTTGAACAGAGCCCATGGCTTACAACACCAACTGTCTGCCATCCAGTTTTGAGATCCCTTTCCAGACGCCTTAAAGCCCACTCACATCCTGGGCCTTTTGATCTCAGAAAATCACATGATAGGGTGAAGCCTTGGCTGATTGTTACCTACACCCGTTTTCACACCTTGGCTCATGCGATTAGGTAGAGGATCATTAGGGGGTCCATGACACTCTTGGGGACACTCCCATAGGGCTTAAAATCCAAGACTCTCCACCAATTGCGCTTAGAACTGAAGAAGCTTCTCAGATGAAGGGCAAAACATCTTCAAGAAAACTTAAAGAAGTCCAGATGGATGACTGAGAACCTTCACAGACACATTGTCCGTTTTTTTTTTCTTCTTTTCTTATGTGTTTAAAATGCTTTAAATCAGTTACTAGAGGTTGTATTCGGTTGCTTGTTCCCTGATATCCAGGATCACAGAAGTGACTTTTCCCCTCAAATAAACAGCGGTATTCCTTTCTGTCTGGGCTATTTAAAGGTCAAATTAATCATCAGTGCTAAAACACTTTACATGAGGCTTGTTCTCATCCACTGTGTGTGTGTGTGTGTAAGCGATTTTCTTCAAGAAACCACTGATACGTTTTCACTACTGTAAAAACCAACCTTCTCTTTGCTCTCCTTCTTGGGCTGTACATGAACAATAATGGCGAACTCACAAATGCAATAATCTAACTGTAATGGTTGATTTTCTTCAGATTTAACATTGTTCTGACTCTAGACATCGATTGGGGCTCTACATTAACTACTCAACTGTGCTTCTGATTGCCATTTCTCTAATGGAGTTAAGTGGCCGATAAAACAGAGTATTTCATATTTTACTACAGCCCAAAAATACACGCATGTAACAGACAGCTGTGGTGATAAAACAGCACTTTGTTTCACTCCGAGCACCAGTGATTTTAAACACCTCCGCCATTCATTAAGCCTTACATTTAATCACTTCTGGGGTCCGCAGCAGTTACTGTTGGGGACCTGGGCGTCTTTCTTCAGCACAGTGGGCCTCACAACGTCCACATCACGGTGCAGGTGATCCAGTACGTTAGCGAGCATGCTGGGAGCTGCGTAGAAATCCACCAGAAAGTAAGTCCCTCGGCTGTGCCTCTGGTTGTGTTTGGTCATTCTGTAGGGCAGCTGTCTTTCTCCCAAGTTTTCCAGGTCTCTCACCAAGGCGCCCCGCTCCATTAACGTCTCCACCGTCCTTCGCAGAGCTGCCGCCGTCTCTGGTCGCTGCATCTGTTTCAGGATCAGGGCCAGCTCGTACCGAGGCATGGCTGCAGCTTAGTAATACCCGACTCACACGTTTAATTCAGCTAGAACTGGGCTGTCATTGCCACACTGCTCAGTTGAAAGGCGACATGTTATGACACGAGGGGCAGGCACGAAAGGTCTTTAGTGATGACGCATAAAGCGTGCGCCTTCGTGGGCAAAGCTTACTAAATATAAAAAATAGGAGTCATTTATTTTTTTTAAATGTGGCGTTAAATCTATAAATAAGTGTATTTCAATAATAAAAAATTGCGTCTTATTTAGCATATCCACATATTTTACTCGTATTGTTTTAGGAAATTAGTCACGTGAGAGCAACCCGAAATATTTGTAAAGTTTTTTAAAGGATTTTTAAAATCACAATTAGTCAGTGGAATTGTGTTTTATTTAGTTTTCTGCTATTTGGAAACCTCTAGAAACTGGTATTTATTTTTTTACTGAAGCGTGGATACGTCGACACCAAGCGCCTGCTCACAAGTGCCTGATTCCGTCACTTCCTTTTCCAGAAGAACGTGTTGAAGATGGCGGCGGAGAAGTCGGTACCGAGTGATCTTTTCAAATGCGTGTACTCGTTTCTGGTGGAGAACAAGTTCACCAAAGCGGCTCAGGAGTTCTTGAAAAAGACTAAAGTGGTGAGTAGCCTACGCTGTGTGGCGGTGTGTGACGGACACGTCCTGTCGCCGGGTACTAGACGTTAGGTCCAGGCGGCACGAGGGGTAAATACGTACAGGTTACGGAGCCGGTGAAGTTAGCACGTGTATCAGCTGCAACCTGCTTTTGAGCTAATTAACGGTCTCAGTGCGTTAAAGTGTAAATACTGCAGCGTGTTTATACTTTTTAAATGATGATTTGTGGAGTTTTAGTCACAAATTCAAAGTGCTGCAAGGGAATTATTAACTTACTACTTCACGTGTTTCTCTACAGGCTCCGCAAGATCAGAATGAGGAGAGACTCGTCAATATCTACAACTTCTGGGTGAAGTGAGTTGCTTATTAATATATTTTTATTTTTTTTTTATCCGAGAGGGGTTTTTCAAATAAAAATATGAAACACATAACCAAGCTGACTTTCTGTGTCGATAAGTATGTTCCTTTAAAAATGTATTGGTACAATAGAAATTCCACTGCTGCTCTCCTAGTGTCCAAGGGTCTGTTAACACTCGTTGAGTTTGAGGATTATCAGAGAAAAATCTAATACAATATAAACACAACCCTTTTGTTGTTTTAAAAATTTGAAGTGCTTTTTGTTTAGACAAATGGGAAATTAAATGGTTCTTATATAGCACTGTACTACTCTACTTGAATGTTCAAAGCATTTTATTCAACATGCCAAAGAATAGTTTACCACGCAGAGTGGAGGGATTCAACCAGTCTCTCTCTCTCTCACTAACTCAGTGTTCAGTTTTTTGCCCAAGGACACTTTGGTATGCAGGCTAACGACTAAAGCATTATTATTTGCATATCTTTCTACTCTGGGAAAGGGAGTGCCTTTTATCCCGTTGAAGTTTTCTTTTTAACGTTAATATAGGGTGGTGTTGCATACTGTGTGTTAATATAATTATGGGCTGTATCATTGAAACTCTACTTTAAATAGATCTCCCGAAGCCAAAAAACGAAAGGTGCCTCCGAACTGGACGGGTCCGTCAGCCAAGAAGGCAAAAGCCAGGACTGAGAGCTCCAGCAGTGAAGAGTCAAGCAGTGAGGATGAAGAGGCTGGCGCAAAACAAACTAAAGTAGCTCCTGCAGGTATAACCTTCATATTTGATATGGCTAACTGAAAGGGTTGGCTGAATTCTGCTAGTAATGTGCATTCTGAAATGCTGTGATATTACATTTTTCCTCATTCTACATTTTAGCAGCCAAAAAGGGGCCTGCTAAGGCAGCAGCTACTAAAGCTGCATCCAGCAGCAGTGAAGACTCTAGTGACTCTGACGAGGACAAAGCTCCTGCAAAGCCTGCTGCAAAGGTAGAAGGAAGCATCAGAATCAGACATTCTCATGATAGCCTGTTATTGCTACATTACCTTGCCCGTTATCCTTTTATTAAAATGTAGTGTCTGTTTGTAGGCACCCGTGAAACAACCTCCTGCTGCTGCAGGTAGCACAAGGAAAAAGGATAGCAGCTCCAGCAGTGAAGAGTCTGACTCTGAGGAAGAACAAACCGCCAAAGCTCCTGCACAAAGTAAATCTATATTGAGTAATTTGTTTAAGTTAAGATTGGGGGAAAAATCTTGGGTTATTTAATTTACTGTATGCATTTCTGAATAACAGAACCCAAGGCTGGTGCAGTCACAACACCCAAAGCAGCTGTTGCTGCCAAAGGTGCAGCTCAAAAGAAGAAGGAGAGCAGCAGCAGCGAAGACAGCTCCTCAGATTCTGAAGATGAGAAGCCAGCCAAGGTACACAAGGCCTTCTTTATGTTGTTATGTGTTGCTGATTGTCTCACACTCAGCCAAGTGTGGTGTGTAGCGGATAAATGCATGCAGCAGATATTAACAGCATATTTCCATGTGTTCTGTCAGGCTCCAGTCAAACCAGCTCCAGTCAAACCAGCCCCAGTAAATAAAGCTGCTGCTGAGTCAAGTAGTGAAGACTCTTCATCAGAGGATGAGGCTCCTCCCAGCAAAAAACCCAAAGCAGGTGTGTTTTCATGCTTTCTTACAACTATACAAGCTGCACAGTAACAAAAGTCTGGTTTGGAAAGATGTAAGGCACACTTGCATCAGCGACAAACCTGGGAAGTGAATCCCAATCAAGTCTTTTTAGCCTATTACTGATGTGCGTAAGTTCGACAGCTATATGAAAAAATAAGTGAGATTGAGTTCACACTAATTACAACCGTCCAGTTTTGTCCATATCATGATCATAACACCAGTCTGCTCTGACTGAATTATACCCAGAGCTGTTCACTTGGTCATCTCTGGAATGATCTGATGATTATCAGAATCGGATTACTTTATTGATCCCTAAGGGAAATTATTTATTAAAATATGTTTGTATTTGTTTTTGATGCTGACGATCTACATTTGTCTTTCTAGGAGCATACAGTGCTGTACCACCTCCTGCTTCAATCCAGAAAGCTCCTGCTGCACCAGCAGCAAGCAAGGCCAAGGACAGCGACTCTTCAGACAGCAGTGATGACAGCAGTGATGACGACAAAAAGGTGGCAGGTAAGTGGGTTCCTTTTTTTTTTTTTTTTTTTTTTTTCCCCTCACCTTGACTTCTTGGTGTTTATTGTTGATGTCTAACAGCATTTTAACTTGCACAGCAAAACCAGCCCCCGTAAAGTCACCTGCAGCCAAACCTGGAGTGCCCAAACCTGCTGCAAAGAAGCAGGAGTCCAGCTCAGAGAGCTCTGGTATGGATCACAAACGTCACTCGCTCATTTCCCATCTTAAAATGATGATCAGTTTGTGACAGTGAATGTTTGTAAATGTCTCTCATCTTTCTAGATTCCAGCTCAGAAGAGGAGACGGCCAAGAAGCCTGCAGGTAAAGCAGCCCCAGTCAAACCTTCTCCAGCTAAAGAGGTGAAGAAACCTGCAACAAAGGTGACTCCTGCTAAAGCGGCTCCAGCTAAGTCCGCTAAAGATGAATCCTCTGAGGAGGACTCCAGTTCAGAGGAGGAGGAGGCAGCAAAGAAACCCCCAACCAAAGCTGCACCTGCCAAGACTACGCCAGCTCAGAAAGACGAGTCCTCGAGCTCAGGTAGGAGATGCACATTTTGGGTATTTGAGCTTCAGAAGTTGTTAAATATGACCTAATATAATTTCTGTTATTAACCCTATATTGTTTGCAAACCTTCATGACAGCATTGATCTTGCTTTCCAGATTCAGATAGCAGCTCTGAAGATGAGGCCCCAGCAAAGCCTCCCACAAAAACCGCAACCCCATCCGCAGCTTCTGGAGCATCTAAACCCCAAGCCAAGGCAGCAGAGACCAGCTCTGATTCGGAGGACTCCTCTGAGGATGAGGAAGAGCCAGTGAAAGCCAAGCCTGCTAAAACGGCTACACCAACTTCAAAGCCCCCTGCTTCAAAGCCCCCTGCAGCAAAGCCCCCTGCAGCAGCAGAGAGCAGTTCAGAGTCTGACTCTTCATCTGAAGATGAAGAAGAGCCTGCTAAGACTAAACCAGCAGCAGCTAAGCCAGCTTCAAAGAGTTCCACCCCTGCAGCTAAGCCTGCTGCTGCAGCAGAAAGCAGCTCTGACTCAGACTCCTCATCAGAAGATGAAGAACCGGCCAAGGCCAAGCCAACAGCAGCTAAGCCTGCAACACCAGCTTCAAAGAAGGCTACTCCGGTAGCAAAGGCTACTCCTGCAGCAGAGAGTAGCTCCGACTCTGATTCCTCCTCTGAAGATGAAGAGCAGCCAGCCAAGGCTAAACCTGCAGCAGCTAAAGCTGCTACTTCAGCCTCAAAGCATGCTAAACCTGCAGGAAAGGCTGCTAAACCTGCAGGAAAGCCTGCCCCGAAAGAGAGTAGCTCAGAGTCCTCTTCTGAGGATGATGAAGAGCCAGCTAAGACCAAGCCAGCAGCAGCTAAGCCTGCTACGCCCGCTTCAAAGCCTGCTACTCCTGCAGCTAAGACTGCTGCTGCAGAAGAAAGCAGCTCTGACAGCTCAGACTCAGAGGATGAGGCAGCTAAGAAACAAGCTCCAGTTGCTTCCAAGAAGCCCGCCCCTGCAGCTGCGAGAACAACAAAGGCAGCGCCTGCAGTCAAAAAGGCAAAAAAAGCAGAGGAGAGCAGCTCTGATTCCTCAGATAGCTCTGATTCAGAGACGGAGACCCCCGTGACTAAGTCTACAGTTGCCAACGGCAAGGCAGCAACTCCCAAGACGGCAGCAGCATCAGCGAAGGTTGCAGCAAAGCCAGCAGAGTCGTCATCCAGCGACAGCAGCTCTGAGGAGAGTTCATCAGATGAGGCTAAAGTGCCACGTAAAGCAGCCACTGCACCCAACACCCCAAAAAACAGTAAGTCTCAAACATCTGGTCATTAAATGGGGAAAAAAAAACTATCACTTAACTGTCGGTCCTTAAGTGTTTAATATTTATAGAAGTGTAGTGTTTACTAAGTATGAGCCCCTTTTCATCTGATACAGGTACTAATGGAAAAAGAAAAAAGGATGAAGAATCATCAGAAAGCGAAGAGGAAGAAACTGATTTAAAAACACCAAAAAATAAGAAGGCCACAACCACACCACAGACTTTCCCTAAAGCCAATAAGAAGGTAAGACCTGCACAAAGCTAGAATTGAATTAAAGTGAACTGAAATAAGCTGACTGAAACATTTTGTTTTCCAGTCTACCAACGTACCCTTCCGTAGAATAAAAGACGACGAAGTAAATGTGGACCCGCGCCTTGCAGACAATTCGTTTGATGCAAAGGTGAATTATTTAATCATTTTTACAGGATTACTGAGCATTATAGTTGTTGAGGTGGCAGATAAACAATCTTTTTTTTTTTTCTCTCTCTTTATAATGTTCTATTTCAGATGGGAGCCAATGGAGACTGGGGCCAGAAAGCTAACGATGTGCTCAAGTTCACAAAAGGCAAATCATTCCGCCACGAAAAGACAAAGAAGAAAAGAGGAAGCTACCGCGGGGGAGCCATCTCCACTTCAGTCAACTCCATTAAGTTTGACAGCGACTGAGAAAGTCCACAACCTCCCATTTCAACTGTACTGTACCGGACAGATCAGGAATATAAGTTGTCTGCTCAAACCACCCTCCTGTAAACAGTCTCTCCAGCAGTAGCAGCAGCAGCACACTAACAGAAGATGGTCCATCACACTGAACTGGCCCTTTGATTCGACTTTGCTTTAGTCTGTAATGGAGTTTACATTTAGCAGAGCTGTGGCAGCAGGGAAATGTGCTCCCAACTGTGACATTACTTATAGCCACTAGGTGGCTGCAGCCACTGGCTAATGGAGAAAATGTTTGGCTCTTTCTGCTTGTTTTCACAACCTCCTTTCTTCTTAAATGGTGAATGTTTGTAACATTAAGCAATCTTCTTGTCTAGGTATGATCGAAATCAATCCATCTATACGTGTTCTTCATTTTCAAATTTGTTTTTTGTTTAATAGACTACATGGATTCTTGATGTTTGTCCCTTTTTTCTTTTTTTTTTTCTCTTTGTCCACATTTAAATGTGAAGAGGTTTGGGGCTTTTTCTTAACATCACAAGAAAACCCATCAAGTAGAAATTTTATACTGTATTTATTATGTTTTATTCCACTTCAATGTTTAAGGGCCTCTCAAGGTCTTTTCTCTGTTCAAGGATTTTTTTTTTCTTTGGATCCGTTCCCTTTGTTAGGAAGTCCTTTCAGTCCCTCCCTGTACTGTTCAGTGGTATTAAGTATGTAATTCGAACATAAAGCCATGCTTGTTTCAGTTATTTGATTATCGTATGAGATCCTGTGTACCACTGTCATTTTTTTTTCTTTTACACCTCAATCTGTAAATAAAGACTAAACAATATACTGGTGATTTCATGGACAGTTCACTCACTGTTTGCTCAGCTGACAGTTTTACATGTGCACAATTGGAGAGGAACTCCAATTTTTAGTGTCTGCACATACCAAGTTGTTGCGTGTGTGCTGATATTGTTGTTGGCAAATTAAGTCTAGAAAGTACATATTTTTAAACTTTGTTAACCCTTTAAACCCTGAACTGTGGAATAACAGCCAGAAAAAAATATTTTCTTTTTAAATGGAGTGCTTATTAAACCTTAATGAAATAAATTAATTTGCATATGTTTACATTTGTATCATATTTGCTACATCAGGCTTTATTTTTTGCAACTTATTCTTTAGAAATGTACTTTACAATTGCCACTAGGTGGCAGTGGAGTAGCACTGCCCTCAGCATGACGTTTAGTCAACGTCTGTAAACTGTCACCCGATTCCTCGGGGCAGTTTGTGTCCAGACAGCTCATTTCCTGTTTGTTTGTTTTTTTTCATCTGTTGAACACAGATGCATAAGTCTGTCATCTCAAATGAACTGAGGCCTGTTAGATCAGCATGTGCGGCTAAAGGGATATTCCAGCAATTTAGCACCACTCTGAAAACAGAGATAAAGACTCAGTTCTACACACCATGTACTGTCCATGCTTAGATTTCAGGTTTTATACCAGATGATCAGGGATTTTTTTTCTCAATTAAAAAACAAAACAAAACAGTGGAGATGTTGGGGTGTTTTTTTTGTGTGTTTATTTTTCTTTTCTTTCTTTTTTAAGCACTTATCTAGATTGTAGGCAAGGGTGGGGACAAGCCTATCCCAGCTGTCATAAAGTGAAAAGGTGCGCTACACCCAGGACAGGTCACCAGTGTCACAGTGCTTTGGGAGGAAACCAGAACAGGCACAAACTCCACACAGAGAAGCTCGAAACTACCAGGTTTCAACCAGAAAATTCCTTGCTGTGAGGCTAACCACTGCTCCACTGCACCACCTAAATTTTCCCTGATAGGTTAGCATGAATAAGTTCAGTATTACTGTACTTCATCTGGGTTGGTATGCATGAAAAATTCTCAACTGAAATGTTTATCAATATATTGTTACAATGTAATCACATTTTCCTGTTAAAGAAACTCAGACGTGACCTCACCTGCATACAAGCAGGTTTCCCTCTGGGACATGAAACTATACATTTATCTGTATTTTACAGTGAACTTTACATGAACAGCTGGGTGGCCGTGTTGGCAGTAAAAACTTGTTCTTGACAGCAGTGGCTGTAAAAAATGTCTGGTTTGCATCAGAAAATGACTGAATATTTAATCTTTCCCCGTAAAACTCTACAAACAGCCTTTGGTGAAAAGTGGATTAATCGCAGTGGATTGGATTGGCAGATATTACTGTAGTCAGTGACTGTTTAAATTATTTTTTCATTTTATCCTCTTAACTCCTTATGCTCAAGTGATTGCGAGACTAAATAATTTGCAGCCGACTAGCTGATCTCTTATTCTTATTGCAGAGTATATTTTTTCATTAACTCATAATAATATCTGGCAGATAGGAAACCGCATATGACCAAATGAATAATATACTCTCTGGTTTCAGTGCAAAAAGCTTCAGGCTTAGACTGAATGAACAGCGCACACCCCGTGCATACAGCTCATATGTACGCACAAGGAGGAAATACTACATGAACTCAATGCACAAAAAGAGCTGTTGACTTATGATCGAGGTCTGCAGTCACTCCAAATATAGCCTCCTTTGCAAGCCTGGCAACTGCTAACCACTGAGCAATGCTCCAGCACTCATCAAGCAGAGAAATCTGACAGAGCGTGCTTGCTCGAGGTTTTACATGGATGAACTGTTGAGAAGTGGTTACTGTAGAACGGTTACTGGGCAGTTTTTGAGCACGGATGTAGCTGCTGTTGCACTTGGAGGCTCTGTGCAGCAGCAGTGGGTCAGGAGGTCCTTCAGGGAGTTTTAGAAAGTAAAAGGAAATAATGTTTTGCTTTGCAGGTTTTAAAGCTCATCATTTGTTGATCTGGGATAAGTGCTTTGAAATTGAATAATTAGGAAAAGGCAGGCCGGCCACAGCTTTTAAAATGTCTTTTTTAGAATTTCAACATTTCTTCGGACTGTTGGGCAAACATGATCATCAGCTGTATGGGGAAGGAATTACCACAGGCCTTCTTATGGGGAAGGAAGTGCTGCAGAGCAAAACAGCACAGAAGATAGAATCTGAACATTTCTTTTTGGGTCTACTTTGCAAGCCCAGCAAATCAATAAATAATTTGATTAAATGGAAAAAAAAAAAAAAACGTTTCACAAAGCTGGATATGAGACTCTCCTAGTTAATGTTAAAAGCTGGCATAATGGAGATGCATGACTTTCACTGGACAGCCATTCTATGATTAAAGCAGAATGTAAGTGATGCAATGTTAAAAGAAAATAATTTTCCACTTCTGAGCAATTGAAATGCCAGACAGAAACTCTGAAAAGACCATTGGTGAGGAATACTGATGAGAGGTCCACGTACCTGATCTCCTGCCTAGCAATCACTCCCGAGCACCACTTCCGTCTGTCAGTCGTATTACGTGCGGCAGAGCGAGCCAGCTCGTTCGGGTAAATTGCAGCAGTGTGTGTGCACGAAGGGCTGCAGGACAATCTTTTAATGGGCAGCGGAGGCTGAGGACTGCCCATCCTGTCCATTTCAATTAGACAAAAATGCTGACTACTCTTGCGCATAGACACACACACAGACACACAATAATTTTCTGCGTCTGGAATGAAGTCAAAGCCAGGGGTTACAATCAGCCATGCGTTTTTGCCTGAAAAATCATTATACTTGACAAATGACTTCCCAGGTGCTCCAACAAATAGTCGTGCTAATCCCCCCCACTGTGCTGTCAAAGAGGGAAAATGGGAATGTGGCAGGACAACAACTTACAAGTCAAGCAGAACTCTGTTATAAAAAATAAAAAGCTTCATCACCATTACATTATTGTAGCATCTTTAATAGAGTTCTTCTTTTAACATCTGTTGTATATAAAGTGTTTCCATGGGGAATAATAATGCTAAGAACACAGGGTAAGACGAGCAAACTTAATCTTTTATGGGACATTATAGGAATAAAGATGCAGACTGAGTGAAGAGGTGCTAACGACATTACAGACTTCTGCTTTGTCCCACCAAAGAAATATCCAGGCTATGTTAACAGCGTAGAACAGATATACTGCAGCCTTTATAGAGCTGAAGGTCAAACTAGATTGATTCATCTTTTAGTCTTGCCCTTTTGCTGTAAAATGCATTAAATACAGAAGAGCAAAGTGGTGTTTTTAGCATTTGACAAACAGATGCACCGTTCTGCATTCCTTTATAAAATATGAAAAAAAAAAAATCAAACATACAAACTTTGTATATTTTCAAACATACAAATACCCATGATGCCTCAGGCAGGCACACTAGAGAAGCCTTTCAGGACACAGTGCACTGCGTCAGGATGCTTCAGCCACAATACTGACAGCTGGAACTACAGCAACATGCGTTAATGATTGATGATGAGCTGCAGTCTTAATTGTCTATTAAACTTCTTAAAACCCGTCCAAGCAAGACTGCTTTTGATGATATTGGTAATGTTGCTCTATACACCTGCTGTCTTCCGCTCTCAATTGCAACTGGTCTCCTGTGACATTATGTCTTCGGTGTGGCAAAATCCCAGGCGGTATCCTGGGCACACTTCCACATGGCACGCACAAGCCGAGTGAAGCCCATGTCTTTGGGTTTCTCCAGCCCACGCATGAGCCGCTGCTTCATGATGGCTATGAACTCCTTATTACTAAGCTCCCCATTCCCTAAGGAAGACAGAGAGAGAAGGAGAGAAGGGGGAGAGGGGTGATGGACAGGGGAGCGGGATGATGAAATAATAAAGGAAGAGTAAGTAAGACGAAGGAGCTGACTTCCATTTATTGATGATTTCTACCTCCGGAGGCTTTGTGTTTCATAAATATTTAGAGCAGAGAGATATGATGAGACTGTCAGCTACTTACCATCACAATCAAAGAGCGCGAACACCACGTCGCACACATGATCCGACAGCTCCACTTTTGCTACGGTGCGTGCCACCTGCTTCATGGTGACTGAGAGACAGAGGGAGGAAAGATACACAGATAAAAAGATTCACTGTGAGAGCAACACAGGCGCAGACTCACACATGTCAGCACATCAGCGGTGCAAGTGGAGAACAGTGTGTGCAAATCAGACTGCTCGGATCAACAAAAAGGGTTTCAATTCGCTGGGGAGGCTATCGGATGGACACATGAGAGAAAGAAGGGGCTGAGAGGAGAAGAAAGAGCGGACCGCTACAGGAAATCCAGCTGGGAATGGAACTGGACTGAGGAAAATATGGAGGATGTGAGAAGACCGAGAATGAGGAAAAAAACCAAAACAAGGAGCACAAACACACAGTGGCAGTTTAATCAGGATTTACCAATAGTCACAAATGGAGGAGGGCAGGTATGAAAGACGAGTGGGGGTGAACAAATAAAACGTGACAAAAATTTCCCTGCAAATGGTGAGAGAAAAAGATGAGCCAGCACGCCATCAAGAACCTCATTACTGGCCTTCTTTTATATATTCAACAAAGCCATTGTGCATATCCAGATCACACACCCACACATGAGAAACTGTTCTGAAAGGGTGTGAAATCAGTGGACTTGAGTGCAAGATGAAAGCAAAGGAAAAGAGAGTAACAAAGACATTAAAAAGCTCAGCTGAGACACGAGCTGCTTCGGGCTCGAAGAGGAGAAAAACGGTTTCAGTTCATGGACGGCAGCAGGGAGCAGAGAGTTCGCAGACATGTGTCTGCCAGCTCGCTGTGAACCCACAGCATCCTCCCAAAGCCGCTTTACGCAAAATCAAAAACACACTGATACACATACGCGGTTTGTTACTGTGCAGAAATGCCACTGAAACCAAATGCCTGAAAAAGCACCTCGGGGTAGACCCTTCGCTCCCTTAACACAGCAGCTGCTTCATAAATGAATCAGAACAAATGGATGCACAGACAGAAAACATATGGAGGTCTATTGATGGACTGAATCACTGCAACAAATGAAGGAAACAGACTCCTCAAACAACTGCCACAGGTCTCATCTGCCGCTTTTGTTCTCACATTAAAAAGATTTTCATTGTCAGCTTCTGACAAATGAATTGAGTAGTAATGAAAGTGCTGAGCCACATAAAGACAGTACGAGTGATTTAATGAATTTAAACTTTGTAATTAGTTTTCACCAGTAAGCACTGAAAATAAATTCTTCAGCACTGAGAACAGCATAACCACAGTGAACTCTGTGGGCGATTTTTAAAGTCTTAATATGTGAGATCTTTCAGGGTTTTTTCCTAACTAAACCCCATTTGTGACGCTTTTTATGTGGATGAGTTAACCAACTTTTCAAAGTGTCCAGCTGTTGTGTGAAGAACTACTACTGTGCGGTGTGCAATACACTGCAGATGTTCATGGTATAATGGGGGGGGGAAAAAAGGCCAGTTAGTAACTGGAGTTTGGCTCCACCGTAAAAAGTTACACCAATCGCTCTTCAAAAATATTTACCGAAGTTTTATGTCTGTTTGTGCCCCCACTGTCACGGTCCGCAGTGGCTGACCGTGTGGAGAGTGTTTGGAGGACCCAGGTGCGGACACAGATAAGCAGACCAAATTAACTTTAAACAAAAAGCGAGCCTTTATTTGAGGCTGGAGTACATGAACTAAACTAAACGAGAACTGAACAGGGACAACAACTGAACAGGAACCTAAACTGGGAAGAAACTACTAACAGTGAGACTATGAACAAGATTGTGCCAGAACATGAGGGAACTGTGAAATATAAGAATAAGCATCATGAGCCATGACCTGCACAGAGACTTGAAACCTGACATGACATAAGGCGTGGAACACAGACGACGCGACGCAGACTGAATGAAACACATAAGGGATGATCAAGGGAAGTGGAAACACATGAGGGGGAACAGCTGATACACATGAACCTAATGACAGGACAGGGAAAGTGAAACTACATACACTGACATTAGACAGACTTTCAAAGTAAAACAGGAAACATGGGGATTAGACGCGACCTGAACTGAACATAACCACACAGACAGGACGCATGCCAGGTAGGTGCACAGACAAGGGAGACTGAATACAGGAGGAGATGACATAAACACCTAAGAAACAAAGGACTAAACAGCAACCTTGAAATTAACTAGATGAACTAAACTAGGGCACAAATGAATACCAAAATATATAAAAACTCAAACACCGGGTCACAGACACAGCCCATGACACCCATTTCTCAATGCAGGAACTCCAGCAACACTTAAGGAAAGAGGAACAACTTTACTGACTGACCAACGGGTTTCGGCTTGTGGATGACCCTGATGAAGCCCACAAGCCGCAGTCAGTAAAGTTGTTCCTCGTTCCTTAAGTGTTGCTGGAGTTCCTGCATTGTGAATTGTTTCATCCTCTCCATGCACCTTGAAAGTAGGTGAAGTTGTGCCAAAAAAGTTTGCTGTGATTTGTGCCCCCATTTCTGATGAACTATGATCTTAGGGATTACAGTGCTAATAGCCCTATAACAGTCTCCACCCTAATGCCTAAGCTCTCTACAGACTTAATTGTTGTTGCATGTAAAGTGACTGAGGCTGCAAGGCCTCAAAAAGTACATTAGTATTTGTATCAAGTACTGAGAGAAAGATCATAGTTTACCCATGCTACACTTTAAAATACTGACACACAGAACCCTGAATGATCTCCCCCAGTGAATCTCAAACACCTCAGAGTACAATATTATCCAGAAATAGCACTTACCTTTTAAACCGCACTCTAATTTGTGAATCCCAGAGCCTTCAGCTATCAGGGTTGCAGCTTGGATTCAGAAAGTAGACACCCTCTCTACTTTTAAGAAAGACCCCAACTTTCCTTTTTCATATAGATTATAGTTCAGGCTAGTTCGGGTGCCCCTAGAACCAGATGTTCACAGAGGTGCCACAGGGCCAGTGTGCTCCCTGACGCACTGAGCCCATCTAATCTTTTCTCTTTCACACTCTATATCCCTGTGATTTTGTGCCACATCATTATTCCTTTCACATCTTACGTAGTTTATGCTCTTCCTTCTTTCTCCATGCAACTTTGTGCAGGTATCTTTGGAGCAGCAGGTTTCTTTATGAGTGACTGGCCCCACCAGCCGGTTGAGTGTTTACTGTTCGACTGTAAGCTCTTTTCTCTTTGCTCATCCAAGCCAGTGATGGCTGCAGAGCCTCCCCAGGCCTGTTTGTCCCAGAGGTTATCGTCCAGTTTTTTGTATTCAACTGCTGTTGCACACCACCCTGCAGTAACGGACTTATGGAGAAAGCAACCATTTAATGGTGGGTTAACTCAACCCTAATCATCCATTCACTTGCCTGGTGATAATGCTGGCATGTTTTAGGGGACATCAGCAGCCTGTAGTAGGAGCACAAAGCGATCTGTCATGTGTGCATAAGCAGTTTTTGTGTTTGAATTTGCACAATTCTGCAGGCCCAGGGGAAGAAGTGGTGGATAAATGGATGGACTGATAAAAAGATGACAAATAGCTGAGCTTGGTTTGGGAGAAAAGCCAGGAAAAAAAAGATGTGGGAAGCAGATCTGGCTGTCAGAGTGTTAACAGCCATGAGATGCAGACGATGAAAACGGAGAACAGTTAAGTCTAAAGGGGGATAATTAGGGAAGGGAGAGAATGTCAAAGTAAAGGGTGACTGTGGGTGTACCTTTATCTATGGAGGCTCCAGCCATATGGTAGAAACTCAGAGCTGTGTCCACGTCATTTACGTTCTTCAAGAAAGTAAAGAAGTTCTCCACCTCCTCAAATGTAATGCCCTGTGCGACAAAGAAAAATGGACAAATTTGTTACAAATCCTTCCTGCATTTGTATTTGGGCTATTAGAGCATTCCAAACCTGCGAAAAACAGCCAACTATTGTTAAGACAAGAGCTGCCACTGTAGAATACCACATTTGGAGGACCTTAGGAGTGTGACACAAATGACAAGAGGAAGTCTGCATAAGCTTTTGACACACATGGTTAAACATTGTGCCACAGACCAACAAGGGGACAGACAGCCTAAAGCAAACATGCGCATATACACATATAAACAGACACATAGTCACACAGCTGCTGCACTAATGATGAGCTTATTTGCAAAGAAAAGTGAACAGCTGGTCTTGGGCTGTAAATAATACTTGAGTCATTTACATTACAGGTTCTGCCAATACTGACAGACTGACAGCAGGATTGAGGAAGACAGGGTAAACAGTAAAAGAAGTGAAGACAGACAGGGAGCGATGCTTGCTGCTGTTTAATTCCTTAGGGAGACAACTCTGGCAGCATCCAGCTTCATCTTTTCCCTCATGACTTGGAGGAACAGTCACTTCCCTGCTTTCTGTTCCTTTTCTCTCCTAATCGCTGTATTTAACCATCAGACGTGCCTTATCGTAGCTAAGTCTGACATCTGTGGTGCTTTAATGTATAACAAACAGCTCTGTGACAGTCCACATCGTTACATTCCAAAAAATTGAAATGGGACATATTTCGCTGCAACACCCCTGGGAATACGATATGCACGGGTGTAACTTCAGTCAGTTGACTGATGGGGCTCGTTACCGTGAAACCGATCCAGCATAAAAACGGGGTTCATGCAAAGAACTTGAAGTAGGAAGGAGATATAAGCATGTACTAAATTTAGAAATTATGATTTTTACATTACCACGAATGTCTGTGGAGAATTTTTATGCTTAAAGCAATGTGGCTGTAAAGCAATAGTCTTGTCTTTTTTTCTTCTTTCAAAGACTACTCAACTGAGGAGGATAATGTCTAAAAAAAAAAAAAACACAGTGCAATTTTGTGAAGACTCTGAGACGACCAGAGAGGAATGAAGAGAGCTAACTGCACCAATACTGAGGTCATTCCAAAATAGAGCTAGAGGTGGCTGAAGAGACTGAGTTGGTAAGGTGGATAAGATCAGACACTGTATGTGCTGCCCACTCCCAGTGATGTATTACCTCTCATCCAGTCTCTCACAAAGACTCTCAATGCCCCTGCACAGTCTCTTTTTCCCTTACGCACGCACCGTCTGTCATACATCCTCCCATGTAGGCTAATTAATTAAAACACTCAGAACACCTCATCAAGCGCTGTATCTTACCTCTGAGTGGCTAAGACTTTCAGAGCTACATTTAAGGATGGACGAAAGGACATATTTATTTACCTGTGCATCCTTAAACATTTTCTTCAACCCCTTCTGCATCTGCTTGAGTTTACGAGACTGGACGCCGCTGTAGGCCAGCAGCATACCCCCGAACTGCCTCTCAGTGATTCTGCCGTCCACAGGATCGTTCCTCTCAAACTAGGGAGGGAAAAAGAGAGAAAAACAGATCAAGTGCTATGTCGAGGAAACAACATTTTTAGTAAGGGAGCGCACAGGGAGATGGGAAACAGTAAATACTGATGTCAGGCTTCAAGCTGAGTCACGTCTGGAGCTGGCATTGGTGACATTAAATGTGCATGTGCATTTTTGCAATGTTTCACTGCAACAACAGCATGCCTCTGCTGTGTCAGGGCAACACACTTGATTTATGACTGAGGATGTTTGACATTTCTCTCTTAACTTGTTAACCTCTAGAAATGTTGCATTTCTGGCAGGCGGGATGTGACTAAGCCCCCCACATTATAATAATGAGAATGGCACGTATTCTTTGACCTGTAAGTTTGTAAGTATAAGAGTTACAACTATAAAGAGTCGTCATGCATCACTTTGAAGCTGACGGTTGGTCCCTAGCAGACATTCCAGGCTCCAGTTTCCTAGGTAACCCTGTAATGTAACCTGATGATTACAGTATAGCATAAAGTCAGTTAAACCTCAGGGATATCAGTCTGTTCATTTAGGAAGCATAAACCATTGTGAAACAATTTCATGTGCTTTGATATAAAGGAAAGAAACAAAAGATGCATTGGAGAAGCAACACAACAACAACACCTGCGAAACCATCCTCATCATTTTTGTTTTTACTTTGTGTGTAAAACCACCTGTCACTACCTCCCTCCTTCCCCCCCTCACAGAAACATTTTTTTATTTAATTGTTAGGGTAATTTGGGACTACATATGATAATAAGATTTGTTTCCTCAGCATGAAAATCCTTCCAGACTGATTTGTTTTTTCTAGTTTTTCCATTTGCTCTTGTCCTTGTCACTACTTGTAGCAAAAGATGTTACCTGCAGCCATTTCAGGTTGCACATGTAGTCCAGCGCCTCCAGTATGGCAGAACAATATGATCAGTGTCTGTAAGGTTTGTTGTTTCCCTAGCACAATTTAAATTGTGTGAAGGAGATACTAGGAGATGGGCTGTGACCTGCGGCGTGCTGGACAGGGGAGTAAAAGGGGATCAACCTTAGCAGCAGGACCAGTATCTGCTCTTTTGTGAAAGGAGGACCAACATGACCACTGTTAAGAGTCGTACAATGTAGCTACAAACTGGTCACTGTGCTCATAGGCCAGAGCTGTTGGGTTTGCCTGGCAGCACCAGAACGGGCTTGTCCACCACTGGTGCGCCGTTCTCTACAGAGATGGAGAGCACCTTCACACTGAACATAAGAGCAACATCAAAAAGTCTCGAGACACTGTTGAAAACGCTATGAAATGCTAGCCACTTCAATCGCTTTTCTTAAATTCAAGAAGAGTTAAAACTCAGGAACCACTCATTTCATGTTGGCTGCAGTTATTTAATCTGCTTTCACATGAAGTTGCTGAATGTTAAAATAAATTCAAACTTATCTGTTGTGTTATGATTTCCCCGAATGACTACTGAGGTATCATTAAGGCCTGACACATAATGCTTCCTTTTCTTGCAGATGCTCAGATCTGAGTCCTGTTCTCTGAGCCTCTGATAATGCCACTCATTATGGTTTGGAGCATCATTTAGGCACTAGGCATGCTAAACACCAGCTCAACCATATGCTCAGCAGCACTGATCAGCTGTTGCTACTGACTTCCTCATCATTTTTGTTTTTAATTTATGTGTAAAACCACCTGTCACTAGCTCCTTCCTTCTCCCCTGATAGAAACATTTTTTTGATTTAATTGGACTCTGGAACTACATGTAATACAGACAGTGAGATTGTTTTTGGCTCTGTGAAAAAGCTATTCATTTTCCTCTGCAGCTCCTAATAAGTACAGAGACTTAATATGCATTTAAATTCAAATGGACTGTAACTGTACACATACTGCAGTAAACCAGTAGATGGAAAATTGAAGTTGAATCATCTCCTCATTAATTTTTCCATTTTTGTTACCTCTAGTTTGAGCACGTCGTGCTGCAGTTTCCTTTGAAACTCCAGGAAACTGCCAATGGTGAGTTTGCCCTTCAGATCCCCTCCAAAGAAGTATGTGGTGAGAGCAGAGCTGCAGCCACCTGTCTTCAGGGTATTTCCTGTGGTAGAGCGATCGCGGTGTCGCATACCCATGCTGGTCTGGGAACGAATGATGCTCTGGACCTACACATACAGAGAGCCAAGTGTCAACCAGAGTGTCCGTGCAGACTAAGTTTTAGAGGTAGTTATAAACTACAATATATTCACTACAATATATACTATATAGACTGTATAAGACAAACTGAGCTGCATATACTGATGTTAGCACAGACTGCTGAGCACAGCATCTATCTGTCTCTTTGAGAAAGGGTCACACTGGTGGACAGCAGTGTGGGAGCCTACCTTTATTGCTAGTCAGTGTGTGTCACTGTAAAACAATCAAAGCTACTCTGGTTATTAAATCTCAATATAAATATGTGGGCTAGCTCTTTCAAGCTTCTGTCACGTTTAATATGTTGATTTTGCGCAGGTTTGCGTGCATCTGCTGCACGTAGGACACCCTGCTGATGTCAGTCTAACCTGTTCAAACTCCTCCAGGTCCACCTCTCCATCGCCGTTCAGATCAAACATCTTGAAAGCGATCTCAAAGTTCCTCTGGGGAGCTGGACACAAGAGCAACACACAAAGCCACATGAAGAGATACTCTCAATTGCACACAGTATATTACAAATATTACACAAAACACATAATTGTACAATATATTCAGTCTTCTCCTCATTCAAGGTGGCGCAAAGTTCTCACACAGGGAAATCAACCCTCTAACTACACAGCAAAAATTGGCCCCGCCTTCCACCAACACTGAAGCTGCTAAAAAAAAACACTGCACACTCTGTTATTTTCTTTTGCTTTAATAAATTAGTAACTTAAACTTTACTGTCTACTTTTGGAACCTGACCTAAACTGTAATATTTTGTGAGACTATGTATATAAGATCTATATACCCTGATGTGACAAAATGTTACGAACACGCTCACTTAATATGCTGTTGGTCCTGACGAGACAGCTTAAAGCCATCGAGGCACGGACTTAAAACGAACTCTGAAGGTGCCTGGTGGTAGCTTGTGCCAGGCCCTATTAGCAACCCCGTTAGTCGAATGATGTGTTTCAAACCCCATCCCTCATTAACTGTTTGACCTGCTGCAGAGCAGCACGAGCAGGGATTCACCACTGCTGACCCCACAAGACTGCTAGTTTTAGACATGCTCTTTATCAAACTGGCTTCTGTCTGTCCATCCACCAGCACAGGAAAAAAACAAATAAATAAAAATCACTGTTACCAGATGTGACAATCAAAATTTATGCGTTCATCTGTGAGTGGTCATATTTTGACCAATCCATGTAATTCATACACCAAAACAATAACATGCAATATAAAATATTATACAATCTGTCCTTAATTTTAAATTCTTTTCATGGCTTCACATTGTTATTGTACAGTTAACTACTATGAATATGTATTGCTTCAAATATTCTTCAGTGCCTTTTATGGAAGATTAATCTTTATTAAAAAGGCACTATGAGGTGTAAATCTAAATCTGGTAGGCAAAATACATCTACTTTACTGTTTTTTGTGGCTGTGTTAAACAGATTGAAACCAACCATAATGCATCCTGCTTCGTCTGCTTTAAAAAAAGGCTTGTCCTTGAAAACTTCCCTTAAGGTTTTCTCTCTATGAACGGATTATAATAAAAGGTCTAGCAGAGTTGGGGATAAAAGTTTACTAGCCTTTGGAGAGGAACGAGTTGAGCTTCATTTTCATTTTATTACCAAACACTACGGCCCGTTGGGAGTGGAGGCATTAATGTGCGATTTATTTCCTGTATGAACCACCAATACTAGATCAAGGTAAGACTGATTCTGTGTAAGCAGACTTGGTCAGCTCACATTAACATTTAAAACCCACGTCTTATACATGTCCTGTCCTCCCTAATAACGTCGTATCAAAAGACATCCCTTCTTTTACTTTCTATCCTAACTGACAAGTAGAAATGTAGAGAGCAGAGAAGACACAAAAGAGACTCTCATGAGATCTGATCTGTGAACTATGCAGAAGATTTAAAAGATGTTATACCTAATGAGACAGGTCATGTGAACCACTTCAATTCTAGGAAGTCTTGCACATTTCAACAATGTACTTACTTGACAGCACAGTGGTGAGAAAGATGTAGTCAGAGAAGGAGATAAGGCCACATTCCCCCAGTGTGTAAAATATGCTGTCCTCATCTGCAAACTTCTCCCTCTCCTGGGCAATCTTCTGCTCATCCAGGTCAGGACACACACACACACACACACACACACACACACACACACACACACACAGGTAAAAGCTATATTAAAAAACCTTCCACATGATCCAGCACTAGCTTTACAGCTTTTATAGCTGTGCAGTTGTGTGTGTGCAAGCAAGTACGTGTGTGTATGTGTGTGTAGGACCAAGGCTCAATTAAAGACTTGCTCAAACACAAAAATCTAAACACATTCTGGTCTTTCACACACATACACACACAATAAAAAGTTCACTTCATATAGCTGGGTTATCACATGAACAGTCATGCAAGTGCTGCATACACATGAAGCCAAACAGGTGAGGATGATGATGGTTAGTCAGCAGTCAGCTCGAGTATAAAACATTGTCCACCAGAGACCGTACTCACAGTGAGAAACTGACACAAAGAGAGGGAAAACATCACGAGAGACTGCAGCACAAACGCACACACCATTTGTTAAACATATCTGTAATATAACCCAGAGCATTAATCATTAAAAACAGGGCGAATTAAACTCTCTCTCACACACACAGTTAACGACATGTTTTCCATGTGTATATCCACAGCACTGCATGAAAGTGCGACTTAATCACATGCACACTACACACTCAGTGACAGACTTGAAAGACAGTGTCCCACTAGTAGGGCTCTCCACCAAACAGACGGACAGAGCATGCCTAGAGAAGGGAGAAGGGGTGGAGGAGGGAGCTCGGCAACGCTGAGCCCATGTGGAGTTACCTCCGTCTGTAAAGGGGTCCATTTCAGAGGAGTATGAGGAGGGAGGAAAAACAACTGTTAGAAAAACAAAATCATGGCCTCTGCTGTTTTTTGCTTTGTTTATAGCAGGACTTTAATGGCAAAGACACAGATTTGCATTCATATAGCTGCACACACACACACACACACACACACACACACACACACACTGAAACAATCTTGCTCAAAACAAGATAATTGGTCGATGCCACTCAAAGTTAAGAATTCAATTATGCTTTGCAATCTTCACGGTGTGCAACTACAATTAGTGTACAATGAATAATCACACTAGGACTATGATTTGCTGTGCTACATATTATCACATTTTGTGTACACAGAGCATATCTAAACTGAAGTGAATCAAAGTCATGTTGCAGTATAATCACAAACGCAGGCTGAGTACACTACAAATCTAAGCTAATGTCATGTTATCACTTGCAAGGGTCACAGACATATACTAACTACATGAACCAAAACATGTATAAATATAAACATTTGGTGGCACCCCCTTCATATCAAATCTTTCAAATCATTACCCCTTTAACCGACTCCCTTCTCATTGCATACAAACAAAAGACAATTAGTATGAGGGCATAAAGTTTATCTCTATCTCCAGTTCATGTCTATCCTCAGTTTTAAAAGTCAGAGATACAAAGACAACAACAGTTTCTACTAGTACTTAAGATATATTCATTCTCCAAGGAGAAGGGAGTGAGGGAGAAAGGGGAAATCAGAGGGAGAGAAATTTATTTTTTAATCATACAGGTTTACAAGAAGTGACAGAATAAGAAAGACAGCAAAGGGCAATGTTTTAATTCCAGGTGCTTTGCAAGCTTTTCTGGTGTAACTGTGTGTATAAATGCAAGAGAGCAAAAGAAAGAGAAGGAAGAAGAAGAAGAAAGAGCAAAACAAGATAAAGTGAGAGGTGCGAGAGTGAAAGAGGTTGGTACTGTCCCCTAAGTTGGGTACAATAACACATGGAACAAGTCCTCTGGGTCCAAGGTGAGAAGCAGCTGTAATGCCAGTCTACAAAACAGAAAAGACAAACACTTCTGCACGAGTGTGTATGCCAGTAGGCACCATGGGACAGCTACAAGGCCGTACACCAAGACTCATAAAAACACTGGGCTTCATTATAAAGATCAGAGCAGAGGCACCAAGCACATTAGAGGTAGTATCACATTTTTCACTCGTCTGAGTCAAGGATAACAGCATCCTCACAGAAAAGCCTGGAGTGAAACAAATCCAATTACAATCCAGCTTCCCACAAACTGAGACGCTATTTAAAATTAATCAAAAAGACAATGCTAAATTAGCAAACTAATTTTTTACGCTATTTAATATAAAACAGTATAAAGATGACATATTCAACTAGGAAATTCTACGGTTTGTTTTTTTCATATTTTTATTTCGATTTGCTGTTATCGTCTACAAATCTGATGAAACTACTTGATGAAGATGATTTGGTATAAAAAGAGCCTCCCTGCGGTGGTTGGGGATTCATAAGTCTGTAACAGACTAATGAAGAAAAATATTGTTTTTTATTGTAAGATTGTGACTAATTTAGGCATTTTTGACATACACTTCATTAAATCATTAAAGGATTCAGAGAATTATACATAAAGTCCAATTCAGAGAGTCAGTACTGAATGGACATGTGCAAAAAAAAGAAGGCATGCCACTGTAGTTTCAAGCTTTATCTACAACTGTCCTACACAAAACACACAAAAAATATAACTATACAGCCAGGAATCCTCTACAGAAATCATGGAGCCACGTATAACAGGGTAAAGAGGAGAGGACCATCATCTCACACTTCAAATGACCCAAACTTATGAAATCCCACATTAAGCAAAACATGTTTTCCTTTTACAGTAATACAGTAATTCCCTCAGATCCCAAATGCTTACAGCGTGTTTTTAAAAGAAGAGTTGATGCAACACAGTGACAAACACCCTACTTTATAAGAAATGTGTTGCTGAACAAAAATTCAAAATGGGCTGTTTTCCTTTACATTTTACAAAGAATTTCAACTTTTTTTCACAGGGTTATAAAAAGGCCACACGATGGAAGTTTTTTTTAGTCTTTTAGGATCCCCTCTATAGCTACAGATTTCAGTGCCAATGAGCTGACATTAAAGCATTCTCTCTTTGTTTTTTTCTATTCGCTCTATGCTATAACAATGTGCACGCTGTTAAGAAGAAGAGGAGGTGAATATCAACCTATGCTCCATGTTTCATACTCCCCATCCTGCGGCTCTGTTGTAAGGATCATGCCTGGACTTACACTTTATCCTCCATCTTTCTGTCACCAGTGCAAGCCTCGGCTTCCGACTTGAGACACACAATACTGGATTCTCCAGCAAAAAGCCAGTGAGCAGTACAGAAATGCACACAGAGTACAACATCAGATAAAAGGCAGAAAGTCTTATCTACAAAATGCAGCTACTAGGTTACTTGATTCCTTAGACAGACTTCGTCTCTGTGTCTAATCAGTTAGTAATTCATTAGTTTTGATAGCTCAACAGGGAGGACATTATGCCTATAAAACACCAACTACATTTAAATCAGTATTTAACACTGGTAGATTTTTCCCAAAGCACTTAAATGACTGTAAACTTGATTGCTGCAGCAATCAAGTAAATTAAAACCTATCTCTTAATCAGTACCAACTTCATATCTGTCTGTATACATGTGAGTGTGGCTGCTTTTCAGACTTCTGGCTTGAGCCTGGACATGTCTACATACTTGTCCTTGTGTTTCAGCTAGAGATGACAATCCAACTAGCCTGTTAGGTGAGGCAGAAACACAGGACTGACAGAGCTGCTGTCTGGGTGTCACTGGTAGCAAGGAGGAATGGACAAACAGAGTTAAAGGTCTGGTCAGGGCTAATCTCTCTAGTGCACTAGGGCTAAGGAATAGCCCATGGCTACTCTGACCAAATTTAAACTAGCTTTAAGAAAACTAAGCATGAGACCCGTACAACCAGGCACAGCTGAAGGGATGCATGCAGAAGGCCAAATTATTCATTCATTATTCATTTCACGCAAATACTAAGGAAACATTTTCTAAACACTTAAAAGTGATATACTTAAAAACTTGCCATAGAAACATTTTAGATCCTAATTTCTTTGATAAAACCAAAACAGCTTGCAGCAATGCAGTCTTATATCGACACCCTATATCAATCATCAAATGACAGATGCTTCAATGCATTACCTTCATTATTTAATGTTTTGTTACTTTTACAAATAACAAACTGTATATAACATGATTATCTGGACAGTAATTTCATTTTGACAGTTTTGCATGTGTACACGACTATAAAAAATTAGAGATCAGCAATCAAGATGTCAAAATGTGAAAAAAAGGGGGAAGAAAAGCTCATTATGAAACTAAAAGTCACTTCACCCTATCTTGCGTCAGTGACAGAGAAAATACAAAAAAAAAAGGGGCATGCTCCAAATACTTAAGGATGTGACAATGAACACATCTGTGCTAATGAGACTGATCAAATCTCCTGACATCCAGTGTCATAACAAAAGCAAACAGACAACTGCTGAAGCAACTGACTGAAATGAGACATAATTCACATAATTCTGCAATCCGCTTGTACACACATTTGGATACCAAAAATACATAATTTGTCATCCATGTATTTTCTGCTCTTTCACTCTTTTTCCTCCATGACTGCCATAATAAAAACACAAATTTATGAGTCTAGGGTTTGATGAAAGGCTCAGGCAGCAACAGGGAGAATTTGCTCTCATTCTGCTGTTTATGTGTTTATTGAGTGACGCCTGTCCTCAAGTGACCTCGCATCTGAATGCAAAGGTGAGTTTCAAAATAACGTGGTTTACTGGAGCGTGTTGATGAACTGACTGAAAAAAAAAAGAAAGAAAGAAAGAAAAAGGTCAGTGACATGTAAAGCCTGACTGACAGTGCAGAAAGAGTGAAAGAGGGGAGGAGTGTGACAAAAGATGCATTAAAAATGAATCAGGACCGTTGTGTCCTTTGCACCGCAGTATGTGATGTGGTAGCTCTGAGGTTACTGTCGCTTTTGTGGGTACAATAAATGATTTGAGTATCAGGGAAAACTGAATTCAGGATGACCTGCTTGAGGGTAAAAGTCAATCCAGGTCTCAGCTTGATATTTCTGAATGGTCTGACAGCCTACAAGCCCACTTGCACTGCATCTTCAACACAGCATGGCGCCCCATTCACAAACTACGCACCCCAACAAACACAAAGACGATGTGATTTTTCATCTTTTACTGAGCTGCAGACGATAATTTCTCCCTGTATATGATCGCATCTTTGGACCAAAACACCGCATTCTGTAGGTGGGTCGGCAGGTGTGTGGGAGGAGAGAAAATTAATGCATTAGCCACCTCTAGTCTCAGGGGTAACCACAAAGCAGGTGTGCCATTAATAACTTATGCAGTGAGCACATTCAGTATAATGCTTCCTGATGTGGAACGCTCAATAAACAAATTTTGTTCGTTGAGGACTGGCAGCTGTCTTATAAACGACAGGTTGAACTGAATTAAAGGACCAGCTTTTGAGACAAACCAACCTCTAACTGAGTGGAAGAGAGAGAAATAGAGAAGGATCAGGAGTATTCAGTGTATTTTTGTGTATGATCTTTCAGTGTCAACAAAACAGAGAACAAAGAAAGCATGTAGAAAATTACACACAGCGGAAGAATATATACACACACACACACACACACACACACACACACACACACATATATATATATATATATATATATAAATAACAGCACCATTAGGATTTTATATATATATATATAAATAAAAAGTGGTCTGTATCAGTCCAAGCAGCAGGCCCTGGGAGCGTCCTGTGAGATCAGAAAGGGTAAACATGACAACAGTTGGTGTGACAAGTGGCGTGTTTTCCATTGGAGCAGCACTCCCTCTGAGTGACAGGTTTCGACTCTCCGTCGGTGGAGGTCATCCGGAAGACAGCGTTGCTTTACAAACACAGTGAGCCAGAACATGTAGGAACAGTTTGCATACATTTAAATGTACAAACCAAGTCCTGCCTCCAGTAACTCTAAACCATGCTCTACAGAGATCATGCAGCACTGACACCCGGACAGTCCAGAGGATGGATTTGTGCAGACTATCAAGCACACCAATTCAGCCTTGACATCAGCTAACAGAGCCTTTATGGCTTTTTTCTGGGCCCAAAACCACCCTGTGATGACATCATGCACAGAGAGGGGGCGCCGCCACCAGCTACTTTCTCTGTGAGACACAGGCATTAGAGCAGTGCATGCTGGGAAACAGCTCAAGTGCCAAAGCATTTGGAAAGCTACAGCTGTTATTAGAAGAAATGAAAGATGAGAAGAGAGAGGTGTGCGTGTAAAGCAAGACAGTGAGAGTGCAGGGGAACAGCACCATTAGCATGTCTTACTGACCAGTACTCTTAACAAAGAAATCATTTCAGCGAGCCTTTTTATTCTACCTTTGCAAAACTTAAAACAACTATTTATGTATGAAAGTAGGTGGACTTTACTTTGGGGTCCAATTAGTATATATAAATGATATAGGAGTGCTGCAGTCTTTAATAATCGCTGTCAAGGCAAACTATAGCCTGCACTTTCAATAATTCAGCAAGGAAGGCATGGTATATAGCTGCCTCTAACAAAGCTTTACAAAGGGCACTGGGAAGGTCTCCAACACAACGTCCAATAACAATGTGGAGTTGGAGTTTGCATATTTGATACAGGATCACAGACAATGGGGCGTGTGTGCCTACTTCACATTATTGCACCACCAGTCATGATATGGTGAACAGGCTGTAACTTGCCCTTTGCTATGATTAGCTTATCTTCATGCAGTGCTGACTGACAGAAGCATTCAACCTGCTTAAAGACCAAATCTCTTTGACATTTAAACAATACTACAAGTTTTAGGTATCTTACTGCAGCGGATCAAATAAAGAGACATGGCAGGGGTGGAGAAAGCTATAACAACCAAGTAAGTTATTTGCCAAGATAAAGCATCTCAAATTGCATAAGGCAGATAAGCATTTATATTACCAAGCATTTTGGAGTCTGTTTAAAGGTGGTTAACAATTAAACAGACCAATTTCCTGATTACTAAAGCAGCTACCTGTGCAGGTTACTGTCCAGCTGCACTGTCTTTAAAGCGGTTACCAGCCAATCAGTAACAAGTACTTTGCATGGCCATATTCTGCTTACTATAAAAAAATAAAGCACTAAAGTACTACAGTACTGCTTTATTCTACTTCCATCCCACCTGCAGCAGCTTGAAGCTATGAGGGAAAAACCAGTATGGAATTTTAGGAATTGTTATTGGCAATCTAGTTAAGATATAAATATTAAAAAGCACACTTTGGCTGCTGTCCTAGTCAAAGTGCATGTAAGTCGTGGTAAACACTGGAGAATAAAAGTGTCTGAATAGCCGTTCCCCTGAACTAACAATGGTGAACACCTATACCCTCCATATTACTGCAGAGAAAGAGCAAGTAGTCAAAAGAAAGTAGAGAAATCAGAGGGAGAGGAGGAAAGAGTATAAAGGAGATAGAGGGAGTAGCAAGTGGCTACAGAGTGCATTTTTTCATTCAGGTGCACACATGCTGCTCGGCACACACCCCATACCTGCCAGAAGTCCTGCAGAGAGGGAGGGGCAGAATGAGAAGGAGGGAGCGAGACAGGAGATGAAGAGGAGGTGAAGGGGGAAGGGGAGTTGGTTGGTGGAGAGTGGGGAACAGCAGATGTAATGATTGGGAAAATGAGGCAGAGAAAAAAAGAGGGGATGTTGGGAGACGGGGAGTTGACAATGATGGTTATTCAAGAGGAAGAGAAGAGAGAACATGAGGGGAGGGGTGTTATTTGTTACATGAATGAGAGAGAATGGTTGATAAGAGCATGAGAGAATAATCAACAGTTAACAACGTCAGGTCACATCAACATTGGATTACTGCAGCTGAAAAGCATGCCAACATGATGAGGACAGGAAGAATAACCAGAGTGAGGCAGGGAATTAACAGCAGAAGGAGAGGTGCGCTTAAACGATTTGTCGAGCAAAGACAAGCAGTTAAAGATTTTTAAAACAATCGCGATACTGCACACATGGATGGAAAACAACACAACGAGCAGGTTGAGTCAATATGAACCACAACTGGTAAACAACCATACAAGTTTGTCTTACATAAAGACTGAACCTGGAACAAATTTAGTGTCAGCGGGAGATGGTGGACAGAAGGACGTACACCTACACATATTCCCACTTAACTATGCCCAAACATTACAGTTGGCTTAGCTATTTTTAAATAAAACCATGGGAAGTGAGATACAGAGGCCTTTAGGAGACCTTTCATGGCATTCTCACACATGGTGTGGGCTTTAGCTTTGGTTTAGCTGAAATGCTCCCTTCGTACTTAACTATATTTCCATTCACTTCATGATTTAAACAGATATTGTACCATTACACTTCTCTGGGCATTTCATGTAGGTCTTACTCATTGTACTTTTCAGTTTTGTGTTAACCTAAATAGTAAAATGGAAAAAGTAATAGTTTACTCCTCTAAATTGCTAGAGGTGAGAAGAAGGTGTGTCTCTCTGGGCAAATGAGGAGTTAAGAAGATGGGAATCTCTCGGGCCACTCTAGCCATGGCAGTAAAACTGCCAGGGAAAACCCAAAGCTAAATATGCCTGGCAAATGCAAGAAACATGAGGACTGAAGCATCGGATCATTTACATAAACAGACAAGGGCGAGTGCTCCACTTTAATTTTGGTCTGCCACACAATTTCATAAGCCCCTTTGATTACTATATAGCCCATACTTTTAACAGATTTTTAAAATATGGGTGAGTAAAAGTACTCTAGGTCTCACAAAACATAAGGTAAGGTAAAGCAAAAGAGCAGGAGCAGAGAAAGGAGTACAGGAAGAAACCTATGACAAAAAAGTAGACTGCAATCCCTCGCTACCTGTTCATCTGACTTCAATATGGAGATCAGGCAGAGACTCATAGCAACCTGAGGCCTGATGAATTTTGTAATGAGGTTAGAAGCTACAATCGCCACACTGATGATTAGCTAATATTAAATGAACGCTTAGCTGTTGGGTGTTGAGAAGTGCTGTCCGAAATCTATGGGAGGGCAGTAATGGTCACAAATCAATATCAATAAAAGTACTTATGCAATATGATCTTGGTGATTTATATTCATGAAAATGTCAGCATTTAGAGCACCGGCACTAGCTCCCTGAAGTCAATCAGTGTCCATAAGGGGCCAGCCTATAATGCTTGCATGCTGCCATTGTCTTTGAAGAGGTCATTATACAGTGGGCGGGCCTTCTTTGTGCATGTCCCTATTATAGTTACTCTTAAGTGCTTTGTTAAAGGCACCTTCACACTAAATGGCTTTTCTGGCCTTTAATCCTTTTTCTGAATTTTAGAGCTCAAACAATAGTCTGAAAACAACACATTCGGGTTGGAAGCTGACAGCAAAAGCAGGACCAAAAGCAAAGACACGAGCAAAGAAGTATATAAGATACTGTCCCTCTTCAATATTTAAGATGGCGGAGGCAAAAACATTTTTTGACTGTTATTCTAATCTAATATTTTGTTTTGACAAAACCGACTTACACACAACAGCTTAACAACAGAAACAAGGAAAATACAAAAAAATACAAGTTAAACATGTTATTCAGACAGCAGCATTAGATATTTGCTACTAATTTCTGGATTGTTTGCTGGATGTAATGATGTTTTCTATTTCTTTGCTTTCTCTTTGCCACTTGTTATTTTTTGAAATGCTGCAATCCAACTTCCCGTGATAAGTATTTCATGTTTGTTCAACAGAGTTATAGCTTCCTTTCATGCAAAGCTCTCCAGCATTACCAATTCATCCAGAAAAATGAACAAATGTAGTTCTGTCTCTAAGTTGCTAATATTTTACGAGTTAACCTGTGATTTGGCTCTAGTTATCTTTCTTTCAGAGGGGGTAATACTGACTTTTATACTCACTTTATTTCAGTAAGACCAAACCTTATAAAACCTCACTCATAATTCCCTCTCTCATATTTTTTTTAAGTCATGAACAGATAAAAACCCTACTATAATCTGATGATTAAAAGGCTAATTATCAAGGGCAGACTTCATTTGCTTCATCTTTTCTGCATGAAGATAAAATTCTAAATATTTTTAAATAAATTTTTTAAAAAGGCATTTTTCTAAATGTCGACTTCACTTTGGTCTATTTCTGCTCAAGAAAAAAACAAACATCTTTTTTAGGTTTGTGGATTATTCAGAGTAACTAGGCTGCTGATTAAGTTTTCAATGTTTTCAGTCTTTTAAAGCTATAAACTAAAACAATCAACAATTTGTGTGACTGAAAAAATTCTTTTTCTTTTTTTTATTTGTTTTTTATTTGATGAACTGATTCTTAAATCTGGGTAATAAACCCCTCTGGTGGACTAGTAAGATGTAACAAGCTTTGCAATAGGAAAGATATAAACTTTCTTCTCTTGGTTTACATTACACTCACAAAAATCCCACAACAGCTACTCTAAGCTGAATTTAAGAATTAAAAATTAAGCTATGACACAATTAAACTCCTGGTGACCTCCATGATGACCAAATAGACCAAGACCTAGACACCTGTTCCTTACCTTGCCATCATACCGCTTCACGATGAACTGGTCGAGGCCTAGATCTATGAAAAAAAAGAGAGAGATACAAGGAGATTATAGATTAGGGCAGAAAAAGTCTAACAAACGAAGACAGACTTATTAAGAGCATGAACCAGAGCAATTATATTTACTTGGTGTCACTGTTGAACCTCTGGTAATAAAAGACATGTGCTGGAGAATAATAATAGTCATTAACAAACCCATTTGCATTTTGCCAAATAATGATCAGCATTCAGCGTTTGCTGGCCTGATCATCAGTTACGACTCAGTTCTCAAACAAGGATTCATTTTATAGATCCAGATGAGCAACACAAACCAAGATCCACACCATGCAGGAATTGTATTTACACACAGATTATCTTGACACAAGTACTTTCAGGCATTTGGTTTAATTAGAAATCAGTGTTATTTCATGCTAACACAACAAACAATCACTTCGGTTACACACACACAATTTGGATCAGGTGAAAATCAGTCTACATGCTTATTATTATGGTTCTGTTGCTTCTCCCTGAAAGGAGGACAGAAAATGTGATCTTTACTAAACTATTAATTATCCCTGAAAAATAAGTTCTTCGTTTTGCATAAAAGAGAGCCGCACCTTTTAATAAAGCTAAATCGAACTAACTTTGGTGTGAGGCGGCAATTTTCATCCGTTATATGATAATTCATGTAGAACCTGCAGTCCTTTTAAATTCCAAAAGTCACACTCAAGCTTCTTTGGATCACACAGAGAGTATGTTCAGACTGACCTCATTAAATCTAACTCTAACACAATGAAAAGATTAATTTGACTTAAAGTCTGCTTCATCTACATTACAGGAAACCACAAATTAGTTCACTGGAGTATGAAAAAGCTATTTTTTTTCCAGTAGTTGGTTCCCATGGAGAAGAATATAATATAAAATAATGTGGGCTGTGAGGATGTATATACTTTGATAAGCTTGATATTTAAAAACTCATTCTTTTTAAATCTATATTGAGTATTACTCAGAAAGAGTAGACAGCTGTTGCACATCATCTACAACTTACATGCATCACTGCTATTAGAATTCAGCAGTTTTAATGGTGGAGGAAATTTGAAGCTCGTTGTGTAATATCAATATATTGTAAATAATCTAGCTTGAATAAAATGACAGTTTCCTATCCACCTTTGCACTGCATGTATGCACTGATACAATACTAGAACACTACAAGCATACACATGCTTGTAGTGTTCTAGTATTGTATCAGTATCATAAATCCCTCTGCCCATGAACATCGTGTAGTGAAAATGTGATATCGTGGCAAACTTGGACGGATCATATAGACGTAACAGAAAAGAGGGTGAAACCATGCTGCTGTTGGTTGCTTGTCTAATGGGGTCAGTTCTGGAAAAGCAGTGGGCAAAAGTAAAACACTCGAATTCCTCAATTTAAAACAAGCAAACTGTTTTGTCATAAGATGACAGACTAACTAAAGCAAATTGCTGCGAAAATCTCAGCCTCACCTTTAACCCCTAAAGTTCTTGACTTGTTCTTGAAGTACGAACCCTGGAAGTTAAGAAATAGTAACAAGTTTTTAAGTTGTACTAGACTTAGGTCCAAAAGGGTCCCAGAAAAATTTCTGCAGGGGGGAAACTTATGAACAAAATCCTTTCTTTTGGCTTTGTTATCTGCTTGTCCATCAGAGCACAGTTTATCATTATTTTCATGCCAGTTTAGCAAAAGACAGTAACCTTAAATAAATGAATAGCTTTAAAAAAAATTGACACATGAGCGAAAGGTGAATCTAAGAATAAAAGGTTTGGGGACAAAGCTAAGCCAAGTCTTAAACATTATTAACAGATGGAATAGCTGAGAATCAACACAAATGTGAGACATCCAGACTAATCCTTATTGAGTGTTAAGCACGCTTGAGTCCTTTACTGTGAATGAAACGTTCTTTAACAATAAACCAAGAATACGACTGTGAATCTAACTGAATTTTGGAGTTGAATAGTAATGACAGATAGAGACGCGGGAGGTGATAAAACAAATCTATGCCAAGTTAAGCTTCCTAACTTCACAACTCTCCCATGGCTGTAGATCAAATATCTCTCACTGGCTCCATATTCGACGCCTGAGATCTGCTCTTGTTTGAACTTGTTAATTGATACACCAACTGCTGTGTCGTGACTTCTAAACACAGCATGACGGGACTACCCACCCCTCCCTTCTCGTACTAGTATCCTTATAGCACGAACTTTCACAAGTCCAGAGCCATGTGTGTTGAGTGTCCCTGAACGGAGCACAGGGGAGGGGGGATGTGTTGGGTAAGGCGCTGCCATTTAAGTGACATGATCTCAGCATTTCTTAATGGAAACATCTTACCCTGTTTATTAATGACCATAAACAACCTGCATAGAAGTTGTGTAACTATATATCTCAGATCTCCAGGTTGTATTTGGGGCTACACTTCTACTGCAGGAGAGGAATCAGACTTGACATTTACTTATATCCACTGTGACAGACCAAAGAAGCTAAAGAGGGAGTACAATCATATAAAAAAGGAGGGTATGTCAGTGGGTGAAAGTATTGCCCTTTTCACACATGGGACACGTAACATTTCCAGCTCCATCATCTGTTAAAGCGAGCAAATTTTGCCATTTACATCACTGTCATGCTAATGTTTCTCCTGAAATACCCAAAACGCTGATGGGACAAGCCATCACGAACATGATATGATCTACACAGGCCAGATTTGGCAGAACATCAAGTGAAATGTAATACATGTGGTTAGAGTTTTGCCCACCAGGCATATATATTTTAGTAGCTACTTTGATAATTAGAGATGCATGTATGTATGTATGCAGATATCAAGGGAATGCATCCATAAACATATGAGCAAAAAAAATGGGGAAATTATTAACCTCTAGCTTACAACCAACAACTCATCTGTCTGGAGTGAACTATACCATGTCATGTGCTCTCAGCTCCTAAATGATCCTTTCTCTGTGCTCTTGATAACTTCCTGTTATTACTGAAGCTACAGATGTTGCCATGTGAGTAAATATGTGGAATTAACTTGTTTTGGAAAAGCTTTTATCTTACTAGTATCTGATACTAGCAAGTATCTGCTCTGAGGCATTGACATTTCCATTTTGGCTTTAGCCATATTGGTGTTTTTGAGCCAAAGTTAACACACTACCCTGTCATCTAAATGTGGTTAATTCATCAGCTAATGATAGCAAGCTTTGCTAGCATTAGCATTTGGCTTTAGTCGTAATCCTTTAACCAAAACTATTTTAAGTTTTAGTCATAATTTAGGAATCTAAATTCTTATAATTTTAATCAATTTTTTAGTTAACTAAACATCTAAAGTTGATACACTTGACTATAATATGCATTGATGCATTGAGAGCATCCTCACTGGATGCATCACCACCTGGTACTGCAACAGCACCGCTTACAACCGCAAAGCTCTCCAGAGAGTAGTGCGGTGCTCTGAACGGATAATTGGAGGTGAGCTTCCCTCCCTCCAAGACATCCACAGGAAGCGGTGCCTGAGGAAAGCGGGGAGGATCATCAAGGACTCCAGTCACCCCAGCCATAAACTGTTCAGACTACTTCCATCAGGAAGGAGGTTCTGCAGCATCCGGTCCCGTACCAGCAGACTGAGAGACAGCTTCTTCCATCAGGCCATCAGACTGCTGAACACTTCATAGACACCTCACCTTCACTACTGGTACTTCAACATTATGCACTCCATACTGTACATTAATGCCACTGTTTTGCACATGTCTCAACTACCAACCTCTGTATATTTTATATATTTTATTTTATTGTTTACTCTATTTAATTTGTAAAATATGTATACATACCCACACACACACACGTAGAAAAACATATTTAGTATACACATCCAGTAATGCATATGCTCTTATATATTGTACATATATTTATTACTTTCAGATTTAGCCATTCTTATATTTTGCTTGTTTTACGTTATTGTATTTTTGCACAACTCTGTTGCTTGTGAAGCTCGCACACAAGAATTTCACTCGCATGTACTGTACCAGTGTACCTGCACATGTGATGTGACAATAAAAGTGATTTGATTTGATTTGATTTGACACGTCTTACTCATCTTACTCTCAAGCATTGAGATGTTGTCGTATTTTCATGGGAGCTAGCTGTGCTATCATTCAAAGCTTTCAACAGTCCTAAAAGGTTGTTACAAAGAGATAAATCAGTTGGAGAGACCAAACCCTTGTTGCACAACAATGTAAACAAAATTATCTCTGCTGTATAGTATACAGTTCAACATGGGAGTCTAAACGGGACTCCCATTTAGAACCAGCTTCAAGTGGCGACTTGAGAAACTGCAGTTTTTAGCACTTTTGCGCTGACTTCATTTTTTTTAAAACTGGAGGCTGCCTTTGGTTACAAGAAACCAATTTCAGCTTTCATTTATGTTTTTCAAAACAATGGACTGAAATTATTACTGGATCAATTTGATCTATTCCAGCCTCTGACTTGTTATAAAGAAGATAAGTAAATATTTAGAGTCATTTTCAATCTGTAATAGATCATTGTAAAGTGAATGCAGGAATACTAAACATAATTTTGTAGAGGTCTGGCAACGAAAGGCCGGTAAACAGTGTCTTTACTCCTCTGATGTTTTGAACCAATGTCAGTGCTGGAATGTGTTTAGAAAAACTCCCATAAAAAAGCAGCTTGGAAACTTCGGTGAAATTAGTTAGAGCATCTCACACTGAGATGTTACTGCCATTTAAGGCATTCTCCAAAACAATCATGCATTCTATTCAGCTGAACTAAATAAAATGAACTCCACAGTCTTCATCTTGTTTATACCTTTATACCTATATCTGGTAATGTGAAGGCATGCATGCTGAAAGTGTTAGATAAATGTGTTACAGAAAACATGCTCACTCTCACATTAAGTCAGTGTGCAGATGCCATTAATGGAAAGAAGAGCATGCACAGAAAGAGCTAAAAGAATATAAGAAAAAGTGGTGAAATTAAGAACTTACTCTCAGGCTGCTTCTCATTAGGTGTGATGGAGCGTATGAAGTCCTGAGGCGTCATGTAAACCTCAGCATCTCCATGCTCATTGATGACCTTCAGAGTGGCAAAGTAGCGGAAAATCTTGTCTGGAGTTGAGTAGGCTCGTATCCTGTTCTCATACTCCATCACCTGCCAACCAGCCAGAAAGCAAAATTAATATCACAAGATTCCCACTTTAGGCAAAAGCTTTAATGTAATATACATAAAAATCAACAAGATCAAATCAAAGAACCAGCAATATTTCAACCATGTGTGTAGACAGAAAATAACGTGAGTTAAGTGAGAGTAGATTGAGTGAAGGGGAGCCCAGAGCAGCAGGAAACCAATTTGTCATCCTTGATCGGGAGGTATATTAACCTCCTGACTCAACTGCCACAAATTCAAATCAGGAACACAGAGTGTTTTCCTATTCGGGGTCAGTCTGCCTGCTAGGTTAATATGAAGGGAGAGTTACCAAAACTACATAAATCTGTAGACAACACAAATAACAGCTACAGACCATCAGCATGGCGCGACACATTAGCCCCCTGTCAACTGTTATTTGCTGCAATGCCATCCACTTTTCAGGAGAAAGTTTCAAACAGATGTGGAGTAGCTGGGAAACTGACAGGGCAGTTTAGAATCTGTGTTGGGCTGGAACCCAAACAGGTGGTTATTTTGTGTGACACTGATTGATTGCATTCACTACAGAAACTTCTTTTGGCAAAAGAAAAAACATTTCAGAGCTTCAACCTTTTGTTATCAAACTCGGTTTTATGATAAAAATCTGTGGGGAACAGTCACACAGTCACACTACATTCACTTCAATTTCATATTTATGATTACATGTGTCAGTGTCGGTACTCTCACTTTAGGAGACCTTAATAGTCTTTGGGGAAATCACCATGAGCATGTCTCCAGCAGAGGCAACCAACTGTGTATGGATGAAGGTCTATTAGACAGTTGTGTGGAAATGGCAGAGAACTGAGTGACTGGCAGAAAGACTGGGTTGCACTCTTCTTTCTCTCTAGCTTTTATCTGATTGTGTTTACAGATTATGGATCTCAGCATTTTCAACACTGATGAAGACATGGGCTGTCTTTCAATTTAAATAAAGAATTCAAAAACCCACACAAAACCAGGAAGGTAAAATTCAAGTCACACGAGGAACTTATTATTTTACATTTCGCATTTTCACTCAGTGTTGTGAAACATCTAAGACAGCGGTAGCACTCAGTTTAAAAAAGCGACACCACTGAATTTCAAACACAAACATTGGAGTAAAAATGTCTTCCTGCTGCATGATTTTGCATTATTATTATTATTATTATTATTATTATTCTTCAGCATCTCCTGATCTGATCACCTAATGAATAAAACACAAAGAAAGCCAAAATCTGTGGATATACTCAACATACACTTAAAATTCCAACACTGGACCACTTCAAAGACAGTCAGCCCTTAGACATCTATTTGCTTTTTACAGACTGTGGCTGCTCCTCAGAGTGACTGCGCAATTTTTACATCATTCAAAAAAAAAAAAAAAGAGGCTTGAATTGTTTAAAAGTTCTTCCTCCTTTTTTTTGTTTTTATCCTCACATCCTCCAACAAGCAGTGCAACAAACACTGCTTATTTGGCATCAAATCAAAGATCCTTTGTTCTTTATCTCCATATCCTTTGTCATCTTCTGCCTAATTAACAGCAATAAAATCATAGGAGTGGGACATTCCTGTTCTTTATGCATGCTGATTACCCCATTACATTTCTTAGTCTCAGCAAATATTCTGTCAAAATATACTAGCTCTGGCATACTGGAAATTGCTTGCTGGGGGTTTCAAAACACCATTGTGGAGATGAATTAAATAGGAAGACTGACTGCATGGCTGAATGGTTATTGTTTATTGATCACCTTGCGGTCACGGAATCCAGAGCGTTGCTTCTTTTTTTTCCCCTCTCCACCTTCGTCTTTTTCATCCTCATCTCCACTGCTGGCCTCCACCGATTTCTCTGACTCCGTTTCGGAGTCTGGGTGTCTCCCAAAATCCGGTTCCTCTCCACTTACTTGCTCAGAGTGTCGAACAGAAGACCCTGCATCTGCATATGCTCTGGTTTTGTAAATAAATTTAACAAAAAGAGAGATCAGATTACAAAACAGATCAATACCTGGGGGACAGATCGATGTTATCTGAATAGATGAATAGATAGTTCAGCAATATGTCTTTGTGCTTTGCTCTAGTACCAAGTAGATCTCAGGAGGTATGTAGCAGACTGTGTTTTGCAGCTAGGTGTGTACTGTCGCTATGATGCTAAACAGATTGAAAAACAGAGAGGCAAAAGGGCCAGGAGATTATGTGCTCTGCTGTGTTTTGCTCATCGGTGCAGTGCAGGGAGGTTTTACTATGGCAGACTCCCACGTTACCATTTTTCTGACTAAACTGAAATTGGAATAATAATAATAAATAGCTGGGACTGTCTGGAGCAGGCTGAATAATTCAGTTTAATGACACGCGTTGAAAATGAAGCCCAGGGTGAAGGCCTGGAACAGTCTCGTTCCATCAGTCTCAAATGCCCTGAGGCGCCATCCATCACTCTGCCTCCTGCAGCACAGTCAGTGTGTCCCCATAGAGCTCTAACCTCAACACCTTCTCCAGCACATTGTCTTAACTAAACAACAGGCTTTAAGGCAATGGATAGCCATAAAAACACAACAAGCAGGAGAATGAAATGTAACATGTGCTCTAAAGTCTAGCTGCTTTTGAGTACTGAGCCAAAAGCAATTCCTAATTTGCTCAATGAACCTCAAGTCCTGTTCACTGAATGCTGTCCCATAGCACAGTGCTGAAGTTTAAACACATGATGGAAAACCCACTTCAAAAAATGGCGTGTCATTCAAGTGACAAAAAAATCAATAAAAATGAAACTCAACAAACATGTTTAAATTGAATTCCCAGTCATGCCACATTGTATTAAGCAACACTAGACAGGCCTTCAGCCGAGAAGCAATCTGCACCTTGAGCAGGTTGCTTGTAAATCACTGAGTTGTTTACACATCAGCTTGCTTCAAATTGCTTCTTAAGGAACAAATGCAGTATTTTTTTAAGACCACTATTATTTTAAGAGCAATAAAATGAGGCACGAGGGTGTAAAAAAACAAAACAAAAAAACTACCTCTTCCACAGCAGTCCAGCACTAGCAGACACACCGGTTACCCCAGCTAGGGCTGCCAGCATCAGCCTTCTCCGGCCGGACTCTCGCACTGCCCCGCTGTGATAACGCCGGGACAGCTGCGCGAGCCCCACTGAAACTGCGGACAATGCCCGCAAGCGGAACATCCTGCAGAGGGACGAGAGTAAAGGTGAGACAAAGACAGATGACACTCTTGCAGTATCGGTATGTACAATGACAGAGAAAAAGCAACACACGCCTATTAAATTGTGTTTCTGTTTTGTATTCTACTGTATGCCAAAACTGAATAAATAAAAACTATGAAATAATTTCATGTTAAGTATGTGAATACAAAGGATATGAAAATTCTGAGCTGAGTACATAGTTTCATAACTTTTATCTGTCTTAGAAATCACCAGTTAAAGCTACCTCAGATTAGAGCCCACATCAGTGCTTTGCAGAGTTTAAGTCACAGACAGATCTCAACCGTGGTAAAGAAAGTTTAGAAGCCTCGTAAGGAAATCAAAGAAGACCAAATTCATCTTGTCTTGTTAACTTCTGAAGAGGAGCAATGAAAGCATCCTGACTGGAAACATCACAATCTGGTATGAGATGTGCACAGCAGAGACTGGATGGGTGCTGTGGGGAATTAAACCCCCCTCAAGAGTATCCCAACCACCCATCTACACATCATAAGTGGTATTAGGGAGTTGAGCCCAATATCCACCTTGCTATCACCTGGCAAGCAAAACGGGAGTATCTGCTGCTGTAATATCAGCAGTTTCTTTCCTCATGCTGTGAACTTACTGCATACTTTAGTGCAGTTTTTTATTCAGTTTATTCAGTCATTCTTTTACATTTTTGTTAGCACCATAGCAGATTACATGTAGACTATATGTGCCATTTCATTTGATCATCTTGCACAAGGCTAATTATAATAAATGTTGAAACAACTTTCTGATAAGTCTGTGTGAATCAGCCCTTCATAGTCAATCTGCTGCAAAGATTATTAACCAAACAAACCTGGTCAAAGACCACACAGGTGAAGGTCTGCCCTCTGTGCTTCCTGCTCAGCACCTATTAACACCCATCCCTGTATATTTAGTGACTAATTTAAGCATTTTTTTTTGTTTTAAAGTTATTACTTTGTAAACTCTTTGATTAAACGTATTGGACAATTGAATCATTATATATGTGTGCACACCTATATTTCATTACTTAGTTAGGATAATAAAAACAGAAACCTGTACTTTGGCCTTAAGATTTGTAGCCACAGTTGTAGTATTTTTATTTGCTTTGATTTTGATTCCAACAAGCAGCATGTCAGGCAGTCGGATTTCCACTGTGAAGTAAGGATGCCTGATTATAGCAGAAATCAAAACTAGGATTATTTAGCTGAGATTTAACACATTTACTTAAAAAAAAACATACATCAAAAAAAATTATTAGTGGATTAGAATGGCAGTGTGCTATCCCTTTAAACTGGCCGTTGGTGGGGATGTAAGAGTGATTGGTTGTTTGCTTTTTCTACGCACTTTGTCCGCTGATATGGACTCCAATCCCAGCCAATCCTGGTCAGATACGAATGTAAGATAACAAAGGAACAGACAGATAGATGGATGAACTACACATGTGGATTCATACCACAAGATCCTCTAAACACTGTAAAGCTAGCACATAGCTACCACAGTACTAAACACCTACCTTGTCCAATTATAAACCATGGAAGTCATAGGTAAGGATTTGCAGATTTTAACCCCCCCAAAAAGTAATTAACAGTCACCTCAAGAGACAAAGCTTAGAACAATGGGAGTTCACCATTGGGATCTGCCTTCACATGGCACTGTAGACAAAATGGTTCCCTAAAAAGTCAATGTAGAAGGTCCTGGTTTTCCCACATACCTCAATTAATAAACAACGGAAAATCAGGGATAAAACTAATTGCCACCAGTGCACCTAAGCTCCAGAACTTCATTTTCAGCTATACTGTTGCTTAATTCTTCAGTGTCACGGAAAGATGATTAACAATTAGGAAAGGGGCTACTGGTGTGTATCTGTAGCTCCCATGTGTGCACTTTTCAAACTACATGATGGAGGAGTTAACCCCACTGAGGCTCAAAGCTACCACCTGTCAATATCCTATTAACAATTCAGGCACCAACTGTCAAGCAGACTCAGCAGAAAGAACAGTGAAGACATGGCATATGCTAATTGGAGTGTTCAGTAGCCCATGACAATAAGGACTAAAGGGAACAGTGAGCATGCATCCACACTATTATACTTTTTGGGACTGGGGGAAAGCCTAATGCTAAAGGAACGACACCAAAACTTTATAGAAACAGACCAAAACTCACATGATGCAACAAGAAAGCCCAAAAATGCAAGTCGTTGGTGTTGCAGAAATCTTTAGTATTAATAAACTTCTTTATATTTTAATGCCTTTCCAAAATTCACCAAGGTACATGTACAGTAAACAAAGAATGCAAACTAACTAACATATTTATGACACTGGTATATCCCCACAGTTGTGTGAGAGCCAGTGAGTGTCTGCACATAAGTCCACACATTCATCCTCTGAATGTCTTTCCAGCAGTTTGAAATTAGTTGGCTCCCAGAACAGCAGCTGACCAAATGTTATTTGCAACTCTGTGTTATCTAACTCATAATTACTGAGTTCACTGATGAGTGCTTTCATTTTCACTAAAATGCACTCATTTTGTCTGAGTTTTTGAATCCAGCACATTTTCATCGCAGCACTTTGCTTTCACACCTCCCCAAAAACTTCGATGCCTAGTTCAACTGGAGCTAAGACGATAGAAAGCGATTTAAAAACTTGAATGAAGGTCTCCAAAGGTGAACCTGCGAAGGGATCATCACAGTTGCCTGCAGCACACTCTCCGTCTCACAATTACTCGCACAGTCTATTCTGTGGCTGTTCAATGTAAGTGTCAGAGGGTTGTAAGCTATCCCCAAGCTCCACGTTGCTTAAATGCAAAGTTTGCTGAGGCGTGAGTGCTGCTGGTTTGGAAATCCAAACCAGACAGCCACCTATTCCCCGCAACCTCCACTACATTTCGATATTACGATATTTACGATATTTAAGGTACTTACGGTATTTACGATATTTAAATTAAAATAAAGCCATTGTTCAAAATAAAGTTTTTAAAATATAATGCACCAGTTTTTGCATAGAAATGATATGATATCAATATTAACCAACCGTTTGCCATTTTATGCAAATATAATTACCTACATTTTCACAAAGAAGTTAGATAACAGGTCCTAAGTACAGTCAGTTAGATTTCTTTGGCATTAACTAATACTCTGTAGCTAGCACAGCAGCTCAGTGGCTACATTGTTTTTCTAGAATAACAGATTTAGGTTTGGAAACCTTTTACAGCACTTAAAGTAACAAAACTACATGTTATCAACAACTGTCTTCGGCAACCTGTCTCTCCCAAACAACATCTCCAGCCCTACACAAAGCCAAGTGGAAAGCTAGTAATTTGTTTATTAGTCTAAAACCAAAGATGAACAGATGCTGAGTGATCCCAAACATATGTAAGTCTCATAGCAGGTTAGTGAGTCCTGGCTATAGCACTATTTGCTCTGCTGCTGAGTTACAGCTACACCACCAAACAAAGAGTATGAGCTTTTACTCTCACTGTTTTTGCCTTTTCACAGCAGAGGCAGCAACACAGTTATTAACACTCTGAAATGCTCCTCTGTACAGAGTAACAGAACAAAACAAAGACTAAGAAAAAGTGAGATGGCAGGGAAACCACCCCAGGGGTGGTGTTGCAGCAATGTGATGTCTGGACACTGCTCCTGACTGTAACAACTGTGGCAGCTACGGTGATTACTGTACTGCAGCTGAAAGAATTTGTAATGATTTTAGCTCTCAGCAGTACCTTGGGTTTTATTTGATTTTGGGAAGTAAGGCAGTAAGGTGCATTACTTAACTTTACTACACTGCAAAATATGGAGCAATGACACTTTATGTACTACAAAACTGAAGAACTAACGTCATATTTTTTGTATATTTTTTCAAATTCTGACTTGACACAATCTCGTGAATCCTTTCCTCCAACCACCAGACAAGAAGACAAGCACACACACATGCGCCAGATTCAATTTAAAAAAAAAAGAAAAAGGGATGAACATAAAATATGGATTTAAATTTCTTGATCTTTTTGATTCCTAGCTACTAGTTGAGGGTCACTCATTTAAACTAGTTAATAATGTTTGCTTAAATCTTTGAAATACATCTACCAAGTGAAATTAAACATTTTCAAAGGGGAAGTTATACACGCTTCTGTGTAATCTCCAAATGGGAAGCCTAAAGCTTGTTCAGATAATAACTTTGTGAAAGGACACTGGAAACTAACTTGCATAAAAGCCAGTGAGCCACACTACAACAAAAACCTGCCCATTCATTATGTCTAACTATGTAAAGAAATGAAGCAGTCAGTCCAAAATTTGCTTCTCATTCATGGCATTTATTCTGTTTCTACTCTGCTCTATTTTACCGTGTGCACGTTCTGTATAATGAAAAACATACATCTTTCATCTGAACAAAACAGCAAAGCTGTAAAAGAGAGAATATCATATGGAAAACAGCGTTTCATCATCCTTTCAGTCTGATCACAAACCAACAAAGAGTCCTTCAATGTACTCTTTTGAAAACCTTACATTAAAAAAGTTTTAAAAGCGTGCATATTTTGATTACAAACTAAAGGTAATTGTAAGCTGTTAGAGTTCCTGATATATATTTTTAATTAGGTTATAATGGAGTAACATCTGATAAAAAAATTTTCTTTCTTTGCACCTGTACTTAACCATGCAGGAATGCTTTGTCTTGGCACGTTTTTGGAGAAATTTGAGTGCGAGACTTCATTCCTTTGGCATGCTCAAACTTTGAGTGCTGTTTTTGATTGCAATGCTTGTCTCCTCATCAACTCCATCAACGCAAGCTAAATCTGGAACACAGCAGCCACAACAAAGGGGGTGGCTGTGTTAAAAGTTAAATGCTCATTATTATCAAAGTACATGTAAAAATATCCTAAACCTTGCAGAGCATGACTTAGCTACTTATTAAACTCCATCCTGTTATTACAGCTTTATAAATCCAGTGCTGCCCTCACGATATCAGGCAACTTTTTTCATGTATTTATGAGTGTTTAAAAATGATTAATTTACATCATATTTCAAGAATTCAGTCTAATTTTTTGAATCCAGCACATTTTTAATTAGAGAGTTTTGCTTTTACACTTTCCCAGAAGCTCAATGCTAAGTTCAGCTGAAGCTACAATGATAGAAAACTATCATCGTAAGTCTGGTTACAAGGCACACTGGACCTGGACTTGAAGAAGGAGCAGGTAAATCAATGTCCTCAACAGTTATTCTTCACTACCTAAGAGCAAACCTTTTTTTAATATAAAATGTGTGTGTGTGGGGAAAGGTGTAATCTAAAGAGCCTGTGGCATTAAAAATTACATTTTATGATCTCAGGTGAGACCACAGATTCATTCCAGTTAAACAACAGCAAATATAGCAGTTCCTTTTGCTGCTTGGGGATCTTTTTTTTCCCCCACCCTAGGGGTACACATACACAGAGAGATGGGATTCAGAAGTATCAAGAGCATTCAGAATTTAAAAAAGAACAGTTTGGATATATAGACCAGTACCTCATTAAAAAGAAATAACTAAAGCTTTCAGAAACTGCATATCGTTGTCAAGTGTATATCTGGGTCAGGACTTTCTCACCTTTGTTACAATACACTGGCTGCCTGGTAGCTGATTTTAAACGTACAGAAATTACTTCTAAAGCCTTACATGGCCTCTTACATACATGCATTATACATTTACTCATACTTGTGCTCCTCAATTCAATCCAAGCTTTTAAAAATCATATATATAAAAAGACAAACATGCAGACCTGAATTTTTAATGGGTGTTTTGCGACACCCAACCCAAAAAAGCTATGTATTGTTCCCAAATAAATTAGGAAATGTTTTCTTTGGGTAAGAGCTAGCATTGCACTATCCTTTGAAGCATAATCATTTTAGTCTCTGGGTGTTTCGTGTAAACATGCAATAATAATAATCTTAGACAAACAACTGAAAGATACACCTTCCTGTGTTTGTGTTCAATATGACATGGCCCACTGTTAACACAACACCAAAAACACACACAAAAACAGCTAGCTGCCAACAACTGGCTCAAAAACACTGGTTAAGGTGATGTTAGTGTTGCGTTTGGCATGTTGAAACGGAAACACGAACAGCTAGAGCTGTTCATTTGATAGTGACCCCAGTGTTTTGTTTTTAGCCGCAAGTTAACTTCGTTGACAACAGCATGACGGGCTACAAGGTTAGCAGCTACCCGTCTAACCAATAATAAACTAAATGCTTCTATCGTCAGTCACTTGTTAATGTCAATATTTAGCTGGTTAGTTCGGCAGTCAAGTAATTGTTTCGTGGGGTAACTCACGCTGGCTAGCTAGCTAGTTAACGTTAGATTTAATGGCAAGTGCTAGCTCTACTAGCAGCTATTTCATCGTTTTGTTACACACTGCGTCATTACGGAGCTTTCTTATAGCTCATAGGAGGCACGGTTACTTACATAAGCAGCGATAAAAACACCACTCAGTCCAAAGTAATAACGTCTTCACCGATTCAGAGTACGTCTTTGCTCAGTGTGTCTGCAGTGATGGAGTACTGCGCTAATAGTTCCGTGTTTCAGAGAGGGTGGGACAACATCTCCGTACCAGCCCCATGCATTTCACACAGGCACCCTCCCATCATCCCTCCGTCCAGGTTTAGGCGGAATTACAGTGTAAGTACCGGAAAATCAAAAGTCTTGTGGGGACTTTAAGTTGTCTAATCGAATAGGTCCATTATGGTCCCCAGCACAACTGTTTTACTTTTTTTTTTATAGGACTTACAGAGAAGGGTCCAAAAAGAGAAAATATTCAGGGAGTGGCAGTTCTCTTTGTGAACAGACAGACTGCTTCAAGGGAAGGCAATGCACTCAACTCACTCAAATAACCACTCTTTACAAGGAAGGCATGCAGAAGAGCATCTGTGAACACACAACACACTGCTACAGCTGCATAGGACCTCACCAAGTGGGACTCCTATTAGCTCAGAACAGGAAAGAGGCTGCAATTGACACAAACTCACCAAAACTGGACAATAGAAGACTGGGGAAACATCGCCTGGTCGGACAAGTCTCGGTGTCTGCTCTAACAGTTGGCTGGTAGGTTCAGAATTTAGTGTAAAGACCATGAAGGTGTGGATCCATCCTGCCTCACAGCAGTAGTTTAGGCTGCTGCTGCTGGTGGTGTAATGTTGTGAGGGATTTTTTTTTTTTTAACCAACTGAGCCTCATTTAAACACCACAGCATAGCATACCATCCTTTTATGACCACAATGTACCAATCTTCTGATGAGTACATTTAGCAAGATAACGCACCATGTTGTACAGCTGAAATAATCTCGAACTAGTTTCTTGAGCATGACAATGAGTGCACTTTACTCAAATGGCCTCCACAGTAATAAGATCTTAATGCAATAGAGCATCTCTGGAATGCAGAAGAACAGGAGGGTCGCTTCATGGGTTTGCGGCCCAAAAATCTGAATCAACTGTGTGATGCTGTCATTCCAATATGCCCCAAAACATCTGAGGTACTGTTTCCAGTACCTTATTGAATCAATACCATGAAGAATTCTGAGGGGGAAAGGGCTCCTACCCAGTACAAGTAAGGTGTACCTACTAATGTTAGGCCTAAATACAGATTCAACAATTCTATTTCAGGTTTAAAATTTTAGAATAAAATAAATTTCTTTTGGTATTATGTAACAATATTAAACTGAACTGAAAGAGAGTGTCTGATTTCAGTCATATGTCTTTATAGAGTTCCAGATTAAATAACGAGCCTCTCCACAGTGTGCCAGTTATAATTGTTGCCTTGAAGAGCCAACATATCTGGTGGTTTGCATGCATAATGTGAAAGGAAAAACTGGAGAGCGGCTGAGCTTGCCTTGGGACGTTTCATGACTGCAGGCTTTTGTCACATCCACTAACAATGTCACCCAAATTTCACAATGATGCACAACCTAGGCCTTTAGAAATGCCAGAAATGTCAGAAGAGTTCTAATAATATTAATTATTCTCATTAGTCAGACTTAGATTGATAACATTTATCCCTTAAGCTACTAAGTGAAATGAATGAACACGCAAGATATATCTGAAATTGAACACACAAGCCTTAAAGACGTTATATGTCCACCTAACAGCCTCAGGTCATACAATCTTTGCATTACATGCAGTAGGATGCAATGCTTATGCAACCAGGTGTCATGGCTTAAACTATAAATTTATAATAAATCAGCGAAATGCTTCATTGAGTCAGCTCTCTATGATTGTTTGTGTCTCTGTCTGTGTGTGTTGTCTCAAACTGGTGATTCAAACTTGAAGTGATTATCAACAGTATAATAATATCACATGCTCACACACCGCAACTAATATTGCTGCCTTCCTCCTTTGCAAATTGTCACCCATTCCCCTTCCTTTTATCTTTTCATAAAATCTTTGTTAGAACAAATTGTATCTGTGCTGTCTTTTAGTCTACAGCTGTTTGTTTTTTCTTAAATAAGGGACACTGTTTAAATATGCCTGCAGCTCCTCAGCATATAGATCATTAGGACTCACAATGTAGCACCAGAATGCCACAATATAAACCTGTCAAATACTGAAATTTCAAATTGGATGTTATTAGTTTTACTACAATAACCTCAGCGTCACCTAGAACTCCACAGCAGTGCTCTTATTCTGAGCTATTCATCTTATTCATATTGACTCCTTTACTGACCCATAAACATGTATAACATGAAAGTTGGTTTATAACATTTTGTACAAAATTAATGGGCTACAGTTCAGAGAATGGAAATGGAGTTTCTATGAAACTTGTGAGACAAGAAAAAAAAGAATGCATGCAGTGCAAATGTCAGCCTACATATAAATAAATATGAACATCCAGGCCAAAAATGTCTCTGTAGGCATTGAAGCATATTCAGAAACATGTCTTCCTTCCACTACTGATTAAAGCCATCCTGCAAATGTGGCAGTGCAAAGGTGGAGCAGGAGATAAGACCAAACCTCAACTGTTTTTAGAAGGATGTTTAGACACTGTTGTTAACTCTTTTAATTTTGGTTGGTTTAAGAGGGTGTCACACTGTTGAGAACCACACTGAGGAACACCTTTGTAAATCCATGAAGGTGTGTTGTTCGTCTGCAACAACAACAACACCTTCTTTTTTATTCTTTTTTTGACATGAGAACAAAAGCTGGCTCCACTAACATCAGTCTTATTCCTCTGTGACGTATTCCACGTCTGCACACCCATGCGTGCTGTCTTTGAGCGTTACTTCTTTCATAAAACCATGGGCGGAGCTCTTTTGTATTTTCACGCTGGGCGACATTTCATTCAAGTACAGACATGTGTGAACACTCATATTTACGTGGTAAGCAAACACACCTCATTTTGTACTCTCCTCAAATCACTCATCATGACCTTGAGAAATGGTGGCAGAGGGTGTTTCAAATCTGTACCGTCTCTATTAAAACAAAATTAAAAATTAAATCATATGAGGATAACTGGGAAAAAAAAAAGATTACTGTCAGCAGTGGTTTTATTTGAGTCGCACAAATTTAGTGCTGTAGAGACTTGTCATGTCCAATTTATATCAGTAATTTAATTTTTATTTTAATTTTTGTATTAACACGAGTGTCTTAGTGAAATTAACTGGGGTATGATTGAGATTTTCCATAAAGTGTTTTTTTTCCCCACTTTGGTTTGGATATATCTAAATACTTAGTTACTTTCAAAAGGAATGGTGTCACCTGGTCTTATTTTCTTGCACCTGCAGTGTTAGTGTCTTTATGTTGGTGATAACTCACCCGAAGTATCATAACTGTAGATTTTGAGGAAGATAAGAAGTTGTGCTGTTACAATAATGTGGCATGTAGGGCATTTTAGGTTACACTGAGATCAAACACCACGGTCTGATATGTATAGCTTCTCTTTATTAGCTGATTTAATGCTGTGGACACAGTTTGGAGTACAAACAAATCATACACGTCTTAGCTCTAATGAAATCTAATACATGCAGGTAGCTTTTCTTTGCTGCAAGCTCTTTAGTTTACACTGCTGACGCATCATGTGCAAATGCACCACCGCCGTGACACAGTTAGAGCAGACGTCTAAAGGTTTATTTGAGCCAGTGCTCGGTAGTGTTTGGCACCACACAAAAGATCCGCCCTGTGAATCGATGCAGGCTTGAGGCCTTGAGCAGATCCTTGTCCATGACTGGGAATTTGCATTTAAATTGCATCACCCACACAGCCTGATGCAGTGCACCTGAGGAAGTACAGAAGGAATTGGGATGAGTTCAGGAGCAATGACATACTGCTACTGTATTTGAAATAAATACATTATAAAAAACATAAGACAAGCAACAAAACAACAAATTTGACTCATTCCTTATCTTTCTGCTCCTTACTTTGGATCTAAAGTTGTGATAAGAAACCATGTGATCACATAAATCACTGCGGTGAATTACACAAAATGTGTTTGTTTTTGTCTTTTAAGAGTTGCCTATCTGGACTCACCCTTGACCAACACAGGTGTGGTAGGTGGTATTATATGATGGGCTTGGTCAAAGATTACAGACAAAAACAGGTTGCATTCCACGGTGGGGAGTCTCCTTGACATTCATTGACCAAACAGACCCATTAGCACTCCCATTAGCTGAATTTGCAGTGGATGGATGATTCTCCAGAAAACAGTGCACCTCATAAACTGCTTGCCCCATTGAACGGCCACAGAAGCTCTGAAATGTAATGAAAGCCTACCTGTTTAAAAGCCGCTGAAGACCAGTTCACTTATATTTGATCCAGGAACACAAGTGTGACTGAAGGACAGGTTATATTTGATATTTGGCTATAGATGGATAGTGTGGCGAGTGACAGAAAGACATTCAGACAGGTTGCACTGTGCACTGTGTTAAGTGTGAAGCTTTAAGAATGAAACCCTCTTTTTAAAAAACAACAAAAACATAGTACACATGTTTTCTTATTTGGTTAAACACATTAGACATAAAAACAATGATTTTCACCGAGATGTGTGTATATAGTTCCTTCACCCATGCCACTATCACCAGACTTCTTTTTTTTTTTTGAATTGCAGTAGGGTATATTGTCACTGGAGACAGGTGTACTGCAGTCTTCGCATAACATACATTTTTTTGAACTAGTGCGCACAGAAGTGCATTATCTTAGCACACTGGTGCAACACTGGGCATGTGTATATCATAGTCCAGCCCCGCAAACCCGCCCACCCCTCCCTCTGTGCTTCTTCGGTGCCTCTCCGTCCGCCCGCCCGCAGCAGTCTCCTTCACGGCGAGCTTTCACTACAGAGATGGCTGTGAAAGTGTGTAGATCAGTACTCCTCTTGTCCCGGAGCAGCGGAGCGGTGGCCAGCAGCCGCCCCGCACTTGTTGTCTCTTCACAGCGGCATCATCAGCATATAAGACCGGTAAGTCCCAGGACGTCTGAGACAGCTCCGAGAGAGAGAGACAGAGAGAGAGAGAGGGGTAGGGACCGAGCTGGCGAGGCTGGACCGGAGAGAAGGCAAGCGGGGCTGGCTAAGGAAGTGAAGCTAACTAGCGTCAATATCTCCCCCACTTCATTTATTTCTTTGAGGTCGAGCTTCACGTAAAGGTGAGGCACACGACGAGTCATGATACGTATCCCAACCTGGTGTCGCGTGGATATTTTAATCCACGGTGGGACGTAGAGGTTTGACAGAGAGGCAATGCAGCTTTTTGGAGCACTTGAAACCCATCGACACCCCGCTGCTGCTGCCCCGCCGTTTACTGTAACTAGCCTTCAAACATTCGCCTCTCAAATGCTTCATAACCCGTGATTTAAAAAACAAAACAAAACCCAAAACCCAGAAGAAATCCTTCAACTTTGCAGGCATATGTTAATCCCAGTATCATTCTGATCAGCGAATATGAATTAGAATAAGACCCAGTTTGAGCTTCTAGGTTGCAGTACCTGCTAGGGTTGGTTTGACTGTGGAAGGGTATGGATGCCTTATTTTTTGTGCTTTTGCAGTAAAGGTGTGATTGAGAGCCCGTGGCTGATGGTTAGCCCCATCTCTCTGCTATTACCTGGTGTGTGTTTGTGCAGCAGCAGAAACTCAGAACAATGAACATCTGTCCAGACCTGGAGAGGAAGTTGTGCTTGTGTGTGTGTGTGTCTGCAAGAGAGCTGAAGAGAGTTATCCATAGATGCGCTCAGTGTTTATCCATGCAGGCATATGAGGCTTCACAGGAACATGGAAGTCTGTACTTGGATGATGTCAGACTCTCCAGCCGGCCTGCTGTTTCTCCCCTCCCTGTGGGTGTTTCCCCATTCATCAGGGAAATCCTAGGTATTCCTGCAAGCTGATGCAGGTCTTTTCTTTACATGGTCACTGTAGTAATGGATGCACCCTCAACAATGCTCACAATAACAGGAAGGCAATTGCGTTTACAGAGCTGTCACTACCATGCAATAGTTGCACAGCGTTTTCCTGCCTCTGTCACCCCCGCCCCTCCCCCCTTGTCAGAAGGGGGGGGGTCACAGAGGCAGAGGAAACTGTGAGTCTTTCCAGCAGCAGCCTGAGGAGGGAGGAGAAGCCCAGGATGGGGTTCTGGGAATGTGGAAGTCTTTGCAGTAGTTAGAAGTACTGATGTAATGTTTTGAGAGTTTTGTTGTCTTTCTCTCTATCTCTGACACCATCTTCAGGCACACTTTCCACAGGCCTTGTGAAATTAAATGAGGCTTTCCTTCTCAGTGAAGCAGGCCAGCCCGGAGGTTAAGGAGCTGTCAGAAGAGACACACGCACTCCATATCTCCACACTAGACCCACTGTGAACTGTCTCCCACTGTGAACTATTACAGTGAAAAAATTTGAGTCTGAATTGATATTCTTGGCCTCTTCCATCTCTAAGAAAGCCTTAACTGTTTTAAGCACGTTACTACTCACTGTCTCTTGCCAGAGTTGGCCGCTAATAAGTTTTCATTTTATTTCAGGCTGCCCAGGTTTGTAGCGTTGTTTGTCTGTCATATTGTGTCTCCGTCCAATGAAGCGTTGCTGCGGCGGCCCCTAACGCGGGCCTGTCACTTTGTGACAGCCAAGCCTCTGTATTCATTTGTGAGTCTTCCAGTGGAAACCCTGTTTCGGCACTAGTGTTGATTAAAGCTGCAGTGGGATGCATACAGTTTCCATGCAGGCTGTATGCATACGTGTTTCAAAGAAGACCTAAATATGGTGTCTAGAGCCTAACTAGAAATGTAGAGCTGTGTAATGGCTCTGATGATGGGGCTGCAAAGGAGACAGTGGACTCCATATGCTTGCATTTAACCTGCACTAGATTAATATTGAGCCAGCTGTCATATATGATGCTGCTTTCCTGACGTGTAGTAGGAGTGACGAGTCACTGGGAATATTCCTTGTAAAAGGGTTATAAATCAGTCAGGAGTTTCTGTATTGTGAGATAGTCAATATGTTCATATCTTGCATCTAAAATATATGATTTAATGGAAAATGTGGCAATAAAAGGCATTAAATATTGTTTTTTTGTAGTCATTTACTTACATTAAAGCTCCTATGTTCATTAAAGCTGAACAGCTGGAGACTAGAGCAGCTGGGGCCGGGGGGCCGAGGCCCGCTCCTGGCTTTTAATCCAATCAGTAAAGGAGTAAACTAATTTATCCGTGCTGCCTTCACAGACTCAGCTCTGAACTTGTCCGGATTAGTGTGATAAGAGAGTGACTCTAAGCTTGTGGCTGTGCTAAGGGTGATAAGATAGCTGAATGACTGATAGACGTGTCCGCAATGGCAGTTCCATCAATGTTATTCCACCATTCACGGATAAACTGGTTTCAGACTCAGCGATCCAACATTTACAGACTGAGGAGGGAAACAGGTATATGGTATGAAGTGATGGGGGAAATGTCCATTTGGCTGCCATTTATCTGCTACTTAATGAGTCCGGTCTTCAGTTTGCAGTCAGATGATTGGCAGGTGTATGACCCCATGTTGTGTGAAAAATAACTGATGGCAATTCAGAGACCGTTTGTTTATGACATTTGGGTTTTACAATGATGACCTTCGTTTCTGTTCTCGGATGTTATCACATCATGGCCAGTAACTCAGCAGGAGAGAAGTGATAATAATGTGTGGTCAACATAGCTGATATTGGATTACTATCTATACACAGGGGCGTTTTTAGTGGGATGAGTTTTTCTTGGGTGAGTGGGTGAGAAAGCTGATCTGAGTTTTCTCGCAGGGCTTTCATTGTCTTTGTAAGTGATGGTTATCGTGACGCTAAGTGATTTCACTTTTATAAAGTCCTGTTTTAGTTTTATCATAGATGACCCAAAAACCTAAAAACCTGAAGTGAAACCATGTCAGAAAGATACATGAAAGCAATTCATGCAACACATCCCATATGAAGAATCTGAAAGAACCGTCAGCAGGGCTCTTATTGGTTTGGCTATATTCAGACTGTTTTAAAAGTTTGCAGTGTGACTCGACTTTTAGTCTAAGCCATATCTGTTCCTATAATGAGCTTGAAAAACTGATTAGCCAAGATCACTAGCACCAGTGTTTATGAGTTTTAGATAGTGAGCTTCAGAGTAATGAACAGGAAATAACAACGAGGCAACCAATCTTGTTTTGCCAGACGGGCATGTTAGTTTACCCCGATTCACTGGGAACCTATCTTAGTCAAACGGGTGTCTTGAGACATTGTAACTGGATTCACTACCCACTAACGTATAGACATTGTTCCAAGCTGTGACCCTGCATGCATTTGTGCTAAATGTAGAGTTTGAGTTTTTTTGATTTTGTTTGCATAAAATCTGTCCAAAAATCATCTGGTTATTAACAGAGCAACACTGTGTGAAAGGGCGAAACAGGTAAACCAGATAATAACATGCCGGTTGTGCCAGTTGTTATGTCGTGCCATCCACTCTTCCTGCCAATCCTGATTTAAACGAACAAATAAAGCGGGGAAGAAGTAAATGTTGTTAAAATACACAGCATGCCACATTGACAGTAAAGGATTTCCTCTAAATAGATTTTCCTCATTCCCAAAAAGATATTTACCAAGTTCGTAGTTACTTCCTGAAATCTCTTGATTGTTTTTTTGTTTTTTTTTTTAGAGCAAAAGTGGCTTCTGGGTATATATCATGCGTCTTTATCAAAACAAATCCAGCAATCAGGCCAAGCCGAGCACCCACAACAGTTTAATTTGTTGGGCCAGCTTAAAATCAAAATAGTGCATTTACTCAAGGTTGAGGTAAACGTGCATGTAGCCTAATAAAAGATAAAGAGTTAATTTAGAGATGAGCTGAAAACAAAGAGGTGCATTTCCTCATTTAGTTGAAGCAAAACGTATCTAGGGTGTTAATTATTAAGCTGACATGCCAGTAAACTGGTACCACTGTGGGTTATATTCTGCCAGGGACATGAACTAGTCTGGCTGGGTCTAAATGCGTCTCAGTAACTCATAACACCAGAATGTGGACGCATACTCGCTCTGAAGCTTCAGGCAGTACAGACTTATGTCTCTTTCCTGTCTGTAAGGCTCATGCTGCAGCACCTTTCCTGGCATTTCGTGGCAGTGTCGTGAAAAGATCATGGATTATCTTAACACCAGACAAAATGACAAGTGTGTGTTGTCATCTTATTACGGTGATGAAAAGCTGATAGCTTTAGCGGCCGTAGTAATGACAGAGCTCCTGTCAGCTCTGGTGGCGGTCACCCTGTCGAGTGGTAGCCAGAGTAATTTCCAGGGTCTGCTGTGGTTCAGGAGTTATGTGGCGGATGGGCCTTTTTTCCATCTACAGATTTCGGCAGGGTGACTCACTGTGTCTGTTACAGTTAGGTCGACAAGTTTGTGAAACGGTTCAGCTAAAACAGGAGTGTCAAACATAAGGCCCAGGGGCCAGAATCAACCAGCCAAAGACTCCAATCTGGTCAGCTTAGCAGCTTTGGAAAATGTGAGGGATGATATAAATTTTAGACTTTTAACTGTGTTTTTCAAATTTTCCTACTGAACCAAAGTAAATAAGTCATAGATAAACAATTAAATAACAAAAGCTAACGAAACGTTTTCTGAGATTTTCCAGATATTTTTCCTACAGTTTCAACCCAAAGCAGCATTTCTTCATCAGATTGATGAAGAAATGCTACGTCAACGTCAGTACGTCTCAGTTTTTCTGAGACGTACTGACGTTGATGTAGCATTTCTTCATCAATTTGAACTTGCACTTGTTGTTCTTGTTGTTCTTATATCAAAATCTTTCATAGATTAAATGTGTAGTTAAGCTTATTTACACTGACAGGAGAGTTTGACTGGTCAAAATTTGCTGAGAATTTCATGTCAAAAGCACCTTTAGAAATGTGTTCACTTACAAGAAAATTTGTGATGTGTCCAATACTTATTTTGTGTGTGGGTGAGTGCACGTGTACCTGTGTGCATGTGTGTGGACGTGCTAGGAGGCGAAGCTTCTCACCCGCTGTGTTCATTCACACTGCTTCATATCTTTTAGCAAACTTGCTTTCTAGTTGACGCTCACTGGCCCTTAATGATCCGTGAGCTGCTGGGAGCACAGGCACACGGCCCATAGCAAGAAGCGTGTTTGACTTTTTTTTTTTCTTCTTTCTGAGGTTTGTGTGCGCCCCAGAGAAATCACCCAGTGCTCTCTTTTTGGCTGCTGTCTCTGCCTTGTTAACCCACTGTGGGCTGCCCCACATGGGATTTTTTTCTGTTCCTACTGCTCTATTTACACACATACACTCACAAATGAACATGCAGTAAAAGTTGTGTAACATTACATATGTATGTCATTGTTTGTAGTATAATAAGTACAATTCTGTAAATATAAAAAAAGAAACTTAAGATATTCTTTTCATTTCTCTACAGTTTACTGGCTTCATTTTGGAGAGTATTGCTTTAAAATACAGTCGTAGGTTAGTCCTGTTAGAAGGATGCCGTAGAAGCGTTTGTGTGCCTAATGTTCTAACTACTCCAGCTGTGAATTTTCTAACTACTACGTTCCCCATTACTGCCTTTAAAAAAACAAGGTGAACTTTAGCAAATTCATCGGCATAAAGAGGGAAAAAAACAAAACAGTTTTTAGGCTCTGAGGAGCTCCAATCATTTGCAGCCTGTTTGCTGTCTGCTGTGTTATGTATTTAGCGAGTGTGGTCGCTACTATAGCACTCGATCTGTTTCCTGTTTTGCATTTACCGTGCAGTTATTATTTTAATGATCCAGCACCTTACTGTAGCGAGGATCTGCATGCTTCAGTTATCGCCTCATTACGGTGACGTTTGGCATTGCAATGGGTGAGACTGTCGTGATGGACAAAGTCCTCATTAGTAATCCGGATGGCATTTCATCCTTGAAGTGGAAAATGACTGGCGAACCTCTGCTGTTGGCGTAGACTAATTAGCTGCTTTCCATGTTTCTGTGTGGCCCAGCGTGTCTGCAGTCAGGTCTGAAAAGGACATTAAATTAGGCCAACTTGCGTAATGTGATGATGGATGGAGGCATCGCTTGGTTACCCTCTCTCATCTCAGATCGGGGGGCTTGTGGCATCCTCTGCCAGGAGGGCAGGTTGCTACTAGAGCCCGAAGGCCATCAGCTGCCCTGCCTTTCAGGCCATTAGTTATGAGATTGGTCTCATTATTGTGACAAATCAGTGGGAATGCTGGGTCCAAATGAGCAGTGTAAATTAGACCGGGCAGATTTAGCTTGTGTGAAGGTCGGCTTTACCCGAATTCGTCAAAAAATATGTGACAGTTATGGGAAACGGTTTCCAGACTCGCGTGTTGCCCCGTCACTTTGTTAACCTATACTTCACTTTTGCTGCGCTGAAATCATTGCTTTGTCCACAGTCATTTTCATGGCATCGTCATGCGTAACCGGGGTAAATTCTTACCTGGATCTTACCTGGACATTTGCAACCTGTCACAAACCAGTTCAGAAGAACTATGAAGAGTCTGGAAAATACAGCTTGGGTTGACCTTTCCTTCTGGAAATATTGATCGGGTATAGCATCGTTTATTCAAGTTCATGGTGAATTAAGAGCAGCTGCAGAGTTGGATGGATGTTGTGTAGACACATTGACAGTCTGGGGTGACAATTAAATAAAAAAAAGAAAAGAGTGGGTGCTTTCATTTCATTAGGATGTAAATTGCACCTCATGAGTGCAGTCTTTCTCCTCCTTTTGCAAGACTTTTGTTTGCATATGACCATGGAGTATAAACGTCTCACAGCTGCTTCCTGTATCTTGAATTTCTCATATCAGTCCAGTCATTGTTGGATTCTCTGAGCCGAGCCTGCCCAGTATTACTTTCTAGAGTTTATAAATGACAGGTTTAGAAATTACAGTTTTTCAGTGAAACGCAGAAAATAACCAGGGTGGTGTGAGGAGAATCGCGACTGCTCGACAGGCAGCAGGAAAGAAGAAACTGGGATATCAGTCAACTGTGAGGCAGTTCTTAATTACAAATGGAAGCATGTGCGACTGAGCCCCGCTTTGCTGATGGAGTAACGTTTGGAAAGTGGTTCAGAGGAACGTTGGGAATCTATGATGTGAGGATTCCCTTGGCCTCAGGCTCACCTTTATTTCACAGAACAGAAACTAGCTGCTTCCCTTTACAACTTTCCCATTACTTGGACAGCAGAACTGGAAAGATTCCTGCATGTGTCTAACTCTGGAACCGTCTTTGCTTCGAAATTGGAGTTTTACTCAGAAGATCATTATCCAGTTCCCAGGAAACTAGTAGATGTATAAATAAAACAAAAAATATTGTTGCTTGGAAGCACTTTTGTGACTTCCAGGGTACCTTTTCAGAATTTATTTTGCATAGCTTTAGATGCACACTTCCACACGGACTCTTTCATGCATTGGTAAAGTAGCACATTTTACATGCCTGACAAAGCATAGTAACTTTGTAAATTATTTATGTATATATTAGAGTCTCTTGGAGGAATAGGTAGTACATTACTGGCCATTCACTGCACAGTTGTGCTCCTTTAAGTTATAGTTTAACCAAAATAGAATAAAAGATTTTGGAGGCAGCCCTTGAAAGCCAACTAAGGCGTACAAATGACTCAGTGGATTCACTTTCCAAGCGGAATCCCGACAAACTTAAACAAGGCTAATAGCACTCTTAATTACTCGGGCCCCTCACGACGGCACACACACAAACACTCGCACAAGCTCATAAGCAGTCCTTTTGTTCCTGCTGGATCGATGCTCGGGGTTAATGGCACGAGAGCTTGACGTTTTCGAGCTGGCTGCACGTCTTTTGTCCCGGTGATTTTTAGCGTGTGAGCCAATGTCTCCTCTGATAAAGCCAGCTGACCTCTGAGACGCACAGGACCTAGAACTGCTGGGGGGAAATTTGCATGTGTTTCAGAGTTTATCTGTATGACAAAACCTGCTCGTGCTGTGTTACTAGTGAAGCGAGGCCTTCACCAGTCATGGCTAAACAGGATACGAGGGCCACTGTGACATTATCCTTGTGTCGAGGTCATTGCGGGTAGTGGTAGCGCGTGTCGACCTAAGAGAAATTGTCTCCTCATGGTGGCTTAGTGTGGCGTGATGTCTGCTGGTTGTTGTTTCTTTTCAGGCATTGCCTCTATTTGCTCCTTTTACCCTCACGGTCGCCATGCATTAGCCACAGCTGTCAGAACAGAGTTTTGTAGACTTCCGCTCATGTACTGATACTTAATGCTTTGGGCCAAAAGCAAATTAAAGAAGCGCTCAGATTTGATGTGCGTCGTCCTCAAGAATATTCTAGCAGGGAAGATTATGTAAAAAGTCTATTTGTTTACACAAATACAACTATTTTTAGAGGAGTGCTTTAAAAGCACACTTCAAGATTCACATGATTTTAAACAAACAAATAAAGACGACCAAGAATGTTGTATTATTTTATTATATAATAAATCAATCCTTATCTCATATTAAATCAATTGTACTGTGGACTCCAATAGATTTGGAGGCTGCGGAAGTCCTTACTTTTCAGAATAATCTCATCTTCCTCTCGTGTCCTCAGCTTGTGTGTTTCTTGAGCTTCATTTGTGCTTGCTCTTCTTTTGTAGCACTCGCTAGATAGTTGCTGGAATAAGTACCATGATGGCAACTTTATTGCCATCTGCATGCGTGACCACGTGACGGGAATGAGAAGAAGGAAAAAGGATGTGTAGAGTGTGAGAGCAGAACTGTGGGGTGCCATAACGTTCATAATGATCTGTTTCTGCGAGGCACGAGCACGAAAGAAATGAAAAATTAGCTTGCTTTATGTTATTATGCATTAAATTGCCAAATCTGATTTAATTATTCAACAATTTAGCACTTGTTCCCCCAGAGCTCCAAAGGGCTGACTCGCAAACTTCAGTTCTGGCCCCGTTTGCTTTTGCACCACCAGCCCGCTCTCTGTCTGAAATGAGCCGCCTGTGTTTTGTGAAGGATGCTTATGACCTCCCCATTACACCACTAGAAGTCAAGATGTGAGCTTCAGCTGAGATTGATCAGAGTCTGAGCACATCCGGGGAGTCAATGAGCCCCATAAAGCAAGACACTCTGTTCGGCCTGGCGCCCAGTTTGTTTGCACTGTGATTACCCATATTGTACCGGTGCCATGGTAGACACAAGCGCACACATGGGGGTTTCACCATGGAGAAGACAAACAAAGATGCACACCTCTGTCCAACAATGGACTCCAATCCCTCAAGTCCCATTGTTATATTTATAATAGGCTGGAACAGATAGAGACAAATATATCTTCACCAGGACACAGCAAGGGCAGCTTAGTAACCTAAGCTCTTTTTTTTTTTTTTTTTTTTGTGTTACTTTTTGTGTCCGCGCATGGCTTCACAAGCCCTAATTCTAACAGTTTTCCTGCTGATAGAAGCCCCTCTCCTCTGAATTCTCAATTGCTTGTTTTAAATGAATCGGGAGTCTGAGCTTTGAGCCTTGTCTCTTTTAATTAACTCCTATATCAGCACTAGTGGGTCAATGACTGGAGACGCGTGTGGATTAAACATAACTGATCCAGAGAGCTGAACTGAGGTATTGGACATGAGACAAAGCACGGAGGGGTTATGTGGTACACTATGGGTGGAGTTTTAGAGGCTCGTTCAAACCAACAGGGTCACTGTAATGGTGCTCTATACTTCTGCGTGATCATGAGGTTTTGACCTGATAATCTCATTATGATGATATTGTGCCAAGCGTCACGGGGCCTGTGAGATATGGCCAAATTATAATATCACACTATATATGAGTCAGAGAAGTGTTAATGTATTGCTGCTGTTGATAAACTGTGCATTAAACACTGTTGAGTGTTTTTGATTTATTCTTGTACCCTCACTGCTGACCACATCCCGTTCAGATTAATCCATCTAGTCTCCTTTTCGCTGGATGAACGGCTCTTTTGAGGGATTGGCGTATTATCAGCTCAGCAATAGTGTTTGTAGTAATATGGATGACACACTGTCAATATCTGCATTTCAAGTATTTATTTTCAGGTGAATGCAAGAGCACGACTGGAAACCAGATCTGTGTGCCGGTAACACGAGATTGTTCTTTGTCGAAAACTTTGTATTATGCAATGATTTACAAGCTCGATGGCCCGGGTGGCTCAAGTTGATATCCCACTGGGCTGAAAAACACTAGGTAATTTTTTTGAGATGGAAACCTTTTAGATAGAAACATAAAAAAAGCATATAACAGGAATACAGAACCAGGCAAATGTTGTAATTTAATACTTCACCTGTTTAGCTGCTGTCTATGTTCCTGCTAGATCAATATTTAACACATGAGAACAGTGTTAACAGTGATTTTGTGCTTTCTAGCTGGTACAGAGACAACTAAACCCCTACTGTGCGTGCAGAGATGCACCTAAACCGATACAGCTCCATTATGCTGTCTGTGCCGCACACTTAGTGTTATAGCGGCTGAAACATTAATTGAATGCAGCATTAACACCCCCCCAATTGCCTGCTGGTTGAAGTCGCTGGGGTTAACAACATTTCCAGCAGAAGCTCTAATAATATATAATGTCATATTACACATTCTTATTGCCCTGTCTACAATTTTTCATTTAATGTGTGCATAAACTATACAAAACTTTGTAAATTTAAAAGCACTATAAAGCAGTCCTGGCCATTAGCTTGAAACAATGATCATAATGAATCAATACATTCAAAAATTACTCTTAGTTGGCAGATGCCTTGCATGTATATTGTCACCTGATTCAGATTCATTGGCCAGTGCATCACGGCCTACTCGCCAATCCTTTGCGCTGCTTTAGAAAACGGTGTTCTGTCCTCTTCTTCTATGGGAAAAGTCAGAGAGGACTTAGAGGAGACGACGTGTGAGAGATACAATCTTCTCTCTTCTCAAAGGCACCTCTGGGAAGCAGGGCACTGAGTGAATTGCTTATGTAAATAGCTCTGCTGCTGTAATCCATTGTTGATGATGCCTTTGACTGCAAGGCTGATTTTTAGAAATGCTTTAGTTCTTTGGATCAAAAGAGCGCTTTACCTTTTGACTCTTGACAGCAGTATCAGGCCGTCAGTTCAAGACGGAGCATTTAATAGTAGATCAGCACCTTGGATCAGTGGAATAAAAGAATTGCAACTCAACAAGTCTTGTTAGCTGTCGCTGAGTAACTGTGTTTGCCAATGAAAACCGACATCCGTAATTGTTGCTTTCGGTCATTAAGTTAATGCAATGCTGTTTGCAGGAAAGTGTCTTCTTTATAGCGCAGCTGCGCTGTGATAATAATATGTGTGATGTTCATGCGGGCTAATGCTAATTAGCAATAGCTGCACGATTCAAGAAGACCTTTCCCTCGAGCTGTGAGAGTGTGTTCAGGCTGTGGCTGTTAAAGGCAGAGATGCAGAGGCCCGTGAGATGCTCAAATGATGGGATCAGGCTGTGCATTGTCTGCTACAGCAATGCAGTGCTAGTCCAGCACTTTGTTCTGTGACAGGCATGGAAGGGGATGTTTATTAATTTATACACATGTAACTGTGCCCCCCCCCCCCCCCCCCCCCCCCCACACACACACACACACACATATATATGTCATAGACATTTGATGTACATTGTGGTAGAAGCTGCTGACCTTAAAAAAACATTCATGGCGTTTTCATCGTTATTCCACACACGGAGGTCAAAAAGCAGCAGACTGTGAGTCCCGTGACCTTCTGTCAGAGGAGGTTAGCGATGACCCTCGCTGCCTTCTGTCTGCACTCTGCTGTCTGCCGTCGTGCATGTGTGCACATCCTGCCTGCCTCGCATCGGTTCTGAACACAGAAGCGAGCGTCTTCCAACTTCACTCACATAAAACCTGCTTTCCTCTTGTGAGGCTGGAGAGTGTTAGTCAGATGTTTGTGTGAACGCTCGTTTAAAGACTTTGTTTTGAAATGAGGCTGTGAGGGGGGGAAAAAAACCAAGCAGCGTAGAGAAGTGGAGATACGAGACATTTCCATTCTCACTACACTGTTACTCATCTTTTGTCGGCTAGCTAGTGGTCATTCTATAAATAGTATTGAGGAGATGGCGGCCAGGAGACTTTGTTGGAAAATGTATTTCCATGGAGACAGTTTTCATTGCACTTTGTGATTAGAGGCTCTTTATGAAGGGATTGTAGATGATGTAAGGTTAAAGTATGTATTGTTGCCGGTACAGTTACAGCAGAAAAAGGAAGCCGGTTTAACACAAGCTCGTTACTCAGCTGAAGCACTATCCCCATTTTAATTTGGAAACGACATGTGGACATTGCAAAGTCTGCAACACTATGACTCGGCTACCACAGACACATCCACAAATGGCGTGCAAAGCAAATACTGCTTTGCTTCTTTTTTCTCCCTGCATGCAAAATGTGTGGGAAGACAAACACAGATAAAAATCGTATTTTCATAGACCAGACTCTGAGAGCAGCGCCGGAAAGCACTGGAATCTTGGGACTCACAAAGTGCCTGTATAAGGAACATGAATGTGCTCCTTGATCACATGCTCCATGATCTTGTTGTTAAGGTATTTAAATGTGGCCACATGTCCAGCATGTGGCAGCTACATTGAATTATCCCAATCTTTTTTCTCTGCAACTGTTTCCTTGTTCAGCCATTGAGTGTAGCTGTTGTCTCTGGGGCATTGATCTAAGTGTGGGTGGGGCACTTCCTAGTATGGAAAAAAAACTCAGCTCATACACTGCCCTCTGTGTCTTCTCTGGTGTTTTGCCTGCTTTGCAGCCCATCTGCTGAAGAGCCCTCAGATGTTCCTATTATAAGCAATAAGACGGCAATTGCCCATCAAAGACAGGTTAAATCTTCATTTATTCCTCTACATAGGCACTGCTTACCAACAAGACCAAACGCTTATTGTGCAACCAGATGATTTCCTGGTATCAGCCTAGTTGTTTTTCCAAGGAAAATAGCTATAAAAAAAGGAGGCAGAAAAGCTGAGATTGGCATCGTAGTGGATCAGTATGTACCTCCAGCAGAGCTTTCATCTCACACTGTCAGAGCCTTTACCGACCTGGGTCCTAAGGGGAACCCTGGGGAAATCCCAACCTGGACATGAACTGCATGGGAGGGATTGGAGGGAGAAGAAAGAAGAAGGAAACAAAGAAGTGAGAGTGAGAGTTATATGTGTCTCCTTTTTTCGATATTTAACACAAGCAGTTTCACTTTTTTTTTTTCTTTTGTTTTCAGCCGCGGGCAGTGTTTCTAATGTTACAGTGTATTGAGCTGCCTGCAGATACTGCTATTTTACGATGGATATGGGATTACAAGAGATTTTAATCTTTAAAAAAAACACACACACTGATTTTGTGTGTGAGAAGGGTATATACCGTTTCCCGGAGATGTTTGAAAGTCCTGGTGCTGCTGTTGCCTGGGTAACCCTTTGCACCATGATAATGTCCTTTTTCTAACAGAGGATTGAAGGTTATCCACGTCACAGTCTTCTGTTCCCTCCTACCTGTGAATAATAGCTTCTCTATTTTTGATATCTCATCCAGCAAGATGCAGTGCAACACTGTCAGTGAAGGCATGTACTCAAAATGAAAAGCCATCTGTACAACTCGATTACTTGGCTCTTTTCATTTTCATTTTCCCTTTTTAACATTTTTTTTAAAATAAAAAAGCTAGAAAGAAAAAATCAAATCTTTTGAGTCACAATTTCTTTGGGGTTTTTTTGGTTCACGACTCCTGTCTTATTTAGCTGACATGTTGTTGCACACCAAAATGCTTTTTGTGTATCTAAGCCAGTGAGCGTGTCAGAGTCGGTCAGCTTCAGCAGTGTGCTTCCTCAGAAGTACTTCAAACAGACTGGAATTCATTGATTAGAATAATGGCTTATATGCTTATTATATGCTTATAGTATTAAATACAAAAGGGCACGATAAAAGCTGTGTTTTTAGGCTCAGCTGACCTTTAACCTTTTTATAAAAAAATATCCCTGTATCTTTTTATTTATATCAATCATGACTCCAGGTGCTGAAACATGCAAAGCTGAATCTAGTTTGATGAAATGCCATGGGAAAAACCCTTATATTATCTCTTTCAAAATAAATGCTTGGCAGTAATTTGCTGATGGCAAATATTTGATGTCAAGGAGCAGCACAAAGCATTGAATTGGCATGAATGATATCTAATACCCGCTGCAAGAAATATCCCTGTAAGTATTGGCAGCACTAAATTTCTATTTTACAGTGCACCTGTTACAACAGTTTCTTTAAAAAAAAAAAAAAAACAACCCAAAACTATGGTCTGTTCTGTACAATAACTTTCCAATATAATACTGTATTCTCAGCCGACAGCATTTATGATGTTAAAATAATTTTCTTCCTATAATTTCCATAAGCAGTGAAATATAGTTGCTTGTACTAGCCTGTGTACCCTGGATTCAGTTTATTCTTGTTCTTGAACATAACAAGATATTTATTGCTTTGTAAAAAAAAAAAAAAAAAAAAATCTTTGGGAATGCCATGACATTAAACATTTTAATAGCTATCCTGAAAGTGAACATTGGCCAGTTCTGATTAATTCCCTTAGGAGTCGCAGTCACTGTGAGCCATTTAAATCTTTAAATGTTCATAACTTGTGCACAAAAGTCAAAATCTAAACACAAATTAACTGAACTAAACAATCACAAATCTTCTAAATTAATGATTTCAACTCATACATTTACATTATGATGAAGAAAAAAATAGTCTTATACTGTAAAAATGCAATGTGTGTTACTATTTGTTTTTCATCAAATGCATCAGCCTTGTATTCACAAAGAGGAGTATGTCCTTGTACAGAAAGTATTTTCACAGCTATTTATTACAGTGTGCATTGCTCACCAGGGCCAAAATATTGCAGTGCGCTGTTAATGTACAGTAATGGCTGCAGTGCAAATGATATACAAGCTCATAATTCCACACTTAATTCTGGTTTAATGAGTTGAAGTGTGTAGCGCGAAGGGAAGGTCCTTCAATCAGGTGGTGTGGGTGGAAACGGTGGGTGGTCCTGCAGATGTAAAGGATTTGCACAGTTTCTAATGCCATTTTAACCATGTGATTGAAAAATATCTATGTGGCCTTAAACATAGCATTTTGAATTTCATAGTAGATATAAAACCAGTCATTACTGTAGGTGTGCATAACTAACTGAAAATTTCTACATTTTTTTCAGACTCTAGTCATCCTGTGTAAGTATAAATTTGTCCCACGAGGAACCAACTGAACCTATCTTATGTAAGCCTCAGGTTAAACAAATGGAAAGCCCTTAAATATGTGATTCATATGACTGACTAGAGTTACAGCACAGGCTCAACTTGGAGTCACGCCTGAGCTGCTTCAGCTGCAGTGTTGTGCTGCCGTTCCCCAGACTCTTCTTTGGGAGGCTGAAATAAGTGGTGGTACAGGCAGAAGTTCAAAGGTTATCTGAGAGAATTAACCTGCAAAGCCACGGTGTGCAGTTAGCCTGTGTTCCTTTACTACATCAGCTCTGGTAAGCAGCTACTTTCTGCAGTACTCTGTGAACCCGCCTTCGAATGTAAGCCATATTTTACTCCTTGTAAGCTAAATTTTGCTTTGTAACTTCTTGTGCAAACAGTAAGTGTTGGTGTTGATTGATGGATTTCAAGAAAATGTAAAATGTGGCCTCCTTTGTACTGATGTTATAATTTGCCGCAGCTATTCAGTGCCAGTAGGTTCTTGCTATTTGTGGATTTCACTGATGCTAAGAATGAGTTCTTTTGTTGTGATTACTCAGACGCACACAACCACACATTAAAAGACATGCAGAGCAGAAACACACACAGAATCTTCCCTCTCCTCTCTGATGCTTGTTCGACCCGTCTCACTCTCGCTGGTGCATGTGCTTCCTCCCCCTCACGCCCACATTGCTACTCTCTGCTGATCATAAGCGTCATGATCATAAGTAGAAGGATGTGCATGTATCTTGTATGACATAATACAAACATTACAGTCTATTTCCATGTGTGGTTTCCCACTATCCACTGGCTGCGCCCTATTTCTAAATCCTTCCTGTGTCATCTTCAAATCATTTGTCTTTAAAGCTTAAAGACCTCCTTTTTAAAAGCTAGAATGACTAGTAAGGGCTTTAACAGTGTGATAAAGTCAGCAGCGTATGTCCTGACATTTCCGGGCCGTTCCAGCTCTCCAACAAGACCAACAACGTTAAGGTGTTGCGTTCTCTGCCCTTCTAAGCTTTATTTAGGTAACACCTGGGGCGATAAATCAGGAATATATTTTGTGTTGGATATTCTGTCTCACAGGCTCTCCTGCGCTTCGTTCTTTAGTTTGCTCTTATAGTTCCCGAGACACCTGGGGCTGAAGCTGCTTTGTTGCCGTATTCCATTATGAATGAAGGCAGTTTTGAGGCCCACCCATTCATCTCTGCTGCAGCTGGAGAAGCTGAGCTGTCAGCCTCGCTCTCTTGCACACACTGCCTTCATGAACCAGATGTGTAAATCCCACACAAACTGTGTGATATTAAATGACAGAGGGGGGGTAGTGCATGTTTGCATCCCATACATTTGCAGGTGAGCGTCCGCATTTGTCAGTTAGGCCAGACACTGACCTTGGAGCCTTCTCCTTGTCTGTTTGGTTCATATTACTTTGGAACAACCCTGCGGCGTGCTTCTGGTAATTTCTTTGTCCAACCACACGTGCGCGCACACACAAACACACACACACACGTTCATCTACACAAAAAAGTCTACCTGCCCTTGAGACCACAGGCCTAGTCAGATTCACTCTGAGTGCACCTGCTATTACCCAGTGGAATGATCTTATATCACTGACAAACACATTGTTGACTGCATCAACTGTGCTGTTCAAACTTTCACACCACATAGAAACTAAGCAAGTGTTTAGGGTGACGCTCACTGGATGGCGGCTTCCTTCTTCTGTTGTTATTTAATACAAAGCAAGGATGGACAGATGACAATGACTTGTTGCCAGATACCTTGTTTAGAAATGGCTTTTCCACATCAGACCTTCGGCAAATGAATGTTATCTGGAACGCACAGACTTCTTCAGCCGCTTAAATGGAAACATCCCAAAGAAAATGGAAAGTGTTTACCTTTGAAACCCATGGCTCACACTTCATAGTGTGCAAAAGGACGCAAATAAATCACAATAAGCTTAGTGTCAGAGAGAATGATAAAGACAAGTCGAGTATTAAAAACTCAAAGGAGCTATTGTTTGTCAGTTTGCTTTAACTTCATTAAGAAGTCAGCTGGTATTTTAATACTGCGTTAGTCATGCTGTGTTGTCTTTAATTAAGTACAGATGGACAAATTAAAATAGTTTGGATGTGATTAGTCCTTATCTTAAAACTGTACTGTGATTCTACCACCAGGCATCATTGGCCCTTTGGCTACATGAGGGGGTTAAAATGGACCAGAATGATGTTCCAGCACCTTCAATTTATGAGTGATGAAATCTGATAGGGAGGTTACTGTTGAACGAGTTAATGTTTTGCATTTGCATGGCGATACTTGCTCAGTAATAAGAAAATAAAGACACCCTCATTAGGGATGCAACGATACCAATTTTTTTCAAACCGATACGATACCGATACTTGGATCTGAGTACTTGCCGATACAGAGTACAAAAACCGATATTTCTACCACACGCACGCACACACACACACACACAAATGCAATGAATTAGAAGACAGGTTTTATTTTATTCTCTGCCGATAATAAATAATATCTTAATAAAAGTGACCACAAAAAAATTTCAAGTGAAAAATAAGCACTTCTGTTAAATTATTGCAGATTGTAATTTAACAAAATATCACTGAACTATTGGCACTGTCTCGAGCTTTTGGAATAATAAATAAACACTTCTGTTTGGAATAAAATAAATACAAATTAGGTTTGAGAATAAAATAAACTTTTCAATTGTTGCAGAGTGTCCATATTGTAAACAAACAAACAAAATAACGAAAGTATTTGGCATTGACGAACGAACTCCCCATCTGCCCGTGGATCATCAGTCCACTTTGCCGTTAAACCAAGGACTGACATCGCGCACACACTGCTTGTCTTTACCTCTTTAGAAAGTTTTGGCACCATTATCTCCCTGATGTGTGGGCGGCTGGGAATTTCATATCGCAGCTTGAGTATGCTGAGAAGAATCCTATGTTTTCCACGACCGGCATTGGCTGGTCATCCAGAGCGATAAAATGAGTCAGAGCCTCTGTTATTTTAACTGCCCGTGGATTTTCTCTTGACATTTTTCATCGCTTTTCCAAAACCTGAGTTAAAGTTGGCTGTTCCGGTCCACACTGCTGACATTTTGTTTAGCCTAGCTACAGCAGCCTCCAGTTTCTCTTTTTTTATCTGGAGCTGCCAGTCTGACTTGTCTAACCCTGTGCCTGTTTAGTGCGGGATGTCCCCCTAGTGGCCAATCTAAAAAAACTACAACAAAAATGACAAGCCACCCTCTGATTAATGAAATAAGTTAGTATCGGTTCATGGTATCGGTTAACTTTTACGAGTATGAGTACACACACATTTTACAGTATCGGCCCCGATACCCGATACCAGTATCGGTATCGGTGCATCCCTAACCCTCATCCATATCCCTTTTCTTTTCTCGTCCTTGTGAGGCGTTCATGGCGCAAATGGAAAGTTGCAAAGTTTTTAAGTCAAATCTTGGAGCTAAACGTAATGTGTTGCTGAAGTTATGTTTTTGTGTAAAGTCTTGCAAAATAAATTGCAGCCTACTAATTTTGTTTTAGTCAAATTTTGCATGAAAAAAATTGTTGGCTTACTAAGCAGTTTAGTAGAGGTTAGTGGTTTGCAGCACAGTTTGGACTTGTACACATCAGGCACGGTGTTCATGGCCAGCGTTAAGTTACATCAGTTTATATTGATGTCGATTCAATTCAGTCACTGAATTCCGCCTTTATACTAGCTTCACGGTGTCTAGGAAAGCTGGTTATAAAATTTGTGAAATATCTGCTTATATCATGTTGAATTTGCTGTGCTGAACCCAAAAAGAGCAGTGAATACAGGCAACACAGGCCAGCTGATTGTATCCTCATAAAAATAATTATGGGAATTATTTCTAGGTTATTATTTTCTTTATGCTACAACACTGCACCCAATCTTAGGGCTCCCCCCAACCGCCAAATCTCACTTTAACTTAAACCCCCGGCTACATCACCCACTCCTAAATGTTCCCATGTTTGTGATGGGATTTCTTGAGTCATTAGTATCCTCTCTTCTTTCCTGGATACAGTGACCGTCTATCCTTCAGCATCTTCCTGTTGCTGTGTATCATTACAGATCATCCAGGGAACCCCTGTAACTCAATCAATTCTCCTTAGCTATAAACTACTTTCACCATCCAGCGGTCGCTCAGCAGCCCCTACCTCACTTTACCCTGCATGTGCAAGTACTGGGTTACAGGGTGTGCTTAATGTGTTGGAAATTTCATTTAAGCCTCCTCCTCTCGTCTCCTATCTCGCTCACTTCATCTCTCCTTTCGGTGCCCAGTTATTGCTTGTAGCCAGCGCAACCCACCACCGCCCTCCATCCTCCCTAAGGCTGGCTGGCTTTCTCTCTCTGGTGCTGGAGAACTAGAGAGGCTCACTGAACCACGCAGGAGAGGAAGGCAAGGGAACGAGGAGAGATGGGACAGATCAGATTGATTCCTTTAAATTGTACAAAATATTGTAGTGCAGAGTCATTAAAAAGGTGCACATGTGGATTGCACGCTGACAGCAGAATTGCAAACGAATGCAGAGAGACAACAGACTCTGCATGTCAGTCTCTTTATGTACCCAGTTTACTATATTAAATAGCTGTGTGCAAATGAGGACTGGAGGATATTATAGCTCACTAGGAATAAATAGTATACACAAGTTATCCCCAAAGAGTCTTTGAGCATCCTTTGGGCACATTTTGTTAGGACACAAGTCTGCTTGTGTTGTTGTTACTGTAATTGTCCTGTTTGTTAAAGCCATGGGGAAGGGCCATTGTTTATTAAAAGCTATACGTGACATGTCACTGAGTACTAAATGGGTAATTTGCAGGTTGTATGTAAGGAAGTGATTTTTTTAAATAGACTATTAGATCAGTTGGTTGTTTTGTAAAGTATCAGGTACGAGTCTGAATCATTTTTTCTATGCCAGTATTATGAAATGTTTCCATGCAGGTTGTGTTTTTTGTGTATTTCTAGTAGTAGTATTTCTAGTTGTTGAGGTGTATTGGCTCTTAGGTAGACTGTTTTGAAAGCACAACGTCTGATGCGTCCTTTGAAGAACACAATCAAAGTGTTGCCTTTGCAAAAAATGTTTGAGGAATGAAATTGTTGGGTTGGAGCCAATTACTGTGCAGACATATTTTGCAGCATATTGTGATGGTTTTCAGTCTAAAAGCTATTTGTGCTTGGATGTGCATACACGTTCTCTTTTTTGCCCCTACAGAACATACCCACACACTTATTTCACTGCACAGTCTTACAATGAGGCTCACTTAACTGAGCATCTTTGGTATCTTAATGGTTAGCCACTCTGAACTGTGAGACACGCGAGCCTTCTGGATGCTTGCTGATGAGCCGATCCCAGTAATTATAGAACTGGAGTTGCTGGGAATCACCTCAGTTCATGCATGGGGGAATGCGCAGAGGTGACAGATTTCTGGAGTCTCGCCCTGGATCAGAATTCATGTAAACACTCCGGTGGGAGTTGCTGCAGATCAGGCAGCACTCGGGTGTCATAGCACGGGAGACTGACAACATGCAAAGCTAATAATAACTCCAGTTTCGACTGTTGTGACTGGAGTTACCTGCAGAAACGGAGAGCTGAGCGGCTCCAAGAGTTTAGGTTTGATGTGCACATCTGTGATCAGTGCAGATTGGTCCCTTAGCAGCTCCAAGCTCATAACACACCGTGCCATAAATCAATCAGTAAATCAATACGCAGCAGCCGCTGAGTTTCACGCTGGGACAAAATGTGTGAAGCAAGTCTCGAATGTGTCACATATGATGTGGTGCAGAGATGCTATTTTATATCTAAAATCGCTCCCCCCAAAAAAGAGCACTGAGCCTATGGTTTGAACTCTAAATACATCTATTAATTTTTAGCAGCGTCTTATGCTAGTCTCGTGCTACTGCTGGGCAATACTGCTGTGTTTTGTTTTTGTTTTTAAAAAAAGGAGATCCATAAAATCTATAAGTACTTACCTTATTTTTCATTATTAGGGAAGACATCATTTCTCCATTGATATATTGGATATTTTAATGCAACAGCTCTCACCCTAATTGAGACAAAATATAGTGTTTAGTATCGTTTCACAGCATAAGCAAGTCAGAGCTACATACGCCTCATTGTAGTTTGGAGTGAATGCTTGAAAATCTGCTTTTCTGCTCGCTGGGTAACAAGATGCACTTCCTTTTTTTTTCTGTTTTTTTGTCACAGTGAAATTGCTGCTTTGTAAGCAGAAAATAGGCCTTTCCTCTCACTTGTTTGTAGCTTGTTGTGTTTTATCTACGAGTAAAAGTGTTGGGATTTAACCAGCTTGGGGACATTTGTGTCAGGAGACAAAGTGATGTGTTTTGAGTGTGCATGCCTTCTCGGTTTGTCGTAGGTAGTATCTTGAGAGAGCAGCTGTCGTCCTCAGTGGCAATCTAATCAACAGAAATAGATGGACCCCCCCCCTCGACCCACCCCTTCCCTTTCTGTGGGTGGCAGGCCGGGTAGTGCAGAGAGGTCACAGCAACCTCATTGAGAAACGCCTCATATATCGTGCCGCATTAATGAGAAGAAACATTTGTCATAGTTTCAGTTGCAGTAATATCTGTCTGTGGAAATTAATATGGTGTGGTTTTGGCCTTACATTGGGGCTATCATTGTTTTTTTTGGATTTGTGTCCTCTTTTATATTGATTTATGTGCAGCACGTCTGAAACCTTGGTGGGTTAATGAGTCATCTGGCCCCAAACAAATAGAAGGGAGTTAATTGTTCAAGCAATAGCCTGCACTTTGTTTCCCGCAGCTGATTTTTGGCGAGGGCTGGACTTGTTATTTTGTTTAGTATTTTGTTTGAGTGTTAATATACAGTGTAATTCTTGCAAAAAAAAAGAAGGTCGGGGGATTGAGCAATATAAGCGTATTATTCTGTAACTGTATTACTGCAGTTTGAATTCGCTGCCAGGGTGAGTCAGTTTGGTTGCTTGGCAGAGAACTTGCTTCATTGAAAATCCCACATCACAGCACCAACAGTTCAACAAATACGCTTCCTCCTCCACACTAACAGACCAGAGGAGACTCTTTTGGCAGTTCATGGACACTTTTTATAGGCACTGGAGTCATGAATATAGGCTCCTCCTATGAGTTAATGTGGTGTGCCTGACCTGTCACAGATAAGGAAGAGGCAATAATCCCTTTGCAGCGTGCTATCTTGGTACCAAGGTCCATTCCTATCTTCATGTTGAGGACACTGTGTTTGCAGCTGTGATATTGCTCTTTGCTAAATGTTTTTAGTGGTCGTTCCTACAAGTGTGGCCACTTGCAGACATCGGGCTCCTAAGTGGTAATAATACTCAGTCGCGATTTATGTTGAAAAGACTTGTGTCAAACACTAGAGGTGGGAATCACCATACATCCCACGATACGATATTATCACAATACTTAACGCACGATACGATATTATTGCAATTTTTTGAAATATTTTGCGATATTCAGATTCTGTACATAAAGGTAAACTTTATCAATATTCATTTTATCTAATATCAAAGTCTCACACTCAGTCTTTCTCTCATTTCAGTCAGTTTTATTGTTGACAAACTGAACGGTTTGTATTACAGTCTAGTCCAACTTAACTGAATGCAACCATCTGGTACAATTATAGCTATTCTGAACTATGCAATTTATGAAACCTATGCAGCCCGTTCAGCAACTGAAGAATTTGAAAGTAAATTAAAACAAAATATAATTTTACATTAAATAAAAAAGTTTTAAACTTAATTAATAAAAAAACATGTCTTAAATTTAGTTTAACTTGTTTTTTCGCAGCAATAAACACATTTGGACAGTGAAGGAATGTCAGGATTCTTGCTCAGAAAAAGGAGCTGATCAACATGCTCTGAAGTCAGAGCATGTTCCAGTCCACAAAAACTTTTTGTGTAACAAAATATCGATTTCCGCTGTCCCTGTATCGATACATTATTAGCAAACAAAATATCACGATACTACACAGTATCGATTTTTCCCCCCACCCCTATCAAACACGGTTATGAACATTGGAGAGTTTCTTTCATTAACTGTCCTCCGCAGTCCTTTCTATAATTAAATCTGCTTGTTTACTGCCGTAGAAGCTGAGAGCTGGAGGGGAGAAAAAAAATGGGATCGGTGCTGGTTATCATAGCAGCTTGGCAAGGATGCGTTATGCTTGAGCTTGACTAGTCCTGATACTCTGCAAGTGTGTGCAAGCTGACTTTTTCGTTCTTATTTCATAGGATGTATTCATCGAAGAGACACTACAGATTTAATTTCCTAAAGTGTTCCTTGTGTAACGATATATGATGCATAACTGTTACCCCGGCACTCAGATGGGCATAATCCAGGCTTGTTAAATGTAATTTACCTGGGCTCAAAGCGGTTAAAGCAAAGGTAATTGTGTATGTAATAACATGTAGAAAAAGGTGTTAAGAAGACCTCCACTTCGTTGATTAGAGTGCTGATAGCTGAAAAAACTCTGTACGTATGTCATTAAAGAATTACTGCAATACAGAGGTGTCTAGGTATTGCAGTATTAGGGAAGTAGATTACTGTGGGTAAGGTGTTGATGAGTTAATGTTGCATTTACTGGGCTGTCGGTTGGCAGATTGGTTAGTTGTGTCAGCGCATACTGCCAGGTACACGGGTGTTCCCTGTGTGCAGCTGGCATGCTGTCCTTCTGACTCTGTGTGTTTCCTTCCTCTGTCCAGAAACACACAGGTTGGGTAAAATGCGCTGTGAATGTGATGGCTGTGTTTTAAGGTGTCACCTGTCCTACAAAATCCTTAGAAATGGTCGAACTTTGTGCGGCTCCGAGCAAGAGTGCGTTAAGAGGTTAAGGGATGTGAGAATACTGATGCCACTCTCAGGTGGTAAACAACATTATGTCGTTTTCACACTTTGGTTTGTGTACAATTGTTAGATGCTAGTGGGCGGATTTTGTTACCTTTAGTGAGAGCCAGGTTCCCATATAGTTACAGAAGAACTCTCACATTCTTCATTGTTTTCTGTTGTTGTTGGTGCAGTGGTGGATGCACATATTTAAAAATGGGCAAAAATTTAGATGAGGTCATCACGTGTATAAGTAAGAGTGAATGTGAATACACTGTGGGTTGTTGGAGGTAAGTGGGCTTAAAGGTAAACGGCTTAAATGGCTTCAGACGGAGGATGAACTCTAAAATAATGAGGATTATTTGAGCTATGAATCATACCACACTACTTCTGTAAAGTCCAAGAATAAAATTACAGCATTAGAGTGACCATAATGAGGCCCCTTTAATATAGTGCCTTAAATTTAAGGGAATAACTCATTAATTGTTGCTTATAGTCTGATCAAAGATGCAAGTTTTGGCTCTTTGTAACATATCCAGGTGTTTAAGGTAAAGACATTAGAAGCTCTACATTTCAAACGTAACGGTGACAGTGGGTGCATTTCACACCTGACCTTTTTCTGTTGTTACTGCTTAGTGTGGAAGTCTTAGAGCTGGTTGGAGCTGCCAATATGTAACGCGTCCGCATCTGTGGGTAAAAAAACGCGTAGTTAATATTTGTTGTGGGCAAAGTCGGTGCACTCTCAGTGTTTTTTGTACAATTTTATCTCCACCTAATCGTTCCTTAGTGCTGGGAGGCACAAAATATCAGAGTGCGCATTTTGAAGGTAAAAGTATTTTAGTCATTGCAGTCTACTGTGACGCTTTCATACACTTGCCCACACACACACTTCTGCTGCTATTTTCTGTTTTCCAAAAACGTCCTCACACTCCTGTTTAGTAACTCACAAAGCTAAGATATGTATTTGTGTGTATACAGTGTAGTGTATACAGTAATGTGGAGAGAAAATACGTGTTCTCAGCACTCCTCCTGCAGTTTTGTGGTAACTTTTTGCCTCAATAAGTTGAAGTAATCATTTCCTATATATGTTTATCAGTCACATCGTTGTTGTGGCCCATTCTTCTCTACAGCGTTGCTTCAGTTCATTGAGCTCTCTTTAAGTCCCAACCAGAGATGGGCAGTAACGCGTTACTTGTAACGCGTTACTGTAATCTGATTACTTTTTTCAAGTAACGAGTAAAGTAAGGGATTACTATTGCAAAAACGGTAATTAGATTACCATTACTTTCCCGTAGGAACGCTGCGTTACTGCGTTACTAAAACCGTGATTTTTTTTTTTTTTTTTGCGAGAATGTCTCATGACAGTGACGTAAGCGAGTGCGCCGTTAGTGACAACAGCTGTGTGCAGATCAACAATGGATCACATATCGATTGTGGGAGAGAGTATGAGCGTGCAGCGTTTAAAGCGTGGAAGTACTGACCTTACTTTGAGTTTGATTCCATAAAAAGTGACAAAAACATTAGCGTCCATCGTGCGTGGGAAGAAAACTTCTTTTTACAGCGAAAAAACCCCCCTAAACTTCCAAGCAAGCACCGAGTGTGCAACGACGTAATGGGAAATTCACAGAGAAACTCGCCGATTCTTCAACTGACCGCGGCACACCTGCACCAGGGTAAACCTCCGCCTACCGCAGTCCTGCTTTACAGGTGAAAATAGAGCAACAGGACCGCTGAGTCTTTGACTTTATTTATTTTCTGCTGTGTTTTACTTGCATCTATTTGAAAGAGTGAGTGTAAACACAAAAAATATTTTATTTTATGTGCTGGAATGTGCAGAAAATAGGTTTAAATGTTAAACTAATTTATTCAAGTCAGAGAATGTTGCATATAATTAAATTTTTGCTTGATGCATAAAGTTAAAAGATTAAAACAGATAAAACAAGTTTCAAAAAGAGACTTTTCCATTTGATTACATTTTGTTTGATGGATTATGTAGAAAAAGTAGAATTGGGCTGAAAGATCTATCGCTTTATCACCTCTTCAGGTTGTAAATCGTGTTTTTAAAAAGTAACTAAGTAACTAAGTAATTAATTACTTTTGAAAATAAGTAATCAGTAAAGTAACGGGATTACTTTTTTGGGGAAGTAATCAGTAATTAGTTACTGATTACTTTTTTCAAGTAACTTGACCAACACTGGTCCCAACACAGCATTTCAACCAGTTTCAGCTGGCCATTGTAACACCTTGAGTCTTTTCTCTTTCTGTCATTCTGTTTTCGATCTGCTGGGGATCATTGTCCTTATTTCAAACATACTTTAGCTGTCAGACAGATGGCCTCAATTTTCACTATAGAATATAGAGAAGCTTTGAGCTGTCGAGCAGTCCTGTGACTGCAAAACAAGCCCAAATCATCGCGCGTCCACCACACTTAGTATGTGTGAGGCTTTTGTGTTGAAATGCTGTTTCGTTTTCACTCATCATGGTGCTGTGCGTTGTCCAAACATCTCCTCTTTTGCCTTGTCTGTCTGAAGGACATCGTTCCAGACGTTTTGTGGTTTGTTCAGATGTAACTTTGCAAAAATAAGCTGTGCTGCCATGTTCATTTTAGAGGAAAGAGGCGTTCTTTTGGCAACATGTTCTCTGTTTTTTCTGAGCTTTAAGATTTAACATGCTAACTGAGGCCTGTAGACTCTGACATGTAGCTCTTAGATTTATTTTTATTTATTTTTTTACAAATTATAAAGCATTACATGGTCTGACCTTGGGGTAAATTTGCTGGGATGTCCCCCTTTGGGAAGATTTTGGCATTGTGTAACACACACTTGAATGCTACAGACTAGCAAACTGCTAAAATGTCTCATGTTCTCACTTGCTAATGATGAGTTACCCCTGCAAAGCCTGAAACATAAAATAACTGCCAGAAAATTCAAATGACTTCATTTGTATAGTTTTTGCTACAGCCAGCATTTTCCCAAATATGGTACACTTGGGGTTACAGGTTTAATCAGTTGCATTTGATTATTAGCACCTGGGTGCTACTTACCCTCTTAATTAGAGAAGCAGTAAGAGTGTGCTTCTTTTTTTGACTTGCCTGTGTTTACCAATATGTGCACTGAAAACCTGCCTTTTCCCTCCCAACCATTGCACAGAGATCACATTCCCAAATATCAAATCTAGCGTATTTTAAACTTTTCCTCAAATATAATAACAGTCAACTTGTGCACAACCTAAGAAGTAGAAAACTAACTCGCTGCTAATGCTGGTTTAGATTTGGTAAGCGCGTTTACCTCTAGGTGTCAGCTACAGCAGCAGAGACTTTCTCACACACATGCAGTCTATATGCATACAGTAAGTGCAACACAAAGTTTCACATCATGTTTCTTGCACACGTAACCGCCTCATTTCACTGTGTGTTTGAATGTTTGCCACAAAGAGGAAATATCCCCCACATTTCAACGTTGCAGAAAATAAAACCACTTTCATACCTGCTCCTTCAAAACCTCATTGTAGCTCACAGTAATGCACTACTGATCACGACGGTGGATGTTTTCGTGGGGGGTTGGATTTTGATCATCCCCGCTCTGATGATGATGTCTCCTATTTTGACATTTGTGTCTGTTTGTGGCTTTTCTTCAGCAGGACGTACTGTCTGCTCCTTTCCCCCATCAGACTGTCAGGAGAGCACATGGCCTACGGTCAGCAACCCACTCCACACTCTTCACCCAGCCTACCAATGCCCTGTCTCCACAGGTTAGTGTGTCCGCGTGCATGTGCATCTGTATTATAAAGGAAATGAAAACAATAGATTGTCTTATTGATTTCTGGGCCACTTGGCCTCAAGAGGAAATCCATAGTTAGTTGTGTCTGGCTCATTGATGTGGGCAGCCTTTGACAGCAGCTGGGTTTAGCGTTGTCAGCACTTCCTGACACCTTCATCACCTATTGCACTTGTCATTTGTAAAGGTCGGTCAGGGAATGGTTGTATCATTATGCAACTGAGACCTCAGATTGTTGTAGGTATTGAATCGATATTGGCTGGCTGAATATTGCCAGTCATTGTAACTTGCGTCACCCAACCTTGAGAAACTACTAGCTCTCCTTTAGTAAAACTTTAATATCTGCTCTTAGTTTAGTTTAGTTTCTAGTGATCATGTAAATGCTGATAGAATAAAATCTTGTGCTAAACACCTGATTTAGCACAGCATCCTTTTTTTTTTTTTTTTTAGTCTAGATCGACATGCATGATAATTACTGTTCCCATCAAGTCTCAGTCGTTCACTGCTTGTCACTCTCTGGATTAGGAGTTATCAGTTTTTTCATTTTACCTGCGTCTCCTTGATGTCAAGACTAAACAACCCTCTTCATCTTTCAAAGGCTTCTCCATTAAAAAGCTCTTATTTTGGGAGAAGCCTTTGAAGGCTGATTAGATCATTGGACATCAGGTTTTCTAAAAAAGGTCACCAAAAAAAAAAAATATTCAAATGGTTTCACCAGTGGAAGCCCACCATTCAAAACAACCTCCCCACAGTGGTTTTTACCCTCTGATTCAGTGTTGTTGACAGCAGCAGCGTGAGCTGCCGCACGAAACCGGTTTTCCTATCAAACCTTATTACGCCCTGCATATCATTATCCTGACAAGTATGCATTTAGATTATAAACAGCACCGAGACTTTTCCAAATGGGGAGTGCCACATCAAAGAGGAGAACGGGCAAACAATGTCGGTGACATTTGACTTTGATGTGAAATCATCAAAAAACTTTTCACCAGTTTCGTGCTACAACTACGGAAACTTAAACTCGATGGTTATGTTTGTGTGCACGGTAACGCTGCAAACAGTGGTTAGAGCTTCACTGCAGATGGAGATTTTACTTGAAAACTTCAGTCACTACTACCCAACTTGCCTGTCCTCTCATGTTTTCCTACCTGAAGGCTGCTCGGGTCGCTGTTGTGGCAGTCCTCTATGCGATTCAATCCCCTCTGTAGTGAATCTTTTGTTCTTCAGGCGCACTTCAACTCCATCATCTGGGACTGCAGCTGGTGACAGTTTTCCTTGTTCTGCTCTGCTGCCTCTGTGTTTCAGTGACCCTCCTGCTCAGAGCAGAGAACAGAACAAGGACTAAAGTTGCCAGCTGATGTCCAAGTTGGTGGACATGGAGTCCATCTATGGCACGAGGCTCAATGCAGACGAGGGATTGAGATGTCAAGCAAAAATACTATACAGTATTTACTGGGGGGAACTGTTCACATTTCCTTTGAAGATTGCTGTCTGCTTTCAAACATCATAGTTGTACTCGGCTTGTGATATACTATCATGACCTGGAAGTTTGAGCGGTATCTTGTTTTTGCTTTCAGTCCATTGTCCGTTGTAGTTTTTGGCTTTGCCTGTTTTTCCTGTACAGTTCCTTTTAATTTCCCCACGTCACACACGTTCTACCAGAGTGTGGGTATCATGGTGTTAACTGTTGATAGGAAAACCTGTGTGGGCTTTACCAGCTAATCGGGAAATGAACATTCTGAATACTTTGTCTGTAAAATAGCATTGGTGCATAGCTCTTTAGTCATAATGAGGAACGGGTCTATTGTCATTCAGAGTCGTTTTTAGAGAAAAATAACAGCACTGTCCAAATATCTCAACTTCACACAACACAAATGCAGGATGTAGATATTTAATCAGCTGGGACTTTGGTCATTAAGTTAAAGTGACAGGATTTGTATCCAGGCAACCATATGCCATATGCCGTATGTGTTCAGTTAAGTCCGTTGGGAAAATTATGATTCACATCTCAGATTGTGATCCCACACAGATTTAAAGTTAAGTTCTCAATCTGTCTAATACTCCTGTGGAGGCCTTTTCTTTTCTTTTCTTTTCTTTTCTTCAGCACAGTTCAATAGTCCTAAACTTTACTTGCTTATGTTTGAATCAGCTAAGCTGTCTGGTATTTTGAGCGTTGCAAGATAACAAACTTAATCTGAAAGAAATTGAATGAGTCTGTTATAGTTTATGTCTGTTGCCGGGCTCAGTAGTGTGATATCAATACCAGATGAATTTCTTCCTCAGTTATAAATTTGATAGACTGTTTGCTATCCGTTTATTGAACCATACTGCAGGGGGGAAAAAGACACAATGAAACAAGTGAAACTTTTGTTGGATAGCTCGAACTCTGCGGCATTTAAAGTCAGAGGTTTTGGATGTAATCTGCAGCACTTCAGTGAGTTGTTGTCTGAAAAGTGCAAATGCTAAATCTAAAATCTGCCCAAGAGAATTATTCATCAGTTCATGTTGTAACGATTTGGTGTATTCATTGTGGATATGTACACATGCATCTCTCTCTGGGGGCTTCCCATGATGCACTGAGTGTTTCTTCTTCACTCACAGTGCTTATTCAGCTCTCTGCATTTAATCATTATTATTGTTATTAATCTCTGGCTCTCTTCCACAGTGTCTTTTGTCCCGTCTTCCTCCCCTCACTCCCATCTGGTCATGGCAGATGGCTGCCTCTTCCTGACCCTGCTTCTGCTGCGGGTTTCTTCCTGTTAAAAGGGTGTTTTTCTTTCCCACTGTTGCCAAGTGCTTGCTCAATAGGCGGGAGGGGAGTGGGGGAGGGGGGTCACCTGATTGTTGAGGTTTTCCCTGTATTGTTATAGGGTCTTTATCTTACAATATAAACCTCCTTGAGGTGACTGCTGTTGTGATTTGGAGCTATATAAATAAATTACAATTAAATTGAATTGAATTAAAATATAACAGTCCTTAGATCTGACAGAGTGACCTTTCAACTTTGCTATTTTGTCCTTCGACTCATCTCCAACTCCTTGCACTTGGTCTTCCTGTGACTAAGATCCAGGAAGAATCCAATAAAACAGATACATTATGTAAAAATGATCATTTCAAAGTTAAGCGTCTGTTTTTTTTTTTTTTTCACCAGGAAATACTCTTGACCCTGCAACGTTATCCTTGCATGGAATAAAACTTTTATGATGAGAACAGGATATTTATCCCTTGAGTGCTTGTAATCCTTGTGCAACAAATAGCAGCGCATTAGCTCGTCTCCCCCTCTTTTCTGCGTGTGTTTATGCTGTTACTTGGAGCAAATGTGTGTTTAGTGTGCTTTGTTTGTGCTCTGTGCTTATGTGTCACTGGTCTTTATGAAATGAAGAAGGGTGGGCATGGATTTGCACAAGGTGGGGGTGGCTGTACAATGAAAACTGAGCCGAGGCTTTCTCTTGGAGTCCTGTTTACATTTTGCTGCAATGGGCCACTTGAAAAGGCATCGGGTGGAGTGATGTTAAATGAGAGCAGTGCACAGTACACACAACTTGCCTTGCTTGAAAGTAACAGCTTTAGCAGCGGGCTGTATTAGCAAGTTCACTGTAGAATGACGCAACAGAGCTCACAGGAAGCCCGTTCCCAAGCGTCCCTTTCCCTGCCATGTACCCTCAAGAGAGACAGCTGTTTGTTCAGAGGGCAGGGGAGGGAGGAGACATGGATGGCCCAGCAGGGAGTGTTTGCCTTGCTACGGCCTGTTGTCTCTGCGAGATAGAGCCGGGGATGATACTGCCTGAGCCGTAGTAAAACAAGGAAACATCAGCAAAACAGAGATGCTGTAAAGAAGCACAAGAAATCAGGTTGCATAAACTTGTTAGCTTTGATAACACTGGCTCTAAAAGTGTCTGCTTGCACTGTCTGCCGTTTGTATATAGCACTGTTATCAGTCAACACCCCCCCCCCCTTCATCTCATTGACACCCTTCTCCCTCGCTCCTGCATTGCTGCAGTACAGGCACTTGTCTCCTCCTTGGCTAAGCCAGCCCTCTCTCTCTTTCCCTCCCCTTGTCTCCAACCTTTCCTCCCTCCCCTCCTCGCTCTGCCGTTCTTTGGCATCCTTCAGTTTAGCTGCAGCTTCCCACAAGGCCCTGATGGGTCAAAGCTACACAGACGCGCACACACAAAGCAGTTTACAGCAGCGCCGTTCACGCACGGACCTCTCGATCCATCTGCCACTCGGCTCCTGCGGAAGGCAGCCGTGATAGTTTTAACAAAGTTGTCAAATGTCAAGCAGACACGTGAAGAGAGAAATCTAAAAGGGCGGGTGTCGTGGAGGGGGGCACAACAAGTTGCTGTCTCCTCACTTGAGCCTTGCCAGTTCAGCTCATGAGTTCAAAACTGCAGGGCACGCGAGTGGATGGATAAAAGATGGAAGCAGAAAAGGTTCGGGGGGTGGGAGGAAGGCAGCAATCATCAGGATGGCAGCTGGTAAAGATGTAGCATACGGCAAGGGCAGTGAAGGTGTCGCTGTGACTGCAGTCTGCAGAGCTCTTAAGCAAGTCACATTCATCATTCACTTTGAATCATGTCTATAGCAAAGCTGTGCAAAGATATAGCAATAGATGTGTCCTTTTCATGTTTTGACCAGTTTTTTTTTTTTTTTTTTAAAAACAACAAAAAAACGTTTGTTCAGTTCAAGGATTTATTGCCTTTTCCAATCATTTTGTAAGAGGGTGTAATCAGTAATCTTCACCTTCCTCTCTGACAGGTGGGTGTAGTTCAAGAGCCTTTTACAGAGAGAGCTCAATGTACAGGCTTGCATCAGAGGGACGAGGGGTTGAGAAATTGCCACTGACTGAAAACTATGGCTGTGCTTTTTGGAGGGAGGCAGGTGTATTTTAAAGTGAGCCATAAAACCTATTTGTTGCTGTATTTATATGATGCGCTGAACTTCCTCAGCAGATGTGGCAAACAGCCTTTATCCTTGAAGCATAATGTTTCATTCTGAAGCAGAGGCTCGAAACTCGCTCTGTCTCTATGTTTCCGTCACTTTCTCGCCTTGAACGGCGCTGATTTAATGGACTTTATGGAATACCTGCGTTATGAGCCCGATTATTACACATCTGCCACTTTAAGCCAGAAATGAATTTTGTTTGAATGTCGTCACAGAGCATTAAAACGTTAAACCCGTTTCCCTCTTTTCAGTCATTTTAAACCATGTCTTTTATAAAGCTAAGCAATAAGTAGCCTTGAATTTAAGTTATATGATTAACAACATTGATGACAGCATGGAAATTTATCAGAAAACACAAAGCTCTCTATTTTAACCCTCTCATCACCAATAGTGTCCTGCAAAATAAAGATTAATGGCCTGTTTCAAAGGATATGCACAGTTTACCTCAAATGCTCAAGGAGACAGCAATAATCAACGGTAATAAACTGCACTGAGTTTTTTTGTTTTCATTATCTTTTATTGTTTGAAAGCACCGGCAGACTTGTTCGGCTTCAATTAAGTCAGCAGATAATTAGGATGTCTGTATGCTTGTTTTCATATGACTGTTTTGAGTGACAGCACGCAGCGAGGAGAGACACCGAACCAGCGTTTCGTCAAGCGTCATCTGTGCGTAGCTCTTTTTGTTGACTTCTAGTCAAATGGATTATTCCCGAATGACACGCAGATACTGATCGGCCTAGCGAGGCTTAAGCCTACTTTAAAGTCACAGATGCCATCGCCGGGTCTAATTGCATTATTGATCAGTTTGTGTCTGTTGGAGCGTTTTGCACACGTAGCTGCAAAAATGAGATTATTTTTTACTGCTTACGTTTTCAGGCAGCGCGCATTTGAATATTTATCAGGTAAATAGAGCACTGAATTGAAGTGAGGATAAAAAGGATATTGTTGTGAAAAGGAGTGCGTCTGTTTTATGTCCCAAATGAAATGCCACCACCATGAAAGTTATGCTTCAGAGCGCCTGTAACTGTCGAGAAATAATTCTCTGCCGATGCGTCTGATTATTTATTTTCCGCTCTGGTTTTAAACATTGGTGTAAAATAACTCTTGTGTCTGCGTGTTTATCCGAACTGAAGTCCTTGGGCGCACTCCTGTAACCGATAACAAACTCGGTATGAAGAATTTCAAAAAGGAAATCAATTTGCTTTCAGGATGGTAACTGACATTTTTCCGTCAGAGTATCAGTTATCCAGTTGAATAAACCTATTGATCTTCGCATCTCAAACTTCCATTGATTTGTAACCTGCCCGCCGCTCAGCAAGCCGTCATTACAACATTAGAGAAACTGCTGCATGCTTGAATTTTATCACCAGTGTGATTAGTTTGGGATCTCCTCAAACTAATAGTAGTGACTTAAATGTTGCTCATCTGACTGGCCAGTCATGGCTGATGATTAATGCTGTTTGTAAATCGTCATCGTCATGATGTCGTCTAATAATAACGCGTGTAATTAATACAGCCGACACGTGGTTAAATCTCAGTCAACTCTATGTCCAGGCAACCTGATGATTAAGCAAAGAAAAAGCTTGCTTATAAACTATGTGCTGATATTCGGAAATGCAGATGCCTTGCAGATGTATTTTATAAAATCCTATTAAACACAACTTTATGAGCGCCCATTAAAAGCATAAATCTCATAAATATCATTACTGTTGTATAAAACGTTGCTTGTTGTGCAAAATTTCTTGTATGATCATCAAAAACATAATTTAAAAACACTGTCAGATTAATTTTGAATCGATAACTTTTTTCTTTCCTCCCTCTTTTTATTTTATCATCTTCAATTCAAGAAATTAACCAGGTTGATGATTCATTCCATTTAATGGCTTTTGAAAGGTATTGATAGTCAATACTGTCTATTTGATGTTTACTTATATTCTAATTGGGAAATGTAGTAGTTATTATCTTTAGTAGTTGTCTTCAAGGCATTTTGTTGTCTGTAAGCTCTGTTTAAATATATTTTAATGAAATATAAACTCTCAACAAGCACTTTATTAGGTGCACCTTCTCAACTGCTTGTATTAGCCAGTATTAGCCAATCATGTGGCAGCAATTTGATGGTTGAGACTACCCGCTGAAGCTCAAACTGAACATCAGGAAGTAGAAAAGATATGTTGATTTGTTGGAGTATTTCGGAAAATGCTGATCTGCTGGGATTTTTTTCCCTGACAACCATCTCTGGGGTTTACAGAGAACAGATAGGAAAAGAGGAAATATCTGGTGAGCAGCAGTTTTCTGGGCAAAAATGCCTCGTTGATGCTAAAGGTCAAACTGCTTCAACCTGATAAGAAGGCATCTGTAACTCGAATAACCAGCGCTACATGGTAGAGTTAGAATCTGACTGAAACAACGTGAAGTCATGATGCTCTATACAGTTTGGGCTTGTGGTGGTGGTGGTGTAATGGTGTAATGGAGATATTTTTTAGCATACTTTGGGCCCCTCAATATCAACTAAGCATTGTTCAGACACCACAACCCAGCTGACGGTTGTTGCTGACCATGTCTGGTGACTATTTATGACCACAGCATGCCCATCCGGTGGCTGCTTCCAGTAGCATGCCATGTCTGTAGACTCAAATTCCTTCCACAGTCACCAGATCTTCATCCAACAGAGCACATTTGGGATGTGGTAATATGGGTGATTCATTACGGATGTGCAATTGACAAATCTGCAGCAACTGTGCGATGCTGTCATGTCATCATGCACCAGAATCTCTGAGGAATGTTTCCAGCATCTTGTGGTTGTGCCATAAAGAATTAAGGCAGTGCCAAAGGAAAGGGGTCCAAGCCAGTACTATCAAGGCATGCCTAATATAGTGGCATGTGAGTGTATTTATTAACCAGCTTCTGTGTAATCTAGTAGTCTTCTTTCTTACAAGCAGGTGTTCCTTATAATGTAAACACGATGTTGGCATCCATGTAACAGAAGTCTGAATAGGATAAATTTTTCTTGAGGATCTTTTGATGTTAGCTGAAATGTGCATAATCCCACAGCCACAGCCTAAATACTGTGTTTATAGAGGCTCCACTTTGCTGTTTTTTTTTAACCTACATAATCGCATTAGGACTAGATTATTTCAGTGTATTAATTTCACTGCACTTCCTGTGATGGTATAGGGTGACTTGCAGCAACATTTTAATTATATGAAATATGAAATACAATTTAAAACAAAACAAACAAAAAAAAAACACACAAAATAATTGGCCTAAGAAAAAAAAAGTCTAAAACCCTGTGAACTGTGTTAAAAGGTGGGTTGTGCTGTTATTGAAGGGCTGTCTTTGTTCCACTTAACACCAGTGATCAAACTGGGGTCATGCTATGTCGGTCAGCTTGCCAGAGGTTGATTGAAGCTGAAGCTGTTAAACCTCTAATATGTAGTAATAACAGCTCTAGGTGATTAACTCCACATACGCATTATTAACACCCGTTATTAAAAAAAATAAAAGGAAGGTGTTTAACATCATGGTTCACTTGGATTATTTCAGAGCTGCAAAAATTAGTTGCCAGCGGGAGGCAACTTGCCCAAACACCTCCTCTAACATCTGATGATACAGAATTGAGAGAGGGAGAGTTGCAAACAGGTAGAAACAGTGCTGGGGGGTCGAACAGTGAAGTAGGCCCTTGAGGAGGGGCGAGAATCAAATCGCATTGAAACAGGATGGAGTAGAAGAGCAGAGGAGGCAGGATGAGCAGCATACTGATGATGAGGATTAAGATTGTGGATAGGAGCGTGAGGGCAGAGAGATATGGAGACAGGTTTTTGTTTTTTCCTTTTTCCCGAGCATCAGTGATGTTGACTAGCTCACTTTGATTTTAGGTCACGATGTCATTTGGGAGGATAAAAGGGCAGAGATGAGAGGAGGAGCAGGAGGTGATATGAGGGGAAAGGGACAAGCTTTAACTAAGGAGTCGCCGGCAATGCGGTCTGATCCGTCATTCATTTCAGCGTACTCTATTAGATGCCGCTTATTATCGTCAGCCTTGCTTGGTCGGTGAGTCAGCACGACGTGTGATTTCAGTAGCTTGTAAAGCAGAGGCCATCACATCGCCCGCAGGCGTCATTGCATTGCTGCCCAGAAACCCTTTGAGATTTGAAAACTGGGCTGTCTGCTTATTTGACTGCTGTGACTTCGATTCCCCTACTCTGCAGGTGGGTGACATGACAGTAGCTTCACAGAAACCAGCCCAGTTTCTGCTGTCCAAAGTCTGTATGAGGGTAAGCTGCTTCTCCACATGGCCCCACGGCACAGAGCCTGTGAATATTTGATGCTAGTTGTGAAAGGCCTGGAGTGAAGCGTTTGTTGTTATTAAAAATCTGACAAATAGGACCCAAATGTAAAATCCTGGACGTACCATGTCAGAAAACACTATTTTATCTGAAAAAAAAAAATCCTACTGTAGACTGCCAATCACAAACAGTCAGCATTATTTATTCTAGCACTTATTTTATTCCGTGTTAACACACAAGGTACACCTACTGCGTCATTTCCTGACGTGCTCAATGCTAACAGTCTGCCTGAGTCACTCATTTTGTAATGCAGAGTGAGAATGTGGCTGCTTCTTATCTCATCACTGGTGAGTATTTAAAAACGAGGTCTTAACCCTTAATTTCCCACGGGAATGCTGGCAGGCCAGTTTTACACGTGGTTTTTAAATGACCGTAACGCCATTAGATACAAACTTTAAATGGTTTTGGAAAGAGGAGCAGACAAGCTTGACAGGGGCATTCGGTGTATCGCGCCAGCATGAAGCATTCACAAAGCCCTGCTGTCTGAACACAGACAGAGAAATGAGCTCCACCTAGTTTTTTCAGTGTCCACGTCATCGTAACTCCTCAGCCATTTTGAGCTAAAGAGAAAAGTCAAATGGTTCTTGAATGATGAGAATTATTTTATAACCCCAAACAGTAAGTCCAGGTGATGGCCATGGGTCATGCTATGCTGTAAGTTCCAAAGGTATTGTCATTATGCTGTCAGGAAGGGGGCAGCTCGGACGCCTAACTTCGTGAACACGATAACTAATCTACTAGTAGACGGAGGGTTCGCACTGGCAGCCGACATTATTTTACTGCTGTGTGACACAAATTTGTTAAAACTCACTTCTTGAAATGTACTTCAAAACGTACCTTTTCCAGAAGTGCAAGTGCTGCTTCACTTCTGTGTATTATACTCTCAGTGAGAGGAGTGTAACAACCATTATTCTTTTACCATTCATGCATGTAAAAAGGTAAGCAGTACACAGGGTTGTTCCTGGTTCAGGAAGGGGTGACTGCACATATAAGGCTTATATGAAAAAAAATCTGTGCATTTTATGTTTGAGGTATTGAAACCTCATCAAAACCTCATCAGATTGTAATTCAAAGATTTCACTGCAGATTTTCTTTAATTTTTAAGCCTTTTCTCAAACCTAGATATCTGTCACCTCAAGTCTTAGCAGTGATACCCCCGCCTGGGTCATTCAGACAGAGAGCATTAAACTCCTCGTTGTCTGATTTTAAGGAGAAGCTAGGGAAGGCACAGAAGAGGCATATGGTGTTACACACCCTCTCTAGGCCTAGCAGAAGGCCGTGGTGAAAGTGGAAACTGGCACCAAACACGTTGGCCAGAGGGCCAGTCAGGCACACGGGCTGTAAAGATAACCCGCCTTGGTTACGCTTACAGTTGGAAAAACAGCATCGCAGTTAGAAAACACTGAGGCCAAAAAATGAAAGGACTTGTAACAGCAAATGCCCACATGAGGTGAGCTGTGTGTTTCTGTGCCGCAGCTCCTTCAGAAGTGTCTGCTCCAATCTGTGTCTGATTGGCAGTCGTGAGCTCAGTTCGCTGGCTTATGTGCATGCAATATGTCCACGCGGACCACGGCTAAATAAAACCTCAGGCAGACTTGCTGACCGATCCAAGAAGTAAAAATATTTCTGTGAATTCTGTTGTCCAGACTTTTGTGGACTATTCCCCTGATAATGCAAGATAGTTAACAGTACTAGCTGAACAGTGAGATGACTAAGACCAAGGATTGATATTCTTGGCATTTTTAGAGAACCCTGTTTTTGCCGGGTGAACTTTAATCTTTTGGCATCCAAGTCATATTCAAGGCATGGGCACAGTCACAGAGGGGAAAGCCTGTCAAAGTTCCTGAAAAGAAGCATTCCCAGGCTCGGCTCCATAAATAACTGATGCTGCTTGAGGAGGAGTTCACATTGGTCTGTGACAGACCGGCCGCTGCCCTCAGTGTGACCTTGCATGATTGCAGAGAGCAGAGTCACAGGACTCTCAGGTCAACTCTAAACTACGGCTGCCACGATTAGTCGACTAGTCATGATTACGTCGACTATCAAAATCGTCGACGACTAATTTAATAGTTGACGCGTCGTTTGAAGCTTTGTAAGATCCCAAAAGACGCAGGAATAAGTAGCAGGATTTAAGAGTGTAATAACGGACTGAAACAGAAGATGGCAGCACTGCATGTACAAGGATGCCAGCTGCCGTTAAACCCCGAAGAAGAAGAAGCTGTGTCCCAGAATTCATAGCGCAGCCCAGCTCAGTTTCCAACAATGGCGGCAGCTAGTTAGTTTTAATATTACTCCTATTATCTTTCTGGGTCACAAAATAAACGGTTAACATATTTTCAGGCGAGAATGTAGCTGTGTAAACCTCAAATATCTGCTCAGTTTATCAAGACACCGCATATTTTCAAAAAGCACTCTGACGTTTTCGGAGACGTCTGTTACCCACTAGCTCGATAGCTAGGCGGGGGCAAGGCTCACTGGAGCCGCTGAGAACACCGGACTCCCGGCAAATCGTTTTCAAACCCACTGCCTCAGGTTAAACATATATAAGTCACTTAGACAACTTAAAAATGTTATTGTTGGGCTTTTTTCAGTATTTTATTTGTTCCTGAGTAAATCGGTTTGGCTGAGATTAAAGTTATAGTTTTTACACAGCTGAATAAATGTCAAGCAGACAGCTGATTATCAGAAGTGTGAGATGCTCGAGAATTTACTCCGGTGTCCTGTTATATTTTAGATAGCAAGGAGTTTATTAAACTCCACCGAAACAATCTGCAAATATCATTAAAATGTAATAAACATCTTGTCATCATCATCATCTTGTCTTTATTTTTAGTTAGCACATACCTTAAACACTTAAAGCTGTAAGCTAATGATAGTTATATAAGAGCAGATACATGCTGGTGCAATAAGCTGTATGTTGTACATCCAATGGATGCAAGATGTGATTAGTCGACTAATCGCAAAAATAATCTGTGACTAGTCGACTATCAAAATAATCGTTTGTGGCAGCCCTACTCTAAACCCAGAGAATATTGGTGAAACAGGCACAGCTCTAGTTGTTTCTTAACCATTTATGGTATTCGCACCTCTCTAATAATGTGTTGCAAATCCTTCAATGGGTCACCAAATGAAGAAAGAAACTGCATTGTTTATATAACGGGAGATAAATTATATAATTTGTTGTGGTATATCCTGTAAATTCTATAATTACCCTCCTCTTTCATCTTTGGGCCCTGCATTCTGGCCAGGTGGATGGTTTCAGTGTGAGCAGGCTAGCTCACTGGTCTGCCCTATTAATCAAACAATGATGCAAATTTCTCTGAGAAGAAAGACCAGAAACTCCCCACTGCACCCAGTCAGGATTAATAGCCACCTGGCTGCCTTGGAAATTTAAATTTGACATTTTCATTGTTGAGCTTTACTTCATGTTTTGTCTCAGCTGACGTTTTTAATTAGTCCCTCAACTGAAAAGCTTGATGAAAGCGTTGCATTTCCTTTACCCTTTTAAATACTCACATCTTTGGAGTTGAGGATGGATGCTGCTAAAAAGCATTCATATAACAGGAGTATGGATCAGCTTAGATTTAGGGAGGAAGAACCGCGCCTACGTGTTTCACGGTTCAACATTTTCTGCTTTTGTGCCGAGCTGTGCTGCTCATTCACTTTGAATGTGTTGCTGTGATCTACTGCTTACGTTTAAAGTCGAGGACTTTTCGAGCACCAGTCCTGACAAAACGAGACTGTTGCGTGTGCAGTCCAGCATGTTGTGAGACGTTACCCAGCTCTATATGAATAAAGCTGGGAAAAGAAAGCTAGCTTAGGTTAGCCTGGTTAGGTTCCCCTGTAAGTGAAAGGTTGTTGTTATGACAATCGCACCAGCAAAGATACCCATGCCCGTCTCAGACATACCCTCATGCATCTTCAAGGCCACCTGTACATTTGAATCCTATTTTCATTTCTGATAAATCTAATGATTAGTTAGGCACCTACTCGAGTGCACAGGACAGTTGGGAGAAAGAGACATAAGACAAAGATACAGATAGTGAATGTCATGGTCTGATATTTTACATGTATTAACAATAGAAAGCCTACAATAGTGGTGCTATGCGAATCAACGGTCAGCGACTAGTGCTGCAGCTGTCTATATGTCACCTATGTCTTGGAGGATAATAAGATGTTGCCTTTATGCCTGTCAAAATTTCTTTTGCAGAAGTGTCATGTATTTTTAGATTCAGTTATAACTCCAAAGAAGTGAATATTGGGAGTCCATTGTGAATAAATGTCCCTAAATACACTTTGATATCATGGAAAGAAAATGCTGCTCTTAATTTTCTGCAGGATCAAAGTGATCCAAACTTCCTGTTTGAATAATACATCAGTGGGTACAATGCGAACAGGACGTTTGGCTAATGTAAATATAGGCCAAAAATGATCTCAAGCTGTAGGCCGTGGTGTAGCTCACTACATTCACTTAACTGCTGGACAATCCCTTACAGCATTATTGTAACTCTTTCATTTAGTCTGAAAAACAGTACTGTTACTGTGTGTGTGCAAGATGTTCAGAAAGGCGTAACAACCTGGAATATTAAGCTTTATGACCTTAATGTTCAACCAAGTAAACATGTTTACGGGTATTATGAGTCTCAAGGTAGAAAGTTTGCGTATTTCACCGTTAGCGGAAACTGAACTTGACGGTCAGATTTTGGAAGCCAGGCAAAAGATAAAACAGCAGAAGGGTAAAGTGGAGCATCTTGTGCCTCTAAGCATCAGTGATGAGAGATAAATTGGTGGTGACCTAGTACTAATGCGTGCTCTGAACATGATATATTATTCAGTGTGGGTTTTGATAAATGTGACCATGAACTCTGAAACCTAGAGGGGAATGTTTTTGCCACAGAAAATTGTGTCTGTGCCTCCTTAGTGGACCATTTACAGTCACATAAAAGTGCATCCCATGGAAACTGCCTTTTGGCACATGTGGACACGCAAACACTTTAAAACATACTGTGAAAAGTATTTTGCACTCGTCTCTTCGACGTTGCCCTACTGCAAATTTTAAACACTCTCTCATCTAGATTTCCTTCAGTTGTTTCAAGGTGTTTTACAGTTTCTTTGCATGTACTGCCCATTTTAAACTCGCCAAATATGAGCCATAACATAAGTCTCCATTTCATCCTTCATTAGCTATAGTGTGGTCATTTGATCAGATCATTGTCCTTTTAAAACATCCGCCTTACGCTCAACTTCAAGCCTGATGCAGATTCGTGGTGAAGTCAGTTACTGCAAGCTGCTCAGTCACTGAGACAGGGACATGGGAGCAGCTCCAAAATAAAAACACTCGACTTCACTGCACCACACATTTCTGCTGTTACATCTCTGTCTTTGATTTGTCTGTACAGAGATGAATAAAGGCTTTGCGTGTTCCTGCCTGCTCATTGGCAAAAGGCACTTTTACTCTGTTTGTTTGGAGATCAAATTGCACAATCCCTTTCTGATCACTGATCAACAAATCCACGCGTTACCTGCAGATCCTGTGATGACATGTTGGGATTTTTGGCTTTTTTTTGGTATCAGCTTTACTAAGTTCCCTAATACTTTAAGTGATGCTGGAGTCTTTACATCATCAGATCTTTGTCTTCTCCACCTTGGAAGTAGGTGCCAGAAAAATCTGTTGCCATCTTTTTTTTTTTTTTTTGTTTGGCGTCAGACAGCGCTGCTGTAGGGTTAAATAGTCTGTGGCAAATTGGTAGTTAATTGAAAACAAGGGCAATTTTAGGTGATTGTAAATGTATTTAAATGTGCTTTTATTATATGGAAAAATCTTTTCGCATCCCTTCCTCGATGCATGGGCATCCAGAACCTTTTCTTTTCTTAGAGAGTAGGTTTCATCTGTCACTCTGTAAAGACAGTCTAATATTTGGGCTCTAATCTGGAACCCCTGATTGAAGTTTTATGGATTTGAAGGTTTGATAAATGCTGTGGTATTCTTAGCTCATCCACAGATTGAGCCCCCCCCCCCTTTGTGGCAGCTTTGTTATTTGAACACTTTGGAAACTAATGAATGCTTAGATATGATATAATACAAAAAAATATGATAAAAGTTCCACATATTCCATAAAGTCGTCCTTTATGACAGACTATTTAGTAGATAGACTTTGGCACAAACTTGGGGACGATGTCGCAGTTTCTTCTGTGCCCAAAGCAGCAGCCGTAGGAACAATTAGTGTGGTAGCCACAGAGGAGCATTGTGCAGTCTTGGAGAGAGCAAATGGGAGCTACTTTATTTCTCAATTCAAAACAACTGTTTTACCCATCTATAATTAATGCGCCTAGAAACTGGGTAATGCCAGTGCAAAGTGTAGCTCTGCTCGCAGAGGGGTCCTATAACGGTGGAAAGTGTGTACAGATAAGAAAAATACTCCCAACGCCGCTGGTGATTGGAGGAGGAAATTTGGGAAGATAATAAGAACTGAGCATTGCTTACTCAGCGGCATCGATCGGAGCGTGTGGTACGTGTAAACGTGAAGGAGCTACAGACCTCCACCTTTTCACACTCTTGAGGTTTAATCGATGCTGTTAAGGTCACCGGTGAGATCAGGGCCAGTGTGTAAACTGTGTGTAGGCAAAAATAAATTTGCATACTCTCAATTATTTCTAAGAGAAGAAAAATAAAGCTGGAGGGGGCGAGATAAAAAAGATAAAAACAACAAAGAAAAAAGTTCCACCTACTAGTCTGAAACGGCATATTGAGAGGAAAAGTGTTGCGTGACTAAAATTAACACTGACACAAGCAGCTAGTGCCATCTGGTGCATGAACCATCAAAGAGGGGCTCGGTGTGCCGTTGCGCTGACCACACGCACATGGATGTGTGTGCAAGCACTAATTTCTGCATACTCTCAAATGTGAGCCCAAGAACAGTGCCGGTCCTTCTCGTCGGGATCGAATCCTTTGAGGAGCAGCGCTGTGGAGCACAATAGCCGAAAGCTGTTGTCTTCCAAGTAGAGGCGTGAAAGCCTGCACTGCTGTTTAATAATGCATCAGGTTCTAGTGTTGTTGGTCTCAGGGAGGGGAGGATGAGTGGGGGGTGATAGGGGTATGACGGTCAAACTGGGCCCGCACGTCAACAATCTGATTCATTCACTTCTGAGATGTTATCTCGTGGATTAAGCGGGCCATGAGCTGGAATTAATTATCCAAAGCATGTTCAAGTCCTTTAAGGCAGTTTATTGAAATGGAATGAGCAATTAAGCCGGAATTATTTATGTCTTGCTGTAACTATCTTGGAGGGGTTTGATGTTTGGATATCCTAATCGGGGGAGGGTTGCTTTTACTACCCTGCATTGCAGTGCAGGGATCTGATCGGCACGGGCTTTTGTGGGGCACACTCTGCTCTGACACGGTTTCCCTGTCGGCGTGCGAGTCGCGATTACTTAATACTGAGGCGTTCAAGAATGCGACCGCCGATTTCATATCTGTTAATGGCTTTCACTGGGCGAGGAACACTGCCGAGAGAAAAGGCAGCGTTTTCCTTTGTTGCATAAGCTCGTCTGTGCTGAGGCTGGAAAAAATGACGGTGATTGCTGTCACACTGTTCTCAAATCCGCTTCCTTCTGTAGCAATTGCTGAGTGGCCACCTTATCGAGGTGTATTTCTGAGGGGTGGGACGGTTCGCTTGTGTGCCTACAGTGATTTGTGTGAGCCTTTAAAGGGGCACAGCTGTGCTTTTCAACTTGTTAGGCTCAAAGTGGAGAAATCTGGGCTTCAAGGGGCCGAGCGGACGAGATCTTGCCCTTAGGGCAGAATATAGAAAGTAGACGTAGCATGAGATGGCTTTTTTTCTGTCCTATTTACTGTTGTTCACTTCAAGAATAAATCAATAATTTGATAATAAACTGATGAGGATTTTTCTGGATTTGCTACGTTAACGATGCCTCTGGGCTCTGCAAAAGACATTCTCGTTAGTAGACACTCCGTAATTAATGAGTTGATAAATTAAAGACTCATTCATGTCAGTTCACCTTAAGTTTAACTTTATGGCTCATTGTGTGGAAAAATGCTTTATTTTATCACTTTAAATGGCTTCATTTTGTTTGTTTTGACTAAAAATGCTTTCATCTAAACAGTGAATATAGAAATTCATAGAAAAATTGTCCTTTTACATAATTGTCGATATTTAATTACTTGTTTGAGAATATAAGGCATTCTTCACATTCCTGGGATTGGGCGGAAGAAAGGGTTTTCAGCTGTTCCAGTCAGCAGTCTCTTAATATGCTATAAAAGAGTAATAAAACCAGAAACACGAGGTTCAGGAAAGACTCGGAAATCTTAACGGCGATCATTGTGCACAGACATTCCTTCTAGCAGGTGATAAGGTGGTAGATGTGGTGGATTTTCAATTTAATACCTCGTAAACCTCATTTGCCTTCTCTGGGATTCCACCTGGGAGCGGCCCTGTAAGGCTGAATCAGCATGGGTGGCGCTGCTTTTTGTTTGTGATATATTGCAAACTGGTGGCACATTCGTCCCTGTTTTAAGTGTTGAACATTTCGGGTGCACCTCTTAGACACGATGCGTTCACTGCCAACCCCCTGCGTGCCCTGTCCTGTCTCTTCAATGTGCAATGTGCACATTCTCATTTAGCAAACAATAGTGCAAAAGTCTTGAGCCACCCTTCATTTCTTGATATTTTACTTCCAAGGAGCCAGACTTTCCTGTCAGTGTTCTTGAACAATAGTTCTGAAGGTATTCAAACTTTTTCTTTGGGCAATATGTTTTATTTTTATTTTTTTGTTTTTGCACTCATTTTTAATTCAGTTCTTGTACCTGACAATCTTTATTTTTCTTTCTAACTCCAACAAATAACTTTTTTTTTTTTCAATTTCTTTAGCAAATCTGCCAAAAAATGGCATAGTTTGACGGGAATTAAATAATATTTTTGCACCAGCAAAATGATTTCTAAAGAACTATTAGCTGAAAACTTGGCATATCTAAGGATGTTAAACATTTTGGGGAAGCTGGACAAGTGGAGGACAAATGAAGTGACAGGCTTAAAAACTGTCTACAGCACATGAACCCAAAGTCCTTTATTTAAGAAATAGAATAAAAATCCAGCAAAGACCTGGCACAGGGCCTGAGAGATGCATCTGGCCCTTCAATCGATCCATCTACTGCTCACCAAAGCCTCATCAGAAATGGTCACTGATCACTGTTTGGAAGAGCGGTTTTTAAGAAGCCATTCTTAAGGGAAACTGTGAGGAACGATATACCGAACACACTGCCAAGAAAAACACAATCAGTGGAAGACAGTCGGTCCTGGATTGGCCTGTCCAGATTCTAGACCTCAACATTTTTTAAGCAGTGTTAGATCATCATCACCAAGGAATGAAACAAAAGGAAACCAAAGTCCAAAGAAGACCTTTGAATGTCCTCCAGGAAACCTGGAGAACTATTAATGACGACTACTTAAAGAAATTACAAGCAAGCTTTGCTAAGAGAGTGCAGACTGCTGAAAAGTAAGGGTGGTCATACCAAATGCTGACTTTCAAGCTTGTAAGAGTTTCAAGCTTGTATGCTTACACATTTCAGTGAATCCCGGCATCTTTTTCCCGTTTTCCTAACAGAATATAAAGAAATAAGGAGTGGCGTAAGACTCTTGCACAGCACTGTGCAGTGACCTCCTACAAACTTCAGCTTCTTGGGAATCAGATCTTCTCGTCTATCAGAATGATAGAATGATTACTGCAAAATTGATCTGTGTGTTCTGATTCTGTACTGGTAAAAATGGACATAAATAAGGATTTTAAACATGTCTGATATGCAGGCATGAAATTTAAAAAAAAACAAAAGATCATTTCAGTGTGTATGCTCAATGAAGCCCAGGATGAATCTATTCTTTATACTACGGTAAATCAACATGGGTGCTACGAATGTGTCCACGTTATCTGCTCTGTAACCACAACCCAGGACAGCACATTACCACATAGATGGATGCAGTCATTGTGCAGATAAATGGCAGAGGTTTCCACTCCTCCAGAAGGGCACCGTGAAATGGGAATTATGTCACCAACATTATTCCTCAGCGCCGGTGTCTGTAACACATTTGCACGCAGGCTCACACAGGCACACTTTGCAGCCGTGCTCGGGAGCCGGTGATTTCCCCGCGGTGTGTCTGGAGTTAAAATGATGTGTTTGCAAGGATGAAGAGGTTTTTAAAATGCAGTGTCATCTTGGGTTTAGATTCAGTTGCAATAGCAATGCTTAAACAAAAGAAGTGCTGCCCACACATCTAAGCTACTGCTGTGGTTTTCCAACCGGGGTTGAAGTAGCTGAGTTCATCTGATGGGGCTGTGGGTAAAAATGTCGAGTACTGCCACAGAAGTAGCACGCTGTGTACACAGTAGTCGGTTACCAAATGTAGCATAACCAGATTTCTTTATATCAAACTAAAAATAGCCCTATTTCTTATTTTTTTTTCCCCTGGCATGAACAAAACCATCAGTGAGTAGTGTGAACCCACCCTCAGAGCAGCTCTGCTAGCAACTTATGAATTTGTATAGCTGCGCCGGAGGAGGAGGAAGCTAATAAATCTTGCAAATTTCTCCAAATGCGTCACCTGACCTGAACTAAAAACAAGAACATCATTATGCTGCTGGAATTAAACACAACTAACATAGCGGAGGGATGATGTCGATGTAGCAGCGATGCATGTAGTAACCCGTGCACCCGCCCTCCTCCATCCTGAAGCCTGGCGCTTGTATGTGAGGTTGTTCTCTGTGAGGATGATTTATCTTTGCTGCAGATCGGTTTCATGCCTCTTCACTGTTGCTGTGTAATACGAGAGCTGGGAAAGACACAGCTGTTTCCTGTTATCAACATTTTTTTTAATCTTCTACAGGAATTTATTATGCAATCTTCTGGGTCTCTGTTTGCTTGCTGTGAATTTAGTACACTCAAAATGTAGACGTGCACATATGGACTGTGGTAAAAAGCAGCAGTGGTTATAGAGCACGGTGCTGATGAGAGTTGAAGGAGATCAGAACCTGCACATCACGATTCTGTGTGAGTCGGACAGAGATGGAGGCGGTTAGGGAGGGAGGGTGAATTCGAGGGGCAACCCCCCTTTCTAGACGAGGGATTCCTTTACTGCAGTGATCAGCAGTACTCCCCCCATCCCTCCCCTCTCGTGCTCCTCTCACTCATAGCTTTTCTCTTTCCGTCTCCCTCCCTCCCTCGTCTTGCTTCTCTTTCTTACCGCCATCCCTGCCAAACATACACACTCCACAGTCACGTTTCGGGTGGGGAGGGACTGTCTGCTGCAGGGTACAGTATATGCAGCACATGGTCAGAAATGCAAGCGCGCTTCTGACTCGCACGTTTTTACTCCAGCCTCCATTTATCTCCATCGCTCCCCCGCCACCCCTCCATTTATCCTCAAATTCATTCTCCCCGTCTCTCCACACCTCTTTCCCCCTCTCTCGCGGCCCGTCTGCCCATCTCCTCAGCCCGTTTTTCTTTGTCTCTCCCCCTCTCCCTTCGCCGTGTGTGACATTGATTCCAAGGTTGCTGTGCTGTTGACTGCTGCTACGCTGTTAAATATTGCAGGCAGCGTTTCAGTGGCTGCGTGCCGAGGGGAGTGGAGGCGCGGGAGCTTTGCTCAGTCGCTGCAACTGCAACTACCGCTGACAAACAGGCTGGTGAACAGACGGGTTGGACACACACACACACACACACACACACACGGCCACCTGCAAGCACACAGAGGTATATCCACGCATACATGTCACTCCACAGATCGACGTGCACGTGTGCCCGTGCCATATTTGCATATGTTTGCGATGGCGCTTTGTGCCAGCGGGTGCGTGGGCTGGTGATGACGCTGTTGTGGGTATCTCCGTGAAATCTTCCTGGCTTTCGAATAGCTGAAGTTAATGAATGAGCAAAGCCGTGCTGGAGTGCTCTCTGCAGACTGTGCAGTTATTCCAGATGAGCCAAAAGCCCTTTCTCAGCATGTCATCTGATCAGAAACCTAATCACTGTTTGGGCTCTACTTGGTGCTTGGCAATTGGTATTCTCATTTAGGACACACACACACACACACACACACACACACACACACACACACACACACACACACACACACACACACACACACACACACACACACACACACAGGAGGTGCTGCAGTGCTGGCATTTACTCTCACACCTTCTCCATCCTTTATCCAGATCAACATCATTCTGTGCATTTGATTGATTGGCAGTCGCAGTCACTGATTGACAGCAAGCCTGGGTTTGAGTTTCTGTGTCTCAGTTTGGTGGTCGGATTACAGTCAGCTTCCTTTGAAGAAGCCCAACTGCTCACAGAATTATTTTTATATACGAGTTTATTTTCTGTCAGTCACAGGAAACCTTTTGACACAGGCCATCTGTGTCAAACATGAACAACAGTGTAAAGCTTTGTAAATACTTAAAGAATCTGTGGGAAAGCCTTATTGCAGACAGACCTGGGATAATTGTGTTGCTGACTAATAATAAAATCAGGCTTTATTATCCGGACCGCTGACTTCTTTTTGCTGCCGTCTTGCTTTTGTCCAGGATTAAAAATGATGTTGGTAAACGGAGCATGTTTATCTCGGCTGTACAGAATTAGAAAGGATCTGTTTGCAGTGAAAGTATACGCACACAGATGCACAGATACACGTCTCCTGTGAGATATCTTTTCACTCTGTGACTATCAGTGCAGTTGAGAGAGCTTTGAAGCTCTGCTGTTGTGGTTTGGATCAGTAAGGGTCAGAGAGTGTGGGTGTATCGTAGATCTGATGTTACAACGGTTGTACACAGATTAAGCGCATCAGTACATTGTATACTTGTACACACTGTATACAATTATATGCAACCCTAAAAGTTGCACAGATCTGGGCCCCAGATGTCAGGGACAGTGCAGAAAACTGAGCATTTTTGTGGTACAGTCACAATTGGTTTATCCAGAAGTTATGAGTCCCCAGAGGTGTTTTTTTTTTTTTTTTTTTTTTCCTGATGTCTCATCTTCATCTGTTCATTTCTTGTTTTTGTTTTTTAAGAATGAGAAGAGCATGGCTGGATGATGTCCCGCCAGTAATTTGAAACATATGAACACTCAGAAGTATTTTTGTGACAAGAAAGCCGCAGTTAAATCGGTTAATTCATCCTACTCGGGCGTGGCTCTTGTCTGCAAATGGGAGCATTTCTTGAAAATGGGAAAGCGGTCCCTGTTGTGTAACACAACACTCTCGGAAATAAACAATTAGAGAAGTAAGTGGCATTGATTAGGGCAGTTTCATATTGCTGGGTGCTGCACGCTGATCTACAGCAGCAGCAGCAGCAGCAGCTGTGGTTGGGTGAAAGAAGCATGCCAGGTGAGAACAAACAGTGAAAAGGCAAAAAGTAATGAGTTTGGTCCACTTTCTCCTCTTGTCTGCAGGTTTGGAGGGGCGCCCCCTCATGGCACGGCCAGAGACTGTTGTGTTCCTCTGCAGCTCCAGAGGGTAAGTATTCCCTTCCTACTGCATCGTTAACCTGACACGCTCACCAGCAAAAATCCAGATGCAGCACTCGTAGCTGTGTGAGAGGTTTCCCTTCCTTTTTTTCTTTTTTTTCAAAAAAGGAGAAAACCCCAAACAACAATGCGAGAAATTCTGCATCAATCGGAGAGTAGAGGCTCATTTGGAGTTAACAGGCAGAAGTCATTAATGTGGAATCAGTCTCGGGGTAGCATCTGCTTGTCTGTGTGAGAGGCGGGAGTGATGGAGAGTGTGAACAGAGGGTGGAAGAGAAAGGGAGCAGCACTGCAGAACAGGCTGAATTCATTTAAAAGCGTGCCTTAATAGCTGTAGGATTGTAGTAAAGATAGACACGGGGTCCTTGTGCTTTTAACAATGCTCCTGCGATGACAGGATAAACGAGGACAAAGGGAACGTGTGCGGCAGAGGGGGGCACTCGGGGCAATGTTTCAAAGTATCACTGTAATGACGAAACGGTCTTAAAATGAAACGTCTGAACCTTTAGTGTCTTTTAAACGTGACACCTGGAAAAGAAGCCCGGCTGGCGCTGCCTGTGCCAGCTGAGCGTCCTTCATTTCTTGGTGTGGACCTGGGCAGATATCTGCTGATTCACTGCAGTGGGCCTGTGCAGGAGGCGGAGGTTTTTGGGTGCAGCAGCAACAAGGAGGCTCGGATCATATCTCTTATGGGCTCGCAGCCCCCTGCCTTGATTCATGTGTCTGTCTTTAGAGGCCACTCAGCATAATAATGGTATAAGCTGCACAGGCTCATTACAACGGTAGTTTGGTTATGGACCAATAGAGCCATATTACAGGCTTATATTAGCAGAGAGTGCCAGTGAGCCGAGTGTGGGCTCAGCTGTTTGGGACAAAAGTGATGGAAGAAAAAAGCAGGGTGTACAGATGGCACCGAAAACGCACAGAATCCTAAACTTGAACTCAGTCCCAGGTACACTAAGTGATTCCATCTTTTTCTCGGCTATGAAAAGTTAAAAAATGAATGAAAGAATGAATAAACTACGGTGTTTACCTCGAGGCCTTTTAATTCAGCCTCACCACACGCGCATGATTTAGAAGTCTTTCAGGCTTTTATGTGGGAATAAGAAACATCAATAGTTGGCTTCAAAGAATCATCGGCAGTCCTGTGAGGAACAGGTTCGCAATGTTAAGGCTGTATCGATTCTCCAGAACAGATGGCCTGAATAGGGCTTATTTTGGCAAACCGCAGCGAGCAGTGTATGTCTTTTAGTAGCTACTAGTCCTGTGTTGATTACTGACAAATAGTAGATGTGCTAAACCAAAAATTAGGTACTGAGAGTAATAAGAACTTTTTGACAGCAATGCCATTATCTATTGTGCATAGACTCAATTATTAATGCAGCTCTCAGTACAACTATTTTACTATCTTATTAAAAAAAGATTTTCATTGACATGCCGTCATTGTTGATGGTTACACCCAAGCTTGGATGCGTGCATTTACAATAACTTGGAAATGATCGTTAATTTGAACCAGTTATCGAATAACCACAGTTCCAAAGGAGTTGGGACACAGATGCAAATCTCATGAAACCATATTTTTATTCACAATACGTCATAGAAACATATCAAATGTCTTGAAAAAATTTCGAATGGGAGCAACAAAACCCTGGAAAGGTAAGTAGTACTAAAAAAAAACAACTGGAGGAGCATTCTTCAGCTAATTAGCAACAGGTCAGTAACATGATTGGGCATAAAAAGAGCATCTCAGAGAGGCTGAGTTTCTCAGAAGAGGTTAATGAGTCCTTAAAAAAACTGCACCTACAAATTTCAGAATAATTTTCCTCAGCGTGAAATTGCGATATCTCATCATCTGCAGTATATAATATCATGCAGAGATTCATCCTGCATCTCTGATGGTATGTGGGAGTTAGTGCTTGCACATCTGGAAATGCACCACGAATGCTCAAAGGTATACACAGGTTTTAGAGGAGCATGTGCTCCAATCCGGGGAAGTTGTTGTTTAATTCAGCAAGATGATGCTAAACTGCACACATACTGTAAATCATTGCATTCTGTATGTACTTCCATTTTACTCAGCATCCTAATTTTTTTGGCATTGAGGTTGTGCAAGACTACTGCTTTTGTGACGTTCGACCCGTCCCTGTTTTCTTACTCGCGACCCCTACAGAGGTGACGGTGGTGTATCAGAACGGGCTGCCGGTGATCTCAGTCAGTTTGCCGTCCAGACGAGAGCGCTGCCAGTTCACCCTCAAGCCTCTCAGCGACTGTGTGGGAGTTTTCCTCCAACAGCTCCAGGCAGAGGACAGAGGCATCGACCGGGTCGCCATCTACTCCATGGGTATGCTCACACACACAAGTGAACAAAACCTCATAACCTTTAGTTCCAGTACCTTTTTGTTGCGTAAGCCCTCTCTTATTTCCTCCCCGTTTCTCTTTCTCTTCAGATGGGGCGAGGGTTGCCTCCTCCACAGGAATAGACATCCTGCTGCTGGATGATTTCAAGCTCGTTATTAACGACACCACACACCTCGTGCGGCCACCGAGGAGAGGTGAGAACTGGCGAAGCCTCTGCTGTTCATTGTTAGGCAGATTTCAATCATGGCGTGTAACACTGCGACTGTGGGTGTGGCAAGTGTTTTGGGGGTTGCAGTGATCATGGTGATAGGTGCTTTAGCATAATAAGAAGCACAACCACTGAAGCCTGAAATTCTTGTCTGAATTCTGCCTTAGGGGGGCGTCACCAATAAGAGGAAGTCAGGATTTTATTGCCAGCATGTGGGAAGCCTGTTTATTTATTTGCATTTGTGTGTTTAACTTCAGAGCTGTTGCCCCACGAGGAGGCGGAAAAGTTGAACGATGTCAAGTTTCTGGTGCAGCAGCTCTATACCACGCTGCGCATCGACGAGCACCAACTTAGCAAAGAGCGTGAGCTAATTGGACGACTGGAGGACCTGAACTCACAACTCCGCCCCCTAGAGAAGGTCTAACTCTCTTAACGTGTTTTGGAGTGCTGTAATATTGAAATTTGTGCTGCTACAAGACGATTAATCGTCACCACAACATCAGGGAACTTGAAATTAAGTGACCTGCATGCTTTTATTTAATTTTTTCATGGGAGACAAGAAGCTGTTATGTAACTAGTATAGCATATCACCCCAGTCACAATTCACACGACGTGGCTAATATAACTAAAATGTTGTTATTCAGATGTTACTTGTGTACTGAAGGGAATTACTGACCTAATGGAAAGTAGTTTTATGTGCTCCGCTTGTGAACGCATGTGCGGTTTCTGTATTATCTCCTGTGCAGGTGAAGGAGGAGCTGAATAAGAAGGCAGAGCGACGCACCACTTGGGTGTTGTGGGGTGGCATGGCGTATATGGCAACCCAGTTTGGTATCTTGGCCAGGCTAACCTGGTGGGAGTACTCCTGGGATATCATGGAGCCGGTCACCTACTTCATCACTTACGGCACTGCAATGGCCATGTATGCCTACTTCGTTCTAACACGTCAGGTAAGACCACAGTCTTCAAACTTGGATAAAGATGTAAAGGCCTTAACAAGGTGTAAACATGAAAGCTGTCACATGATCTAAGCATCCATGTTTGAAGATTCATACTGGTGGAAAACCAGGAGAAATCTGTTTAGCAACCTAATAATGGTTTGAATGCTGCAAAGCAGTGGATTAAATCTGAGAACCTGTATCATGAGAGTGAAGGCATGAAGCGAATGGAGTGCCTTGGATGTGTTTCTCTTTTTTCTCGATCTATGGAAATGCCATCCAAAGACAAAGTCAAACAGATGTAATATGCATTCAGGCAGTGTTCCTGTTAAATATTTTTACATTCTGATAACCACTGAAGTCACTTATAATAGAAAAAAGTTCAGCTTTGATAGAACCTAATCAAATATGTGGATTTACTCCTTTTCCCTGCTGATTTGTTTTGTTAATTAACAATCGTGCACTGTTGCCTGACAAAAAGCATGGAAATAGAATAGATCTATTCATATTATCGTATTGAAAGCCTTTTTTCTAGTCTCCACACTTGTGTTTTTGGTGCTTTCGCTGTACCAAAAAGTGTGACTCATTGTAGGCCAGTTATGCCGAAAATCTGTTAAGAACCACCCAGGAAATCATCACACTTGGGAAATTTAATGGATTTTAAAAAAACGTTTTAAAGCCTGGTGACATCGTCGCCCTTCAGGAATGTGTTCAGCGTTTATACAATTACCATAAATTTTTAAATCCAAGGACATGGAGCCAATTTGATGTTGGCTTTCTCACTCCTATAGAAATGAGTAGATGGAAGGTTTCTGATAAACTGGGTCCTCTTACACACAGCTCTGACTGCGTGTCTCTGTAACCTGCAGGAGTACGTTTATCCCGACGCCAGAGACAGGCAGTATCTGCTGTTCTTCCACAAGGGGGTGAAAAGGACACGCTTCGACATTGAGAAGTACAACAAGCTGAAGGATGATATCGCTGAGGTATAGTTGCTCGGTTGAAAGCTGGGTGTTTTGTAATGTAAAACCAGCGCTGCAGTCGCACTGGGGATTCACGCATTTTGCAGTTCAGCTCTCGGATTTGTTGTGCCAGTGGATACATGCGGATTTGTACCACCCCGCCACATTTTATTTATTAATTTGAATTTTCACTTCCCTCATCTTCCTCTCTCACTTTACATCCTCTTCAGGTGGAGTTAGATCTGAAGCGTCTACGGGACCCGCTCCAGCTCCAGCTCCCGATTCAGCAGCTCACCGACAGCAAAAATTGATGGGAAGAGTGACCTCCCCCTCGCTCAGCTCCTGCAACCCACTTTTTTCCTCTTCTCTTCTGCTGTCCTACTCCCTCCTCCCTCTTTCCCATCCATTCCTCTTAGAGTCCCCCATCCCTGCATCCCTCCCGCACCCGATAATCCCATCCCTTTATTCTCTGACGGAGGTTTTTTTCTCTTTTTTTTTCCTTTTCTTTTTTGGGTTCTTCTTTTTCTTTTTCTTTTCCCGACTGGAACCTCTAGTCGGAATTGCAAGCAAAAACTGCTAAAAGGCGAAAAAAACAGGATGGTGAGAACATCAAGAACTGAAAACGTCTCACAGCTGATGGATGCTGGGGATGATGGAAAAGGAAGATGATGACGATGGCATTAAATTGGCCACAATGGATATGCCTCAAGTCTCCAGAGGGACAGCCGGCAGGTAACTCCAGGGATGAAACGGGAATTACTACACCTGTAGAACACTCCGCAACAAGGAACACGCAGCGGGGGCAGCTGTGTGTGTGTCTGTGTGTGTTGGCAGGACTTTCAGGCTACCTTGGGACACTGACCTTGGCTGCCCTGCGGGTTACCACGGCGACGCAGTCCTTCTATCTCTAGTGGTCAAACTGTCGACACACACGCCTCCTCTTGGACGGGGCAGGCTGCGAGGACACGTTTACAAGAAATCCCGACCGCAGTCACACCATCGGGAAGACCTTCGTTTTTCCTGTGGCCGACTCCTGCTGCCTCTCCCTCTCGGAGCCGCGCCTCCTCCAGGCGACGGACAGCTGTCACAGATTGACCTTCGTCAGGAGTCCGTCTCCACTCGCAGGATGCAGGATTGAAAACGCCTCATATCCTCTTCCTGTTTTAACGCCCTGTAGCGGCCCAGCCTGCGCAAGTATGACAGTACTACCGACAACAACATCACTGTGTGTTCTTTTATTCCAAAAAAACGAAAAAACAAAAAGAAAAAAAAATGATAAAAATATTTTGGCACTTTTTATTTTGAAAGCCATAGTATATTTGTTATGGAAAAATATGAATATATATGTATACAATCAAATAAACCAGATGACCAGAGGCTAGTTTTTTCAGTGGGGGGAGGAGCTCTCATACAACAAACCTCTTTTTTTTTTTAATTTTTTTTTACATCAAACAGCTCATCTTACACCCTCTAAAGATCTCCTGCCATGAAGGAAGCCCACTAACAGTCCAACGCACACTTAGTCGCATACGCACACACACAAAAAGCATCGCCCTATATGCAGTACATACATAAAGCTACCAGTTTTTATGCATTTTCATGGCAAATGCACACTGTATATGCCACAGTAACAGCATTCAAGGTGGATGTAAGGCTCGTTTGCATGGCTGCCAAGGGGATTGGGGGGAATCCAAATACAAGGGTGCTGTTTGACTTCTTTAATTATCTGAATGCAGCAATTGCTGTAGAAACGCTTAACATAACGGCAAGGTTGAAATCTTTACCGATCATTGCCTCAGACAAACTTACAAGCATGGTAATACACTTGATGAACTGGCTTCTACAAAAACTTCCTTAATAGCTAGAGGTTTTTAGTAAACTCCCTGCAGCTTAGTAACCATTGTCTTGCCCTCTTGTGTTTTTTTTTTTTTTTCTTTCTCTTACCAAATGAAATCACAAAATAAAAGCTCAATCCAACAACAAAACAAGTGTCATGGCATTGAAGTCATAGAGGTTTTCTCATTCAGAAACAAATCCAGAGTGTTCTCCTCCCACTGCTGCTGTAATGCCCCTCCCTCCCTGCTCCCTTGATGGCAAGGCGGGGTAGACTGCATGCTGTGGTATGCCCTCAGTAGAAATCTGTGAATGTGTAGGAGCATTATTGCAATTTTGTACTTAATTGGACACCTTTCTTTTGCACATTTACTAAAGAGTCATCCACATCAAGCTGAAGTCTTATTCAGAGGTTGTACAAGCCATATATTTATGTTGTCCATTTTTATTTAGGGGGGATGGTCATGGAATAAACCTTTGCCAGGTTCACATATAAATTTATGTTCAGGCCGAGGATTAGTGGCCTTTTCTTCCCCCCATAATCATCTCTATAGCTTCTCAAAGCCAGTTATCTTCACTTCTGCAGAGGGGAGGCACACGTGGACTTCAGCTCCAGATCATCCTGTGCCTGTGTGTGAACAGTTGGCAAAATCCTACTGATGAGATGCTTGTGTTAAAATACAGATTTTATATTAAAATGCATGATTTTAGGGTCAAATCAAAGGTTAGACCTGCAGATCTCAAGGCAGGATTTTTAGTCGAAACTGTTAGAGTGTGTGTGTGTGTGTGTGTGTGTGTGTGTGTGTGTGTGTGTGTGTGTGTGTGTGTGTGTGTGTGTGTTTTACCTCCCAGGGAAAAGGTGCCTTTTGGATCATTAATTATTTAAACTTTTTTGACAATGTAGCAATTTGGTGAACGGCAACATGATACATGATAGGAAAAACTATAAGAAGAGAAAGTTAATCTCTTTTTTTTTTCCACAAAGAAGGGTTAAATTTCACTCTGTGGAAGTGGAAATCAATTTTTTGCTGTGTGTGTGTCTGTGTACATGAGTGTTTGTTTGAACCTGCATGTCTAGTGCACAGAGAGCAAAAGTGCACATCACCATATTCATGAGTCCTTTGCTCCTAATTGCCGCTTGTCAATAGCGCTAAAAATCAATTTGGCCCTCATCCCGTTTTACGGCCGTCATCAGCTTTAAATTTGTCTGTCCTGAACACACACACACACACACACACACACACACACACACACACACACACACACACACACAAAGAGAAAATGGTGTTTCCTTGGAGATGTTCTGCAGAAGGTGAGAGTCCTCCCCTCTGCTGTTTCTACACAACAACTCCCTCCATCATCATCGTCACAGCCTCCTTTTTCTTTTTTCATGCCATCCACCGTTTATTGCCTTTTTTTAAAAACTTTTTTTTAAAACAATATATCAAATATAGGGAAACTTTATTCTAAAGAGGGTGTTGCATGAATGTATGTTTACATGGGAAATATGTTTAAAAAAATAAATAAAAAAAAGATGATTTATCAAAATAACTGCAAAGATAATTTAAGAACGTTGTTTGTAGAGATTCCTAGTTATAAAGGGCAGCGGGCGGGGTTGCGTCTTTAGAATCTGCCCTGCCAAATCTGATTTAAATCCAGGCCAACCAAATGCTCAAAGCCCATCTTCACCTTGTTTACTCCCTTAAATCCCTTCCCTCAGCTCCCCAATAAATGGAAAAAAAACCACCTATAAAAGAGGTTTTATGACCTCTCGTCTTGGAGTCCAAAGTAAAAGTGGCAGGTGTATTCTCTTAGCTTATTGGGGGCTATCTCCGGTTCGTATCCCTCCTGTTATTCTTTTTCATCAACCCCCCGGCCTTTTTTCTTCTCCAAAGTCACATTATTACAATGTTTTGAATTTGTTATGTTCTGAATTTCTTGTTTTGTTTCTTTGTTGCGTGGGTGTGAGCACTTACAATAAGATTCGTTTAAAATGCCTGAAGAATGAAGCAGATTATTGGGTTGAAAATGATCTCGTACTTCATTCTGACCTCTTATTTACTTTTTCTTTTCTCCTGTTGACATGATGCTGTAATGTTGGCAAAAAAAACAAACAAAAGAAAAAAAGGAAAGAAAATGTAAAATCCTGTATCATTTATGAAATATGTATAAAAGAGAAATGTAATTCAATTATCAATAAAATCCTTATCCAGTTTTTGGAACCAGTGGTCCGGTTAAAATTTGTGATTAATGTGTAACGCTGCCGATGTTTACAAGAAGCTTTCCAAGGTCTCGATGACTTCCCCAGACTTTCCTTGGCCTTCAGCCCTTCCTGCACAGGACATCCTATGAGATAGATCTGAGAATCAACACACTCTTGTTTTTATTTTTGGTGCTTTTTCAATCTTGTTTTGATCATTAGAGCAGAAAGGGAATCATTTCCCTTGAATAACCCGAGAAAAGCCATGAGCCATATCGCTGTGTGGTTACACTTGGGTGCATCACTCCTTTAAGCTAAATGCTAATGACAGCAGAAAAACACACTCACAGTGACCAATGTGAGTGTGAGTTCAGTTGTTGACATTTGACATATAACTTCCTGTCTGCTCACAAGTAAAATACAGCTAAGGTCATGGTCTCAATAGTTTTGCAAAACATCTTGATAAAAAAAAAAAAATCATCCAAATGAATCATTAGAGCTGTCACAATTGTCTTGAGAGCAAACTAAATGTGATCTCTAATCTTCATGACCCTTCTGGTTAGTACCTAGCTGCTCATTTAGTTAAAAATCCAACAGGTCAATCTCAGCTAAAGGATCATAAATGGGATTTAGTGTCAGGAACTGGATCCGGCAGTGCAGCTTTAACAAAACTGACCAACTCACAGAGGTGTGTGGTTCCTTATCATCATCTTCTGCTTATTCGTTTTAGAGTCGTAGGGTAAGAGGGAGGGTACGCCCTCGACGAGTCACCAATCTGCTCATCTGCATCCATGGATGGAGTTCATCCATTCATCATCAGTAACTCAGCTTGCTTCATCCATCCTACGGTGAATTTAGAATCGCCAGTTAACCTAACGTCATGCATGTCTTTGGACTGTGGGAAGAAGCCAATGTACCTTGAAAGAATTACACAAACGGGGAGAAAATTCAAACTCAACATAGAAATCCCAGCCTGGAGTTGAACCCTGGACCTTCTTGCTGTGAAATGACCATGCTAACCACCATCATGTCACCCTCTTTAACACCATAATATTAAAAATCAAGCCTAAAAGAAAGCATTGATCCTTAAGGCAAAGGCAATCCTTTTAAGCAAAGTCATGAAGAAGTCAAACTATAGTAACTTATTCAGATTATGACTCAGTTGTCCACATATAAGCCTAAAAATCTGGCCTTTAAATAGGAAAAATTAAGAGCATTACATAAAGGAGCAAATAAGGTTTTATAATACATATAAACATATAATTTATGAAACTCCTGCACTGTTGTAAAATACAATGCTGATTCAGTTTATTTGTTCCCCAGAGACTTGCAGCCAGGAGGGCTAACGACGTCCTACTTACAGAGCTAAGTGTTCTGACTCATTTCTTCTAACTACCTCATGGATTAATGTCTCCACTGACTTAATTACATAATGAGACACAAAAACTGCAAGCCTCAGGTTGGCTTCTGCAGGTTTTAAATGAAAAGGGCAGAGCTGTAGATACTTTTTTGGCCTCCGCTGGCGGCCTGAAAAACCTACAAGCACACGTCGACTCTGCTGGATCAGTTTGTCCTCATCAAAGGTCTCGCTGCGCTAAAATTTGAGTGTGCAAACCTCGCCGTCACCACCTTGAAGTGAAAGATGCTTCAGCGCGACGCTAAGCAGTTTAATCAGATCGGTTAAACCGAGATTAGATCATCACTCGTTTTTTCAACGAGCTTTAAATCAGGAAGAAAGGAAGGACAGACGTGTCTCAAGCTCCAGTCAGAAAACATGTGTTGGATATTTTAAAGGCATGTGCGGTGTAAAAATAGTTTTCTGATGGAAACAATGGGAGGATGGTCCTGTTACTGGATTTGGGGAGCAGAAGGTCAGGGATTCAAGGTGAGAGAGGGACATGACAATGTGACAAAGATAAGAGGTGACTATTAAAAACAGACTTCCTCAAAAAGATGAATCAGAAGTGCCGCACATACACAAACACACTCAGGCCTGAGCTTGGATCTTCTAACCAACAGCGAGAAAGCAGATCATGATTTTTTTGGTAATTACCGGTCTGGCGCTGGAGATTCTTGCAGTTGCAGGTGTAGGTAAGTGGATTATGCAATTTTCTATACTTACGTCCAAAATAAGCAGGTATGTCTACTATAAAAACGTTTTTACTGTGATTAAAAGCAACGTGAAATTTAATGGTCAAGCTGCCAAAAGCATTACTGTAGTTTTTACATAAATCTAAAGAAAAGCTCAGATAAGTGCAGTTTTTGGGTACTATTTTCCGCTGTGGATTTATACACATTTAATGCTCTGGTGAGTTTTTAAGCAGATTAGCAGTGTTACTGGAAAACCAGGCACAGAGCAATAAACGATGTCGGGCTTTGGCCACACAAGAAGTTGTTAGAGTGATCAGGTCATTCTTGTTTTGTCCACATTAATAAAACATCACTAGCTGTAACCTTTAACAAAAAAAAAAACAAGTGATATGAAAGAGAGTAAGTTTGTGCACTGTTGCTCTTCATCTTCATTTGTACAGACAAGATCAGGTCAGACATGGCTCCATATTCTCCCCAAAGCCTTATTAAGTTATTCATGCCCCATCTGGAAGATTTAATGCTCCCATTAGCATACATCCGCATGAGTCAGCTATGTCCTTTGCCCCTTCTGTGCTGTTGGAGCCGGGCACATTTGGTCAGTCGTACGTCTCTCAGAAATGGCCATTAATGCTGTCAGAAGACTCAGACTGCGGATTGATCTGTCTGCTTTTACTTGAGCAGCGTGGTGACAAGATGTACTGTCCATTAGTTGGCGGAGGCCTATATAGTCACAAAATTAGACAAATAGCACAGTCTGCACTGTACTGTATGTGTTTGCCTTCACGTCTCTGGTGAGCTTCGTTCTGTCAGGTGTCACACACAAAGCACTTCCATGATCTGTCTGCTTATTCAGCCCTGCGAATACTGTCTGTTAAACCCTTCTTTTCCTCTCATTGCCCACTCCCTCATGCTGTCACCTTTTGTTTTATGTCTGCCCCTTAATTACACTGTTAAAAAGGGCATGAAGAAGGGAAATACTATTGATCGTTTTCCTGCACTTTGTTTATTCTCCCTGTTCAGTCGCTCTCTCTTGATTCTGCTGGCAGTAGTGAAAAGAGTCACTACTGACAGAACTCATTGGCTAAAGAGGCCTTTGAGGACAGCTTGTTGGCTTTTAGTCCAATTAAGGTGTTTCCATCTATCTGGCCAATCCAAAGCTTTCATGGTAACAAATGGTCAAGTGGGCAAAGTACCTAATGGTGTTAACTTGAATTCAAATATACAATAGAGCGTGCACCAAAGCCTCTTTCTGAGCCTTTATATGAAAAACTTCTTTCTCAATGATTCATCATTTACAGTTTAAATGATTTATATTAAACACATTTATCTCACTTTTTAAGGATCTAATCATGTGGTGCTTATTTTCTCCCTTCCCACCACCCCGCCTCAGTCTTGGACCCCTGCTCTGCGTACATCAGCTTGAACGAACCGTGGAGGAACACAGACTACCACATCAACCAGTCATCCGGCGTGCCCCTGTGTGACAGCCACGTCTCCGGTGAATGGTATCGCTTCACAGGCATGGCCGGGGATGCCATGCCCACCTTCTGCATCTCTGAGAATCAGTGTGGCACACACGCCCCCATTTGGCTCAATGGCAGCCACCCAAAGCTCCATGAGGGCATCATCACCCTGCCTGTCTGCGCCAGCTTCAGCAACAACTGCTGCCAGTGGAACGCCAGCGTGGATGTGAAGGCCTGTCCTGGAGGATACTTTGTGTACCGCCTGCCAAGGCCGTCAGTCTGCTTCCACGTGTACTGTGGCCGTGAGTGAGCACGTCGGATGTGACATCTGTTGGTTCGTGAGATGCTTTTTTCAGTAGCCTGACTTTGTGGTTTTTGTGTGTTGCAAAGATTTCTACGATATTTGCGATGAGGCCGACTGCACGGGTCCCACGTGTCCGCAGTCTGACTGCCGCTGCGCCCCTGGAAATGTCCTGGGACCAGACGGACAAACATGCCTGGGTGAGACATGCAGAGAGGGAGGAAGTGGAGGAGACAGATAAGTTGTGCAACAGACAGAGATAAGCGAGGGAACACGGAAGACAGATAGGCTGGAAACGTTTCGTGGAAAACAACAAGAAAAATCAATCCAGCTGGATTTGCAGTCGGTTCACCCAACTGTTTTATTTTCTAATTAAGCTGTTCCTATGTTATTCCTCATTTACTCAACGTAATATTCAGTGGCAAGTAGGGTGACGATTGCTGCTCTATGTATTTATATCACCTATGGCACGATCATTTGTACAAGACATTCATTCACAAAGAGATTGGTATACCAAGGTATAAAGTATACAAATATAAATATATTAATATTTAAGTCTTATCTTGTGTGTTGGTTCACTCATATCCCCAAATCGTTCAACTGGTAATTTTTCTCTTAACTATTTTCACTGTTCATTACTTATTTTTAATGAGCCTATCACAACGTCTTTAGAATATTAACATTAAAATAAAGCTTATTTTATTTTAAGGAGCAGAGCCTGATTTAAAAAAGCAACAGAAGCAATCAAACATTTTAAAATACTGATTTATGGTATACGCTCAAGGTGAGCATCTGCAGGTGTACGTGTGTGTGTGTGTTTGTGTGTGTGGCATACTGGGGCTTAATGATGGTTGACAGGCATGCTAGGGCAGCCTGGCCAGTTTGAAATTTACCATAATCTCATTATTCATCCATCTACCAAATCTGCCAGTCCTCACCTCAGTAATTACTTTCTCATTTCTTCATTCTGGCTCACTCTTTCTTCACTCTCTTGCACTCTCACTTTTGTTTCACCGCACACTTTTATTTCATCCATCATTATTTCTTTACTGGGCCTCTCAGGATTATAAATGCAGGTTTAAAGTCCTTTAAAGTTGATGTATCATTCCTAAGTGGATGGCCTTAAGGTGATACACTCCACTCTACCCATCTGCTGCTCAGTTATTTAAAACGAAACTCATCTGATATTAATATCTGAACCTGTGTGTGTGTGTGCTCAGATGTGAACGAATGCGATCAGGTCAACGGTGGCTGTGCAGAGGTATGCGTGAACACCAAAGGCTCTTGGCGCTGTGAGTGCGGACGAGGCCGTGTGCTGGATGAGGATGGACGCACCTGTAGAGGTACAAGCACAGGCGTGCATTTATGTGTATTTGTTGTACAGAGATGAGTAAACTGGACACACACACACACCTCCAAATACTCTCCTGTTCTCTGTGTTGAAGAGATAGCAGGCTGTCATGTTAACAATGGAGGCTGCAGTCATGGCTGCTCCGCTCTGCTGGACTCCTATCAGTGCCACTGTCCCAGAGGGCTGGAGCTGGGAGAGGACAAGCGCACGTGTCAAGGTGTGTGAGTGAGAAAAAAAAGGTAGATATCAGTGATAGGTAATCAATCGGGCAAAAAAAGAAGCAGACGTGAAGATACATGTTTGGATTTATCTCATCTGATTTTTCAGCAGAGATATGAGGTGAGTGCATTTCTTCAGGTTTATTATTACTGTTGTCAGGGACGACCTATAATCATATTTGAAGAGAATAACATGATTGGCCTTTTCTAGAGAGCCTTTTTTGAGAATCAAGAAAAATTGTCTGTCTGTTTGTTTGTTTTTTTTGTCATTTATGAAAGAAGACTCCAAAGAAAAAAACATTTTTATTATGGTTTATTGAGCAGATTAAGTTTTTGATTAACAGTTCACTAGATAATAATAAAAAAAAAATGTTCTTTTAAGTCAGAATGCAAAAACATTCACCTATAAACATTATTTTATTCTTGATTTATTTCTCAGTGATCAAGCACTAATGTTGTCAAAAGAGTACAAACAAAATCAAGGCTTTTGGATTTAAATCCCTTGAACAACAGTTTGCGAAAACATAAAAGGAATGATGCTGATATTCACAGTGGGGGAGCTGGAGCCAGCAATACTTTGTTTATGGAAATAAGATGTAATTGCCAAAACTGACAATTTGTTTCTTTTCCTTGCGCAACACATAAAAAACAACAGCACGGCATCACATGTTCAGAAATTTCCAGCAAGAAAGTGATAAATCAGTAGAAACTGCTAAGAAAAGTTAAGCGGCCACTAGTGGTAGAATGAAGCAGTGTCTTGGGGCGGCTGTGGCTCAGGAGATAGAGCTGGTCGTCTACGTATTGGAAGGTCAGTAGTTCGATGGCTCATCCTGGCTCCTGTAGTTGCTCCTTGTTTTTCTGCTGACAGAACTCGGCAGCTTGCTTTTACTGGTTTCTGTATCATTACTTCTCGCCACAGGGCATCATACTGTGTGATGTGGCATATGTTGTTGTATAATAATCACACAACTGTGAGATCATTTTAAGCAGCTTTTTGTTGTTTTATCCATGTAATAGTTGGCGATTTCTGTTTTATAGTGTTATAAAGAATCGGTGATATCTTTGACTCCCCCCTCTGCAGTTCCTGTCCAGTGTGATTCCAGCTCTATTACAGTATCAGTTCCTAAGGACCTTGTAGGCGGCCTGGAGCTCTTTCTCTCCAACTCATCTTGTCGGGGTGTCTCCAATGGCACACACATCAACCTCAACTTCAGCCTCAAGACATGTGGCACAGTAGTTGAGGTCAGAGGAACTGGGGTGGAATTTTTGATAGAATGTGCCCTGGGTTAAATATGTAAGCCGAAGGCTTTGAAAAATGAGCAGTGCACTTTAATATGGGTTGCTCAAGCTTGTTACTAACTGAAAAACCCATTAATGTAATATAAATGTTCGCTCTCAGGTGACAGCTAATAAGATTGTAGGGACCAACCTGGTGACAGGTCTCCCAAGGAGCAGCCCAGGAAGCAGCGGGGACTTAATAGTACGCACCGGCAAGTTGGTGCTCCCAGTTACCTGTGAGTTCCCCAGGGAATATCAGGTTTCAGACGGATACCAGGCAAGCCAGCGCAACTCAGCCCTAGAGCTGGAGGGCCACAGTGAGGGGGTCTTCACTTTCTCCTTAGAGCTTTTTAAGGATGCCCAGTTTTCAGAGGCCTACCGCACCCCACCCCAGCTCCGCCTGCATGACTCCCTCTTCTTTGGGGTTGAGCCTAAGGAGAGAGTGGATGGTCTCTCTTCCCTGGTGGAGAGCTGCTTTGCTACACCGGGGCCCAAAGCTGACCAGGCCCTCAAGTACTACCTCATCAGAGATGGGTGAGTGTAGGTTTCATGTTATTTCATTTCATATATAATGTATATATTTATGTGCCTTATTTGCTTCTTCAATTAAATCACCGTCTGTTTTGCAGCCCTCTACTGGCCAAAGATATAATGCAATAATCTACTTTAAATTAAAAATTGTCTTTACATTTGCAGGCGACAGATAGACAGATAGATGTCTGAAGAAATAATCAAAACAATCAGTCTGGTGTAAATAGCCACGCAAACAGATTTTACTTTATTTATTTATCAGAAAAGACGTTTCTGCCTTGCTAACAATAGAAGTGCATTGAGTTCCAGTTATTGTAGTAAATGTCATCAGTATGAGATCCCACTGCTGTGTCTTATAAAGGTCTTCTTGGCATCAAGTGCTCAACAGTTATCAAACCGGAAATCACTCTTTCAGATGAAAAATGTCACTCTGTCTTGTACTCTGACTAGTTCAGAAAAAAATACAACACATAGTTTTGGGTAGAAAAATGGAAACAAAATTTTTAAAATGTATGAAACACGCTTTTTTCCAGTGAATGCAGAGTTTTCCTCTGCAGACACAATAGGTCATCACTAAATCTATATTCATGTTTGCCAACAAATGCGGCAGGCTTTCAGGACCTTGAAGCATCTAATCTCTTAATGAAGTGCCTTGTTAGAAACATTTATGGATCTCTTTTTACTGCATTAAGATGCATGTGTGACTCTAGTTTCTCTCTTTGGCTTCCTACGCAGATGTATTGCTGATGAAACAATGACACAGTACTCGTCAAAGGACCAGCTCTCTAAGCACTACCAGGTCCCCGTCTTCAAGTTCATTGGCAAGGACAACCGAGTGAGTAAAAGGAGCATGCTGGGAGCCAGCTGGCGAATGTGTGTGGGCTTATGCCTGCATAGCTCTATACTGCAAAGACTGTATTAATAGACCATGTGAATTAGCAGAATCCTTTACACTGTGAAGGCAGTCTCAAAATATCAAAACAAGCTTGCTTCCTCTGTTTACAGCAAGTGTTCCTGCACTGCCAGGTGCTAGTGTGCCGGGCAGGAGACTCCCGCTGTGCTCAGCGCTGTCGGGGACGCGTCCGACGGGAGGTTCAGACGGATGAACCTCAGGAGCAGCACGCATTGAGCGCAGGCCCCATCATTATCCTGCCTTAATCATGGCAATTATACAATGCTATCAACACAAACATCAACAAAAAAGCCATGAAATTAAACAATCAGCACAGTTGCATTTAAACTGAAGTGAACACTTTATGGTTTTTCTCACTTTCTGTCATTCGTACACTATTTGAGTGGCGCTTTTCCAGATTAAACATGCGTAGAGTTTGAGATAATAAAGTCAGCGTGTCAGTGTTTGTGCACGTAATCCTTATGAGCCAAAAGCTCAGATCTTAGACTGTGCTGAACATTCAGTTTCAGACTTATTTTGTACTCTTGTAATTTGTAAGATGTCAAAGAAAGGGATACCCAGCTCTGGCTATAAGAAAACCTCACCCACCTTCTACACCCACCTTTTTTTTTTTTTTTTGAGAAGAAGCCAAGCAGAAAAAAGGTGGTTTAAGGAAAGAGGAGTTAAAACAGCTTGAACTGACAATTGGCACCATGGCCAGTTGTAAGATGAATAAGGATAATTTTGAGCAGCTTTAGTAGAGTCCAAAAATAAAAATATAGAGATGGACATAAGCATGATGGAACCCCTTTAAAAAGGAATCGTCCAGTTCAGTTGATCTGGTAATCCGGAGAGTAAATAAATGTAGACATAGACACAAAGAAGCCAAGCGCACTGTATATATGTGTATACAGTATATCCTCCTTCTGCTGTTATTTATATTGTTGGAGATAACTTTCATTCTCATTAACACATCATAACAAGTTTGCGTCTGTTGGACTTGCAGCACATTATGCTGACCTTAAAGTGAATGGCATTTCGATTAAAAAGCGAGAAAGGCGCCACACATCACTCATAACAGCTACAACATGAGAGATGATTTTCTGGGTCACACTTTCAGGCATTTCCCAGGCTTGATTACAGCTTAGAGACTTATGGAAGTGGTTTATTTCTCACCCCATCTCCAACTTAAAAACCCCCCCACCCCATCTAAAACATCTATAAGATGCGTTCTGACTCATTTGCTTGGTGTAATCGATGAGGAGCACGCCACACATTACAGTGTGCTGGGAAAGAAATATCAGAACCCCGCGTCTGGAAATTATGCATAAGCTTCATCACTCCGACAATTAATCTGGAGTTAATCGTGTCAGTTTAGCTGCAATTAGTCTTTAATGTATTCATAAAAATAACAAATAACTGGCAAATAACTTACATCAAGCATTAACATAGTAGGCATTAGATTTACATGACACTGACTTAAGGTTTGAGCAGCTTGACAAATTTAAGATAGCAGCACACAAGGAGCCTTGAGCACCACAGTAATTATCTGGTGTCTTTCTGTCTAGAGGAAATTAATCCGGTGACAGTATCCTTTCTATCTTCCCGTCACACACTTTGTTTGGAGTCATCAAGTAATTTATGGTAATGGAGTCATAGAGTCAATTGGCCTAAAATGAGGAGCATGGCGAATGAATATGCACGAACAATTGTGAATAAATCCAAAGAAATTGTTCACTTAAATTCCTCTTTTATGTCTTTTTCAATCTCTGGCCTCTGAATCTTGAGAGGGCTCTTGTGAGGCATCTCGTCTATGAAGGAAAAAAAAAAGAAGCCTATAAATGCACGCTATGTGTGTGAAAATATGACTCTGTTAGTTGTCTTCAAAAGCACACAGATAATGTCCATAGTGTTCTGTGTCACAGTTCATCCCTCTCCTCTCCCTCGCAGACACACGCTGCCCTCTGGCTGTTCATGTAAGGTCTGCAACCAAGAGTCCAAACTGTGTTGTAGAGAGCGTCTGCCATCGATTCACAGGCTAGGAGAAAAAAAATATGAGAGAGGGGGGACGCTGATTAATTTATTTTTTCTTCTTTGACAACTTGTGGCTATGCACAGGCAGGAAGAGGGGAAAGTTAAATATCTCACCTTGCACTTTCGAAACAAACCCCAGACTCTTCTTAAGGTCAGAGCAGATGCCATGCAGGCACGAGCGAAACCTGGAGTCACAGTCGTACTTGCTCGTACCGCAGTTTTCGTAGCACATGTCAAGCTGGTTGCAGCACTTTGTCATAGCAGGGATCCCCAGGTCAAGCTGTCAGAGATAGATTGTGTCAGCACAGTCTGCTCAAACCGAACATGTGGCTTTTACAGCCATTAAGGTTGTTAATGATATTGCTTTGAAAGCTGTTGGTGCTATGAACAGGCAACCTACAGCAGCATTCACCTGGAATCCCACCAGAGAGGTGCTGCAGCCATTGGGCTCTGAGAGCTGGAAGCCAGGTCGAGGTTGAGGAAGTTCTCCTGAGAAAACATGGAAGCTTCATTTAGGTCTTGAACTTGACTGCGTTAGCAAACAAATTTCATGAGTTGCTCCTGTTCATCCTCAGGTGTGTATCATTTCACAGATAAGATATACCTTCTGTTTGAGAACATGTATATGGATGATTGAGACGAGGGAAAGCTAAACTCCTACTGATAAACAGATGCATTCAGGTTTCGGTATAAGAAGCCTGAGGCCCAGGCATGTTATCTTGGATCAATAAAGAAGTACTTTAGCTCTGATAGCAGTGGAATCGGATCTAAAAGTTGAACTAACCAAAAAATATCTAGCTAAGGAAGCATATTGGAAGTGGAAAACACAGTAATCATTTGAAAATCTGCTGAGGGTCAGAAACATTTTTTGGGGGGAAGCTAAAAACAACAATGTGTAAAAACTCTTCTCAAAATCCCTTAAAGACCGGTGAACTTGAACAGAGAATTTTAAGATGGATTCTTACCATATCTTCTGCAGCGGTACTCACAAACACCATTGTGTCCACCGACCAGTTCCACCAGGGAGTCGAAGTATCCGTGCGCAGTCTGGAAACTATTTCTAATAGAGTTGAAGCCCCAGCTGCTGTCTTCTTGTTCCTGTGGTGTTTTCTGGGACTTGTTTGTCTGAACTGGTCTGATCTCATTCGCCTCTTCCCCAGAAGAAGGTTGTTCCAGGCTCTTAGCTTCTTTAGTAAAAGCTTTCAGAGCAGGGCTATCTCCAGGAGGCCCATCACTGCCTGGCACTGATTCTTTGACTGTAGCACCTTCTGCTACCACCTGGACATCTTCTTCATGTTTGTCACCTGATTGGCTACCCTTCACACCTATTTCACGCAGCGGTTTGTCACCAAAAACGCTGTTACCTGCGTTTGCCTCAGCTGAAGATGAATCATCTACTTCAACAGCAGTGACACCTTCTTTGGCTACGTCTACAGAGGCATCTTCGGCAGCAACAACTGAATCAGCAGCAGAGTCTCCGTCCTCCTTTGCGTCAGTCTGGTAGTAGCCTAAAGTGGCACACGTCCCTGTGGACAGGCAGAGGAGGAGCAGGACAACAGTCCGAAGCAGCATGGTGTCGAAGTGGCAACAATCCAAGCAGAAGTGAGCCGTCAGTAACAGGATGGGAAGAGCTTAGACTGTGAGGGACAAAAACACACTTTGCCCCGACTGACTCTGTCATCCAGAGCGAAGACTTTGACCTCTGATTAGATTCCGGCAGACAGCAAAGCATTCCCTCATGTCAGGGGCAAAGGTCACCCTCTATCAATCCAAAGAAAAGCTTCAATGATTACACTAATTCTCTGTGATTATTTATCAAATGAGTACTGTCATCAAGGCTTTCTGCACACAGTTATAATTGGATTTCTTTTTCTTTTTTGTTAAGCCATGTGGAACTTGAACCTAGAGGAAAATCTCTTTAGGATTCCCGTTAACGCAACATATTTAATACCCCGTTAAAGGAAATACAGCATTAAATAGAAATCCTATCCATGCTGACATTTCTCAAGACATTACAAACCCCTAGACTATCTTCACTGTTTTTGATAAAGGTTACACACAGACATTTCAGCCCTGAATAAGAACAGAGGCAAACTACTGTTAATGTGACATAAGAGAGTGGAAGCATAACAGCATGAACGTTTATGTTATGTTATGATTTCAAGAGTAAAAAAGTTCCACGGCTCAGCTGGAACATCACTATGTGAAGAATACTAAGCAAATCTTTTCAGTTACACAGTAAAAGCAATATGGGAATTTTGCTTTAGTGCAAACGTCTTAATTTCCTGCTGACACAATTTTCTCAAAAGTCTCTGCTGCCCTCTAGTGTTTGAAGAGTAGGTTGCTCCCAGTTATTCCATTACTTTATGTTTATATTTTAGATGGATGCTACACTGCTAGTTTATTTATGCAACGCATGACTAACTCTTATACACTCACATAGCATTATATATACAGTATACGTGTTATGTTATTGTATCTTATTTAACACTTAAGCTTTAAAAATTACTGCTAGACTAAAGCATCAGTAAATATAACAAAACAATACTCATAAGGAGGATTTTAAATATCACTGTGTTAATATTTTTGTACTTTTTCTTAGGATGCAGGATTGGAGTGAAGCATTTTAAAATGGTGTCATTGTTTGCTTTCTGATACTAGTAGTTTGTTTACCCACAGTAGCATTTGCAGCACGCTACAGCTGGGAACAAATATTTTCTAACTAATAACGCTGCACTGTTTTGTTGTCGACAGTTCCCAGATGTGATCTGATTAACATCTCTGATTATGAGTCAGCTATATCGACAGCATGGTGCATGATGAGGATGAGTGTAGTTGAACTAAGTCTGTTAAAGAACAAAAAAAAAAATCTGCATTTTGCTTGAGTCAGAGCTCAGGCCTTAACAGAATACAGGTAGAATGAAATGACCACAAGGTGAAGGTTACTGCCAAAAACGAGGTTCAACTATTAACCAAATCTGAGAGTTCACTTAATTTTGTCACACAGCACAGTGAATGTATTATAGGTCTATTCAATAACACAATAACACACGAAAGATTTGTTTCTAAGTTATTAACTTTAGCGCGCTATTATTTTCCATACTTGAAACTGGGGCGACCAGATGATTTTTTTTAACAAGTTCATGCACACAAACACTTCTGCCACCGCCTTATGGCAACTGGTGAAGCCATTCACTCTGCTTGTAGATCTTGGTGTATTTCATCCCACAAAATCCTGTGGTAAAACACAGCATAGCAAGAAGAAGTAAGTAAAAATGGTCACAAACTAATCAAGTGCCACATATACACTGTTCCACATACCGTCTTATGGCCTTGCTTGCTTTCTCCTTGTTCAGCACTGCGCTGATGTTGTTTTCAAGATCCTTAAAAGACAGCACATCTGACTCTCACATAGTAAACATACATTTGAAATATCTAATACCTGCAATTAAAAATATAAACAAACAAACAAAAAACATGCTAAAAAAGACCACCCTCTCATACCTTGCTAATGACCCTTAGATGCTCATTTGAGGCTATCAGCTTCAATATTTCAGTCTGGAAACAAACAGGCAAAAAGCACATTTCTTGCTTAACTCTTAACTTTGCTCAGTGTGATTTACAAGTTGAGCTATGCCTTTATAAGCCAGTGTGAAATGAGCACCTGTTGGTCTCTGATATGTCCTTTAGTAGCTGTGGTTGTAACAGTGGACACCAACTTCTCTTCTAGCTCTTCCTCCAGCTGTTTGATTTCCTTCCAAACATTCATTACTTGAAGCCTCTTGAACTGGATGCTGTCAGAATAGCCAGAGACACTCATAGTATCCTGCAGCCCTGACCGACATGTATCTGTTCAAACACAGATGAGGTGAACATGAATGCAATGCATAGAGAACTGATCAAAATTGATGCCTACTCATCATGGGCATGAATGCCATGGTAACTTTGGACTTAATTTCTTTGAATTGTTGTTTACAGATGGGAGATGCTTTACAATTCCACCAGGGTGGCGTGATTGTAAAGCATACATCTTTAATGACTTAAAAAAAACCCAACAAGAATTTGGTGCAGAAGTTTGGATTTTCTCTAATCTACACAGGGTCAAAAGCACACATACAGACTCAAAAATTTACAAACATTCACTTAAATCTTTTAATATGTGGTGCTAAAAGTTCTACAATGTCTTTTAACTTGACAAGGTCCATTAACTTCTTGCTAGTGATGATTGACTACAACTGGTAATTTCTCTTTGCCAGCATAGAAAAAATCCTTTGACAGTAGTCAATGGATTGACCAACACTGAGAACAATGAGAAAAAGCACAAGTAATGCAGATGTGGCACCATGTTGTCAAAGTCTGAAAGAAGAGCCAAACTGTCACCCTCAGATGGGAAGAAATTAGGATGTTCAGAGACAACCAAACAACTGCCAAGACTAAAGCTTGTCATACACTGGGAAATGCTGGAATAGCGTCATTACTATGGACTAAGAGGGTGCTCAACAAGAAAGAAGCCTTTGCACCAAAATGAAGTTCTTCATTCTTGACTAAAATGTGCAGCGGTCTACATGAACAAGTCAAAAATCTTCCGAAGAAAAGTTTTATGGTCAGAGAAAGCAAAGATTGAGCTATTTGGCCATGGTGACAAGAGGTATGTTCGGAGGAGTAAAGGAGGCTTTCAAAGCTAAAAACACGTATCAGCTGCCAAGCATGGTGGCGGTAGGATCTGGCTCTGGGGCTGATTTACTGCCAGGGGTACTGACACATTAAACAAAGTGGAAGGAATCCAAATTCTTCAACTTCACCTCAAATCAACAGCTAGATGACTGAAACTTGTAGACAACTGGGTGTTCCAACAGGACAATGATCTCAAAGACACATAAAAACTGGTTTTGGAGTGGATAAAGCAGGTTAACATTAAAACATTCTGGAACGGCATTCCCAAAACGCTGACCTCAACCTAATTAAAATTATGGTCTAAAAGCTTCATTCATTAAAAGGTCTGAATTACTATGACATTCATAACGATAGTGATCATAACTGCATATGAAGACATCCCTGCTGGGATTAGAAAATGACCACTGACACTACAACGTTGTTTGTTATGACTGTTGGCACCAAAAAGTGATTATTTGTTCACTCTTAAAGACCACAGATATATCTAAAACTTAGCATGCTGCATAGCAAATTAACTGTTAACTAACGATAAGGTACAAAAAATATATTAAGGTAGTCTTAAGACTTACTTTTCTTGTAACTGTCCTTCGGGTGCATGGCAGCTGAAATGTTCTGTAACTCATTTTGGACCCTGAGGTTTGAAAGGACAAACACACTTCAACTAAAGAGAATGTACATAAGTACAAGCCTGCTGTTGATACTTTTGTTTTGTGGTACCGTTTCTTCTCCTCTAGAGCTCTTCTAGCCTCATGCTCCAGCCTGCAAACCTCCTTTTCAGCATCGTCCAACTTGGTTTCGCTTACTTTGAGTGAAGTATTCGGTAACTGAAGCAAGAACAAAACATTAGGACCTAAATTATTTTCCAAAAAAGCAAAAGATGCTTGAGATTAATGCTGCTAGTAGCTTGGCTACTGCTGAAGAACTAAAGGTTTTATCCTTCTCTGTGGGAAGTTTAAATATTTACTGTTTAAACCTTGCTTAGAAATACGTGTAGGCTTTTTTTTTTTTTAAAGAAACATTAACTGTAGACAAGGGACTGAAAATACCCACAAAATCAAATAACGAACTCTGTGACAAGCGGCATCTTTGACTCTTTGAACTGTGAGGAAATCTACGAATATCAGCACTGTTGTTTTCCTTTTTTATGTAAAACAATTTCCATTCTTTAAAGGCAAAATGAGCATGAGAATGTATTGTATAGGAACACTATGAATGAATGTCTTTGACACAAAAATGTCTGAATATCACAGTCATTTCTCAGGTTATATCTTCAGTATGTGTGTCTTTGGGCAGTGTTCCTTACCAGGCTGCGTGGTGAGGACTGCAAACTCATCAGGTGGTTGACGTATAAATCATATTCTGTCTGGAAGAGAAAAGAAAGCTTTATTACAGACTGAGAATTATGTTGATTTAAAAAAATGTCCTTGTAGAAAATCCTTCAGAAAAAGATTTTACAAATTGTATGCACTGCAGCTTACTACCATGTTTAATAATAACAAAAAAAGGATTTCAGCTGCATGAAAAGTAAAATTGTGCACTTTGCAAACTGCAGCATGGGAAGTCTTTTTACTGACAGTCTAAGCAAAACTATCATGTGCAAAAGAAACTTGAGGCATTCGTTATGAATGAGCAGTAATGGAACCATCGCCCTCTGATGACCTCCTCTCTGATGCATCGCGACCAGGTTCCGGTGGCTGCTCTACTTGTACTTGCTACTCCAGGGACTCACTCTCTCTTGGCTCTAATACATCTGTCGGTACATGCTAAAAATGAGCTGGTGGGTACAGAGGAAATGGAAAAACCTTAATTTCCCTCAGGATGCGTCCAAACACTGGCGAGTCTTCACATACATCATCAAAGACGTCACTGAACACCGCAAGGCGGTCTCTGCTGGGCCAGCTCTGCGCAGACAACTTAATCAACCCCTGCGCACAAGACCACACACACAATATTAGCAGGTTAAAAGTGTGTTAGAGTGTATGCATGTTGAAGTCTGTGCATGTCTTTACCCTGTGTTCAGAGAGCACTTTAGGTTTACTATATCATGCAAAATGCAAAAAAAGAAAGAAAAAAGGAATTACAGACAGTTTATTGATGTCATGGTTTTTGTCACAATCCTCACCTCTTGCAGTTTCCTCGCATGCATTTCAGCAACATTTTTTACAGCCCAGAGGTCCGGTTTGGCCATGACTTGCCAGCCAAAGCATTTTTTCTTCTCTTGCTGGTTTTGGTTGTTCAGGCCGTCCTGGTCAGAACGGCTCAATGTGAAATGATGATTTACCCCCAGATCAGATGGAGATTTATTTTTTTTCTGAGAACAAGCTTTCTGCTGGACAGGCAAAGTCCTTGAGGGACGGTAAACTATCTGAGATAGACTTATATGTTCTCTTCTTTCAGGATGTGATGTATGATCTTGTGTGTACCCCAAGACTCTAGGCTCTACTAAAGCTGTGCCAGAAGTGAGCTCAGGGGGGAACTCTTTCATTTCATTCTTTTTTGCCTTTGTCTGTATCTGCTGGAGAGATAGTGGGTTTCGACTTTCTTCTTGGCTCTGAGACATCCTCCAAAAAACCGACTTTGTCTCCTCTTGAGGCTGACTCTGGTTCAGGCTGCGAGGCCCCAGATGACCCGAGGAGTAGGCCAGGATATCAGCCTTCTGCCCGGCTTCAGCCGCCAGCAGCAGTCTGTGGATATCACTCCCATAGCGCCCAGGCTTTGGCTTCACACTGCTGGACATGGCTGTGAAGGCCAACTTATTGTTGTATAGTTGTTTTAAAGACATACGAGTAATAATATCTAATTATCTCAAGAGGTGTACAATTTCTTAAAATATTAAAAACATTCGTTATTCTTTCTGGTGAATAGAAATGCACCCTAAAAAGGAATTTTCTCTCAAACGAAATCAAAATGACTTAAATTTTATGGTAAATCCAGACACTGCACAAATAATTCAAAGAGAGTTTACGCTTATAGCAAAACTACTAGTGCCTCATATTCACGTGATTAATTTATTTACTAAAGACCGTGCTGCAGGATAACAGAATAAAATAAACTCTCATTAATGACCTCACCTGTTAGCTAACTGTAATTTGGACAGGCTCGGGACAGAAAACAAACTTTCTTCATGGCCGCAGCAGTCTGTGCTTCACTCGGTTGCCAAGGTGATCGAAGTGCGTAATGTTTGTGCTGCGTTCAGTGTCCCGATAATAATCGTACCCGTGAGCTTTCAGGCGCTAGTCCTCACCTGGACCTGACGAAGAAAACAGCTGGAGTGAGATTGTAGAGTACTCTATGCGTTAAGTAAGTTTGTGTTCATAGATATCTAAACATTAACGCAATTATGAGATCAGCTTACTTATATTCAAAGAAGGAAACTATTAAAAACATTTACATCTATAAAAAAAATCGTTTCATTATTTGATAAGAACTCCAGTGCTCTTCAATAAATACTACATATTTTCCTGCACAGAACGAAAAATTAATACAAATCTTTGTGAACTGGGGAAATGTTGTTACTTGTAAAAACTTTATTCAAACTCTTCTCTTCATCTTCACCCGGTTCTTTGTAATAAGTGGGTTATTATGTGCATTAAACACAGGGTCCTGAGGGAGTAGGAGAAAAACAGTGAAACATGGACTCAGGGTTCAAGTCACCAGAATACACAGATGGCAAAATTGAACATGAATAAAAAACTGTAATGTATTTTATTGTACATTAATATGGTTGTGTTGCAACAACGTTTTGCATTCATTTGCATTCTTGTTTTGTCCACTACCTCAACATGTAAAATGTTATCATTAGAGGTTTATTTAATGACTATTCACATATGAAATGCCACAGTCCATCTCTAGTCTGAGCAATGACTTAATTTAAGTAATTTAAGTTCCCTTAGTCAAAATGTAAATTTAAATTGATCATCTCTGTGGGAAGAATGCAGTCAGATTAAATATTGTTCATATTGTTTAGTGAGAATTTGTAAAGAAATGTTTTTTAATAGTCAGTAGGCAATGGCGCCAAAAAGATACTACATAATTATATGAAAAAATATGAAAGTAAGACAGAATTGTACAGTGAGTCATCTTTTTGTCTTTTTACTCCATCAATCCAAATGTGCTTAAACTTTCCCTCCCTCCATAGCACCAGCTGCCAACTGTTTAACACAGTGATGGACCTGTAGTTTTGGGCAGCCATCTTGTAGAAATTCGATTGTTAACATGAATGATAACGGCAGCGGATGAGGCTTTATTACAAAACTAGTTCAGTCAGCTGCAAACCTTTGTCGTGCAAGGACAATAACACAACTATACACACTCCCAGAATTCCAAGAGGAGATCTCAGGAACTCATCTTCTTAAAAGAAAAATTTATGACATTCAGATTTTGCCGACTTTCGTATTCTTTTACTACATTTGTTTGACCAGCTCAAAGGGCAAAAGTGATATTACAGAGTGAATTAAATACAGTAATTATTACAGAGTTACCATAAAGTGTTGATACTGAAATGCTATAGATGCTATAAATGATAAACACTCTACTTTTCAGTTTATTTATAGCTGCAAACAAGAGGCCATTTCACAAATTTCCTGAAATTTCTAATAACTCAAAAGTATTAAAAAGTATTCTTTTCTTTTTTCTTTTTTTTTTTTAGAACAATTAAAAAGTAGGGTGATGCTACTGACCATTCAGGGGTGATGCATTGTTACTGATCATTGAAACAGGATGCATTAACAGTGAGACCCCCCACCCGGCCCAAGAAAGAAAGGTATGTAGGTAATGAATGAACTGGCACAAAGGTGTATTTTCAGGTATTTATTAAAAGTCATTTGGGCTACTGCTCTTACATGTACAGTTAAGACATTCCTCAGTTATTCTTGGTAACAGTAACATGTCTAGACTGTTTAATTTATCTTAATGTTTACTTTGTACAAAACAAAAAAAGGCCAACATTATTTTTCTTTGTATAAAAAATATAAGTTAATTTAAATTTAACTCTAATTAAGAAAATAACAATAGTAATAATAGCAATAATAATAATAATAATAATAATAATAATGATAAGCTAAACATAGTGCAGACAATAGGATATAACTGGTGCTGAAAAGTAGAAGGGACAGTGCAGTGACTTTATCATGTTGTCAGGTGGGGTTGGAGTGGGGAAAAGACAAAGCTTTCTTTCATGCTCGTGCTCTCTCTCTGTGTCTCTCACATACACACACACACATGCGCACACACACACACACTCACACACACAGTCAGAAAGTGCGCGACTGCCATTCAGAGTAGCACCATCAGAGCATACATCTCAGTCTGTACAAACTAAATCCTAGATTGTACACAGTATACACCTATATGCAAAAAGTTTGAATATAAAGTTCGGTTTAGGTGCATGCTAATTGTTGCTCTTGGTTGAAGCTTACTGGAAGCAATTCTGAAAAGTAAGACAGAGTACATGGTGGTAACTGATGGCGCGCTTACCCACGTGCCACCACCGAGCGTCTACAACCAACGAAACATTCATCGAAATGTACATTCACAACACCGGGGGCCGCAGTATCAGTCGCATAACAAATTACTGGAGCAATAGTGTCAGTCTCTGAGGGACACTGTCCACTGGAATGACAGTTTCAGACAAATAAATTTGTCTTTTGGAAGATCTCGGAAACTCATCTGAAAGCGTCCAAATGTGTGTGCGCCCCCCCCAACCCCCAGCATGAAGTTGGAGAATCAGTGTAAAAGAGGATGATTGATTTCCTTCGAGGGAAACTTCAGTCACACACCGGCAAACGGTCAAACTACATTCTTCACTTGCAATCCCAGAGTTGGACATATTTCACTTTAGCTTAACACGTTTGACATTATGGGAAAATATGAAGCAGATGACTGTTTGCCGTTAACTTCAGCCTCTATGAAACTTGCTTATAAAAAAAAAAAGAGAAGATAAAACATCCCAAACTATGCAGTCCACTTCCTACAGTCATTCTTTAGTTAACTTGTTGTGCAAAGTAATTGATGATGTGATAGTGGCTTCAAAAATGAGAGAGGAAATTAAGCAGTATGCAGTCTTGGCTTAATATAAACATCTGGAACGGGAACCTTGCTCATTCCTTTTTCCTGATCTCCGTACTACAAACAGTGACTGCTGATCTGGGGTCAGATCCTGTTAATCCGAAGGATGTTGATGTACTGTGCAGCAGGTTTCTACACGCTTGGGGCTAAAAGGCTGCGGGGTCCACTTCAGGAAACATTGTGACTCTCTTGTGACTGTATTCACAAATGTCGGCATTATGTAACTCATCACAGTTCATTCACGCTTGTAGCATACACTGCAGGGGATTTCTGCCATCTCCTCGCAGAATAGGCTGTATGTCTTTATTCAAGTACTGCAAAGGATTTTTGCTGAAAAAGTAATAAAAAAAATCTAGTGTCCACCTTCTCAATGAGATGGCATTACACCCCTACATCTGCTCCACACATTCCTTCTGTCTCTGGGAATACCTTGCTGAAGTAGTGCGCATACGGCAAACACAGAAGGCAAACAGTACCATTTAAAAAAAAAAAAAAAAAAAAAAAGCCTGAACTGACAACAAGATTTCACATATCCTAGCCTGTGAAAGGTTCAGAATAAGGCCTCTGCAAATACAAGACCATAATGGAATCAGCTCATATGAAGAAAAATAATAAAATAACATAATACAGCCAAAATAAAGCAACCAAGTCTGTTCTACCAAGTGAATTCCCAAGCTGAGTGGACGTAGGGCGATGGATTGAATTCCCTCACCAACAACTGTCTGTCACTCTCTGGGATCGGTGAAACCGTCAGTGTTGACACCTCCGTCACCCGATGAGGTAACTGTGTGTGTGTGTTTTGAAAGTCAAGTCGCCTTTATCTAATCCGTCTCCTGCCAACACAGATTGCGGGTTCATTCCCCTTCAATGGTCTGGGTCAACGGCAGGATTCAGGCTGTGTTCCTTTGGTGAGCAAGCAACCCTCCTTTGTCTGTCAGTTGTCCACCTTAACAGGGCCCGAATCACAAGGCCGGCTGGGCACGATGTCCTCCACCTCTCCCCTTGCTATTTTCTCCCACTGGCCCAGGTTCTCTCTGCAAATACAAACCACCTCGATCAGATGCACAATGGAAAAGATTTCATTTACAAGTGCAGAGGCATGGCTTTGAGTCTGAAATAAGAGAATTAAGAATCACACCAGTACACAAAATTTTCAAATCATGCAAAAATTGCAAAAATTGCAAAACTACAAAACACACACACAAAAAAAGGACGAAGTTGATTTGCAAAACAAAACAGTAGCTACAACAGTGGCCAGGCAACACAATCAGTTCTTGTTGTCATGAAGGTGATCTCTCCCCCATGTGCTGTGATTGACACAAGAGTGCAAAAAAACCAAAACAAAGCAAAACCTTCCCTTTGCTGCTATTCTATTCAATTAGACAGCCTGATGCAGTTTACACGTCTTTGGCAGATCCCACAACACGCAGCAGGGCTCCACAGGGTCTAGGCCTGTTGCCCACCCGGAGCTCGGTGCTGACGTACAGCTGGGGCTTAAGTATTACACTGCTCACTTTGTTTGCATTCCCCACAGATCAAGGACACATTTTATAAAGCAGCAGAAGGGCAGACGAATGTGCAACACAATCCCGTTCAAAAACCAGAAATAACAACTGTAAATACCTTCTTTACACTCTTATCTATTGTGCACGCAGACATGCCCGACGCACAATGTCACACCACACACAGTGACGCACAAAGTTAGCACACTGTAGTCTATATTTATTTTTCATTTAATCCAAATACTTTTTGAAAAAACCTCATAACAAAAGTGGGGTCAAACATTAATAGCAGAACATGATATTTTTTTGTATTTTTCACTGGAATGCTTAAAAACGTGTGCCTGTGCACACACACCTTATCACCTCTGATCTTACTGGATTAGTACTGTATTAAGGACGGCGCATGCATTACTGGTTACCCTTCAAGCTGCTGTCAGCTCATTTATCGATCACAGCAGAGGAGAAATAAGCATGACAATAATGTGTAAAGCAACATTTAGACTTTGGCGTTTTAGACATTTTTCACAAAAACCCCCAAGAATTATTCATTCACTCAATTTCTTTGTCAACTCTAGCTTTGAATAACTTACTTGCAGGCCTTTAGCAGAGGACCTGATGGAGGAAAAAGCTCAGCAAGTGTTGTGTAACATGGAACTGCAACACCATTGTAGAATCCCACCTTTAAAAAAAATGAGAAAGCAAATGTAAAATGGACTTAATAATAGTAAAACATGTAGCATGTGCTAATATTTGTTGGACAAAGACCAAGTTTTTGCATTTTTGTCTTTGTACACCACCACAGAGGATTTTAAATCAAGTGTGACTGAAGTGCAGACACGTTGGAAAACTGTTTCATAAACTTGTATAGGAATAAAATACATTTTTATATGTAATCCTCCATTTTTAGAGGCTCAAAGTTATTTGGAGAAACTAACATCATTTTAAATACAAGGACTGTTTTTAGTGCAGTCTAGGACCCATGGACATCATCAAATGCTGTGTTTCCTCCACTGAAATGCTCTGCCTGGCCAGGCCTGTATTCAGTCTTATCTTCAGGAAACTGAAAAGCATGGTCCATTGGATAGAGATTGCTTACTGACTTACCCACTGAGGGATATCCAGTATCTTTGCCTTGAGAAACTTTTGGGCTGCTTTTGCAGTAATCCTGAGGTCATTAGTCATTTGCACAGTGAAGTGCTAGAAAGTATAGCCTCGTACACTTCACAATTCATCCTGCTTTTTCTATCAGCAGTCACATCATCAATAAACAGTCGCAACCTGGTTCCACTCAGAGCCATACACGCCCATGCTGTGACATATTCTATACCGTGTTTAACTGAAGATTAGGTCTGCTTTGGATCATGAGATTTCTCTCCTTCCTCATATTTTCTGTTCCCATCATTCTGGTGCAAGTTCATCTTGGGAATCTCTTGATTGTAGACTTGAGAGTGTTAATCTTGTTAGATGTTATTAACTTGTTTCTCTAAACCATGGAAATAATTCTGCAATCATGCACTTTAGTTGTCGTTTGTGGTCTTTCATGTTTTTTGGATTTGTTGATCCCTCCAAACTATTTTTTCCTTTTAAGAATGAACCAGATTTTTGATTTGGCTAAATGTTTTTTGTCTTGTTTTGTTTTTTCAGTCTAATGATGGCGTCCCTCGCTTGCAATGACATTTCTTTAGACTTTATATTTCAAATTATAGTGAAAAGCCAAAAAATGCAAATTCAGCTACAGATATTGTGGCCATTAAACTGTTTAGTTTACAGAAGCCGTGAATTTAATGGAGACTGTTCATAAAAATGGTTGTAATTGCTAAATAGTTTTTAGCAAAAGGTTTCGAAAGCCCCTTGAATTAAAGCTTAAAGTCAACACTTCAATCAACTATTTATTGTTTGATTTAAAATCCACTGCTGTGGTGTACAGAAGCAAAACTACAAAAGCATTGATTCAACAGTTCCTATGCTGTTCTTTTAAAATATATTTCCCATCAGAAGGCCGAACATTCATTAAATATTTAAAGCAGTTAAAACGCACGAGTAAATGTCTTGCTCTTACTTGGCCTTGGGGAACCTCGTCCTTCTTGTCTCTGTCCATCATAGGGATCGGCTGGATCCCAATCTTCTTCATCTCATCTCCCTGTGGAGTAACAAAATAACAAGATAACATGGCTTTTATTTTTGCACACTGTGGTTAAGTCTCCTGACCACTAGACAACACGATGTTGTGCCTTACAAATTGTAAGTTGAAGCAGCATTTACGAGCAATAATAGAGGCCAGACTGTTACACTGGAGGCATAATCATGACACTGAAACTGTTTAAAGTCTAACAGTATCCCACTGTACCTCAGCCCAAAACTCAGCATAGATGTCGTTGGCTGTGAGTCGTGTGATTTGCCACTGCTTGGTAACAGAACACAGGTCACATGCTGTCATCATCAGACCAATCACACGGTCCCTGGAGGGGAGCAAAGCCTTGTTATATCCATGCGGGGGGGAAGGACTCAATGTGCTGTTTATGTGCGCCAGGTCTAACATTTCACAGCGTGATACTGATGAGACCTGGTGTGGTCCTGACCTGACCTGTGCCCCAGTGTGAGTCGTAGCCTGACCTGTGGGAATGGTTGTTCAAATCCAGCGCACATGAGGTCAGCATCTCCGACAGCTGCTGGTGGTTGTTGAAGTAGAGGGCGAGGTCTGTGGCGATGATGGCCTTTCGAATGATCTCCAGCACCTGCTCGTACTCGCTGGAAGTCAGGTTGGAGAAAATATTGTGCCCTTCCAGCTATGAGAAACAAAGAGATCAATAAAAAAGCAAAAGCTCCACTTATGAGGCATTCAGCTAGACTACAACATCTTGCAAACATAAGTTCATCACAGGGCTACAGCCCAAACTAGCAGATCCTGCATGTTACAAAAGACACCTTGTAAGACGCTAATCAGAACTAAGTCATATGATCCTTTGAATGCATATGTAACTGACAGTTCGTATAAGGATTCGTTATCTAATATAGTAAAATATTTTTTGTTTGTTCTAAGCTGATGACATTGTTGCAGAACCAGATGGAACATTTTTTATGGGTATTTTTTAAATTGTGATCCTTTTTCTGTTTTGCTGATCAAGTTATTTTCATTTCTTTGTCCAGTGAAGTATACTATTTAGGCTACAGTCACACTAGGGGAAATGGTGCCTGGAAACCGTAGCACGACCCAAATTATTGTAACCACATGCAATGAACTCTTGTTCCCTTTGACCTGCCTCGAAGACAGACACGAAATCTCGCAGTCAGTAGCCATCTTCAAAGTGACTCGTATCCATCAAGAAGTCGATAAAACGGGAATAAGATGGAGTCAGTCTGCTGTCATTCTGCTGTCTTATGAATGGAATCACAGTGGCGATCTCATACAATCTGTTTGGGATAATTTGGCTATTAGCTGTCATCTGGACCGGTTGAGTCCACAGATGTGTCACAGACAAGTTATTGGCGCATACTGACTCCAATTTATTGCAGCGTGTTGGCAATTTGTCCACATTAATAAATTAGGAGGCAATTATTGTTTGCAGTCAGTCCAAAATGGAGCGCAGTTGTTTGCCTCCCACCAGGCAACGTGTGCACTCACCTTGTGATCAAACATAGTTGCCCAGAGGATAAGAGTGTAATGGTAGTTACACTCAAGCTGTGTAATTACCTTTGAAACTGGTTGCAGAATTTGAAACAAATTCGTTGCAATAACTTGGCAACCACTGATCTTTTTTCCTAGTCACTGCGAGGTGCTTTCATATTTTTACTCTAGTGTGACTGAGCCATTGAGTAATAGGTTCATTATTTCCTATTAAACACTCGTGGAAATAAGATTAAGTAGGGTTAACATGTTGATTTTCAAGGTACCCTAAATTCTGTATTGTGGATCTCTACCTGCAAGATAGAAACAGTCTGAGAGAAGTGGTGCTGCTCCATGGTGGAGGTTGAGTACAGAGCAGCCAGTGGATGGTCAAACTTCTGGAGGTAGGCATTGCTATACCCCCGATGGTCCAGATCATGGCAAAGACAGGCTATTAGCAAACCCTTCTTCTGTAAAATGGTGGGCAAATAAAAACACATTTTCTTGAAAGCACACAGTGACAGCAGATGTTGATCTTGTTTCCAGTTATTTTCCTAGCAGACCCAACAAGAAGCAAACCTCTAGCTCTGTGAAGATCCCAGAGGTTTTCTGTAGGATGGCGTACATACAGTGTGCCACCGTCACTGCGTGCTTCCAGTTGTGGTAGGGCACACGGCGGTAGTTCTTCTTTACGGACATGGTGAACCGGCACAGCTTCTCCAGCTCAAAGCTGTATTAAGGGGAAAAAAGGAAAAGAAACTGGTAGTGGATGTTTGTTTATTTACTTTTTATTCCATTTAGTTTCTTGTTGTTTGAGTCGTAGTCTTGTGTAAACAATATTGCTGACGCTACCTGGTCTTTCCACAGGAGTTATGAACCATGTAGATAAAAATGGCAGGCCAGATCTCCTCAAAGGGACTGATGTCAAAGTGGAACCTGGAGGAGGGAGCAAAAGGTTTAAATTAACATGACCAGCAGATCTGGGAAAAGGAGACAACATGCAGATTAAGGGACTTCTGAGATCTGAGAGTTTTAAACTGACAGGTTGACATCTATAGGACACGGTCCTTCTTGCACTGTGTTTGTGTTTGCACTCTTCTTGCAGGGCGACACAGTCCAGGTCTGCGCTGTGTCATTGTGCCTTTCACAGACATGTGGCTGTACACTCATGTCTACTACACTCAAGGTCAAAACATGAGTTCCCTAGAAGGCCGCCAGAGGAGGCACTCACATTTCGATCTCTTTATAAATAGGTGCAGGGAGGTTGAGCTGGGTGAGGGTCTTCCATTCTTCTGATGTGCAGATGCTGTGATAAGACAGTTTCTCCATCGTCACTCTGTAAATGCATTCAGAGTGTCGGATCCTGTGGTACATCTGCAGGGAAATCACAGACCTGGAATAAGTCTTTAAAATGCCAAGTGAGAACTTGAACAGTGCTATACATACCACAGAAATGTTGTTTATACAGGGAGTGCAGAATTATTAGGCAAGTTGTATTTTTGAGGAATAATTTTATTATTGAACAACAACCATGTTCTCAATGAACCCAAAAAACTCATTAATATCAAAGCTGAATGTTCTTGGAAGTAGTTTTTAGTTTTAGCTATTTTAGGGGGATATCTGTGTGTGCAGGTGACTATTACTGTGCATAATTATTAGGCAACTTAACAAAAAACAAATATATACCCATTTCAATTATTTATTTTTACCAGTGAAACCAATATAACATCTCCACATTCACAAATATACATTTCTGACATTCAAAAACAAAACAAAAACAAATCAGCGACCAATATAGCCACCTTTCTTTGCAAGGACACTCAAAAGCCTGCCATCCATGGATTCTGTCAGTGTTTTGATCTGTTCACCATCAACATTGCGTGCAGCAGCAACCACAGCCTCCCAGACACTGTTCAGAGAGGTGTACTGTTTTCCATCCTTGTAAATCTCACATTTGATGATGGACCACAGGTTCTCAATGGGGTTCAGATCAGGTGAACAAGGTGGCCATGTCATTAGTTTTTCCTTCTTTTATACCCTTTCTTGCCAGCCACGCTGTGGAGTACTTGGACGCGTGTGATGGAGCATTGTCCTGCATGAAAATCATGTTTTTCTTGAAGGATGCAGACGTCTTCCTGTACCACTGCTTGAAGAAGGTGTCTTCCAGAAACTGGCAGTAGGACTGGGAGTTGAGCTTGACTCCATCCTCAACCCGAAAAGGCCCCACAAGCTCATCTTTGATGATACCAGCCCAAACCAGTACTCCACCTCCACCTTGCTGGCGTCTGAGTCGGACTGGAGCTCTCTGCCCTTTACCAATCCAGCCACGGGCCCATCCATCTGGCCCATCAAGACTCACTCTCATTTCATCAGTCCATAAAACCTTAGAAAAACCAGTCTTGAGATATTTCTTGGCCCAGTCTTGACGTTTCAGCTTGTGTGTCTTGTTCAGTGGTGGTCGTCTTTCAGCCTTTCTTACCTTGGCCATGTCTCTGAGTATTGCACACCTTGTGCTTTTGGGCACTCCAGTGATGTTGCAGCTCTGAAATATGGCCAAACTGGTGGCAAGTGGCATCTTGGCAGCTGCATGCTTGACTTTTCTCAGTTCATGGGCAGTTATTTTGCGCCTTGGTTTTTCCACACGCTTCTTGCGACCCTGTTGACGATTTTGAATGAAACGCTTGATTGTTCAATGATCACTCTTCAGAAGCTTTGCAATTTTGAGACTGCTGCATCCCTCTGCAAGATATCTCACTATTTTTGACTTTTCTGAGCCTGTCAAGTCCTTCCTTTGACCCATTTTGCCAAAGGAAAGGACGTTGCCTAATAATTATGCACACCTGATATAGGGTGTTGATGTCATTAGACCACACCCCTTCTCATTACAGAGATGCACATCACCTAATATGCTTAATTGGTAGTAGGCTTTCGAGCCTATACAGCTTGGAGTAAGACAACATGCATGAAGAGGATGATATGGACAAAATACTCATTTGCCTAATAATTCTGCACTCCCTGTAATATCAATGTAAAATTCTATCAGTCTCTCCGGTGAAAGTTAAAGTTGTAGTCGTAGTGTATGCCTCCAAATAGCATTTCCACATCTGGTTTGCATCCCTGTCCTCAAGCTAGATGTTAATGTAAAGGCCCCAGGCATCACACCTTCACCCGTAAATCACTTTGAGTCCGAAGCAAGCCAAAGTTAGCTTCCCAGAGACACGAGGCATAAATTACAACTAAACACAAATCCTGTCACTGGACGGATGCAGACCTCGCATCTTAAAATATTAACATCTCGCATCAATTTTAAAAGCAAGTTTGTGACGCTGCTCATGCGTAAGTTTGTCGCAAGCGATGACAGTGAGTCAGGCCCCACAGCGAGGACACGCTCTGACAGACAGGCCACACAATGCAGGCTTTGAGAGTTAGCATGATTCATGAAATGTTTGTGTTACATGTAACGGATAATCACCCGGTGATTATGCATTTTTACAGCACTGCACACTTTAAATAGAAACTGCACTTTATTCGTTTGACTGTGATTTTTGGTTGCCGATGAAGCCGTCACGTCAAAGTTGGAGTTATGTCAAAATAAGATGGTTAAAATTGAGCACTCGTGGCCTGGAGGTACGCCATATATACAATGTTCTTATAATGTATGTAGATTGCAAAGTGTGTGCAGGAAGATATCAAGTCAGTGGGGTATGCATTTGCAGTTAGACAACACCAGTTAGTCTTTTAAGAAGTGTAAGACTAATTTGGTGTACTCACATTTGCACAGTGTAAGGCCAGAGCACAAAAGACAGCAAACATCTTAAAGTTGTTCTCATCTGTTTTAGTGAAGGCACTTCCGCTTAACTTGTTCACCATCTGCACCACACCTATAACGGTCCCCCTGCTCACAATGGGCATGCACAGAATGTTCCGCGTGGTGTAGCCAGTTTTCAAGTCCACCTCTCTGTTCAAAAAGACAGTTATGTTGATTTTGTCAGCTTATCTTGTGACTCATACATTGTAGCATGTTTGTGTTTTAACTGCTTTTGCATACTGAAAGGCTCCATTAAAAGTAGTAGTATCTTAGCGCTGGTCTTATGCATACAACTGAATAAGCAAAAGTAACTGAAGCAGAACTCTTCAGTAGCATTATTTAAGATATTTATTTAATGTAACAGTAAGTAAAAATGGCTTATAGAGCCTGTTTTACCTGTTGAACCGTGGGTCTGCATAGGCATCTGGGATATTTAAGACTTCCCCTGTCCGAGCCACTTGGCCAGCTATTCCCTTGTCTATAGAAAACCTACACACAAAAACAAGGAGAGAGATAATCTGCATTTAAACTCAGTAATAAATCACCAATACGGAAATTAATTTAGGACATTTGCAGTCCAAGTTGTAAACCATTGCAGATTTGAGAACAACAAAAAATCTGTGGCAGTAATAAACGATGTGTTACTGAACATGCCAAAAATAATTAAAATAGCTTTAATTTTTTTATGTGATTTCACTGTGTATTTATTTACTAATTTCTTTTCCTATTTACTGTTTTATTTATTAAAATAAATGTTAAAATAAATGAAAATTTAAATAAGACAAGTATTATGAATTGTAAAAAGATACAGGTATAAAAATGTTATTTAAAAATGAAAAAAATAAATTGGAAAAAAAATATGCAAACAAATACATGCATGTATACATACAAATGAAAAAATAAGCTATATGAATAAATATAGGTATATGAAGTTCAAAACTTAAAGATGAAAATTCAAACAATTCTGCTTTTAACAGAATATGAACTCATTTATGTAATTAATGTTTCTTCTTTATTTTTTTTTTTCCAATTTAGCAGTTTAGATGCTGCAAAATAATACTCTACTATGCCATTGCTATTTTTCTACTGAATATACTTTTTATTACTTTAGCAGATTTTGTCACAGGAGGCCAGTAGAATATTTTAAACGGTGCACTCTGAACATAGGATCAAAAAGTGAGTCACGTCTAAAAATAATAAAATCATCACACTGAGCACACTAAAGCAAAAAAAAAAAAAAAAAGTGTACATACCTAATTTCTTTGGTTTTCCTAAAGACAGGTTTGCCTTCTTTCTCTTCCCCAATGTCGAACAGGTCAGAGTATAGTTCTTTGTTATTGTGATCTACCTGGAAGAGTGCACACCTGTCTGCATTCACCAGGTTTTTTGCATATATCTGTAAAAAACAAAAAAACATCAGGGACAGAATCTTATTAACAACACTGCGGACTGACAAGAACTTGGGAGTTACATCTATCAAAGCAGATAAAACACTGCTGGTTTAAGTGATTCTGGACTGAACAGTTAAATGAGGAGAATTATAAAAAAGCAAAAACTACAAGTCATCCCCTCTTATTTTAGTGCTCGAACCAGATGACTTGAGTTTAGACCACAGTCACAAGGCAACCAAAAACATACAAAAAAAGAAGCAGGTTTTAGTAAAAGAAGCAGGAAAACCACATTTTACACTTGCCTGTTTTAGATGTACAAAGTACCGTATTGATTTGGACTGAGCCAAGTCAATACATTTATTTAGTATTACTATGTATCTAAAACTAATGTAACCACTTAATTAGTTAAGAATAATCATTATGAGCACGCTATTATTTTTAGAAAGTAATAGGAGTGAATCTGTGTTACTGCGGCATTGCTAGTCTTTTTAACAGACATGATTTAACACACACTCCCAGGATGTGTAGCCTTGAGGACAATGTGAATGAACACGTACTTGCAGAAATCACACTCACCATAATATGTTCAAGTAGAGAATCTATTGCCACAATGTTATCAAAGTATGTTCTGTGCGAAAAGAAGAAATGGCGCATTGAGATGTTTGACAAATGGGAAGCTCTGATGACGTTCACATTCAAGACATGAAAGCTAGGTTGCCTAAAATGTAGTAATCTCTTTTATCGTGTGGGCTACAAGTTTTATGTTATCACAGCCGTGCTGTGAGGACAAGATACTTATTAGACCAAACAATATTCACTTTGTGTATCAGTTATTTGGTGTTAGGGAAACTGTAACAGGAGCAGCTCTTACTTTGACACGTCTAGTAGGAAGTCGTTGAGCTCAGTCTGTTTGGCGAGGCCTCTGCACACCTAGCAACAAGGAAAAAGACGTCACGAGTGAGTACACAAACGTATCAAAAATTTCCCAGAGAATAGAGAGCAGCTAACCCAGGAGTGCAGGGGTGCACTGCTCACACAGGCTCAGAGGTCCATTGTGGCCAGAGCTGCAGTGGGACGCTGCTTCTCTGAGGTGTTATGCTATCTGTTCATATAAAAACAGGACTGGGGCATAATGACGTCCCTGGGGAGCTATTTGTTGAAACTACGGCTCAGTTGATTGGACTGGTGTCGGTGACAACTCAGTTCTTGTACACAGTGGATTTAACCATTAAAAACACAGGTGCAGAACCAGAACAAACAAAATCATTCGAGAACATACAGTAATAAGTGGAGAAGGTAGGATTCGCCTTTTCCCCTGACAAGTCTTCAGTGAGTTACTGTATACTGTATCTGTTACACACTCAGTTTTCAGTTCTGCTTCTCCAGAGGTTTGCTCACCTGCACTTGATGAATAGCAACTGATGCCCATGCTAAATTAGCTGTAGCAACCTGGAAAAGAAAGCAAGGCTTAGCTCCAAAGAACTGCAGTACAAATACTATTGCAATTTACACATTAAGTCACACCGTGCAGGTTTAATCTGTGCTTATCACATTTTCTCACTACGACACAATCTCAACGTAATTATCTGTTCTGCACATCAGGCAGTCTCATAATCACAGAAGAGCTAGTTACCCCACAAACTCAGCGCAACTCTGGGAACTCAGGCTCAAACCTGCTGCATCTCTATCGTATATTTGCATTTAAGCAATGAAATGAAAAATAAAAGCTGCAAGACAAGTTACGGAAAAGACCTTCACTGTCCACATGTGATTAAAAAGAGGACAACAACTCCTAAAAATAACAGCAGGACTTTGCAGGTTTAAAAAGCATGTCAGCGTTCAGCTCATTATTATGAGGTTTTGACTTGCACCTTCAGTGTTTTGCAGTAGTTTACACTGTACATTAATTCAATATGGCAAATCACTAAACACAATAAAACAATTAAAAATTAAAAAATGCCAAAAAAAGAGCGTTATTAATGTGTAATAAGCAAATAGCTACCTGTTGAGCCCCTTTAAAGTAGATAAAAACAAACTGATGCAGGTTTAAACTATGCTGACTTTTACAAGCTGTTCACATATCGATTATATCTACACGATGACCAGAAATGAAAAGAGCATTTTAAATGCTCTGCATTTTAAATTTGATTCTTTAAAGCGTATGCACCCTGCCTACACCTGCTTCAACATTCTCTATATGTAAAGCCATTTTCCAGCTCAATGCACTGTTGTTCACAGAAAGACTTTCATCTGGAGACAAATATACCCCTTTATATATTTTTGACAATAAAAATGAAGCCCACAAAGCTAACAGAGATCTCAAACAGATCCAGATTAAGGGTAATACCAGGCTAACTGTAGTTCTGTGAGCCTTGCTTCAGCCTCCCACTCTTGGTGTGTTTTGTCTGGGTCAGACTGACCTCCTGGTGGCTGAGGTTGAAGGGCTCCTTGCCCCAGTGCCGGTGAAGCTCCACGATGGCAATGAGGTCCCCGATGGCAGTGACGATGGGGAGGCACAGGACAGAGTGAACATGGATCCCTGAGTCCTGCCCTGTGCCGTCGGGGAATCTCTCGTCCTGCAACACAAAGACCAGCGAAGAACATTATCACCTGAACTGCACAGGGCGTATTAACTGATGAAGATTACAAAGAAACTCCTGTTTCTAAATCTGTTGCTATGAAAAGTACGCCACATGTGTCTCATGCGCTTGTTTTCTTAAGAATTTCACTTTGACACACACTCACAGAGACACACACACACCTTATAATAAAGTTAAGGCTTCTTTAAAGCTGAACCTGATTTGTTTTGACTTTTAAACTTGAAGAGTTTCTACTACAGTGTGCCTGTGCTGATATTTCCCTGAATTCTGAAGCTTCTTCTTATACCTCATTTGAAATCTGCTCCCGTTCAAAGTGTGAAGTGTAAATCAAAAGAGGGATCATTTATTATGTGTAACTAAATGAAAATACTGGCAAAAGCATAACTGGATAACAAACTAAATGGCCCAATACATAAATACTCATCATTTGCCTAATGAAGCAGAAATATTGAAGGAAATGAGAAAAGAAAATGACGACAAATGAGGGAAAATAAACTGAGGCAACACAAAAGAAACATTTACAAAAATTGCGCTAGACTAATTAAACATATTAAAAATGGAGAATTAATGCAAAAGTACATTCACACAACAGCAACATCCAAATAAATCATAATAATTACTTAAAGAATGCCTAAAATAAATTTAATATATTTGATCACTTAACAAAATATTAATTCATTAATTAGTATTGACTAATTTACCTTTTGTTTCATATATTTACTCCTATTATGATTATTTTTTAATATCTTTAGTTTGACAGTGTTGAGCACATTAACCCAATGAGACCAATAAGAAAGAATTATTTCATTATATGTTTATAGCTACATAAAGTAGTCAAACACTAGATGCACTGAAATGTTACACTGTTGATGGATGACAGCCACACATACCCCCATGACGTCCTCTACTAGTAGTGTTTTGCGAGTCTTGGCAACATGAGCGGCAATGGTTGTCCCAAATGCGATGGGGCCAGAGGGGATGAGGGATGGAGGGCCATCCTTGGCCGCCGTTGGAGTGAATAAACATAAACTCTGTTGAGAAGAACAGACAAGAACAGGAAGTGAAGCACAACTGGAGAAAAAAGGAACATATACACAGAGATGCATCAGTAAAAAAAAGAAGAAGTCAGCACTCACATTGTTGCATTCTCCCAAGAAGTAAAGTGCAAATCCATCAGCTTTAGTTGCTGCAGGAAAAAAAATAATGAGACACAGATGTGCAGAGCAAGTGACTAAAATACAATCTGGTCAAATCTGACATTCACTGTCAGCCTATGCTGCGAATGTGTAATCTATCTATCTATCTATCTATCTATCTATCTATCTATCTATCTATCTATCTATCTATCTATCTATCTATCTATCTATCGTTATTCTGTTACTGGAGTATTATTTATTCCTACCGCTGTAATACCCCTAATAAAGGCTATCTTATCTTATCTTATCTTATCTTTTTAAGTTTAAATATTTGCTTTAAAAAAACTCCTACCTTACCTACCTGAAATTATTCATAATTATGAAATACTGCTTTCTTTGTTGACTAAATACTGTATTAGTTGGTGCTTCTGCCTGAACCCTATCTGACTACATGAAATAAAATTTTTTAAATGAAATAATGAAATAAAATAAAATAAATGGCAGATATCAGCGAGAAAAATAAAGACAACAGAGAGACACCCCCCCCCCCCCCCCCCTTATATTAAATCTAATACCAATCTATTAACAATGTCCTAGATAACTACAAGGGTACTCTGACCGAAAGCTTTGACTGCCATCCAGTGCATCTCATTCCCAGTTCTCCTTTCCAGTCCTATTTCACACAGATATATAGGTCATGTTATCATACAATGTGGAGTCAGAGAGCCTGGTGGTGCAGTCAGTGCACAAGTGATCAAGCAGTTAATGAGAAATGAGGTTTGGATAAAGTGAACCTTTATACTCAGATTCATTATAAAAGTAGAACTTTGAATCACTGCTTATGAAATTCTTCCAGTCATTAAGATGGAGTCATAATATGAAACAGGAACAAATAATCCATCAATACTTTATGAACTGAATCAACAAAATAAAAAAGAGTGATTGTTTTTAACCTTTTACATAACTCAATTTTCTGGTTTATTGGCCTGTAAGTGACAAACATGATTTGGTTTGCTTTGCTAATTTGCAAGTAATTCTTATCCTTACTTTTGTTTATTGGATCAGCATGTGGGTGGGGTTTACTAAAGTGGGTGTTAGAAAAGTACATGTGCACCAAATTTGATTTTAAACGGACAAAACTTCCTGCTGCATCTGAGCTTATCCTGCTCCTCCACTATTACGGTGCTGAAATGACACCCAGAGTATCTGAAGCCGTGCTCATCGAGAGAGGTTTTGCAAAAATCCACTTGACACCACCGTTATTGGACTCATCTCGGACGGGGATGAGTCTGCCTACAGGAGGGAGGTTGAAAGTCTGGTGTCCTGGTGCAGCCACAACAACCTGGTGCTGAATGCCCAGAAGACAGTGGAGATTATTGTGGACTTCAGGAAGCACACAGCCCCACTCCCCCCCATCATCCTGACTGACACCCCCATCACCTCTGTGGACTCATTCCGCTTCCTGGGTACCACCATCACCCAGGACCTGAAGTGGGAGCCCACCATCACCTCCGTCATTAAGAAAGCCCAGCAGAGGATGTACTTCCTGAGGCAGCTGAAGAAATTCAACCTGCCAACACGGACGATGATGCAATTCTACACTGCAATCATCGAGTCCATCCTCACCTCCTCCATCACCGTGTGGTACGCTGGAGCCACTATCAGGGACAAACAGAGACTGCAGCGTGTTGTGCGCTCTGCTGAGAAGGTGATTGGCTGCAGACTCCCATCTCTGCAGGACCTGTACACCTCCAGGACACTGGGGCGTGCAGCTCGGATCTCAGCTGACCCTTCTCACCCTGGACACAGTCTGTTTGACCTGCTCCCCTCAGGCAGGAGGCTCCGGTCCATTCGCACCAGAACCTCTCGCCATAAGAACAGTTTCTTCCCCTCTGCTGTTGGACACATGAACAATAACCGTACGACTGTTCCCACCACTAACACATGACCCTACGCTGTGTTCACTGCATCATTCCATGTTTGGCACTGATCACCACCTGCACTCATGTATATATCATGTATATATCTATCTATCTACTTAGCACTTTTAATTCTTATTCTTATTTTTATTTTCATGTCTATTTAAGCGTAATTTATGACAGTATGTTTGCACTGAAGCACCGCAGCAATTTCCTAATGTTGTAAACCTGCTCAACATTTGGCAATAAAACCCTTTCTGATTCTGATTCTGATTTTGGTTGATGTTTACTTTTACCTGTTTTGATGATGTTGCACAACTCATAGAGCAGGAGTTTATTGTCTCCTCCAGTGTCCAGGCGCTGCTCTATGTAGCTGTTGAGTTCGTACACCACACCCTGCATATTTGTGTCCTGGTACTGCTGGACACAAGACACAAAGAAATTGGATCTGTGCAGTCTTGCACAAACACTGAGATTGAATATCAAAATTCAGCAAGTGCAACGAGGCAGAAAAACCTGACAACAACCTTCATTCTCTACCGCATTCAGTCTAATGTTACTGCAGATTACTCCAGGTCAAATGACTTTTTTTTTTCTGTTTCTCAGTGAAAGGGGATTAATGCCATTCACAAAGACAAAGCCATTCATCATAACATTACTCCCCGCCCCACCCTTAGACTCTAGCTCAGGGATCCCCCTGCAGTTTTGCAAGGAGGCCACCAGATCCTCACAGTTCTGATTAGAGCTCTGGCAAGCTGTGCTGGTCAGCCTCAGCTTAAAACTGCGGTTATGTAAGAGGCAAACCTCCCGGCTAGTACGGGGCAAGAGAGCGGTCTAGTTCTGCTCCTGCCGTGAGTGTGAGGACAGGACGGCAAGGAGAGTGGCGTACTAGAAACCCTTCCCCATGGGACGCCTTCTATCCTCCCACATCCTGTTTGCACAGACGTATGGGTGACGCACTGAGGGGCCAAGTGGACCTAATTTTTTCCCCCTTTTTTTCCCCTGTGTGTGCATGTGTTAGTTCCTTCTCCTCAGCGTCATGGCCTCGCTGTGGGTTCTGACACCCGGTCTTCTGATGGTGTGAATGACAAAGGTGTGAACATGCAGTATGTGTAACAATAGCCATTGAACCTTTCTAACTTTCCCAACAACTGTGACACACATGATGCGTTTATGGTCCAACCATATGTTTTCTTATTCTTTATATTGATGTTATGCCTATGACAAAGTCATACAAAGGCACTAGACTAAATAAAGTAAGGACAAGGACAAAGACAACTGTTTCAGTGTGTGCAGTTCTTAAATAGCATCAAGCCATTTTTACAGTTACTGAAGGACAATATTATGTTATAATATACAGAATGTAATATATAAAATAAGATGATAAATAAAGTAAACACCTACCCTGCTGACTTCTTTAGAGGATGTGTCATCTGTAAAAAGAGAAAGTTAAAAATAAAGTTTAAAATAAATGACATGAATTTCAGTTCAATTCTATATTTACATAGCAACAAAAACAGCTGCCTCAAGCAGTTTTATATTACAAGGTAAAGACCCTACAATAGACAGAAAACCTCAACAATCACAAGACCCCCTATGAGCGAGTACCTGGTGACAGCGGGAAGGAAAAACTCCCTTTTAGGGATGAATTGAAAGTAGATTAAGATCTGGCCACTAACTAAGACATGAATAATCACATTCTGTGAAAACTTTTGCAAATTATTTTTAAGTTTATTAGTTTAGTTTTAGTTTATTAAAATCCACATTAACTAAAACAATTTGCTTCTAATTATTAAATAAAACAAAACTGAAAAATGTAAAAAAAAAAAAAAATAGCTAAACGCAGATGTAAGTAGGTAAGTAAGTAATTACCTATTTCACAGATAAAAAAAAATCAAAGCGCTTTACAACACAAGAAATTGAAATTTAAAACAATGTAACAGTAAATAAAACAGCAATGTAAAACAATAAAAACAATGTAAGAACAAATTAATCAAAAGCAGGAAGCATTTGGTGATGAAGCATGTGGTGAAGCGTTTCAGTTAAACAAAAGAAAACAAAATAAAAATAAAAATAGACTTTTGTTAAAAAAAAAAAAAAAGAAGAAGAAGAAGAAGAAAAAAAACTAACCAAAATTAATTTTGTCAACTCAAAAAGCTAATGTCCTTAGTTTTAGTCTTGTCAGTTTGGTAAAGTTTGTCAGCATAAATGCCCAGGATAAGATGAAAAATGAAAAACCAATTAGAAAATACAAAATTACAACACTTTAACCAGCATCACCACCTTTTCTGTTAGGGAATGCCCAGGCAATGCATTCAGCAGGCAGCGGCCTCCACACACTTGACCGTTGTGTTGTGATTATGTTGTGATCACGACAGGCAAACATCACGAGCAGCAAATAAGAAAAACCACATGCTGTCCTCAGAATAGTCGTCAGGTGAACAAATACGAACGATGGCGTATTTAAAGCATCAATACTCATTATCTATAAGTAATGGATGAATATTTTATCTACTTAATGCAGGGAGGTATTTATTTAAATGACGTTCCTTTAAAAAAAAAATTAGGAGAGATATTCGTTTAAGTTGACGAGTGCAAAACTTTGTGGCTTCAAGTGCAGATTCCTTGTGTAATTTACGGCTGCTGGGGAGACATATGACTATTGTCTTTGGATGTAGACACTGAAGTATGTGATAATTATGAATGCTTCAGCCAATCATAACAGTTTCTGGACTCATAATCTGGGAGTGTGTCTGGGAGTGCTACTTGGGCTGAAAATAAAACCATTCACACAGCTCAAGTGATTCTTCGGTACACGTGGGTCAACAGCACACGAGAACATAAACCGCTGAGATCTCTTTGATAACTTTTCATGTGATCAAAACCACGCAAAGAGCTGGGCAAATTTTAGAAACATCCACTGAAGTGCTGACTCGAGCTGGCCATCCTTTGAAACGAGCCTCTTTGAACATGTGAAGAAAGGAATTGCAGCCGTCTACATTGTTTGTTGTTTTAAACATTCCTGCAGTATGCTATGAGTTTCCTAACTTAGCCATGAGACCTATTTTAGAGTGAAGCGCTGGCCGCTGACGTCAATCAGACGACAGAAAGTTGCACTTGAAAAAGACTTCAAGCCCCACTGAAAAAAATTATCTTTTTTAAAAATGACTTGTTGAGGCCTAAAATAATCAGACACTAATCCCTTTAAAGGGCAGCTATGACAGTATTACTGGTTTAAAAAGTGGTCTACATTTTTTACAGCAGTTCAGAGCAGCCATATTAACACAAACACTGATGCGTGACAGTTTTCTTTCTGACTTTGATTCCACTTCCCTCATAGAGAGACGGGTCACTGCACAAAAAAACAGTGTCACTCTTTAAAATCTTATCTGAAGGGCACCAAGGCTCTCTAAACCAAAATGATTCGAATCATTTGAATTGCATGCAACATGATTCAGTGTGGGACAGGATCTGTGTGGTATGCAAAAATTCTAACGCAATTAAATATGCTTGAGAAAGAGGGCTGTGTAAATAAACCTAAATTAATTACAAAAAACAAACAAAGAAAAAACCCATCTATGCAAATACAACTCAGGAAATTGCAATTCTCACTGCTATTTGGCTCGTAACTTATGTCATTTTTCGCCTTGTCGTTTGTTCAGCACATGAGCACTGGCTTTTTCTTTCTCCGTGACCCCCCTCACAGTGCTGCCCCTTGCATCACCTCTCTCTCCTCACCCACGGCAACAAGGTTCACTAGAGGGTGGTGAGGCGTGGGAAACGGCACTTTAGAAAAGGCTCTGTTTGACGGGGGATGCTGCTCCAGGAGACGCGTGGATCATTTTATCCTGCTCCCACTGCAGTGGATTTATGTGCTCAGTGATATTTATCTCTTTGTCTGTCTGTCAGTAAGAGTATAAAAAAACCAAAACAAAACTACAAAGCCAGGGGTGGAGCATGGGAACAAAAGGCTTTCATCGCATATTTAGATCGCTTTATTCAAAATAGAAACGCAGAGCATTGGCCTTGGTGGAGGATCCCCATAAAGTCAGTTGCGCCACTTATCCAACAATGCCAAAAACATAAGAATGAACCAGAAAAAAAAGTCACATCAGGAAAATATTACACTGATGGGAAGATTTTATAATGGTATTTACAACAAACAAACAAAAATACTTTTTAAACCAACAAAACTAATTGACCAGGTTCTTCTACATAAAAATATAAGTCATTCTGTCAGCTTCACAGGAACACATCCTAAATGTCCCTCCTAAAAAAGTAAAACTGTGACCAGACAATGTTCATTACAGGTCTAGTTACTGTACAGACACAAAATCTCAGTTAGCATTTTATTAGCAGAACTCTGTGTGTCTGCACACCACAAAATGTCTAAGGAGCTAAAAATGAACAGGAATAAGTTGTAGTTGTGGGATAAACACTGTTGAGGTGAAAAGTAGAACCGTTCTATGCCTGGAAACTATAGAGTTACAAAAGCCCTTTAAATCTGTTGTACTGAACCAGTTTTGCCCAGCTGGAACAGTTCCAGCAGCTTCTTTTAAAGTTTGCATGCAGGGTCATGCACGCATTCAGCAGGTGCAGGTGCAGGTCCAGCATGGCTCTCACATAACTGTCTTTCCTAGAAACCAGAAATATCTTGTCTTACCTCCTAGCTTAGCTCTTTGGCTTTTTTTGTGTCTGTGTGAGAAGACATATGCTGCTTTGTTCTGCATGACCACCAGCACCAAAAACAAAAGACTAAACTGAAATGTTACAGATATAAGATCTTTGTTTCATCACACATGTGTCATGGGATTATAACAGAGCTATCCCTGGGGTAGACATTCGCTTTAGTCGTGTTTGCGCGTGTGTAACTGTGATTTTTATCACCGGGCCAGCCATCAGCGCTGGGACAAAAACCAGCCGTCTGTTAATACCTTCCCTTATTTTCAGGAACCTGCTGTGATTTCAGTAAACACACCAGGAGAGTGCTGACATGTTCTTAGAAAATATACTGCCAGCACAGTCGACAGTGAACACTAAACACAACTGTCGAGCAACTCCTGAACGCTGCAGAGGCTGAACTGACTTCTTTTTGAAACTTCATCACACCATTTAAACTTTTTTTCCCCCCAAAACCTGCTGCACAGTAGCTTTGGTTCATCAGGTACACAGTAAATACAGTATGTACTAGTTGTGTTTGGAAACCACTGCTGAGTGGGTAAGGCTGACTATTTGACTATTTCATTACACTGTGTCGATCTATGTCCCAATACAATTTATTGTCCACAGTCGTACTCTTGCAAACACTGCTGAAAGCACTGTAAACAAACAAAACAGTGGGAGTGACTCTGATAGAACAACTATGTGATGACAGCAAGGAAAATAGTAGATAGGTAGATAGATAGATAGATAGATAGATAGATAGATAGATAGATAGATAGATAGATAGATAGATAGATAGATAGATAGATAGATAGATAGATAGATAGATAGATAGATAGATAGATGATTTGAAGAAGCATCTAGAAGATATCAGTAGCCCTGGGCGAAGGTCTTGCACAAGAAAAATGTCTCAGTCAGACAGGTCTAATGCGTACGATACTTTATGGGCTCTTTATTGATCCACCACTACAGATACACAGTCTCCCACAGGACGGTCAGCTAGCAGTGACTCAGCGGTCAATATGTGTCGACCTAGTGGTTGTCCTGCATCGACCTGCTGCATGGAGGATTTGAAAAAAGCAGTCTTCTTCTCCTTCTTTTTCAGTGCCATGCTCTCTATTTACCAACAAGCAACAAGCGAGTCCTCCTTCTTTCTTTTACTTTTCATTAACCTGCTCTACATTTCTGGCAAAAGGCTTTAAAAGAGCCAGCATGTTAATTAAAACGTCTAGTTATGTTTACCAAATGTTTTTTACCATTTGAAACTCAAAGTGCCTCATGAGCGCTGCGTAGAGAGAGGTGAGGGGCATCCACCTCCCCTCCCTGGAAAGCCCTGCAGGTGAGCCTGCTCTCTTATCACAGTGGTGGGGTATGAGGTACTGCTACACAAGCACATCTTTGTCTGCTTGTGCCTGGCCTCTAAACACATCTGAGAAACAGTATCAGCTGCTTAACTTGGCCTAACTCTCTTGCCGCTGGAGACCAGGCCAGTAAGGATAGAGACTCACTTTTCCACATGCTTCTCCAGTAGAATAGAAGAGGATATCTACTTTATTGTAGCTATTCAGAACATACACCAGTTTTTGCACGGCAGAACTGAATTTCTGTGTATTTACAGGGTGGGCCATTTATATGGATACACCGTAATAAAATGGGAATGGTTGGTGATATTAAAGTCCTGTTTGTGGCAGATTAGTATATGTGAGGGGACAAACTCCTCAAGATGGGTGGTGACCATGGTGGCGATTTAGAAGTCGGCCATCTTGGATACAACTTTTGTTTTTTCAATAGAAAGAGGGCCATGTGACACATCAAACTTATTGGTAATGTCACAAGAAAAACAATGGTGTGCTTGGTTTCAACGTAACTTTATTCTTTCATGAGTTATTTACAAGTTTCTCTTTGTTCACAGCCACTGACATGTCGAAGAGGTTAACACGTGAGGAGTGGATCGAAATTGTGTTGATATCTGGTGAACGCAGTAACTGGGTCATTGCAGCAGATTTCAATGCAAGACACCCTACGAGACCACTCATCTCCCATGCTACAGTCAGCAAACTGCTTGCTAAGTTTCGTGAAACTGGTTCAGTGTTGGATTTGCCAAAATGTGGACGCAAGAAAACTGTCACTAATGAAGAAACATCAGTGGCTGTCCTAGCTTCATTCAGCAAGAGCCCACAGCGTAGCACTCGCCGCATGTCACTGGAGAGTGGCATCAGTCGAACATCCCTTCGGTGGATATTAGCTACTCACAAATGGCACCCTTACAAACTCCAGCTACTGCAGCATCTCAACGAGGATGACCCAGATCGGCGCACAGAATTTGCAGAATGGGCAAAACAAAAATTGGAACAGGACCCTCAGTTCACGCAGAAGATTTTGTTCAGTGATGAGGCAAACTTTTAGGTGAATGGTGAAGTTAACAAACAAAACCACTGCTATTGGTCTGACACTAACCCACATTGGATGGATCCCTCCAAGACTGTTGGAACAACAAAAGTGATGGTTTGGTGTGGTATATGGGGTACAACGATAGTGGGTCCATTCTTCATCAATGGAAACCTCAAGGCCACTGGATATTTGAAATTGCTACATGATGATGTGTTTCCCTCTTTATGCACTGAAGCTGGCACGTTCCCTGAGTTTTTCCAGCAAGATGGTGCATCACCACATTATGGGTGCCAGGTCCGAGCATTCCTAGATGAACAGTTTCCTGGAAAGTGGATTGGTCATCGTGGGCCAGTTGAATGACCCCCAAGGTCTCCCGATCTGACCCCCTTAGACTTTTATCTTTGGGGTCATCTGAAGGCAATTGTCTATGGTGTGAAGATACGAGATGTGCAGCACCTGAAACTACGGATACTGGATGCCTGTGCTGGCATTTCTCCTGCGGTGTTGCTATCAGTGTGTGAAGAGTGGGAGAAGAGGGTTGCATTGACAATCCAACACAATGGGCAGCACATTGAACACATTTCATAAGTGGTCAGAAACTTGTAAATAACTCATGAAAGAATAAAGTTACGTTGAAACCAAGCACACCATTGTTTTTCTTGTGACATTACCAATAAGTATGATGTGTCACATGGCCCTCTTCCTGTTGAAAAAACAAAAGTTGTATCCAAGATGGCCGACTTCTAAATCGCCACCATGGTCACCACCCATCTTGAGGAGTTTGCACCCTCACATACTAATGTGCCACAAACAGGACTTTAATATCACCAACCATTCCCATTTTATTACGGTGTATCCATATAAATGGCCCACCCTGTATTTTCCATCGAACCAATATAATACGAATAAATAAATTTAAAGTATAAAATAAAAGTATAAATTTAAATTGTTACACATATACAGTTAAGAATATAAGAAAAAATGTCTATATACTTATATTAGTGAAAGAAAAACTATACAGGATTATTGATCAAGCAGGGAACCTAGCCTGACAGGGACATGTTACTTCAATTACTCAAGTAGTCAATTTATCCTTGTAAAACTCTGATAACTTATTATTCGGATAAGGTAAAAAACAAACAAACAAAAACCTAAATCTTTTCCTAAACCTAAATGGACACCCATGCCATGATGCTCCTTGGATGCAGTTTTGGTGCTGATGTTAATGCCAGCAATTAATGAATCAGCTGAGCGTTTGTGGCTTTTACCCTCTCTGCGACTCAGCACTTGGTGCCACCCACTCAGCAACTTTACACGGCCGGACACTTGGTGTTTAAGTTGTTGTGGTTACTAAACGCTTCCTCTTTACAATAACACCACTTACAGTTAAGTGGTGGATTATCTAGAAGGGAAGAAATTTCACAAACTGACTAGTTTCGGTGGTGGCATCTTATTACAGTACCACACTCAAATTCAAAAAGCTCTGTAAAAAGAACCATTCTTTCACAAATGCTTGTAAAGGCAGGCTGCACGGCTAGGTGCTTGATCTAATGCACCTGTGGCAAAGGGAATGAAAACACCAATTGTTGAGATAAAGAACTTTGGCCCAAAACTTTTGTCAATGTAGCGCCCTTGAAACTTGGTGTTGAAAGAGGAAGTGCAGTGCAGAGTTTGGGGTTGTTTGGATGAGCAACGGTCTTATTTTGAGGTCTTCCTGTTCTGTAGGTAATAAACTAAGTTGCAACACGTACTGTTGAGGACCTGCCCACAGATTATTTCAGAGTTCTTGAGGTTTGCAGTTTTGCTGCAAGATATGTGAATTCAGAGATGATGTCATCCTCCTCTATGAATGACCTCATAGTTTAGGTTTGCAAAATGCTAATGCTGCACGGATTTCTTAAATGATTAATTAAAAAAAAAAATCAGTAATGAAAACAGCTGTTCTTGTTCTAGTTCAAACATAATCCAATTCTGACTGACTTAACGGAACAACTTTTCCTTGTTTAAAAGACCTTACATGGATGAGCAGAAGTTTCAGAGCTAAAAAGCCTTGCATGCTCTGACAAACAGACACACTGATATACATTGTGTGTCTGTCTGTGAGTGTGTGTGCATTGCAGAAGGCACAGATGAGTAACGAGGGGCATTTGAATGGGTGCAGCAGAGAATTTGGGATTTATTAATTGTCCTGTGACAGAGTGTCGTGTGAAGTAAACATTGCCAGTGGGACCCTGGTCAAAGGAGGTGTGATGGTCAAATGACATCAGCAGGATTCTGGGAAACAGCGTTTCTGTGTTCTGGCGGCTTTAAGGCAGCACTGCAGTGTAATGCGCTGTTGAGAGCAATCAGCTTTGAATGTTGAAGCCTCATCTTGATAAATAAACGACACAGTATGAAGAAAGAAAGTAATAAACAATGATTAAAAAAAACACATTACAGAAAGACTATAATTTGATTATTATGACAAGAAATATTTGTAATATAACTGCACAGCAGATTCAACTCAATAAAGAAAGTGTGCAAATGTGAATCCTTTTTCCGGAGTTGCAGGGTGCAACACAACTTCTGCACAAAGACACATACACACTTGCGTGTGCAGACCAACTGATTTATGTAATCCAGTGTTGTCCATCACATGATAAGTGAGAACAAGACTGGCTGCAGGGACTGCTTCCAGGAAGCAGTGGTTATCTCAATGACGGTCACATGATGACAAATCCTGCTGTTGCTGCACTCATAAAAAATATAAAATCAATTGCATCTATTACAAGTGCGAATAAAAAATGAGTTAAGTAATATGTCATTAGAGAGAACTATTTTACCTTCATCAGTACCACAGGAAGTACTTCATTACTTCGTTAACACACAGGGGGAAAAATGTGTAAAATACTAGCTAGAAGTCAGATACACACTCTTAGCCATCAATCTAACACAGTGACCCATTCATCCTGTGTGATGAACCAGAAATTAGACAGTGTTTGTCATTTGAGTGGATACAGCCACTGAGAAGAAGTTACAGAGAGGCTTCAGAGTGGTGCCAAAGCGTCTACTTTCAGTGGTCTAACAGAGGAAGTGGACTTAGTAATATTACTCATGATGTGATGTAAAGATCAAGTCAAAGAGAGATGTGGCTGAATTAGAGAGCTGATTGCTGACGTTTTCACTCTGGTCTCCTCCCACTCAGTTTAAGAGTAGTACAAACAGTAGCTGAATGAAGTATTCTAACTACCACAGATCAGAAATAGCGTATCGAAATTATTCTAATGTAGCAAAGTAATGCTACATGAGTTTCCTTTGAACCTTGCAATAAACACACCTAAATATGAAATGGTTTTTATCGCTGTTCTGATGAATTTACACAATATACAGAAAGAAATGCTTGAGTTTGTACATGAATTGTGTACATGAAGAAAAAATCCACTCTGTTACGTATTTTCTTTTGGCTTTTACTTCTTCTTTTGCTGTGTCAGCACTGATGTAGCAGCATTGTCTGTGTGTGGCTACACCTATCGTTTGGGAGAATACTGCAGCGGCTCCCTGCTCCTTAACAGTAAGCATACATAGAAGTGACTGTGTGACTGTATTGCAGCGGTGCTTTAAGTGACCAATGAGGAGGGTACACTGGCACCTTTACACCCTCACTTCGAGTGCATAATCCTAGCGACAGTGGCCGGTGTAGGACAAACAACTCCTATTCATCTGTAGGGAGTGTAAACCTTTCATCTCAGCTGTCAAAATATATCCACGTCTGTGTACTCTGAAGGACGCTGTAAAACTTTGTGAGAGGTCAGTGAGCCAGTGAAGCTCACTTCTGTACAATGACTGAGACACTGAGTTGAGTTGCTGAGGATATTCTGAAGTTTTCTGTTGGTAACGGCTACTGTTAGCCTCTGTTAGCTGCTATTAGCCTCTGTTAGCTTCTGTCAGTCATTGGTAGTGAAACTTTCTTTGAAGCGAATCTAACATTGTTGGACTCTCAAATGACACGAGAATGTAATGAAACTGTTTATCAGAGGGAAACTGTGATTTATGGGCCATTCAAGCCTAACATTAGCTGGCATAATGTTAGCTTACAACCAGCTGATGTTGTTATTAATGTCTGTCACTACCCGATCCGTACCGGAAACCCGATCGGTACCCTGCATGCGCGAAAGGTGTCTACTTCCGGTCAAAGCGTTTTACGATAGTTACGGGTCAGAGTATCTGTTAAGATGTTAAGAATAACAAGTATCTCTTAAAATGTTTCCAATAATGAAACATTTCAATATAATGTAGACAAAAACGAAAAATAAAAAGATAGTTACAGATCAGGACTCCTCGATCCTTACTGCGCATGTGCAAAGGTTGGACTGTACAAATCGGGTCTACCCGATCCGTACCGCGCATGTGCAGGGGTTTTCTTCTTCTTCTTTTCGTTTAATGGCAGTGTACTCCCCAGTGTACGAGGATACCGCCACCTGCTGACTGAGCGAATGAACCCTATTGTAAACTGAATTAGCGTCATTACAAACGTGTGTTAAATTTGATTTAGTGATAATCGAGTGTATTTATGCTTGTCTGTGTGGAGAGGATTGTTGGAATAGTGATGATGATGTCCGCTATCACTGTCAATTGCCAGTAAACACTTCATCTGGCTGCTGAATCTTCACGTGACATATTATAAAGTCTGTATTATTAACTCTGTCATTAGGCGCCATTCTTCTTATTTTACGGTGCTGTTGTTCAATCAGGGGACGCTCTCTGTTGAGGAGAAAAGCAAAAATTTGTTGCGGATACGGATTATTCATTGTTTAAATGTCCCGGTCAGTCAAAAAGGAGGCAGAGCTGCTGAGAAATGCTAGGAGCTAACTGGGCGCTAACCGTATCATTCAAATATATTGAATGTCGCAATGTTGGCAAAGAGAGGAAGTGACGTAAGATTTGCGCATGCGGGGTACCGATCGGGTTTCCGGTACGGATCGGGTAGTGACACGTATCATTCAAATATATTGAATGTCGCAATGTTGGCAAAAAGAGGAAGTGACGTAAGATTTGCGCATGTGGGGTACCGATCGGGTTTCCGGTACGGATCGGGTAGCAACAATGTCACTACCCGATCCGTACCGGAAAACCGATCGGTACCCTGCATGCGCGAAAGGTGTCTACTTCCGGTCAAAGCGTTTTACAATAGTTACGGGTCAGAGTATCTGTTAAGATGTTAAGAATAACAAGTATCTCTTAAAATGTTTCCAATAATGAAACATTTCAATATAATGTAGACAAAAACGAAAAATAAAAAGATAGTTACAGATCAGGACTCCTCGATCCTTACTGCGCATGTGCAAAGTCTACCCGATCCGTACCGCGCATGTGCAGGGGTTTTCTTCTTCTTCTTCTGTTTGTTTAATGGCAATTTACTCCCCAGTGTACGAGGATACTGCCACCTGCTGACCGAGCAAATGAACCCTATTGTAAACTGAATTAGCGTCATTACAAACGTGTGTTAAATTTGATTTAGTGATAGTCGAGTGTGTTTATGCTTGTCTGTGTGGAGAGGATTGATTAGAATAGTGATGATGATGTCCGCTATCACTGTCAATTGTCAGTAAACACTTCATCTGGCTGATGAATCTTCACGTGACATATTACAAAGTCTGTATTAGGCGCCATTCTTCTTATTTTACGGCGCTGTTGTTCAATCGGGGAATGCTCTCTGTTGAGGAGAGAAGCATGAATTTGTTTGTATACGGATTATCCATTGTTTAAATGTCCTGGTAGTCGAAAAGGAGGCAGAGCTGTTGAGAAATGCTAGGAGCTAACCGGGCGCTAACTGTGGCTGTATCCCAATTCAGGGTCTGCAGCCTTAAAGGCTGCATTTTAAGGCCGATTACGTCACAGCGATGCGACGAAGGCTGTCCCAATTCGAAGGCTGCTCGAAATGCGGCCCTCAAATGCGTCCTTCATTTCCCTGAATTTTAAGGACGTGGCACTGTATACTTCGTGGCCCAACATATCCCAGAATGCATAGCGCGGTGGTGGGTGTGGATAATTTTGCCGGAAAAAAACGGCGGATGAGGGGCGCCCGAAGAGTAAACTTTAAGTAAGTACTGAATATTATGTCACTTATTTATGTGCAAATGTTTAATAACGAAGAACATTAAAACATTACTGTTGGCCACATGTCGGCAAAGTTATGTGACATTAGTGACGTTTGTACTAACTTGGTATTAAAAGCCTTTACTTTAAAATATACGCCGTTCAATAGCTGAGCTTAATCTTACAGAGAATGATCAAAGCTCATGTTGAAACAAACAAACAAATGAACAAAAGATTTTCTCCTTCATTTCTGTCAAACAAAGCTGTATGAAATGTTTCCAGCTGTTAGTATCATGGTTGCTAGGCAACCTGGGCAACGCAACGGAGGCTAGACCCTCCCGTTTCACAAGCCTCGCACTTCCGGCCTTAGCGGTCTTTAAGTACGCGGCCCTTGAGGATCGTTGAGGCTGCGTACTTTAAGGCTGCAGACCCTGAATTGGGATACAGCTAGTATCATTCAAATATATTGAATGTCGCAATGTTGGCAAAGAGAGGAAGTGACGTAAGATTTGCGCATGCGGGGTACCGATCGGGCTTGGGTAGCAACAATTAAGTTAGCTCGTTGTCAGCTGTCTGGGGACAAGAGGGTCGTTTGTCTAATCTACTGACACTAAGCAATTGTGACAAAAAGGGATAAATAAGCATTAGGGGTGGGGGAAAAAATCGATACTGTGTAGTATCGTGATATTTTGTTTGCTAATAATGTATCGATACAGGGACAGCAGAAATCGATATTTTGTTACAAAAAAAAGTTTTTGTGGACTGGAACTGGAACTGGATGCTCTGACTTCAGAGCATGTTGATCCTTTTTCTGAGCAAGAATCCTGACATTCCTTCACTGTCCAAATGTGTTTAACTTTTTTTTGGCAGCAATAAACATGACAGTTTACTTATTTTAATTTAAGACATGTTTTATTTTAATTAAGTTTAAAACTTTTTTATTTAATGTAAAATTATATTTTGTTTTAATTTACTTTCAAATTCTTCAGTTGCTGAATGGGCTGCATAGTTTTCATAAATTGCATTGTTCAGAATAGCTATAATTGTACCAGATGGTTGCACTCAGTTAAGTTGGACTAGACTGTAATACAAACCGTTCAAGTTTGTCAACAATAAAACTGACTGAAATGAGAGAAAGACTGAGAGTGAGACTTTGATATTAGATAAAATGAATATTGATAAAGTTTACCTTTATGTACAGAATCTGAATATCGCAAAATATTTTTAAAAATTGCAATAATATCGTATCGTGCGTTAATTATTGTGATAATATCGTATCGTGGGATGTATGGTGATTCTCACCTCTAATAAGCATGTTTATGTATTTTTGAGGGTTACATCAGGAGATGGCACACAAAGACCTACGACTTCTCTACTTCTCCACCTTTGGCATGCTACATATGTGTCTCTAGCTACTTATATAAAACATAATTAGGCAGAACTGCAACTCCAATCTCAACCACTGTATTCAAGATTGCAGGAAAACATGGTGACTTAGAACAAATTGATACCTCCTAATATGTATTTTTAATGTATTAACTCTAAGTTTATGTAAGCTTATGTACTTACACAGATATTTGTATCTTTATTACCATACATTTATGTATAGTGCTACAATAACTTTTTGATACTGTATTGTTCCTGGTTCTCAACTATGTTTCTCTATCAAAAAGCTACATTCTTTTTTTCCCCAATGAATAAACTAAAAAAAGACTGAGTGTGCCTTTAACGTACAACAATATTAGCTAAGAACAAAAAAGAAACAGCTTAAAAAAAAAATCAAAGAAAAGCGGCCAATATGGATTGGTGATCCCATGCTCCCTTTCTGCTTATTTTCTGTTCTCTTTTTACTTTCTACTTTTTGAAAAAAATGCAAAAATTAATAGAAAAAAAACATACCCACTATATGTTAACTTGATTTAGACTGGAAATAATATGGCCACTCCACTGGCCACTCAGTGAGAGCAGATGTACTTGCAGAATAGTTTCATTATGCATTTAAATAATAAATTATTAATTTAAAATATGTTTCAACATGATTAATATAAATATATTCAATGTTCTCCCTGTGTTTATGTGGGTTCTTTCCAGGTACTCCTGCTTCCTCCCACAAAGACATGCAGTTAGTTGGGTTAGGTTAATTGGCCATAGGAGTGAGAATGGGAAAGTGTAAATGTAAGTGTGAATGGTTGTCTGTCTCTCTGTGTTAGCCCTGTATCAGATTGGTGACCTTATGCAGGGTGTACCCCGCCTCTCGCCCAATGGTGGCTGGGATAGGCTCCAGCCCCCCACCGTCTCCAGTGACCCTGATAAGGATACGTGGAAAAGAGTGGATGGATGGATATTCTAAATCTGTTATTTACTTTTATACCAATAATTTTGTGTTGCTGTATTGTTCCTGGTCCTCAGCTATGTCTCTCCATCCAAAAGCTGCTTTACCAGGGTCTTTAGCTGCACACTAACATCGTTTGCATTACTGATAACATTACTTTTCAAAGCACTTTAAAAAGAAAGCAGTCAGTATGCATTTCTAGACGGCAGCATAATCAAATTTGAAATTTGAAACTTGCTTGAAACATGTAATTCATCATAATGAACATCAAGTATGCTTTTTTATGGCCAAATCTCTGATGTGGTAATGGATCGTAGCATTTTCAAATCAATCAGTTTCCGCACAGTGATAACCCTACCTGGCTCAAGTGAGTTTCAAGTAGTTGCAAATCGATTTCCCTACTCTACTGAAATAAACTGTAGAGAGTGGCTGAATAAAAGGGAAGTAGTACGACATCCTTGACATCTTAAGTGCACAAAGATGAAGTAGTCATATTAAGTATACGCAATCTGTAGTAAACAAAACTGTTTGTGTTGTTCTTTAAATTAGAACAACTGGAGTTGTCAATTAAGCATAATGTTAGTTTAGTTAGGCCACTAAATTAATATCAGCTTCCATCCCAGAAGATCTGCTGAACCCTTGACAACAGATACACATATCGATTTGCCTGGCACCAGAATTACCCAATTTCCAGTGTTCTTGGCCCTGGGTGGTTAGCGTACCATATGTCAGATTATGAATCGGTCCATCTCATGCCTGTGTGCAACACACACACAGCTGTCGAGACTGATATGTCCTTAGCGTGGAAGCATTTCACTGTGGGTGAAGACAGTCCCCCAAGCTAAACGGTGGAGGGATGACGATAAAAACATAAGAAGCTAACAAAAAGTTAAAACGGCTAAAGCTATCCGGAGCTCAAAGCTAGCCACAAGGCAGCAGCCTTGGTATGAGCAAAGGATTGAAACAGTTATGAGAAAAATATTGAAAAAAAGTATCAAAATCTTGTTATCTGTAACGGGACTGAAGTTGTAAGCATACTAAAAAAATGATGTAAGTACTTGACATTTGTTTTGTTATATAAATCTGTTGCACCTGCTTTTTGTTTGATTAGGTAAAGTATGTCAGGTAGCTCTTGTACCCCTTTCCAGTGACAGAGCAATTAATTTTTAGCTGATTTAATGTGAGAAGATCCTGTAATTTACCACAGTTTGGACAAAAATGGAGCATTTAATAATTTATTTTATTATGAAAGTCTTCTGAATTTGCTGTCAGTTAAAGTTCTTAAAAAAATCTGAATCAGCAGACCATGCTTAGAAAATAATCGTAAATGGGAATCACCCAAGAAAACTGCAGTCGGTACATCTCTGCCTTTTATACATCCAACTGTTAAATCTTAAAGGGGACCGTTTATGTGGCTTTAGTCTGCCTACATCTGCTGCTCATCTGCAAGCCGCTTCGCAACCCGCCCCAGCTTCTCTTTTTTATGTCATGACTCTGGTTTTCACATATTTCGCATATTTATTGTGGGACCTTGTGGGAAGGTCCCACAATAAAGCCAAAAAGCCAAATATAAATTACTGCAGATGGCTAAAGTGGTCCTGACTGAACTGTGAACATTGAAACAAAGAAGATTTCAGTTAAAAAGCCTTTCTTTTATTTAGTTTTGTGAATCAGCGATCTGGTTTACACAGGTTCCATCTGCCCTGAACTGAACTATCTGGATGAAATTAGTTATTCCTACTTGGCGCCAGGAAGAGTTATTAGCATGACAGCCTCTATTTGATATTTGTCAAGCTAAACACACACATACTGTATATATACAACATACAGGAAATTGTTTCAAACACTGGCTCAGACTTGAGAAATTAACAACTCTGCACGGCAGCAACAAACACTACTGTCTGCATTCCTCGCGTGGAAAGCAGCTCCAAAATGTGACAAATCTATCCTCTGCCAGCTTCCTCCTTCAACACACCCACACCCTGAGCCAGCACAGCCCCCCCCCAAGCACCACCAGCGCTACCACCAACATCCACACCCCTCCCTTGGGCCCCCTTCAGCCGGCTGCCTGTCTCTGGAGGTCGCCTCTGACGTCAGCAGCTCAACTGGGCACTGTGCCAACCCTGTGGGCCCTTGATGGATGCAGTCGGTCTGAGAAACAGTTCGCTGTGAGTAGAGTGCACGGCACAAACTCAGCCCAGCCGGCTCAAACACATCTAATGACCCGTAAAAACCGGACAGGTCCATTCCTTCTCCTTTTCTTTTGTGTATCACAAACATGGATGATTAAAGGAGACACATGTGATGATGAGTGATATGCACTGCTAATGGCCAGGATAATAAACAGAGCCTGCAAATGCACTGTTGTTCCCCAGACTTACAAAAACTGCAATTCTTAAATCCAAGCATTTTGTCTTAGTGATCCAGAGAGATGCAGCTGACTCTGTAGGTTTTTTTTCTGTATATGTGTGTGGTAGGGGGGTATACCTGCAGGCCTGCTGCTGGTCTTCCTCTTCAGCCATTTGTCCAACGTCTCTGCACTCACACTCTCCAACACAAAGTCATCCAGAATCTGCGGGTGCAGCGAGAGGTAGGCCTTCACTTTCTCATCTGTCAAGCCTGAAACACAAAAACAAAACACTTTAAAAAACTTTATTTAAGACTAATGAAACTGTGAGAAAAAACAACAACAAAAACACCAAAACAATACTGATGTGAGATAATGAACAGAATCATTGATGCTAGAAAGGAGAAGTGTAGCACGTGAGAGGAATGAAATAACATCTCACTTGAACCCACAATGATCCCGAAGGTCACCCAAACAAATGCAAAGGATGAAAACAGCTGAAGGTCACTTCATTCTCTTCACGGTGAGGTGAGAGCGGTGGCAGCCGAGCCGAGGCTCGAGTTAAAGCTCTTTGATAGCCGGGCTAGCTCACTTATGTTTACTGTAAATCTGTATCTCCAGGGATAGGAGCCCCCAACAGAGGCAACAGGATAAAGGAGGACTCGATTGTGCTTAATAGGCAATTAGGATCTTGAGAGCTTGCTAAGTGCTGCTGTTTACTGTCTTTGTTGTCAGGGAAAAAAGCCATTTGCCAGACCATCGTTGAGGGAAAGTTGTTTTTAATACCCCCACTGGCGTCTGTGAAGCAGTCATGATGCACTAGGACGCCATCATGTTTAGGTCACTCAAACAAATGGAGTGTATGTCTAAAACAAAGACTTCTAACTGTATACATTTAGACGTGAAGTGTCATCTCATAATGAGAAGAAATGCATTCTTACAAAAGACAAACAGAGGTGAATTTACATTTTATGGCATGGTAAACTATAACTATACGTTTTCACATAATAGTAGAGAGAAGAGTGTTGACAGCCCTGAAAGTTTTTATAACGCTTTCTCACGAAATGTCTGGTTATCAGGAGCATCTGTGTAGACTCCCTCTGTAGATGCACAAACACACACACATGTGGCATGAAAACATTAGTAAGTGGGGTGTCAGTCAGGAAAGCTGCATGAATATCAGTGTTGTGAATCGCTACAGATCCCTGTAGACAACACAACAGTAAGCCGGGTGTGTGTGTGTGTGTGGGTTGGAGGGGGTGGGGGGTGAGTGTTGTGCCAGATGACAAAGTAAAACCAGATGCAGAGATAGAAAGACTAAATTCTGCTTCAGTTGCAGGTAACCTGTTATGAGCCCATAAAAGGTTGTGGTTAAAGAATATCTTTCACTTTTAATTTAATTTTAGGATCATAGTGCTCCTGATTCAGACTCTGAGCTATCCACGACCTTTGATCTATCCCTGCAGAACAAATCATTTGATGTTCAGTTACGATCATCTGCCCAGAGTGTGTGTGTGTGTGTGTGTATAGATAGAGCAGGCTTTTGGTTACAGGCAAATAAGGCAAACAGAGGTGGGGGTAAGTTTGGGGGGTGGAGGACGCTACAGTCTGATGCTGTCCAGACACGAGACACAGCTCCTCAGGAGCGGAACGCCTCACGAGACTCCTGGCCAGCTCTGACGCACATCGGCAGAATACAGCTTAATAAATCAGGAAAAGTTAAAGAGGGGTTGGGGTGGGACGGAGAGAGCTGCGGAGGACAGAAAGACACACGGAGAGGAGCTAAATGGGAGCGCTGCAAATAACCCCTACAACTTTGTCCTATTTGAAACACAAAGAAGGCACTGTGATTGGTGACATTACAAAAGATGAAAAACAAGGATGCTGTATAAATTTATGAATACAAGTTTTGTGTGAAAGGAGTCTGAAAATTGTTTAGCAATCATATGTGTGCACATGAACAAAATAGTCAAATGTTCTATTTCCATGGGGCAAGAACAGCGGTGATAAGAGCTTTGCAATAGCTAATAAAATGGTGTTAATTAAAATTTCTAGGGCTACACAAGTGGTGAAAAGCGGGCATTTGTAAGACCTAAGTGACAACGACAGGTCAAAACTGCGGCGCAAGCCCAATGCATGTGACACATTCTGTAGCTTAAAGGAATCAACTAATAGTGCTGTAGCAACTTCACTGGTGACAGATACACACATTATATTCATTCATGTGTGTGTTTAGAAGAAACATTGTTTATAGATAAAGTAAAAAATGTCAATATCATCAATCTATTCTTTTATAAGAATCCAGAGAAATGACTGACTAATGTGACTATATTTTACCTTGATTTTGATTAATAATTCCCTTTTTGAACATTGCCGCTACGTCACGTTGACCTTATAGGCTTTCCTTCTCAAATCTTTCGAGCCACAGCACACATTAATGTGACTGCAGTGAGACTCAGAGCTGTGGGATATGCGTCAGTGTCCTGGTCCTGAGACTATAGAGGCTAATCAAAGGTGCAGCCCAATCTGTCCCACATGCTGCGGTCCAGAATGGCTAACCCCACTGGGAACTATATGTGCTCACTCAATCAGGACAGTGAGAGACTGATGTTGCAGATGTAACAGCTTGGTGACTGGTTTAACCAGGTTTTTAATTGTTTCCCCCCTTTTTTTGTCAATGCTAAGAAAAAGTTGAACTTGAACATAAAAGAAAAATAAATAATAAATAATAAAATAAATAATAATAAAAGAACATAGAAGCACACATTCTCATCATTTTAGGGTCTGTAACATTTAACTGAATTACATTTAGTTTAATAAATAAATAAATATTTTTTTAATGAACTTTGTACATGAGAGGTTAATTCTTCCAGTGTTTATGACAATAAACTGTTTGGATACTGCAGGTTGTGCAAAGAATGCGGATAAAAATAAATGCTCTGCTTAGGTAAAAGCAAACATTAACCTAACAAAACAACAGATTTATTAAAATGAAACTATATATTAACAAAATGGATCATAAATATTAAAATAAAAATACTTGCACTGCAGATGAAATTACGTTTTCATTAAGATATACAATTCTGATTCATAAACGCACAACTAGGATTTTACTGTTTACTGATGTTGCCGTGGGAGAATGTGCTTGTTTATTTACTTCATGTTCCCAGCACAGAGGTTCAAAGGTGAAAGGTAAATACCTGAAAACAAGAGAAATGCAAAGTAGTCTCACAAATCTGAATTTCTAATTAGATTGTTATTCGAATGAAAAACATCTACCAACTGGTTTAAAGTCAGATTAGGTACAATCAACAGTGATCTGAACCCTGCATGTGATCATTTTAAACAGCCTTGTGGTGCTCTGTTTAAAAAAAAAATCTGGACAGAGTGTTGCATGATGTATTATTATGGCAATATTTGGAGTAACTCCCCAAGATGTAAATTTAAGTATGGCCCAAGCTGACATCATTACCTTTTTGCTCACTTTTGGCCAGAAGGTCTGTGCAAAACAGAAGGACTCCTCAACTGGAATTAAGTTTGTCATCTACTACTTACAACTAGAAAAGGTCTGTTGTTTTAACAAAGACTCAAATGAATTTTTCTTTGCAACCTGGCAGCCATCCTTTTCTTTTGTGGCAAATATGGAGACATGAGTGCAATAATGTTTTTGTTTTAGGTTTTTTTTGTTTTCACTTATCACAGCATGTTTATGAGCTGGCAGGACTTTTTTAATTATGTGTCTTTGTATATACATTTCTCTTTTTCAAAAACTTTTAATGGTAATGGTAAATGGCCTATATTTGTATAGCACTTTACTAGTCCCTAAGGACCCCAAAGCGCTTTACATATTCAGTCATCCACCCATTCACACACACATTCACACACTAGTGATGGCAAGCTACATTGTAGCTACAGCCACCCTGGGGCGCACTGACAGAGGCAAGGCTGCCGAACACTGGCGCCACCGGGCCCTCTGACCACCACCATATATTAATAAATATACATTGTTTAATAAAATAAAATAAAATAAAAAACCTGTCCGCTTTAACGAAGAGAAGTACCTTTTAAAAAAAAACAACCTTTAAGTCAACTGAAGTCACTCCTTCAGCCAAAAAACCTATAGGTGGGAATCAGTTGGTTGTGTAGCATGCTCGTGAGTGGCTGAAGCCAAGTTGGCAGAAATGTTTGTAACTGACTCAGACTTGGGCTTCCTGTATAAAAAAAGCGAAGCCTGAGTTCATGCAGTGAGGTATTGTTGCATAACACTTATCTTGACACCACACCCCAGGATTTGGAAGGAAAAAGGCCAAACCAGTCAGAGTTTGTCTGGGTCTTTGCACTCTCACACCCAAGTCTGTGAGAACATGCTCCTGTTTGACAAAAAATATATTAACATATAGCATAGGCTATATACTTTACAGTGTCAGAAGCAGTTTCGTGGTTCTACTCCAACATCAAAAACGCCCTGAAACAGCTTAAAAACAGTCAATTCTTGTGAGTTAGCGTTCAAATTTATGAGCATTTTTATGAAGGAAATCAATTCAGTATGCTCTGATTTTATATGGAAAATTTAATGGCTTGTAAACTGCAAGTCACTCCGTCTTATAACGAAATCTACTAGTATATCTGTAGTATACCAATGTGAATGTATGTCAATAAGTTGGACACAGAGCGAGATACCATATGTGCGATACATTTGCAGGCCAAAATGTATCAGTGGCGCACAAGAGGAAACACTTCAGAGTATTTCTGATGGTACACCATTAAAGAGGAGGGTGCTTTAGTGACTATGAAAAAACAAAACAAAACATGTGAAGCAAGGCTGCAATTCTCTGTATTCAAAAGGTTGCTTTTTATTTTAACATTCACATTTATTTATCCAGCCTCAAAAAAAGAGAGAAACGGAAATCAGTTTCCTGTTTTTCTTTTTTAACTCTAAATATTCTCTCTATATATTTTAAATTTGAATTTCTCATTGTGTCTTTGACTACAGGAAACTCATCCACGTTGTACTTAACGTAACCCTATAAACATCACTGTAATGATTTGGGACAGTGAAATCTTTACAGGGAATTGGCCAAGAAAATTGCACTGATTGCAATTTTCTAGGCCAATTCCGATTTTTTTCTAAGTAGGAGCTTTTCCAAGTAAGACCTGATTTTGCTGAATCAGGTTTTCTTTCTAAGAACTACAACTGACAGCGTATACAAAAAATTCCCCTATTCTTTAAAGAAAAATTTTACATTCTTAATAAAAGAAAAGACCAAATTTTACAATCTTCCCCAAACTGCAATAAAGTAAATTACAGGATGTTCACTGACTGAAACCATTACTGACTGCTGCTGGAAAGAGGTCCAAATAAGTAACAAAAAAAATGAGTTGCTGTACACCCATCTTTAGCTAACATGTTTTACATTACCAAACAAAAGCATGTGCAATAGATTTATGGAACAAAACAAATGTCAGTTACTTGCATAATTTTCCAGCACATTTATAAATACTTTGATTCTCTGCTTTGATCCTTTCCTCACACGGAGCCTGCAGAGCTCTGGATAGCTTTAGCTTTAGATGCCTTCCCTTTGCTCAGAAAGGTGAAGGTGATTTAAGATGATTAGATGTTGTTATGAATGTTTTTGTCATTTAATTTTTTGGTGGTTTACCTTGATGAACTTCATGTATTTACTCACAGCTCATAGAGCTATGATCTCATAGCTCACAAGCTAGAGCTGTCACAAGCTAATGACATGTAAGTGTGCGACTGTGAGTGTGCGTGTGATGACTCGAATGGACTGTGCATGTGTTGCGCACGCATGAAAAGCACCAGCTCATAATCAGCAGTGTTTGGTGGAAGTAACAGGTTACTGTAACTGCATTACATTTTCAACAATACAGTAATGTAAGATGTACTACACTGTATTTTAAATACACTAATTCCATTACAGTTACAATTATGTTTTTACTAAGAGTCTTCAGTTATCTGCACACTTGGCGGATAGAAAGAAAAAAAAACACACCAAACAAATGTGGTTTTCTCTTCCTGCACATTTGTGCTACAGTGAGCTATTTTCATTTTGAGTGCAGAAGGAGGAAAATGTTGCAGCAGTACAGCAATACAGCTTTTGAGGAGTGGCGATATGGATGTTACTTTTAATTAATGTACACAAGGCGAAGAGCACGTTAGTAAAGCGGAAACTACATCCAAGACCGAAACAACTGTACTACGCCGCTAACCCAACTTTGCCTCTTTGCAAACATCTGCACAGGTAGGATGTTAGCAAAAAGCTAGAACCCAAAGTGATTTTGTTATGGCTGTCGAGCACCCCAGCCTAGCAGCCAGATCCTGATCTTCTCCTCTGCCTCCTCTGTCAGTGCGCCCCAGGGTGGCTGTGGCTACAATGTAGCTTACCATCACCAGTGCGTGAATGTGTGTGTGAATAGGTGGATGACTGGTTGTGTAAAGTGCTTTGGGGTCCTTAGGGACTAGTAAAGCGCTATACAAATATAGGCCATTTACCATTTACCATCTTCAATAGGTAACAAAAGCAGTGATGAGCAGTCAGGGCCGAAGCCTCCGTTCACCTGTTCATGTTTCTACTGTAGAATCAATGTAGCGATTCTATTGAATTCTCTTTGTGCAGGTTTTCATCTATTGTGTTGTTGGCATTGTGTTGACACCTAAAAACTTCAAGAAAGATCATCTGTCTGTCCTTATTAGGATAGGGATTTGTGTTGGTGTGTGGAACTGTAGCCTATAGGTTTATACTGTTAACTGGTTGTTGTAAGAATGCATTTCAAGTCATCTTCCGGCGTAACAAGAAAGTAACAAGTAGTGTAACAAATTACTTCTCCGGCAAGTACTTTAAAAATATACTGCAATACTTTTAAGAAATGTAACAAGTAACGTGTAATACATACAATGCAATAATTTTCTTGAATAATGACCCCAATGATCAGATATACACAAGGCCAACCAACCAGTAACTGGTCTGGTGTGTGTGCTGGAAATCAACAGATTCCTGGTTGGTCGATCAGTGACACCAATATTTTTAGCTGAATTATTATTATTATAAAGATTTTAATTTTTATTTATTTATTTTCGCTGCCCGGAGCCATGCCCACACATTGGTACACCGCCCTGGTGATGTGGGTGTGGTCTAACTGATGTTAAGTGGAAGAAACCATAACCATAATTTTTCTGTTGGAGAATAAGAATTAAAATGAATTTACCCAAATCAACACAAACACTCCAACTAGAGCAGGGCGATACGACCAAAAATATTTATCACGATATACATTTGAAAATTTGCGATAACGATATAATTGACGATATAACTGACACTAGACAAAATACTTTACAACTCCACAACTTTATTAGTGCAAAAAAAAAACCATCAATGTATTTTCACTTAAACAAGCAGGTGTTTTATGTGAATTACAGTTATATAAAAATTTAACAGTTCAAATGCAAATTCCTTGCTGACAGTTTAACCAAAAGGCATTTCCAGTGGAAATTGGCCGACATATCCTCAGCATAACCATGTATAATATCCACAAAACTTAAAAAGAGGTTATACACACACAATACGGTAATATTATGTTGAAGCACAGTACGTATCACTCCGCCAGGCTCCTGACTACGATAGCTGTAATGCTCCGACAATCCATCAAGCAGTCCGGGTTCGTAGCTTAGCAAAGTTGTACTAAAACATCCCATCCATCCATCCATTTGCTTCCGCTTATCCTTTTCAGGGTTGCGGGTGCGCTGGAGCCTATCCCAGCTGTCATGGGGCGAGAGGCGGGGTACACCCTGGACAGGTCGCCAGTCTGTCGCAGGGCCAACACACAGGGACAGACAACCATTCGCACTCACATTCACTCGCACATTCACACCTAGTGGCAATTTGGATTATCCAATCAACCTATCCCCACAAGCTGCATGTCTTTGGACGGTGGGAGGAAGCCGGAGTACCCGGAGAGAACCCACGCAAACACGGGGAGAACATGTAAACGCCACACAGAAAGATCCCGGCCTGATGGTGGAATTGAACTCAGGACCTTCTTGCTGTGTGGCAACAGTGCTAACCACCTTTTTGAGCGCCGTGTACCACATAAAGTCGTTTTGAGGTCAGTAAACACAACCAGAATTCATACATAAGGCCCATTGGATTATAAGGGGTGCTGTTGATTTTCAGAAAAATCAAAGGATTGATTTTAAGTGTCCCGTATTTTCCAAAAAACACGGTAATAACGACGGCCCGCTAGCATGCTCTACTAAAAATAGTGCTTTGGTGTGTGTCTGACGGACGAAAGCTAAACCAGTTCCACACCACTGAAGTTGCAGCATTTTTACAAACCAATTCTGGTTTATCCATTTCATTCAACGATTTGCTTTCGCCGCCATGCTTTTTCCGACGTGTGCGTATGAAAACAAAAGCACTGCGCATGCGCGTTTTACCCATATTCTATCGCGATATTTCATTTTTCTATCGTTGCCCAAAATTATACCGGTATTACCATGAAGGGTATGATATAGCCCAGCCCTAACTCCAACTATAAGAGGCAGCAGGAAACTAACCAATGACTGTTCTCTGAAAAGTCTATAAAATGATTTTTTTTAAATGTTTTGTTCTTTCGGCAAAGTCTCTTGGCTTTCACCAAGTTAGTGAAGCTCAGACAGCACGTGTAGTTGTTAATTATTTTCTTCATATTAAGAAGAATTCTTATTGCTTGTAAAGCTGAGAAGCGAGTTTGTTATCGGTGACTGAAGGAATGCCGGCAGTACACCTTGTTGTTTATAAAATGCTCATAGCACAATATCAAAATATCATTATATGGGACCTTTAAAAAAATACATTAATGATCAGAGTTGCTCAATTGTATTAAACTGGATCTGAAAATGACAATTTTTCAGAATCTATAAAAATATTTGCTACGATGTACATGATTTTTACTGTGGGTTAAAATGTGTTAAAATATGCGTTTGGGTTCGAAACTTTTAATCTGTCAAATAAAATCATTATAATGATAAAATGAAATGACCATTAACAGGTTATCTTAATTTTTTTTTTTTCACATTTCATTCATTTCTTTTCCAAAAAGTTTCCATAAACAGGAGAGCTAATTTGAGGTGTGAGGGTAAGGATGAGTCAATCTATCTATCTAACAAAGCTTTTCAGTTAAGACATCACTCATGTTTACTTTTATTTCTTCTTGATTATTATTTGGGTTGATCTGTATTTTATACAAAGGAAGGTGGTTACTTTTGGGTGAAATTGTTTCTTCTGGATTATTATTATCACATCTTTTCACTCTCTGTTATTACTGTTATTATTACTGGCTCTCTTCCACAGTGTGCCTTACATCCTGTCTCCCTTTCCTCACCCTCAACTGGTTATTGCCCATGGTTGACTGTCCTTTTAACAGGAAAAAGTGTGTGTTTGTAGGGGGTTTCTTCCTGTTAAAAGAGAGTTTTTCCTTTTCGCTATCACCAAGTGCTTTGCTCACACGGGCTCATCTGGTTGTTGGGGTTTTATTTCTATTATTGTAGGATCTTTACCTTCACTATATAAACAAAACTGAATTGAGGTTTATTTGTATTTTATGCAAATATGAGGATATGTATTTTTTAAAGTGCAATATATAGGAATGATTGATTTAAAAACAAATCTTGTGAGACGCTGCTTTTTTTAAAAAAACTTAATAAAGAAACTGACATATAAAGAACAGAGGATCATTTGCAGAGCTGTTAAAAACAACATTCAGCTGCACTCTGTCTTATCACTCATCTTCGTTTCCCCACGATGAAGCAGCAAGCTCTGGGTGTGACAGAGCCTGAACTGTGTGCCTTCAGCACTCCCGGTCAGATGATGTTGAGCAGCGGAGGCAATGCTGATGTTTAGTGAGCAAGATGCTCCTCCTTCCCAACACATAGATGAAAAACGCACATGAGAGAAAAAGGGAAAAGACCACTTCTCTTCAAGTGCACTCCTTCTGGCAGAGAGTCAAGGGCAAGCTGCCAAGGTAGTACTTTTCACTTTCCTGACATGAGGCTGAGGCAGGAAAGAGGGGATGGGGGGTGGGGGCTGCTGGGTGCGTGCGTCAGCAGGTCCGCCTGGGACTCCCTTGCCAGGAGGTACGAAGAGCATGTGGTTCTTATCTTATCTATGGGAGGGCTGGAGCACAGCATCTAACACTGACATTCAGTGAGCAAGTAAAAAGAGCGAACACTGAGAATGAAAACACTTTAACTCATCTCCCACTGTTCACCTCATTTATTTATTGAGCCTGAGCTGCCGAATCTGGGTATGTGTGTGTGTGTGTGTGTACTTATGCAGGTGGACGCATGCAAATTTCACCGCAGCCAAGGGTGAGGTGACTAGTGAAGTTAAATCAATACACCATTCAGAGAAAAGGTGTCACATAAAGAAAATGCTGTTTCACGGTGGACTTTAACTGCTGCTCCATCAACTCCACAGACACGCCCCCAACGGCTGCACAAGCATGCAAGCGACTGAGAGACAGAGAGGGAGATTTCCATGGAAATGTGATTTGCACTTTTTCCATTACCATGGTCCAGATCATTAGACAAAAAAGGGGCGATAAATGGCAAATTAAGATGCAGATAAGGCGTGGGGCCCTTGATCTACAGCCTAGCAGAGTGATGACAGGCAAGCCCTCAAACCACTGTTACAGATACGCAGCTGAGCAGCCTTCACATTCAAGTTTGAAACTAAAACCTTTCTGGTGTATTCACTTTTTTTTAAATAATAACTAAATGTGAACAAGAGGCAGCGTCACAGTTTCATAATGAGCTGGAGTTGCTTTCTTAGTCCCACCATCTTGCCTGAAGTAGTGGTTTGATTTAGCAATGCCCTCCCCAATCCCCAAAACTCCCCCTCAGAGAGCCACATCAGTAATCAAGGGTCATGTTCCCCACTCCACATCTGGTCGATGCTGAACTCTGCAGCCGTTCTACAGAGGGGCCAGTGGGGACCCGGTAATGAGAACCACAGATTCTTGCATCTTCTCCAGCGCTGTGCTCTTTTATGAGCCTTGACACAAAGACAAGCTGTAAAGAAATCTACACGCATGTGGCCTTTTCCCATCCTCTCAGATACCAACCCATGACAAGATGACAAGGGGTCAATGGACGCCTTGAGGAGAATGTCATCTGTTTCACTGCTCAAGCGGTGCACTGTGCCCTGGCACCGATCCAGTCCTGCACAAATCGCGTTATAAAAAAAGGGTTCAAACGCCATAACAAGCTAATTTTCTTTGGCTTGAATTTCCAGAGAGTTTAAATCAACAGTGGAGACAAATCACAAAGAGAAACTATTTGGCATGTGCTCGATCCAAGTCTGGAATTATTTAGTCATTCAAATTTAAATGCTATGTTCATATTCCAGTCATACCAAGCACTACATGCATTTATAGATTTAGCAACTTTGCTGGGAGAAGTCCTCACCGTGAGAGAGTAGGCATGTGGTGGAATAGGAAATGTCTGGTGTGAACACTTCCTGCCTGACAATGTGTCCTTCTTCACTAAGTTAAGCAATTTGTCAACAGCCAATTGGGTTTAAAAAAATGCCTGAGAGATCATATTAGTGCTAGCCCAGTTTGACCTTGATGCACTGACCACAGCTATCTGCAGCCAAAGAAACACACATCTGCGCACACTATAGCAGATTTCCTCCAAGTCAGCTTACAAACAGTTAGGTCTAACTATAGGAGTCAAAGGGCAGTGAACAAGCCAACGTGTTGTCTTGACAAAGTGAGTCTATCCCTTCAGGGCGGACTGGTTTTGCTCGATGGTCCAGCAACAGGTACCATATCAGTAATGACAAATGATAGGTGGACAAAGCCTTCACATTCAATTGGCTTCTAGAGAACAAAAGAACACTTTTTCTTCCACACAGAAAAACATACAATGTGCAGGAGCCATTTAAAATGATCTATCACATCCTTAATATTTGTAGAAAGCGCTCGATGTAAACAGTGGTAGAAACACAAGCTGGGAAATTATATGTGTCTGCATCAGTGGAAAGGAAAACATGCAGGGAGAACATAAACGGAACATCAAGTTAATCCCGGATTAAACCCAGATTAATCGACGGCTATTTGAAGAAATGAGTTATATACCCACATGGGCGTCTAAGCCGGACACAGAACTGGTTGGCTGATAACTTTTTCTCATGTTTTGTTTTCTATGAGAATGACTTGTTTATTAAATTATAATATACAGTACACATTAGAGCAGTCAAGCTCTATAGCAGATATTACTTTAAGATACTCTGACACCCGCAGCCACCCTCATATGCTGTTGTTTTGTAAATCCAAAAAGGGCAGAAGCTTTGTTAAATCTGAAATTCTCGAGTATGAGGGCGAGATACCTACATACTGTACCTCAATACATTCCACAGATGCTCACTGCTGTGTCTACACTTCAAGCATCAACCTGGCTTCAAACTGCGAACTTCTTATTAGAGGTCTTCACTGAAGGTCCCTGAAGGCGCATAAACTGAAGTTATCCATGGGTCACACAAACAGTGTAAACCCCAATCAGCAGAGAAACAAATGACAAGAAGTTCCCACTGTAGAATTTAAAAGATAAGCAGAGAGAGACTGAAAAACAGCATGCACAAAGGATGTAAACTCAGCCCTGAGACGCATGGACATGCTAAGGAAACAAATATAGGGGATGAAAACTGTAGTGACAGAAAAGGAAACAAAACTAAACGAATCCATTCACTGATCTTACACCTTGTTTTGCTAATCTTGCCATCTTTTTCAGTGACAGTAATATGAAATTGTGAGCATACCTGACTCTGGTGTTTACCATCACACCGCACTTAAAACAAATTCAAAACAAGTGAAAAGAAAACGATAATAAATGTTAGAATGGGAAAATGATTTACCACAGCACAGGTATAAAACCATCGATGACTACATAAATGTTAACTACATGCGTGCGATAACTTAAACAGCAATCGTTTTTATATTTTTATAATTAATTTGCAAAATATTTATTCCGAAACCACATTTTAGTGCCCTACTCGCACTTTCTTTTTTCGCTTCATCTCATGCTGTAGACTTCGCTTTTTTCGATGTCATGTCTTACCGGACAACTGCTGACTGTCCCCTCTACAGACCAGCTTAATCTTTATTTAAAGTGCCTACAGAGACAGAAGTGATATTTTCCAAGTTCGGTTCTGCTTGACCCTCCAGCGGAGTCCCCACCCATCTAATTCATCTGCCATTCATAAAGTTAGGAAGACAAATGGGCAAATCACACAGCCTACGCCTGCAGCACCAGAACAAATAATAGATGCCAAACTAGCCCGTGTTTTCTTTCTTTTTTTTGGCCGTCTACTGCACAGTTTGGTCAGGTCAAAGCGGTTTTACTTTTGCGTAAAAATTACTTTACGCACTGGAAATTTCATTAGGAAAAATACCTACTTGCACCCAGGAAACAGTCCGTTAACCTTCTGAAACAGCTTGTGGAAGTCGGACCATCTTCCATGTCGGATTGTGAGCCCAAAAGGAGAGAGGAGCCACGGGGAAAAGTGCGCCTCTGCAGCTGCAACTTGGTGCGTCTGAGCGAAAAAAAAAAAAAATTCCCCAAACCCCGAAACTATTCCAGGATGCGTTGATGTGATGATGCCTTCAATGCTTGAGATTGTGCGCGATTTAGGAAGGGCAAGGAGAGCAGTGTGGTGCCACCCCCTCCACGCTCCTCCACCGGCGCTATGACCCAGCACCGCTGGCCAAGGTGTAGCTACAGTCGATCCGCCTCCTCAGCGTGGTGGCTCCGCTGTGGATGTGCTGCAGCAGCAGACTGAAGGGAGCAGAGACGTCGACGCATAGACACAGAGAAATGGGAGTAGGCACACACACACACACACACACACACACACACACACACACACACACACACACACACACACACACACACACACAAGGGGAGAGACGGTAGCGCGATGCTGTCAATTCATACACAGTTTTCCTGTTTGATTTTCAAAATAAAACAGCAAGCGATGACGACAGGATTTGCCTAGGGAGAAAAAATATCTTTATGTATAATGTTCAAGATTTTAATACAAGTCTGCGGCATATTCACGAAGAATAAGCGAACATCAATACTTCCGAAGACTATTCATCCAGGAAATCTCTACAAAGTAGTATTTTGAAGGGTCAATAAAGCTGTTTCCGGTATTTTTGTAGCCATTTGACACATTTGGGAGGCACTGCTGTTCTTTTTCCTGAATTTGGCTGCGTAAAAGGGGCCGAACCATATGCCCCGCGCTCTCCAGGGACACGCTGCTGTTTCCTGATCCACTATTCAGTGGTCAAGGAGGAGACAGTGACAACCTCGAAATTACAGCAGGCAGGACAAAGCAACAGAGGGTTTACTTTAGAATACTGTGAATGAAAAGATGTAGCATGGTTTTTAAAGCACTGGGATTTACGCAGTCTGAAGTGTCTTGCCAACGTGCTCTTTAGCAAGGCAGTGAATCCCTTCCAGCCTTTAGTCTTTAGGACTCTGAACTAATTAGCCATGAGTGTTAAAAACAAGGAAGTAGAAGGAGAAAACAAGGAAATTACTTTGGGTGTTACCAAACCAAATTTATGAATGGCTTTGTCCAGAAATCGCCTTAGTTCAGATCAGCCTGAATGAGTAAAAAGCAGACAGTGTGTTTATTTTAAAAACTAAAAAATTATTTCAGGACAGACTTTCCTCCTGGTGCATCAGTCAAGACTTTTATTCAACTTACTGAAAAGTTGCACACAAATCAAATCGTTCTTTGCCGGAATGAGAGAGAAGTGCAGTCTAAACATTGATCGCTCCAAGGTCTAATTCATGCCGTATCTCACTTTAAGGTTTTACACAAGGTTCTTTCAGTTTTTGTGTGGATCACTGTTCATACTTTGGCTCCTGACTTCAAATATCCGCACAGTCTTGCATTTAATAAAGGCTTGTATTCAACTGATTTATTTCTCCAGTCTATCTCTGTTGTACATTTACATAAATTATAATTGTAAATATTGCCTTCAACTGGAACAGTAAAATAAATCAATGTAGTACATTCCTTTAGGAAAGGCCCAACTGCAAATATCTGCAAAGATCGCACATCTGCAGTCACACAGAAATATTTAGACCTGCTCACTACAGCCTTTTAGCAGAGATATAATCTTGTAACTATAATGACCAAAACCAAATAACAGGATTAAAAGTAATCAAATTAACCTCAAACCTTCAGTTTAACCAGATGAACGTTTTTCATCTCATCTGATGATGAGAGAGAGAGCGAGAGCGAGAGAGGGAAAAAAAGAGCAATGGAAGTTTAATACACAAACACATCATAAGAACTGTGAAAAATATTTTTGCCTTTCAGTGTTAAAGGTTATAATTGTCTCAGTTCATGCTGGCAAACTTACAACAGTAGAACATTTAAATCAAAATCAAGTGTTAAAATCGAGTCAGAGAATTTCCTGTATTATTTTCTCTGATATCTTTAAGGACACCCATTGTTCGTGTTAATTTGCACTTCTTGCCTTCTTTATATGTCCTCTAGCAATATCCTTGTAGCAAATATGGCTTCAAAACCTCAATTTTAGGATTGCATTAAAGCAAAACGGTCCTGTAATCTAAATCAATAAACTACACTATCCACAAATATACTGATTCATATTAAATGCACAGAACATTCCAACACTTAACAGCTTATATGTTTATTAATAATGCTTAAATAGCTAATCTGTCTTTCTCCCTGTGTGAATAGTTGCGGTGAAGTTACCAGAGCAATTCCCAAATGAAGTGAGCCTCCTATCTCTATAACCTTTGCATATGTGTGCTTGTGCTATCAGCACTCGGAGCACCTAAACAGCTTTGACTCGGCAACATGATCCAGCATAAAGTGTGCCAGACTCCCTCATGGCCACAGCGTCACATACTGATCATATCAAGCGAGAGAGAGAAAGAGAAAGAGAGCTTGCAAGCTGTGGCAGGTTACGTCAGCACCTGCTCTATCAATCACAAGCATTCCTACACTCTCAAGCAGCTGGTCCATTCAGAGGTCACGTATAACATAATGAGTTCATTCCGATACACTCCTTCTGATGACAAAAATCCTCAAATGTGGAAAAAATGAGAAAACTGACGGTGCCTTTAATTCTTTTTGCAGAAAAAAAAATTGTTTTTTCATTTAAAAAATCCAAATCCAACATTATTATTTAAGGAATTTTAGAAAATCCACAAAAATGAAGGGAAACAATTAACATTCAACACATTGCTAACATCTTATTTAATAATACATGAATATATTTAAAATACTGTTTCACTCAGGGAAGACCACACAGAACACGTTTCCATGCATAATCTTTTGTATTTAGAGTTTTTATTATCAAAGTTTTCTGGAAATGTTCAAAAATGTGTCGGATGTTACAAGCAAACAAACAAATGAACAAAATCAAATGAGAGGAAGCTAAAAGAGCTTTTTTAAGCTCCTTTAGGGCTAACTCTGCGCATCCTCTATGGCATTAAAGAAGCTTACATAGAAATGTAGGTATTAAACAGATACTTGAAAATGTTCACTGTGAAGTTCATGACTGGAGGGTTTATGAGCTTTTGTGTGATGGTTACAGATTTACTCGCAGTAAATCACAAAGGATGCAGCAGGTCCGTCTGTGACCCAGCAGTGAACCCTTCTGATCCGCAGCTCTCCAAAGTGGCGGAGAAACCGTTTTCACATGTGATGAACTATTGCATAACAGGAAGTAACCGACCAGCTTGACCTGTCGAAGCAAACTGATATTTTACCTGGATTAAGATTAGTTCTCTCGGAATGAAATACACCTAAACCACAGCCTTTAAAAAATAGCTAAAGGCAGGAGCTCAAAGGTGAGTTGTCTTAAAGAAAGATGTATTATTTTTGCATATGATTAAAAACTGTTAGAGTTCTCAAAGTTTGAGAAAAACCCAAAAGACACAGAAAGATCTGGGGGAAAAAAAATCTTGAGCTATCAGATGTTTCTTTTTACTGTTTTAAGTATTTAAGGTAATCTGTATTTCATTAGGGACACATGGTTGGTTGTGCCACCTCAGATTTGTCGTGGTTAAGTAAAAACTAGAAAAGTACACCCATTAATCTACAACTACAGTATTGTAGCATCGCGTGTACCTGTACAGCTTCTATGTTGGTGTTAACACATTTTAATACATAATTCCTGATAACTTCTGTGTAATGGAGGAATTCATTTATTAATATCCTTTACTCTTAGCAACACCATGTTTAAAAATCCTGTATTAGTGCTTAAGTAATACTATATAGGTATTACAATTAAAAATGTAATATTTACCTTATTATTTATTAGAGTAATATTAAAAGAAGCATAAAGTACACATTATGATAATTTTATACCTTTAACTAAAACATTTAATTTGTTTATGAATTTTATTTTATATAAACTGCAATTTAGTGATTATAAGTATAACATTGTATGTTTAAATTCCTTTCTTTCTTCTACCAGTGTAGTCATATACTGTCATATTAACAAGATATTATCTATGCAAAATTGTAATTTCTGAAATATTAGTCAGCATTTAGTCACTATTTTTGCACCTGCCAAATAGTTGGTGTCTATTTATTTCCATTCAATAGATAGTCATATAAAGTCAGTTAAAATTGGTGGAAACAAGAACTAATGTACCTGAAATTGAAGCGATGTAGTTGAGTTACAACATAGTGTTAGTCTGGAGTGCATGTAAAAAAAAAAGAGAAAGAAAGAAAGAAAATTAAGGAGGTAGGAGAGACTGATCAAGTTTTTTTTTCTTGTTTGTTTTTTTGAAGAACACAGAAGAACACGCAAAATGTCAGTGAGCTTTCTCTCTTTCTTGATGTCTATCATTCTGAACAGTGAGTGCACATTTTTCTCACTGTCAACATCTCCTGTCCTGCAACCACCAAATCCCAAAAGCTCGTGTGAATGGATAACATGTGTGTAAAACAAAAAAAAAACAAAAAAAACAAAAAAAGAGGAAATCTGAAAGGTGATGATGAAAGAGGTTGAAATCTGATCTGTCCTAATATGAGACTTGTGTGTCACACACATAATATAAGACTGGCTTTACTATTGTCATCCTGGGGGGGGGGGATCAACAGCTGACTGAAGGGTGAGTGAGTGGTCCACAGCCATGCTCAACTGTTCTCCCCTCTCGGCTGTTTTTAGCAAACATCCTCTTGATGACTTCGGCCTGTCTCCCAGCAGAAGAGCTGCACATCTTCAGACGTGTGTGCGTGTGTGTTCTCGTTCACACACAACCTTACACCCCTACACCTACATTACAGACCTCATCCACTTAAAGCACATTTCTAATTCAAGGCCCTGTACAAGCTTTTCCCCACTGCGCGCGCGCACACACACACACACACACACACACACACACACACACACACACACACACACACACACGAGATTTAAGTGAAACATTTACAGATCACATGCAAACGCATGCAAACATGAGCACACAGGCAGGAACATACTTAGATCTACACACACACACACACACACACATCATCATCATCACATGCAGCAGGCACACACCACAGAGACTTCCAGTCCCCTCCCCCCGACTGAATAGTCTGTTCTGACAATCCACAGGACAGCCGGAGCATTGACGTCAGAGGCAGGCCCATGAAAATACAGGGTCCCTGGGGGGGCTGAGGGAGTTATGCACATCTTCACAGCTTGGCTTGCAACTAGTTCAACAACCAAAGAGCATATAACTGCCTCTGTTTGCTCTTATTTGCTGGAAAATGCAATAACAGAAATAAAAGCTCCACGTTTACACAAAGCCTGGCATGCACAAATTTGCATGCGACTGCAATGCGGCTCATCTCAAATGTGACGTCAGTGGACATCATGGCACGGTGATCCATTAGGACAAGTGTGAGATGTGCATAATTTAGGTTAATGAAAATACAAATCACAGCACATCATTACCCGCCCTCTGTCGTCTTAATCATTGCCATTTATGAATAACTGCTGTCAGATAGCAGTATATTACACGTACCCAGAGGAAAGGTTTGTTGCTCGCTCAGACATCCTCACTGTCCCAAGAGAAAAGATGACATCTTTGTTTATCGCTCAATGTTCTGAAACTCGGTTCTGTTTTTTTCTTTTCCTAAGGCATCATTAGGACATCGAGGCCATTAATCTCATTGTTCCCTCTTATTCTAACCTCTCCTTCAGTTTTTCTGAGACTCTCATAGGCGTAGTTAATGTCAGCGTGTGTGCAAATACAAGTTTGTGTTGCTTGTGATCTTAGTTATGTTTTTGCCTTTAAAGAAAGTAAAAGGATTCTGTGCATATGAAGAAAATACGCTACAATACACTAAAAACCTTAACAAATTCTTGTTCAACTTTATGGTAAAATAACAGCAATAGAAAAACACCACTAGACCACATTCAGTATAAAAAATTACCAGTATGGTTACGGCACTATAAATTTAGATTAACAATAAAGGCCTTTATCTCCCACAATAGCGTCCACTAAACAATAAAAAATGAAAAGTGTTTGTTATTGTTTAGATGCACATTGTTTAGCTTGTAGCTTGTCAGAAATCAGCCCATTGTCACTTTTCTTTTCCTCAAGAAAAATGGCAACCACGATCCACAATAGAGAGTACAAAAAGGAATGGGTATAGTAGTGGGAACGCTTTTCAAAGCATTACATGTCGGTTAATTATTCCTCACTTAGCCTGACTACATGTATATCAAGTGTGAAACTAGTGAAAATAGTATATATATCTATCCACATCCACAAGGGTGGTGATGTGTAGGGAAGGAACAGACTTTTGCACTGTGCTGATCTACTGGCCGGTCACAGGTGAGTGGCTTCACAGTGCAGTGGTTTACACATTTGTGTAACAAGTACAAGATCATCAGTTCACCGGGGGACATAAATCCCATTGTGGTTGCATTTTGTGTAATTAAAAAAAAATCTGCCACATCAAGCATGCTGGGCTACCTGTGGTGGTGACCCACCGCTAACTACTGTCTGACAAAAGTTTAACCTTTTTATCTGATTTTTAAAAAAAATAATAAACACTGATGGACAAACATCTGCTGAATACATTCAAATCCTGGAAAACCCACTAAGCAGCGGGTTCCCATACTAACACTGTCATAATTTGCCCATCTAGTTGCAAGCACGTATGAGTTCTGTGAAAACTGCCACATAGGATCTGACTTGGGCATTTAGAATTAGTAAGGACTCTTTAAAGATTAGAGCAGAAAGTGAATGCAGCAAGCACAGGTTGCCTGCATGTGATATCTCATCTGTATGTTGGAAGGATCCTGCCCATGTGGAGATCATATTGACAGGAAATTGCACTGGAACCATTAAAGGCAGGCAGATTTCTCTGTCAGCGTCATTGTATTAGTGGAAGAATGTGTAGAAAGGACAGCAGTAATTACATGTTGTGTCCACAAGTGTCCACTTATAAAACTTGGCTCTTAAGCTCCTTGCAAGTCCCTCCCAAAGAGGAAAAGTACTGTCTTGTCAGCAGCAAAGAGGAAGAAGTGGTGAAAGATGCCTTTTATGGAATCACTGTTTTTAAATATATGTCCACAGGAAGCTAAGAAGGACGATGCTCCAGTCTTCATTTTGTGTGGTGCTGATTAAATACAGTCCCGCTCTTTCCTTTAAAGCATTCAGTTGCATTCTGTTTTGGTTACTCTCTACATGCCAAAGGTGTTTTAAATTTAAAGAATAATAAAACTATGCAACTGAATTGACTAACTGAAAACTCCATTTCAGTGTGGGTGTGCCATAGTGCTTCAGTGAGGCCCTTTCTTCCAAATACGCTGACGTCTAAGTGTCAGTGTATTTAGAGTGTCACCTGCAGCACGGTGAACTTTCCTGTCTGAACTGTCGTAACCAATCTCCTTTGTGAGGAATTCTCTTGTCCAATTTTCTTAGTCATCTGCTTTTCCTTCAACTCATTCAATGGATAAAATAAATTTTTTGTATGCAGACACTCATTTGCATATTGTGACTTCTCAAATTTAACAGTTATCTGGTCAATACCCAATCACTCCAGCTCTTGCAAACAACAACAGCTGCAATACATCAGTAGTAAAATCATTTTTTCTTTCTTTTTTCTTGAACCCAGTTTTACTAAATCAAATTTATAGACCAAAGCAGCTAATCACAAGCCCGCATACCCAGCCTAAAAGATTTATGTTTATAAATCAGATCATTGGATCAACACACCATGTGATCTGACTGTCACTCCTGGCATCCCTGCAGCTTTGTAGCTTTAGTTATTGTTATTAACATTACAATGTTGTTATTAGCATAACATTGCAATCACTGAAATAAATGCCAAGATCCGGGAATGCAGTAGAAAAGATAAGCAGTTAGACAATCAACGAGGGTTTATACAGACTGGGAATGCAGTCAAATCTAAACCACCACAGAGGTTAACATAACATGAGTGCACCTAAAATGTCAGCAGTAGTTTGCAATTACACACAAAGTTCTGTGAATCCTTTTTAGCAAGCAGGTCAAAGCAAAAATCGGAACACTGTGAAAAATATTTAGAAGAGACAACTGAGGCAAATATTTAACCATTTGCCATGTTTTCTCTTTTTGTACAATTTTAGCTAAACTGTGCAGAGTTTTTTTTCCCCACATTTTGCCATGTGGAAACCAGAGAGTACATTCTTATCACATCCAAGAGAATCAATAGTCAGTGCTGGAAGACACAAACAAAATACCAAGAAAAGAAAAAAAGAGCATTGTTTTAGTTTATATGATTTCCTTATCTACATGTAGGCCAGAGGTCAGGCTCCCCTGGAAGCTGATGAGTATTCTCGTGCATCGATACAACCAGTGTAGACAGTTAAAAAAAAGCATTGAGACATTAGAGATGCTGGTTTGTAAGGCAGCAGTCCGAGCAGCAGAGTGTACTCAGACTGCAAAATGAAGTATTTCTAAATTCAGAGCAGTGCCAGAATTCCTCTGCCTAAATTCAGAACGTCACAGATGATGTGGAGCAGACCTCTGAAATGTACAAATTTGCTGTAACTGGCCACGCAGCATTACTGCTCTGCTCATTTCTTTTTAATTCAGTAAAGAAATTCTTAAGACCAAACTTGCGATGTCTTAATAATTGACACATTAAAGAGATGAATGCAGTGTGCCACTTTTTCCACCATCTCTTCTCCCTTTACAATTTTAGAACTTTTGACTCTTGATTTAATTTGCTAAAATTATTATTTTTTTTAACTTTATATGTATTTGCAGAAGGAACCGTAATTCAGACATTTTTTTTTTGCCAAATGAACAAAAGACTTGCAAAAATGCAGCAAGTATGTTGAATCTTTCTCCAGTCTTTTGTTTATTTAAAGTGTACTTGATGGATAAAATGCAATGATGTGAATACATAATGAACATGTTCCACTGGACATTTCAACAGTCTTATAGCAGACTCTAACAGTGGAAGCTTGTTTCTGCTGCCGTGCCTCATGCTGACAAATTTAATGTGACCGTATAACACCTCCTATGCTCTCAGTAGCACACTGTGATCCAGGCCTCGCACTGCATAATTAAATTTGTAAAAAAAAAAAAAAAAAGAAAAAAGAAAAAAAGGTTAATATAAGACAATTTGCCCAAAAAATAAATATTGATAAGGCTTGCACCAGTTCGTCAGGGAAAAACAGATTGCACGTTCGAGGCGCTCGGAATTGGGCAGGTGGAGCATATATGTGATGTCGAGCGCTGCAGTGGAGAGAACTGCAGAAGGCACATAAATCAAAAAAAGAAAAAAAAAATTAAATGGGTGAAAAAAACGTGATGAAAGAAGTGTGCAGGGGTGGTGGGTTGAAGGAGGGGTGGGGGCTGAGGGGGGTATTTGCGTCAGAGCTGGAGCCAATGAAGTCAGAGACGGGGCAGGCTCAAGCAGGAGATGCTGTTACTGCCACTCACAGCACTCGCCTGGGCCTCATGTCCTCTACGTCACAGAGCTGGCACAAATTATGCCTGCTTCAGTGTTCGACACACACATGTGCACGCATCCGCGCTATAAAATGAAATTTATGTGTATCACACACACATATCCTGCACCGTTCAATGACATTCAGAGTAGCTACCCAGCAGGGGTGTATTTTTTTTCACTACAAAGTGTAGCTCACAGTAAAAGATTTTCCTTTGGATTCAGGCAATAGATGAAATAGAAATGCTGACAGAAGAAGATTTTATATTTTCTCATAATGCGTTTGTCTTTGCTGTTCAAGGCTGTTCAGCACTCAGCTCATATTTATATATGCAGTATACAGCCTGATAGCTGCTCCAGAATTAAAAAGGATGAATTGCTGAGACAGCAGTGAGGCAAAATATGCTATTATGATGCCATTAAATACCATATAGGAGTGTTTTACAAACTGTTTTTCAAAAATGCACACACACATTTCCTTCCACCCCATCAGCACCCTCATCTGTGACAGTGCCACAGACACACACTCATTCATTCATGCATATCTCACTCATGCAAATCCTGCTTATTTAGATTAGCGGGCAGTGTTTCTGTTGTTGCGCCACTTCTGACCTAGATTATCACAACCATAATTCTGGAGGATAACTACGATGATGAGCATGTGGTCAGGAGTCTGTGGAGGAGGAGGGGGGAGGAAGGGGGGAAAAAATAAAAACAAACAGCGCTCATTTTCCATGCAAAATGCTTCACTGTGCAATCTTGCAATACTGCGGGCAAAACAGGTCAAATGTGGGTCTTCGGATGTGCACAGGCGGACAGATGGGATCCTATGCAAGCTATGGAAAACACACACCTACGATTATTGCCCAGTTAGTTAAAAATATTCAATTTATTGTTTCAGCTTAATAAACTGGCACACAATTGTCTTTTTAATCATAAATGTTCAATATGAGGGAGAAAACATAATCCATTTTCCCCCCTTGCACTGTTACAGCAACCAGAACAGCAGCTGCAGCTCTGCTGGCAAAAAGCCACATCCTATAGGCAATGACGCAAGCAGGAGACATTAGCCATGACCTCATCAGCCCGCCATCATAGCACCACTCTGCTCTGTACCTCACACTCACACACAAACACAAACACATATAAGTTACTACTGGCATTACAAAAGGCAAACTCTATCCCTTAGTGTTATACAATGCTACCACTCTACCTGAACACACACACACTAACATCCTGACATCGTAACAATGACCTGACCAAAAGGAGGCCCTTTTAAAACACACACACGCACACACACACACACACGCACACACACACACGCGCACACACACACACACACACAGATCATTACTTACAGCCTGTCAGTGTGTGTTCTTGCGACAGTATACGGTGTGTGTACAGTGAGGCGCCGTCTGCTCTTTGTGTAAGCATTACACGCAGACACACCAAGGAGAAATTATGTTAAACCTAACAAGAAGCATTTACAAAATATGATGTAAAAATACTATGATTTTAATGAAACAGAGTCGATGAAGAGTCGGTGAAGTGTGGCTGGTTTTGTTTACTTGATATAAATTAATTCGATGTCTCAGACAACAAGAACAACAACAAAAAGCAAAGAAAACACATTAAAAAAATAAAAGAAATGGAAGAATTTCAGTAGTGACTGGGTAGGTGGGTGGGGGTGAATGAGCAGTAGCTGGCTGCCTGCGTTCCTCATCACAACCCAAACAAAGTCACTATGAATCATAGGTGAGAAATATGGGTGCTGACGTAGGGGGCTGGAGATCTCGCTGCACAGCAGACATCAGAACAGGCCAAGACGGCCAAGCAGCCAGACATCAAGTCTGCCTGTTTACTGATAACACATTCATTCATGAACTAAACATGCTTATACACACACACACACACACACACACTACGCTTGTCACTTATTCACTAAATTTTATTTTACTAGTACTTGCAAGATGTCAGGAGTTTAAAATATTATTTTCAATTCTTCTTTGTTTGAAATTATTTGCTTTGACTTTTAACCTGGGTGTAATGTTACAGCAGTGATTTCACTCAATAAGACTAATTTTTTTCCCCTTCTGCCAGTCCACATAAACTGTGATTCGGAAAATTCCTTTCAAAAGAAATCTGCTATTTTCAGGATTTTTTTTGGTATTAATTGCCAAGTTTGCAAACAGCAGCAGAAACAAAAATAACAACAATAACAGTGAAAGAATTTTTTAAAACCAGAATTAGTTTTGTCTTCTCCGTGGTGGATTTGTGTCATTCATCTCCATGCATCTCATCTTTATACATTAGCCCCACCTAGTGTTCGCTTATCAGAGGACACCGATAAAAGCAAGCAACAATTATTAAATTAAAGAGAGAGCAAAGCACATAACTGCAAAAAAAAACCCCAAAAACAAAAAAACCCAAACAACTTTCATTACAAAGTATCAATGTAAAGCACTTAAGACAGTTAGGATTATTTTCTTGTGTAAATGTTTGCCGTTGCGAGCTGCAATACACATTTACACCACCAGGAGGTGTTCTTACACTAGCTGTTCTTGTTCCAAACTGTCTGCAGCGGAGTCATCAGAGTGAAGCTGTGAGCTGCTGCACAACTTTATCTTAAGAGAAGAACACAAATAGGAACCTCGGCTGCACTTCCTGTCTTACAGCACAAACAGCATCGCTAGCACAAAGCCAAGGTAGAGACACACAACCATCCTTACATCTAATCCACAAACCTCAAACAAACAAATCTATCAAGCTACTCACTTAGCATGCTAAATTAACAAAAGAAAGGGAGAAAAAGACTGAGATTCTAAGTGGCCTCGTCTGCACTTGTTTCATAAGATCAGGGTCTTTTTCCTGCTGTGACTGGAGGCCATTTTGTTCTTCATGACATATTGTTATTGAAGTGGCAGCAACATCATTGCTACATCATAGATTATATATAAGGCAAGCACTTTCTTTAATTGCCAATGACACATTTAAAATATTATCTTCTCATCTAACATGTAAACTTCCATGAAAAAAGTCTGCTTAAAGAAAAAATGATTGGAATGAAGTTCGTGATGTGGGTTGCTTAAACTTGGGAGAAACATCTTGTGTTCATCATCTCACTATAGCACACAAATATCTATGTATTTGTTTGTTTGTTTGACGGTCATCCAAACTTGGCTCAAGGGTACATCTTATGTACCTGAAGGTTCTTATCTATATCAGATGTTGTCACATTGCCTAGCAACGACCTGGCAACAAGCTAAAATGACTCTTGTAATACCTTATAAAAACATTGTTTCATTTTTATTTTATTTTATTTTATTTAAAACCATAAAACCATAATCATTCATGATACTTTATGCCATCGGTTTACCTGCCAACCACATAGCAATGGGCTAAAATGTGGCTAAAATTTGTAACAGCTAATGAAAAAATGAAATGGTTTTTATTTCATGGATATAACATCTCATTTATATCAACAAAAGCTGAATCATACATAATAAATCATAACTTCATCATTTTACCTGGAAACCATCTAGCAATGGGCTAAAATGTCCCATGCATATACAGCATTTTATAAAAGAATCATGTCATATTAATTTAATGCCCATCAGCATGAACAGGCCAAACATGTGGACCTTTACTAGTGTATATAATGTTCTTATTTATAACAAATCGACTGATATTAGAAAAAATTCTTTTTGGCCAAAATGTGCAACAAACTCAACCACCTGTGATTGCGAGGTGATTGCACAGGTCACTTTATGGGAGACAGCCTCTCTCCAAACAATCACACACACATTTGAACAGATAGTATTCACTCTCAGACATATTGGAGAAGGTTTGCAAATAACTGGCATCTAATTTATATGGTGTTTAATTTTACGGAGTACGAGCAAGTCTCGTTGCTTTTCTGTTTTCACTGGACTCTGAATACTAGTAATTAAAAGGAAATGTCTGTGAATGTGTTTAAGCAACAGATTTCTACAGATTTATCACACTTAATCCCCGAATTATTAAAACAGAATACATGTAATTGCCAACTTGACCCCATTTGATTGCAAACTGATAGCAGACTGACTGCAAGTGGTTGCAAACCTGGTTCCTATCTGGGAAGTAACTAGATTCCAAGTTCATTACACACTGTTGCACTAATTTTGGTTGTGCCATAGTCTCCAGCCACTGTTTTCCCTAGTGTGACGTTACCATTAGGATTCAAGGAAAACAAAATAAAAAAAAATGATTGAATACTGAGTCAGTCTCCGTTTGTTGGTAAGATACATGAATGAAAAAGACCGAGACTATTTTGTGTGTGCTAGATTTTCAAATGGACAACTGTTTGACACTTTACATCTTAATATGAAAATGTTGTGTTTATATTCCACTGCTCCCGGTAATGGTGTATGAAATTAGATATCCAGTGGAAAGAAAGGATATAGATTATCTCATATCCTTTCTTTCTTTCTTTTTTTTTTCTGTTTCCTCATTTGCCTTTTTTTTTTTTTCTTATCTCAACTTAATCAAAGCATGGTAGGAAAAAGAAATCACAGGATCAAAGCAACACATTCATTAACTTTTTAGCAAAGGTTTTACTGGCATCACCCTGTAACTGTAAGAGCTGTTGTTTTGTACAGATAAAGGCTTTTAACCAGTTGCGACTGTGGTTGTTGGTGGTTGTGTGGGGGGGCTGCAGAGGGCAGTTGACAGGTCTAGGCTGTACACCAAGAGGCAAGACAAAAAAATGCTTTGTGGTCCTGATATGAATTTCAGTACCCCTGTTTCTACACCTCCTCTCTTGGCCCCACTGTGGCTCGCAGAGTGAACAAAAACGATCTCCATGAGAAAACGCAAGCTTGAGCACTCAGAGGCGACAGTGAATGGAGCACCGACAGGAGCAGCACACACTGACCAGTGCTAGTTATGTGGTTCTGTTGTCTGCTTATTGTAATAGCAACGATTTAGTTTGAGCAAACCAAAACTTTTTTTGTGCTGAAGTACTGCGTGCATTTGTTTTAAAATCTAGATTTGCTTGAACAGTGTGTCTGCATTTGTGTATCATAGTGTACCAAACCTGCCTCAAAGCATCCAGAATGGCGAGATCTTGAGTGGGTGGGGTTCACTGTGTGTCCACCCCCTAAGTAGTGACAGATGCCAGGCACAGTTGGGGAAGGAAGCGCCAGGGTCTCCTTCCGTATTAGCCAAGGGAAATTCTCATTTGGGCACGAGACCAACGAGATTCAGAGCCAAGCCTGAAATCTGAAGATGTGATCTGCTTGCATTTATGCTAAGTCCTGCAGTACATTTGTATGTGGATGCCAAGAAGCATTGGTTTACTCATCATACCCTACTGCAGTGGATGTAAATGCATTTTTATTGTTGTGCCCAGTCTTTCGTTACTTTTAAGAGACAATATCGCTCTTGTAATAATTCACAGACTTCACTGCTTTTAATTTTTTTTTATTGTAACTACTTTCTGAGAAATATTACTCATGAAAACTGTGCACTGTATGCTGTTTTGGGCCAAGGTGTCTTGATGAAATTTCAAGTTGTGGTTTTTCTTTCAGCGCATTTGAAAAACTGAGATGCAACACAAGCATGGCCGTACATATGAAGTGAAAATATGTGTTGTTTTTTTAACTGATACTTTTAAGGGTTGTATTTCAAAGGCGTTACGTGGCGCAAAACTCAATATGTTTCAGGCGTACAATAAATGTGATTTAAAAGGTAAACCACAGAGAGGAATTCATGTTTGTGTATGTGACAAAAACAGCTTAATGATTATATGGTTAATAATTTTTAACTTGACAAGTAGTATGCAAAGGAAACACCACACAAATCTAGTCCTTGTGCAAAATATTTTCATTCCTACAGCCCTATTCATGCAAGCAGGCACGACTATCAGCTTGAAGGTGATGGTGTTCTTGGCCTTGAACTCACAACTTCTTTTTATGTTTTTGCCAGCATAATAGCAGCCACGCTGAGGATTGAGACACTTTAAAAGCCACCTCTTGATAGGGGGGGGGGGGAATGCTTGAATATCGAACTGAACGATGAACGGAAACCAGTGTTTTTAAATAACTGGGGACACAATAGAATTCAGCTGTACTCTATTTGGCCATGTAAATCATTAATATGCAAACTCTGGGTTTACTTCCCAGGCAGTAATGTCAGACTGACAGCAGTCGCACGATATCATAGACACTTTGAGGAAAGCAAACCATAACAATGGGGCTGATTTTACTTAGAACTGGTTTTTGTTTGACAGTCGTCACGGACCACATGTTTACAAAGTGGGTTAAGACTCTGGGGCTGGGAGGAGCCAAAGGCGTGGTCAAAAAGTAGTTGGCTTTTTAACATTATTGATAGACCATTAAGTCGGCCAGGTATCTGCTAGGTATGGATTAATTGTATATGGCTTATAACCAGCGTGGATCTCAGCCATACAAGTAACCACTTATAGAGAAGGAGCATTTACCAGAATTACCAGACACAGTTGCTAACCAGCTTTGAAATGAAAGTTGTTTGTTTGGGTCGATCAATGTCAGGCAACTTGAAGAAAGTAAGAATGATGTGTTTTCACACATGCACTGCAGCCCTGAATTTTTTAGGTATTACCTGATGGAGGCATAAGTAAGAATAGGAATGTTAGATCAGACCTTAATTCACCTTCAGCCAACCAGCTTCCTAAAAAAAATGTCAGTGTGATGGAAAGCAGAGGTAATGTGTATAAAGCAGAGGTCACTGTCTGGTGAATTCACACTGTGTTTCCTGCCTTGTGCATGCCCTTTTTATGCAGCTTCCACGCCTAAACCAAAGGGAGTATTTACAGTAGTGATAATGTGTTTGAAGTGAACTATCTCATGCTACATGTGGGAAAAGGGAAAATCTGGTCAATGTCCTGCCCTGATTATCGATTAGCTCAACATTCTCCAAAGTTCATGGCTTAAGTTGAACAGTAGAGGCCTTCTGGGTACATGCCCAGGAACATTATTATGACGTTAAGTCAAAATATTGAAAATTTATTAAATTAAATTACTATAAAGAAGTGCAAAATTACTCAAAGACACTTAAAACAGACCACAAGGTGAATCAGAACAACTAAAAAGGGAAAAATAATACTGATGCTAATAATGGAGATAACAAAAAAAAGAGCTGAAACTTTTCTGTTTTTTGTATTCTTTTGGATTTATCAGTGGAAATGTCCCCTCTGAGTATCAAGCAAAATACGTCATCTCATTTGGATCCACAATATTTAACAGCAGCTTACTCTCGTTTTCCCAGGGTATATGGCGAGGCCCATTAGCACACAAGGACTCTGCATCTACACCACACTGATAGAAGATTTAGACATGATCTGAACTCTGAAAATAAATCGGCTCAGCATTATAGTTTACCGGCGTATAATCCATTTTCTTAAGCAACTGCTCTTTCTTTGCTTGAGTGGTTATTTCCAAGCCACCAGCCAGTCAGAGTTCACACAGACTCTGATACCAAAGTTGGCATTTCCTATATTTTCCTAAGAATTAAAGTCCCTCCTGCAAAACCTAATATCTCACAAAAACCCACCGGGGATTGATAAGAGATTATAAAAAGTAATCTGTGGACACACACATTGTTTTTAGGGATAAAGATACTGATTTAAGTGCATGGCATCATGGCCATCCCACTGCACAGCCTCTGTAGCGCTAGCACGGCAGCTACAGCAGCTGTGCATCCTCAGAGTATCAGCAGGTCTCGATGCCTTTTTGCCTACAATAAACTATTTGTAATGATCCGTTTGAATATCTGAATGTAAAGAAATACACCAACGAATCCCCGAGGAGCTCACATAGCTGCACTCTGACAACAGTTCAACTTTCACACTCTCATTTGTGACCATCACTCCTACCTTGGTCGCTGGTTCCTGCAGGCGGATAGTCCTCAAAGTCCTGGTCATCAGGACTTTTCCGTTTCTTCGACATTTGCTGCTCACTGTTCGGGTGATTGATATATCCACCGCCGAATTGATATCTGCTGACAACGTGAGACACCTTCAACCGGCAGGGTATAATACACATACAACAGTCTGGGGGTGGCGATAAGAGAAATGCGAATAAATCTCAGTCCCGTTCATTCAGATTCCTTCTCTATATGTGCCCTTTGCAGCGTGCTGTGTGCGCAAAGTTACCATGTGGCGGCCAGTCGAGCATCTGGAGACGCAGCGAAACAAGAGGCCCGTCAGCTCTTGATTCCCGCCGTAATCACACAAGATGCGTCTCCACGTCCGTCCGGGGTTTATTTCTCTTGACAAATGAGAAATATTTGCAGCTGGAGTGATTTGTCGATCACGTGTGTCGCGGATTACGCTTCAGACCTGCTCAGATGGAAATTACGCACTGGAGGCAACTTGTTGATCCACCTCTATATAAGAAAGAAAAAAAGTGGTTTTCGTCATCCCGGATGCGTTAAAAATCATTTTAGACTTTCAACATTGTGTGAGGTATTTTGCTTGAATGGTGCTCGGCGACGTCAGACTACAAGTCTAATCAGGCATCGATGACGCACAGCCGACACAACGGGAACTCTTGGGTATCTTCAAGAGTAAAGGCCAATGTAAACGGAGATTAGCTGGACGTGCTCTGCCCGATAAAGTACACCGAAGCATACGTTCCTCTGGCAACATCTGCGCTACACACTATGTTGCGAGTAGAAAACACTCTCCGGCAACATCTGTTAAGGAGGGGAGGATTCCTTTCCAGCGTAAAATTGGAGACAGTGTTCTACAGAAGTAGTGTAGGGGGAGTACAGTACCTTCTTTTTCACAATACCATCAGTCCAGCGACGAGTGGAGAACAATGTTTTTGTCTGTAATACGTCTCGCACAAAACCTCCTAATCCGTGTGCGAGACTAACATAAATCGAACAAACACGCATGATGTTGTGAAGACCAGTCTTGAACGAATAGGTTTGGTTTGACTTCAGTGTTCGGAAGCCACAGAGCAACTTGAGAATGAGCTGTGAATAAATGAGGCAGAAGAATCGTGGTATTACGCACAGTATATACAGCAGCAGCCAATGACGCCACTGGTCTGGCTTTTACAAATTGCTTGATGGTAGTTTTTCCCTCTCCGCTCGACTCGCCTAGGAATGCCAGAGAATAGTGAAATCAGCGCCCTTCTTTTGCTACAGCGACAAAGGACTGTGCGTGCTTGGAGATTTTGAGGAGATATCCAGCTGGATAGAACTGCACAGACAGTATCAGATTATCAGTGACTGCTACACATTCATTTTGCTTTTTTGGAGAGTCACAGAGGTGTGCCTGACACCAGTTGAGTAAATGCTCTCCCTCCCGCTCGCCCTTCATTCTCTCATAGTTGATTTATTTATGAGCACTCCCGGGTCAGAGGATCTTATTCCATTTACTACATCTGGTTTAGATTTCAAGCGCAGCGCGCATATCGTTTCTACAAAATGTGCATACTCTGATGTCAAAGCGAGTAGTTTGGAAATCAAACATAGGTTTGTTGCTACAGTTGCATTCGTGCCAGTGACGCTGGCATTTCGTGGTATTTTCTGAAGGCAAAGACGCATCTCCCTCGCTCGCGCTCTCTCTCTCTCCCCCCTCCCATTCCTCACTCACTGCAGCTACTGACGTCAAGACATGCTTGCGTCAATGCTCCCTGCTTTGACAGAGAGCTTTTTTTTCATTGGGATCATAATGGGATTATTAAGCTTAGAGAAATACCCTGCCTTCGTGGCTTTTTCAGATTTTTGATAGATCTTTCTATTATTATTATTATGATGATGATGATGATTCTTTTGCTTTAAATATAATTCCTTATAATAAGCAAAGGACACGGGCTATAATTGACTCTTGCAAGAAGGACTGGTTGTATATCATTTCACAGTCTGATGATTATGCCTTCCCTTTGGATTTTTTTTATTGCACTTGTAATAGTCTATAAAAGCCATGAGCACAGAACAAGAGAGAACCTACACGGATAAGTCTGTTTGTTTACACACCAATGCCAAAGACAAATATGTGTCTTTAGATGCGAATCTCTATAAAAATCAAGCAGTCACATTTTTTTTTTTGGTGTGTGTTACCCCCAGTTAGAGTCAATCCACCTTTGCAGTGAGGATTTATTTAACACTGATGTGTAATCACATCCAGTTTAACATCTCTGTAGTACACAGGCTGAGACCATTTCAGCTGCTCAGATAGGTTTACAGTGAGATGCTTAGAGACATGAGTCAGTTGTGTATTTGATTTAGCAGATTAGATGTCCGTTCCTTCCTGTCAGTGTGCAGTTGCGGTTCGTACAAAGGAGAGGATGTCTTGATGTCCTTATAGACTGACCTTGATCTTCTGGACTGAATGGGCTTTTGTGCCTCTTGGCTAGCCTTCTGTCGCTTCAGTCATAATGTCCTTTTCCCCCTGCAGTTTAGTGACTTTCTGCACTTTTTGTTACTTGATGGCTTAATCTTCAAACATGATAGTTTTGCATATATCAGTACAGAATTCTTTAAGTGTCTGTATTTTGCAGTTATAGAAATGCTTTGTTGAGGTGTGAGTACAAAGAGTGAATAGAAAAAAAATGAGACATTGATCATAATGTAACACAATTGTAGTAATAAAAATCTCCTGTTGCAAAATGGGAAGATAATCAGGTTTGAGTTGAAAAAATACAGTCATGTGAAAAGGAAAGCTTGGCGGCACTTTCTATTACAGCTTGGTAATAAAGTAGTAGCAGTGCGGTAATAAGGTGCAAACGAGACGGTAATCATATATAATTGGTGAGATATTGCCATGTAATTACCAAAGTAATGCACAAGTAATGACCAAGTTCTACTTTGTATCAACAATGGTTTTAGCTGAGTAATATTACACTGGAATTTATGCAACTGGGTAATCAGAGGCCAAAACCTGGGGGTGATAATGTGGAAACTAATAAATCTCTATGAGGGAAAAAACAGGTAATAATAGTATAGTAATATATTGGTCACAATGCCAAACTGCGGGATAACAGCTTGGTTGGCATAGTTGTAACTGCCCAGCAGGGCTTGGAAGGAGAAAGAGTGCCACCAACTCATTCAGTAGAAACTGCGTGCTAAATAGGAGGAAACCTGTGATGCTGGACAAACAAGGACCCTGAACAAGTGGGAGAATGCTGCAGGTAAAATCACTTCAGCAGAGCTCTAAAAGATGGAAGTTCTCTGCTTCAAGTTTCTGGGGAAGCTGGTATACAATCTTCTTCTGAGCACCTCCAACCTGTACAGTTGAGGCCTGGCTGTCTCACCTTTTTGTCACCAGAAGGTCACACTGGACCACATTCTCAGCAGCTGCCAAGGAGTTTGGGAGGGTGGGGGCGTTACCACTGGCACCACAAGCATCTTCTTTGGGTGTTAGCAGATACCATCTGTGCTGTCATAAACCACAGCAAGAAGCAACAACAACTGCAAATTTTCCTGCCCTTCAAGCCCGACTTATTTACACCAGTATTTCAACATCTTTCTTGGGCCCACACTGCCCCAACAAAGGGTGCAGGGAAAGCTCCTGGCAATAACAAGAGACTGGCAGCTTCTGGGTGATCTTGGGAGACAGCTGAGGTTCCCAGACAGTCACCACACTTAGGCCTGATACAGGCCTGCTGTCTGAAGAGTTGAAGCAAGTCATCCTGCTGGAGTTGACTGTCCAATGGGAAGATTAGTTGGAGGAAATGCAGGAAAGAAAGAAGGTAAAACATGCAGAACTGGTTGCCGACTTTCGGCAGGTGTGCTGAGAAGGTGTGCTGCAAGCCTGTGGAGGTGGGGTGTAGGGCCTTTGCAGGTCAGTCTCTAAAGTTCTAGGGCTCGTGGGGATGTATGGACTGCAGAATAGTATCAAAAACATCCTGGAAGCTGCAGATAAGTCCTCCTGAAGGCTTTGCTGAAGAGGGCTGATACATGGAGGAGCATGCTACCTGGACAGAAGCGGGGCCTAATCACCCGTGGCTGGGTTACCAGGGAGAGGGTGTCTGATGTTAAGACTCTGTGTGCATCACTGACTATTTGTCCAGGTTACATCACAAGAGACATTCACATTGGTGAGTGCCAGAGGTCATTTTGTAGTGCTCATCCTGTTCCTCCTTTCATAAAGAAGCTGACCTTCTGGCAATGGTAAGTATTGATTTGCTATCCTGGAGGTGAGGAACTGGACTACCTGTGCAACCTCTGTAGGATCCAGGTGTTGGTTCATGCTGCAAGTAGCTCCTTGAGGTGACTGCTCTTGTGATTTGGTGCTATATAAATAAAATGGAATCGAATTGAAAATAGTGACACATGACACCTGCAAAACTCTTGAAAAAAACAGTCAGAAAAAACAACCTCCACCATTCTTTTTAAGGGGGTTGTCTTATTGTTGTTGCTCTAGTGGGCCTGTTGTTGATTTCATTAACACCGAAGCAGCTAAAACTGATTAACAACCCCCTCTGCTACTTAACTGACCAGGTCAATATCCCAGAAATGTAACTGATTTGATGCTACACTTGGATTAAAACGTGTTCATGTAATTCTTGGTTAAACAATACTCCTTTCTTCAAGCTTACAAGATGAACTTCCTCACAGAACGATAACTGTAATAGAAAGTGCTGTCAAAATCTTCTGTTACACAATTGGAACATAATTAAATCTTAAATGAAAGTCCAGTTGGGTTTAAATATATACAGTGACAGATTTATTATTTCTTTTTCAAAACCAAGTAAACAAGACTTAAAAGACTAGCCTAACCTCAAGAGTGACATTATTAGTTAACTCTCATGATTGTTTGCAGTCCACTGTAAAATCACTACCAGTGTCTCTATTTAATAAAGATATTTATTCAGGACATAAATGCCTAAAAAGTTTGTCTTTCAAAGAGACACTGATACACAGATACGTTTATACATCATACAGCCTGTGATTTTCAGGACTTAAATGTGTGCCCGTGTGTACAACAAGGAAGTAACAACTGTGGGGATAAAGGGGAAAAAAAGACACAAGTTATACTGTAAGTACAGTGGGAGAAATATTTATTTGATCCCTTGCTGAATCTGTAAGTTCGCTCACCTACAAAGAAATGAACACTTTTTAATTTTTATCTGCTTTTTTCTAAAAACATATCACATAAAAGTTACAAATTTATTTGCATGTCATTTAGTAAAACAATTCATCCCCTACAAACCAGCCAGAATTCTGGTTCACAGATTGACTGTATGTCCATGTGACACATCAGTCAACTACAGATACTCCTGATGTCCTTAGAATCAGTTTCCTCCAATTCCCACCTTTCCACCACCACGGGGCAAGACCAAAGAGCTGTCAAAGGACGTCAGGGACAAGGCAGTTGATACCACAGTCACCACTAAATAACTGAAATCTTGCCACACCCTCAAGGTCCCTCTGCTCAAGAAGGCTCATGTACAGACTAGAGATGGCACGATACCACTTTTTTATGTCCGATACCGATATCATAAATTTGGATATCTGCCGATACCGATATGAAACCGATATGAATCTGATATAGTGTTTTTTAATCAATAAAACTGTTTTTTTAAAAATATATTGCTGCATTTTGTATAAGTTCATACTCAAGTTTAAATAAACAACAACACTAAAGCTATTCTGTTATACCTGTATGTAAAAAATACACTGCACCCAAAATATTTCATAGTTCAGCAACACTGATCAATCTAATAAACTTAAACCTACTCAATCCTTCCTATTCTGGTATTTTAAAGAGTACTTAGCAGAAATATTAAGCAACCCAACTAATAGGGTTGCAAACTCCCAGCAAAAAAAAAAAAATAGGGAACCACCCTCCACCCTCCACCTCATGATGCTTAATCGACGTAATCAACTTTAATTTGATGCAGTGTGGAAAAAAATGCACAGAAATAAATTATTTTTCAAAAATAATTAAATAGATTCAACATCTTTCTTCAACAGAATTGCAGACTGCACAGATGGTACCTTCCCAAAGGAAAAAGTACTATAGCTTACTAGGGTATATTAGACTTAACAGTTACTATATACAGTAATGGACTTCTATATATTTTACATAAGATTAAAACTTTGGGTGTAAGATTCAGATAATTAATTATTAAAAGCTAGACATTTTAAAATGAGAATAAGAAAGAAAAGTATGTCTTTGTGCCCCCTTTTCCCTGTTCATGCCCTATGGGCCCCCTGGCTAAACTTTGCTAGATCCGCCCCTGCACAGTTACCAGCCGTCAGCTAGAAAAAGATCCTGGTGTAGAAAGTAATATTAAATAATTTCTAACAACAGCTTATCAAGGTTAAACGTGCTGCTGTTGTTCAGCCGCTGGTTTCCTCTTTCTGGTGCAAAGTGGGCCAAAAACAAACAAGAGAGATGGACTCGCAACAGAAAAGCCGATCAGCTGATCATTAATCAGTTTCAGGACTGAAGTAGCAACAGGAGAGGGAGGGAGAGAGAAGAGCCAGTTGCTCCATATATTGGTTGTTAAGTTTAATGTGGGAATGATTTACAAACATTCAGAGATGAACTTACACACTTGCTTTACTTCTCTCTGGGATAACTTCATCAGAGATGAAATGCTGGTTTGGTAGCGAGGCTACAAATACACACAGCCACTCTATCACATGATGCACACTGCTCCCATGTGCTAAGGTTATGAGCTGAGTTACGCCATGTCGCAAGTTTTGTGAGGAGCTTTTTTGATATCTAATGGATCGATTACATTTTTTATTTCTGGCAGATATCCGATCCAGTAATTTACGTCAGTATCGGACCGATACTGATACGTAATATCGGATCGGTCCATCTCTAGTACAGACCCATCTTAAGTTTGCCAGTAAAAATCTAAATGATTCAGAGAAGGCTTGGGAGAAAGTGCTGTGGTCAGATGAAACCAAAATCGAGCTCTTTGGCATCAAGTAGACCTGCTGTGTTTGGAGGAAGAGAAATACTGAACATGACCCAAAGGACATCATCCCCACACCCAAGCGCAGAGGTGGATACATTATGCTTTGGGGCTGTGTACCGGGCGACTTCACCACTTTGCCTTCAACCAAGAAACCGGAAGGATTTAGAAAGTTTCGTTCTCAGTCATATTTTGCTCGGAGATCCAATACTCATGTCACTCAGTAACATGCAAATCCGTTCATAACTTTTATGTGATGTGCTTTTCCTGGATTTTTGGTTGATATTCTGTCTCTCTCCATTAAAATGAAACTGCCATAAACATGAGAGACTGCTCATCTCTATGTAAGCGAGCAAACGTACAAATTCAGCACGGGATCAAATAATTATTTCTGCCACTCTACATTAAAAAATGAGTACCTTATGAGTATTTTATTTACATACAAGTTTATTTGCAATCAGCACTTTGAAGCAGTGATACAAATTACACCACTGAAGTTCACTCCATCTAGGTCACGTGATCTGGCGCTTCAGAACATTTACTGGTAGCATGTCAGATGAGAAGGTGTTTTTTTTTCTGTTCTGGACATTTTTAGTTGTTTTTCCAGGTCTGCCTGTAGATTAACACTGTGCTCCTTTCTGATGGGGGGTTGTTTGCAAACCCGAAGAGATTCTTGCAGAAGCCTGTTCTAGTCCACTTCTAGACTCCTGTAACTTCTGCCTCTGTAAGCTGGCTCCTCACTCCTCAGAAGCTTGCTCCAGATGTCTGCATCAGGTCTGCCTCTCCTCTCCTCCTCTCTGAGTTTCCTCTGTTCTTTGTTGAGTTCTCTCACTATATGATTGGTTTCCTTCTGCCTCCTACTGGGGTCATTGACATAGCTTACTTTCTGCTTCTTCAAAACTTTTTGCTGCAGAGCAGTAGATTAATTCCTGCAGTCTCTTCAACTTTATCATGGTGGTGCCTCTGAGTGTTTCTTAGATTTTGTGGAAGTAAAAACACCGACCTCCTCCCACAATGTGATTTGTGGGATTTTGGGTACTTGATTGTCACCCAGAGGCTGGGTTTGGCCTTCTGTGCTGCAAACTGTGGGTTTTTATCTTGGTACCGAAATGACTTAATCTGCCTCATAAAGGGTGTTGTTGCACAGTCGCCTCTGCCTCCAAGAAGGGCTTTCTTCAAGTATGCTTTTCAAGCCTGTAGTAAAAGCATATACAGAATATACAGCAAATGTAACAGCAATGGCTTCATTGTTAGGAAAACTGACTCTGCGAACAATATAAATAGAAGAGAAATAAAAAATGACCTCACATCATGGAAAGAAGACATTTGGAAACATTCACTTCTCTGAAAAGTGAAGTCACTGAGGAAGTGCCTTAAACAAACATTGTTTTTAATGACCAGCAGGGGGCAGGTCCTCTGGTTGTAGACGTAAGTATGATTGGTCTGAATTCTATTAGAAGATGATCCCACTTTAAACTCTGTGTAAGAATATTTTTTATAATGAGTTTATGGTCTCAGTGGTTAGTTTGGAATCTCATTTAATCCAGATGTTGTTAATGTTGGAAACCCATTTGGTGTAAAACAGCTGAAAAAATAGAGTATGATTTAGAGTGGGTACTTCCTTATATGATACCACACTGTTTTCACTTTGACCAAAAAGAAGTTGAACTTACATAAAACGCGAGAGGAGCCGCTGTGCTTGCACACGACTATAGAGACACCAGAATTATTAAAGCTTCCCATGTGATATCACAGTGTGGTGACCCAGATCTAATGTGGCATATGACCAGCGGATACGGTGCTGGTGTGAACAAAGACTGAGTTGATATCCAGTCTGAAGGAAAAAGGCAAAATAAGAAATAAAAAATAAAAATGAAAAATTAGAACTTTAGAAGAAACCAAATATTGTTGTGAAATTATTTCATTTAATGCAATTCCGCAGCGTTTCAGGTCAATAACACGGGACAAAAACAAAAACAACACTGTTGTATGTCCTGAGGTTATTTACATGACATGCCTGCACTGACACGACTTAATATTTTCTAACTTAATTAACAAGAAACACGCCTGGGCGTGCACTCTGACGTCACGGTGCTAAAAAGCTTTTTGCATAATAACGGGGAGCCAAACAGGCTATAGTTTGTGCATTTAATGAGAATATTATTTAAATACCAAACCAAAAATATTCAAAACTACAATGCTACTTTGAAAATCTTTCAGCATATAGAAAACGTCAAGGTTTAAGAAGTGAAACTGAGCAGGGTGTAAGTTATTCTTTTCATAATGACAACCCACACAATGTTCCAGACACAGATTAATGTGTGTCCAAGAAAACGTCCCAGAGAGATATAAAAGGAAACGGGGTGTGAGCACAAAAGCTGTGTGGTTCTCTGAGATTTGTCACCCTGACGTTCACACTCAAGCACTTCAGCCTCCAGTGGTTTAGCTTGCCTTCCTCAAATCTACGTACAGTCATGTGAAAAGGAAAGTTTTCAAGGATCCTACAGGTCTATGAAAAACTAAGCACACCCTTACTGCTTCCATAGGAATTAAAGCCCTGCTGATTATATGTACTTTAATTGATCATCAGGAAGCGTGACCACCTCTATAAAAGCAGAAGTTTTGGCAGTTTGTCCCAGCAAATTCACCCAAAGGTCAGACCAGGCGACAGCTGCATCCCGGACTCTACGGGCCCCAGTTCACATGTCAAATGTTACGTTTTACAACAGTACAATTAGAAAAAGACTGAACCAGTATGACTTGTTTGGAAGGGTTGACAGGAGTAAACATCTCTAGCTAAAGGTTTGCAAAGTTGCAGCTGAACAAACCACAAATCTTCTGCAACAATGTCCTTGGACGGACACGGCGGCAGTGTAGGGCTAATAATTTGGGCTTGTTGGTCATAAAGAAGAGTGAGCTATAATTCCTCCCCAATGATGCGAGAGACTGACAAATTCACCCAGAACTTGACCCTACTTCAAGTTGTTGCTAAAGGTGCTTCTGCTAGCTATTGAAGCATGAGGTGGACTTATATTTTTACAGGACTGCAGAGAGTCCTGTGAAAACTTTTTCATAAGTGCAGACACAATTATGGGTAAAATTATTCTTCTTTGCTCATTGGAAGAAGAAGCAGAAAGACATACTGCACATGCTGAAGTCAGTGTGAATAGTGTACACAAGTAAATAAAGTTAAATGATTTAAAATAAAATAGCTCAATCCTAATGAAATGTTTCAGCTTAAAAAAAAAATCAGTAAACCTTTTGTCCCTTATTTTTATTGTTGAATCAATATGACTAAATGATTAAAACCACACAGACAATGAAAGGACAATGGGAGAATGTAAAAGAGACGATATGAGAAACATGATCTTTAATGTCAGATTGCAGAATATTGACAATGGATTCCACTTTTCATTTAAAAACCTTGAAAAACTCTCATTTAGCTATTTACAGTTTGCTGGATTCCTTTCTCATTTACACTATAAACAATGTATTAGCGATTTAACATTTTTCAACTGTACATCTTTGTTGCTTACTGCAGTGAATGTTATGCAGTTATGCTTAATGTAAGCAGATTAACATTTTAAAATTCCTGCTTTTTTGAATAAATACTTTGAATGAATTCAAGCAAAAGTAAACCAAAAGAAAATCCCCCCCAGCTATTTCAGTAGTCCTCCGAAGGCTGAATTTAAGCCTTTGCTGCTTTTCATTAGCACCAGTTTAAATGTCTTAGAAACTGACCGAATATTATCAGTGATGTTTAAAGGACCAAATCATGTTTTTGAGAACTAATTTCACCTTTCAAACCAACATCAGGTAAAGCATGAGGTCAGCGTTTCATGGCGATCTCTCTCTTTTTCTCTCAGCTTGAAGAGAATTTTTCATCACAGGGACGGAGGCGTAACTGGGGTCCAGGCGGATGGCAGTCGGCCAAGTGGCGAGAGGTCATACTGAGCCGTATCATGCACTTCTGTGGCCGTGCTGTTGTCGTACATGGGAGAGCCAGAGGAGGGCACTGTTGCTGAATGAGACAGGGTGGGATAGTGGCTGCTGGAACCTCGAAGAAACTGGGAGCTCAGACAGTTGTTTATCCCCCCATTCTGGGACACCGGAGTGAGTGACGAGTTGCTCACAGACCACAGGCTGGTGTACTGACTGGACAGAGATGGACAGAAAACTTCTCATTCGTCTCTTCTTTGGATGTTTTAAAAGTGCTTCTCATTCAAATGTTCAGACATGGCATCGATAAAGTTTTTTTTTTTTTTTTTTAAATGTGTTGTATTTGTTCAATGTGTTTTTTAGTTTAAATACATAAAGATCATTAAGTTTTTGCAAAGTGAAAAAGACAAAATGAAAAGCTAAATTTGAGAGAAATGAAGGAGAGCTATTCAACGTCTCTGATGATGCTACTTTTTGTATGGATTTTGTATCTAACGGTTGTTTGTGAGAACAAACAAACAATCTCAAGTCAGTGCCTCACACTCTTTAAAGCTTCAGTGTTAGAGTCAGTTTAAGTATTTTAACTTCTAATAACGTAATTCTTTTTGTACATGATCTATTTCAAAATGCATAAAAATGGACCTTTGCTACAAATAACTGATTTATAATCTAGTTTAGCTGAAATCTTTGCCTTATATATGTGTTTTTCCTTTCTCGCCAGTATTATTAATGCACTATTTGCATCTTGTATAATTATTTGTATGTTTAAATTATCATTTTGACCAAATGCGAACCAAACTCTTGTTCCTCCTAATGCTTTACTAATACTGGACTAAAAAAGATAATAATTGAGAGAAGATTTGTGATCTTGCACATCCAAGGACTGAATTTTCATTGTCTTTTGTGATTATCCTATCATTTCTGACTAGAGTCAGAAAAATAAGCAGAAGAAAACAGCACAAACCTAGAACTGGTACCAGAGGTGGAGTTATGGGCCATGGGAATCATGCTCGAGTGTGTTGGCATCTGAAGACTGGACCAGTTATCATGGCTTGAAAGCATCGACAGACAGGTTGAAGAGTTGTCTGAGAAACTGGCTGCAACACAAAGACATCTGTGTTCAGTGGTTTTGGATATATCTGTCAAAAGTCAAATTATATATCTTTATTATAAAGTTTATCACCTGTTGTTTTGTCTGTATGTTTCAGGACTAGTCCCCCTGACAGTGACAGGGGTGAATCTCATACATCCTTGTGCAAAGCCACGCTGTTTACAGCTCTTAGGCTCCGCTCGCACAAAAGCCAAAGGAATGCAAAACATTCCCAGCTCAGTAACGTTTGTTTGAGTTTCTTGTTAATAGTTGGGGAAGGAAGTGGTGTGATTCTATAAAAAGGTAACTGGTGGAGAGAGATACTCACTGGGTGAGTTGGTCCGATGGGTATACGGGCTGGAGTAAGGGGCAGAGCGGTGGTTCCTCAGAGTTGAGTAGCGCTCGCAACCATGGGATGGCGAGAGGGAGATTGGACTCCCAAACTGGCTGTGAGGACTGGCTGAAGGGCAGAGAGGAGCTGCCCCTGGAATAAACCAGCTACCCACTGTCTCCATGAGAGGAGAAAATAAAGGAAAAGATTAGCACCACTTGCTTATTACAATGAAAAAAGAAAGAAAAAAGAAGATATACTTACACTGAGAGTAACCAGATTGCTGGTTTTCACTGGCATCTTCTCGTATGTCTTTATTATCAGTCCTGCGAGAATGAAGACTGGTTGATTTTTACTGATTGTGTTGTTTGAGAAAACCCTTTCACACGCTTTAATGCAAAATTTAAACTTCACATGTATCCTTACCTCTCCTTTGCGTCTAGAAAGGCCTTGGCAAAAGGGTTGTACTTTATTTTCAGGGCAGTTATCTAAAATCCAAATATTAAAAAAAATGTATAAACAACGTGGATATGGTTTGTTAAAATTAAACAAGCAAACGAGCAAAATCAAAACCCCAAATTAAAAAACCCCAAATAAACTAAATCGTGCGCAAAAGCTGTGCGTAAATTACGCACACATTAAACTTTATTTGTATTCTGTTTCTGTTAACCATATTTCTTGCTAAACTCATTTTATTCTAAAACACACACACACACACACACACACACACACACACACACACACACACACACACACACACACACACACACACACACACACACAAATCGGTGCATTGCCTACCTCTTCATTTTGGTACGCCGTTACTGCAATAAACTGTGTCTCTGGGAAAGAGTGGCTGGTGATCATCCTCCGTGGGCCTCCAACCCGAACTATATGAATGCGTGGCTCATACTTGTGCAAAGAATTTAACATGATCTGGAAAAACGACAACACAGATGTAGCTATGTTGTGTCTCTGAAACGCATTTTCATTGTGTATTTCATTTTAAAAACACGGCACGAACTTGCCTTGCACTTACCTGACCTCCTCCGTTGAGCTTATTTGTGAGTTTGACTTTACTAAACGAGACGGGAGCCTTCATCCAGTGCGCGCCGAAGTTTGGGGAGTCTGGGTGGATGTACACACAGCTGGGAGTTTGAGGTTCGGGTTTGCCACCAGGCACCCACTCTCCGTTGACGTATTTCCACCTGTGGTTGTCTGCAGACGCGAAATCCAGCAAAAAGGAATACATGGCGTTCGGGTCCAGTCCAGACACGCTCACTTTCAGCACCGGAAACATGCGCCTTAAAAAAAAGTCACACATTTTAAAAAACGGAAGAAATTTAGAACTGTGTTTTACATCAGTCTATCCATCCATGCGCTCACCTGCCATTCTTTGTAACTATCATTTCATTTGTGAGGTTTTTAAACTTTTGCCACAGCTCGCTCTCATCCAAGGACACTTTCAGCTCCCTCTCCGTGGGGTCACCCTTCTCGCTCCCGGCCTGCAGCTCACTCTCCACCGCACTGAGGAGGTGATCTACCCGGTACTGAATGGCCTTGCTCGGACACTCGCCAGCGCCTGTCGCCATTCTGTCCAGTACCTCCAGGGCTGAAACACGTAGCTTACTGAAGAACCTTAAAGCTGCTCCAGAATCTCTTTCGTCTCCTTGGGCAATTAGAAAAACAACTTCTGTCCGAGGAAGCTGAACGTCACTCACAGCTCCTGCATATAAAGGCTAAAGAGAAGCTCCAGCTGAGGATGGGTGTTTGGAGGAGAGGTGGTTGGCTCATCTCCTCTTTGATCTTCGCAGACTTGTTGCAGATTGGCTGAAAGCGGCCATATCATTGAGGCCCACAGGATGACAGCGTTTTGAATAAAGCAGTTTGACCTTCTTTATTACATCAACCTGTAAACATTGACACTTAGATCAAAGCCACACCTGCAGAAAGCAAATCGCTGACCATAGCTGGCCTTCACAAGATCCACGCTGCAGTTTGAGTAATTCTTTCACTTTTATTGTAAACTGATGGCAGCCCGATTTTATGAGAATTATTTCTGAGCTACAGCTTGAAACCTTTTCAGTTCTGTGTTGTTGTTGGGTTTTTTTTTTCAACATAAACAAATCAACAAAAAAAGGAAGGAACAAAGATAAACAAATAAAATGAACAACACAGTGATCCAAACACACAGAAATTCAAATAAAAGTTCACAAATCCACATAAATTAAAAATTAATAACTCCAATTATTTTTGACTGAACTAGTCCAAGTTTCACAACTCTAAATCTCTTATGGAGCGTTTTTTTTTTTCTTTGAGGAAATGTAATACACATTTTCTCAAAGAAAAAAGGTCTGAAGTGATGTTTCGTTATAGTCAAATTTTTAGTGTATATTTTGTTGTGTATGTGTATGTTTTGCTTGTGGGACAATGTCTTACTCATTCACTTTTATGACATTTATTTTTTATTATTATTTATAATGTAGAGTGCATGTGGAAAGTGTTCACAGCACTTCACTTGTTCTACAGTTTGTACAGCCTTATTCAAAACCTTCATATAATAGACCATAATGACAAACAGAAAAAAATTTGACTGAAAATCTTAAAAAGGTATTTAAAAAAACATGTAGCATGTAAGTATTCAACACTGTGAATGCTTTCCAAGCTGTACTGTATATAGTGTAATCATCTCAGGCACATCTTGACCTTTAGAGCCCCAGCTCACTTCTATCCAATCAAATTTAATTTAAGTGATGAATGAATGAGAGATCTAGACAAACGCACACAAAGTGCAACAACAACATCCTTGATCATTTTACTAAAACTTAAAAAAGCCAGTGAGCGTAGAAGAATGTTTTTATTAAAACAAACTGACACAAAAGTAAAGAATCTTGAATCCTGAAGAAAACAGTTCACCTTGAGAACCTTTACCTTTTGAAAAGTGAATCACTGAAGGCTCCTGTGTCACAGACCCAAGTCTCAAACTCTGCTGGCTGCATAGAAAACACTCACACATGAACATCGGTCTAAACAGTTTTTGTTTTTCATATTTGCTTTCATGCACCTGACACCCTGCTCAGGTGTTGGGGATGCGAGGGTCTGTGAGTCTGAACACTTTCCCGTTGTTTCGATAGGCTGGGCTGGCTTCCCCTCCTGCTTGGAGCCGATGCCTGGAAGGACCTACGGTAGAACAAGAAAGAAAAAACACAGTCACTGATAACTCACTAAATGAAAAAGTGATTTACATACATTTAGTACAGCAGTGTCACCCTCACAAATAACTACTATATACTGTTGTTGCCATGGTGGCATCCAAGAAATAACAAATAAGATAAAAACAAATGATAAAAGCAGATAGTTTGTGGCACCCACGTGTTAGCTTCCAGTATAGCTCTGTGGTGTTGTGTTGCGGTTGGCTTGTGTTACTAACCAAATCTTGGGCGCCTCATTCCTCCTGCCAGCACAGTGAGTCTGACTCTGTGTCCAGCAGTCTGGACCAGAGTTCACAGCAAGCAGAGAAAAACAAATCCCACTCAGGTTAAAGAGAAGCTGAAAGACTCCTTCAGATTGTGTCGCCTCAATGAATATGAATGTTACTTAAAAAACAAAAAAGATCTCACAGACAAAGGTTAAACTTCCATGTCACTTACCAACTTTTATGTGGAAACCATGTTGGTTAAAGAAAGGGCGTATCTTTGCCTCAGAAGACTGACGTAAATATCTGCTTTCCTGCTCTTCTCAGGGATCTCAGGGATTGTCTGTTTAATAGAAAAGTTGAAGACGCAGCATTAAATTCTAATCAAGTCAATCAGCTCGGTCTGGAAGGTCCTCATAAAGTCAAGCTTCTGGCTGTGAATGTGGTCTCTTTTATCTACAAGTGCAAAGCATTTCATTCAGTTATAACTTCCTTTTCTATTAGTTATTTAGTCATTTAAAAAGAGGAACCCCTTTGTATATTAGCCGAGGTAGAAATGGTTTAAAAGTCAGAGGTGTCATTTCCCACAGTCCTAGTGTCCCATTTGGCGCCTGTCTCTTCTCCTCCAACACCCCACCTGGTGCTAACTGTCACACCAGGCCATTTCCTGGTGTGGGTCAGCAGGACTGTGAATTAACATTGATCTCTATTGCGCTTTAGATCCCCTCCCAGACCACCCCCACCCCCCCTTAATCCTCAAAGGATGAAATGCAGGTGCAATTCAAGCAAACCTGAGAAAAAAGATTTAAACTGGTATTGTCTCAGCTTTGAATCTCAAGAAAAAAGAGAAGCGTTTCGCATATTTTAACCTATTTGCTTATCGTATAATAAGCTGTTCACTGGCTTTTTGATTTCATTTTCTCGCCATCATTGGCACAACTCGTGAAAATCAACTGAGAGATGATCAACCTCAATATCTGTTTGAACTGCACTTTTGAATGTTTTTCATTATAGAAATTTCTTCTGCTCAAAAATGACTTCAGGGCTGTACATATATTCTTCATTTTGGTTTGTTGATTAGGTTAGCTGACTTCTGTATTAAGATAGACAGAAGCAATGTAACTTTCCAACTGTGAAAAACACACTATAGAGTCTAATGCTGCCATAAATAGTCATAGTTGTCGTGTCTTCCTCCCCTCACACCCAGCTGATCGTGGCAGATGGCCGCCCCTCCCTGAGCCTGAGTTTTCTTCCTGTTAAAAGAGAGTTTTTCCTTCCCACTGTTGCCAAACCACTTACTCACTAGGGGTCATATAATTGTTGGGGTTTTCTCAGTTTTCTTTGTAGGTTCTTCCACCTTATAATATAAAGTGTTTTGAGGGAACTGTTGTTATTAATTAGCACTTTGAAATGAACTGAATATAAGCTTTGTATGCTTTATATGGACACGTGTGATAAGGATGAAATGTATTCAGATAAAAAAATAAAAAATAAAACATAAAGTACCTAATGATTATCATGGAGAGGGAGGTCTTTGGAGAGTAAATTAATTGTTTTAGTCAATATGTAAAACACATTTATACACCAGTACTTCCAGTGCAGGGCTTCAGTTAAAGCACTGACAGCCTGTGGATGTCTACAGGGAGTGCAGAATTATTAGGCAAATGAGTATTTTGTCCACATCATCCTCTTCATGCATGTTGTCTTACTCCAAGCTGTATAGGCTCGAAAGCCTACTACCAATTAAGCATATTAGGTGATGTGCATCTCTGTAATGAGAAGGGGTGTGGTCTAATGACATCAACGCCCTATATCAGGTGTGCATAATTATTAGGCAACGTCCTTTCCTTTGGCAAAATGGGTCAAAAGAAAGACTTGACAGGCTCAGAAAAGTCAAAAATAGTGAGATATCTTGCAGAGGGATGCAGCAGTCTCAAAATTGCAAAGCTTCTGAAGCGTGATCATCAAACAATCAAGCGTTTCATTCAAGATAGCCAAGCCACGCAAGAAGCGTGTGGAAAAACCAAGGCGCAAAATAACTGCCCATGAACTGAGAAAAGTCAAGCGTGCAGCTGCTAAGATGCCACTTGCCACCAGTTTGGCCATATTTCAGAGCTGCAACATCACTGGAGTGCCCAAAAGCACAAGGTGTGCAATACTCAGAGACATGGCCAAGGTAAGAAAGGCTGAAAGACGACCACCACTGAACAAGACACACAAGCTGAAACGTCAAGACTGGGCCAAGAAATATCTCAAGACTGGTTTTTCTAAGGTTTTATGGACTGATGAAATGAGAGTGAGTCTTGATGGGCCAGATGGATGGGCCCGTGGCTGGATTGGTAAAGGGCAGAGAGCTCCAGTCCGACTCAGACGCCAGCAAGGTGGAGTACTGGTTTGGGCTGGTATCATCAAAGATGAGCTTGTGGGGCCTTTTCGGGTTGAGGATGGAGTCAAGCTCAACTCCCAGTCCTACTGCCAGTTTCTGGAAGACACCTTCTTCAAGCAGTGGTACAGGAAGAAGTCTGCAACCTTCAAGAAAAACATGATTTTCATGCAGGACAATGCTCCATCACACGCGTCCAAGTACTCCACAGCGTGGCTGGCAAGAAAGGGTATAAAAGAAGAAAAACTAATGACATGGCCACCTTGTTCACCTGATCTGAACCCCATTGAGAACCTGTGGTCCATCATCAAATGTGAGATTTACAAGGAGGGAAAACAGTACACCTCTCTGAACAGTGTCTGGGAGGCTATGGTTGCTGCTGCACGCAATGTTGATGGTGAACAGATCAAAACACTGACAGAATCCATGGATGGCAGGCTTTTGAGTGTCCTTGCAAAGAAAGGTGGCTATATTGGTCGCTGATTTGTTCTTGTTTTGTTTTTGAATGTCAGGAATGCATATTTGTGAATGTGGAGATGTTATATTGGTTTCACTGGTAAAAATAAATAATTGAAATGGGTATATATTTGTTTTTTGTTAAGTTGCCTAATAATTATGCACAGTAATAGTCACCTGCACACACAGATATCCCCCTAAAATAGCTAAAACTAAAAACAAACTAAAAACTACTTCCAAAAACATTCAGCTTTGATATTAATGAGTTTTTTGGGTTCATTGAGAACATGGTTGTTGTTCAATAATAAAATTATTCCTCAAAAATACAACTTGCCTAATAATTCTGCACTCCCTGTATAGGGTGGGGAGTTTTCTCCAGAGCTAGTGGATCTGAGATTTCAGCACTGAGGCGACCTTAACGCTCCCACATGCCTCCTGGCTTTGACCAGTCACTGTTTGCCTTCCCTTGCTTTCCCTCCAGTCAGGCTCATCCTCTGTTTGCTTAGGCCCACTTTGACACAGAGGTGAGAGAAAAAATGAATCCTGCATGCTTGTCCATATATGCTCATCTCAGCACTTGAGCATAACCTCTTCTCTGGTTTTCTCACTTTTTTGAGTCTCTTCACCATCCTCCGCCACCGTTCCCTTACATTACTGTAAATATTTTAAATAATGCTCTCTATCCTTATTAATAACTGTTAGGATACTATTTATAAAGTTTTCTAAATTTAATATTGATCAGGAAACTTCAACAAGTCTATGGGTAAATGCGGCTTTTCCTTGGCACATTTCTTTCTAATTTTAAAGGAAATAGTTGCATTTTGGGAAATAAAACTTTTTTCTTTTTTATCAAGTACTTGAGGTCAAGCCATAAAATATATAGCTGGTAGGTAGTTTCAGCCGCTCCCTTATTTTCCAAGGAGTCACCACAGCAGATCTGCTTGTTTGATGTGGCACAGATGATACACTGCACATCCATCCTGATGTAACCCTCCCAATAATCCGGGCTGGAGATGGACACTCGGCTTGTCCCCCCCAAGCGCTGGGTTTGTGTCTCGTCACAGTCTAAAGCCAGAAAGCTTTTGCTTTTTGTGTTAACCACCACACCACAGAGCCACCGCATTTAACATGAAGCAATGGCAAGGAAATGTGATGAAGACTAAAAACTTCTCCCTGACAAATACTTTTAAATTGATGTTCATATACGCATATGAACATTTTTATAACCAACAGAGTGATTCAGGAATCTTTCCGCTTCTATCGAGTTGTTTCGGCCTGTCTGTTTGAAGTAACTGTTAGACGCACACAGAGCTGCCTCTTATCTTCCTCTCTGTTTTGTCCTTATTCCAGCATGTAAGTATAACCGCATGACAATGTCCGAAATAGACTAAAATTCAATTTAATTCCAGAGGAATTATATATTAAAGTGCTTTCATCTGTGCAAAAGAAAAGTGTAAAAATTATGAATTGTAGTTTTTCCATCATGCTCAGTTTGCCAGACAGCCCCAAATAAGACTAAAAATGCACATTTAGACCTTTTCTGGTATAGAAACAGCGTTTACGCTATAGTTTGGGACAGGCTGATGTATAGCACATATGCTAATCAGCTGATTGCTCTCAGGAGAGTTATATTTGTTGTTGAGTGCTAAAGTGCTAAAAGTCTTCTTACTGAAGTTTTTGCAAACATTTTTCAAAATGCACTGTAAACCATTTTACTTGATAAACCTGTGATGTTATTTATAATTATTGGAGGAAAGACAAATGCATGTAGCATGTTATACTGGGTGTATGTTGTCAGTGTGGGCCTATGCATGTGTGCCTGACGATGCAGTCAGGGATCATTGCCACAGGTGTGTTTACCTCTCATTGTCCTTTTTAAGTGGAATTACTGCCCCTGTGGTTTTCACACTAACCTTGAGAAACATTTACTTCGTTTTGTCCTTCCCCTGGCTGCTGTCGAAGATCAGCTTCTCTGAACTCTTCTTTGATCTGGACTTATTAACCGGCACACACAGACATCGAAAGAGAGTCAGTTTTACATTTGAGCTGGAGAGCCAATAAGCCAGCGAAAGGAAATCACACAATTTCCAAACAAGTTGGGAAACTGCTGAATGCAAATAAAAAAAGAACACAGTGATTTGTAAACCATTCAAACCCCAAATGTAATAGAAATCATTAGAAAGACAACAAATGTTTAGAATAGGAATATTATTGATATGCTTATTTGCATTAAAAAATCAGGGTTGAACTTTAATCAAAAAAGAAAAACTACAATTTCTTGTGACCTGCACACAAAGTGTTGTGTACAGGGCCGCCTCCACAATTTTCCCATTGGGTTGGCCATACGGGGGCCACTAAAAATATCGGCGTGGAACACGCCAACATAGAACAGTCTTGCTGGGGGGCACTGGGGTGGCCAGTGCCCTCCCCCTTGGTGGAGCCCCTTGTTGTGTAATATATTCCTAATGGAGTGCTACTTCTCAAGCATAGCCATAATGTGGTGCCGCTCACACCCGATAACACTGCACACTCGGGTGACAACACACTTTGGAAGCTGGGTGCAAACTGTGTGCGGGGAGGACTCCTGAGCAAGGCAGCGTTTACTCACAGAACAGTGCAGCAGGTAACAGATCTATACAAACCCTATGAGCTTTAGAGGATGAAGACTGGAGAAGGACAGTGTGGACTTGTGGACTTACATGTATTAAAAAAAATAGTATTACTCAATGACACTGTAAGCATGAATATAAAAAACTCTGAAAAATTACACATGTGTTGCAGCAGGATGCTGCAAGTTAAGAGCTAACTTTTCCACTTCCATCCTATGTGTATTTTCCACTCACTGAGGTGAGTTTGTAGTAACAGACATGGCATTTTTTGGTCAAACTAATTTTGTAGACCTGTAATGCACACTTGTGAAATTCAACATGTTGAAGTGACTATGACCAGATGGCCACAAAGATAGAAAATTACTGCATGAACTGTCCAATAAATCATAGCAGCTAATAATAAACACATAAATAGCCACAAAGTACGACAGATTGGACGAAGTGGCTCATTACGTAAAAACATAACCAAGGATTGGCTTCAGCTCTAATTGCTTTTAATTTGGAGTTTTCTCGTGGATGTGGGGAATGTGCATATGGCAGAGCTGTGCAGCAGGGGCAGGAGGAGCTGCTGTCTCATTGTGTTTGTGTGTTGTGCGATGAGATTTCACACTGATGGAGAACTTGCCAGTTCGGCCCTTCATTTGCTTTCTTACCAAGCTCCTAATGTCCTCAAAGCCAGTGTGCTGCTTGAGGGTGACAGCCTCGTACTAACATCGTACATGCTCCAACTAAACACAGTTCATAGCTAATTAACAACAAGAGTGAAACCAGCTGACACGGTTCTGTCAGATATTCACAACGTGCAAACAGCAAGTGCACCAAAGGTGATAAAAGTGGGTAAAAGAACTGAAATCTGGCTTAAGATTAAAAATAAAATCAATAAATGGCTCTTTAAATCTTAGTTTTTATTTCCAGATATTGTGAGTTGGAGAGAGAATGGCAGAAAAGTCCGAATCCATAAGAGTTTTCTTATGTAAAACATGAATGTTTTTCAATGTAATGAGGCCCAAGAATATGTCGGTGCAGATGAAGGACGCCGTTAGTATGCTGAAACACCAAAATAAACCTATCAAAGACACAGTAAAAACTTTAGGACGGACGAAAATCAATGATGTGGTTCATTGTTAAAAAAAATGAAATGCACTGGCCAGCTCAGCAACACCAAAAGTCTGAAAGACCAAACACCACAGCTAAAGTGCAACGATGACAGAATTATTCCATGATTAAGAAAAACAACTTCACAATATCTAACCAAGTGAAAACCATCTAACCAGTGGAAATGCTGAGCGTCTACAACAAGGTGTAAAAACATTCCCTCCTAAATGTTTCTTAGTCTATCCTATTAATGTTGAGCATCTGAAAAAAAGGGGAGGCTGTGTATACAAACTGTGATTCCTAAAAGGCACATGCACATCATGCAAGCTAAAATCCACACTTCAGTCACACCTTGATTGTTTGATTTAAAATCCACTGTCGTTGTGTACAGAGGAAAAACTACAAAAATTGTGTTTTTGCCTGACAAGCTGTGAATCCAACAGTATACACTTAATGGGTATTCCCTGAAGTGTAACATAAAATCTCTGGTAAAGTTTCTTAAAACTACAGCACATGTTGTTACATCATATGAGTGAGTGTGCTTGCATAACTAATAATGAGTGGAACCACAACTCGTGCAACTCACAGTCTCGCTGCCTCTTGCGTTACCCCTGCCGTTTCTGTTAAATGGAGTTTTATTTGCCTGAAGACCCATAAAGCTTTAAAGCAAAAGAAACTCTCCAAACACTCCGACATCTGCTCGCAGTGCTGGCATGAATCGACACCGCTGGCCCAATTGCTGCGTCTTTTTTGCAGTGGACATAATTACAACATTTCCCTCTTGGATGATGTTTGCAAGAGTCCGAGGCGCTGCCAGGGCAGTTGAGTTTCCACAGCAGAGGGTTCAGATTGTGTTTGGTCATCTCACTTCTGTGTGAGTAATCAGCTCTCTCCTACAGGCGGGTCCATGCTAAACAAGACACTGACTATTTGTTCTTGATTGCAGTGCAAACAAAGGCCCAGAGGGCTCTCTGCAGCTGAGTAGCATCTCCCTCCACCACAGCAGCGAGTGGATCTCGGAAAGTTAAAACTCCAGTCATACTGCCGGTCCTGAGATTTTGGGAATCTACTGTAAGCCTATAGGAATAATAGACAAACATTTGATGCTACATTCAAAAAATATTTATGCTCAAAATGCTAACTTTAAATAATTTGTTTGCATATACATATTCCATGTAATTTTGTTACATAAGCACAATGTCAAAAAATTACATTTAATGGAATTTGATTAAGTGAAACTGACTTGATTCAAGGATTCAAACGCATACAGCCCACTTTGGTCTTACGTGCGCCACACCAGTGAAACACCCTTTTCTGTCAGTGAAAAGAAGTTTAACTACACAGTGTCTCCCTGAGACATCTCACTATAAGAAAAATAAGGACAGTTTCAACAGTATGATTCAGTTTGTTTGTTTTTCACATGACAAAGAAATGCTGCTGTAGTAAATGACACAAATGTGTCAGCATGAGTCTTTGTGGTTAAATTGTAATGAATAAATGTGTAATAGAACAAAATTGCAGGATAAAGTTGTGGTTGCTCGTTTCCCAGACTGTCCTTTAATTATAAACCACAAAGTTTTTGTTAATTCACCTAAATGTCCTAAAATGTCTTTTTTTTAACAGACAACAAACAGAAATATTTCTATAGTATATAGTGGGAAAAAAGAGAAACTTTTCTGTCATTTAATGAAATACCTGAATACTTTGGAAACCAGCATCCAGTTTTAGCATATTTTCTTTAATGATGAATTATTTTAATGAATAAACCTTTGATTTTACATGTTCCAGTGACATGTTACTTTGCTTGTTTTTTGTTTTACATGTTTATATCTGATATTTTTTCATAATAAAGGTTATAATAATAATGGTTAAAACTTAACAGTTGTTCCTGAAATCCCGCAGACTTCTCAGTAGCTCTGGTGGGTTAATATTGTAATTCAGACAATTGTAAAATTCCTCCAGGTTTTCAGGTACTCAGAGAACTGCTTTTGGAGGTCAAAGATCCCATAAAAGCTCAATATGGACAGAATAAGTCATGATGAACCACAGTGCAGAAATTATTAAAGACTCTTGCACATTTACATTATGTGTAGGGTCCAAAGCTAGCAGGTATTAAGTGGCCGTGGGGAGGGGCTTCAGGTGAGAGTCAATGTACTGCAGCTTTCAGAAGGCCAACTTTATTCCTTCTGAACAAAGAAAAGAGACGTAGGCAGACAGCCAGAGAAGGACAGAGAGTTGTGAAAATATAGAATCTTAAAGTGAGTGTCCCTTGTTTTAGCGGCCGGGAAACAGAACGCAGAAAACAAATGAGAAGTAAACAAGCAGCCACAGGAAGCCATTAACAGTAGCCGGGACCAATTAGGCCCCAGCAGGTGTTCTGGCCTTTGCTGCCTCACCTCCATGTCTGACAGAGCCCCGATCTTCTGAGGAAACAAAGGGTAGTTTTATTTGCTCAGCAATTTGAAGCAAAAGATTCCTCCAAAGGGCCTCTGAAGTAATTTATAGCATTCTCTTTTGTCTCCTCCTGCTACTTAAGCGGAAGTCATTACAGAGGACACTTAGATCCCCTTCAAGAAGCCTGACTTTTACAGGATAGGAAGATAAGACAGGATCTCTCTACCATTAGACCCCCTCTATCCAGGCACCCTGTGAAGAGTATAGCTCTCTTTACACCCAGTCAGAAGACACATGTGGAAGTCAAAATCAAAGTCACTCACAGTACAACTGCAGACAGACATTTTCAAGATTACATAAGCTGCAATATAAATAAAGGAAAACAATAATGAATATTCACATCAATATTATAAACCAAGAAACACGTATACCTAATTATGAAATGCTAAAAAAAAAATTGATTTTCCAAACTTTTTAATTTTCCATTGAATCAACTTTAAAAGATCTGATCATCATCTGCACTTTGACTAAACCGTGCTCACACTACAGTAGCTATGGGTTAGTTTTAGTCTAGCGAACCACCCATACTGTGCACTACATTTATAGGATCCATTTATTCACTGCTGCTGTGAGTATATTAACTATGTGAGTGCAAATTTAGGGGAAAAAAGAGAGAATGTGAAGTTGATGTTGTTAAAACAAGCTGAAAGTGAAACCTTGAGTTTTTGCTTTACATCTGCAACTTTTCTAGTCTACAAATGGTAAAATACAAGGCTCGTGTGAATCTCAGTAAGCAGAACTTTGTCACATTTAATGTCGTCGCCACATTACAGGAAGCGGTGTCTGAAAAGGGCTGGGAAAATCATCAAAGACCCCAGTCACCCATCACATGGACTCTTCACCCTCCTGCCCTCTGGGAGGCGCTACAGGAGCCCCCGGACTAAGACCACCAGGTACCGGAACAGCTTCTTCCCCACAGCTGTCAGACTCCTGAACTCTGCCTCCTGACATCTGACCCACGTTAACACATGGACTGAACATACACACACACACACAATGGACAACCGTACCCTCAAACACACAATAATAACATGGACTGAACCACCACTCACAACCACTAGCACTTTATATAGCCTCTGTAGGAATTATATCTCACTTATCTTAACTGCACTACTGTATAGCTCTGTAAATAATCATTCTGTACATACGATAATTTTTAACCCTACAACTGTTTACAACTTGCATAGTTCCCATTTCTGTATAGCTGTATATCTCAGATTTCTGTAAAGTTATTTATTTCATATTCTGTATAGTTTTTCATATTTATATCCTGTTCATAGCCTGTACATAGCTTGTACTCACTACAGCCTGTACATACTTATAGTTATAGAATATTCACAACATACTTCATACCGTGTACATTGTAACATACCATAATAGACCCATTTCTGTAATATACTCACATATCTATATTATTGCTAATATATATTGTAATATATCTATATCACTAAAGCACTTCTGGATGGATGCAAACTGCATTTCGTTGCCCTGTACCTGTGCATGTGCAATGACAATAAAGTTGAATTCTATTCTATTCTATTAAAAGAGGCCCACAAACCAGAACAGCACAGGCTCTCTTAAAAGAGCAACGTGCTAAAACAAAGTCCAATTCACTAGACAAATAAGAGGAATCAATAATACCTCATTGAATTCAGCCATAAATGAACACAGCCACTGTTTACTGAGTGCAGCCAATTCTAAAATTTACACCTTGACTGTCACAAAGTGCACTGTAATATATCCAGTTTCATACAATTTATTTAATTAATTATTTTTTTCATTTTCCTCGGTGCATCAAGCTTCTGTAGGACTGGTGGTCACTTATGGACCAAAAAAACAAATCATTTCAAGTACGGAAGCCGGTGCTGCTGAGCTCAGACCTGATTCTTATTCTTTTTAAACTGCAAAGTTCAGCTGAGGATTTTCCTGAATTACTGCCAGATTCACAGTCGTGGAGAAACTCAGAAATTTAAATTTCACACGGTCACATTATTTATATATATATATTTTTTATATATTTTATTCTCTGACTTTGCTCCGGGTGTCTCATTTCTCTGCTGAAGCTATGACCTCTGTGAGTGGACCTTCCAGTAGCTTAGCGCAGCGGCAATCGAGAGCATCGCAGAGGCGTTCATGTAGGCCTCTAGATGGCGCTGTAGGATAAACAAATAAAAAGACACCAAGCGGATGGAAACCGTTTAAAAAACATAAAACGGAGACAAGTGTTTTAGTACCGACCAAAGATGTGGACATGCTAAAGTGACTGCTGTGATTATCGTGATCAAAGAACTTTCACTGTTTTGTTTTTTCTGCAGATGCAGAATGAGTAACTAAATGATTACAAACTGTCTTAAACATTATAGCGTAATTACATCATTTTATAACTTGTTCCAGCTGTGCTTGATGTGGAGGTCCTGGCCTTTTTCTCTGGGAATTGGCTGCTGCCACGAACTGCCTTCCTCCTCCGGAGCGTTGACTTTATTCCCTGCCTATCAACAGTAAAGACCTACTTTAGATGCTGTGGGAGCCTGAGGATTAAAAAAGAATGTTTTTTTGTTTTTTGTAATCCCATCGTTTGCCAAGAGCATCTTCCCACACAACATCCTGACATTGTGTTCTTGCAATGCGCAGCCAATAAGTAAATAAAAAGAAACAAGACCATATGCTGCAGGAATATGCCCACCTTCACTCCCACTAAGCCTTCATCCTATTCCCTGATCTTCAGTGTGGCTCTAGATAACTCTGAGCATATCATCAGGCAGCAGTGTCCTTTCCTTAATCCAGATAATGAATGGTTCCTAGTAGATGCTGCACAGGGAAGGTTTGTGGACAGATTTCTAATAATACACCTTAATTCAAATGCACTAAATCTGGTAAAAGTGCAAAAAGAAAATGTGAAACCAAAAAAGGAGCGCAGGATGTGGTAGGTGTTATAAAAAGCAAAAAAGGAACGCAAACCTTATGGGAGTGATAGCATGCATGCTGCTCTGTATTGACAGCTTAGGTTTGTGCCTTTTTATACAACGTTTATGTCCCCCCTTTGTGTTGCATGTATTTGTCATTGTAACTCTGTCCTGAGGTGGGAAAAACCATGAAAACATGCCCACATATATTCTTCATTCCCCTGGTGTCCTCATTATTAGTTATACAACACATGCCAAAGGAGATTACTCTCACTCATATAATCCCTAAACGAAGAAAAAAACATCTTTTAGCTTTTGTGGGAGGACAGCACTCTCAGATCAAAGCCTTCTTTTTGAGGCTGCCTTGTTTCTGGCAAAAAGGCCTCAGTCTTGAGGGGTTCACCCTGGATGACCACAACACTAAAGTTTATTGGCCGACTCAGTTCAGGAAATGTCTGGTTTGTCCTTCCTCACAAAAGCTGCTGGAAACACGGGATTTATCAGTTCCGTTGCCACAGTGATGCTATCGCGGCACAGCTAAGGGACCTGCAGTTCTCTGCTCTCTTTGCTGTGTGCAAAGTGTCAGTGACAGAGTGAAGGCTGCATCCATCTGTGCTCCCTGCCACTATAAATCAGGGGAGGATAATGAAGCTGCCCTGCTGTCCCGCGCCACTCTCCCACACAGTGATCACAGTACAGTGTGGTGAACAGAAAGCCCGCAGCCTTTCTTTTTTCCCCTTTCCCCCCCCCCCCCTCCTAATCTAGAAACAGAAGTGTCACTTGGATTGGATGGATTCTTGTGTAAACAAATAGTTTGTGGCAAAAGGTGGAAAAAAAAGTCCAGCTTGGTCTGGATTTCACAACCCAGATGAAAACAAAAGGGCTTGAAGGGTGGTTTAAAGATAAAGTTTCCACTTTTATCCAAGCCGCCCTTTGCAACTGCCCCCAATCCTTCAAATTGCACTTTTCCTATTGACAACAAGCATTTTAGCTACTTCACACATAATGATGCAGTTCTTACCCCCAGGACAGACTCACTCATGAATAGCTTGGCTTTCAGGCCCATATGAGCCAGTAATGAATACCAGAGAGACACACACAAACAAGACCGCAATAGAAATTAGACAATAGAAGAGGATTACACAACTTTTGGTCACTAAGCCAGTTGATAATATCACTACAGGAACCATGGAGAACCAAACGAGTCTTGGTACACGCTGTAATGGCTCAGCCATGATCTCAGCACTCAACAACCAAATCACTTGTGAGACTGAACGAGAAAATCTATTCAGGAGAAAACGCTTTATTGTAGAAGCTTTGCTTGTTTATCCAGATGACACAGTGGAGAAAGTCTGTGGTGTTACACACTGTACAATGACATTTACAGAGTTATGGCCGGACATGTATTTGACACTTGATTATTTGCTGCAGGCTTGAATCCATTCCTGAATGAAACACCTTTAAGAAGAAAACAACTGATGAGTGTGTCATATAAAACACCTGTCCCCAACTGGTAATACATCTGCAATAGAGGGAAGAGCGCTTGATTGATGCAGGTCTTTGCACTCCAGTTTTATGGCAACTCTATTGCCAAGATAGTGTTTACTGAGAAGAGGCAATACACTAAAAAAATCTGGGTTTTTCCATTAATAAAACGTCTGCCAAACAACAGCATTACCTGAGGTTACGAGCGGAGGTATATGTTTTAAAATGCCTTACCAGTTGTTGGTGTGTGAGCCCTCCAAACAAGCTGCCGTGTCTTAAACTTACAACACTCCTCTGTCTGAAATGTAATAGAGTTCAAAATGTACCGCACACAGAGCAAAAGTCTGGTTACCAAGTTACAGAAAACAATGCTGCAAATGAGAATCTCCATACAGAGGAATTTCAAATATGTATTTGGCCGTGCATAGAAACTGAATTTGTGTTCTGAGGTTTGCATTTGAATGTTAGTTTAATGATCAATACAATGCACTGTGGGCAGGTGTGACTCTAAAAAAAACAAAAGCATAAGCCATTTTTTATGGCTTAAATGATCTGCGACTCCAATGTGTGGTTTATTTATTTTTATTTTTTCCTTCTTAAAACAGCCATATTCTGCCCCCCCGACCTGGACGACTACCCGAGCAGCATACTTTCAGGATAGTTCACTTCAAACTAGAGCTACTTTGCAGCAAGTCCTGCAGATGTGGCGTTTCACCAGATTTTAATACCAGTGTGATACGTAAGGTAGTCTGGAGGTAATTTCCTAAAGGGGTCATGCACCTGGGCCCTACAGTACACTTGTGAACCCTGCTTAACAGGAAATCTAAGACGCTTAGAACACTAATGCCCAAATGGCCTCAGGTAGCTACAGTGGCAACAAAGAGCCTTTAAAACGCTTGTCTGAAAACTGGCCAGAAGTGTAAAAGAAATCTAAATGACTGCAAATTAGTTTTTTTTAATAAAAATTAAGAGGCACAGCACAATACGGCTTTTTTAAGATTTAAAAGGATCGAGACAGTTGCATAATTAAAAAAAAGAAAATATTTTTACTTAGAATTTGCTTAAATTAATGAACTGAAAAGATATGTGACAGTACAAATATTTAGTAAACATTACATACTGTACACCACTAGTAAATCCCTGCAAAGGATATAACCCTCTTATGAGAGGAAAAATAAACAATTCAATTTGGTTTTTAGGAGCAGAGGCAAAGAGCTCTGTTGTTGACAGTTTATTGTTCTCCCACACAAAGGAGCAGACCCCTCTGCCAATCCACAGGCGCCTCACTGAAAAATAGAAACCACGTGCAAAGGACGAGAATTTAAAGGTATTTAACTAAAACTGAAAGAAATAAAATAATGAACAGGCATCAAACTCCCAAAGCAAATATCCCTGCGAGCCCTAAGCACTGCTGGATACTTTTAAAATCCTGTTTTTGATGGGGAATGTAAATGATTCCCTCTTGACTTTTTATGATTCCAATGGAGTTTCCTCATTTCATTCGTTTTCTTAATTAATTGACTTTTTTTTTTAAACGTATTGACATCTATTTTTTTAATATATATTTCTTTAACAAACTGACATTCATCTGAAGACACGTGGATTTCCTCCCTTTAACGTTTACTTGAGAAGATTAAAATTCAGGATGCCTTTGCAACAGATCTACACCAATTGCACATTGTTCACGAGTCCATCACACTGAGAGTCCCGGCTTAACAACAAGACATCAAAGCCAGGTGTCAGCAGCCTTTGAGGTGCGGAAGTGCGGAAAGTTTGTCGACTTTTCCCAAAGCAGCGGCATTTTCGACCCCTTTTAGCCACTCTTTGCATTTCCTTACAACAGTCTCATCCACATCCCCGTCCTCGTCTTCATACTCCACATCATCGTACTTGTATTGGTCATTCAGCAGAGATATTTTAACGATGGCGGTGATGTCCTGCTCCGCGCTCTCTGCTTTGGCGGCCGGCGCGCAGCCCTTGGACCCCCCGTGCGTCTTTTTGGATGGAAAAACTCGCCGGTGCCGAAAATCGGTGCCGGCGCAACACTTTTGTTGCTTTGCCATCATTTGTTTTTCTAGATTCCGTTTTTGGATGACAAGAATGGCTTCGGGGGTGAGACTGAGTGTAAATTGAATTTCCTTCTTCCCTTCCTCTTTTCCACTGAGTTGTCTCGTGGAGTCCATGGAGCTGGAGCGCCTGACTCCTTCAGATGAATCCTGAGGTTTCGGCACCATCAACCACGAAGACTTTCCCTGGGTCTCTTGCCCGGCACCGGGCTTCTGAGTGGGGCTTTTATTTTTGTCCTGCTGGGGTTTTCGCCCCAAGTTCCTTAAATTCGCCGATGCCCAAGATGTGGGTTGTTTCTCCTTATCCGACCCCCCTCTCTCTCCGCAGGATTTGCTGGTTTGCTCAGGAGGCACTCCGTTGGCTTTCTTTTTCCCGAATAGTTCCCTGCCAGGCGATGAGATCCGCTGGTGGAGGCTGATGGGTGGAAAAGGCATCGTTGTGTCTGGAAGTGGTCAGGATATAAAAGCGTGCAAATTATTCTGAGCGCAGAAGAGGAAGCCCTGCGTAAAGCGACGACCGGCGCTCTGCGGGCATAATCCAACAGACAAGGTGGAGGGGGTTGCGTTGCACCTGTTGTCCGCGCTGACTGGAGTTCAACTGGTTCACACAAGGCAGCCCGGCCGCTTTATGCAGGAGCCGGCAGGAAGGCGTGGCAAGAAGCGCCAAACAAAGCCGTGAAAAAACTGATGATGTCATTTCATAATTTTCAACAACTTCCTCAAACGATGAGCCACATCCACCCAGAGTTCCCCTTATCTCCTGTCACAGCGCCTCTCTGCTGCTTTCCAGTTACTGGATCCATTTCTCGTGCATTATCGTACCCATCATAAGCTTTTCAGGACACAATGAGCCTGAAAACTATGAGTCATCATTGAATGTTTTTCACAAAAGTGATGCCGTTAAAGAACTAAATTTCAACCCAGTAAAAAAGAATTATAAAGCCGAAAAAAACGACTTCTTATAACATTTTTAGCCCATAACGTCTTTATTCGAAATACAAAACTCAAAAAGTTCAACAACTTCAAAAGTATCAATACTCTAATTTATTTGCACTGCCAAAACATACTTGGATGAAAAGAAAGAACTTATGGTCATAATCATGAGTTTAGTCCTTGGTGCTCAGATCAGTGTGTCCTTGAACATGTCACAGGAACAATGGCATGCAGTTTCATTGTATCCTTTCAGTAAATATGATCTCAAATGTCAATTATCTGATGTGTATTGACAGTCACTTTTGTTACTCCAGCCATGTAGACTATGAAATAGCATCTCATAGGATACACAAATAATCTGCAATATTGATTTTTCTTTGTCCTTCTTTGCTTCTATCTGCACTTTCTGCCAGGCAGAAATCAATGAGCCCTTTTGCTAATCTGTAGTTATTAAACGATTTTATATTGCCTGCATATTTTATGGCTCGTGAAACATCTTGGCTTTAAGTCATGCATCAGATGCAGTTGCTCTGGGGAAGGGGAACTAAAACTACATCTAAAATGCATGTGTGTTTAATGCTTTTTGAAAATTAACAGTCTTCAGACACTTAGAATCAATAACTGGGACAGCAACTCCCACCACAATACAGGCCAAGTTATTTATTCATCTCTGCAAGAAGACTTAGATCATTAAGCTAAAGAAGACACACAGACTTGTTTAATTTCAGTGCTCGCCGAGGCATGATCCCCGTTCTCTCTGACATAACAACAGATTAAATGTACTGAAGGGGAAACAGTTGGGACGCTAACAGATTGCTGGGGTCAGGGTTCTTCCCATTCATCTTCAAACTTTGGTGTAATCCAAAAATGGCTGCTATGGAAAACCAATCAGAAAAAACAAAGACGACAAACTCATTTCAAAGAATTATTTTATCCCCCCCAAGATTACTTCGAGAGGGAGTTGCTGGGTCTCTGCCAAGTCCGATAACAATAAGTACTGAGGGGAGATTTCGCCCATGGTAATCCAACAAAAATACAAGTGTCTACCCCCCCAAAAAAAACCCATAAGCGTAGCAAAAAAAGAAAAGGAATTATTTAATCTGATAAAGCAATTAAGAAAAAAAAACCCAAAAACTAAACAACTTGAGCTGTGCTCTTATTACGTAGAAAAACATTTTAGTTTAAATGCAAAAAAATGCAAAGGGATCAAGACTGCTGGCCCAAAGAGCTCTAAAAAGCAGAAAGACCTTTGTTAGTAGGATGTGAACATCTGCACCACAAATGGGGGTAGGAAAAGGTTATGAGTGTTCTGGAGGAGGTTGTCATGACAACCACATCCTCAAAGGCTACACCATCACGCTGAAGCGGTATAGGGGAACATGGGTTATTAGGTCACGTAAAAATCACAATGCTCAGAAAAGCGTAATTAACTGGGTCACTGCTACATCTGGCAGGAAATCAACCTAAAAAGGAGAAGCATTTTTAACATGATTTCACATGATGCACTGAAGATTGAGTGCTTTTTAAATTCTGTTTAGCTGTAGAAAAGAAAAAAAATAAATAAAAAAATAAATCATATTTCAGGCATTATCAGTGAAGCAGTGACACAATTGCCAAGGGGAAAACATCAACATGGAATAGCATCTCAGAGCCTCTTTGCACAAGACACACACCAAGAGAGAGATATAATGCTCTGACAACGTTTGCATGTAGGAAGCCAGATGACAATTAATTTGTATACTGCTCAAAATGCAAATATAGAACCCGACTTAAATTTGAACTGGTTTCTTCCTGCTGCATATAATCAGAAGGCACTTTTGTTGTATTTGACCACATACCAGACTCAACATCAGTTTCTGCACTTAAATGGCATAAATACACTCAGAAAATCCAGGAATATTTTTAAATATATTAACCATTAAAGGCACCCATTACTCATGTCAAAAGCAAAAGACTGATACCTATTATCTGGTGATAGTTATAGACCTTTAGCTACACTTAAAAAGCAAGACTTCACAGTATGAAAGCCATAATAAAAATTTGGAAAATATAATGTATATACAGTATCATGTATATTTTACAAAGCCTCTTGTTCGCAGTTTGCATATTAGGACCAGTCTTGATAGGAAACTGTAGACTTTGGAGTCCTAACTCAGACAGGTCGTGAAGCACTTGATCACAGCATCCCTGTCAAAACAAATAAAAGAGAGAAACAGAAAAAAAGGCAATTAAGAAATGAAAGGAAAAACTAAATATAGCAAAGACAAAAATTCTGCCATGCGTACAAAATTAAAAGCAACAATGAGTCCATTTTTACGATGATCTGGGTGGGGCTCATCATGAATAAGTGAGCATGTTTTGGCGGGGAGGGACCACATGCTCAGAATGATGGGGGGGCTTCCTTTTCTTTTTTTTCCCCCCAGGTACACCAAGTTGAAGGATGATGCAATGCAATCCATCACCATGGCGACCACAGATCGTTGCCTACTCTATTTCGCTTCACACAGTTTGTTCTTGCCATCAGTGGTTGCTATGCAGACTTTGCCTGCAGACACGTTCGAAATTGGAAGGAGGAGGTGCGAAACCCGTCAAGGTTAAAAGAACAAGGGGGATCATGAGCAGTCTGACAGGGAGGAGGGGAGGCCGCTGGAGAGAAGGGTTGCTTCCTTAAATGCTTTGGTTTTTAAAACAAAACAAAAAAAAACCTAAAAACTAAAAAACAAACAAACCAACCTCTGTGTTTTTAAAAATATATCACTTAAAGCTTATTGTCATTTCCACTGCATAAATAAATTATCAGTCTCAAGGGCTTTCCCCAATTTCTGATTAGATGTCTGAGCCAAAAGCAGCCTTAAAGTGGTGTGGGACGTGCACAGGCAGCAGGTTTTAGTATCTCTCTCTGCATGTGTGAGGGGATATAAATAGGAAACAAGGTAAAATACATTAAAGGATCAAGTCCACTGGCCATGTGTTATGGCAGTGGCCAGCCAGGTATCGGAGACTGTTGGAACACAGACAGGGATGGGAAGTACTATAGCATTGTGTCACCCCATAAAAATCGCGAGATCAAAATATGCAGAAACAACTTAAAACAACAGAGACCGAAGCAATCAAGTCTGAATTAAATGAAAAATGGATTAAAGTAAGAGGCTTAAGGAGACAGAACACAAATGTGTTGACAAATAACATAAGAAACATAGCAGTAACAAAGAAGCAGCTGATTGGCAGCATTTTAGTATCAAGCCCAAAAAAGAAACAAAGCCCGGCCATAAAATTTGCATTCCTCTACAGGAATTTGTTTTTTGGAGAGTGACATGGGAAAAGGTCTTTGTCTAGGCCTCGTTTTGTTGTTAGCTTTTGGGCTGGGGGAGGGGGAGCTTGAGGTTGTTAAAAGGACGTCCCTCAGCTGTCAGGATGGATTATAGGGTCGCCCAAACACACAAGATACTTAGTGGGTGGGGGCTGCATGGGGGCTCTGGACCAAATGAGCTATAACCCAACTTACATCTGAACTGACAAAACAACATCACACCTCATGCCTGGCCTGGAGGTAAAGCACTGAGGTGGTACAGCATATGGCACCAAAGTGAACACTTTTGGTACAGTGGAGAATTTTTTTGCTTTTAAAGAAAAGCTGCAAAACATTAAGACACCTGTGACACTGCAGGCTTTTTGTCTTTGATGCAGCACAGCTTAGCCAGATCCAATCAAAAATTTGCATTGTGCCTTAACCCTGTAAAGCTTAACACAAGCTCATTATATGCAACGTAAAAGCTACATTAAGGAAAATATTTTTGGCAAATCAGATTCAAAGAGCATTATTTCATTTAGAAAAAAAAAAAAAAAGCTACTTAATTTTGATATTATGGATTTAGCAATGATGTCACAGCACTAAAGCATGGAGGGTGTGAAAACAACAGGCTGCCATTTGTTTGACACCAAGAGCGTACACTGATCGTACTGGGGGATTAGAGCCATATGGTGGACGCAAACAAGAGAAAGACGTAAATAAAAAACAAACCAAAAAAAAAAAAAAAAAAAAAAAAAAAAAAAATGTTTTCATTGAAGGGTCATGCACGCCAGAGAGTACGAGCACATATCCATATATCAAGGCAAAGCTTGCAAAGTATAATCCTGTCATCTTACCTGGCAAATGGAATATAAGAGATGCTATACCTGAAAGAGAAGAAACACAAAAGGATGAGGGAAAATACTGGTGATGGTGGGATATTTTTAGGACAGATATTGATTGTAGAAGAAGATACTAATTACGAATGAACTGTGCATGTCATGTACCAGTTTAAGCAGATTACCTGTATTTAAAGTCCTTTGCATTAGTATTCACCTACTGATGAAGAATGAATGAATGTGTCCCTTAGCTCATTTTAAATTTGATTCAATGTTTACATTTATTTTATTATTTAAGGCCACTACAACAAAATACATTGAACTAGTTGTCCTGTAAATTCCTTTTTAAATCTTTCCAGGAACTGAAATCTGATACGATAATGCTTATGACAAAGGTTCTTTTATATCACTTAGCAGTTTTATCACAGTCCCTCTTCCCCGCTCTTTTCCTTTCCCCCTTTCTTTCTCTCTTTTCTTTTCCCCAGTCAAGTCTGTGCCGTGTTCAGCAAATGAAAATAAAATAAACAATAAAAGCAAAGGTGAATCAAATAGACCAATACGGCAAGGCTGGGATGGTCCATTTGGTAAAGTAAATCCGTTGGGCATCTTTCTTTGCCTTTAGACAACAATTCTGATGGCAAAAGAACCAGATGAGACAGGTAAAAAAAAAAAAAAAAAAAAAAAAAAAAAACCCACTTAGCAGTGATTAACAAAATGTAATTGTACATTAATTGGACATACTGTAATATTTGTACAAGTAATTGTGGACAGAAAGGTAGCAGGCACACTTATGAAACAAACACAGAACCCTATCCAGGAAATGATCACGGCTAAAGTTCAGCTTAACAGATTCCTGATGAAACCAGTGATGTATTTTAAATATGTGAGGAATGCACTGACACTGTTAAATAATCAACTAGAGCGCAAACATGAGCATACCGACAAGAATCCCCATCTGTCTTAAGCAGAGCTGTAACAAATATAACAAGCAGTGTAACACACTTTTACACGTGAATCTTCTGACTATCTTAATTTAGTTAGAGCAAAGAAGGATGTTTAATAACAAAACCATTGTAACTATCTTGAGCTTGTGACAGTCAGTTGTGGTTGAGGATCATATGGTCATTTCACAGAATTCAGCCCAAGGACTGGACTTTGACCCCATCTGTGCGGGTCAGTGGCGACGTCTTATTACGGAACCACCTTCGCACAGACGTCTGAGTGGCTGCGTGGGAGTGCACTATGCCCCCAGTCTGTTAAGAATGAGTTCTGGATGTGTGACTTGTGGTTTCCATGGTGATGCCTTTGAGAACGCAGGCAGAGCGGAAATGAATGTACGACATGTAGGTGTAAAAGCAGTGTGATTGTAAGGCTGACACAGGCTATTCCCTTCCTCCATAGTTCCTACTGGCTCGTTTTTTTTACACACTTACACACACTCTTACACACACGTTCAAATAAGTGAACGTACAAATTACTGACAGGCTAATCTATATCATTCATTCATTCACGTCTAAGGTTAAGCTTAATTCCACTGACTGTGTGGATGTCAAATAAAAGCTCAAATAGCTTGTAAGCTTGATATTTGCATGATATACATTTAACAACAGGCTAAAAAACTTAAGCAATTCATCCGTTTGCAAAATTACTGAAAACTTATTTTAAGCTCTGCAAACTAAAAAGGCCAAATATTATAAAATGCTCTAGTAAAAATAACATTACCCTCAGATGAAAAAGATTCATGACTTAAGATTTTAAATGTAAAAAGGAACTAAGAAGAAGAAAAAAAAAAAAAAAAAAAAAACTGCTTTAAAACATTTGAGTAAAGGACATGCAGTTAAATGACAAAAGAAATTATTGTGGACGTTGTAAATAGACATAAAATCACAGTTTTTAAAACACTATAACTTATAAGTGAAAGATGGGTTGTTTAGCTCTTTGTGTTACACACTTAGCATAAGAACAGATAACTAATTAAGGACTAATAGGTGCCATGTATTCTCCCTGGACCGTTCACATGTAGTTTTCATTATAGTAATGACTCCATAGAGAGCTGGCAGCCACTTCGTGTTGTGTGTAAACAATCCATGCCTGTCTGCCCAAACCCCACAGCTAAATAGCACTACACGATCCTGCCTTCTTCTTTACAGGGCAAACATACGCTGACCTACAATCAGGCATGGCCTCTTGCCCATCAGTCTTATTACAACACCTTTAATTGTAACCTGCATTTCAAACAGATGTCACTGTCTGCTCTGGCAAACTAGGGTAAACCAATTTAATCAATATACTTGGATTGTGCTTGCTATCATTTTGCCCTGAACAATAAAATCCAGTATAGCTTGGCTAAAACTAAGTGTATTCGCCTTTACACTTTTAGCCAAATATGTGGCTCACTTACAGATGTATCTACGAATACTATAAAATAAACTTATGTTGCGATTTCAACATAAGTATAACATAAAATAAGAGCTAGGGTTTCTAAGCAAACTGTTGGATTTTAATGAGTTATTCATTGCAAGTGTCAGTGGTCTGAGGCTGATCACTGTAGGTGTGAATAATGAACAAACTGTACTGAAATGGTTTAGACTACTAAGTCATCCTTACCACGTCATTGCCAGAAACTGCAGAATACAGAAGATTATGGCCAGTCCCTTTTTACCCCACTGTAAAGTCAATAAAAAAAACAATTTTAATAACACTACTTTAAATTAATAACTGCAAACGGATTTGTTTGTATTGAAACATACTTACCCAAAACACTGAACAAAGCGTTAAGACCAGGCAGAGCTGTAAGAAGAAAGGAGACATCAGCTTGCATAAACTTTTTGCTTGCACAAAGTTCACAGTTTTAATTTTTCTCCATTTATTTTCAACCTATCAGAAAAACAACGTAAAAAACAAACAAACAAACAAAACCCCCCAAACATTTAAATGTTACTCAAGAAAACATCCACACTGTCAAGGTGAAATGTGTTGTTAAGTTACGTTACTCATAAACCACCAACTACTGTAAGTGGAAGTGCAGTGCCTTGCATAATCTAAGTCTAAATAGTAAAACACAGTATTTACCAGCACAACAATGGTTGCTATCAGTCGTGTTGGTTCAAACATGCGCTTCAGCTGTTTTAGTGGTCCCATTAGGAAGCAGGTGCTTTGGGAGAACAATAAAAAAAGTAGATGGATTAAGCTCAGTAAACAGGTCTGTTATAGCTGTGGTTGTCAAACAAGCAGAGGAAAAACTTCACACTGTCAACGCATCACTTTTGAACAATATAGAAGTTTAAGCTAAGAAAACAAACAAAAAGCTCAGTTTCAAGCCTTCCACTGCAACAGTCACACTGGCTCATCTGCGTTTGCCTCCAAAGGCAGCGTCAGTTTATCAGGACTTCCAGTTTAACCACTCTACTTTAAGACTTCCAGTTTGGTCAACAATTAAAACTACAGATGAGTAAAAACTGATAGCTCATGTCACATGATAGCTGATTGTTTTGATTATGCAAGTGTGGTCCTTAAGCACTGTATACCTGCAGTCACTGAGGCTTGCTGATAAGTAATTGGCCAATGGAACTTTGCCAACAAGCGGACTACAAAACGTAAACCAGATAACTGCCCATCAGGTGGCCATGCTCCACAGATACTCTCGAATTATGAATCATTATTATAATTATAATATAATTATAATTTTCCTTCATAGCATTAAGTAGTCATTTCCCCTCCCCAGTGATTTTCTGCAGTGCAGCAGAGGCTGAATACAATAAATATGTAGTTGCTTTCACAGCCATCTTGAATTGCATTTTGGGGGTTATGAGGCTTTGGTAGTAACAACGGTAGTTGTTAACTGATGGGCAGCTGCTCACTGAAAAGAGTAAATGGGCAGAGATGTGTCTGCAGTGGAAAAGTAGTACATGTAACCGTCCAAGCCTAAAACGTTGATAGAAAAAGTTGACAAAACAAACAAATGTATAAATACTGAAGGGTTAAAAAAACAAAAAACAAAAAAAAATCTCAGGGAAGTCCCAAACTAAATTCACAAGAATGGGACAGATCCCTTTTGTAAACAAACTGGTTCCCCACAACATGAGTAATACACTGACCGCATACAGCACAGTATGAGTAACATCTGAAAAACGTGACCAACAAAATCAAATTTGGACTACATGTGGCAATAATTACAGTTTAAATGTTTCATTCCCAACACTTAAGACCTCCTACATGATGCATGTGTTACGTCAGTGAATTTAACAAGACAAAGGCTTTCCCCACTGACGAGGCACGCAGCTTTGGGCTCAGCTGAGCTGAGTGGGCAGAGGGAGTCCGTGGAGCGTCACATCTGTTAGATGAGACACAAGAGTAATGTGGGCTGACGCAGGCTCTCTCTGCTGGTCTGTTGAGAGGGAGGCTTTTTTTTTTTTCTGTCCTCAGAGTGTCAGAGACACTAATGATTGGCGCACATGCTGGGAAAAAGATCTGGCACCTAAAAGAGTGTGTCGCTGACTGTAAAACTGATCACGTAATTTTAACACATTAAGTGTTAAGATTTTGGCAGATCACTGAATAGACATTTGAAATCAGAGTTTAAGCTAAATTGAGCTTTTGTTGCATTACATAATTTTGTTCTTTTGTCATTAAAACACAGCACATAGTGCCTCCTGTTTTCATACCTGTGGCCGTCAAGAAGAAACCAGCAGCATACCGTTTTTATAAAGTAGGTTAAGCTCTGTAAAATAATATGATACTCTTTTGCACTGGACTGTTAACCTGAGCTATGAAGAAGGTGACCTAGTTTCTTGATGCATCTAACCTTCTGGATATTTAATACCTGAAAACAGAGACTGTACAGTCTGATAACAATCACCAAATCAAGCGTTCAGTGTCTGTCAAAAGAAGTCAAAGACATTACTGTAAGATTTAGACCTTAGTTCACCTACAAATACAAATCTAAATGTTGTAGATCTGGTGACATCTATAAAGATACATTTCTAATCTTGAACTTTATATTGAGTTTTTTTCGCCTACATTGCTGGTGATTTTTAAGAAGGGGGTTAATTTAGATTTCTCTCTACTGGAAAGTCTTGACTTAACTATGTGAAGGTCCCCAAGATGATCCATTTATAAACTGGTACCGAATAAGTAAAACTAAAGTTTTAACCACACTTTGCAAGTTTGGTTCCCTGTGACAGGAAAGAAAACAGCTGTTTGCTCCTATACAAAGAAGGAGCTCATTTACTCACATCCTCCTATTACAAAAAAAAAAAAAAAAAAACACCACTCTCTAGAGGAGACACACAGCTATGCTGCCCCTGCTCGTCTCTGTGGGAATCCTATAATTCCTGGGTGAGTGCAACATACCCAGGTTATCTGGATTCATTTACCCTAACATTGGCGTTCAGGATAAGTGGTCAAAAGAAGCTAGTTCTCCAACTCACTAAATTAACCCAGGGTTTTCCCTGCATGTTCACATGAAAGGAGTGATGTTGGCAGGATCTTACTAATCTAAAAGGGGTGTTTCACAGATCTTAAGAATCTTCTGCGAGAGAAAATGCCACCCACTCTAGAGACTTTAGGTGATTAACAATCTATAAAGAACATATATGTAAACACCAGTAAAATACGAAAGACGAATGCTGTAGAAAATCATTAATCTGGTGATTTAGCATACAGAGCAGTAAAATAAACATTCTAATTCCAGTCAATTATTTTATGGCAGAGTACATTTTCTGTACTGGTTTTCACTCCTAAACTGATAACTAAAGCATTGAAAGTTTAAACTGGTCTACTTATACGTTTACAATATCAGCAGAGAATCTACATTATACTTCAAATATGATGCTAGTAAAAGAATCAGTAAAAACAAGGCAGCCCCACACCAATGACTTGCTGCCAATAGTTTTAGTTTGTATACTCTCAGCAGCAAACTCTGTAGTGTTTCAAGGATTGAGAGTAAATATTAACTGAAGAAATAGAATTCAAATAAAATGGGTACAAATTTGATAAGAGGTCTGAAAGGACAGCGCAAGTTTGCTGTAATAAAATGTGTCTACAAATCTGTATTTATGACTGATGATGGTGAAACTCAAAGACTTTAGAGGTCTTTGAGTTTCAAACACTAAAAGTTGTACAAAGTGCGTTCTTATATACTCAACAGCACAAAAGATTTATTCAGTTCATCCTTAGGTTCAGGTTTTGAAAACCTAAAAATGGCTATCAGAGCTGCACAGGAGTGACAACTTTAATAAATGACAATGCTTTCATCAAGATTAGATTACTTGCTTTGTTGCATCAAACTGTATAACTCATACTGACAATATGTAACAATGTCATTCATTATGAGCTGAAAACATCTCATAGTTCTTCAGGCACAGTGTTGCAAACACAGAGCAGCAGGTTATGAATGAACACAAGGACAATGTTGATAAATCACACACACTACAGAAAGTCACCACAAAGCAAACCTTAAGGAAATATGACTGTGACAAGATACTCCAGCCATGAGTGACAATATAACCTTTAAGATGACTTTTTTTTTTGTTGCTTTCTTGCAGTGTGTCATACTGATGACAAAATGCTGATGATAATACAGTACAATACCAGTAACACTTAAAATTAAACTGGACTTACCTGGCAAGAGCTGCAATATTTCCTAGTGTGTAAAAGACTGCAAAGAGCTTCAAGCCACTTGGAAGGAACAGCAGTGCTGTGCCCTGGTAAAGAGATTTAAAAAAAAAAAAAGAAAGAAAAAAATAATTCAGCTACACAAATTCATATCATCATTTTTCAGCAAGGGGTAGGGGGCAAAAATAAACAGATATAATAGCTACTAAGTGAGACCTAGAACTTAACCAGGTTAAAGGGTTAACTGTTAATAACCCGGTTAAAAATCCTGCTGAAAAAAAAAAGAGAGAAAAAAAAAGAAAAAGAGCAGAAGTGGCTGTCCTGTGGTTGTACTGAAACACGTTTGTCTCCCCCTACTGTTAGAAACCCATAAGGTTGGTTTGGATTATAATAGACTTTAGTACTACTGGACCAGTGCTGCAGTCAGGGGCGTGTCTAAAAGGGGCTATAGGTGGCACTAGTGCTGCTGAAATATTTACTTAATTACTTTTACTAGTACTACGCCGTTTTCTGCTTTTACTCTACTAAATTCTGAATGTGATTATTACTATTCTTATGCCAGACTATCCATTTTAAAGCTTCAGTTATTTATTATTTTGCAGATTAATTACACTATTATATAGTACCAGTCTACCAACTAATAAATAACTAAAATAATCAACAAGTGTATTCATTAGAAAGATATACGCTTCAATAAATAAATCATTATAAATCGAATAATATCATGTAAATAATTCTAAAAAGTGTCATCCCCTTTGGGGCTGCGTCAGGAAGGTAATCAAATGTGAATAAGGGAGCAGCTGTAAGAAGCTTCTAATAAGATGAAGCAGCTAAGATTCTGGGAAAAAGAAAAAAAAATCTGGATAGATATTCATTCTGGAAAGACACTGCTGCATTTAGTGATATTTATGTAATCAGACAAGCAGCAATAGGTTTGTAAATGTGTATTTTAGTTATTGCTGCAAACACGGTGATGGCTAGCAGTGTGTGAGCAGCCAGAAAAAAAACAAATTTTGAAAGAAAAAAAAAAAAAAAAAAAAAAAAAGGACATTTAAAGACTTAAATATTACGAGTTTTCATGCCGCTAGATTTTCTACAACGATTGTGGTAACTGTGAATGTTACCACCTATAAACAAAACCTGCATTTTACAATGGGTGCGAAAAATGGCAGTGGCTTCAAACTGTTGACAGCAAGTTTCCTCCTTCTCTTCTGCAAGGCTACAAACTGATAAGTAAGATTTATGTAGCCGATGTGGGTTACTTAAGTATAAGTGACAGTAGGAGTTGATCGTACTGATCTGCTGGAGTAACAGAGGAAATTGCTTTGGCAGCAGTGGAGGGAAAAAAAAATGCCTTCTCCACATTCTTTTGGTCAGTATGAAGGCAAAAAGGACACAAAAACATCAATTTTGCCTGACAAATACACTCACAAGTATTGAACACAGGATGCCTCCAGCAAAGCAGATGACAAACCATTTCACCCTGGTGCTGTAGCTGAGAGTGCTGGCATCAAGGACCTGGTGAGAACAATGGGAGGATGTCACAAGACAGACCCAGTGACCTGCAGAAAAAGCCCACGGGCTTCCTGCTAATCAATCATAGAGCGGCCACACCACAAACGGGGATTATGCTAGCATATGTTAAGAAATACAGAACATAACTGAAGTAGAATCTGCAAAGAATAAAAAACAAAAGCAGGAAAAAAAGTGTAGAATACAAAACACCAATAATCTGACTTCGAAAGCATTACCTTACCTTATTTCCTCCTTATCGTGAACGCGTGAAAAAGAGGTACAAATAAATACACATGACTCAGTAAAGTTAAGTGCTAACAGAAAGTCAAGACAGCTGGCTTTAAACGGCCAGAGGACGCTAGTTAACCGGAGCTAACACAAAATAGCATTTTTTCCATTATTAACTGCTACAAGCCGCTAACTCAGTGAATATAAAATCGCATGCAGACAACGGTATCTTAACATTAGCTCAGAATTTTAAGCAGGCAGCGAAAGCGATGCTTTATTATTAGGTGTTTGAATGTTATCCGTTCTCTTGACAGTCCGTTAGCATTAGCAGCGTAGCCTGTCAAGCAGTACCTACCTGTGCAGTGAGACCCAGTTCCTCGTTGTCTTCTCGACCGCTTAGCACACGACGAAGCTTGTCCATCGCTACGAGCTAGCTGGCGAACTGGCCAGAAAAAAAAGTGGACCGCTGTTCTCTTTTTCAGACTGTAACCTGTGTGGTTTATACCCACAACTGTTATCGCAGCTGTTATAAGTTTGACTTCCTGTGTACTGCCCTTTGTACGTACTGACTTGGGGTCGGTTTAATTGCAGTCAATTTGCTACCATTTCCGGGGCTGGCATTTCTATCACTGACCCCAGATCAGCTCAAAGGCGACTTCCTTAACGCCACTTCCTTTGAATTGCTACTGTTGCCTCTCCGTAGCTGATTGGTTAGTAATACCTCAAGGACATTTCTGATCCTGTTTAATTATTTTGTTTTAAAACCAACACGAGAAACACAGATTTACAGTCACATAAATATATCCAGTATTAGCGAAGGATTTCTGGTCTGTTCCCTGAGAAAATGCGCTCTTACTGTTTTTTCTCAATGATGTTGCTTTGTCGCCACCCAGTAGAGATATTACGACAGTGCAAAAAATACAATTAAATAAAACAAACAACAACCTGGCACTGTCTTCCCAGCAGAGAAGCAACGGACCCTCTTTGGTCGTCGCACTGGTTTATCTTGTGGAAAGAGTGCTTGGAATTAAGTCCATCAATAACTTTAGCATTAGTTCAACCATGCCCAAAAGAAAGATCATCCGACACGTTTCACTGATTGAGCAGTTAAGTAAGGAAACTTTTAAAAAATATACACTGACTTTTAATTAAATCCTACGCTTTTCGCAGATATGTCTCCATCAAAAATTTTGTTTGAACAAGTGGAGTTTAAAATACCTTGTTGTTATGCTCAGTTTTCAAACAGCCATCTGGATCATTACCATGTTTCTAATTTAATATATACTGAATATACTATTTCAGTATAACGACTTAAAACAGGTTGTGTTTCAAGGCTACACAATGTTACCTTGCATTTATCAGCAACAGCCCTATAACGGGCGCCAAACGAGATACAGTTATGGGAGGCTTCTGACTTTGGGTCACACTGTTCTCCCGAGGGACACAGGCATCGACTTTGGATCTTTATGTGCATGCCAAACGAAATCTTCATTTTAACTATCCTAAAATACACTCCAATTACAGACACAAGGGTTAGCAAACTCAACAGTGAGGGAAAAGTGGCTCTGAAAGCATCCAATCACAGCAAAACCATTGCCAGGGGAGGAAGATAATTGAACATCAAAGGTTATTGTCTCTTGGATGTTTGCGGTTTACTTTCAGATACTTTCTCATTACGCCAGTTTAGCCTACATCTTAAATGATACACCGTCACAATGATCTACGTATGTTCTTTTATCCAAGGTCACTGCTGCAAGTCTAACTGGGGATCCAGATGATTGTGTTTACAAGCAGATGTGCTCATAGAAAACGTATAAATCCGGTAATAATGTATCCAGTCGTTAAAAACGTCTGCGCTCTGTTTTGGGGTGCTTTAATACGCAATCATGTCTACATTAACCTTACTTAGAATAGACCTAATAATGAATCGTCATCATAAAAAGAAAAAAAAAATTACAGGGCTCAACTTTGCGATCACGTGTCACTTTCCTTTTCGGATGCTTATAAAAAAAACTCTTTGCGACACAAGAGCCACTTGATAGGAAGCTGGAGGTCAGGTGATTGAGATTCAAAGCGCGATTAAAGGGAAGCAACTTCTTGTTGATGAAGGGACATTCAGTCGACATCTCAGCTTCTGCGAAGTTTTCCAGAAAGCACCAACGATGTGGACATCGCCGTCAGTATCCCTGCTCCTGTTCGTCTCATTGTTCCATGGATGCAGGAATTTCGTGTGCCCGAGGATCTGCCGATGTTTCTCCAATGCAATCAGGTGCAACAATATAACACAAGGGGCAGCTCCAGTGATGGACCACAGGGATAGAAGATTGTAAGTTGGCAACATGTGGAATAATGCGTTTACAGGGTGGATCTTTTTTTTTTTTTAAGGCAGCTAATTCGTGTGATTAAGCAATTGCATTGTTATTCCGCGCGTATTTATGCACGGGGCTAAGATCCGCACTGAAACGTCTTTCTTGTTTAGCTCTGCTGTGCTGTTTGTAGAGTTAACAGTGATCAAATCACGCTTCATCACATTTTTTAACCTGTTGTAAGTGGCCTTAATTTTGAGCACCCATTTAAAACGGATTTTGGTTCCAGTACTTATTGTATACTTGGGGGGTCTCAGGTGTAACCTTTGATCATTCAACAATCATTACCAGTACTCTGGCATAAAAACATTTTTGGAAGCAATCTCTGCACTCTGAATGTATTCCAAATCAGTCTTAACATACAAACATTATTCCAACACTGCATCTAGTTTCACCAAGTGGCAAATGTATTTATAATTGTATCTTTTTCTTGTTTTCTTTTATCCTCAACTTTAGCCATGGAAGCACTTTGTATGTTTCTAATTTAAGCATCAGTGGTATGATAAAGTCTGCTTCATTAAAAAACATCAAGAACAAAAAAAACCCCATCCAAACATACACACCTGCTCTGTCAGTAGTATTGTGTGCATGCGTTCTCCGGTAGATAAAACAAAGGCCAGCTGTGTTCTTGTTTTCTTTGCCTGTGTGCATCTTCCTGTGAGAACTTTTTATGTTTTACATTCAGACCACTCTAAGTCTTCATAATATTGAGAGATAAATCTGGATCGATCCCTACTGGAGAGTGAAGAACGTCTGCTTCCAAGCATGGACTGTATTTATTTCATTTAAGTAGTACATCACACCCTTTTTTCTTTTTTTTAAAAACACAGTCCCCTGCATGTGTCCAGCTTAATTACCGATGAAGCAAATGTCAAGTTGCTCTCACACATTGTGAGTACACCTCTTTTTGTATGCTTTTCTGGACATTACAGCTCACTTGTTGAGTTTACTGTCAAAAGCCTTGAAGGTGGGTAATCTTGACCTCCTCTTCAGTAACAGAGTACACAACACCTTGACCCTCTTGTGATTAACGTCTGTGAACACCAAGGCTGGCAGCTTTGTGTGTCTATCAAATGCTGCCAGTAACTCTATACACTCACTCCTGGCACTTTCTGTTCTACCAAATTACAACTTCTATTTGTTTATGATATTGACAGACCATTTCTGTTAGCTGGGAATAATGTATATGTTGCAGATGTGGAAATGTTGCTCACTGGTGGGAAGAGAACTTGCTCTATGCTTATTATGAATGCCTCAAACAACCTAAATGGTGCATTTCTGTTAGAGATTAAAAAAAACAAAAAAAACAACAACAAAAAAAAAACAGTGTGTCCAGACAGGCTGTAAACAAAACCTAGGAAAATTTTGTTCTAATTGAACACTAAATAGTTGCTATGACAAAACCTGTGCCATGGCTACACTTACCTTTTTGTCACAGAGCCTCAGATGATTTTAAGATGTCACTACGTCTCTATTACATCATTAAACTGTCCTCCCAATCTTTTTATGCCTCCTTTCGCAGGTTTCTTTATCATCTGTCTTTGCAAACAATTTCAAGCCATTCCTTTGAAGGTTTAAAAGGAGTCCAGAGGATGTACGTATCACATTTCTTTTGCTGAAAAATTCCAACTCACTTGTGATACTGCTTAAGTGAGGAACAATATGATGAAAATCCATGCTCCAAATATAAGAAGATTTGGGTTTTGCATCAGATAAACTAATTATTGCAGTGTCTCTGCTTTGTTTTTTGTGGCAAATCTCATAAAAATGGTTGCAGTGTGTTTATACTGCACATTAGTCTGACAGTGTGACGTAAATGTTAAGAAGAATCTCATTATTTATTTTCTGCTGTACACAGAGAGATTACTCAAAGCGTAACCCTGAAAACCATTGAGACATTAGCATTTAACAACCTCCTCAGCCTCTCTGAAATGTAAGTCTTTTCTGTGATTCTCCCAGTCCATTAAAGTCACGATTACTGTAGTGCACCCCGGTATGGACTGTATGCTCTGTACTGCTTTGCAGCTCAATCCAGAACACAAGAAGTCTCATGCACATTGACAGAGGAGCATTTAACAACCTCCCCAAACTTCGCTACTTGTGAGACAACTTAAAATTTATTTATTCATTTGTCAGTTTTTAAAAATTCCTACAGTGCAGTCTGACTTGCAACAAACTTTTTTTTTCATCTTTGTCAAATGAAAGTGACACATTGCTCTTTTTATTTACAGGAGTATTTCAAATACTGGTATTGCAGTTTTTCCTGATGTCACATCAATCAGTTCACTTGAATCTGAGTTCGTCTTGTGAGTAAATCTCTTGTTATATTCATAGAGACTAATACAAAGGAAATCTTCAGTGTTACTGCAAGTCCAGTTTCAACTTATTATTACACTTATTACTATTTTTGCAGGGATATATGCGACAACATCTTCCTTCTAGAAATACCCACAAACGCTTTCACTGGAATGTCAAAGGAATATGTTACAATGTGAGTATTGCAATGTATAGGACACTTTCACTTATTTTGAAATTGTATTATAGCAGTCCAGAAAGTTTGAACATGCAAATGTTTCTTACATTTTCAGGAACCTGTACAACAATGGCATAAGAAAAATACACGAGCATGCCTTCAACGGAACAAAGATAGATAAGCTGTATTTGTTTCATTTTACCACATTATGTCTAATTTCTGTTTAAAATTCTTCCTTTGCACCATTAAAGTTTTGCTCCTTGTGTTCTGCTATGTTTAGGGTATTAAAAAATAATCGAAACCTTAGAGTGATCCATAAAGATGCTTTCACAGGAGGCACGGGCCCTGGAGTCTTGTAAGTTTTTATTTGTATACTCCTAAAAGTCACTTTGTGCTAAGTTTATTTTGATTTATTGAGGAAAGCTAAAGGAAACCCAGCCAGGGTGGGGGGTAGGGTATTCAACAAGCCTAGAGCCAACAAATGAGAAGTTTGCGTCAGGGCGGGCATCCGGTGTAGAATCTTTGAAACATCAAATATTGGGCTCATCATGAGGACAGAGCACAAGAGAGGCGAAGAAGAACTTGCAGGCATGGTGGAGTGGGTTGTCAGGAGAGGGCATGGTTGGGACATGTGACAGAAAGATAGCAACAGTGAAAGGGAAGGTTCAGAAGATGGTGATGGCACCATGATGTATAGTTTGGAGATGGCTACTCTGAAAGTTAGAGAGGTAATGCTGAAGTAGTCTGGACATGTGCAGAGGAGGGACAGTGAATATATTGGACAAAGGATGCTGAAGATGGAGATCCCAGGCAGGAGAAGAAGAATAAGATTTGTGGATATGGTGAAGAAGGACATTTAAGCAGAGTTTGTGTGACAGAGGAGGGTACTAGAGAAGGGGTGTGGTGGAGGCAGATGATCTTCTGTTTTGGCCCCTAAAGCGAGCAGCTGAAAGGAAAGAAGAAGAAATAGGGGAAGAAGAATAGCGAAGCAAAAGGAGGAAGATGCTTACTAAACACACCAGTTAAACTTTAAGACTCGACACAGGCTGTATTCTGTGTCTGGACATGGTCTTACTCTCCTGAATTGCTTTTATGTCCTTCATAATTTTCATGTAATCTTCAAAGAACACACTGTGGACTTCAGCTCAGCAGAGAGAAACAGTAACAGTCTGATGAACAATGGCAGTGTAAAACAGCACAGTGGACACAAAAACTCTGTCACACTGTATTAATGTCGGTTATTTTTTCACAGGGATGTTTCTGCCACAGCTCTCACAAAGCTGCCTTCACAGGGACTGGAGTCAGTTCTAGTGTTGTTTGCTCAGTCCGCCTACACCTTGAAGAGTCTGCCTCCTCTGCAGGGACTGTGGAGTCTGCGAGAAGCTCATCTCACCTACAACAGCCACTGCTGTGCACTGCTGAACTGGAACACTCACAGGTAACTTACACTGTGCATGCTCAAAGCTCAACCCTACCCCATGACTCTTTGAATTTCCATGCAGTAGTCTAAATTTAAGTCCATCAAAATCAGAATCCTTTGCTTATTAAGCAATGCTGAATTGCGTTACACAATATATCACAGGTTTCACAAACATCTGCACCTGAAATATGCCATGTAATGGTGACATAACTTTTTGTTATGTTCTTGCTTTTCTACAGAGACTTACCAATTAATCCTGTGTGGAATAACAGCTCTACAGCCTGTATTGAGAGAGATCCAGCCGGCAGGTAAATCATTTGATTCAGCAATATTTACCTGTCCTAAATCTCATTTTTATTTTTACTCTAATAAACTTTACACCTTATTGAAATCAACTTACAAGTGTGTTTGAAATGGATTTGCCCCTTGGTTTACTTTACTTACCATACTTCGCTTATTTTAAGATATCTTCATTCTGAGCTCTTTGTTTAAACAATATCTTCTTTTTTTCCATTTAAATCTCCTTCAAAAGCAGGGTTCAGCCTGTAATCGGAGGGTTAACAGACACATCTCTACTTATGGGCGTGCCGTACTTCTCGGAAGGTGACCTGCTTGCTGAAGATGAAAGCTATGAAGATGTGAATTTCCACTATCCAGAACTGGACCTCTGCCAGACCACCCGCACTCTGGTTTGCACACCTGAGGCAGATGCTTTCAACCCCTGTGAAGACATCGCGGGTTTCAGTTTTCTCAGAGTAGCTATTTGGTTCATCAATTTATTGGCTATTACAGGTAATCTGACAGTGCTGCTGGTCTTCTTCAGCAGTCGGAACAAGCTGACAGTACCTCGCTTCCTCATGTGCCACCTGGCTTTTGCAGATCTTTGCATTGGGGTCTACCTTCTGATGATAGCTACTGTAGACTTGCGTACTCGTGGTAGCTACAGTCAGCACGCCATTGAATGGCAGACAGGACCTGGTTGCAGTGCTGCTGGCTTCCTGTCAGTTTTTGGTGGGGAGCTGTCAGTTTACACACTTTCTACCATCATCCTGGAGCGTTGGCACACCATCACCAATGCTATGCAGGTAGAGCGCCACCTGGTTCTTATGCAAGCTGCAGGCATAATGGCAGTAGGTTGGCTCATCTGTCTGGGGATGGGGATACTGCCCTTGATTGGTGTCAGTAGCTACACCAAAGTCAGCATGTGCTTACCCATGGACATAGAGACTCCTTTGGCTCAGGCTTTTGTCATAATTATCCTGCTCCTCAATGTGGGCGCCTTCCTCGTTGTTTGCGTTTGCTATGTGCTGATCTACCTGGCTGTAAAAAACCCTGACTTACCCAGAAGAAGTGCAGACACCAGGATCGCACAGCGCATGGCAGTACTCATCTTCACGGATTTTCTGTGCATGGCACCCATCTCCTTCTTTGCCATCTCTGCTGCTTTTAAGTTTCCCCTCATCACAGTTACCAACTCCAAAATTCTGTTGGTCCTCTTTTTTCCCATCAATTCGTGTGCCAATCCCTTCCTCTATGCCATCTTCACTAAAGCTTTCAGAAAGGATGCTTATAAACTCATGAGTACCATAGGCTGCTGTAGAAACAAGGCTGCTCATACAGAAAGGAAATAGAAAAGAAATGCATACAAATTTCCAGTTGCATCAAACAGTAAATGTCTGTATTATATATATCAGCATCATATACAGTGTTGGTCAAGTTACTTGAAAAAAGTGATCAGTAACTAATTACTGATTACTTCCCCAAAAAAGTAATCCCATTACTTTACTGATGACTTATTTTCAAAAGTAATTAATTACTTAGTTACTTAGTTACTTTTTAAAAACACGATTTACAACCTGAATAGGTGATAAAGCGATAGATCTTTCAGCCCAATTCTACTTTTTCTGCATAATCCATCATAAAAAGTGTAATCAAATGGAAAAGTCTCTTTTTAACTCTTGTTTTATTAGTTTTAATCTTTTAACTTTATGCATCAAGCAAAAATTTAATTATATGCAACATTCTCTGACTGGAAGAAATTTGTTTAACATTTAAACCTATTTTCTGCACATTCCAGCACATAAAATATTTTTTTTGTGTGTGTTTACACTCAGTCTTTCAAATAGATGCCATTAAAACACAGCAGAAAATAAATAAAGTCAAAGACTAGCGGTCCTGTTGCTCTATTTTCACCTGTAAAGCAGGAGTGGGGTAGGCGGAGGTTTGCCTAAAATCACGGTCTTAGTAACGCAGTAACGCAGCGTTCCTACGGGAAAGTAACGGTAATCTAATTACCGTTTTTGCAATAGTAATCCCTTACTTTACTCGTTACTTGAGTAATCGTATTACAGAAACGCATTACAACTAATGAGTTACTGCCCATCTCTGATCATATATAGTCTAATACTATGACTTACTCTTTTGGCTTTTATTTTTTTTTATTTTTTTGCATTTAAGAATTACAGAAATTTCAGTACTCCATTTTGAGACTGACAAGTGATTCAATGACAAGGCGATGCCTATTTCCTTGTTATTTAATGACAAATTAAAGTACTCACACTAATGCACAGGTTGAATGCATGGTTGAATCTTAATTTTATAGCTTTTCACTGTCATTTTAAAAATGAGACCCAAATGAATGTGTGTGCAAATGAGGGAGACTTATGATTTATATCATGTTACGTTATCAGTCAAACATGGTGGAGGCAATTTTATCGCTGTATAACAATGTATGGCTGTCAGTGAGTCTGGATCAGAGGTGTTTATTGATGATGTATCTGCTGATATAAGTAGCAGAATGAACTGTTAAGTGTGCTGGGCCATGATCTCTGCTCAGATTCAACCAAATGCTGCACAGCCAATCAGACAGTGCTTCACAGTACAGGTGGATAATGACCCAAAGCACACTGCACAAGCAGAGAGAGTTTCTCAAGGCAAAGAAATGGGATATTCTTCAGTGGTCAAGTCAGCTTCTCAGTTACTGAAGACAAAACTGAGAGACCCACAAACAAGAAGCAACTGAAAGCAGCTGCAGTAAAGGCCTGGGAGAGTATTTCAAGGGAGGCAGTCATTAATTGTAAAGGATTAAAGTATTAAAATGTCCCTTGTATTTAGGTTTATGTTACTTTGTACAATTACTTTTGAGCCTCTGATTTTTTATTTTTTTTTGTAAAAATAAATAAATAAACTGGAAGTCTGTGCTTGAATCTCATCTTGATTGTTTGATTTAAAATCCACTGTAGTGGTGTACAGGGACAAAACTACAACATGTGTGTCTGTGTCCAGCAAATTATGGATCTAACTTTAAAAAATAAAAATTTACTTTAAGTTTTTGTTCTCTTCTTTTTCAATATCTTGACTGCACAAGTAAGTATTCCACGGAAAAGGTAATCAGGATGTGAGAATAAGTAATCCTACACAGGAATTAGACTGCATGTGATACTGTGTCAAACAGACCTCAAACCTGGTATCTGAAAGAGGAAGGAGATACAAACATCTGTCATGATGATGCTGATGCACTTTTGGAGATGGTCTGGTGTGTAATTAGAAAGTATGAGCAATTATGAATTTGCATTCTGTGAAGTTGCACAAAGAACTGAGTAATATCTAGTATATGATATTGTCTCTCAAATCCTACTTGAGTTTAAACCCACTCCACAGGTGTTTCCAGAGGAGAGTGCTGACTGGTCAGGAGAGAGAAAGTTAAAATGTAACCGTTAACACTGATAATGTTTGGTGAAGCTTTACAATGAGGAATGAATTCAATTTAAAAAGAAAATCAAGGTAGAAAAGGGTATAACAATGGTTCACTTTAATAGTCGAAGTTTACAGTAGCTTGCAAAAGTATTCGGCCCCCTTGAAATTTTCCACATTTTGTCACATTACAGCCACAAACATGAATCAATTTTATTGGAATTCCACATGAAAGACCAACACAAAGTGGTGTACACGTGAGAAGTGGAACCAAAATCATACATGATTCCAAACATTTTTTACAAATAAATAACTGAAAAGTTGGGTGTGCGTAATTATTCAACCCCCTGAGTCAATACTTTGTAGAACCACCTTTTGCTGCAGTTACAGCTGCCAGTCTTTTAGGGTATGTCTCTACGAGCTTTGCACATCTAGAGACTGAAATCCTTGCCCATTCTTCTTTGCAAAACAGCTCCAGCTCAGTCAGATTAGATGGACAGCATTTGTGAACACTAGTTTTCAGATCTTGCCACAGATATAATGTATAAAGTAAGAAATAAATTGCTTCCAAAAGAAATGTATGTAAGACATGTAAATTGTTCATAAAAAGAAAAGGTGGGTATAACTTAAGAGGGAAATGGAATTTAAAAATACAAAGTGCTAGAACAACTTTAAAAACTATGTCTATCTCAATTGCAGGAGTTAAATTATGGAACAGTCTAACAGAAGAAATAAAAGAAAGTAAAAATGTAACATGGTCTAATGTGCCTGTGTTAATTCAGCTCCATATTATTGTGTGAAGTTGCACTGGGTTGGGAGTGGTTTTGTGTGTGTGTCACATTTTTGGTGAGCCAATGGCTGGAATGGGGTTCAAGGTTCAAGGTTCAAGGTTCTTTATTTGTCACATGCATAGTTATACAAGTATAACACACAGTGAAATGTAGCCTGACACGCTCCTCGACATGTGCAAAAATTGGGGGGGGGGGGGGGGGGGGGGTAAGAGGAAGAACATTATATATATATATATATACAGACATATGGACTAATTAGAGGCAGGTGTACTTGATTGCACTGATACACTGGTCTACTTATAGCCCACACTACAAACACTGCTGTGTTGTTTTGTCTCTCTGTGCAGGCCAGGGTCTATTATATGCCACAGCCTAAAGGCAGCAGAGTTGCAGAGGCTAGAGTGACCACTGGCTATATGCTTGCAGGTTGGTGGGTCTCCAAGGACAACTTCTAACCCTTTTAAAGGCAACACGTGGAGTGCAACTGGCCGTGTGGCATAGCTGGCTCTGGCCTTGGGACTGTGTGTTTTTATACGATTCATAAATGGGACACTGGACTGTTTTATCTTTTATCTTTTGATATTTTTTGTCAAATTATCTTTTAGAATTTTATTGACTGTCATCTTTTTGCCCACGACTGAGACGGTTGGTCAGACCTAGAGTCTTTCTTTGGGTGTGTTACAAAAACATAAACCAGTTAAAATTAAAATATAAAAACCTAATTTTAAATAAGTATAAGAATGAAGAAAACAGGGTTAACCCAGGATGGTAATGTTGCTGGTAACGGTGTTGTAGTTCTTTTTTTGTTTTGTTTGTTTGTTTTTCCATAACTTGTGAATCTGCAAATTTGGGTAGGGACAGATAAGTATATACTTCTGCCTACTCCTTTTCAAACAAATAATGGAATGATATCTTGTAATGATTGTGAAGACACGTTTGAAATGTTTGAAGTAAAAATGAACTGAACTGAAATATGTGCTATTTAACTAAAAATGCAGCCAAGGTGGGTTTTTTTTTTTTTTAAATAAACATTTCAAAATATTTACAGAACAATCAGGTGTTCTCCATCAAATTTGATGCCACACAAATTATTTATGCCACTATGCGATAAAGGAGAACAACAGCCTGATACCTGCAGGCCTGACAACAGGAGATTTAGCACTCCTGTAACACCTGTAACATTCAGTAGTCACCTCATTGTTCTGACACACACAACAAAACTATTGACTACACTACACACTAACTACACAAGATTTTCGCTAAACGTCAAAAATCTCTCACATCACTCCTAAAACTTCCCCCCCTTCCTAAACAACTAAATGCCATGTTCCCGCTGTTTTTCTACTCCCTGTCTTTCTTGCTCCCTTTCCTTTCCCCTAGTCATGTCTGTCACGTATGTAACAACTGAAAATAAAATAAAATACACAATAATAAAAAAAGAAAAAAATGTTGACTCTCAGCATTACTGTTCACGAGAAAATACAGTAATGTGATAAAAACAAGCACCTAAACTCCAACAGTAACTGAACAGCGTTCCTAGAATATGACTGAAATTTCAACAACAGCTTCTAAATGAACCTTGGATTCTTATTCTATTTGTGGAAGATCAGTAGCAAAAGTGACCACGTGGTGGAGTAGTTTGATTTAGTAGTAGCTTTTGTTTTGTTGTTATTTTTGTAACTCTAAGATTAAAGAGATTTTGTGTTCCTCTGTAGGTTTCATATACGTTTTTCTTATTAGGTAATAGATTATTTGCAACTTTTTTCAATAGAAATTAGGAAAACAATAGAAAAGAAATAACAGAAAAATAAATACTAACTCTATTATCTAGTTTTATTGAGTGATTGTAATAATCCTGCTTTTACAGCTGACTTCAGGCTGACTTTCAGTATTTCCCACAGACAGCATAAAGATATATCATCTATATGTTGTATAGTCTCTAGTATTTCCACACGCAGTCCCGCCTTCGTGGGATTCCATCTGTGACGTCCCACTTGGTAAACGTTTTTCCCCCTCTTCAGCTACGTGGTGTTGCAACTATTTACACAAGCGACGCTGAAGCCACTCTGCTGGGTGATGTTGGATATTGTCGCAGCTGAATTGTGCGTTTTGGCACAATCCCGTCATATTTAAAACGCTTGCGGACCTGTGCTGTGGGACGAAAAGAAGCAGTTTAAGTTCTCGGGACCGGTCATGGCAAAGAAATCAGAAAAACCCGATTGGGTGGTTTTGTTTTCTACGACTATAGCAATACTTGTGTGGATTCCCGTCAGCGGTAAGTTGTTAATTTTCTTTCAAAGACTGTGTTTTGCTGCACTGACATCATTCTCATAAAGTTCAGAGCTCGGTCCGGGTCTCCTGTCCACTACTTTGCAGAGAGTATGACGGACCGCAGCTGGGACAAATTTAAATATCTGGTTAAATAGTTTTGTATCAGTCGCTGGAAAACCTAGAAGGTTTCTTTGGATTTCTTTTTGTAGCGTTTTGCTTTTTAATTAAGTCACAAAATGTGGCATAAACGGAACGGTGGGAGTGAGAGCGCGTCAGGATAGCTATAAATTAAAAATCCCGTGAGTTATAATTCATAGAAAAGTTTCAAAAATGCTGACTGCATAAACTGTATTTCCATTTTACCATTTATTCATTCTAACATAAGCTAACATGCCTTTTGTAAACAGCACAACCTTCCAGGACCTCGGAGCCTCTTGTGATACCTCGAGTTGTTTCTCGGATGTATCTGAGTCCAGATGAGCTCAGGAAACTCCGCTTTAAGCCCACAGTAGGCACCATTCAGCTGTCAGAGGGCCATGAAGCCAAACTGAACTGTTCCATTGAAATTCCTGATACCAGACTGGAGCCCGCCATCCTGTGGGTGAAGGATAGTAAGGAGCTGTTGCCAAACATCCATGTGGTGATGTATGAGCTCCACTCCATCACAGATGGGGTATCAACTCTCCTCTCCACTGTCATGTATGTATCACATGAAGGTGAAATGTGTGTGATATGACAGGTTAGGTACATAAACTGAAGTGTCCGTATGCATTACATATTACAGCATTAAACATGTGCAGAGAGTGGATGCTGGAGATTATAGATGCCGACTGAGTATCAGCAACATGTTGGTAGAGTCTGATCCGATCAGCATTCGGGTAGAAGGTGAGTTTTAGTATCCAGAGTATTCAAAACTTCTTTGTCTACACGTTTCTCAGTTCTTTCACACTTCTTTAATCTGACTTATGTCAGCCAACATTTGTCAAGCAACCAGAGGACATGTCTGCATGACTTTCCGCAAGAGTCTGTTTCTTAGACCATGCACAAGCGAGGAGCACTGCTTTCCACCAATGTTCATGACGACCTTCTGAATGACTTCAAAGGTGTACTTAAGTTCCTTTGGATAGTCTATGTTGAGGGCAAAAAGAAGACCCATCAGCATGGAAATGGCACTCAGGACATCCCTCAGATTAGACAGGATTACTGCCGCATAAAGGACAACCAACACATCGATGATGCCTTTTTTTTTTCACCATCACAATGCCAACTTTCAACTCTTAGTAAACATGTCTTCAATATCTGTGGGTTATAAAAGGGTTCAAAGACAAAAAGAACAAAAAAATATTTACCATACTTGACTTAGAAAAATACACAATGTCCCTTGTGCTTTAGAATTCATGTCTTTCCAAAGAAGAGCCATACTGATGCCTTGGATGATGGTGATTGACTTTGGGTAACAGTTTTTTTCAGAATGAGATATGCACCCCCATGTTACAAATCCATTTCTTGCTTTAAACAAAGACCATGTTCATAATTAACAGAGCATGTCTTCATTTGCAGAATGCGAACAAAAATTTAAATTTAAATTTACCTGTGCTAAATATTGGCTGTGCTCTGAGTCAAATGTAACTGAGAATACATGAAATGTGCAAACTGAAGCTAAACTGCAGGATCAGAATGTGGCTCCACAGACAATGCTTCTTTAATCAGTAACAGATTTTTTCCCCCTTTATATTAACAGCATGAAAAAAGAGCAGGTTGGCTGGACAGGTTGCATAACTGGCACTGAATATCAACATCCACCTTTACCCAGCTGTCCAATGACTCTGGGCCAGTGACCTTTAACTGCTTACCCAGTCTACACAATCTCTTTTCCAGGGTCCAGGACATTTCACCAAAGTATTGCCCCCGACAGCTGTAGTAGCCACTGCAACCCCTTAAATAACCTAATATCTCAGCCATTACAATATACAATGTGAGAAATCAAACGCAAAGCTGTAGTGAACAGTACAGCAGCGAAATATCAAAGACCCTGGTGAAGACATGAGTAAACACAAGAAACTAACATTAATGCTAGTTTGCCAGTTAGTATCTCTGAAACCCAGACCAAATCCAGTATCACAGATCTCATAATAATACATTTGGTATGTCTGTGAAGGTTCTCAGTCATCCAGGTCATCGTAGTCAAAGGAGCTTGCAAAGAAAAGCGTCTGGACTTCTTTAAGTTGCTTGAAGACGTTTCACCTCTCATCCGAGAAGCTTCTTCAGTTCTAAGGTCAAATGGTGGAGAGTCCCAGATATAAACCTAGTGGGAGTGACCCCCCACAGAGGGACAAAAGGACCCCCTGATGATCCTCTAATCGTCTGAGCCAAGGTGGGAAACTGGGCATGGGTCCCAATCAGCCAGAGTTTCGGGTGTGTTCATTGTGAAACCTGGCCCCACCTTATCATGCGAATTCCTGAGGTCAGATTGCCCAGGATGTGAGTGGGCATTAAGGCGTCTGGGAAGGGATCTCAAAACTGGATTATAGATGGCAGAGAGTTGGTGTCGTAAACCCCCGCCTCTGTTCAAAGATGGTCGCTCACAGTGGACATAGATGGCTTCTTTCACTCCTCTTTCAAACCATCTGTCCTCTCTGTCCAAAATGTGAACATTGGCATCCTCGAAAGAGTGTCCTTTATCCTTAAGATGCAGATGGACTGCTGAGTCTTGTCCTGTGGAGATGGCTCTTCTGTACAGGACAAGACTCAGCAGTCCATCCAGTTTTGAGATCCCTTCCCAGACGCCTTAACGCCCACTCACATCCTGGGCCATCTGACCTCAGGAATTCGCATGATAAGGTGGGGCCAGGTTTCACAATGAACACACCCGAAACTCTGGCTGATTGGGACCCACGCCCAGTTTCCCACCTTGGCTCAGGTGATTAGAGGATCATCAGGGGGTCCTTTTGTCCCTCTGTGGGGGGTCACTCCCACTAGGTTTATATCTGGGACTCTCCACCATTTGACCTTAGAACTGAAGAAGCTTCTCGGATGAGAGGTGAAACGTCTTCAAGCAACTTAAAGAAGTCCAGACGCTTTTCTTTGCAAGCTCCTTTGAATACATTTGGTAAGGAAAGAGTATAGATGTTATCTTGTGGCATCCACAGGGAGTAGGGTGTTAACCCTTTGAGTTAAAGCCTAAAGTCTGCACTTCAATCACATCTTGATTGTTTGATTTAAAATCCACTCTGGTGGTGTAATTATTGAATTAACTAAAAGAAACGATGCTAACCTTCACAGTCTTGAAAGTGTGTGAGGGATCTTCCTTAAGAAAATGAGGTCCTCAGTCCTCTTCCTTTGTGTAGAGCTCTGGTCAAAGAAGTCAAAAAGAAAACAATAAAACTTTTTAAACAGTATTTATGAAGCATGTAGACAGCTACAAATTCACAGCTTTTTGCTAAATAATTCCATCAATATATGATTATCATTGGAGATAACTGGGTCAATTACTCCTGTCTTGTTTGTTTTAATATTTTTGATATCTTTTAATTTGAGTCAGGCTGATCAGCACATTCAAGCAGAATATGATACCCAACCTATCACCAATATACACCGATTCTGTAAAAGTTAACACACTAAGTGTCCAGTTGTGAAATATGATGACAGACTTTACTTATCAACTTTCTTTGAAAGAGTTCATCAGTTGAACTGGATAACCTAAAACTTAAACAAAGGAGAACATTTAGCAGTTGAACACTTACATCATCATCGAAGCATTTTATGAGCCTATAGCCCTGCTATGCCGCTCTTGGTTTTGTACAGTTCCATGAACCTCTCCATATTGGTCAAGCACAGCAAAGCGGGACCCTTTCAGGTCAACAGATGTGAGATGGGCAAATTCTGCGTCAGCCTGAGCAATGGAAGAAGAGGGGTGGGGAGTACAGGCAGAATTTTTAAAAAATGCTTTGAGACCTAAATTTAAGCAAACTGTCATCTGAGGCCCATTAGAGAAAACACACACACACACATAAGCAAACAAACAAAAAGATGCACGTTATCTGCTGTTAAGTGAACAAGGATGTTCAGAGAACAACAAGCTCTGTCTTGAAATCTTTTAAAGTAGAATGAGTGTGAAAACGACTCTTATGTGACAAACCTTCAGTTATGGATTTTATTACAACCACAAGACCCTAAAAAGTCTGCTCCATTGCTTTTGTTAATGAATCATTTGTTGGTAGCGTGTCTGAATATTTAGTTTATGCCACCTGCATGTGATCATCGATAGCGCAATATTACTTCTTAAGAAGTTACCCTGACACTACAATCTTTATATCATTTGTTCTACAGAGCTATTAAATTACAATATAATCTGTGGTGTTTCCCGTATGAAAAAGTACACAAAAGGTAACTTACCATTTGACTCCATTGACAAAAATAAATGCCCAGCATCAAGTTTGGCTTCACAGACCTAAAATAAAATAAAGATATATGTTATAATTATATTGTTGTATATAAACAATGTTATTATTGTTACAACACAGGGAATGCAGTTAAATTAAAAGCTAAATTATGTACACACACACACACACACACACACACACACACACACACACACACACACACACACACACACACACACACACACACACACACACACACACAATCAGAAACAACCCAAGGGACTTCTGCAGTATACCATGCCAAAAATCAGTGTCTCTGATACCAATTATTAGTTATTATTCATTATTAATTATTAGTATGGAAACTCACACAATTTGGTCATACTGATCACAAGAGTTCAAAAATATGGAGCTGTTGTTAATCATAAAGTATTTCAGGGAAAGTAATAATTGTACAATATCATTACTGCAAGAAATAATCACACTGGAGGACAATCTGATAAAAACTAATATAATGCTGGTTTGTAGACCATATTTTGTCTCAATCCTCAGTGCACTCTTGCAGCTTAGCATGCAGCAGTACATAACAACTTAAGTGATTACATAGGGGTAAACAGATGACAACAAGCATAGCAGTCCTGCCAAAAGTTATTTTTGAACCCAGTCAGTTATTGGAAATATTGCCAAAATGAACTTCCACCAAAATACAACAGCCTGTGAACTTGAAAGAAATTTACAAGTACAGAGACAATATGAAATGAGCTTTATTAATTAGCTGAATTAGCTTGCTAATATCGCAACAGTGGTTGAATGTGAAACCTTAAAGCTAGAGGCACAATACTTTTGATTTTGTCCGTGCTACATTAAACCCATAAAAAAGGCCATATTATTGTGGACTTCAGGAAGCACACAGCTCCACTCCCCCCCATCATCCCGACTGACACCCCCATCACCTCTGTGGACTCATTCCGCTTCCTGGGTACCACCATCACCCAGGACCTGAAGTGGGAGCCCACCATCACCTCCGTCATTAAGAAAGCCCAGCAGAGGATGTACTTCCTGAGGCAGCTGAAGAAATTCAACCTGCCAACACGGACGATGATGCAATTCTACACTGCAATCATCGAGTCCATCCTCACCTCCTCCATCACCGTGTGGTACGCTGGAGACACTATCAGGGACAAACAGAGACTGCAGCGTGTTGTGCGCTCTGCTGAGAAGGTGATTGGCTGCAGACTCCCATCTCTGCAGGACCTGTACACCTCCAGGACACCGGGGCATGCAGCTCGGATCTCAGCTGACCCTTCTCACCCTGGACACAGTCTGTTTGACCTGCTCCCCTCAGGCAGGAGGCTCCGGTCCATTCGCACCAGAACCTCTCGCCATAAGAACAGTTTCTTCCCCTCTGCTGTTGGACACATGAACAATAACCGTATGACTGTTCCCACCACTAACACATGACCCTACGCTGTGTTCACTGCATCATTCCATGTTTGGCACTGATCACCACCTGCACTCATGTATATATCTATCTACGTAGCACTTTTAATTCTTATTCTTATTTTTATTTTCATGTCTATTTAAGCGTAATTTATGACAGTATGTTTGCACTGAAGCACCGCAGCAATTTCCTAATGTTGTAAACCTGCTCAACATTTGGCAATAAAACCCTTTCTGATTCTGATTCTGATTCTGATTCTGATATGTCAGTTTATTGGGTTAAGTTTTGTCATGACACACAAGCTGGACCTTGTCGGCTAAAGTTACATTAGCTAAAACAAACATTTTGGTAAAATAGAAAAAGACACCTCATGCCATAAATTCAAAACATGTTCCAACTTTTGTAGCTCTCTTTCCTTATAGTTAAGACCAATGTTACTCACCTTGAAAGCAGATTCCAATGAAGACAGTTAGAAAACGTCCAAGTAAAGTGACCATGTTGTTAACCGCTAATTCCCAAGAGGGTTATTGACCCCCTGTTGATCCTCTACCCAATCACACAAGCCAAGGTGTGGGTCACAATCAGCCAAGGTTTCGAGTTAACCCATTGTAAAACCTAACCCCACCTTATCATGTGATTTACTGAGATCAAATGGCCCAGGATGTGAGAGAAACCTAAAGAAGTCCAGACGCTTTTCTTTCCAAGCTCCATAGACTACGATGACTTGGATGACTGAGAACCGTCACAGACATTTTGGACCAGCAGCTGTTTCTCTCCTTCTTCATACTTTTACTTTATGTCTTTCTGGTATAAGTTAACCTTGGTTTCATCTGTACAAAACTTTTTGTAGAGCTGGTCAGATTCTTTTAGATGTTTTCTAGCAAAGTGTCATTTGGCCTTCTTGTTTTTCAGTGTGACCAGTAGTTCGTTGTCTATTATAAACCATCTGTATTTTAATTTTTGAAGACGTCTGTTGACCGTAGATCGTGATATTGTTACGTCTACCTCCTTGATAGTGTTCTTGACTTGATTAGATGTAGTTTTGAAGCTGTTTTTCTTCACCATGGAAATAATTCTGTGATCACGCACTTTAGTCCTCTGTGGTCTTTCAGGGCTTTCATTGTTCCTGAACTGGTCAGTTTATTGCTTCTTTTTAAGAATTGTGCTGTCTCTCTAATAGCTTCATTTTGTTTCATCAGCCTAATGATGGCCCCCCTCACCGGTATGGACATCTCTTTGGTCTTGTATTTAAAATTACAAGAAAAGCTATAAAATACAACCACAACACTTCAAATCAACTCCAGATATTATGTTTGCTTCATTTGTCATGAAATGAAAGGCCTACCCTGACCATGAAAGTTCTTATCATTCAACTGATAGTAAACTTTTAGTCCCTGAAAATGGGAGACTGTGTATAAAACACCCAGTACGAAATGTTCCCTAAAGTTGTCATGTTCATATCACTTTATGTGTTAGATCAGGACAGAACTGAAAGACATTAGTTTAAGTTTTAAAACAGAATTAACCAGAGAATTCAGGTAATTTGTCTTGACTAACTGATTATTTCGCTCTACATTAATGTTAACATCAATGTAGGCTTATTTTTTTTTCTCATGACTGCCTGCAGGTTTCCCCAACCTTATAAACAGTGCATCTATATAATGACTGAAAATGGTACCACTGACTAACAATGGGTCGTGAGGTCATTGTTAGGCAATGGTACTAGTTTCGGTCTGAAGAAGTCACTGGGATGGGTGAAGAAACGTTTTCTCACAGTGAAAACGAAACATCCAGATGTTGTTGGAATGTTTTAAATTAATAATCAGTTGTTTGAGAAAACCCCTTCCCACCAAACTTCAAATCTTACTTTACTTACTGTCAGACCTACTCTACATTATTTTAAAGCTTAGCAGTGTTCCATGAAATATTTTCTTGTAAAATCAATAGGTCTGCCAACATTTGTCAAGCAACCAGAGGACAAGAACATAACAATATAGTTTTACAAGTCTGGGGATTAGGCTAGTTTAGCATTAAGACTGTAAATTTTCCCAAAACACCACATTTTGCAGATTCTTATGACCATTGAAAGTGATCAGAAAAATAAGGGCAGCAAACATTTGCTTGACAGTATTTCAATTTTGAACCTTAACCAACAGGCCACGAGACACGCTGCATTTTGGTTTCTCTATCAACAAAGAAACAGTTTAGAGTTAGGTTCTTAATTTGTTGAACAAATTTTTAGTTTTTTTCTCTGTACACCACTACACTGTCATTATGTCATTATCAAACAATCCAGATGAGATTGAAGCGCAGACATCCAGTTTTAATTCTACTGCTTTTACCAAAAAAATTGCATTAACTAAGAATTCAAACCAGTTTCATACCCAGTCCATTTACAGAGGCTCAAGGCTTGTGGATGTCTTTTATTATTCAAATTTGTATTTAATAAAAGCAATCATGCTCTATAGTGTTGAGGTCAGGTGACTGACCTGCACATTGAAGAATATCCCATTTCTTTTGCTTGAGAAACTCTTGGATTGCTTTTAGTGTGCTTTGGACCTTCATTCCATTTGTAGTGTAATGAGCTCTCTGATCAGTTTTGCAGCATTTGAATCTGAGGAGAAACCATAATCCTTTAAACTTCACAGTTAATCCCACTACTATCAACAGTAGTGGGATTTTTGCTGAGAGTAGATTATTATATTCATATTTTAAAGACAGTATTATTTATGTAGCATAGTGGATGGCATTTGGGCGTTCTCTTTATCCAAATCTTTAATTTGCCTGCCCAAGTCAAGGAGCTTAGCCCGGTTACTCTTCCTTCTGGCTAATTCAAAAGAGATAATAGCACCCCTTAAATAGGCCTTAAAGGCCTCCCAAAGTGTAGCAGGCTTAGTTTCTGAGTTTTCATTTACCACAAAATACAGCGAGATCAGTGTTTCGAAATATTCATGAAAATCCTATAGAGGGTTAAGCCAATCGAAGTTAAGCCTCCATGTTTGCTGTGGTCTAGTTGCATTTTGGATGTTTAAGGTTAATGTGACAGGGGAGTGGTCCGAGATGACAATATTGTGATATTTTGTGTCAATGACATACAGCATTAATTTGGCATCTGTCATGAACCGAAGTTCCTCGCACAAGCTGGACCCAGAAGCAGAGCACACACACACACCGGGGTATGAGAAAAAAAATAAACTTTATTATAACTGAAGGTGTCCCGGGAGGGTAGAAGGGAAAAACGCGTGGAACCAGAGAAACCGAAGGACCGGGAGGTGAGTCGCGCAGGAACGCCGAGAGCGGGACTGTGGGAGGCTGCAACAGAAAAAGGAAAAAGGATTATTGGGGTGCGGGGAAATGGCAGCATACGAGGGGAGGTAGAGTATGCGTCTTACGATGATAGCGGGGCCGAGGGAGCCGGAGGGAGGGGTGAGGGTCCGCGGGGGAGCTCCAGAAAAGTCGAGGCGGCGAGTGCTGATCGTGATCCAAATTCCAGACGGGCAGGTGGACAGGCAGGTGGCTCAAAACACGCCGAGTTGTGATCTGAGTACACAGGGCAGAGTTAGTGCTAGTTCAGACGAATACGTTTTCATAAGGGCTTTCCCGCAGGTGTACGTTACTGCTGAGAGGCGACTACGGGCTGGCGTGGAGCAGCAGGCTGGGCAGGATTAAATAGTCCACCTGGTGATCGCCTGGGATGGGATGCAGGTGTGGAGTTAGCAGCCACGCCCGTGGGCATCCCATCAGCACCTCGGACGCCGGGCCGCGGACCATGACAGCATCCAAAAGAAAGTAGTCACTTCTACTATATGAATTATGCCTAGTTGAAAAGAAAGAGTAATCCCTACCAGTGGGGTTTGCAATTCTCCAAACATCAGACACATTCGAATTATCAGTAAAAAAGCACTGGAGTTGTTCCTGACCTGCTTAGTTAAAGAAGACCTGTCAAGGTAGGGGTCCAACACACAATTAAAATCATGGTTAAAATCATCATTAAAATCTAAGACATGGTGCAGCACAAACCAGCACAAACGTAGCACAAAAGTTTGACATCAAATTTGTTTGATTTGGGTAATGTGGGGGGGGGGCTGGTTGACCTTTTGACCTTTACATTTTCATTAATATCTTTAAAACAGAAGCAGCACAAACAACAATTTTAGCAGCACAAACCAGCACAAACGTAGCACAGTTGATTGACACCCATTTTGTTTGATTTAATTGATGTGGGGGGGCTGGTTGACCTCTGATGACCTCTAGAAATTTTTATTAATATCTTTAAAATGATAGCGGCACAAATAAAATTTTTGCAGCACAAACGTAGCACAAATGTTTGATACCACTTTTGTTGGATTTGAAGAAGGTGGGGGGGCCAACTTCACTCACATTCGAAGTTTGGGCTTCACCATTGTCGAGAAGCTCCAAGAAATATATCCACAGTATTCAGCAGGTTATGAATTTGACGAAAAAATGTGTTTGAGCACGTCAAACACATTTTCACCAGCTATCCCGAGGGACTTCACGCGCACATGCCTCACTAGCGCCCCCAAGGAGTGAATCATTCTTAACGGAGATTTTTTTTTTCCTATGATGTTTCAGCCGGGCCTCACTCTCACTTCTTCATTCAGAATGACATGCCAGTCTTGCCCCAGATTCATCTTTGACACATAAAGAAATCAGTTTGAGAGTGGCGACGATGTGTGTTGCTGGTTTGTGCTCTGCCTTTGTGTTATAGATTAATAACAGCAGGGCTGAGTCAGTGCTGTCATAACCTTGAAGACTGGTTGTTTTTGTTTCACGCTGCACTCAAGTGCTACATGATTCACTCAAAAATCTCAACTGCAGGTGTGGATAAATGCACTCGGTTCAGCTGTGAAGCTAACAACACAAAGGGCATCACCACATCCAGAGAAGCACACGTCAATGTAATGAAGCCCATGCCAATGCTTTACAAGATGGTAGCTGATACTGGGTTGTTGGTTTTTTTTGGTGTTTTCTAGTTCGTCCCAGACCTCCCACTCATGTTACTGTGACAGAGAGGCAGTCCAATAAGCTGACATTGAGCTGGACTCCTGAGCACGATGGCTTCTCTCCACTCACCATGTGCCAAATCAGAGTAAGCCCCATGTTTAATCCAAACTGTGCCATTGTTTAACAGCGTCATACTGATCACATGTTCTCCGATCTAAGGTTAGAGAGGTCAGTCGGAGGGAAGGGGAAGTGACGACCACCAGGTTCATCAACGTCACAGTGCCGCCTTTTCACAGTGAAGTCCCTGGACTGCAGGCTATGACGAAGTACAACCTGAGTGTTTCCTGCAGTAACGAACAGGGTGCCTCTCCAAACAGCAAGTGGGTCGAGAGCAACACCACAGAAGGAGGTGTGTTGATGCTACAGGAACGATTTGAAGGTTGAATTATAATGCACACCAAGAAAACTTTAACAATGCAAAGTATTCCTAAATGAAATTAAACTCATCCCAGCATTTAAAACCCAGCATATAAAAATGCTCAGTCTGTGTTTGTCTTACAAACGATGATGATATTTACAATACAGGACCTGTGTGTTGTGCTCCTGCCTCCTTCCCATCATTCTTGTTTAGCTTTCAGGAGCACTGTGTAATTAACTGACTACTTTACTATCCAAAATGTGCTTAATGTAAGCTTGCTCACAGTTGCAGTGCAATAATAACTGGAATTTTCAGCACTTGCACAACTACCTGATCTGCCCACAGCAAGCACTGTTCAGAAAATAATTGGACAGTTGACTGACAAGGTGATGCCTACTCCCTTGATATTTCATGACAAATTAAAGTACTCATACTAATGCACAGGTTGAATGCATAGTTTTCACTGTTTAAAAATGAGGCCAGAATTAATGTATGTGCAAATGAGGGAGACTTATGATTTAAATCATGTTACATTATCAGTCAAACATGGTGGAGTCAATGTTATGGCGCTATAGCAATGTATGGCTGTCAGTGAGTCTGGATCAGTGGTGTTTATTGACGATGTATCTGCTGATATAAGTAGCAGAATGAACTGTTAAGTGTGCTGGGCCATGATCTCTGCTCAGATTCAACCAAATGCTGCACAGCCAATCAGACAGTGCTTCACAGTACAGATGGATAATGACCCAAAGCACACTCACAAGCAGAGAGAGTTTCTCAAGGCAAAGAAATGGGATATTCTTCAGTGGCCAAGTCAGCTTCTCAGTTACTGAAGACAAAACTGAGAGACCCACAAACAAGAAGCAACTGAAAGCAGCTGCAGTAAAGGCCTGGGAGAGTATTTCAAGGGAGGCAGTCATTAATTGTAAAGGATTAAAGTATTAAAACATCCCTTATATTTAGGTTTATGTTACTTTGTACAATTACTTTTGAGCCTCTGATTTTTTATTTTTTTTGAAAAACATTTGAACTGGAAGTGTGTGCTTGAATCTTATCTTGATTGTTTGATTTAAAATCCACTGTAGTGGTGTACAGGGACAAAACTACAACATGTGTGTCTGTGTCCAGCAAATTATGGATCTACTGTAACTTTCAAAACCAAACATTTACTTTAAGTTTTTGTTTTCCTCCTTTTCCATATCTTGACTGCACAAGTAAGTATTCCACAGAAAAGGCAATCAGGATGTGAGAATGAGTGATCCTACACAGGAATTAAACTGCATGTAATACTGTGTCAAACCTCGTACCTGAAAGAGGAAGGAGATACAAACATCTGTCAAGAAGATGCTGATGCACTTTTGGAGATGGTCTGATTTGTTATCAGAAAGTATAAGCACTTGTGAATTTGCATTCTGTGAAGTTGCACAAAGAACTGAGTAATATCTAGTATATGATATCGTCTCAAAAATCCTTCTTGAGTTTAAACCCACTCCACAGGTGTTTCCAGAGGAGAGTGCTGACTGGTCAGGAGAGAGAAAGTTAAAATGTAACCGTTAACACTGATAATGTTTGGTGAAGCTTTACAATGAGAAATGCAATGTGGCCATCAATCAATAATGCCAAACAAGAATCTACAGAAGAAAGCTTGATGGACGTTGAAGCGTTGCTTTTTCGACTCCTCTCAAGAATACATTTTGAACCCACTGCTCTCTGGCAGGTAGCTCCATGGTTTTAAATGCACCTTAGAACACACATGCATCAACACTACATATGAATGGGCGGAGGGAGGTTTGGAGTCTTTACACCCCCGTTCTCTGTTGCCTGTCGGGGCGGGGGTGCTGGGAGGAGGAGTTGGCTGTCCGATTGGGGTCTGGAATGTGGGGCCTCCCTGCTACTGTGGAGTCGGGGGCAGTCTGCTTCTCTCCACCCCAGGGAAAAGGGTAACACCTCCTGGTTCTGGGTGCAGTTTACCCCTCTAGGGGTAAGGGTACCTAGATCTGGGGTGCAGAGTAAGTTTGGGGAGTGTGATTGTGTGTTAGTGTCTCTCTATGTCTGTCTCTAGGTTGGGTGAGTGCTGAATATTTGCATATGTGTGCATGGGGGTCGGAATGGATGTTCGTATCTGTGTGTGCCTGTTTGTCTGTGTCTATATGTCAGGTCCGGTATTAGACGCCACCTCTCTAGGGACATCTCAGGCCCTCCAAGGTATGGATGCTATCTCCCCCCACCACTCCCAGTGCTGGTGGCTGACGCCCTCAGACATCGGTGCATTGGTGGTTCTTGGTGTTCGGGGCTGGGCATTCAGGTACGCACCAGCTCACTCCCAGTGACTGCTTGTCAGTGAGGCCCCTTCGGGGGTGGGGTACCCTCTGCCTCTGGACCTGGGGCTTGGTCCACTCTGGCACAGGTGGCTGCTGGCGGAGCTCACAGGCACGTCATTGCACACCCCTCTGGCTTCTGTTATTCGGCTGCTGGGTGACCCCTCATCTCAGGCTCTCCTCAGCTCTTTCCGAGAGAGTCGCACGGTTCCTCTTCCCCGCTGTTTTCCTTCTACTCCCTGTCTTTCTTGCTCCCTTTCCTTTCCCCTAGTCATGTCTGTCCCGTATGTAACAAGTGAAAAAAAATAAAAATAAAATACACAATAATAATAATAAAAAAAGAAAAAATGTTGACTCTCAGCATTACTGTTCACGAGAAAATACAGTAATGTGATAAAAACAAGCACCCTAAACTCCAACAGTAACTGAACAGCGTTCCTAGAATATGACTGAAATTTCAACAACAGCTTCTAAATGAACCTTGGATTCTTATTCTATTTGTGGAAGATCAGTAGCAAAAGTGACCACGTGGTGGAGTAGTTTGATTTAGTAGTAGCTTTTGTTTTGTTGTTATTTTTGTAACGCTAAGATTAAAGAGATCTTGTGTTCCTCTGTAGGTTTCATATACGTTTTTCTTATTAGGTAACAGATTATTTGCAACTTTTTTCAATAGAAATTAAGAAAACAATAGAAAAGAAATAACAGAAAAATAAATACTAACTATATTATCTAGTTTTATTGAGTGATTGTAATAATCCTGCTTTTACAGCTGACTTCAGGCTGACTTTCAGTATTTCCCACAGACAGCATAAAGATATATCATCTATATGTTGTATAGTCGCTAGTATTTCCACACGCAGTCCCGCCTTCGTGGGATTCCATCTGTGACGTCCCACTTGGTAAACGTTTTTCCCCCTCTTCAGCTACGTGGTGTTGCAACTATTTACACAAGCGACGCTGAAGCCACTCTGCTGGGTGATGTTGGATATTGTCGCAGCTGAATTGTGCGTTTTGGCACAATCCCGTCATATTTAAAACGCTTGCGGACCTGTGCTGTGGGACGAAAAGAAGCAGTTTAAGTTCTCGGGACCGGTCATGGCAAAGAAATCAGAAAAACCCGATTGGGTGGTTTTGTTTTCTACGACTATAGCAATACTTGTGTGGATTCCCGTCAGCGGTAAGTTGTTAATTTTCTTTCAAAGACTGTGTTTTGCTGCACTGACATCATTCTCGTAAAGTTCAGAGCTCGGTCCTGGTCTCCTGTCCACTACTTTGCAGAGAGTATGACGGACCGCAGCTGGGACAAATTTAAATATCTGGTTAAATAGTTTTGTATCAGTCGCTGGAAAACCGAGAAGGTTTCTTTGGATTTCTTTTTGTAGCATTTTGCTTTTTAATTAAGTCACAAAATGTGGCATAAACGGAACGGTGGGAGTGAGAGCGCGTCAGGATAGCTATAAATTAAAAATCCCGTGAGTTATAATTCATAGAAAAGTTTCAAAAATGCTGACTGCATAAACTGTATTTCCATTTTACCATTTATTCATTCTAACATAAGCTAACATGCCTTTTGTAAACAGCACAACCTTCCAGGACCTCGGAGCCTCTTGTGATACCTCGAGTTGTTTCTCGGATGTATCTGAGTCCAGATGAGCTCAGGAAACTCCGCTTTAAGCCCACAGTAGGCACCATTCAGCTGTCAGAGGGCCATGAAGCCAAACTGAACTGTTCCATTGAAATTCCTGATACCAGACTGGAGCCCGCCATCCTGTGGGTGAAGGACAGTAAGGAGCTGTTGCCAAACATCCATGTGGTGATGTATGAGCTCCACTCCATCACAGATGGGGTATCAACTCTCCTCTCCACTGTCATGTATGTATCACATGAAGGTGAAATGTGTGTGATATGACAGATTAGGTACATAAACTGAAGTGTCCGTATGCATTACATATTACAGCATTAAACATGTGCAGAGAGTGGATGCTGGAGATTATCGATGCCGACTGAGTATCAGCAACATGTTGGTAGAGTCTGATCCGATCAGCATTCGGGTAGAAGGTGAGTTTTAGTATCCAGAGTATTCAAAACTTCTTTGTCCACGCGTTCCGCAGTTCTTTCACACTTCTTTAATCTGACTTAGGTCTGCCAACATTTGTCAAGCAACCAGAGGACAAGAACATAACAATATAGTTTTACAAGTCTGGGGATTAGGCTAGTTTAGCATTAAGACTGTAAATTTTCCCAAAACACCACATTTTGCAGATTCTTATGACCATTGAAAGTGATCGGAAAAATAAGGGCAGCAAACATTTGGTTGACAGTGTTTCAATTTTGAACCTTAACCAACAGGCCACGAGACACGCTGCATTTTGGTTTCTCTATCAACAAACAAACAGTTTAGAGTTAGGTTCTTAATTTGTTGAACAAATTTTTAGTTTTTTCTCTGTACACCACTACACTGTCATTATGTCATTATCAAACAATCCAGATGAGATTGAAGCGCAGACATCCAGTTTTAATTCTACTGCTTTTACCAAAAAAAATTGCATTAACTAAGAATTCAAACCAGTTTTATACCCAGTCCATTTACAGAGGCTCTAGGCTTGTGGATGTCTTTTATTATTCAAATTTGTATTTAATAAGAGCAATCATGCTCTATTGTGTTGAGGTCAGGTGACTGACCTGCACATTGAAGAATATCCCATTTCTTTTGCTTGAGAAACTCTTGGATTGCTTTTATTGTGCTTTGGACCTTCATTCCATTTGTAGTGTGATGAGCTCTCTGATCAGTTTTGCAGCATTTGAATCTGAGGAGAAACCATAATCCTTTGAACTTCACAGTTAATCCCACTACTATCAACAGTAGTGGGATTTTTGCTGAGAGTAGATTATTATATTCATATTTTAAAGACAGTATTATTTATGTAGCATAGTGGATGGCATTTGGGCGTTCTCTTTATCCAAATCTTTAATTTGCCTGCCCAAGTCAAGGAGCTTAGCCCGGTTACTCTTCCTTCTGGCTAATTCAAAACAGATAATAGCACCCCTTAAATAGGCCTTAAAGGCCTCCCAAAGTGTAGCAGGCTTAGTTTCTGAGTTGTCATTTACATCAAAATACAGAGAGATCCGTGTTTCGAAATATTCATGAAAATCCTATAGAGGGTTAAGCCAATCGAAGTTAAGCCTCCATGTTTGCTGTGGTCTAGTTGCATTTTGGATGTTTAAGGTTAATGTGACAGGGGAGTGATCAGAGATGACAATATTGTGATATTTTGTGTCAATGACATACAGCATTAATTTGGCATCCAAAAGAAAGTAGTCACTTCTACTATATGAATTATGCCTAGTTGAAAAGAAAGAGTAATCCCTACCAGTGGGGTTTGCAATTCTCCAAACATCAGACACATTCGAATTATCAGTAAAAGTGTTAAGAAAAGCACTGGAGTTGTTCCTGACCTGCTTAGTTAAAGAAGACCTGTCAAGGTAGGGGTCCAACACACAATTAAAATCATGGTTAAAATCATCATTAAAATCTAAGACATGGTGCAGCACAAACCAGCACAAACGTAGCACAAAAGTTTGATACCACTTTTGTTGGATTTGAAGAAGGTGGGGGGGCCAACTTCACTCACGTTCGAAGTTTGGGCTTCACCATTGTCGAGAAGCTCCAAGAAATATATCCACAGTAATCAGCAGGTTATGAATTTGACGAAAAAATGTGTTTGAGCACGTCAAACACATTTTCACCAGCTATCCCGAGGGACTTCACGCGCACATGCCTCACTAGCGCCCCCAAGGAGTGAATCATTCTTAACAGAGATTTTTTTTTTCCTATGATGTTTCAGCCGGGTCTCACTCTCACTTCTTCATTGAGAATGACATGCCAGTCTTGCCCCAGATTCATCTTTGACACATAAAGAAATCAGTTTGAGAGTGGCGACGATGTGTGTTGCTGGTTTGTGCTCTGCCTTTGTATTATAGATTAATAACAGCAGGGCTGAGTCAGTGCTGTCATAACCTTGAAGACTGGTTGTTTTTGTTTCACGCTGCACTCAAGTGCTACATGATTCACTCAAAAATCTCAACTGCAGGTGTGGATAAATACACTCGGTTCAGCTGTGAAGCTAACAACACAAAGGGCATCACCACATCCAGAGAAGCACACGTCAGTGTTATGAAGCCCATGCCAATGCTTTACAAGATGGTAGCTGATACTGGGTTGGGTTTTTTTTTTTTTTGGTGTTTTCTAGTTCGTCCCAGACCTCCCACTCATGTTACTGTGACAGAGAGGCAGTCCAATAAGCTGACGTTGAGCTGGACTCCTGAGCACGATGGCTTCTCTCCACTCACCATGTGCCGAATCAGAGTAAGCCCCATGTTTAATCCAAACTGTGCCATTGTTTTACAGCGTCATACTGATCACATGTTCTCCGATCTAAGGTTAGAGAGGTCAGTCGGAGGGAAGGGGAAGTGACGACCACCAGGTTCATCAACGTCACAGTGCCGCCTTTTCACAGTGAAGTCCCTGGACTGCAGGCTATGACGAAGTACAACCTGAGTGTTTCCTGCAGTAACGAACAGGGCGCCTCTCCAAACAGCAAGTGGGTCGAGAGCAACACCACAGAAGGAGGTGTGTTGATGCTACAGGAACGATTTGAAGGTTGAATTATAATGCACACCAAGAAAACTTTAACAATGCAAAGTATTCCTAAATGAAATTAAACTCATCCCAGCATTTAAAACCCAGCATATAAAAATGCTCAGTCTGTGTTTGTCTTACAAACGATGATGATATTTACAATACAGGACCTGTGTGTTGTGCTCCTGCCTCCTTCCCATCATTCTTGTTTAGCTTTCAGGAGCACTGTGTAATTAACTGACTACTTTACTATCCAAAATGTGCTTAATGTAAGCTTGCTCACAGTTGCAGTGCAATAATAACTGGAATTTTCAGCACTTGCACAACTACCTGATCTGCCCACAGCAAGCACTGTTCAGAAAATAATTGGACAGTTGACTGACAAGGTGATGCCTACTCCCTTGATATTTCATGACAAATTAAAGTACTCATACTAATGCACAGGTTGAATGCATAGTTTTCACTGTTTAAAAATGAGGCCAGAATTAATGTATGTGCAAATGAGGGAGACTTATGATTTAAATCATGTTACGTTATCAGTCAAACATGGTGGAGTCAATGTTATGGCGCTATAGCAATGTATGGCTGTCAGTGAGTCTGGATCAGTGGTGTTTATTGATGATGTATCTGCTGATATAAGTAGCAGAATGAACTGTTAAGTGTGCTGGGCCATGATCTCTGCTCAGATTCAACCAAATGCTGCACAGCCAATCAGACAGTGCTTCACAGTACAGGTGGATAATGACCCAAAGCACACTGCACAAGCAGAGAGAGTTTCTCAAGGCAAAGAAATGGGATATTCTTCAGTGGTCAAGTCAGCTTCTCAGTTACTGAAGACAAAACTGAGAGACCCACAAACAAGAAGCAACTGAAAGCAGCTGCAGTAAAGGCCTGGGAGAGTATTTCAAGGGAGGCAGTCATTAATTGTAAAGGATTAAAGTATTAAAACATCCCTTATATTTAGGTTTATGTTACTTTGTACAATTACTTTTGAGCCTCTGATTTTTTATTTTTTTTGAAAAACATTTGAACTGGAAGTCTGTGCTTGAATCTTATCTTGATTGTTTGATTTAAAATCCACTGTAGTGGTGTACAGGGACAAAACTACAACATGTGTGTCTGTGTCCAGCAAATTATGGATCTAACTTTCAAAACCAAACATTTACTTTAAGTTTTTGTTTTCCTCCTTTTCCATATCTTGACTGCACAAGTAAGTATTCCACGGAAAAGGCAATCAGGATGTGAGAATGAGTGATCCTACACAGGAATTAAACTGCATGTAATACTGTGTCAAACCTCGTACCTGAAAGAGGAAGGAGATACAAACATCTGTCAAGAAGATGCTGATGCACTTTTGGAGATGGTCTGATTTGTTATCAGAAAGTATAAGCACTTGTGAATTTGCATTCTGTGAAGTTGCACAAAGAACTGAGTAATATCTAGTATATGATATCGTCTCAAAAATCCTTCTTGAGTTTAAACCCACTCCACAGGTGTTTCCAGAGGAGAGTGCTGACTGGTCAGGAGAGAGAAAGTTAAAATGTAACCGTTAACACTGATAATGTTTGGTGAAGCTTTACAATGAGGAATGCAATGTGGCCATCAATCAATAATGCCAAACAAGAATCTACAGAAGAAAGCTTGATGGACGTTGAAGCGTTGCTTTTTCGACTCCTCTCAAGAATACATTTTGAACCCACTGCTCTCTGGCAGGTAGCTCCATGGTTTTAAATGCACCTTAGAACACACATGCATCAACACTACATATGAATGGGCGGAGGGAGGTTTGGAGTCTTTACACCCCCGTTCTCTGTTGCCCGTCGGGGCGGGGGTGCTGGGAGGAGGAGTTGGCTGTCCGATTGGGGTCTGGAATGTGGGGCCTCCCTGCTACTGTGGAGTCGGGGGCAGTCTGCTTCTCTCCACCCCAGGGAAAAGGGTAACACCTCCTGGTTCTGGGTGCAGTTTACCCCTCTAGGGGTAAGGGTACCTAGATCTGGGGTGCAGAGTAAGTTTGGGGAGTGTGATTGTGTGTTAGTGTCTCTCTATGTCTGTCTCTAGGTTGGGTGAGTGCTGAATATTTGCATATGTGTGCATGGGGGTCGGAATGGATGTTCGTATCTGTGTGTGCCTGTTTGTCTGTGTCTATATGTCAGGTCCGGTATTAGACGCCACCTCTCTAGGGACATCTCAGGCCCTCCAAGGTATGGATGCTATCTCCCCCCACCACTCCCAGTGCTGGTGGCTGACGCCCTCAGACATCGGTGCATTGGTGGTTCTTGGTGTTCGGGGCTGGGCATTCAGGTACGCACCGGCTCACTCCCAGTGACTGCTTGTCGGTGAGGCCCCTTCGGGGGTGGGGTACCCTCTGCCTCTGGACCTGGGGCTTGGTCCACTCTGGCACAGGTGGCTGCTGGCGGAGCTCACAGGCACGTCATTGCAAACCCCTCTGGCTTCTGTTATTCGGCTGCTGGGTGACCCCTCATCTCAGGCTCTCCTCAGCTCTTTCCGAGAGAGTCGCACGGTTCCTCTTCCCCGCTGTTTTTCTTCTACTCCCTGTCTTTCTTGCTCCCTTTCCTTTCCCCTAGTCATGTCTGTCTCGTATGTAACAAGTGAAAAAAAAATAAAATAAAATACACAATAATAATAACAAAAAGAAAAAATGTTGACTCTCAGCATTACTGTTCACGAGAAAATACAGTAATGTGATAAAAACAAGCACCTAAACTCCAACAGTAACTGAACAGCGTTCCTAGAATATGACTGAAATTTCAACAACAGCTTCTAAATGAACCTTGGATTCTTATTCTATTTGTGGAAGATCAGTAGCAAAAGTGACCACGTGGTGGAGTAGTTTGATTTAGTAGTAGCTTTTGTTTTGTTGTTATTTTTGTAACTCTAAGATTAAAGAGATCTTGTGTTCCTCTGTAGGCTTCATATACGTTTTTCTTATTAGGTAATAGATTATTTGCAACTTTTTTCAATAGAAATTAAGAAAACAATAGAAAAGAAATAACAGAAAAATAAATACTAACTATATTATCTAGTTTTATTGAGTGATTGTAATAATCCTGCTTTTACAGCTGACTTCAGGCTGACTTTCAGTATTTCCCACAGACAGCATAAAGATATATCATCTATATGTTGTATAGTCTCTAGTATTTCCACACGCAGTCCCGCCTTCGTGGGATTCCATCTGTGACGTCCCACTTGGTAAACGTTTTTCCCCCTCTTCAGCTACGTGGTGTTGCAACTATTTACACAAGCGACGCTGAAGCCACTCTGCTGGGTGATGTTGGATATTGTCGCAGCTGAATTGTGCGTTTTGGCACAATCCCGTCATATTTAAAACGCTTGCGGACCTGTGCTGTGGGACGAAAAGAAGCAGTTTAAGTTCTCGGGACCGGTCATGGCAAAGAAATCAGAAAAACCCGATTGGGTGGTTTTGTTTTCTACGACTATAGCAATACTTGTGTGGATTCCCGTCAGCGGTAAGTTGTTAATTTTCTTTCAAAGACTGTGTTTTGCTGCACTGACATCATTCTCATAAAGTTCAGAGCTCGGTCCTGGTCTCCTGTCCACTACTTTGCAGAGAGTATGACGGACCGCAGCTGGGACAAATTTAAATATCTGGTTAAATAGTTTTGTATCAGTCGCTGGAAAACCGAGAAGGTTTCTTTGGATTTCTTTTTGTAGCATTTTGCTTTTTAATTAAGTCAAAATGTGGCATAAACGGAACGGTGGGAGTGAGAGCGCGTCAGGATAGCTATAAATTAAAAATCCCGTGAGTTATAATTCATAGAAAAGTTTCAAAAATGCTGACTGCATAAATCACCTTGTTTTTCCTCTTTGCGTGGCCCAATTATGCTATGCGTGCTCTTTAAAAAGCAAATCCAATGTGTTCTTTTTCCACTCTGTTAAATAATATGCAGTAAATAACCCTTGCCCTGATTAATTGTTACGATAATTTCCACTTTTTTCTCTGAAATTTTATAATGTTTCTAACTGTCCCGATGCATGCTCAAACACGTTGCGTTTCAGTGGGAGAGTGCGTTTTCACCTAAGTGACCTCTTCAGTCTCAACTGCCTGCAGGTTTCCCCAACCTTATAAACAGTTCATCTATATAATGACTGAAAATGGTACCACTGACTAACAATGGGTCGTGAGGTCATTGTTAGGCAATGGTACTAGTTTCGGTCTGAAGAAGTCACTGGGATGGGTGAAGAAATGTTTCTCACAGTGAAAACGAAACATCCAGATGTTGTTGGAATGTTTTAAATTAATAATCAGTTGTTTGAGAAAACCCCTTCCCACCAAACTTCAAATCTTACTTTCCTTACTGTCAGACCTACTCTACATTGTTTTAAAGCTTAGCAGTGTTCCATGAAATATTTTCTTGTAAAATCAATACCATATCTTTATCAAGTATATGTCCATTTTAGCATTTATTCATTCTAACATAAGCTAACATGCCTTTTGTAAACAGCACAACCTTCCAGGACCTCGGAGCCTCTTGTGATACCTCGAGTTGTTTCTCGGATGTATCTGAGTCCAGATGAGCTCAGGAAACTCCGCTTTAAGCCCACCGTAGGCACCATTCAGCTGTCAGAGGGCCATGAAGCCAAACTGAACTGTTCCATTGAAATTCCTGATACCAGACTGGAGCCCGCCATCCTGTGGGTGAAGGACAGTAAGGAGCTGTCGCCAAACATCCATGTGGTGATGAATGAGCTCCACTCCATCACAGATGGGGTATCAACGCTCCTCTCCACTGTCATGTATGTATCACATGAAGGTGAAATGTGTGTGATATGACAGGTTAGGTACATAAACTGATGTGTCCTTATGCATTACATATTACAGCATTAAACATGTGCAGAGAGTGGATGCTGGAGATTATCGATGCCGACTGAGTATCAGCAACATGTTGGTAGAGTCTGATCCGATCAGCATGCGGGTAGAAGGTGAGTTTTAGTATCCAGAGTATTCAAAACTTCTTTGTCCACACGTTTCTCAGTTCTTTCACACTTCTTTAATCTGACTTAGGTCTGCCAACATTTGTCAAGCAACCAGAGGACAAGAACGTAACAATATACACACCTTTCACCCTGTCCTGTGAAGCGGTGGGACCACCAGGCCCTGTTCATATCCGCTGGTTCCGTGATGGATCACCTTATACTGAGGTTTTCAGCTCTCCCAGCAACTTCTCTGTACCAGGTGAGTGTTGCCACCCAAAATAATCTTTATCTCTGTATCACAACCTCATACATAAAGACTTTGTTTCACAAGGATTTATCTATTAGCACTTCCTTCTCTTTGCCTGTTCCTCTTGGGGGGAACAAAGCTTCCTAAAACAAGTGTTGTTTCTTGTTTTTCTCCTTACTCAATGCAGAATGAACGTACATAAGACATATGACTCTGCATAATCAAGTCTGCAAGACACCTTAAGTGAGACAGAAAGAGGCTGAAGATGCACATTATGGGTTGTCACAGCAATACTTTGTTACCTTCTTTGCCTTTTTTGTAAACTCTTGTTGAGCAAGAGTTCCCTTGACGTCTGCTCCATCTTTGCAAATTTATTGAAACTGCTTTTTGAACAAGCGACCACTCTACCTACTGAGCTATCCCTGCCTTTTGAGGCTAAGGGTGGAAGCATTTACCAGCAAAGATAAAGAGATATTTGGCGCTCAGATGGCTACAAAGTATGGAGTTAGTCTGATTTAGGGTATCGTCACTCTGTTGGTAGATTCTATTCTGACTCATCTATGCTGCCTCAGCATCTGCACCTTGCTTACTGCAGTGAGATTTGTCACCATGTCCTGTGTCACTTGGGCTGTCTGCTGTACTGCTGAATGGTTATCAGCGTTCATTCATGCATGGTTAGTACGCATTTGTAACAATGCTCTGCTGACTGTATCGTGAATGCACTGGAGAAAGTGCTAAATGTGAAAAAACAACATTTGCTGTAAGCTTCAGTTAAGCAGTAGCTCAATAATGACAGAAACGTGCTTGTTGCCAGCAAACAGCTGGAGACAGCAGCTGGTTAGGCTAGTTTAGCATTAAGACTGTAAATTTTCCCAAAACACCACATTTTGCAGATTCTTATGACCATTGAAAGTGATCGGAAAAATAAGGGCAGCAAACATTTGGTTGACAGTGTTTCAGTTTTGAACCTTAACCAACAGGCCACGAGACACGCTGCATTTTGGTTTCTGTATGAACAAACATACAATTTAGAGTTAGGTTCTTAATTTGTTGAACAAATTTTTAGTTTTTCCTCTGTACACCACTACACTGTCATTATGTCTTTATCAAACAATCAAACAATTGCAGACATCCAGTTTTAATTCTACTGCTTTTACAAAAAAATTGCATTAACTGGGTATAAAACCAGTTTTATACCCAGTTAATATATACCCAGTCCATTTACAGAGGTTCAAGGCTTGTGGGTCTGTTTTATTATTCAAATTTGTATTTAATAAGAGCAATCATGCTCTATTGTGTTGAGGTCTGAACATTGAAGAATATCCCATTTCTTTTGCTTGAGAAACTCTTGGATTGCCTTTATTGTGCTTTGGGCCTTCACTCCATTTGTAGTGTGATGAGCTCTCTGATCAGTTTTGCAGCAATTGAAATAATCTGAGCCGAGACCATAATCCTTTAAACTTCACAGTTAATCCCACTACTGTCAGCAGTCACATCATCAGTAAACACTAGTGATCAGTCTACTCAGTGACTGTAGAAAACATTGATGACCCAACAGCTCCCTAAAACTGAAGCCCAATTACCGGTTCGGGTTATCTCCACCGTCCTGGATAGATATTATAGAATACTTTGGAGATTCGAAAGAAAAGTATCTGGATTACTTTAAGTTTCCTTGAAGACGTTTCACTTCTCATCTGAGAAGCTTCTTCAGTTCTAAGAGCAACTGGTGGGGAGTCCCAGCTTTTAAGCCCTTAAAGTGCTTGTAAATCAGCTGTTTCTCTCCTTCTTCATACTTTTACTTTATGTCTTTCTGGTATAAGTTAACCTTGGTTTCATCTGTACAAAACTTTTTGTAGAGCTGGTCAGATTCTTTTAGATGTTTTTTAGCAAAGTGTCGTTTGGCCTTCTTGTTTTTGAGTGTGACCAGTAGTTCGTTGTCTATTATAAACCATCTGTATTTACATTTTTGAAGTCGTCTGTTGGCCGTAGATCATGATATTGTTACGTCTACCTCCTTGATAGTGTTCTTGACTTGATTAGATGTAGTTTTGAAGCTGTTTTTCATCACCATGGAAATAATTCTGTGATCACGCACTTTAGTCCTCTGTGGTCTTTCAGGGCTTTCATTGGTCCTGAACTGGTCAGTTTATTGCTTCTTTTTAAGAATTGTGCTGTCTCTCTAATAGCTTCATTTTGTTTCATCAGCCTAATGATGGCCCCCCTCACCGGTATGGACATCTCTTTGGTCTTGTATTTAAAATTACCAGGAAAAGCTATAAAAAAAAAAAACCCCACAACAATACATCAAATCAACTCCAGATATTATGTTTGCTTCATTTGTCATGAAATGAAAGGCCTACCCTGACCATGAAAGTTCTTATCATTCAACTGATAGTAAACTTTTAGTCCCTGAAAATGGGAGACTGTGTATAAAACACCCAGTACGAAATGTTCCCTAAAGTTGTCATGTTCATATCACTTTATGTGTTAGATCAGGACAGAACTGAAAGACATTAGTTTAAGTTTTAAAACAGAAATAACCAGAGAATTCAGGCATTTTGTCTTAAAAATCATTATAATATTTGTTAGGAACAAAGTCTTGACTGACTAACTGATTATTTAGCTGTACATTAATGTTAACATCAATATCAGCTTATTCTTTCTCATGTTTCTCAATTAAGCAACAATGACAATTAATTGTTGCTTAATTGTGGTAAATTATTGCTACTTGTATTTAAAGGAAGGTATTTGAAGATCAAGGCTTGTTGTAAAATGAGTTTTAGTCCCATGTTGTACAGAAATTGTATAACATTTTATAAGTAGACTCTCACTTTATCACCTCAAGTTTATGACCCCCTCTTTCTTCCCTAAAAGACAATATTTGTTATTAGAAGTACAACATTTGCTCTTTATGCCCTGATCCTTCATTTTGACTTTGCCACAGGCTAAACACCCCTGCAGTAGCCAATGCGTAGTGATACAGCCAAAGCTGAGGGGGTTAAAGGTTCAGAGCTGTGCTTTGGTCCAGCATGTGCAATCGCCCGGGCAGTAAAGGGAAGGAGGAGGGGGAGCTGCATAGGGAGCCTGTTCGGGGGTTGGCTCCGGGGACAAAGACCTCATTCACAGGACGGCCCACTACCCAGTAGGGAGGGGCTAGACACAGAGGGCTGCAGGCTACCAGGTCCCTGTGCAGGACCAAACATTGCTACAATAGAACCACGTAAACCCAGATCTCTGTGTAGTCATCTCATGCATACTATGAGTCTTGGTTTGCTAAATTTGGGACTCCAGGGTATCATCACAGTGCTTTTTGTTGCTTAATTGTGGTAAACTATTGCTACTTGTATTTAAAGAAAGGATATTCCTAAACAGTAGTACAGGCTAACGAGGAATTAAGTTGAGATTGGAAAGCATTTTATGCTTCAATATTTAATCTGGCTCAGCAGCAAGAAGCTGCATAAGATTCAGTCTCTGGTGTTAAGGAAGAAGCAACAAGTTTATCACTTCAGCTTGAAAGAAACTGAGGGAGTAAATCTGGCACACAAAGCAATAATGAGTGAAATGCTTGGATTAGCTGCAGTCTGGCAGAGTGGCTTTTGGCTATATTTACTCCCTGAGAAGAAATTGGAAAAATAACATACATCTCATACAGCTCAGTAACCTGGAGCAACTCCAAACCGGATAAATAGAGGTTGGGAGAACCACACTGCAGGACTTACATGATGCATTTTGGTTTCTCCATCCCACTCGCAACTTTACATTTCCTCTTGAATTTAATTTTCCTATTGTGTTGCTGATTTTCACTTTGATTTATTTCCAAGTAGAATAAAAGCAGAAACGATAATTCTCCACCTTTTAATCAATTCCCCTTTCCAGCAAATACACACCTATTGTGTACATTTAGTTTGCACTGTTATTTATGAAACGCCCTTGCTGTGTAACCCAATACTTTTTTTCATATGTTTGGTTAACATGAAACCTCTGGGAAGTCTCCTGATTGCTCATATGGTTAGTATAGACAGCAAGCACGTGTTGTTTTGAACCTGCTTACTTCCTACTATGCTGCTACTGTCTGTATGCCATGCAGTTTGCAGTGAGCTATGTCAAAATTAGATTTGCGCATTTTCACTCACGTGTAACTTGAATATTTAATTTAATCTAAGTACAGCTCTCTGTCTTTTTGCAAACAAATCTACTGTAGCCTGTGTTTAGGTGATAAGTGAAGCACACTTAACCCTGGTTCTCCTGAGCATAGAAAGGCAACCTCTCACATCAGTTCCAGTTATCTCTCACAAGCTGGACTGTGAATTGCTTTGTGGAAAAGTTTCTGAGATGGAAGCAGAGCACAAAAGGCTCATTATCGCTCAATGTCCCCGTCCTTTTCTAACTGGGCAGATCTGTTGCTGTTGAAAGACAGAAATTGTGTGCTGAGGAAAACAGACCCATCGAAAAGGATTGTTACTACAGTCCATCATACTGGAGAGGCTCAGTTTGATCTTTTATTGTAAGAGGCACTTCTTTGTGAAATTTGGAATTATGATAAAGGAGTGAATCATTCTTAAATGAGACTTTTTTTTCCTATGATGTTTCAGCCGGGTCTCACTCTCACTTCTTCATTCAGAATGACATGCCAGTTTTGCCCCAGATTCATCTTTGACACATAAACAAATCAGTTTGAGAGTGGCGACGATGTGTGTTGCTGGTTTGTGCTCCGCCTTTGTGTTATAGATAAATAACAGCAGGGCTGAGTCAGTGCTGTCATAACCTTGAAGACTGGTTGTTTTTGTTTCACGCTGCACTCAAGTGCTACATGATTCACTCAAATATCTCAACTGCAGGTGTGGATAAATACACTCGGTTCAGCTGTGAAGCTAACAACACAAAGGGCATCACCACATCCAGAGAAGCACACGTCAATGTTAAAGGTAAAACTGGCAGCTTCCAGATCTAATAATATTCCAGATGATTTTCCTGCTTTAGAAGATGGTAGCTGATGCTGGTTTTTGTGGTATTTTCTAGTTCATCCCAGACCTCCCACTCATGTTACTGTGACAGAGAGGCAGTCCAATAAGCTGACGTTGAGCTGGACTCCTGGGCACGATGGCTTCTCTCCACTCACCACGTGCCGAATCAGAGTAAGCCCCATGTTTAATCCAAACTGTGCCATTGTTTAACAGCGTCATACTGATCACATGTTCTCCGATCTAAGGTTAGAGAGGTCAGTCGGAGGGAAGGGGAAGTGACGACCACCAGGTTCATCAACGTCACAGTGCCGCCTTTTCACAGTGAAGTCCCTGGACTGCAGGCTATGACGAAGTACAACCTGAGTGTTTCCTGCAGTAACGAACAGGGCGCCTCTCCAAACAGCAAGTGGGTCGAGAGCAACACCACAGAAGGAGGTGTGTTGATGCTACAGGAACGATTTGAAGGTTGAATTATAATGCACACCAAGAAAACTTTAACAATGCAAAGTATTCCTAAACGAAATTAAACTCATCCCAGCATTTAAAACCCAGCATATAAAAATGCTCAGTCTGTGTTTGTCTTACAAACGATGATGATATTTACAATACAGGACCTGTGTGTTGTGCTCCTGCCTCCTTCCCATCATTCTTGTTTAGCTTTCAGGAGCACTGTGTAATTAACTGACTACTTTACTATCCAAAATGTGCTTAATGTAAGCTTGCTCACAGTTGCAGTGCAATAATAACTGGAATTTTCAGCACTTGCACAACTACCTGATCTGCCCACAGCAAGCACTGTTCAGAAAATAAGTTTTATCCACTAAAAACCTCTGTTGTTTTCCTGAAGAGTAACATAGGAAATAGGGGTGGTTTCACTGAGAAAACACAAAGTTCTTACTGGGTGGAGCTGCTTTCAACTTCCTTCCTAAATCCACCAGAGGGGATATTTTAGTTGAATGATTTGATATGCTGTGACCAGAAGTGACCGCATACCAAACCGTAATCAAAGATTTTTATTGAAGAGTAGTCCAACTCATTTTTCTTTCACTTTATAGGTTTGCAGTGACTGTGAATTATGTCATAATCCCATTTTCCATTTCTCGTTGCGTTCTTAGTGCCATCAATTCATCCCGGAAATGTCACAGTGCAGCTTGAAGGCTCGAGCTTGGTGATCGAGTGGAAACCTCCGCCCAGCGATAAGATAAACGGGATCCTAAGTGGTTATGATGTCATTGTTAGATATGGCACACGCCAGAAAAAGGTGAGCTTATCTGCGATAAAGTAATTAAATATAGTCTTTTATTTTTTATTGTTTTACAACTGACAATTCTCGTTTCTCTTATTCTTCTTCTAACTGTTATTATTATTTTAAGAAAAAGAAAAGAAATGTACGCATTCAACTTTAAACTTGCTCTTTCAGAACACCTGTACCTAAAGTGGTAACTCAAGAAAAGTTTAAACCTTTAAACCCTGAATTTGTGGCTTTTTAAAAAAAAAATAAAAAAAATTGAATGACAAGAATGATGTAGAAGCCTCAAAAACTCACAAAAATCACATGTTAAAAATGATATATTTAGCTTTAAAGGATTAAAGATGTGCTTACATGAATGAAGGAAAGGCTGTTGTATTTCGTACATTCCTAAAAATTAAGCTTTCTACCACTTTCTGTTTCCCAACCATTCACATTAAATACAACCAAAGGATTCTTCCGAAACGCATGTCATTCAGGCTTAGGGTTAACTGTAAACTGTATCAAAAACAGGTGAAAACTACGAGTGATGAAAATCTTACAAGGGATCCATCATGTGTTTCCTTATTTTATTTTATTTTTCCTTTTACAGCGCTTCAAAAATTATTAGACCACCACCCAGTGTAAGGTTTATGACACAGCTACTCTAAATTAACAATATTGGTTAATTTAATAATATAGGTTTTTGAGATGTTTCTAAAATATTTACATTTTACTATTTTATGACAGGTGTTCTAAAGAATTTGTTAAGCACTCTATGGACTGTTACAGTTTCAGTGTTGAATATATTCATACTAGACAGTTTCAAATAGTTTCAAAGTGTGCATTTGAGTAGACTTCTCTGTTTCATGCTCAGTTTCTGATATGTTTTTCTACTCCTGGCTTTCAGCGAGTTCAGAGAGAAAGGGCATATCTTTAACAAATCCAGCATAAGAATTTTTATATAATAAACAACATAGAATAAAAATTCTAATAAGAAAGAAATAGACACACAAACACAAAATAAGTATCCAAGAGAAAGTCCAAGTAATAAATGTGCAAACAATGAAATGAGTTAAAGAGATCAAAGAGTTAAAGAGAAGAGATTGTATTTATGCTTGTGCAGTGTTTATTGTTTTATTCAGGAGTCTAATGATGTAGAAGCTGTTTGAGCCTTTTCTCCTCGTACAATACAAATATGAAATATTATTGCTTATGTAAGGTTCATATTGAAAACATAAGGTGTTATCTCTGATGCTCCTATTTAAGAGGGTGTTTTTTTTTTTATAACAATGACTAATGTATGAAAATATGAAAAGAATGAGTGCTGCATACTGGGAATAGCTGACCCTCCCTTTGTCTTCTCTACTGAACCACAGGTCAGTTATTTGCGAACAACAGTTTATTCATTTGCCACAAGGCATCATCGAGGCCGGGAAAGGGATTCGAAGGAAACTAGTTTCTTTAAATCAGCTTTAATAGCTCATAATGCTGTTTGCATGTAGTCACACTTCTCTTCCTGTATTAGTGCGCTCACCTACAATAGAGTGACTCCGTCCTTCCCGTCTGTGTTGTAGTTAAAGGAAGCTGAGGGTGTAAAAACTGGCCATTGGTAGTTTTCTCCATTTGGCATGTGCCCGTGAGTCATCACAAAGTAACTATGGTATGAAAACAAAAGGACGTGAATGTGAGTTCCAGATATTCCTATGAATTGTTCATTCAGTTGATTATGTCATTACTGTAACTTTGACTGGAAAGACATACAAACACAGTACAGCCAATCCGCTGTCAGGATAGACAAAGTCAGGGTAAATAGTTAAAATATGTCAATCAGTTTTAAATCAGAGATGCTCGTAATTGTGAATTTTTTGGCATTAGAAATCAATGGTGCCAATTATTTCTCTTGAATCTGAGATTAACATTTTCTGATTGTTTATTTCTGAAGGAATATTTAACCTCACGTTGCCCTTTTTTGTTGTCACAGACATGAGAGGTGTTAATCATGGGTTTAGAACTGCCTGTCAGCACAAAACAGCGCAGACTGAGATGTACCGTTTAGCGTATGGTGTTGTGAAATGCAGGGTTAAGTCTGTCACATGCTCCCTCCCATTGAGCACATGAGCCTATCCTGAAAGTTTGTGTCCTTCCCTTTTTTTTAAATGGGGACTTTTATTATATACAATAATCACTACTACACGGTTCCCTTTGGATTTCCCAAAAGGGGAGCAGCTCTGTGAAATCAGCATGCATGCGCTTTGGGATGTTTTTTTTTTAATCAATTAATTTTTGCATTTAGTGGAAATGAGGAAAAAAAGGAGAGAAAATGAGAGCATGCATAAAAAGTTGCTGAGCTGGATTTTGTGCTGTTGCACAAATGCACAAGACGTTCCTCAGCGTATTCTTGCACCAGCAAGCTTTTATTTTCCTTAAAATCTGCTTCTTCTTTTAGTTCAACTTAACCTAATGTAACTTTCAAACTCTTGTGAACTATAGCCTTCTGTTTGAACTTTTCTCTCCAAGGTGATAATGATTAACCTTACCATAGCATGTTTTTCTTTTTGTTCAGTCAGCTATGACAGTAGACACAATTCACTTTATGTCTTTTATTGTATGTTATTTCAGGTCCATAGTCTTACCACTTGGACACGTCTGGCTGTGGAGGAATTCAACAAAACCTACAGTGTGGAGGTGGCCGCATGCACGCAGGCAGGAAGAGGCATGGTCAGCCCACGAGTTGAATTGTTTGTGCCAGAGGACAGTAAGTGGCGCGTTCTGTTTATTTCCTCATCTTGAGCTGATAATTTGATAAATTGCACAGCATTGTTCAGCTGATGTCGTACTACTGTACTAAAATACCATTATTGCCTTATGAATAGGTACCAGTGCCTATTATGGTTGCAGTATTTTTGGAAACACTAGCAGGAAAGCTCACAGGACTGAAATACTGCCTATTTTTCAGCTACTTTCATCTAAGATTAAAATCTTTTAAACTCTTGGATGAATCACCATGAAATACAGTACACACACTTTTGGTCCCTAGAGAGTTAAATAACTTTGGCTTCCTGGTCTTTCATGTGGAGCTGTTAATTCAGAGTTTCATCTCATCAAAATGTTGACCAAAATCCTCCAAAAGTACTGACTTTACTATCAGGTGCAGGTGTACTTTGGGATCAGTGCTAAATATAAATTGTGAACATGGCAAAAATCAAGACTCTGGTGTTTCAGTTTTAAGCATGCTAACGAGCTGCTAGCTTTCATCTCAATGCAACACTGACTGAATATATTAAAGTTTCAAAAAAGGGGGAAACATTTGAATAAGAACTTCTGTTGAAGACTATCATCACAGAATAAAAAATGTTGGATGTGTTGCGTGAGCTGACGAACTCTTCTTCAGATAACTGATCCTTAACTTAAATTGCTGGATGTCAGATTTCTAAGTGTTCTCCTTTGTTTCTTCTTCTTATCTCAGAATCCACCGTACGCCCTTCATCCGGCCCTGAGACAGCGGTAGCACACACCAACCATGTTGTGGGGATCGTGATTTGTACCGTCTTTGTCCTGCTGATCATCCTCTCTGGGGTTCTCTATTTTCGGAACAAGGCTTATGACTCCTGTTTTGGGTAGGCTTAACAATTAACAAGTAATTATCCTAGTATGATAACCTGATCTTTGAACTTGCTGCTGGTTAGTGTGTTCATGAGACAACTGTATTTACTTTGATTTTAATCAGCTAACTGTAAACTGCTCCTTTGCGATATATGTTTTCTTCAGTAGTAGTAACTTCCGGATTCACTTTGTAAACTTCCTTATCTTCCTCTTAGTCATTGGAGTCTGCACAGTAGGTCATGTAATAACTGTGCAGCTGGAGAGATGGACAACAAACAGCTGTCAATTCTCTGGAATTCTTCATTATGAAGTCCATGACTCACTGTTTCCACTCAGGATATGGATAGGAATGTTTCACAGGCAGCTTTTCAGAGAGAAAAACATTATTCCAACCTCAAAGTCTGGAAGGCAACAGAGAGGGTTTCCTCTCTATGACCTTGTCTTTAGTTGAATTTTTAAGCCTGTATGTTATTTCTGACCTCTTACAGCATCAGACAGAGGATTACCAACATTTCCTGCTTTTTCTTAACCCTGTCTCCCCCTGCAGGCAGCGGTGCAGAGATGAAGAAATGCTGCCGCCTGTCATACAGTACACACAACAGAGGTCCTACAACCGATCAGCCATAGGAGTCACTCGTATGTTCTTGAATGCTACTACAGGAAGATTAACACGCATATAACATGTACGTGTTATCAAAAAAATGATGTTCTTGTCTTCGGTCTGCAGTTGAGAACCTTGGGATCAGTGAGGAACTGCAGGCCAAACTTCAGGATGTGATGGTAATGAGAACTCTGCTCTCAGTGGGGAAGGTTCTTGGAGAGGGTGAGTAATTCGTTTCATGTATCTAAATTTGTAGGCATCCATATCTACAGTGACATGTTCAAACGATTACAGTAAAATGCAGTATATGTGCACAGGTTTACGACTGGTCTTAATTTTTACCAGGTGAGTTTGGTTCAGTGGTGGAAGGTCATTTCACACAACCAGATGGCACTTCAGAAAAGGTTGCCGTGAAGACAATGAAATGTAAGTGCTTGTGTTATGTAAAGATTAACTTAACTTTAAAAAATATGTCTTAACTAACAAATATGTAAAAAAAAATTATACCACACAGTGGATAGTTTTTCTCAAAGGGAGATTGAAGAGTTCCTGAATGAGGCCGCTTGCATGAAAGATTTCAACCATCCTAATGTCATCAAACTGCTCGGTAGGAGATCTCCTCTTATCTTACTGCACGTTCTCTTTGCTTCTTTCTTTAGTCGCTTTCTTTTGTATATCCATGCATTTATTTTTGATTGTGCTGACTTATCCTCTTGTCTTTAGGTGTATGCTTGGAAGTAGGCTCAGCACACTTTCCTAAACCCATGGTAATTCTGCCGTTTATGAAACACGGAGATCTGCATAGCTTCCTGCTGCGTTCACGCCATAGAGAGACTCCAATGGTAAGATTTTACCCAAACACTAACTTTCAAATTCAATATCATATTTATTAGAGTGTGACAGTGGTGTAGTGGTTGACACTGTCACCTTATCGTAAGAAAGATAGATGTTAAATGTCATGGTCGGCTGGACTTCTCTCTGTGGATTTTGCATGTTTTCCTGGTGCCTGTCTGCGTTTATGTAAGAGTGTGTGAATGTCAGTCTTTTTGTGTTAGACCCCATGTGAGCTTGAATACACTCCAGATCCCGACCCTGAAACGAATAGATTATGATTAGACTAAACAATATTTAAACTGTCTGCTGTATTGTGTGTTCTTGCACAGTTCTTGCCCACTCAGACACTCCTGAAGTTCATGGTTGACATTGCTTCGGGTATGGAGTATCTCAGTGGTCGTAACTTTCTGCATCGAGACCTGGCGGCACGCAACTGCATGTAGGTTCCTTCCTCTGATTTATGTTCAAAGTAGAGCAGGCATTGATTGAACTTTTCCTGGCAACATTCGCAGCCTTCTTAAATAAAAGAACTATGATTTATTATTTCAGAGGTTTATCAAATTTGCTTTTTTTCCATTAGTCATGAAGTCCACGCCTTGTTTGTCTTACAGGCTGCGTGACGACATGACAGTGTGTGTAGCAGACTTTGGACTATCTAAGAAGATCTACAGTGGTGATTATTACAGGCAGGGAAGAATTGCGAAAATGCCTGTAAAATGGATCGCATTAGAGAGTCTGGCAGACAGAGTTTTTACTGTAAAGAGTGATGTGGTGAGTAGAAACTATAGCTTTACCAGTAACACACCTGTTTATGAAATCCAGTCACTAAAAGAACTGACTACTTTTCTGCACTCTTTGTTTTTCTTGCTGCTTTCTCTTGTGCTACAAGTGGCATTTTAAAAGGTTTGGTCTTAGACTTACACAGGGCACTGTCTCTGTCTCAATATTTATCAGTGTGTTCAACTTGTACGATTTTCCCCCTCTTTTGCACTTTTATCTTAAGTGTCAGATAAAGATAAAAAAAATAAACTTTTTTGTTTGAAAAATGCAGAATATCGTACAGCTAAACCTGGGATAATACATGGTATTTCTATGTATTATCAGCAGGAAAATACCAGTTTGTGATGAAATATAATCTCAAGTTGAAATTCTGTTCTCACGCAGTGGGCGTTTGGTGTCACCATGTGGGAAATTGCTACAAGAGGCATGACTCCGTACCCTGGAGTCCAAAACCATGAAATTTATGATTATCTAGTTGAAGGACACAGACTGAAGCAGCCCCCAGACTGTTTGGATGAACTGTGAGTGTCGTTCTTCACACAGATGTTGACTTTGGGTTTGATTGCTTTGAAAGTAACAATATTGACGCTATAAAAGTTTAATTTAATATTGTTGGTCTAAATCTTATATTGGAGGCTAGCTTTTTTAAAAACATATTAACACAACAGTAAACCTCAAAAATAAATAGCTAAATTTTACAACCTTGAAAATATACGCATTGAAATGTACCAAAATCGAGGTTCCAGTCTAATTATTTCTCAATACTTGGGGTCTAGGTATGAAATCATGTACAGCTGCTGGAGAGCCGATCCGCTAGACCGACCCTTCTTTCCCCAGCTGCGAGAAATGTTGGAAAAGCTCGCCGAAAAGCTTCCAGAGTCTTCCAGCAGGGATGATATCATTTATATCAACACCAGCTTTCCTGAGGAGGACCCCGATCGAGAGGCATTTCAAGCAGAGCCTCCTGTGTTGAGCTCCTCACCTTGCTGCAGCCGCATGGCAGCAGAAAATACAGTAGTTACCGCGGACATTCACGGGAGCGTGGCGGATGACCAGGATGATGGCAGCGATCGCTATGTGGTGGTGATTTCCTCCAGTGCGCCTCCGAGAGCTGCAACAGTGGATACGCCTCTCTTGTCAGATGATTCTTTAAGTCAAGCAAATGGGACCAGTGCAACAGCGATGGATCACAGCTTATATGACCCCGCCTTCATGCTATAGCATTTGGTACTGAGCAGTTACAGCCCTCGCATGGGTTGACAGTACTAATAATTTTGTCTTGTTGTACTGGAAGCACCTGCACATTTCCTGCTATGGACTTTCATAGATTGTTGGAGAGGCATTTTATGCTTTAAATGGCCAGCCTACATGTCAGTGTTTGTTGTTGCTTATACTTTTTTTTTTGCGTGTCAACCTCAAACACACTCATGCACATGTTCAATAAGCTTATGATACTCTGAACTGTGAAAAGTATTTACTGTATTGATTTCTGTGTTGCAGTGTAAATAGAAAATTGTACAGAACATTTATAAAATGATCTTTTTCTTTTAAAATAAAGGATTTATTGACTTCTTTAAGTATAAGTGTGACATAAAATGAGCAGAATTCCCTCACAGATCCCTGTGATAATTATTGTTATTGGTATTCCAGTAAGAAGGGAACTGTATTACCATAACGATGACATAAAAGCCTTCAACTTTCAGCTCTGAAGCCCTTCTTGATTGCAGGATGACAGATTAGGTCAGGCCTAGAGTATAACTATAACAGACCACATTGTGATCTGTAGTGAGAGTAGAGAGAGGTGGAGGTATGCACTGTAAAGAAGAAGAATGTAGGTCAGTAACAGCAAGACAGAATATGCATGTGAATAGAAGGGGAGCGGGTGGAATGCGAGGAGTCGTTTAAATTCCTGGGGTCAAATGCCGGTAGGGTGGAGTGGGCAGAGATGAGTATCAGGGTTGATTGGTGAGATAAGGAAAGCAATAACAGTGAAAGCGAAGGTTTACAAGATGGTAGTGAGACCTGCTAAGATGTATGGTTTGGAAATGGTGGCACTAATGAAAGACAGGAGGCAGGAGCTGCAGATGTTAAGATTTTTGTTGGGAGTGACCAGAATGGACAGGATTAGAAATGAGCACAGCAGAGGGACAGCTCAGGTCTGGAGACAATGTAAAAGTGGTAACCTTTAGATACTTTGGACATGTGCAGAGGAGGGATAGTGGATATACTGGCAAAGGACAATTCAATTCAATTTTATTTATATATCGCCAAATCACAACAAAAGTCGCCTCAAGGCGCTTCATAGATACAGAGAAAAACCCAACAATCATATGACCCCCTATGAGCAAGCACTTTGGCGACAGTGGGAAGGAAAAACTCCCTTTTAACAGGAAGAAACCTCCGGCAGAACCAGGCTCAGGGAGGGGCGGCCATCTGCTGCAACTGGTTGGGGTGAGAGAAGGTAGACAAGATAAAAGACATGCTGTGGAAGAGAGACAGAGGTTAATAACAGATATGATTCAGTGCAGAGAGGTCTATTGACACATTGTGAGTGAGAAAGGTGACTGGAAAGGAAAAACTCAATGCATCATGGGAATCCCCGGCAGCCTACGTCTATTGCAGCATAACTAAGGGAGGATTCAGGGTCACCTGGTCCAGCCCTAACTATATGCTTTAGCAAAAAGGAAAGTTTTAAGCCTGATCTTGAAAGTAGAGATAGTGTCTGTCTCCTGAATCCAAACTGGAAGCTGGTTCCACAGACGAGGGGCCTGAAAACTGAAGACTCTCCCTCCCATTCTACTTTTAAATACTCTAGGAACAACAAGTAGGCCTGCAGAGCGAGAGCGACGTGCTCTAATAGGGTGATATGGTACTACAAGGTCATTAAGATAAGATGGGGCCTGATTATTTAAGACCTTGTATGTGAGGAGCAGGATTTTGAATTCAATTCTGGATTTAACAGGAAGCCAAAACAGGAGAAATCTGCTCTCTCTTTCTAGTCCCTGTCAGGACTCTTGCTGCAGCATTTTGGATTAGCTGAAGGCTTTTCAGGGAGTTTTTTGGACATCCTGATAATAATGAATTGCAGTAGTCCAGCCTGGAAGTAATAAATGCATGAACTAGTTTTTCAGCATCACTCTGAGACAGGATATTTCTAATTTTAGAGATGTTGCGCAAATGGAAGCAAGCAGTCTTACATATTTGTTTAATATGTGCGTTGAAGGACATGTCCTGGTCAAAAATGACTCCAAGGTTCCTCACAGCGTTACTGGAGGCCAAGGTAATGCCATCCAGAGTAAGAATCTGGTTAGATACCATATTTCTAAGATTTTCAGGGCCGAGTACAATAATCTCAGTTTTATCTGAATTAAGAAGCAGAAAGTTAGCGGCCATCCAGGTCTTTATGTCTTTAAGACATTCCTGCAGTTTAACTAATTGGTACACCAATTAGTATGTTATCTGGCTTCATGGACAGATAGACCTGGGTGTCATCTGCATAGCAGTGAAAATTTATGCTATGTCTTCTAATGATGCTGCCTAGGGGAAGCATGTATAGTGTAAACAGAATTGGTCCTAGCACTGAACCCTGTGGAACTCCATAATTGACCTTGGTGGGTGAAGAGGACTCTCCATTTACATGAACAAATTGGAGTCTATTAGATAGATATGATACAAACCACTGCAGCACAGAACCTGTAATACCTACAGCATGTTCTAATCACTCTAATAGGATATTATGGTCAACAGTATCGAATGCTGCACTAAGGTCTAGCAGGACAAGCACAGAGATGAGTCCACTGTCAGAGGCCATAAGAAGATCATTTGTAACCTTCACTAAAGCTGTTTCTGTGCTGTGATGAGCTCTGAAACCTGACTGAAACTCTTCAAATAAACCATTCCTCTGCAGATGATCTGTTAGCTGTTTGACAACTACTCTTTCAAGGATTTTTGATATGAAAGGAAGGTTGGAGATTGGCATATAATTAGCTAAGACTGCTGGGTCTAGAGATGGCCTTTTGAGTAAAGGTTTAACTACAGCCACCTTGAAGGCCTGTGGTACATAGCCGATTATTAGATAGGTTGATCATACTTAAGATCGAAGAATTAATTAATGGCAGGACTTCTTTGAGCAGTTTTGTAGGAATGGGGTCTAAAAGACACGTTGATGGTTTGGAGGAAGTAATTATTGAAGTTAACTCAGAAAGATCAATTGGAGAAAAAGAGTCTAACTTAACATCAATGGTACTAAAAGTAGCTGTAGATAATATTACATCTGTGGGATGATTATTGGTAATTTTTTCTCTAATGATAAAAATTTTATTTGTGAAGAAGTTCATGAAGTCATTACTAGTTAACGTTAAAGGGATGGTTGGCTCAAAAGAGCTCTGACTTTTTGTCATCCTGGCTACAGTGCTGAAGAGAAACCTGGGGTTGTTCTTATTTTCTTCAATCAGTGACGAATAGTAAGATGTTCTGGCTTTGCCGAGGGCTTTCTTATAAAGCAACAAACTATTTATCCAGGCTAAATGATGATCCTCTAAATTTGTGACAGAGGTTTGTATTTGTGTGACAGAAGAAGATGCAAGGAATAGGTTGAGATGGAAGCAGATGATCGTCTAAAGGGAGCAGCCAGAAGACATCGAATAAGATTTGGACAACAACGAGAACATTTGAAGTATAAAAACGCAAGAAAAAGATTTGTGTACTCGAAATTTTATACGTTAGCTGAACAGAAGAAAATGTATGGATGGATTCTCATAACCATACAAACAAGGAAGCTTATTGGGATTTCTTGCAAGATGTGTTTAGGAAGTTTAAATTTAGAATGAAAATGAAATGCTGCGTTTCTTTATTTCACACTTGCTGCAGAACAAGTAGGTGGGATGATGACACAAAAACCTGGTGCTGCATCACTGTGGTCAAAGCAGCCGCCCCTAAACCAGGAGTGGTCCAGTATCCAAACTAAAGGGCATGATATCTGTAAAATCCTTTTTCACCATTTATGCCAGACCTTCCCGAAGTGTGGGGCCCGCCCCCTAGGGGGGCGCAGAGCCATTGCAGGGGGGGCGCGGCATGAAAAGGGAAAAAACAAACACACAATGCTTGGACACTGCTAGCACGGGCGCCTACACAAACGCAAATCAGGAGATGAAGCATAGCTGAATATGTTTCCAAACCAACATCATTCTAAGCCAAAGACTAGAAAATATGGTGAAGCATATCTTCCCTTTGGCTTCACCTGCACAAGTGCCAAGGTAGGTCTCCCCTGCAGAATTGGTTTTCCCTTCGTCTGGAGCACCGCTGGGCTGTTTAAATCACGGACAAACAGTATCCCACATTCTTGATTTTTAGTTCACAAACAGTTGTTGTAATGACTAACTACTCCTGATGTTAGCTCTTTATACAGTAAAGTTACAGTGGGATACAAATAACATCAGGCTGATCCTGCCAGGATTTGTTCCCCCTGTCTAAATGATGGACAAACAGTATCCTACAGCTGTTTATGTTTTTAAACCCATTTTGCACAGAGAGGCATTTTTTTTTGACAAATGTATTGATAGCAATGTTGAATATTATTACACAGGAAAAAAAACAACTACATGTAAAATAATTACACCGTGATGCCTCTGCCTTTCTAAATGGAGGGACAGTAACTGCATGTTTATATGTAAGCGTGTAAAACCTGAAGATAGAGACAAAATACTGTTAATCTGACTATCTGCCATTCTGCAATTCCTCTCATGTAAGCAATAACGTGGCGCACAGCTGACGTGAAAAAAGGCAAGTAGCTTTAACATTGCATGAGGAACTCTGTATTCCTCGTCCACACGTAAATGCAAAAAAATAGTTTTAAAAAATCTCCGTTTTCGGTGATTCGAAATGCCGTTTACGTGTGGACGAAACAGCTGTGTTTTCAAAAATACCCGTGTAGGTGTGGACGTAGCGTAAGGGAAGATCCAGGGTCACCTGATCCACTATAACTGTATTATTTGTCAAAACTGAGGGTTTTAATGCTAATCTCAAAAGCAGAGACGGGTGTTTGTCTTCTGAATTAATATAGAATAGAATAGAATAGAATAGAATAGAATAGAATAGAATAGAATTCAACTTTATTGTCATTGCACATATCACAGGTACAAGGCAAACAAAATGCAGTTTGCATCCATCAAGAAGTATATATTGTAATAGATGTATTACAATATATATTAGCAATAATATAGGTATGTAAGTGTATATTACAGAAATGGGTCTATTATGGTATGTTACAATGTACACGGTATGAAGTAAGTTATGAATATGCTATAACTATAAGTATGTACAGGCTGTAGTGAGTACAAGCTATGAACAGGATATAAATATGAAAAACTATACAGAATATGAAATTAAAAAAACTATACAGAAGTATGAGATATACAGCTATACAGAAATGTGAACTATGCAGGTTATAAACCGTTGCAGAATTAAAAATTATCGTTTTGTACAGAATGATGTGAGCTGCATCCACAGAAGAGAGGTCTAAGAGATGAAGACTCTGATTCCTGTTCAACATTAAAATTCTATACAAACCACAAGTACACCTAATATTCTAAAATTAAGATCTGGATTTCAAAGCTAGTCAGTGAAGACAAGCAAATATGCTGTCTCTTTATAGTCCCTGTCATGACTCTCTCCGCAGCACTTTTGATCCATCAGTATTAAACAATTATTGATGCAGCGGATTGAGATGAAACCTAGCCCAGAGGTACAGTAGGTGTCCCAGAAGAGAAATGTGTTGAAAGTTGAACCTCAACTATTCAGGATGATTTTTAATGAATTTTTGAAATAGACAAAATTGTAGTGTATTGACTGTATTGAACTGAACATAAGTTCCCTGCAATTTCTGAGGAATTTTCCAGTAAATCTGGCTGAAACTTGGCACACAGGTACAGTAGGTGTCCTAGAGGAGGGATGTGTTGAAAGTTGGACCTCAACTACTCAGGATGATTTTTAATGAATTTTTGAAAATTGACATAATTCTATTGTATTGACTGTATTAGATTGAATAGAAGTTTCCATTAATTTCTGAGGAATTTTACAGTGAATCTGGCTGAAACTTGGCACACAGGTACAGTAGGTGTCCTAGAGGAGGGATGTGTTGAAAGTTGGACCTCAACTACTAAGGATGATTTTTAATGAATTTTTTAAAATTGAGAGAATCCTATTGTATTGACTGTATTAGATTGAATACAAGTTTCCTGTAATTTCTGAGGAATATTACAGTGAATCTGGATGGAACTTGGCACACAGGTGCAGTAGGTGTCCCAGAGAAGGAATGTGTTGAAAGTTGGACCTCAACTACTCAGGATGATTTTTAATGAATCTTTGAAAATTGACATAATTCTATTGTATTGACTGTATTGGATTGAATAGAAGTTTCAATTAATTCCTGAGGTATTTTACAGTGAATCTGGCTGAAACTTGGCACACAGGTACAGTAGGTGTCCCTGAGGAGGAATGTGTTGAAAGTTGGACATCAACTATTATGGATGATTTTTAATGAATTTTTGAAATTTCCATAATTGTAGTGTATTGGCTGTATTGAATTGCATATAAATGTCCTTTAATTTTTGAAGAATTTTCCAGTAAATCTGGATGAAACTTGGCACACAGGTAGAGTAGGTGTCCCAGAGAAGGAATGTGTTGAAACTCAGGATGGTTTTTAATGAATTTTTGAAAATTGACATAATTGTAGTGTATTGACTGTATTGGATTGAATAGAAGTTTCCATTAATTTCTGAGGAATTTTACAGTGAATCTGGCTGAAACTTGGCACACAGGTACAGTAGGTGTCCCAGAGAAGGAATGTGTTGAAAGTTGGACCTCAACTACTCAGGATGATTTTTAATGAATTTTTGAAAATAGACATAATTCTATTGTATTGACTGTATTGGATTGAATAGAAGTTTCAATTAATTTCTGAGGAATTTTACAGTAAATCTGGCTGAAACTTGGCACACAGGTAGAGTAGGTGTCCCAGAGGAGGGATGTGTTGAAAGTTGGACCTCAACTACTAAGGATGATTTTTAATGAATTTCTGAAATAGACATAATTGTATTGACTGTATTGGGCTGTTCCATTGTAATTTGTGTGCGCGCGCGCGCACGTGTGCGCGAGTATAGGCTTTCAATCAGGACATAAAGCGAAAAGGCGCTACGGTAAAGACTGGTGTAAAAGCGCAAGGAAATTTATGCGGCGGATAGGAGGCGGCTGGCTTGACCGCGGCTCACAAATGACGGCTCACTTTACCGCGGTTGTATCACGGACCTGTGACAATATCATTCGCAAACATCACATTATTCTGTGAACAAACAAGACCAACGCACATATGATGTGCACAGCACTCAAATTATCAAAAAAAAAATTAAATATCAAAAACATTTATTCTGGGTGCCAGCAGGATAGCGGTAATGAAGCTGGGACAGCAGGCGACGTACAGGTAACAAACGTCGCAGACCTCTTGGGCCCCTCCCATCCTCTGACCAGTTGAGTTCACGGCGCAAGTGGCGAAATCTACACGTAACGAATATGGCTGCTGCAGTCGGGATGAGGACGTGGAGCTGTCCGACTAGAGGACTTAACTGTCCGTGGATGGTGTTTTCTGTAATTATACTCAACATTATCAATGGAGCTGTTGCAGCGCCAGAGTCAGGGCTTTGGACAATAACTGTTGTTAATGTGAGTATCTTCCTAAAAACGCTGAATACTCTGGATAACTGCAGCACCCTTAGCTAGCGTTAGCTACATTATCCTTGTTATGGTAACTCGCTGACAGCTGTGAATGTGGTGACAAGCTTGTAACTCACACTAACGGTATCTCTTTAGCCTTTCTTAGCCAGTCTTTATAAACCGTGATAAACGAAAGAGCAGAGAAATGTTTTGTATAATTAGCCGTCAGCCATGCCAAGAACGGTTAATAATAATTAGGTACTTCAAGGGTAGCAGTCAACTAGCTGACTGGTTATAGTTTAACAGACTAAAGTGAAAATCCCAAAAGCTTATTTTCTTTTTGTCTGCCACTGTCTCTGGACTAAAACCTGCGAGTTTAGGTTGTGTGTGTTCAGGTTATGTCACACATTGTAACATATAAAAACATTCTTAAAGTCGATCTTCAGTCAGGTGCTTGTACAGTTCACTCCCTCTTTTTGTTTATTAATGATAAGGCACAGCTCCTACAGTTAGCCCACAGAGACTTGTATAGCTCAATAATCAATAATTTACATGCTAAGACGTTTCAGTTTCCACTTTGTTATCCTCTTTCCAGTAGCAGTAAAACCTGCATTTGCAGGTTCATTCTGAACAGGTGACAGGTCAGACAGCTAGAAAAACACACTTATGGTTAATATTTCTTATATTAATAATATTTTTTATATTATAATATAAGGTTCTTTTTCCACTTTGCAAAGACACAGAGTCCAGTTTGTTTGGATCCGAGAGATCAAAAGAGTACCAATGATCAGTTAGTTTGCCTAACTAAATTGATCAGTATGAAAAATAATAATAAATAAATGTATTACTCCGTAGACCTCAAGAGCATTGCTGTTAAGGAAATCAATGTATAAAGACACTGATGTTGAACTAAAAGGTAAGTCATGACTTAAAAAAAAATTTACTCATAACCTGTTACCCAAAGTCCTTCCTTTTTTTTTTTTGTGTTACGTCATCACGTCTTCATGTTTCAGTCTGGCCATTTGACTGTCCTGAGGAGGTGGACGTCACTATTCACTGGCTTTTGAAATACTACCCCTGTCACAACGAATACAACAATATTGAAGTAAGCAAAAAATGCTTCCTGTCATACCATCTGCGTTGAGTTGATAGTTTCTTTTTTTAACTTTATTTTAATTATCTTTTTTTAAAAACGTATTTGTATACATGCGGAATAAAAGGGGACTCCTTCAAATTTTCAAGACATGCAGCACTAAATATTTACTTAAAAAATTCCATGTGGTACAGAAAACAAAGTACACTAAACAAAACCCCCCAAAAATGGGGGTATGGGCTGTCATAGTCAAAACATCAACGGAAAACAAAATGGGTCAACACTGCAGTGCAATGTATGTTTTCAATTTTTCCCAGAATGCACTACATTTTACTTTTTCATAGTCTTTAATCTGTATAAACATGTTTCTCTGTTGATATTAGTTATATTTTAATTGTTGTATAGCGCTCTGTGTAAAGCACTGTATGAATTAACTATAGTTTCTTAAACTGTCAGTCAATTCTGTACACTCCAGATCTTGACTTATAGCCATCCATGGCCCCATAATGAGAGATTCTTTGCAAAGCCAATGCATTGTTATAGTCTAATTTGCCCCCATACGCTTTTTTTTTTTTTTTTTTGGTAAATATTTATAACATTTGGGTAATTTTAAATCCGTTTTTCCCTAGGTAGAAAGTCAGGCATATAAATTCAATATTGTGGCACAGAATCTCCCCCAGTGTACTGTGAACAGTGTCCCAGAACAGTTTAAGGATGGGACAGCTTCAGGATGCATGAAAGTGATTAAATCCCCACCATTATTTGAGTGGTGCACTGGTCTGTCTGGTGCCTTGCTTGTTTCTGATTGGTGAATTGTGACCGTCTTTGTCTGTAGGAGATGTATAAGAGGCCAGGCCTGATTCCTGAGAAGAATCTGGATCCAAACCCAAAGGTACCAGGGGAGTACATCGAACACAAACACGGTCCCATTGTATGTAGCAATGGGCTGCCCTTCCCGATGCTCAAAGTGGGTTTGCTATGTTGGTGTCACCACAGCCGTATTCTTAACGATGTTGTTGTTTTTAGTTCTTCAACATCCTGCAACTGTGTTTCTTTTCAGAAAGCAAAGGCAGATCCACATGTGTCCTCTGCGTTTGAAGTAAGAACCCGCAAATGATCTTTGATTTTAAGGTTAATTATTACATATGTTTTCATAAGTAATAAATGCTGGATTCCTTTAATCCTGCAGGATAAAAATGACATAAAATGGATTGCCGAGGAGTATGACATCAGCAGTGCTACGAAGAACAGCAGTGTGAAAATCAGAGACCACGTCATAGCCACCACTTGGAAGGATGGCCCTTACCTGCTAGTCGTTAAGATCGAGTCTAGTAAACCAGAAGCCAACTGGAGTTTAACAGGTGAGACTTTTTAAAACTACTAAATATGAGCATCTTGTAATTGTGGGCAGCTCGGGTAGGGTGGGTGGGTGGATACAGAATATAGTGCTTGTATGAATGTGTGTGAGACTGTGTGAATGCAGCTTATAGTAAAAAGCATTTACATTTTTTTTTTTTACCTTCGCTTTTTTAAACTGCATTAATTCAGTCGCCCTCCTATCTCATACACGCAGAGCTTTTTAGCTGACACTGAAGTGTCAGATTTCAGGATCTGCAGCAACCACAAACAAATTCTTAAAGTGGCAGTTGACGTAATCCTAGGTGAATGCCGGATTTTGATCTCATATCCTAGAGCCTTTTCTACTGAGAGGTTCATATGTGTTTTAGTTTTACTTTCTATCGCGCTCCGTCTTTTTTTCCTTTTTCATGCAGCAGGGCTCTTTGTTTTGTTTGCTAGAGTTTCTACAATCTCTCTTCTTGTTTTTCTTTGTGTCATTTGTGCTACCTGGAGAAAACTGCCGATAGCCACAGAGTGAGACGAAGGCGCTTGTCCTGTTTTGGCTGGACTGACGTAATTTTCCTGGGAAATTTTATTCCCATTGGTAGACATAAGTGCACAGGGAAAGTGAAGCTTTAAAGCAACCAGGCTGAAGACTGAGCCGCTACATTGTGCAATCAGAATTTAGATCATAATGAAAACTTGCCTTTTGTCTGTTTAATATGCTTGGGAAAAGTGTCTTGCAACATTAGTCTAATGTCTGGATTTTGGTTTTGCAGTTAATGTGGTAATGAAGGGCAGCCACGGCTACATTTCTGTCACAGAATGGCCTCTCATGATTGTAAGTAGATGACTTTAGAAATAAGTGATTGCAATTTATGTGATTTATTGGCCACTTGCTGACTTTACTCCCATTAATAATATGTTCCCTTAATTATTTGCTGTCTCCAGTGGAATGATAAGACTCTTTTGTGTTTGTGTGTGTTTTAAATTAACTCATTATATACTCAGTTATTAGATGTAGTCTTATATTAAGATGACAGTTTAGGTAAACTGCAAGAAAACATGCAGAAACTCCTACAACCATTTCATTAAATGTGATTTTAAATCATTTGTTTTTAAGATTTACAATCCTGAAGTGACCTAAAACTGACAGGCTTTAAAGGCTAATCCCTGAGTGTCTGTTTGCAGTTCTACATGGTGATGTGCGTCGTGTACATCCTGTACGCCCTGTTATGGTTTCTCTGGGCGGCCTGCTATTGGAAAGATCTCCTAAGGATCCAGTTTTGGATAGCAGGGGTCATATTCCTCGGCATGGTGGAGAAGGCCGTCTTCTGCGCCGAATACGAAAACACCAATACTGTCGGCTCCGCCTGTGAGTGTTTATAGACGGTCACAAGAGTTCTCTTCTTCTCTCATGTCAGACAGTAAGTTGTATTTTTTTTCAACATATTTACTTTACTTTAGCTCCAGGTTTGCTGATCTTTGCTGAGTTGGTCTCTGCCCTCAAGAGGACTCTGGCTCGTTTACTCGTCATTATCGTCAGCCTTGGCTATGGCATCGTGAAGTATGTTAAAATCTATACACACAGCAACTTGTAGAATAATTGAAACCCCTCCTTAAGTTAAATAAAATGGGGGGAAAAAACACCATTTTTGGGGGGGTTGTTTTTCTTTTAGACCTCGATTGGGGACAGTGATGCACAGAGTAGTTGGGCTTGGCATCCTCTACTTGGCCTTTGCTAGCATTGAGGGTGTCCTGAGGATTACAGGGGTGAGTTGTGATCTTTGATTACTTTGATTTAAGTCAGAATAGCCTTTGCAAACGCCAATAATAACATTTAGCAATTAGAAATTTAAAAGGTTTAAAGTCCTACATTTAAATTGTTTATTTTACCAAAGATATGAGCTGAACTCGTACAGTTAACATTGTAATTTGCTCTCATGCTGTATTTTTTAATGAAGTAAACTTGTCGTCACAATTTCTGTATTTTCTTGTTGCGCACCAAATATCAAGGGTCGAGACAATGGCCGCGCTCTCATCACAGCAATTGTTCTGGCTATGTTTGACTCCTGCGCCATCTGGTTCATATCCTTCCAGTGTATTCCTCACCAGCACAAATATCAATAGCAACTGGAGTGTCCCAACATAAGAAAATGGGCACGTTTGTTGGTGTATTTGAGTGATTTTGAATGTTCTTGGCTTGTTGGTTGGATTATTTATTTTCCCCTTTGCACTTGGGTGGATGGTTTTATGTTTCAGTTGCAGTGCTGCTTTCCTATCTGTAATTCCCCCCCCACCCCCCCACCCCCACCCTTCACATCTTTCTCCTCTTCCTTGTGTCCTCTGCTCCTGCTCTGTTATCCCTTCTAGGCAAAAGACTCTGACTTGGCTCTGCTGGCCAACATTCCTCTGGCTCTGCTTGACTCTTCTTTATGCTGGTGGATATCCTTTTGTGCACCTACAGCCTTTCCTCGTGTGGTTCTCCTCTGCTCCTCACTTCCTACACATGAACCAATATTAGATCAGGAAATTGTGGTCTCCCTCTGTCCTGTTCCTTCACCAGATCATTAGCAGCTGAAATACAGCTTCACACAAAGACGTCTTGGGTCTCAGTTGAAACAGCCCTGCTTTAATCATTCATTCTGTGGTGAAATTTGTAGCAATGCATTGTTTTCTGGTTGATGATTTAACTTCTTCTAAATCTTTACTGCTGCTTTCCTTGCATAATTAATGACAGTTTGTATTATTTACATTTTTCAACAGTCTCAGTCTACATTGGTAGAAATGATTGATTTTTGCATGCCCGTCCACCAGACTTTCCAGATTGTGCTGTTTAAAGATTATATCAGCATGGGTGCAACTAGTGTGGGGGATAAAATCTGGATAAAATCATTTGTCATAACTCCTTGAGTGCTTTTTGTAAACACAAGAGTAGCCCACAAACCAGTCGTGGAGTGTCCTTTGTGCACTGCCTTTGTTGACAAGATACACTCGCTGCAATTAGACAGGCTGACCACGGACTACCAGCAGACTGTCAACATGTTACCACTGCTGGACCATAATTTAAGCTTTAGTGAGAACAAAGCAGTCAGAGAAAGAAGTTAGTTTAGGATTGCCTCTATCATAAGACACGGCATCGGTGCTACATTGCACACTTGATCTTTTCCAGGGCAGCTCACAGATCCTAAAAAACATCCATGACATAACCTGTGGCATGTTTTCTCTCCTTTGGTGGTTATCGGATATGTTACATGGTCAGCAGTAGCATGCATATATGTCTTGCAGTATTTAAACAGGTGATATAGATCAGCTATTTGTAATGATTTTGAATTAAAGTGCATTAAAGTTTTGTGTTGTTTTGTTGGGGCTGAACAAGTTTTAGAGTCCCACCCTGTCACCCTGAACATTGTTATTGAGTGGAACATATATACCCACTGCTCAAACATTGCAGCCAAGAAATACAAATTTCTCAATGAACAGGAGTTATGAGTTAGAGGGAATATTTTGATATGGGTCTATAAAGGTTTTTGGAAAATTAATGGTATAGTATGGCGTTACATTTTTGTTTTTATGTGAAACAACTGATAAACTGTAAATGGGGAAAGAGGAAAAACCCCACCAAAATTGCAGATCTGTCAAAACATTAGACACCTTCATAAATAAATAAACAACTTGACTCTTTAACTCTTTGTAAATTGGCTGCTAAAATCCAGGCACATTAAAACTGTTAATATCCTCTTCCACATCTTTGTGCTTAAAGATCTTTGCGAAATGCATTTTACAACAATGACGATTAATAGGCTTTTGTAAGCAGAGGAAAAATCTCACACTTTATCACAACCTTTCCTGTGCTTACGTCATATTAGCATCCAGGTGTACTCCACTGGCGGAACTGCATGTGATTGCAGCATGTAATCACTATTATCTAATGCGGGGTGTATTTGTACAGTTTCTGTGTAATGGCTGCCATGTGTTTACCTTGACTGCCACTAACATTTTTGTCAGCTTGGCACAAACCATCAAGACTCTGAAACTGAGGAGAAACCCTGTCAAGCTGTCACTCTACAGGCACTTTACAAACACATTAATATTTGCTGTCATTGGTAAGTCCTGCAGCTACATTTTCACTGCACCAGTTATTTGTATTTTCATCGACATGCCAAAGAGTTTCACACCTTGCCCTCTACACCCTCAGCTTCCATCATTTTCATGGGTTGGACAGCAAAAAAATTGCGATTAGTAGAATGCCAGTCTGTGAGTGTGGTTTGGATTACTGAGCAATAATAGCATTATTATTATTATTATTTTTTTTAAATGAATGTTTAATGTTGACATTTTTATTGAAAACCGAGCCTGTTTTTTGTCTGAAGGATTGGATTGAGTTGTGGGTAGAAGATGCTTTCTGGAGGTTCCTGTTCTCTGTCATTCTGCTCGTCATAATGTTCTTATGGAGACCGTCTGCAAACAACCAAAGGCGAGTAATTTATTAAGACACTTCAATTCATCAACATAAATTAAACTGGGCATGCATTTAAAACTTTTAATTTCAATATCCACAGGTACGCTTTCACACCTCTCATAGATGACTCTGATGATGAGGAGATTGAGGAGTTTATCGCATCTACAAACCTTGGTACAGTTAGATCATGAGGGCATTACTTGTAACCAGAAAACTGCAAATCTCAGTCTGTTTACTTTTTAAAAATGTTTTCTCCTTAGTATTTTTTTTCTTTTCTTATTGGCAGCTGATGGTATAAAGTTGAGAGCGACTAAAAATGAGACAAATGGTACAGTGAAGCCTGCAGAAACAAACCCAGTAAGTAACACAGACAAGTTTTTGGTAATTGGTTAAATAATTATGTTTCATTCAACTTTTAATAAGAATACCTACCTCTGAGGAAATGCAGCTGACCAAATGTCACATTTGCAGAGGGCCTGCAGAGGGCAGTATTTCATTTCAATTCATTTCCATTTAAAAGTGCTTTGTTATTGGTGCCATAGTATCTTAAAACAATACTCCCAGAGCATTAAAATCCAATTTTTTAATAAACTAAAGAAACAAAAATAGAAGAATAAAATAACACAAAATCACTGAGTATTCTCAATAAATTAGCGTACGTTATGTGTATGTGTGTGTCCAGGTCATCCACTGCTTGTGGGACGTTTTTATCCTCCGTCTCCTAGGAGAGTTGTAATTTTAAGATATTGTTTAATTTAATGAAATTTGGAATTTATAGAACTGAACTAGGTAAAATCGGTGTTCCTTACCTTATTGAAAGATTTGCAGGAAGTTCATCTCGGCTTCAGCCTCACCTGTCAGGGATCACATGTTCTGTTTTCTTTCGGTTGCCATGACTTTTTGTGTCGACCTGTTTCTGTTGCCAGTTTGTGGTCACTGATCTGTCTCTGCTTTCTATCACTGACGGTCAACAGATATTTTGCCAATTCATAATCTCCGTTTTAGGCCAGATAGTGCTTTAATCTGCTTCAGCTTTTAGTTTCTTCTTTCCAATATTTCAGATAAGTTTCTTTGCAATGTGTTATAACTTGGTTTACTCTGACTCGTGTTTGGACAGCAGCGTTTCTGTGAAACTAATTAGGGTGTCTATCCTGGTCTCATCTCCTGGTTTTGAAGGGAGGGTGTCTTGCGGGCTGGATTTAAGTTTGTTAATTATCAGTGAGTATCTGCCAAAATCAACAGGCTGTAAAATGTTGCTGCAGAAGTCTGCATGTAGAGATTCTGTTGGGTCTTCATCCCTCAGCTCAGTGGGTACAGCTCTAATGACTGAATGGACCTCATATGTCACTACCATACAACACAATGGGCTGTGTGACACTGTCAAATATTTTAAGCCAGATCTTAATTGGAATTTGAAGCTTATAAAATCGTACTGTAACACTGTAAATTGGTAAATCTAAATGTAAAGGTATAAAATATAAAAGGAAAAAAATCCAAGCTACATACATGTAAGAATACAAGAAAAACATATCTGTATAAACAACTGTTCAGGACCTTAGGAAATAAACATATGTGAATTTAGCAGTAGAAAACTAGTTTACATTCATGATTTCAGACTTAAAAATAGCACAGCCCTAAATGTCCCACCTGTCCCAGAACTAATTTTGGTTAATGACATGCTCAATATCTTGTTGTTTCATTTGGTGTCATTTTTTCCCTAAATTTTCTTTCATGTTTATTTAAAATTTGATTATACTTGAGCCATAAGGCTGGCTTGTTTGGTTGGCAATGCTTTTCATTTGGTATTTTTGTCTTTTTGGTGATAATTTGGTGCTTTATTAGGCTTTTGTTTTTGCTTTAAAAGGTCAGCTTTAACAGCTGCCTTATGGAAAATATTGCATTGATATCATCAGTGGCCGTACATATACTGTCTGATCAAAATACCATAATGATTTTGGTCATACATTGATATGGCATTTATGAGATGAGGTTCAGCTTGATGAATTGGTCTCCACTGTTTGGGTTGCTTCTCTAAGGAGGGTTTCATTTATACAGCTTACTGGGCTCCCTTTACTTGTCACCCATTTAACCTGAGAGTCTAAAGAACCCCTTTATTTCCCTGTGGTCTGATAGTGGAGGGATCTGGGTTAGTGAGTTAAAGTGGTTTAGATGGGAGCTGGCTGATATGCTAAACAGGCGAAACTGACCAAAAACAGTTACTTTCTTGCAGGTCAGAAGCATCAGATTCACTTTACATTTACTTTGTTTAACTTTGTGCAGGATGAAGACTTGAAATGGGTCGAGGATAATATTCCTACCTCTCTAACTGATGTGTAAGTATCCAGTGAAACCTTTTCAAAGGTCTTTTCACTCACAGTGTGTTCTAAGAGGTTCTTTTTATCCTTTTATATCACAACAGAGCTCTACCGATCCTGCTCGACTCAGATGAGGTATGAACAACATGGATTTGTACAAAAGATGATTTACTTTTTTTTTTTTAACCAGAGATGTGTTAGTCTAGATATATAGACCCTGTAGTTGAAATAAAGGGCCCACTGTTTGAAATGTGATATGAATTTGGAGAAATATAGTTGAATGAGGTGCTTGACAGGCATAGGAGCGGTTGGTAAGAAAGGTGAGGCTCAGCAAAATGATAATGTACAAAAGCATGTTTTCTTTCAGGGGATTACTGTCTGAAAATGTCTAGTTTTTTTTATCGAGTGTCTATTGTTTCTCAGGAAATCATGACAACCAGGTATGAAATGTCAAAGCTGGAATGAAGCACAGTGTTTCCAACCATCTGCTGACAAGGAAGGAAAACGGCAGCTGTACCTGACTGTGTAACAGGGTTTTACAACGTTTGGATGGTGGTGGAGTGCCATTTTCAGGGGATCCTCCTGATTGGCCGCTACCTCACAAGGTGGTGCAAGCCACAGTTTTAGGGGGACCTTGGCTGATTCCTGTCAGCTTCTTAAGGACTCTACCAGAGGAAAACCTACGTTTTTTTTTTTTTGACTGAACACCCGGCTCACCATTTCCCTCATATAATCACTTTTTCCAAAGAGAACAGTTTCATGTTTTTCCTCCAGAGCTGTATTTATTTTTGCTATGTTTAAACACATCTGTTTTACCAATGGGCCTCATACATTAACATACACACAAATATATGTTAAGTCTTCCTGAGAACATCTAGTGTATTATTAGTGAGGTTTAAGAAGTCAGATAATTATATTTTAAAGAAAAGACACAAAGCTTTTTTTTCAACAATTAACTAAGAAGGAAATACGTGAGCTATTATAAGCCAGAAGCAAGAAAATATATTGGGTAAGTGGATTATTTAAAGTTAAAGATAAAGATTAAATAAATTTGTTCATATGCACTTTTTAAGATCAATACCGTGCCTACATTTGGTTCTTGTATGAGGCCCTAGTAGCTTCCATTAATTGAGAACAGTATGTGTGAAAACTGTTGATGTCTTAAACTGAAATTAGCAGACATACAAAGTCCTTATGAATGAGTGTGAGAGATGACGCACAAGCAAGTCCTTTGAATAATTTGAGTTAGATGTGAGTTATGACAATAGTGGGAAATTAGGGTTTAGTGTCATATTTTGATTCTACTGTACAGGTGTGGGTGGGCAGGTTCTATCTTTTGAATGGGAAGCAGTATGCTGCGTGTATGCTTCTATGGAACTAAGTGATTTCATTATTTATTTGTGTTTCAAGTGGACTTATATGTTAAAGTGTTTGTCCTGAAATCCTTCATGTTTACAATGTGTGCTTCCATTCCCCCCCCCCCCCCCCCCCTTTTTTTTTTTTTTGTTTGGATTATTTGGATCTTGCACTATCTTAACATTTGCCTTCTTTGCCGATAAAATCATCTTATTGGCTTCACAGACACCTTAATAACATTTGTGTTCTTTTATGTTTTGGTCTCAATATATTGCTGTACTATATATTTTTTGAAAATGCCTGGCCTGATTTTGGCAGCGTCATTTTGAAGTTGGAGCACTGTCGTCTTAGTGTGTGCGTGCTGTGTCGAGTAGATGTAACAGCAGGATTTGTATTTTTGTCTTTCTAGGCCATTCCCATTATAACACAGCAGCTGAATTATGCACACACTGACCACCTCATTGGATTTATATTGTCACCGTTCCTTTTTTGTCCCTTTTTGTATTGCCTGTAAACCTGGAATAATTGTGCTTATGAGGGCAAGCGAGCCTTCGGTTATATAAACCTGCAGACACCTGCAGTGGACCTTTGATTATTTGTACAGATGGCTTTTGGCTTATTCCTGTTATTTCATAATTCCACAGGTGGGGAGATGTCTGGATAATATGCTTCGCTTTTTTTTTTTTTTTTCTTTTAATGAGTATTAAGTATAACTTGAGCTTGAACTCTTCCAACCAGAGGTTTTCTTCTCACTTACTTTCCAAGAAGTATGTACACTTGGATCAAATCAGATTTAAATTTGGGATATTGTTTTCTGATCTATGACTTTCAGTGTTTGGCAATTAAAGGATTCAATTTTACAATTTCTGTGAATTTGTTGCATCATATAAAATGTTTTTTCTAGGCTGTTTTGAAAGTGTGTTATTAAAGAGGAACAGTGAGTATATGTTTAAATAGATAAATTTCTCTTTTAACAGGTCTTAAAAAGGAAAGCGATAAGTCTACTGTAGGTGCTGCTGCTTCTTTGGTAGATTGTTTGGGTTTCAAACAACATGCACCTCAACTCCAGCAAGTAAAACCAGAGACAAATAGAGCATGTCCTCATCATATTAACAGCCAGGTGCAAGGGAACAGCCAAAATAACTGTCACTGACAGCATTACATCACTTCTATAACCCTGTTATGTTTTCTGTCTAAATTAATTTAACACTTTTCTCTATGTTCAAGTCAGAAAAAGCACAGGGATCTTCAGTTTGCACATACACAGACAGACATAGAAAGTGCACAATTTTTCAGTTCTAAGGTTTCATGTAGTTAAAATGGTCTGAAATATAAATACATTTTAAATACACCATCAGATGAACTACAAAACATGAAATACTCTGTCACTGTTGATTTAGCAAAAATTAAGATAAAATGTAGAAGCAGTGTGTATAAAAAAACTATAGCCCATGATTCAGTAGCTTGTAGAACCACTTTAGCAGCAATAACTTGAAGTTTCATTCTTTTTTACAACATTGCTTATGAATGCCTGCTAACTTCAGTTCATGAGGTTTGCAGCATTTTGATTCTTTTTCAGCCGTCCTGGTGGAAATTTGCTTCTGTGCTTGGAATCATTGTGCTGTTGCACAACCTAGTTAGAGCTGCGTTTTAGCTGTCGGACAGAAAGGCTCGCGTTTGACTCCAGAATACTCTGGTATACAAGTGAGTTCATAGTCGAGTCAATGACTGCAAGGTGCCCTGGTCCTGTGGCTTAAAAAATCATCACTCCTTCCCCACAGTGCATAACAATTGGTATGAAATGTTTGTCCTGATAAGCTGTTTTTGATACGACTTTGCAAACCTTAAGTCTGTTGACATGTTCCATTTAGAAAGAAGAGACTTTCTCCTGTTAACTCTTGCAAAAATTCTATATTTTGTTCAGTCTTTTTCTAATTGTACTGTCATGAAATTAAAGATTTAGCATGCTAACTGAGGACTGTAGAATCTGAGATGTAGCTCAGGGCTTAGAGTTTCTCAAATGTCTCTGATCAGTGCACAGTCTGAACTTATCCTGGGATGACCTCTCCTGTGAAGATTGGCTGCTGTCTTGGCACAGCTGAACATGTTCTACTTGTGAGTGATGTTTCTCACTGTATAATGAAAGGCTTTGTTTGGAAATCGCCTTATAACCCTTCCGTGATTGATGGGCACCTATAATTGTTTGTTTAAGATCTAGGTGATGTCTTTCATCCTTGGCATCACGTTAACAAACGCCTGAATGCTCCAGACCTGCAAACTGCCAAAACTGACATTTTAATGGAGGTGCTCACACTTGCTGATGATCAGTTAATCGAGTCTAGTTGATTTCCAGCACCTGGTTCTTTCTTACCTTCTTAATTCATATTGGAACAGTAAGACTTTGTTTAGTTTTTCATACACTGATCTGTGTTCCAGTTTATTTTTTGTTAAATAAATAATGAAAGTGTAATATGTCATATTTTTCTGTAGTTCATCTGAGGTTGTTCATCTGAGAATGTACCTGCTAAGGACCAGTTTATTTTCATTATACCCTCATACGTAAAACCTTAGAATTGAAAGAGGGTATATTTTCTTTTTACCGTGATTGTAAGTTATAGATTTACTCCCCAAATGAAAGATGGTGCAGGTGACACAAGTGACATTTCAGCTAACCTGTTAAAAAAAAAGTAGAGCAAAACACCTCTATGGATTGATCCACTATTAACATTTAATGTTTAATGTCCATTAAGCCATCCGTCATTTACAGAGATGACTGCTAGTAAAGTGGTCATTGCGAGAATTAATTTTATTTATATAGTGCCAATTCACAGCAACAGTTGCTTCAAAGCACTTTGTATTGTAAGTTAAAGACCCTACAGTAATGCAGAGAAAACCCTAACAATCAGATGACCCAAGTGCTTTGGTGACAGTGAGAAGGAAAAACGTCCTTTTATCAGGAAGAAACCTGCAGCAGAACGAGGCTCAGGGAGTGTCTGCCATCTGCTGTGACTAGTTAGGGGTGATGGGAGGAAGAACCAAAGAGAACTAAAGTCAACCTTTTTTTCCTGTGACTATATGAATGAACTCTCCATTCTGTCTGCCCCGGGGACCGTCCCCTTCTGTACATTTTTGATATTACTCTCCTGAAAATGGCTTGTAGCTCAGTGCTCTCCAGCTGTCTCTGGCAATATCCCTCTGCTGGAGAATGGATGAAACGTATAAACATCAAACAGCCTGAGCTCCACACTGAAACAAAGGCTGCAATGTAAGAGCTCCTGGTACAAAGGAAATTACGCCAGCTATTAAGGTGCATTGTCATTTTCAAAGCAGTGCGTATCATTGAGGCATGTGTTTTGAGTCTCACTATCCACTCCTGCCTCGAAGCATGTAGCCTAGCTCTTTTTGGCCCCTTTTATTGCGATGTAAACCCCCTGGATGCAGACATAAGAGGAGGACAGGAGAAGTTAAGAGAACACATGTGGTAAGCATTAATCTTTTTTGTTTTGCTTTTCCTTTATCAAATAGACACACTGAGATGCATTTTGAAGATGTGACAGTTGCTGTTGCTTCTACTAAAGTCAAATAAAAACACTATGAGACTTCCTTTGTTTCTAAGACATGTTGGAAATACTTGTATGATGTGTACTGCCTGTGAACTTCTGCTCCAGGGGTTATGTTATTGAACACACATTCTTCTTCTCGAATCTTTCATCTCTTCATTCAGAAAGTGTTTTATAGCCATCCAAGCTTCATTTTTCAGCTATGTATGGGTTTGCCTTTCAGTGATTAAAATCCCCCCACAATGGTTGTTGAATGAAAACAAGCACATTTGCAAGGCCATTTAAAAGCACTCTGCTCAGGATCAAGCGAGGTAGTCCTAACAAATACTGAAAAGTTGGACTGATTTTATTGCAGTTATGCCGAGGCAATTAAAATTCCAGATAAACTATGTATTACATTGGCAAGGTTGACAAATCATCATTGTTTTGGAGTATAATGAGAATACCTCTGGGTAACATACAGGTTATGAGAAACAGGGGAAACAGACCAGGTACAGCACTGCAGCTACTGCTTAAAAATCTCCCTTAGTATTACAAAAGGTAAACAAAGCAAGCTAGTAAAAAAAAACCAATATACAGTATATGATTGAAGATAAACATGTGGCATACTGTTTCCTATATTGTAAAAAACTCAAAAAACAGCAACAATTATCGCCAATAAATTAGAGCCACAGGAGCACTAATGTCAAAAAGGGATTTATCATCAGTTAAGCAAAGGCAGTGCATTAAATCTGCGGCCTGAGCTACACAAACATTAACTATAGTGGCCATACAGAAAGCAACAGCAATGACAGCTATGGATCCCTCATTCTGCATTCATTATGCTGTTATTTAGATCTTATAAATGTAAATGCACTGAGCCAAGTATTGTCAATCATAGGCATACTGATACTATCTAAAGATGCAGCTACATTATAATTCTCCATTAATTTTTGGATTTATAAAATAGAGATTAAAAATCAGCTTTGTCGCCTTCTCACTCTTTTGGTAATTTGGGCTGTGACGGCTAATTCAGACAAACTGATTTTTGAAATAGGTTGAAGTAAACTTCCTACAGTTTTCAGTCTCTTTATCTTCCTCCTTTGCTCAGAAATTGTAAGGTGAAACCAGAATGTGGACCCGGGCCACATGCTTGGCCTGAAAGGTGCGGTCGCTGTACTCGGACATGTCCACGTCAATGCTGATCTCCTGTGGCCCGCGCAGCTGCTGGACCAGTATCAGCTCACCAGTCTGTCTGTCTGAGCGCTGCATAACAAAGATACTGCGTGAGTTTCCGCCCACTATGCCGAAACGCAGGCTGTCCGGGCCGGCGCGGCCGGGGGCGGCAGCGGTCGCCATGCGGAAAAGCGTGGCGGGAGTCTTCAGGTTGGAGGGCAGAGACAGGTAGTGAAAGGACACAGTCTTGGGGGCCAGGTGGCAGGAACGGCTGTCCATGGGGCAGGGGTTTCTCTCACACTGACTGCAGGAAGGAAATACAGTAAATATTAAGAATTACTGGGCAAAGTGCTTTGGAGAAGTGAAACACACACATACATATACTCATTTCAATGTTTTTCTCTAGACATTGGCTGCATGTTTACTCCATTTCAGTCCAGTCCTTGTACCTGACCAAGCATAAAAAGGCTCCTAACTCCCAACTAAGTGTTGTGTCTACACATAACAGGCAACTTAGCAAAGAGACCATTTTAAATCTTTAGCTGCCCTGTCACCCTAGCAGCCTGTCACAAACCATTTCTTTAGCTGCATCTCCAAATTATGCCAAAGATAACGCAGTCTGGCAGGCATAACATAGTATTTTTGCACCAGCTAGGTGATTCCCAAAGAGCTGAAGTTTTGGCATATCTCAGCATGGTTCTTAAAGAGTTCTTAAAAAATCTGAGGAAAATGGACAAGAAGGAACAGAGCTTAAAAACCTAGATTTACAGTATATGAAAGCTGGTTCCTTAAGAAATAGGAAAAAATCCAACAAAGACCTGACACGAGATCTGAGAAATGTATCTGGACTTTCAGTTTATTGAGATTATTGTATTTTCCAACATTTTGTTATATTATCTAAAAATTTCCAGAAGCTGTCTTATCAGTTGTTGGAGCTATGAGTGTCTATTTCCGCTATTGATTGCGCTGTGGGACCTAGCAACAATAACGTGGATTTAATATGCACGCTAACATCTGCACTTACACTGAATTCAATCTTTCATGAACCTAAAATGTGGTGAACATGAGCACGTAGAAAGGAACTGGGTCACAGCTACGCTCTCACTCGAATCTTTTCTTTTCTCTCTTGTTACAAGTATTTTCCTCAAACATTTCTCCTTCAGGTTTGCTGGCACCAGAGCACTATTTCACCACACTGATGGTTCAGTAGAAGCAAACAGAGCTTTGTTTCGTGCACTTAAATGAAGCAGCTTGCTGATGGCTGGCAAATAAAACATATTGACATCCTACGTGGTTCCAAAGAAAAAGGGAAAAAAATGGTGCAGTTCTGCTGAGTGTGCATTTTCTATGTCACAAGGGAATTCATCACTCGCAAAAAGTAGTACGTGGGAAAACAAGTGCATTATTACAGCAGTAAATCCTTTCACCAGATTATTGAAACCAGAGACAAGACATAAAAGATGGATGTTTCCAGGTCTGAAAAGTGAAATCCAGTGTGTGGAAGTGCATTAAACGTGCTTCTTTTTAATGGCCACCAGGGCGATGACTCATTTGGTTGCAAAAGTAAGTAGGATCGCATGGTTTCAAATTAAAAGAATATAATACTCTTTTCATTTATTAACTCAGTAACCATTTTTCCTGATGGTCTCAATTACTATTTTCACATCTTATTTAACCCAGTCTTCTGGTTATTTGGGAAACTTTGGTCTCATTTAGAGTAAAATAAGTAAAATGTAATGGACACAACCCTTCCATATGAGTGTACAGTATCCTTCAGTACTCAGCCAGATCCACCCTTAGAATTTAAAGCCCTTAAGATCGGCTTTACTAAATGGGGCAAAATAGCATCTGACGCATTCCCCAAATAGCGCTCATAGGTGTGGTTAGTTTTAGGGGTGATCTACAAAAGTTGCCCTGTTCTCTAAACATAGTCAGTACATTTCAATATTGAAAAATAGGTGCAAGAAATAAGACACACTTTTTTGTGTTAAATATCGGCCCACTTAGGAGTAGATTATGCCTCACAAAAGTTAGAAAATCAGTTTGTGTTTAGTAAATCTGTCTCTAAAAGTCCATATTCCACAGACTGACATCACAGTGGCTATGTGCTTCTTCTCTATACAGCCTATGGGTAAAACGGAGTGAATGCATCCAGATGTTTCGCTCACTGGGACTACAGCAAGTACAGAAAGTCAAAGTTGGACCAGGAGGTTGGCTGGTAAACTGTGAACAGGCTTCGTATCCGTCTCACGGGCAGCCTTTAATTCATGTTCCCAAACTGTTTTTTAACTTGGCTGTTAGTGATGTGTCTGTGTTGCCAGACCTCGGCAGTTACCATAGAAATGTAATGTTATTTCTACCAATGGCAAACAGGTCCTGGACTGTATTAAACTCAGAGGCCGTAAGGCATTTCTCAAGTGTAGTTGTCAATAACAGACCTTTTTTGTGTGTATTTTGACATCCTGTTGTGTATGCATGGCTACTGACACACCTAACTAAAGCTACACAAAAGTTTACTTTTGCTATTCTTCCTGTTCAAAAGCCTGTAGTGCTCAACAGTTGGGTCTGATTTAGTTCCCAAGGAGTCATTTGAAAGATGGCTGTTCTCGCTAAGACGTGACAGATGTTTTTTTTTTTTTTTAACTAGTCACTGAAAAAACAAAGAAGACTAGTGGTTCACATTAGGATGCATCTACTTACAAGGCAGATGTCTTGACGTAGCTGATGTCGCCGTGAGAATGGGGACACTCTGGATTGGCGCACTGAAAGCCTCCTCCCATGTTGATACAAGTTGTCCCTCGGCTACAGTTGTGCTGTTGGCTTAAACATTCATCCACATCTGGAGGCCAAAACAGCAAAGGCATGTAAGAATGAGAAGCTTGCCAGGCCGACACCCTGCTTCCTGGTTACCACGGTGTGAGCAGGGGGTGCTCTGCTATTTATTGGGGTTTTTTGTTTTTTTAAAGTTTGACTACCAGAAATGTCCTAAATATCCCTTCTACTGGGAAGGGGTGAGGTCATTCATTCCTTTGGAAAGCACGGTTACCTTCAGGGACAATAAAAATAGCAACGCAGACAAACAATTCTACAGAAAAACTAAAATCTCTGCTGCTCCGTATCCTTCTAAATCACAGGTATTCCTATCTGAGCTACTTATCCAGTGAGATCTGCAGCCAGGGCCCTGTGAATAAGCCTTTGTCCTGCGTTCCCCCTTGTCACTCACCCTCACAGCTCCGCCCATCTAGAAGCAACTTGTAACCGCTGGGGCAAGCGCAGTGGTACGAGCCTGGGACATTTACACACTCGTGGACGCACAGTTTCCCTCCTTGGTCCAGCCGGTACACTTCACACTCATTTACATCTGTCAATAAACAGAAAATAAATGCATGTACACACTGACTTTAAAACATGCATCATATAACAAGGTCAAAGAAATGTGCCTGCAAAAGTAACTCAGATGGGAGGACCTATTTGGAACATAGGTAACAGTATATTTGATATGGCTCGATGAGGGTAACTAAGACCTAAAGAGATGCTAATCAGCTCGTGACCTCTCAAGAGGATTATTTTGTTTGTCACAGACTGGCTCTACAGATTACTCTCATTTGCAACTGTATTAATCACCAGAGGAGTGAAGGATTCAGGTACTTTGTGGTATTTTCATCAGTAAATTCCATATAACATCTCTTTATGCCCCACGGAGATATCGTAGAGCAGGTCAGCAGCTCAAGGGAACGGCTCTGCGGCTGACCTTACCTCCCTATGAGGTGGAGAAAAGGAGAATTTCCCAACAGGGATCAATTAAGGTAGCACATAATTACAGCTCACCCTGACAGATACTATTGTCAGAGGTGCCACTCATGTGAAAGCCCGCATCGCAGCTGCAGTGCTGGGCTTGGTTCACTTGGGCACAGCGAGGTCTCCGGCTGAACGCTGGATCGTTCATGACACTCCACTCGGGGGGCGCTGCGATAGAAAAAAATAAATTATGAAATCGTAATGCCACCTAGGGTAAAGTCCCGAGTGACATGCTAACACAAACAAACCAAGGGACTCAGACATTCCTTCCGTGGTACTGACCTGTCTGCGTTTGGTGCTGGCAGTGGGAGCCACTCCAGTTTTGGGTGCAAGTGCATTTGTACTGGTTGACCCCTTCCACACAGGTACCTCCATTCTGGCAGGGATTACTTGCACATTCACTTACATCTGTGGATATAGGAGAGTATTAAATTAACTACAGTCAACGTGTTGAGAAATGTGCAACGTCTTCACTAGCCTCTGATCATTTTCATGGAGAAAATCCTTTACAAATATTTCCGTGGCTTCATTGAAACATGCCCGAACTGGTATTGCTGCGAATGCCTCTGATTGTGAGTAAGACTATATCAGTGTCAGAAATGGCCATTAATATGAAAATCAAGGGGTGTGATTGGAGCCTGTCCCAGTTGAACATGAGATCAGGTACTGTACACCCTGGACAGGAAATCATTCTCTTACAAGGCTTACATAGAGAAACATCAATTAAGATTGGCTAATTTTGAACCTAACATGCTTGTCTCTGCACAGAAGTTGGAGTACCCAGAGAGAAACCATGCAGGCACAGGGAGCACATCCAAACTCTGGTGGATGAAACCCAGAGTAGGAGATGGTGCTAACCCCTGCACCACTGTGCATGCTGAGCTACAAGCTGAGGATGCTTCAAAAACGTCCCAGCAGTTTAAATGTAGTCTTGAACCTGTATGATGTCAAAACAAGTGGATGCGTTACTCTGACTCGGTGTGATGTCAATAAAGTAATAAATACTAAAGGATATTGTGCATATGTTTGACAGAGTTAGCAGGATGGCATTGATTGTGGCGTTGTGACAGCACCACAATCTGATCTGTCTCTTTAAATTAGGACACAAGTGGAAGATTGGCATGCCGTGCCTTATGAAGTCTAGTTGGCTCCGAGAGTTTTACAGATGTACACATTTTGAAGCAGACTGTGCTCTTTGAACCTCAGCACTGAGGCCACAGTATACAGGATAACAACCAGTTCCTCTAATTTTTATTTGGCTTGCCCAGGAGCAACCACAGGACCGTAACATGAAAAGGCCCAATGCACCGTGCTAGATATTTTTAAACTCTTCTTAACTTTAAAGACTTTCAAACTCTATCAAGATCAATTTTTTGGTATGAGTATTTTAGGCATCAAATACGCTGGACTGAAAAGCACGAACTGGGATAATACTGTGCAGAGTCGGGCACTCTTGTGTTGTTTTAACCATGAATGTCAATAAACGTACGCACATGTTCAAATGTGCCACTTGGAATTTCTGGAGGAGAGCCACCGGTGCAGGCTGAAAGGGCTATCAAGAGCATGCTTGGCATACTTCTGCGCAATCAGACCATAGTGTGAGTATAATGACTGGACTTAACCCGGTGCAGTGGGGCTACTGTTGAAGAACCGAGGAAACATGAGCGAGGGGTGGGGGTGTCAACTTACAGTAGCCACACCAGTGCTGTCTGGCAATGATGGGTAGAAGCCTGCAGGGGAAATGGACCCACAGTGGAATGTAGTACAGGTGTTTTTCTGTGTCCAGAGACATTTAATGCCATTTTAACGAGCGCTTCATTCAGCGTGCCGAGGAGCTCCACACACTCTGAAGAATGGCTCTTTTCTTTGCCTCTTATCTATGTGTACGAGGAACTCCATTGTGCTGTTTGCTTTCTGAGCTGATGTCTTTTTCAGCCAGTCATTCATACAATGCTAAGACAGGGTCACCCTAAATAGATTTTTGTGGACATTTTTGCTCAACAGTGAATAATAAAGAAAATAAAACACAAACGGGAACTGATGTTTTTATATGGAAGAAAGATAAAAACATCCATCCGCGATGGCATTCTGCACCTGAAACTGGTCTAACTGGGAATTTGTGGGTAATAAATATCTTCTAATCTTAAAAGTCTATAGTGAAAGTGAAGCTCACCTTTACAGGTTACGTCAGCGCCGGTCCAGGTGCCATTTTCCCTGGCAAACTCGCGTCGCAAAACCCACAAGGTGGTAGCCTGGGGAACAAGTGAAATGGACCTCGTGGCCAACAAAATACTTTGACCCGAACTTGGTTCCATGAGCAGGGGCTTCCAGGGAGGGGCAGGTGGTGGGTGCTGTGGGAGAAAGAAAAAGGGAACAAGAGGAAGGCTGGTCACATGTGGAATAAGCCTTCCAACATCCTCTGGCATTCTCTGCCTGAGGATATACACGTGTCTCTGGGCAGTGCAGAAACTTCATGGGAAAAGATTGTTCAATGCCTCATTTACAGTCATCTGGCAAAGGAACAGCCATTTTTATGAGTCAGAAGTGTACCAGCACTCAGATGTTATGCTATGTATCGTGCTCTGGAAGGTATGATGTATAATACCCTAATAGTATATAATTACATTACATAATCGTAGGAATGGATTACATTTTTAACTTTCATGAGATTTATGTTCTTCTTAAAACTTGAGGAATTGTGGGAAAACTGTTTCCTTTTCTTTTTGTTCCTAAACTGAAAACATTTCAGTTTCTAAGTCACACTTGGTCAGACTGAGTTGTGTACAGATAATGATTGTATTATTACAACAGCTAGTCCCCCCCCCCCCCCCCCCCCCCCCCATTGTGCTGTTTTCTGATCAGTTTCTGTGTGATATAGCACATAGGCATCACTCAGTGATGATGTTAACTCAATCCAGAATTTGACATTTTTTGGTTTTATCTCAGTCTAAGCATTTAAAGTTGGTGTTGTGATATTTCTTCCTTCCTTTTTTATTTTGCTGAACCTTTACTGCTGTAAATGCAAAACAGCTTCTTTCTGTCCTGCCAAGTATTCTTCACAGAGCTATGAACTGCGCTGGTCCATCACTAGCAAATTGGTGTCAGTGTCTGTTGCCAAATAACACAATTCCACAAATCCACTTCCCCTGTCAAGTACCCAGTGCTGTAACTGAGATGGCCTTGAAGTACTAGAGGAAAAGTATAATTCCATAATACAAGAAAGTATGTCTGGCTCTCCACTGTCACTCACTCAAGAGGAAAAATCAAGTTAAAGAAAACAAACTTTCTAAAATGTTTGAAATTTGATACTCTGGAATTTTCTCCTGACTTTAACATAAAAGTGTGCCGCTGAATTATAAACAAAACAAAAAAACATAACAACAGCAGTCATATCATGCATGCATATGAAACTTTATACAGCATGACATGCAAATGAAAGGACTTTAGTGGCATTATGGGATAAATGCTGCCCTACTTATAGTAACCAACCACATACCGTACTCTGTGTTTAAGTGGCTGGTGGGGCATTTGGACATCTTTCCTGTGGTTTAAACAGTCATTTATCAGGTATGTTAACTTTGAAGCATAATAGATGTGTAATAGTTGGTAAAAAAAAAAAAAGAAAAGAAAAGAAAAGAAAAAGAAAAAGAAAGAAATGCAAGTTTTATTAAATCTGTTTTGAGTCTGATTTTAATCAATTTCTAAGTACATAATTTTAATATCTGGCTCCTGATTTTAGTCAGTGTTGAGACTGGTAATTTGTTTACTGAACACAAATGTATATGTCTCAGATTTGGTTCAGTCTACTTCATTTACAAGCAATTCTTCAACAAGAGATATGAACACTTGCAATCCATGTAAAGATGGCACTGCCTGCAGCATGTCCAGAGGAGGCCGTCAGGTGAAAAAGGAAGGTTTCACAGGACTGTGAAGCCCTATGGAAAACTATGTACACCATTACTGCTACCATGGGAATTAAGAGGGTATTTGATCAGCCTATCAGATGTACTGATTAACCATGTGTGACCACCTATATAAAAGCAGAAGTTTTGGCAGCTCGCTGGTTTGGACCATTCAGCTATGTGTTAATACAATTCCACAATCTTACCAAGATTGAACATGCCAACAAACCCTTAGGTCAGACTGTGTAATGCTGAGAGAAACTGCAGAAAACCCAAGTGCTACAACTCAGAAATTGGTTAGGATGTTTAGGAACAACCCACCAAGGCCCTGCCATGAACTGAAAACAACTGGAACACCAGCATCAGTGTCCTCAGCGAAGCCAGTTTACACTGCTGCGGAATGAGACGTGCCGACCAACAAAGAAACCCCTGCTCCACAATTGACACATTCAAACTCAAGTGAAATTTGTAGCTGCCCACATGGACAAAACAAATGCCTTCTGGAGAAATGCTTTATGGTCCAACGAGAGAAAGATAGAACTATTTGGCCACAATGACAATAAGTGTGTTTGAAGGAGTAAAGTTGAGGCTTTCAAAACTGAGAACACTGTAACAACTGTCAAGCATGGTGGTGGTAGCATCATGCTTTGGGCCTGTTTTGGTGCTAGTGGCACTGGTACATGTTAACGGAGAAGGAGGAATACCTCCAAATTCTTCAACTTCACCTCAAATTAACAGCTACCCGGTAGAAACTTGGACAGAATTTGGTATTCCCAAACCCATGATCCTAAACACATCAAAACTGGGTTTGAAATGGATAGCAGGCTAACAGTAAGCCTCTGCAATGTCCTTTTCAAGTTCTGACCTCAACCTTATTGAAAATTTGTGGACTGTGTTTAAAAATCGGGTCCATGCCAGGAAACCAACCAATTTAAATTAGCTGTACCACTTCTGCCAAGAAGAGTGGTCAAATATCCAGCCAGAATAACTCCAGAAGCTTACTGCAGTTAAAAAAAATATTAGTAGGTATGTATTTATACATATTTTTTATTTATATTTAATTTTTGTCTATGATAGAACAAAAACACACATTTGTAATAACGAATATTTGTTGGTTAAATTCCGCTTAACTACTCCAATAAGAGGTCCCTGCATTGCCATGTCCAGCTGAATCGCTTGACTTTAGCTGAGCCATTGTTAACGTTATGATTTATGGTGCTTTTTTCTTCTATGTCTAAATGTTATGATGATGATTCTGCTAATTCTGATAGCACTGTTCCTGTTTATCACTCACCAGACGACTGGTCTGCTTGAGGTAACTTGGAGACAGAGTTCTGAAGCGCTGCCAGTTTTGACTTCATGATCCTCAGCCCCTCGTTAAACCGCATCTCCTGGCCTTTCAGAAACTTCTCCATCTGACGAAGCACCCCAACCACCTGGTGCTTATCCATGCATGTCTGTTAATAACGAACGAAGACTGTGAGCAGAATAAAGACTCCTGGAAAAACATTTCGAAATCCAATGACTTGCCAGCAAAAACTGAGCGCAGGATGAAAGGTTACTTCAGTTTAATGGTTATAAAACGTAATACCTGAGTGATGAATAAACATTATTGTGCAGCTGTGGAGAATGAAGTCATTTAGATTAAACCCATGTTATTGGTGGACAAACAGTTATTATAGTCGCATTTTCACTGATACTAAAATATGTTATGCAACACTATGAAAACATTTATTTGAGATATTTTTACTATACCTGATGATAAGCGCCAAACTATATTTTATTTCACCCAAAACTATTGCTTTCTACTAGAATATATTCACTTATACCTCACAGCACTCTCTCTCACCCCTTTTCACTCTTATAACACAACTCTAGAGAAAGACACAGCTGGGCTAAAGCTGTGTGGCAGATGTCAGTGGGACCTAAGTCCAAAATGCTGTTCCTCTGTATATTTTGCATGGCGGTAGGAAGGCACATGCTCATTGGATAATCCCGAATGGGCAGACTCAAAATAGCATGGGTGCCACAGGCTGTTACTTTGGAGGCTGTTGGAGGGAACACTTGTCAAGCCATTACAAAGTTCCCCACAGAAAGTGCCGCTAATCCTTTCAGGAGGGTTTATTAATCACATGCTTACATTGGAACACCTCTGGGCAGCATACCTTAAATTCCTGCACTGGAATTCACAGGGCTTCGTACAATAACAACAAGGTTCAATACATTGAAATGCATGGTGTACAGAGCTCGGACCTGTGCGGCATTAAGACTGGCCCCTGCTCTGTTATGTGCCTCAGGCAGAAAACAGGGGAAATGCCACCAGCTGACAAGACATGAGAAGATTCAATTGATTTTTTTCCCAATTAAAAAACACGAAGTAGATTTAATATTACACTAAAATGTCAGGCATAAAATTCTCAGCAAACTTCTGGACGCGCGTAAAGTAAATTGCTCCTACCTGAACGGTGCCATGACCACTGTGGATGGCTGTCAAACACAGCAAAAGCAAACACCTGCATCGGAAAGACAGTGCCATCTCAGAAACTGCAGCCAAGTTAACAGGGTACCGTTTCCTATTGCTGTTCTCAGATATTTAACAGGCTTCCTTTTAGGCGATTGGATGCCCCCAGGATAGTGGAGAAGTTCCGTCTACTCGTTTGAAGAGTGTGGAAGATGCTCATCAGGTGCCTGAGACAGAGATGCGCCCGCGTCTCTATATCTGGGGTCCTGGAAAGTTTCGCCTCTGAGCTCTGCACGCCACCTAGGCTTCCTGCAGCAGGAATCCCTCCCACCGAGACACAGCCAAACACTTTTCTTTCTTTACCTCTCTCATCCCATCATACAACATTATCTGTGCATTTGGCAAATTGCACGATTATAGTTAGACTTTTATATTTAGTTATAGCCTCGTAAAGATTATTTTTCCTACAACCTAACAATGAATAGCCTTTTCAGAATAATAATTCCATTAACAGCATATTTCTAATGGGTTTGTCAAATATCTGCATTATTAGGTTAATATGTTTACTTAACGTGCGACTTTTCCAGTCTTCTGTGAGTTTGCTGGCGATAATAACCGGACGCACAGTATGTTTACTGGCTCGCCTCTCTACGAGCAAACTCTTTAGTCTTTACGGATCGATTTGTAGAGTTAAAGCGACATCTGCTGGTCGATGACGGGACTGCACACGCGCGTGAAGTCCCACTACGCGAGCCCGTTCGCGTAAAAAAAATATTAAACGACACAAGAAATGCGTTTGTGCTTATAAATCGACAGATATTTATGTTCAGGTGTTTTAATTTTGTTAATCAGCGTAAGGTATGATGGTTATAAGCGCATAACACACGCGACAACAGTGAAAACAAAGGGAAAAGCGAAGTGCGATATGCATTTCATTGTTGCAGATGTTGAAAGTGACCGACACTGCGTTCAACCAATAAGAACGGCAGCTCTGCTTACCCGTGCTGGCTTTGACCAATTGCCGGGCAGAGTTTGCTGTGTCCATGTTAGATAGATCCCGACAGAAGTATAAAAACACCGAGAATACATAATCGAGGAATGTGCTGCAGAACTCAGAAGCCATTTTGAGATGATGTCCCTGTTGAGAAAGCCTATGAAGATGCTGAAATCAACGAACATGGTTACATTTCTGTCTGTTTCTCCCTCCGTCTCCTCTATTTCACCATGGCAGCTGTCAACCGACGGGACATTAGCAAAGCGGGGTATCAAGCTGCGCTCACAGAGTTAAAACGTCATTGATATGAAAGAGGAGAGTGTCTGTTTACTGTCTCTGTCGAGACATGTAACACCGTGAGTCTTTTCCAGTCTGAAATCTTCCAGCATCTCTCACAAACCAACGTCTCCTTGAGTGACTGAATTAATTCACTCTTGTACCGGGGAAAAGGGAGGCAGATCCGTTCTCCAATGGCTTCTGTGAGCCTTGTTTCCAGTCCCCCAGCCCCTGTTCTTGACAAAAACATGACAGACTCTGAGCTTGCAGGGGATGAAAGGTCGAGTAATATTCTTGTGCAATTATTAATACGCTCATCTGTGCGTTTCAATTTCAGTGCTGTGGGTCTACATGCTTGTGTTACTGTTTTCTCTTTTAACCACGAATTGCGGGATATAGAGACACTTCTTTTCCCCCCTCTCTTAACATTTTTTTGCATGCCTCTTTGGTGCAGTTGAATGGCGCTGTTCACACAGCCTCGATTACACATCACCGTGTCGATGAGACTCATTCATGATCATTTCCATGCAACATAGAGACCTCATCATTCTGTTGTTGTAGCTCAGGGATTCATGGCTTCATTGTTGCCATCTGCAGGAGACTATGCAAATGACTATGATGTAAATGCCACGCCCATCCTCATACTGTACTCCCCCTACTGGGCAACTACCGGTATTGCTGAAGCAGGGTTCACGCAGAGTTGAGATGATGTGCTTCTGCAGGATGTAGGCCATACCTGTGTCCTTGTGATTTGCTTTGCATTATGTTCAAAAAACAAGACAAACAATTTGGTTTTCTGTTAAAAATCTTTGATCAAGTAATTTCACAGATTTTTTTCACTGTAGAAAACCAAGTGAACCAGTTTCTCATGTGTTAGGTTGGAAAAAAAACTTGATGGCTCAACTTCTAGCCTGGACTTTGAGCATCTGTTACCTCTAAGTTTTTAATTCTTAAAATGGGCAGAAACATAATTTCCAGTGTGGGCTTCGGGTATGATTGAAGCACCTAGTGTTGTTTATCACTGGAAAATGCACTTTAATGTAAATATTTAACATTTACATAGTTGTATTAGGTCCTTATAAACTGCCTTCTAACACTGATGCTACTATTTTTCATCATTTGCTTTTGGTCCTCAGTTAGATGTGCTGTACAGGCAGTTACAACAATAGAAAAAGGTGATTTGAAATAAAATATTTTACCTGGCAGATGTTTTTCATTGAGGATGATGGTGACCTGTAAAGATTGTCCCCCACCTTTTGCTCTGCGACAGCTGAGACAGGATCCAACAGCCCTGTGGCCCTAAGCTGGATAAACCGTTAAGAAAATGGCTGGTTAGATGGATGTTTCTTGTTAAACCTGAGGCCTGTTCTGCTTCAATTAACTCAAAAGCCAACTTTACATACACAATGTTAGCTTTGGATTAATTCAGACTGAGGAAGAGGCAGCTAGTATCTGTAAAAACTGACCTAGATTGCTTTATTGGATCTGTTTCATAATGTTTTTGTTCCACCCTCCCACCAGCACTGTATTTCTAAATCACCTGGAATTATTTACAATGAAAAGATTGCCAACACTGAAACATTTGCCAGGATTTTGTTTCATATTAAAAATTGATTAGAATATTTAGTCTGTATTAGTATGTTTAATTTTAGTTGTAAATATGTGAATTACAGTAGATAAACATCAAATTTTTACATTTGGATGAGGTTGTATAAACTACTTATGAGTTATGAGTAATGCTCTGCAAACTAATAAGTGATCCTCTGATTGTAATGATAATCATCTGTTCCAACATAACATTTAATGCATTCCTGTGCCGAGCACTGGATACTCACACAAGCTTTTCCCGGCTATTTTAATCAGTATGTCAGAGTAAATATTCTTTTGGAGAATTCTTGCAGGAGTGTTCGAGCGTTTCAGCCAACAGTGTTCAGCATATTGCTTTTTACCTGCAGTTACTTTACTTGGACTTTGTAATAGTTATCCTTTGTCGCAAAATTACAGGGGGACAAATCACTCCTCATTTATCGGTATAGAAAGCATTCACAAGGGGTTTTCTTGGCAGATAGCGCCACATGTTTTGGTAGATTTTTACATCAGGTGCCCTACATAACAAGACCCGCAGGGGAGTTGTGGCTCCTCCTGGGATCAAACCTGAGATCTTTTGGAAATTTGTAACAGAAAAAACAGCCGATTATTCCAAATCATTACTTTTTTGGTTTAACTATAGCTACAATTGATGTATTATTTGTAAACATTTAAAGTCTGTCCAAAATAGTGTCAATAGTGAGTATTTATATTGCTTTTATCTTTCCAGAGAGGATGGTGAACTGGAAGATGGAGAAATAGATGATGAAGGGATTGGAATTGAAGAGGACAACAAGGAGGCCGCGGAGGTGAATGAAGAGAAGGAGAAGGAAAAGGAGAAGGAGAAGATTAGAGAGAAAGAGGAAAAGGCTCACAGACACTCCAGGAAAAGATACAGAAAGACCCGAGAGAAGAGGAAGTCTAAAAGAAGGAGACGTGACAGACCGAAAGTAAGATGCTACTGTACAGCTTGTTGTTGCATTAAAATATCTCCTCCTGCTCTTGCAATTAGAGCATAAATGTGAACTAACCCATTTAAAATTAATGTTATGTTTCATTTTTCTTTAATTCTGTTTACCCTCACCTCAGCATCACTCCCCCTCAAGCAGCTCCAGCTCCGACAGCTACGACTCTGACTACGATCGACCGGAAAGGTCCAAAGGCAGAAAGGGCCTGGGATCTAATCGCGAGTCTGATGGCCAGTCCTCTCAGGTGAGTTCAGAACAGCTCGCAGTGTTTATATTCATGCAAACATTTTTGTCTGACATAATTCACTCCCTCTGGTTTGACCACAAGCATTCAAAGGGAGGCAACTCACACAGGTCCCCACCGTACAAGAGCAGCGATTTCGACAAATACAGCGACTACAGCGACGACAAGTACGACTACGATGACGAGGAGGATGATTATGAAGACGACATGTCCGAGTATCAGCAGTCAAAAGATTCGTCGAGTCAGGGAAGGGGGCGGCACGCTAAAGACCAGATGAACAGAGGAAACATGAGGGGGATGAAGCAACAACAGTGTACGAATGCTTTTTAAATTATAAACACAACAATGCGATAGGCAGAGATGTATCGCAAACATCTTTAAGGGTGAAGAGAGTTTGCTCATTTTTGTTAAAATGTAATTTCCAGACGGGCAGAGGGGAAGAGGCAGAGGGAGTGGACCGGGGAGAGGACGTGGGATGCTGAACAAGAACAAGAAGCTGAAGGGTAAACCCTGGGGAGGACGCGGACGAGGTCGAGGGGGAGAACAGGGGATGGAAGACATGGCGCAGGTATGTGAGCTGAATATTTCACTGTACTCTGCCATCGCTGGTTTAAATTGCACTGTGAATTAGCTGTTGCTAATTTTGTGTCACAGGAAGGAAAAAATTTGTCCGGTTTCCAGAAGAAGCGGCCAATAATGAGCAAGGAGTTTATCAATCAGCACACCGTTGAACATAACGGGAGGTACATCTGCAAGTATTTCCTGGAGGGTCGGTGCATCAAGGTACGGCAGCGTTAATGCCCTTTAATTTGTTTTTATAACATAAACCTGCTTTTAGTAAGGTAAATACTGTCCTAACTAACTTAAAAGATTAAAGAAAAAAACATTTTGTGATGTCTTCATACAGGGCGAGCAGTGCAAATTTGAACACGAGCTTGTTGTACCAGATAAGAAAAAGGAGCTTTGTAAGTTTTATCTTCAAGGATACTGCAGTAAAGGAGATAACTGCATTTACATGCACAATATCCTTCACTAATAGTTCTTAATTATATTTGTGTAATTGGATTGCATAAACTGCACCCTTTAATTATTTCTGTTCCTTAACCTGTGATTGCACATGAATACCCGTGCAAGTTCTTTCATACCGGAGCCAAATGCTATCAAGGAGACAACTGCAAATTCTCCCATGAAGCTTTGACCGACGTGACCAAGGAGCTGCTCGATAAGGTAAAACGAAATATAGTTGAAGCTCATCCTTAGTTCTGTCAGCGGTTATCTTATTTCTTCTTTCCCGTGTCTTTATTCAGATAATTAATACTGAAGAGGAGAATGCCCGGGAGGATGAGTTGGAGCTGGAGGATCTGAGAAAACAGGGTATTTCCCCACTTCCAAAGCCTCCTCCTGGGGTTGGGCTGCTGCCCACTCCTGGTCAGAGCAGTCCTACAGATAGCCAAGCAGGGAAGAAGATCCCCTCTCTTTTTGAAATCAAGGTTCAACCAACTGTAGACTTGGCACAAAAAATCGGTCTGAGGTAACTGGAGTAATCTGTAATCAAAACCAGATCAGACTTTAAAAAATTTTGATTTTCTCCTAAGCCTGAGTGCACTCTGTTTTTCAGTGGATCCAACTACCCTCAGAATCAAGGAGAATGCACAGGTGAGTTTACTGGAGGTTCAGAGGACACACAGAGCGGCAGCATGGTGCCTTCAGGCTCTTCTGCTCCTCCTGTTCCTCCCCCCGGATCACCCGTTCCCGTGGGTCACACCGCTGCACCACCGATGCCACAAAGCCCACCAGGGCAGCACCTGCCGCACGGATTTCCAATGCAGCCGCCGATCCCATCCAGTCAGCCGCCACCCTTCCATGGAAACCGACCTAATATCAACCCGCAGATGAATATACAGAGGCCTCCATTTCCCCCTATACCAGATCTACAGATCGCACCAAATCTCTTCCCCTTTCCATCTGCGGGTCAGAACCCAGTAGACTTCCTTAGCAGCTTCCTCCGAAACCAGACCATTGGTCAACAAGGAGGTGAGTCATATAAGCATATAATTAATAAGCTGTTCTTATAGGTTAACTGCCTTTTACTTGTTACTGACTTTGCAAAACTTTGTGTCTTTGTTTTTTTTCAATTTGGTAGACCCTAGTCTGGCTTTCATACAGAACCTCCAGCAACAGATTGGTGCAGAGTCACAGTTGCAGTCTTTACCACCAGCAGTACAGAAAGCCATCCTTTTACACCTGACACAGCAGCAGCAACAACAAGAGTCAAATCCACAAGGGAGTGAAGCACAGAGAGCAGATGGCCAGGATGAAAATGCAAGCAGAGGCAAGTGTCCATGGACGGCTTTATTGAGTTAATTAAGATTAAATGAAACCCAGGGAGCAAGATTGGAACAAAGTGACCTATACAACTCAGAATTATCTGAATAAGTGCTTATACACAGATAACACCAAAAAGACTCTCCTTTAAACTTTCTACCTTTACTGGAGAAGCTAAAAAACAACATCCAGTTTTGGAGGACACTCCCTATCTCATTGATAGGACGAGTGAACTCAATAAGGATGGTCTTTCTCCTGCAATATCTGTATTTGGTCCAAAATATCCCAATTTTCCTGCCCATAGCTTTCTTCAAAAAGCTGCATGCAATTATTATTATTTTATTGTTACACATAGAATAAAAAAAGAACATCTTTGCAAACACGGATCCCTTGGAGGACTTGCACTACCTAACTTTATGCATTATTACTGGGCATCAAATTTAAGAATAATTTCCCTCTTACTGGATGATACAGCGTTACTCCCCCATAGTCTGCAGATGGAGCGGGAGGACTGCCTTCCTTACTATGTTGGTGGAATATTACTTTCTCCTACTCCCTTGACAAGTGCATACTATAATTATAACCCAGTGATCCATACCATTTTGCAAATTTGGAAATAAATAATTAAGCACTTTAAACTGAAACCATTATCAATGAGTATGCCTGTTACAGCTAACCCCTCTTTCCTTCCATCATGTGCAGACGGTGCTTTCAACGTGTGGCATGAACTGGGAATTCGTACATTAAAAGACTAGTATTCAAACGATACCTTCATGTCATTTCAACAGTTAAAAGATAGATTTGGACTACCGCGCAGCCATTTTTTTTAGATATCTTCAACTACGAAATTATATCCGCACACATTTGCCGCAGTTTGAAAGCATGCCGTCTGACACCTTGGATAGATGCCTTAGTGATAGCCGGGGGTTCGAACAGAGAATCTGATTATTCTATAACTCACTGCAGGAGATGAGTGTACCTTCAACTCATTCAATTAAAGAGGAGTGGGAAAAGGAATTTGGGATCTCCCTATCGGAAGATTTTTGGCAGGAGGTCTTACGCAACATAAATACGCTTTTTATTAATTCTCGTCGTTGCTGAATTCAGTATAAAATTACTCAAGGGAAAGACTTCACAAAATTTATCCAGACTGCTCTCCCCTCTGAAAAAATGTATGACACATTAGTAGTTTTGCACTTTGTCCAAGGCTTCAGGGTTTTTGGTGTGACATTTTTACTTATCTATCTAATATTCTTAAAAACAAGATTGATCCAAATCCAACAGTAATTATCTTTGGGATCTCCAAAGAAACACAAAGATTACAACATGCTCAAAAAAGGTTTATGTCATATGCGCTGATCATCGCAAAGAAACTGATCCTGCAGCTTTGGAAAGGCCTGTGTTAAAGATGTGGCTTGCAGAGCTTACAAATACACTTCACCTTGAAAAAATAAGATATACCATGAATGGCAATGTGAAAGATTTCGAACTAATTTGGCGTCCTTTACTTGCGTATCTTGGGAAAATATAAGTTTTTGGCAGTCGGGGGATCTTTTTGTTTTGTCTTGTTTTGTTTAGAGAAAAAGGGGGCATAAGTTCTAATAACTTGTAACAACTGTGATACTTGCTTCTAATAAAAGATATTTGAAACAGAAAAAAAAGACTCTCCTTTAAATCTGATTTATTTGTTTATTCATGTTTTTTTGCAGATGAAACTACAAACTGGTACTCGAGCGATGATGAGGATGGGAGCTGTGTTTCCTCCATTCTTAAATCTCTGAAGAGACAGAATGAGATGCAGCAGTCTCAGCCCAAGACCGCCCCGGTGGCTCCAGCACTGGGTGACCCCCGCCTCGTTAAGGAAAGGGCTCCACCCAGTGACCCACGTGTCAAGGCTGACCCTAGACAGCGACCCCCAGATATGAAAAAGGAGCCAGATGGCGCTTCGGTTCCGCGGCTTTCCAGAGACCCCAGGAAAATGAGACCAGTGGAACCGAGCTCATATCGGCAGCAGAGCCATCCTGTTCATCAAAAGCCTCTTACAGGAGAGGAGGATGATGAAGGAGAGAGGGAACTCAGGGACAGGGCTGTTCTCATTCCTTTAGATGCCAGCCCAGGTGTGGTCCTGAGAGACCCTCGATGCCAGTTAAAGCAGTTTAGTCATATTCGTGTTGACATTCTGCTCCAGCGGCCTGCCTTTGCTCAGACAGTTGTGTGGGCCCCTGAGGATCTCATCCCCTCCTTAGTGCCCAAACAGGAACACTCCATCAACCTGCCTCTTCCACCTCTAATTGCTGATGCTCAGATGAACCGAACAAGCCTGCCCGACCACCCCCCAGTCTCCAGCCCTCCGCTATCTGATCCCAGACTTGCAGCTGCACGTTTGAAGGAACGTATGAGCCGACTGCCCACCGGTTCTCTAGAGTCACGATCTTCTACAGAGAGACCTGTAGACCCACGCCAGCAAAAGTCTTTGGACCCCAGACTCAAACGTACAGCCAGTCTGGACTCCAAGCTGCTGGGTCCGAAAGAGCAGTCCTCTGGGGCAGGACTTTTGGACCCCAGGTTACAGAAGGCCAGTGCCAGTCCCTCTCCTCACGCTGCCCAAGCCAAGCCAGAGCCAGAGAAACTTCCACCTTATGCTCCTCGACTGGCGTCCTCTGGTGGAGGGTTGGAGAGTCCCACTACGATCCTGGGAGGCATCAGCCTGTATGATCCTCGTTCCCAAACCGAGCAAGTTCAGAAGGAGCAGTTTGAGCCTCCTAAAAAGGCGGGGATTCTTAAACAGGCTGCTAAGAAAGATAGCACTCCAGCACCGTCACTATCACCAACCCAACGAAGCGGCTCGTTCGAAGAGGCTAAAAGCACAGATGCTGCAGATCACACTCCAGCTTCCACTTCTCCCACTGTGCCTCCTGCCTCGCCTGTCAAACCCCCTGCTGTACATAATCTCCCCATCCAGGCTCTGGCTGGGCTAATCCGACCCCAGTACACTGACCCGAGGCAAGCTAAGCAGGGAGGACAGGGCTCTACAGGAGCACAGGAAGAGGCAGAGGACAAGAAGGAACAGGAAGAGGAGGCGGCTCCAGAGAAAGAACCGAAACAAGAAGATCCAGAGGAGGAGGAAGAGGAGGAGGCAGATGACAGGACACTTAAAGATGTGTTCAAGACTTTTGACCCCACCGCTTCCCCTTTCTGTCAGTAAACACTCAACTGTTGATTGCAACAGATATGTTTATTGATGACACATTAATCTTTATTTAGCTTTACATAAATCTATTTATTTCTTTATATGATGAGAAAACCAAACACTACGCCACACGTTTATCAGTAAGGAGATGATGCTGGATACAGACACAGAGTATAGTTCCCTGTAACTATGTCATATTAAAGCTCAGAGGCGTGTTTTGAATGTGTGTATGGTAAGGTTTCTATTGTGTCATTTTTACACACGTTCTAAACAATCAGAGGAAATAAAAAGATGTGAAAGTTTTACTAAAGCCTGACCCAGGTGTTGTTAAGTCATCTTGGGGCTCGTTCCATTGAACGACCTGATAGTCACTTTCCACGCAGAGAGATTTATACTAAGTAATCAAAAACACAATAATTTCCCGGGGGGGGGGATTTTTGTATTTACATATTTATTCACGGACACTTTCATATATTGAGATCTACTGTATATGTTGATGCCTGTCTTTATGATAAGGGATTTTTTTAAAACCATTTACATTTGTCATTTTTCAGTTGCTGATGCGTTCGGGTCAGATAATCAAAATTGAATATTTTCAATGTGAGTTTTCGATTAGATTAGTCTAATTTTCCCTTTTCACACTTTTGAAACTCTACACCTAAGCTAGCTTGCAGAAGTCTTTGCACTAAAATAGACAACTTCCGTCTTTAGTGACTACATTGTTTTTTGGTTCAGGCGGTCTGAATCTTTTGAGGATGTTGTAACCTTTTCTAACAAACATCGCTGCTCCTCACATCTCTCGAAGAAGCTTGTAAGTAGCAGGGAAAATGTTACGTGTTTTCCAACACGCTGTCAGTCAGCATAAGAAATCGATAAAGTTTTCCAGTGTATTATACAGAAAAGTAGTACTATCTTAATAACACTGCAGTTGTATGTATATATGTTACAAATGTGACCTTGATGACTATTTTTACTGTTGAATTTTGTCGAATATGAACCTAAAAGAGGCTATAAATATACATGTGCTACAAAGACTGAAAGTTGTAGACGTAAGATGGAATATTGTTTGGTAATATTGGTTTGTTTAGGTCAGAGTTCTCCGTCTGTAATTTGAGGTATTCCTGTTTGACTGAAACTAAGCTATTTCCTTTTTTTTTTTTTTAAAAGTTCTTTTCATGATTCACATTGTAAATGCTTATTTTGTATCATGTGTACAGTGTGTTTTGGGGTGTTTTTTTATGTCAGCGTGGGTCGGTATGGTGGTTATGGTTGTCATAATATTGTCTGATATTTTTACAACACATGCCAGTCGTTTCAGTGAGTTTGTTACAAATATCTGGAATAAAGACAGGAAACAGCACCAGTTTTATTTCAGAACCACACACCAGTGTTGCAATGTGTCATTTTAGTGTGCGTGCTGTGCTTCTTTTTTTTTAACCACCAGCTCTAATACAATTCATGCAGCTGATTTCTCGGAGCAGGACACACAGCTTATGCATGAAACATTATTTTCTTCCTTTTCAAAATACAGTTGTAGCTGTCTTATACATTAACCTGTGGGGCAAGACTTGGGGCTAAAGGGTGCGCTGACGTCTTCCTCAGTCCCAGCTCATCTGTATCTGGGTTAGAGGTCTGCTGGGCTCGATGGATCTCCAGGTTTCTCTTCCACTGGAAACACAAAGCTGTAGCCTCTGCACCATCCGAATTTGGCTCAGGCTGCTTCAGACCCTGAAATCAGAGTGCAAGTGTTCAGTTTTAAGGAAGCAATTCATAGGGCATAATAAAAAGATGCCACTGAATCATATATTTGTAGTCCAGAGTTGCTGCTTGTGCTTGTGGTGTTGGATTTACTTTAATGCATGCTGTTTCTGCAGCTCGAACCCCACGTAAGACTGTCTGGAGCAGATTTTGTGCATTCTTTACCAGGATCTCATCAGAAGATTTGCACCCAGGAGTCACAGCATTGACACTTTGCAGGCAGAAGAAAATACTCATATTATGTTTCTTTTTTCCCCCTTTCAACATTTCTTTTATTAGTTTTCGGTGTGTGATTTCTGCTTGAAATTTCCTGACCTGGAAATGATGCTGAGCTGATTTGTGATGGTGAGAATCTGCTCAACAATTAGCGAGAGTTCAACTGCACACTGCTTGTCGAGGCTGTGGTTGGCAATAACTCTGATAAACTGGGTAACTGACTGGCAGTTTGAGATCACATCTTTGGCTGCAGAAACAAAAGCCTCTTTATTCTAAAGAAAAAAGAAACAAAGATTGTAGATTAGTTTGCCTGCAAATCTAGTTGACGGTTGTGGAGGGACCTTTAGTGGTCATTACCGCTATTGGGCCTTTCTTCTTCAGATACTGAGTCATGTAACATACTGTGTCGGCCATCTTCCTGGTCACCTGGACTATTCTGTTGTCCTTGGGATCCCAGCTGTTGCTTTCTTGCTTTAGAAAAAGGGAGGTGTAGGTCAGGGAAGAGACTTCTTGGCACGAGCCAGATGCAGCACTATCCTGCAGAGAAGAATTAGGACATGGTTCATTGCGACATGATGGATTTATTACACAATAAAATCTGATCAATTATGCGATACTTACATCTTTTTTAGTATTTCCAGGTCCATATTTGGCCCCAGATGCCATATTTATGTTACTTTTTGCAGCATCTACATTTTCTTTAATGCCTTTCTCGTTTGAATTTATTGTTGTGTCAGAGGTAAATTCCACTTCTTTGACTTTAGTTGGGATTTTAGCCAAAACTTTGCTAATATCCTCAGGTGCTCTCCCCTGTAGACCAGCCTTTATGTACTCTTTAACCTCTTGGTGAATCCCTTCTTTCTTCCTGATCTCTTCCATCACGTAATGAGCTTTTGCTGACCAACAGCGTATCTGCACATCCAGACTGAGTGTGTCACAAATGTAGTGAGTCTCTAGCATGAGCCTCGCCCTGCAGATTATATCTGAGATCTGAAAAGACAGGTGGTCATTAATGGACCTCAGATTGGAGCGAGTGCGTGGGTCATGGATGTAATTTAAGCTGTCCTCCACTCTTCTGGTAGCAGATTTTACATTTTCAATAAGCGTTTGTGCCGCATGTTCAAACCTTTGCTCTGCATCTTCTGTGTTGTTCTCTCTGAAGTGTTCAGCAGCGAAATGAGCAATTGTGAGAAGATTTTGAAATGTAGTATCATAGTCCTTATTCACTTTGCTTAAATGACCAAAAAGCACTCGAATTGTAATCAAAAGTTTTCTCTGGAAGAATTCCGATTTTGCAAGGTGCACCACGCCTGGCATTAAATCAAATTCTTCTGCAGCTTTAAGGTAGTCCTCAGTCAGGTTTTTCAGTTCATCCTGGTATCCGGTTAACTCCTTTGATTTATAAGCACTTCTGCAGTTTATGCTTGTGAGCCTGGTTGCCTCTTGGATTCGGAGCGAGTTCTCAGACAACACTGAGAGCTGTTTCTGAGGGTTCAAATGGTTCAGTGCAGTCGATGTTCCCAAAATCTTATCCAGAGAATTAAGCAAAATCTGAATGGAGAGACTCCAGAGGATGCAAAGTGCCTCTAGCTGATCTGACTGTCCTTCATATGCGGAGGAAAAATCTATCAGTTGCCTTGTGTTGTTCTGTGCTTTGGTAAGCTTGCTGTGTAAAACCCTCAATGTTTCTTGACCATCACTTTGTGTGGTTAAATCTGACGATGTCAAGAGTTGGACCACGTCAGCACATAAAGTCATTGCTTCATTGAGTTGCTGTGCAGAACTGGCTGGTATATTTGGTTGATTCCCTTGCAGCTCATTATAAACAGTGTGATACCAGGTCCCAGCTGCTGGCAGCAAAACCTTTCGAATGTTATTAATAAGGTCAGAAAACTGTGTGCTGTGCTTAAAGATGCTCTCCGTGCTCATCGCTGAGCTCATCGCCGTCTCTTGAGCTGTCTGGACGAGCAGTGGAGTCAGGGACACCAGCTCGGCCCTAAAGATTTCCAAAGTCTGACAGTCAACTGCATCGACAATGACCAAGGCCTCCTTTGTAGCTTGGGCATAACAGTTTGACAGCTCAAGAACACTGGTGCAGGCCTGGTTGAGCAGTGTCACGTCTTTCCCTTTAGTCACAGTTACAACTTCATACAAGAGGGGTAAAAGGTCAAATTTGAGAGGCTTGAGAATCAGTTTAGGCTCATCGGAGACAGCTGGGAACGTTAAATCATCGCTGTCAACTTTATGGTCTGGTTCGGCTTTTATGGGTCCCTGATCTGTGTGCTTCTCCTCATGTTTGGTTTCTCTTTCCAAAACTTCAAAAAAAGGAATATCCGAGCCTCTTAACATATCGTCCACACTCAGTTCACAGCTGTCTTTGACTGGCAGACATGGCTGTGTGATTTCGAGCTGACGAGCCCCCTCTCGCAGCGGGCTCAGGAGATGCGGATGCTGTTGGCCATCCAATCCTGATCTAAGCACCTTAAAATGCTCAATGACGGTGGAAACGCTGTCACTAAATGTAGAATATGCCTCCACGTTCAGCGTGGATCCATTAAGCATGCTTCTGACTGACTCAGCTACTTTGGCTTGAGATGACTGAACCTGCTTCAGGAGGACCAAAAGGCCGTTCCTGTAGATGGGTTCGTCACTTCTATCCAAATGCCTCCTCACTGAGTGAATCGCCAGCTTCATGTGACCAATCAGGTTTGCTGCATGTTCATTAAACTGTTCATAGCTTTGTTCTCTGTATGCTGTGTCACATCCATGGCGATCACTCACCATCTCATTAACAGCTATACTGGTGAACTCCCTAATGTCCATCACATCACTGAAAGCATCCTGAAGCTGCTCAGTCTCCTCTTCCCATTTCTGACACACTTCACGAAGCTTCTGAGCAGTTTGCATTGAATTATCTGCCAGGTCCAGCGAAAGGGGAGCGATTCGAGCCCTGAGTCTCGAAAGGCATGCTCGGGAATTTTCCACATTCTCTAAACTCTTAGCATCGAGAGCCATAGCTGAGGTAAAATTGGCGACCTGGATTAGTCTGTCAGTGCAGGAAATTAAATCCTCAACTTCCGACTGAATAAAGTTCAGATCCAGCTTTGTAGAGGAATCTAAAAGCAAGATGTGTCCTAAAAGTTGCTCAGCTGTGGAGGAAGCCGCAAGAAGTGTGTCCATGACTTGATACAGAACTGTAGTCATCAAAGTTTTGTCAAGCATTAGTATTTGCTGGCGCAGGAAAATGCAGGTCTTCTCAAAGCTCTGTGCAGAATCCTCAGAAGACTTTAAAATCCTTTTTATGTCAGACCAGAACTGCAGGATGTGACGACAGTGGAAAACCACTCTTTGCTGAAAGTCTCTGCGAGACATGTTTGCCACGACCATGCAATGAAACACAAGATCTCTGACCAAGCAGTCAAAGCTGCTGTCTCGGATTGAGGAGGTGGAGGGACTAGTGAGCAGTTGTAATAGACTGTTACTTTTCCAGGTATAATACCCACAAGGCCCCAGTGGTCCTCCGTGGCAGTCACTCTGGAGGGTTGCTGTAATGTCACCAACAGTATTCTGAACTTTGTCCAGAATGTACCTCTTGGCTTCTCGGGCTTGCTCATTGGTAGGGTGTTTGATGGTTGTACACATGGCTGTGTGCAGCATGGAGATGCACCTCCTCAGGGTGTCCAAGGAATCGAGGAGTTGTTTGGTTTGTCTGGGATCCCGTAAGGAATTTGCTCTCTCCATTGTCAGTCTGTTAAAGGCGAGAAGAGCCTCAGAAAACATTTGGAAAGATTTAAGAAGAGACTTGATATCTGAGGAGGAGCCAACTTCAGAGAGACACTCCAAAACCTGATCAGCAGCAGCTATAACTTTCCTTACAGCAGCATCATCATCCACCAACAGAACCTAGGAGCAGAAGGTAAAAGTCACTGTGTTACTGCTGCTCTACAGCTTACTGTACCTATTTAAGAAGTATGAAAATACGGTGTCAGACTGTCAGTAAATCAATAAGTTAAAAGATTTTGGCCATGATCGAAATATTTCAACAGCTTTGACAGAATACGACAAAATGTAAACACATCCATCTATAGGCTTTGGTGAGCCTCTTTGGTTTTATGCTGCATTTGGCTGAAAACCTTCAGTGAACTGTATGAACAGCTGCCCTTTGGATCGCCATGAAATTTGGTTTCTGAGCTTCCAACTGTGATTCAGATTCAATGCTAAAATCGTTATAATGCTCGGAATTATATGTTGCTATGCCAGCTCAGACTTTGAAAGTGAAACAGAGGAGAAAGTTTCTACATTGTCAGATAAGGTCAGTGAGTAGCTAACAGGAAAGAATTATTGTACTTAAAAATTAACGATGGAAAAAAAATGTTCTTTACACAACAGCACCAGAAGGCTAAAGATGATGGCTGAGTTGCTGAGATTCTCCACATGTGAATTAAAAACAGACGGTGTGGGAGTCTTCTGTTGTTTTTAAATAATGTCAACATTTAAGAAACCTCTGAGAAAGTAAAAGCAGATGTAGCTGCCTAAGATGAATCTAATGAAACCTTTAAGTGCTTTAACCTTATTTGTTTTCTCTCTGCTTTAATTTGGGTATAATTTTTAGGACAGTTGCAGACAGCTTTTTTTTTTTGTTGTCTACTTTACCTTGACTATTCCGAGGAAAACGTTTTGTGTAGCAGTGACGAGCTCCTCTCTGTGTTCAGTTAAACTTGGCTGGATACTCAGTTTCTGAGCTGCCAGCAGGACATGCTGCCCACACACAGCGAATGACTCTAGCAGGGAGGACATCTCCATGTGAAAAACTTCATCCTCCGTCTCACGTATTTGCCTAGAAGTAAAGAGTCTGCTGTTCATCAGATAATATATACAAACACAATTCCAACCAAGCTGGGATGCTGTATAAACAGTAAATAAAAACAAAAGGCAATTATTTACAGAGCTCACAAACTCACATTTATTCATAATAGAAGACATAAAAAATAAAATGTTTAAGCTGAGACATGTTATGAAGGAATATGAGATCGTTTTGAATTTGATGGCAATAACACGAGAAGTTTCAAGAAGTTGGGACAGGGCTGTTTACCACTGTTTGCCCATCATCGTTTGATCGAAGTTTCTCTTTATTTTGGGAGAAAAATGATGGAGGATCATAAAGGAGAGTGATGCACATCAAATTAGAGCTGTTCATGAATTATTAATTAATAATGAAATAAAATATTCATTTATCAAAGTATTTATGAAATAATTGTTAAGTCTTCACTAATAATTACACCTTACTAAATGATTTAATAGACAACAAAAGGTAAGCTAATAATTCTAAATGAATTATTAAGCCATCAATAAATACTTGAAATGGAAAAAGAATTTAATTAAAAGGAACAATGGAAATGAGCCATCCAATTGGTTATAGAGAAGGGCTAGCCACCTGGATTTCTCTGTGTTTGGCCCATTGACTGTAGAAAACAGTCAATGGTTTAGCGCAGTAGTACTGCTACTGCTAAGGAGAGCTTTAAAGGAAATGTTGGTGGTACACAAGGACATTTTAACTTGATCTTCACTTCCTTAAAATGCCTTAGATGATTATATCAGGTATAAGAAGAATATGACGGGACCTTTCAGTAAAATGAAGCCCTAATCCTCCGCTAGCCTCTTGAAAGTAATATGCTAACAATGCTAACACTAGCATCACTGCCCCACACTTTAATGCTAAAAACAAATCTGCTGCCTTCATTTTAAAAATAAATAAAACAAAAGCAAAACAAAAATGACTCAAGTTGTCCAACCTTGTGTCTAAAGTCTAAAGTTGCAGTGCTGTGTTTGTAGAATACCCAGTATGAAGATTAGACTGGCTTTTATGGAGCAGATCTTTGAAGTCCTCATGTGGATTGTTAACACCTCCTCCCAGTTCAAAAAGCCATTAACAGCTGCTATTTTCTGAGGTCCCCTCCTCCCTCTAAGAGTCACCAGAGGAGCCTGTGTTTCACTACCAGCAGACCAACATATTTATTTTCATTTTAATTGTTTTGTAATCACGTTTTTAAAAAACGAGTTAACACAAAAGACATTACTTTGTTGTTAAACGGTTTCTTCTTTAATTATGAAATACCATGGTGTTTGTCGGGGTTGATTTGTCCACATTATTAGTCTACATGCTGCTGCCTCTGCTATATTATTTTTATCCAAAGTTGGGAAACCCAGCCACTCTAAATCTGGCATCTTTACAAGATGAATTTAAGTGCTCACATTAATTAAAATACATTTTCACTTTTAAACAAACAAAACATTTATTTATGTCACCAGCCTGTTGCCAGTTTATCTAATTAACTGTAAAATGTCCCTTGAGTAACACTTATTTTTCCACTGTTTTGTTGCCTTCATCCCAGTTTTTTGAGACATGTTGCATCCATAAAATTCAAAATTAGCTAACAGTTTTCAAAAATCGTCCTTTTTCTCAGTTCAAACATTTAATTTGTGTTCTATGTTCTATTGTGAATAATGCCTGAGATTTGTGAATCTCTGCATTCTCTTACATAAACATAAGTGTCCTCACTTTCCCAGAATTTGGGTTGTTTTACACATTTCAGTTTCATACAGATTAAATAATTAAATTTGATTTTCTTATATCCTCCTGAGAGCCAGCTTATTCATTTAGATCCTGTGTAATGGACATTTGTTTTTGGTCTATATCTTGTGACTTAATTGAGCTACCCTTCCTGATGTCCCCAATAGAGGACATCCTGGCCTTTCCATTGATATCTTATGTGTTCGGGCGGCCTCTTTTAGCTCCAAAGATGCAGGAAATTACAAGAAAAGGTTAAACTGAAAGATACTTTTTTCCTCTCTGCAGGCTATTGCTTCATTTGAAGTATTATACATTATGACTTTCATAACAGTACATACCTGGAAGCCACTGCTGCCATGTTCTCAGTAGCTTTAGCCACAGTCTGAGCTGCCCCCTCCAGCTGGCTGAATTGTTCAGGTTCCTCTGCGCTGTCACACAGCAACACCAGGCGGCATATATGAATTGCAATTGGTGCAACCACCTGCTCAACTGCTACAGTCCTGATCAACCCATGATCGAACAATGAGGACATAGTTAAGAGACTGATTCTCTCTGGTCAAAAGAAAGTGAGTACTATAAATGTTGTTGTATTCCTGCTGTATTTAGCGTGGTAGCTTTTTTAATAATTGATTTGCTCACCACAGCAGCTTGTTCTTGACTTCAGTGTTTCATAGCAACTGGTGTCACCTGATCAACAGCACGCAGCTTCATCAAGCTTTAATGTATTGACTGATTAGTTGCCATATTCTTTGAGATAATGCTTTGTTAGCAAACCTAAACCTAAATATACTATATGGTATTGAAGAGCCAGTATTGTTTATGTGACACTTCATCACAGGTGTGGTTGAACTTTTAAAGAGAGTTTTACAGTTTTCTGGCACATGGTCAGTGAAAGTATAGTAGCAAATTATTAGGATCTTCAAGAAGATATGGGAAAACTCTTAGCAAAATAGAAAGAGGACATTAGAACACTGAATATTGTACATAACATGTTGTTTCTGACCAGGGTTCCTTTAAAATGCATTCACGTTATTTTCAGTGCTTAAGATATGAGCTAATTTGGATTTTTTTTATACTTTCAGGTTAAATGGTAGTCTTTTCTAAAACTCATGATATTACACCATCATACTGTATCAATACATTTGTATAAAAAGTCATCAGCACCCAACGAATCCACCGTAGCCCTTTAAAATAAAGATAAAGTTTTGTAGCCCAAAAGAACAAAAAATCAATGATATTTAATTCACAATGACAGAAGATCAAAATATAAATATATATTTGCCATTTTGGGGATTTTTAGCTGATCAGAATGGTCATTTTCTGTGGACTGGTTGTTATTTCAGCTCTAATAATCTAAGAACATCGACTTATAAATGTACTTAGTGTAAATGATCAGTGAAAAGTTTATTAAAATATATTTTTAACTGTATTTCCCCCCAAATAGCATTTTCTAAAAACCTGAACAAGCAGTTTTGTGTTTTTCCCCATTGTTGAATTTTGTTTGGTGCGACTGAAGAAAAGCTGCCAGCAGAGAGCACCATTCACCACAAATAAGCAGCAAACACTGGAGCCACGTTGATAACAAGAGACTTCATTCTAAAATTCATCAAAAGATAAATATACAGCTGGAACATGATTTTAAACATCAAACGTACAGCACACTATAATGGAAATGATATTCAGTGACAGTAGTATACTCAGAACAAAACCCCAAATAACGATGCGATTAAAGGTGACAAACATAAAAACAAAGTATAATCATCACAGTTAAACTTTACCAAAAAAAAAAAAAAAAAAAAAAAAGTCAAGTGTTGGTTTCTCTGCATTAATACATAGCAACGGTTTATCAGATGCAGAGGGAAGGCGTGGATGTGTACAGTATACGCTGTATTACCAGTGGAAGTAAATGGTGTCAGAAGATCTATACAGCACATTTTAGAGCGAAGCAATCATAGTGATCAATAAAGTGACGATAAAGTTTTAGTTCTTTGGCATTGCACGTTTAAATCTGACTGGTCTACTAAAGAAATTACCAAAAGGTACTTTATACTTATATACTGCATATCTATTTTAATGTAAATCTTGTCACCCAATGCTGATTGTTAAAGCTTTTGACTCTTAAATTGAATCTTTTTTGGAGCATAATTAAAGTTTTTGGGGTTTTTTTTAAAGATTACATGAATTTATCTGTTTGTTCAGCTAGATAGGGTTGCAAATGTGCAAAGTACAGACACACAAAACTTTGCAGTTAACATCAAAACAAAGTTCAAAAATGGGTAGGGTATGACCTATGAGTACTGAGCAACAGGTGCCAGAAGCAGGGGGACCAAGGCACCAGCGATTCCCATATTACCACATTTTAATTTTCTCACTGTTTATATATTTGTGGGGAGCTTTAATACTGAATTTGCTAATGTCTTATTTCAATCACAATTAAATCTAGCATTTAAAAGAACTGACCAGCCTGTAGGGGGGGAAGAAAGTTTTAGCAGAGAGGAGCTGTGGGTTCGTATGGTGGCGAATTTTTCAGGGCACTGACATCCCTCAACCCTGGCTTAAAAGTAACTTTTCCCAGGAGCCCCAAAGAGCTTGTATACTGTATGTGTAGTGATTGAGTGCAGCATATTCTCACCTATTTTTAGGGCATTACTCATACCACGACCCCTTATAAATGACTGTAGGTAGACGCCTATTGCAGTCTTTCATCTGGCTGTGGAGAGCAACAGTATCTCATATTTCACACTATAATCCAATGGCTGATAACATAACAGTAAACTTAAAAATGGTATGCTCCGGTAAAGTCTGAGAAGGTTTTGGAAATAAATCGTGATCAGGTATTTCAAGAACAATAGTGAATCCTTTTCTGCTGTATTTCAGTGAGAATTTACAAGACATTCAGCTAAACTATGTTCACTTGAGCCTGGGAGGTTTGGCCGTCCATTATAAAAGTCTCCTTGCATACCTGAGCAGTTTTTGCTCCTACCAAAAGCAGCTTTACATCAGATTTGCTTGACTATACATTCCACTTTCAAAACTCATGGTATTTTGAAACATTTTAAAGAATAAAGATTTAAGTTTAATCTATGAAATAATAGCTTTTGTATATTATCATCTACCAGCGAATCAGCTGAAAGCCAGACCAGAACAAAAGGAATGATCTTTTAACCATCTTTTGCATTTTAGGCATGGTTAACAATGGAAACATGAAAAAAGCGGTCATCATGAAGACAGAGAGAGCCCTCACAGTGTGTCACAAATGGAAACACTAGTGCATTGCGTTGGGACAGTGTGCGGGTACTGTAGCATAGAATTAGCTCTGGCTGATTAGAAATGTGAGGGGATGGGCAATCAGATGTGTAAAACAGATTTTCATCAGCCAGCAATAGTACAGAAAAGATACAATCTTTCACTCCCAGCATCTGGGATGAACTGAATATACAAATGATTCCAATCATATACTCTACTTGACATATCTTTGGCACAAAACGTAAAGCTAAGGGGCCAAGGCATTCATTCTTATCAAACATCAGTGCTTTTAAGAAAACATACCGTAGATATAGTATGTTTATAATGGCATTCAAAACCCCAACTCTTTTCAAAGCTCACTTTTACACAATATGGCTTAAAGTAGATGTATAAAAATAAATTTGCTATGTAACACAGCCCTGAGGGTTTTCTTGTCCACCAGTATTCATGCAGTCTCCACATCCCTGTACGGATGTGAGCCTCCATCAACAGCTCTGCTCTGCTGGCTGGGTGATACCTCCTTTGAGATTAGCTGAATTCCACAGCAAGTGTCCGCTGGCAAGCCACCTTGTCACCTCAGAAGCCTGTTTCCTGTACTCCCTCCCTCCTCCCCCCAAAAATATTAAGTCTCCAAAAAATATGGAGAATATTCTCCTCTTCCACATATGGAAGACTGAAGGGCCCAATGCCACAGGGGGCGGCTGGGCTGAGAGACCCTGTGCTATTGGATCTTTCGCAACCGAATCCCTAATCTCACTGGCTCCTCTGGGACTCCCGTTGTAAGTCTCAGTGGTCCTTATCCATCCAGTCCCAGCTTTCATCACTGTCCTTTCTGTTCTTTTCAGCCTCAATGATCTCTCTGTAACGTCGACGGAAGAATCCCATCTGTCAAAGAGTGAGAGGAGTAAGAATTTAAGTTAATAAGCTGCATCTGTGGTCGTATCTGACTTGCAAAAGAAAATATTCATTTCAGTCAGCAATTACAGATCACATTCACTTTACATTGCTGCATAACATTTTCAGAAACATACCAGAACTTTTTAGCATATACCTTTTCTCTCCAGAGATTGTCATTTTTCAAGCAAAACATAACATAGGTAATTCATAGCTGTGACCTAGAGTTAAACCACTAGCTGATTTTATCGCTCCATATTAGCTTATCACGTACATATATTTTGGTACAGGCAAATATGTCTCAAATATAACATTTTTGTCATATCTGATACCCTTGCTTCCTCTCTGAGCAGAGAGGTGTGAAGATAACACTAATTTTTGTACTGTAAATACGTTTCCTGCTACTTTGACCTGCTAAGGCCGTTAAGCTAGGTATTATATTCTCCTGTGAAAGAAATATACCTGCTTAAGATACAATTTTACATTTCAGTTTTAACATGAAATAAATAAAAACATGTGTGTTAAAGTTGCTTTTAGATGACATGACGAGTGTCAGGTTAGCTTTTTCCTCTTGTTTTTAGTTTTTGCGTTAAGCTCACGCTGCTGATTTGTTAGCTTAGCGCAAAGTGTTGCTCAGTGTTGCTCTTTTTTTTTAAAAAGGTAGTAACAGTTATATATTTGTTATGAATACATTTCAGGAATCTTTTTTTTAAACACTAGCTAGTTATTTTGCAGCTGTTTTTCAGTATCACCCTAAAAAAAGTATTTTGGCTGTAGCAGGAGAGGTTTGTGAGTGTGGACGCATGACACTGAGACAAACTGCAGCAGCCTTTTTTTAATGCTAGAAAATCAGGATTTGCGCAACACCATTGTCTTGCTTATCTGCTGGGTTTGGTTTGACATATTACGTAATAGCAATGCAATTCACTGGCTAACTCTCAGGAGTGTCATTGGATGGGCGGCCAATTGGAGAATTTATTTAGAACGGCTCTTTCTTTCAGCAGCACTTTTACAGAAATTACATAATTTTTGTTAAGCTAACAACTCAGACCTTGAGTTCACTGTGATGGATTATATATCTAAGTTACAGAAATGTGCAAGTTAATATTTTCTCCCACAGTGAAACAGATGGAAAATAATGAATCTATGAGGTGGGCAATTTATTTCAAATATAATGGATTGAAATATGGCCACCAGCAATGTAAGTAAAACCACATGAAACCACCACCAAGGTTTGACAAAACTCAAGCATTTACCTTACTGAAACATTTCTTTAGGAATGTAATACTGACTACCCATTTAAATTTCATGAAAGTATAAGATTCATTTACCAAGTGTAGTATGTATGAGATATGACAATGTGGTAAGACCAGTAGATTCTTGGTGTATATCTAATCAAAGCAGCCACACTGGCTTGCTGCCTCTCTCCCTACGACTCCATTCATTTATCTGTATTTGGCTGCTGAAGTTTATTGATACAGACCTGTGCTCTCCTCAGGCATTTCCTGAAGAGAGCAATACAGGACATGTGCCGCTCTTGTAAGTGGGGTTTATTTTGGCTGGGTCTGAGGAACTGGGGACCAGGGGGGGGTTCAACATTTCAAGGCTTAGTTGTGGTATTCCCAGTGAAAGATGAAGCAGTGAAAAAGGAATGGAGTTTTCTGCTAAAAGGGCCTCTGGACAGCAGTGTAATTGCCATTCCCCCCTCTTTAGATTTTTCTTTCATGTGAGTGGTGTTAATTATTGTCCACTGTGTGATTTGTCCTTTTCATGGACAATATAGAGTGGACAATACTGCGCTGGCATTTAAGTGGAGTGTTGTGACCAGTGCTGTAAGCTGATAAGTCTCGATCTGTGTTTATGAGTTGGCTTACCTTCCAGAGCAGCACAGCTAACAGCAAAAAGATGAGGATTCCCACCAGCAAACTGATGGCGATGATCCAGCCGACTACGTAACCCCTTGGCTCCTGACTGTGGAGAGCCTCAAACACCAGCTAAAACACAACAACATCACAGTGAGTCACACTAAAATGCAACACACACAATGCACATTAAGTCATGTGCTGCTAATGATGCAATCCAGTGCAAAACAGCAAGAGAGACACATCTGATTTCAGAGTGCTTTGGTTCCATGGTTTGATTCAAAGCACCAATGTTTAAAGCAAAAAAAAAAAAAAATGCTTTCAAATAACAGGAAACTAGTACGAAGGCATTTTTCAGGACATAGATATTGGTTATACAAACAGGAAGCACAAGTCAGACTTAAATTAGATTCTAGGTTCATGGAGTGACCTTTGGTCCACATGGAACAAACATTATGAGCAGGTTTATTAATTTGTAACAGCTGATGCTCTCAAACATATCTGCAGTCATAAGTGAGCATTTTTGGACATCTCAGTTAGTCAGCCCTCTTTGGTCCAGACTAAATTATTTTGATAGCCATACGATGGAGAACCATGACATTTATTGAGGATGTGATGAACCCAAGACTTTTAATGTAAGCAAAAAACCCCAAACAAACAAACATAAACAACTGATAAGATTCAAATGAGCCTGTAAGGAACATTTCCATGCTAACGAGCTAAACTAAGATAGTGACTTTGATATATGATGGTAACGTTAAACATCAACAAGTACTTGTCTTATTAATCAGAGCAGATAAAAACAATGCATCATCTACTCCCTTTTTGAATTTTGTGTCATGCTTTTAGACTGGCTAATTCTGAGTTATTGCTATTCAGGGAGCCTTGGCAACTCTTAGCTTGGTTCTGGTGTGATTTAGAGGTATCTGAGCTTTTTCCCATGACATGGAGGAACGCTGACCAGCTGGATAATCTGTCACTGACAACAAATTCATGCTTATTTGAACCAGTGCACTCTGGCTTAAGTACAAAACATTTGAAGTGGTCCTAAGTGACAAATTTTGTATATACTGTAATTAAGTAAACACACTGCACTTCTTTTGATTCCCTTTCTAGCAGCAGTGCTAATGTTTATTTGAATTTGTAGCAATTACCATTACATTTAAAAGGCCATATTTCTACTTTGGACAAAAGTTGATTTGAAGCTATTAGATATCGCTGTACAGGAGCCTTGTCCAACAAACTGAGCTTGACTGGTTAAATTTACACTGTATTAACAGTGTTTTGACTGAGTGAAATATTCCATTACTCTGCATCACAGCAAAGCCTGCTGTAATATTAGCATTCTGGCTTTAAATGGAAAACAGCAGACTGCCCAATTGCAAAATCGATGGGTTTATTTACTTACTAATGTTCGCAAACAAAGACAAATACTGTGTGTTCACACACAGTGGGCCGACCGAGGGACGCTGTGGCTTTAATGTCCAGCGTTGCACGGGATTTAAACACAAATGTGGCATGAAACACCAACTGTGAGCCAGCCAAAAAACAAAGTGGACAAGTGAAGAACAATCTCTCTGTTGAATAGTTTCACACATTAACACGTTCCCGTTACCCCAAGCTCTCGCATGTAACTGTTGTTATGCATGCCAAGGCGTTTGCGTGTACAAAAAAGATCAAACCTCTACTGGTCATTGCTCTCTGACGCTGAGTTTCTCAATTTAACTTTGGCAGTCCCTTAATGTGAAGTTCATTTACCTCTGTCCTCAATTTCTAAATTTGTAAGTTACACACTGTCATGAGATTTTTAACATATATAAGTTTATTTACTACTGTTTATTATAAGCTCATATTGATGTGTTCATATATTTCACAAATATGCTGTACTTTTTCATTTTTGTGCACACTGACATTTTAACTCTGTATGTTGATGAAGGCAAGCTGCAGACCTAACCACAAGAGATTAAATCTCTAACAGCAGTTTCCGAAACTAGACTACACTCATATGACCCACACACACACGTACACACACTCAGTCACAGGAAGTTTTTAACAGAACATGTATTAAAGGAATATGAAGGTATTTGCATACGCGATGTGTCTTATAAATAAAGAGCTATCGCTTGCACTCGTTGTGAGTGTCTCCTGAGAGCCGCTCACCCGTGCACGTTGCTATTTTAACAGAACTTGTCTGAGTGTCATTATTTCACCCTGAATAATGTCTTGTTAATAAATAAAATTAACCACGGACACACACTTTCTTGCTTTAACAGCCTTATGTGTGCATTCTTAGTAAAAAAAAAAAAAACCCCAACATGTGGATTTATGTGGATTTGTTTTTATTTCACGGGTGATAAAAAAGTCAAGCTTGTTGTCTCGCTGACAGCCAGAAGGCTTGCTGTGAACAGCACAGCCTGGGACCACAAATTTAATTTGCACTGTGTTCTCTAGTTAGCTGGGATCCTGAGGGAAAAGGTAAAAATGTTCACTAAAATTCACCGGAGTACATTTCACTGGAATGAGCACACTTTCAAAGTGCTGAAAGAGCAGCATGGCTTGGAGACATTCATACCAGGTCTGAATTTTCCGAGCACAACTGGAGCTCAGGGTCAGCAGGCCTGCAACCCAATCAGTGCTGTAATCTTTTCCAGGATCCCACTGCAAGCATGCTGGTTGCTAAACGCAATCAGCAAATCCGATCTGCTAGGCCATTTGATCACTCAGCATACAACAATGGGGGGAGGGTCTGTCCTTGTGCACATCTAAGGGACCCCCAAAAGCAGCTAATAGAAATACCACTACACAGTAAACCCACAATGACCAGCTGTTCCCTGCACTCATGTCATTTGTGACAGATCTGGAGCACATCAGCAATTCAAGGGAATTGTGACCGAGCGTCTAAAGATGAACATGCTTTTTGATATATTTTTGCAGGGAAAGCACACAATCCTTCACCTGTAACCTCTGGATGGGTAGAATCTCCAATAAGCATCTGACCTGTGTGACTCCTTTTGAGCACATAGGTCAGCAGCAGCAGTTCTGTTCTGCCTGCCGCTTTTGGCAAGATGAAATGTGTGACGGCTATTAATCCAAAGTGAGACAACACGGACAAAGACACAAACAGTTCACTGAAATTTGCTAAAGTTTATAGATGGTAAATGGACTGGAACTTGTAAAAAATGTTTCTGCTCTGATGGCTCAAAATGCTTTCTTTTTACATTTTCAAACAAGGTTAAACAAGTCTTATTCAAACATTCACATTTTTCTATACCTAAGGTCTTTATCTAAGATTCCTGTGCACACACATCAATAGATGCATCGGGGGCAACTCTGGTTTCAGTATCTTGCTCGAGGATACTTCGAATTTGAGTAGCCACCAACCTTCTGATTGGTAGATGACGTGCTTTCCCTTCTGAGCTTTTGCCAAATTTTGGATTAATATAGAGGTTTTTAGATATTCTTCACTGACATGGTCACACAGTGAGGGTAAATTCATGGCATACTCACAGAAATGTCCTCTGGCAGGCCATTCGGCACCTCCACTGTCCTGTCATTTACTTGCACGTTGCCCCGTGTGACGAACTGGATCACAGAGGAAGAATCCTGTCGGTGGACAGATTGTAAATTATGGACTGCTTTAAGAATCACAGCAACCTGTGAATGAATTTATTACCCTCACGGCTTGAGCCTCACCGTCTTTAAGATTTCAGTGTTGAGTAAAACTTTTATATCTATGCTCAAAGCTTCTTCTTTTAACTGTGGACCCAGGCTGCAGGAGATCGTCATACAGGCTCTTCCAGGCCGATCACAATCCTGTTAAAAAAAGATATTTGAAAAGCAGTGAGAAAAAAGAAGGACGTGTGATAAACAGATGTTACACTGACTAAAAGAAAATAAAAACAAGAATCCTCATAGGGGGTGACTCTCAGTGACCTCTGAAAAGTCAAAGTGCAACATAAGGGCTGTATATTTACCAAGACTTTCCGTCCTGATTTGGTGAAGAAGGCAAAGATGGAGTGAAAGATGCTCTCTTTGTCCTGGGGGATGGTGCATGGTGTTGGGTTCCTATGAGGAGTGCAGTTCCCTCGACCGTTGGCCACCTGAAGCACAGTTATTTAACAGGCATGTGTGACATGGGTGCAGAAGAAAGAAAGCATTTTTGCCAAGTTTATGCTGCAGACAGGTTTGGGAGTGACATCGAAAATGTTGACGCATGTACTTTTGTCACCTAAACTGGACCTATCTCGCTATTGTTAGGAGTCTCCAGGGCTCACAGGAAGTTCTCTCCAAGAACAAGTTGGAACCCCTCCCAGACTGTTTTCCCCATATGGAGTGATTTAGAGGTGTCTGGTTTACTGCCCAGCCCCAAGAGAACATTTCCCCTTTCCTCTCTCCTCAGCTGGACCTGAAGCTCTAGAGGTGGAGATCTCCACATTGTCTGTTCTGCTAGAGTACCACCCAGCATGTCTGAGCTTTTATTGCAGAATTTTCCAGTGTCCTGTGTTTCTGCTGCATTTGCTGGCATGAAGAGCCATAGGCTCCACCAGCAGCTGCACTAAGTTTGGCAGGATGGGAGATTTTGTGCAGAAAAACTGCAAAAGCCTGAAGCTTTTATACATCACGAACAAATGGAAATGTGTGTAAAATGTAAGAAAACCTGACTATAAAACATAACTGCGCTACTGTCCGATGTGCCACAGGCTGCATGCTTTGTTAACAGCTTTATGACATGTGGTTCCAGGCTAGGGATGGTACGGTGTAGTAGCCAGCCCCTTCAGGTGTCCCACTCCCATTTCGTGCAAGCCGTCTGAGTCCCCTAAAGTGATTCCAGATGGCTGTAGGAGGGTGGGATACAGTCAACTCTGTCTGCCCATTCACAGTCAATATAATTAATAGTTTGAGCACCCCCATGATCTACCTGTATGAAAAGCTTTGTGCAAGGGTTAAGAAAATATTTCATCCTGGTAGGAGTATTGTGTTTCTTTGTCAAAATGCAAAATGTTGTGAAACAAAATGGGCGGCCAGCTTCAATAGCAATGTCAACATTTTTGCTTCAACTTTCACTGGTCCTGTGGTGCCCCACACTAAGCATACTGCCCATGTCCTGAACAAAAACCCAGAGATATAGCAGCTCTCAGTACATAAAAGAATGCTTTGGAGTGGATACAAACAGCTGTGCCATGAGGAGCAAAACAAGCAAGAGTGATAGGCTTTTGCTGGATAAATGAGTTAAATATGTGGCTTCCTGCAAGTTAATAAACTAATAAATAACAATTTGGTCTGGATGAATAATGTAGATGGACTGCTGCTGGCATCCACCTGTGTTTCAATGATGTGGAACATCTCAGCTCCGTTGCCAGTCAGCCGGTTGGGAATCCTGATGTCCACTCTGGAGCCAGGCAACCTGCTGGGGCCCTTGTTTATAGCCTGGAAAGACATCACACAGAAAGAAAAGACGGATAAATATACAAAGAAGCATTTTCAATACATATTTTGGTATCTATTCTCTTCCTATAGTACCTGAAAAGTGAGATTGAGAGGTTGAAAGTTGCAGTCCATGTCTTCTAATTGGACAAAGCGTGAGTCTTCAATGGAGTTTCCATACACAAAGGAGGTTGGTGTAATCACACTGCAGTTCAGGAAGGTGACGAAAGATAATTTATTAACATGGAAACAAAATTATTTAAATGACAAGAGACAAAATTATGTTCTAAAAAGTTCCATAAAAATTTTCGGTTCGAGTCGCGCTCGGCTCGACAGAAGCTTTTCCTTTATCAGCAGACATATTTGTCCAGCTTTGTTCTAAGCCTCCCTTCACATTAAAGACAGCAGCCTTATCAGATGCCAGAGTTCTGGCAGATTCGGGCTGTTTTACATCTCTCTCTCCCTCCTCTGTGAAGCAGAGCTGTGATAAAGCATTCGCAGATAAGGCTTTTCAATTTGATATCCTCCATACTGACAAACACTCCCTCGCTTCCTGTGAGCCAACTGATGGGCAACCAGCTCAAGTCGCTGAGATAGCTTTACATTTTGCAAAACAGTGACTACACTGTTGTGGAATTCATATTTGTCTCGTTCTTACCCAGTGATAGTGGTGTCGGTCTCGTGAATCAGAGGGATGGAGATATCCAAAAAGTTGTCGTTGAGATTGTGCTCGGGATTGGCGCTAAAAGAAACAAAGATCAGTGAAAGTGAATATTTCGCTTACAATTATTTGTGTAGATCAATATTTACATTTGCAGTTATATTTGAGCTTCTCACCTTTTTGCTTGAACTAAGAACTGCAACGTGTCATCTTCTCCAGAGAGCCGAGTCGTGTCAAAAATCACTGCAAAATGATACTGCAAAGACAAAAAAACCCCAGAATAATATGGGGTGTCATATTCTCAACTATGAAAAGCTTTTTAATGCGATGAAGTATGTCTGTCTGTCTGACACTGAACTATTCCCAGCAGGAGGCTGGTTACAGAGGAGGTTAAAGCACGAGTACTGCATGCAGTTAATTCTACCTTAGTTTGAGCTACCTTAGTCTGCGCTCTCATGAAAGGAAATCCCACTCGGCACTGAAGGAAGTCCAACTCGACAAGCTCACAGGAAATACCCTTCTCTTCCTGCAAAAAGAAAGATAGACAGAGAGAGTCAGTGGATGCGATAAAGACAGACTGACTGGAGACAGAGGGGGTGACACTCACGGTGACCAAAGACACAGCGAGGAAGGAGCACTAGGCAAGACGCAGAGCAACTGGTTCTGATAGTGGAAAAAAATCGGTAGTAGCTTTTGATGTTAAAACAATGGCGACTGGTGGACATACCTGCCAGCATTTGGGGTGTAGTCAAAGATTATTATTAAAAAATATAAACAAACCGACTCAAGTGTCTTACTGAAGCTGTAGATTAGGTTAAACAAAGAATGCACAAAGCAGTGATGGCACACACATCTTAGCGGGTGGGTAATTGGAAAACGTCCAGGCTGCGTGTTTGGAAGCTTGTCTAAACAATATAGAGCTTCACCGGCTGCGCTGTATAAACACTCAGGCCTTGACCCTTACGAGGAGTAAGAATTCCTTTAGCGAGAGTTCACCGAGAGGCTGTCAGCTGAGCTCATGTGCTGGGAGAATGAAAGAGGGCAGAGATGCTTCACAATTATAAATCTAAAAAAAGAGACAGCCTAGCGCTCCTGGAAAAGAGGCTTTGGGTAAGTCATACAAAGCATCTGCATGCACGGGCTGTTGTCCAGTTAGAGCCTGTGTTTATAACGCTTTTCCAAATATGACAAAGGAAAGAAGTGTGAGGGTTGTCTGTGCTGACATATTAAAGTGTAGAAATCCATCCACGGTATCATCCCATTACCCCTTATTCAGCAGTTCTTAGTAGCAGCCCAGGGTGTGGTCGTGCCCTACATCTTCATTAAGTCAGCTTAAATAAGCAGCACTGTGCTCTGCGATTGAGACCCCGGGCAACTGGGGACGAGGACCCCAGCATAACTGCCAATGATGGAATTTCCTCTACTTCCTGTATTCCTCCGTGCTGCTGTGCAAACACTGCCTGTCCCGTGGGGCTGGGCAGGATTGGGAAAGTCAGCCTGTTTACCCATCACCCACCTGGCAGCCCTTGAGAGAGAACAGAGCATTCGGACATATTTTCAATTCTCTTCTCTTTCTCTGTCAGCAACACATACATGCTGGAGTTCTTGCAAATGGTAGGGTCATTAAACATCACCAGGACTGTTTACCCTGCTTTAGTGTCAGCTGAAGCATCTACTGGTGCAGTTCATCAATGTGGATGACAATACACAGGAGGCCTGTGTCCTGCATGTTCTGCGTGTCTCTTCATGTCTTCTTTGGTATTTAGACAACTGGATTTATATTGGTTTACTTTTTCCACACCAGTGTCATCACCTACTTTTTGCTTTCCACTCAGGTATGAAGATGAAGAGCTACAGTACCTCTGCTTCCATAGCATGTGTAAAATGTCACTTCACTGCCAAGAAAATCGGTGATTCATATATTCTTGGGTCTGAGGGTCCACTGAAATTCACACATTTCTTTGCTGGAACTTCTGGGCTTTTCACCACAAAGCTGACTTGGTCCATGTGTTAAATAAGCCGAAACCCACCATGGCAGAAGCATTCAGATCCTTTCCTTTAATGAAAGCGGTCATAACTCTCAGAATGACAAATGTGTGCATTCAAAATAAATGAACGAACTGAACTTGAAGTGTTAAAGGTAAAAGCAGTAATTATGTAGAGTGGTTTATATTAAAACAGCAAACTCTTGGTGTATTCCCATATTACTGCTTACATGAAACAATGATTTTGATTACATTTTAATTAACCCATCATGTTTAAATTTTACTCCCAAACTCTACAACTGCAGCTTTTCATTTACACATGTGGACAGCTTTGATCATTCTTTGGTTATATTACGATGTACCGTATACAAATCTTATTCTACACAAACCCATAATTGGCACCCAGTCTAATCTCAATGTAGTAGTTTAATCTAACAATTCACAATTTAAGATGTAGTTCTGCTTTGTGTGCAAGGCTTTTTGTAAAGTAAGTAAAAAATTAGTAAGTTAAAAATGTAGCCGAGTGCTCTGAAAAATACAAAGACACGAGACATTTGTCACAGGTCCAGCTAAAACTGACTCCTTAAAATATTTCAATAAAAAAAGAAAAACAAAACAAAACAGAAGCCAGCAGAGCTCCTGAAACCAATTCAGCTCCACAGTTTTCTGACAGCTTGTGTTGCAAGAACAACAGAGCCATAACCCACTCCGCTCTTAAATATGAGGGGAGTACAAGTTCACGCTTTGCTCACTGGAGAAAAAGCCTAAAGGGAGGGTTAGGAGCTGACCTTTACTTCACCAGAAAGGGGTCACATCATCACCTCAGACTTCTCCAGTAGTAATTAGAAGTGTGTGAAAGCGCATACAGCGGTAAATCTTCTCACCGGCCTCGTTGTCACCTGCACATACTGTTCGCTTCCTGCTCCCTTTGTGCAGCAGAGAACTTTGACTTATCAGGTTCCTGAACAAAATGAGGCTCTGGGGCTGCTGGTAATCTGACACTTAAAGTCAGTCGCTTTCATTAGATTAACTTTGAAACCGAAACACACTCAGTGTTTTTCTAATATTTGCCTGCAGCGTATATTCTGTTTAAATTCAATTTCGCCGTTGTTGGGGGTTTCAAATCCTGCCACAGGTTGTATCTTTTACCGCAATGGCCTCATCCATCACAGGGATGAAACCCCCCCGCCCCGACAAACCATCCAACTGAAGATAAGCACAAGGTCCATTTTTTTTTGGGGGGGGGGGCACAGAAACTCCTTCCTGATGAATGCTGTCAAAGTGCACCATCTGACGTGGCGTCACGCTCAGCTACAAGCAGCCTTTTTGACAACAAGTGAGCAAAAAGACATGAGCAGAGGCAGAGGTGGACACTGTGAAATCAATCGGCAAGGAAAATCTCTCAGGTTTAATGTGGGATGGCAGTGGGTAGATATTTCTTTAACAGCGACAGAATGCTAAAATCATTAGAAGTCTATATGAGGAGCAGGTCTGATTATTCCCCATCCCCATGAAGGTCAGGAATAATCCACATATATCTAATTAAATGTGGCCCTGCGAGAGTAAGAATAAGTCAAGCTTGTGGAAATACAAATGTGTGTTGTGCCTTGTTCCCATGCATACAGCTCATTTGTTGATGACATGGTGTGTCTGTCTTAAATGAGTCAGAGGAGCGTTTGACAGCTCAGCCAGAGGAGCTGCCCTCTGACACGGGACAGCTGCTGCTGCTCCTCCTGCTGGGGCTCTCCGGTTTTTTATGCTTTCATCTTCACGTCTACCTACACAGCTCGGGCAAAGCTTTAAGCTCCCCAGTCGTCACGCAGATCTGGCTTTCCCACTGTTTAGACTGTGTTCCTGACATATAATCATATAGACTTTTTAAATAAACAGTCCTCGGGAAAATGTACATCACAGCAGAACACCAAGGCCATCCATCTAATACGTGTGTGCAAAATATGGTTTTGTAAATCGTTACGGCCTCAGCTTCGCTTGTACGTTACTAAAGCGAAAAAACAAACTGTCAGATTTTAGATATAAATATGTGAACCAGAGTAAATAAATAGCAGATACTTCAAGAATCACAGACCTTCTGCCAGAAGTTGATGTAGAAAACTTCCCTGGAGAAGTTCAAGTAGATGTTTGTGTCATAGGCGTCATCGCCAGCGTTGGAGATGGTCAGGTTCAGAGAGACGTTCTTCACTCCTCCAAGGGCCAGATGGGGTTTGCTATGCAAGCTGGTGGGTGCACAGAGTAAACAGCGTACTTCAGCAATTAAAAACAATCACTTGAAGAGCAGTAAGTACAGCTTTGTATTAAGTAGCCTGCATTTTTCTTTGAAATTTTTAGTGTACAAAGAGAAGTGCACCTGCAGGAGAATAGCTGTTTGTTTTTGGAGCACAACAAAGAATATATGCAGACAAATGAGTTGTTAGGATGACAGACATAAACTGTTGAGGAGAGAACAGGAGATAGATAATAATGGAAAGGGAACTCCCTAACTATGGAAAAAAAAAACCTATGGATCCTCTCCAAGCATGCGTCAGAGTTCCACTACCCACACCCTCATGGCCCATGATGTCAGCTTGCTTCCTTAGTACTGGAAGAAAAGAATGAATCTGAGCTACGAAGTAAAATGTTTTTACCCAGAAAGCAACAGTTTCCCATGAAGCCTCAGGTCCGCGGCACAGTCGTCTGACAGGCAGTTCTTCTCAAACCAAGTCTGAAAAGGAAACAGTACAGTACACAGTTCAGATGACCTCATGCCCTGAACACACCGACTCCACATTCAGGGGGCGGTGTTGCTTTGCTGTGTGAGCTGTCCAGTAGTTTTGCATCCACAAAGCTATCTTTCCCTTAATTAGTCAGAGGATGGGCTTTGGTTTAAATCATGAAGGGAAATTTAAGTCGAGCGTTAAAGTCTGATGCAAAGTTGATGAGTTTCAGATAAAACGGATTCTGTAGATGCTGAAATGCAACTGCCTCGCTCTTTCAAGAAGTGCATACACCGGGGGAAACACATGTGGTCCAGGTTAGAGGTGCTCGCAAAGAAAATAAATGAATCAGTCTTTTTGGACTCCACTCAAGAAAAGCTAACACAGGCAATAATAAGCTGGTAACCAACACCAAATCATTACAACCCCACATTGGAGCCATTTCCTTCATTCCTACTGTGGTTTGCAGGAAGACACTTCTGTCTTTTAATATCAGGTTTGGCGGGGGTCACTTTTAGTCAGGAAATGAAATATATCATAAATTGAGCTGGTAGGAATTAACTGTCAACCTTTTACAATAAGAGCAAGGCACACTTAAATAGACAGAACATCTTATAAGTAACATTTCACTGTATTTGTGTAATTTGTGAAAATAGAATGAAAATTACAGTGAATGTGGATTTAGTCTGAACATATTTATCGTACTGTTACACAAGATTTAATTTTAAGAATGACAAATCCTGTGATTCCTGCAATTTACTTTAATGATGGGATCGGCTTTCTTTTTTTTCCAAAGAAGTAACTCAGTCAGTTATCGGTTTTCCCTCAAGATCCTGCTTTAATCCTGCAAATATTTGAAAAACACGCAGTGAAATAGCTGGGATGTTCATGATCCTCAAAGACAGGCTACTTTAAATCCAACGGCTGATAACATTTCTCCATAAAGAGTCAGCATCAAACTTTATTAGGTGTTGCAGATACTGCTGTGAAAAACATGAATTTTACTCTTCAGGATTTGTTTTTAAAGCATTCCCCTTCACTTCACACTTAAAAAGCTCTCCGTACTTCATTCCTCGCTGCAATCTTCTTCCCTTTCCTCCATCGCAGCACTGGAGTGAGCGCGGGCAGGTCTCGCTCCTGGGGTCCTGTCAGCACGTGGGTCCCCAGGCTGTAAGCCACCTCGAATGTGATGGCTGTGAACACGTCCTTAACGTCCTTCTGTGGAGAGCAAAAACAAGGCTAATGCAGGGGACTCTGTCCAACCACAGACACACTAAAACTAAATGTAACCTCAGATATATAACTGTCATGCAGCTGTCTGGGTGACTGCAGTAATTTAACATCTTGCTCCGATTAACGCCTGGCGCAAAGACACATTACACTGCAGATTACCGGAAGATCACACAGTCTGAAAATGTCATATCGTAGTGATCAGTCTGCCAGGGCTGCACGCAGACACGAGTACACTGATAAAATCACGTGAATTGGTTTGTATGGATGGCTGACACATCTCATCAACATCAACTCATCTTTGACCATCGTTAAATATGACAAAAGCACGACCACCAGTGCAGATTCTAAGCAAGGCACTTTTTTTTCTTTAAAAAAAACCTGCTGGCACTGCCTCTGAGAGATATATTGGCATTCCTGGCGACTCCATCTGAGACCATAAAAGAAGTGTTTGATTTGGCATCGGGTTTGGAAACACAGACAGAAAGAAAACAGAGCTAAATGTGATCAAATCCTGCATCTTCATTAGATGACAGCACTGAAAGACATACATGGGAAAAGCTGATACTGATGTTGGTTTTTCATCTCTTTGTCTACTCAGCTCTTTGAAGGCAGCTTGCCGGGTCTGGCTCTGGTCTCGCTATCTAAAAGCCGCAGCAGAAAAACACACACACACACACATGAGCTCCAACTGCAACCGGTGTCCCAGTCCTTGACTGATGTCAGCTAACACGGAGCCAAGCCCACAATGTCAACACAAAGGGCTTCCCGGTGTCTTCCGGTGGCCACTCGTTCTTTTGCACTTTCTCTCTCTTTTTGTCCACCCACCCATCCTCTTTCCTCAGGCAGGCACAGGGCCAGTCTGGGCTTTGACATGAGGCATCACCAGTGCCAAACCCACCCAAATCATCAGCAATGAGAGCGTTATAGCAGGAAAGAGCAAACGTTAGTGCAGCGCATGACAAAAACAGATGATTTAAGGCTCATTTGGGAAACGGTGCTCATCACAGATAAAGACAGATAATATCCGAGCGTTTTTAATTAATTTCTGCCATCGTGTGCTTGGATCTCCTGCCCAAAAAATAAATAAATCTGACTTCGATTTTATTTTCCGGATTAAAAAAAGCAATCATTTTCTTAATAATAATAATAAGTTACTCAAGTAGCAAAGCAAGATGGCGTCTTTAAAGTCTTCATTCAGAAACAAGATTTTTCATCTCAAATCCACCGTTCAGCTCATTCCTCTCAGTGTTGTTCTACTGGCAGGTCACCTAAGCTGGGAGGTAACAAATTTGTGACACAATTAGTTATTGCAGGATATGTATGAAGCACTGGCAAAGCCCTCAGTGTTAGCGGCAATTAAAGCCGAATGCATGAAATGGCCCCTTTCCGCTGGCCTCTGAGTGAACTGACCCCCTGGGAGATAACTGCTTGGGTCTCCAGTCCCAAATTCCCACTGCTTATCTCGCATTTTCACAAGCCACAAGGGAACTGGAGGACGTAATGGCTAGAAATAAAAGTGGGGTATTTTTGTCCAATGTCCTGCCTAAAAGTGACCTCTGTGTGCATGTAAATATTAAGAAACATCCCAATGAGCTTGCTGTTGTCAATCATAACAGAGCATCTGTTTTTGTAGAGATGTAGGATCACTTAATCCTTGACGCACCGCACCGAAGACTGCTAATTGACTCGTGAGCTCCCAAGACTAACAGCGCACTCACATTAGAAGAACCAGACTCTGTTTGGTAACACTTGGCCTAAGCTTTTATTATCCCTGGATCAATGCCGCCAATTGCCCCACCCGGATCCGCACCCCTCGCTGGGCCATTTACTCCCACCTGATCCTTCTTTTAGTTCCTGTATTTATGGAACAGAGGAGCTCCTGAGGTCCAGCTGAAAAAGACAGTGGCTAGTGTTTACCGCCTGCTACCTATATTATTATGGAAATTGAAGCAATAACTGCTCCTTACATGCTGGTGAAGTTCAGAGGCAGACTTGTGAGAGGCCATTCTGCCACTCAACAGGCTTGCACTGTGTTAAGCCTCATTTAAACACAGAAGCTGCAGGGTGCGGCACGGGTCTCAGATCAGATAGGACAATGACATGAGTGGAATTTCTGATATTTGGAGGCCAGTAATTCGTGTTAAACATATAGCTCTGAATTAGCCCTAAAACTAGTTGCTCAGAAACAGGGTCTAGCATTGTAATCATCAATGGCTACCACACAAATCCTCATTATATGGCTCATTATATGCAATATCTGTTTCTGTTGGACTAAAAATATTTTTGTCCCTTTCTATCTCCTGGTCTCGGTCTGTGGATGCTGTAGTGATTTTTTAAAATTTCCCATACAGATTTAAACCATGTGAAAAAAATCCATCTCTGGAGAGAGAACTGCCAATAAAAAGGCGAACTATTCTGCACCGTCACTGAACAGAAGTCTGAAACTTTTGATCATCTCTGGGGCAAAATTACTCATTAAAGGTTCCAGTCAATACTGTGGAGATGCCAAAACTCAGCAGGAGGCAGCTGTTTTCCAGCAGTACCCACCTTAGCTGTAAATTATTGGCTGTAGGATGAAAAATCGGCACGTTAAAGCAGTTTGCTTCTTTTACAACAGGCTCGATACAAGTGCTTCCCGGTTTATTATTCATATGTATTTAATTCACAGGACACAGATCAGCTTGCTACCCCGCATGTTTTGAAAGAAAACAAGTTAAGCTGAACACTCCCTCGCTCTGGAACAAGACTTCTGCCAAAATACTATTTCTGTGCTCCGGTTCACACTCAGGACCCATTTATTTGGCACAACAGAACATAACTCACACCTTTACCAACCACTCTTTTCCCTTGACATTCATTCCTGCTCCCCGAATGGATTTTTCCCACACACCCATAACGTAAGCATAAAGTACAAAGCTTGCACGATTTTAATGAACATGGCTACCGTGTGAATTAATCTTAGCCTTAAATTCTAGTGCTAGAGCTAGACTTTCACATGTTAATCTGATCAACAAGATGGCAGTGCACCAAGCTGCCCCATTCATGCTCACGGAGCAGCTCCATCATGGTGGGTGCGGGGAGGATGACGTAAGACTGCAAAGAGCTCTGATCTGCACTTTAAACGCCTCATGCTTGGCTGAGATGAAGAGCTCCGTTCTTAGCCAAACCATTCCCTCAGAAGCATATAGCTTAAGCCTGGTCATGGGAAGTCTTTATTAACTTGGGAGGGAAATGTGAATACAGCACTCCTTTTAAGGACAATAGATGTTTGGATGACTTACAGGTTGAGGCCGTTTTATTTGAGGGCTAAATGCCAGGGAACTTTTTTTTTTAATGGAAAAACCTTTTTTTCCTCCTTATGTGATGAATGGATCCAACCTGTTAAAGGTTAGGAGTAAGGGTGTATGCTGAGACACTAGGAGACAATGTGAAATTGAAAGTATTTATAGTAATGTCTGCAGCATATGGCAGCAATGCACTTACACAGCTTATCCAAGCGTGTTCTTTAAAAAAAAGTCTAGAAATAAGACAATTACAGAAAGTTTTAGTGACAGAAGGTCAAAGTACAGCAGCTGCTCTGCTCAGAATAGGTTAGCAGATGTTGAAAGGCCTGGAATGACAAACTGAGTGGGAGTAGGGAAGAGCGTCGTCTGGTTGTTTCTGCTAGAAACCTTTGGAGGAGTCAAATAGGAGCAGCTTCAATCTGTCTGTGAAAATCATCCTCATGTGTCATGGCAGAAAGATTAGAGACTGGACCTGTGGAATCATCATAATTCCTTAAAAAGGCAGACCAGCAGTCTTCACTCTTAAACCGGAAGAGATTAAAATCAAACATCTCTTACCGTATAACAAATTTGACAGGTCTTACTTGATTTATCTGCAATGAACTTCACTCACATCCACAAAAACCACCCTTTACATCCTGCTAAAACCCCCCAAACTCTTCAAATTGTCATTTCCAGAGGCAGGATATTCTTTAAAAATCTAAATAACTTCCTCCAAGGACATTGTGAAGGACTTTACAGTGGGAGTAACAGCAGACCTGTGAGGTTTCTCACCATTAAGCTTTTATTGTGGTTTTCCTCTAATTTTGTTACTTTAACTGTGCCTGAGGGCACCATTGTTCTCTCATTGTCTCGTCACACAGTTTCTATTTTCCTTTAAAGGAAATTTGTATGTTTTCTGCATTATTTTGAGAATGGCCTACTCTAAAAATCAATTCAAAGAAACTAAAAAGTTGATACTGTGAAGATGTACATGGTGGTTGAATGCTCATCTAGTAGACCTGACCTACTAGGAGTGATGTTGAGTTGTGTTTCTGATCACACGGTGTCTAGAAAATCAAATGTGCCCTTTTCCATTAACTATTGTGGTCCGCTAGGACAGTGATTATAGTGTTTGACATTTGGCCAGATACTGAGTCAGTGACATCATTTTCTTCAAAGACGTCACTACATATGGCCGACAATACAAAATATAATAATATAATAAAATGTCACCTTTTAGATGGCAGACCTAAAAGCTAATCCATGCAACAGTTGCAGCGCATTTTTATCACATAGTGTAGTTACGTTTGCGCCCACTTGATTGAATTCAGACCAATATTCACTCAGTCTCAGCTCTGTGTTGTTCTTCAGTAATTCTTGCGGGAAAACTCTGTAAATGTAGCTGTTTAATGAGCCACTTCTGTCTGCTGGAACTGGTAGAGTACTGGTGGGTTTTCGAGCTTTTGAGCAGAAAGAAGCTGCCCACTCTGGCCAAAAGCAACACTATGAGTCTCAGTGAGAATAAACCAAAGCAATAAAATCATTGTCCTACCTGCGAAACAATGAACTGAAGCGAAACAGCTCTATAAAGCTGAGGGGAACTGCAGGTTGAGGTGATAAAGTTTTGTTGCAAGTGAACCCTTCGCATTGTTTTTTACATTCTTCCATTGATATATCGGATTTAAAAAAAACTGTCGGCATGGCAGCTTTGAGCAAAAACGTGTCGTCTGAAATAACAATATGAATCTGTGAAACTAAACATGTTCTTTGTGGCCTGTCTGGTTTACAAAACAGAAAATGCTCTTGGGCTGTAATACCGTCAGTCTGTCCAAAACCAAATGATTCAGACTAATCTGAAAATGCCAGACTACCAGTCATTCAAAATGTATGCAGCAGGCCTTTGAAAACAGTTCCCATTCAAAATGAGCCATGTTTACGCCAACCAATGGAAAATATTTCACTCTGTCTGATGTTAGTTGTAGAGGCAGCGATTCTCAGATGCGAGTCCAGCTTCAGGCACCAACATGATTTATCGCACACTGCAAGTCCACAAGCTGTTTGACACCAAAAAGAAAGAAAATCCAGACTTGCGTCAGACTGATGACACAAGAGCAGCTCATCGTACTTATCTTCTAAGTAACTATGTAACGAGACAGAGATCGTTCTGCTTTTTAAGTCCATGATACAAACTAATGTGTGGATTGTGTAGTTCTGGTAATTAGGAGTAAATTGTGCTTTCAGTAAACAGGAGTGGCCTACTGTGAACCTCTGAGCAAATAAACTTCTACTGGTCACTGTGCCACTTGGACAACATGGAAAAATTATAACAGAAGTGAAATTTCCCATCAGAATCTGTGGTACTGTTAAGGTCCTAGACTCATGAAGTGTTCACTCTCACTCTCCACTTGTTTGATTTCATGTGTTCATGTTATGTTCAATGTCCAGTTTGTCAAACTCATTTCAAACGCCTGACAAATTTGCCCTGAGATTAGATCATCTTTCATTTCAACCCTGCTTTCACCCTCACAGTTTTAACAAACAGAACACTGAATCCTGAGCGCAAATTTTCTGTGAAAACATAAATGATCCAAATCCTATCCTTTAGCCAAGGCTGAGCGACCCTGTGGTGCATTGTAACATCTCCCATGAGCAAACACGTATTTCCTCCAGGCTAAAACAGATAAATAGCATAACTGGCAGGAAACGTATACCATCTGTCCTGTCATGCGTGAAACCACATCACGAACAGCATCAAGACCTACTTGTGCTGCTTTCATGACAGCGTGGAGACAGGAAACATTCATTTGCTTTGAAAATGCTGATCAGAATCCTTCTCTCACTAAGTTAAAAAAAAAAAACTTCCCCTGAAACACTCACCTCTTTGCTCCAGACTTCCAGTAATTCAACTCCCTCCTAAATAAAATAAAAACCCCACGGGTAAGGAGCTGTAGATCTTGCCTTCAAGAACTCGAGAATTTATTGCTTTTTAAAGCAACGTTCACCTAAATACAAATTACAGAAAACTTTTATGCTCTCGTATGCATCATGAAGAAGGCATTCAGCATTTGACCCTCAGACAGTTAAAGCCACAGCTGGGATTTATAAAGGAGGAGAGAAAGGTGCCTCGCTTCCCCTGTGGAAATTCGCAGATGGAATTGGTTTACTGCTCAAACATACCAAATTCATCAGCGTGTTATTTTTACTACATTCCATCAACAGCAACTTGATTTAATGCCAGCGCTAACTATAGCTGCATTAGAGTAATATCTGGATTTGAAATCTAGCCAGCCACCTATAAATACACAGATGTTTTCCCTCATATCTCGGTTCGTCCTTACTCGGCTCCCACACTGTGACACTCTTAACACATTTTTTTTTTGTTTCTGGTCTATTTTCAGCATCACTACTACATCTCATTTAAGCACTTCGCAACATTCTTGAAATGTTGGAAGCTGGAAGGCGATGCAGTGGAAAGTCAGCAGCTGACTGAGTAAATAAAAATGGAATAACGTGTACTGGTGTATAACTTCTTCATTTCTCTGCACAGAGATCCTGTCACCATCATGTCCGATTATCTTTAATCCCTTGGCTGATGTCTATTGTAACCTGAGTGACATGTGCAGAGTCACCACAAGGACACGTCCTGAGAAGCAAAACAAACTTAGCTGAAAAAAGGAAAGAAAAATCCCAAGGAGATCCTTTTAAGGAAACACAAACGGTGTGTCCTTAGGCAGCTTTTAAGTCTGTACTGGAGAATATTAGTGATGCTAGTCACAATATGGAAAAAGAGAGCAAGATAAATATGAGTTTATCTCTATCCAAATGAGATAATACAAAGAAATACTGTTTTAAAATGTGGCTACTTGTATTTATATATCTGATATATTATCTGGAGGCAGATAACAGAGCGATAATCCAATCCAATCCAATCCAATCCAACTTTATTTATATAGCACTTTTAAAAACAACAAAGTTGACCAAAGTGCTTTCCAATAATAAAACAGAGATAGCAGTTAAAACCATACTTTAAGCATACAATGAAATCAATAAACAAAACAAATATATAATTGAAAAAGAAGATAAAAATAAATCAACATGAGTAGAATAAACAATAAGATATACAATGAATAAGATTAACAAAGTAAAAAGATTAAGAATGACCAACAGCTGACTAAAAACTGACTACAAACTGGCTCTGATAACACTCCTAGAAGATAATAGAGATATTGAGAGGCATGAGCGGATTTTGTGAGCTGGTGATGCTGGTACGGTGTTAAATAGCTGTAATTAACATTAACATGTTTTTTTTTTGCTACAATTGATTAAATAATTTGAAAGCTGTACAATATATGCCAGAACTGTATAGAAGGTTGTGTTGCACAACCAAGCCAGTCATTTCAATGCTTTGGAGTTTGATACTGAACTCAAAAAGCAACTCAGTTTGCGTGCAACATCACCAAAGTAAGGAAATCCCATGTGACTTCTCCAGTCTCTTTAAAATTGAGACTGAAGAACTCACTTGGATGACTGACAAAACATTTCTCGCACTGAAAGCGCAACATCCACATGAACAGGATCAACTTTCTGGGATGACACTAAACGTACAACAGAGAGAAGCGTGGACAAAAAGTCCAAGTATTACTGTTCACGTAAAAGTTTGGATGCTTTATTGTTCAAACAAGGCTGCTGACAAACGGACAAACCTATCAGATACAGGTGATAGTCACAATGAGAACTACAAAATTTGCTGGCTCTTACACAATTCTTGAAAAACTATTGTTTATATTTCGATTGTTGCTGTTAGATGTTAGCCCCCTTCCCCTAAAAGAGTGCACGAAGTGTTTCTACTTTATGGACGTGTTTAGAGCTGGATAATATCCAGACTTTGGCACAACACTCACACAGATGTATATGCGATCAATCAGGGTTGCAAACATAAAGACTGCCATGACTGATCTCGGCGGGGTTAGTAATGTTAAAATTATATTGACCGTTTGCTCAACCCTGCTTCGTCCTAAGATTTTACATGGATTGTCATACAATTTTTAAGAGCTGTGCACTGTTTTCATTTCTATTTGTAAAACAATTGCATATATGTTTAAGAAGCAGGCTGCATTTAATTGTGTTATGTGTTTTCTTTTTACTTGAAGTTATTGTAAAGAAAACTTGTTTTCTTTACAAAAGCAATGTTAATTTTAGTAAAAAAAATTTAAATGATGTAGTACAAATTATATAATTAAGAATGTGTTTTTGATGTTTAAACTTTATGAAAAACTTCTTGCAGGAGTCCACTCTGCAGGTGGGGGAGAGTCACAGGAGAGGTGGAGAATAAACTTAACCTGGGTGTCTACTGTCTTGTGCAGTTTGGGAGATGATTGAATATTAGGGTGGGTACAGTTTCCTCTGTGGTGGGGTCGGGTGGGCTGCCCCGAGTCCTGTGGGGCTGGGCGGTCCTGCTGCTGTAGGCCCCGGTCTGGATGGGCCTGGGCTCCCTTGCCTTGGTGGGTGCCGAAGGACGGGGGTGCCTACTGGGGTTCACTCTGGCACAGCTGGCTGCCGGCACAGCCGGCGGGCACGCCACTGCAGCCCCCTCTGGCTTCTGCGCCGCGGCTACTGGGTGACCCCTCATCTGGGGCTCTCCTCACCTCTTCCCAGCAGGGTGGCACGGATGCCCCTCCGGTGGTCCTCCTTGGGCTCTCGCACTCTGGGGCCTCTGGATGTCTGGAGCCTGGATGTCTTCCATGCCTGCTTCATGCTTTGGGGGACAGGGCTATGGCTCTCTACACCCTCTAGCAGACCATTACATGGGGAAACCTTTTGAATACAAGCACGCTGATCCACACAGGTGTGCACTGTTCACTATTCATAGACATAAACTACACTTTTATTGGCTGCTATTTCCAAGCACATTGTGCGCTGTCGGTCCTGCTTGCTACACAACAACATTCAATATTTAGTATTTACTGCTGTTTACACTTAGCTAGATTAACGTGATGGTGTTGTGTTTAGTATGTTGCTCTGTTTTTTTTTTGCTTGTTTTCTTTTTTTTTTCTCTCAACAGGTGATCCAGGAGATTTGTTTTTCTCTTCTTTCTCTTTTTAAGTGCCCTTTCTCACTGTCCCTCTTCCTTTCTGTTTTTCTTTTCCTTCATCTTTCTTTCTCCCTTTCCTATCCCTCAGTCATGTCTGTCCTGTCATTCATGAAAAAAAATTAGGTAACGTACAGAGAGATTAACGTCCTCCAAGATCCTGATTAATCTCCTTTGCGGACAAACAGGAAACGTGTTATCTGTATTCCTACGCATTTAATTAAATAAAGAGCACAACTGCTAAAAGGCTGAGGATTCGTTTTGCTAATTTGGGCATCATGTTACGACAGCCTAAAAGTCACCACACTGTAATAATGGGTATTTATTGAAAAGGGCTGTTTCAGTCCCAGGAGAAAACATTGCTCTGATGGATGAGATACCAGCAGGGTGGAGCAACTTAAAATGTGCTGTTTTTAAAACAGCAGTGTGTTTGAGAGTGCGTTTGAGTCTATCCCATCCTGGTGATAGAGGCCATCTCCAGATGTTTCCTGCAGCTGATTTCATCACTGTGTTCAAATCTGGGGCATTTTTACTTCACTGTTATTGTTGGAACCATTGTTTTCTGACAAAGCCGCGATAAGACCACAGCACACACACACAAGTTTATCAAATCCACCTGATGGACGTACATTACAGTCTGCGCTGCATATAAACAACCGTCTTGAGTATATATTTGTTCCATTTCCTTTGTGGCAGATCCTGTCTGTTTACACAGGAAGGGGAATTTAATGTTGTTGCCACCAGATGTAAACAGACACTATTAGCAAACGGCAGGGAGAAATAATAATGGCAAACCTGCTGGGTTATTAAAAAAAACAAAACAAAAAAAAAACGTCATTAAGACGTATCACAGCATCACAGGCTGCTCTTACGAAATACATACTCTATGTTTCCTCTGCGGTGAAGTCGGAAACATGGCAGGAGAAACTCTTTCATTGTGGTCAGACTTGGCCACCCATTATGTAGCCTTGCTGTGGCATCATGTGGCAGTAACCCGGCCAAAAGACTGCAGAAGCATTTTGCCCGGCGTGGTTAGCTGCCAAAATCAACAAATCATCAAATCTGCCCAACCTCTGGTCGCCTTGATATGAGTAACAACGATAGATTTACTATGGCAACAACACAGAGTAAGTGTAACAAGCAGCCATCCCAAAAATAATACCTCGCTTCAAGCTCGCATACACACATATGAAAGGAAATTAACAAGAACTCTGACTTGTTTTATGGTAACAAACGTCTGCCGGCTGTGCTCTCACAAAACAGCCCTGCAGAAGACCTGTAATGTTCATACTGGCACAGCCATGTAGGGAAATCCTGAGGAAAACATTTCCCTGAGCTAAAATTATCTTGAACAGCTCTTCTATAGCATTCAGTAAATGCTATTATCATTCAGCTGAAATCATTTATATGATGCTGCCTATGACAATTTCCACTTGATTTATTGTTACTGCACACAGCTTCAGTGGTTTTTGATTTTTTTCCATTATATACTTAATAAATAGGTGCTTGACTTGCTGCCAAGTGTATTGGAACAGCTGGATTTGATTACTTTCCTGATATATGCTTCCATTGTATCAGCTCTCTTGGCCTGAGGTAAATGAAACGAGGAGACCAGTGTCAAGGGAATTACACATTTCTGTTGAACTTTAAAGGGGCAAACAAAGCAGGCAGTGTGGCTGCAGCTCTGAGTTTCCACGTGCCAAACTTTGACTTTGTCCTTCTGGACACTCTTTGAGATGCAGCCACAGGAGCTCCTGGTTTGTCTTACTCTGTTTGTCTGTGAAGAGCAGACTTGGGTCAAACAGTAGGTTCAGATGACTTCACAATTGTTTTGACTTACATTGATTTTATTGCTATCGTTAAATAGAATTAAGTAAGATGTCATTCACTCAAAGGTGTAGTATACAAGTACTGTTACTTTCCAGGTCTTCTAGGATGCAGACTCATGTCTAGTAAACCACACTTCAGTGTGTGCCTGGAACCAGATACAGTAAAGTAAACCAAGTAACTAAACACGCACATCAAGTAATACATCAAGGCAAAGTCTGCACTCAGGATCACTAATGAACCTCTAATACATTTCACTGCTTTTCATACAGTCTCAATGATATTCTTGTTGGCTGCTGTTCACGTTCGATGTTGTCCTAAAGGCTGTTTGCTGAAATGACAGGCCTTTGGAATTTAGCCAAATGAGATATGAATGACGTATAATACAGCACTAACAAGCAGGTAAATGGACTTTTAATTCAATTCTGTGACTTCACTGACCACCATCAGTCCATCTACTTGCCCTTAAACAGTCACTGCGCACAACACGACCGTAGAGTCATGATTATCATTCAGTCGACCGGAAAGGGCGTTGGAGCATTTAGCTTTGACAGAGAGATGGCCGTGCTTTAGATACCCCAATAATAGAAGCAGTCACCAGAATGTAGTTTGGCCGATGTTTAAATATTGCAGTGGTGCCGAGCAAATGTTACTGCAGGACATGAGATGTAGGACACGGTGTATATAGGCCAGAGGAGAGGGGGCCAGGCAGGATACTTTACAAGCTAAATTAAACAGACAACTGTTACAGGCAGGGCTTTAGTTGCCTATTTTAACTCCTCCTTGGAGCCTGTGATGCATCTCCAGTGCTACACAAAACCACTCATGACCACAAATGGAGCTGACTTTTGGCATGATTTCAAGGCTCACGTGTGCTCAACAGTAATGGGACTGCTGGAGTAAAAACATGCATGATGATGGATATACAGCCAACGATTTAAACAGTCAAGAACTGCACAAAATATAACAATGGAATAATTAAACTCATATATTAAAACAACCAATGAATCAAAGCCACTTGTGTATAGCCAAACACTATTTAACACAACCGATGGGCACTGATGGCTTCCATTCAACAAAGAAATGTATTCACAGCATACATGAGTTTAGTACTTTCTTAAATGATAATAGGAATTGATTAACCCATCATGTTTTACAAAGATATGCATGTCCTGACATTTTGTACAGATATTTGTGGTTTACAAATGTCATATCTTAATGATGTTGGTGATAAAATCATCCATCTATTCATCCACACATTCTTTTCATCCTTATCAGGGTTGCAGGGTGGCTGGAAACCCAACAATCGTTTTGGTTTTGTAGCTGACCATTTTGAGAAGAATATTTTTTCTTTTCTGTTTGTTTGTTGAACCACTTAACGCTGATTTGTAAATCATTCAAGCATAAAAGAAGCACCCAAATCAAGGGATGAATACATAACAGACAATTTAGCAAACAAACAATTTTAAATTGTATCTTTAGGGACTTTGTTACTAGCAGCCTGTTGAAAAAACACAACTTGCTTCCATCTCCTTGATTCTATGAAAGATAACAGGAATAAAATCGCATAATTCCACCAACAATGTGATTCCCAAAGAGCTATTAGCCAAAAACTTAGCATATCTTGGCATGGTGTAAAAAACAAAAACAAAAGACTAACTACAGCACATGAATAGTATCCAAAAGTCATGTTGTTTAAAAACATTAACAGAGAACCCGACACAGGATGTCATCTGATCCTTCAGTTGATCGATCTACTGTTCACTGAAGGTTTATCAGAAATGGTCTTAGTGGAAAATTGACTGTCAACAAGCCATTCTTCAGAAAGGGGAGCAGAGAAAAATGGCTATTTCAATTCCAAACTACAAAAGAGCTGGACTGGAAATCAGTGGCAACACATCACACTGCCAAAAGCAGTAAAGGTATACCTCGATAGAACAACACACAGTGGTGGACTGTCAGTCATTGATTGGCCTCCCCAGTGACTGGACCTCAACATTATTGAAGCAATGTGGGAGAACAAAACAAAAGCAACACCCAACATCCAAAGAGCTTTGAATGGCTTCTTGAAGACTACTTTTTAAATCATTTTTAGTTTTTAGTCTTCATAAGTTCAGGCTGAGTTAAAGAATAAATGTGGTCATACCAAGCATTGACTTTCAACCTCATTAGAATTGTGCAAACTCTGTTTTTACACTGTTTAGTCCTGTTTTTCCTGTACTGCTAGTGGATGCTACAAGCTAGCACTGCTACCCTAGCAATTCAAAACTGGTCCCTTTGGGTTGAAAAAGAAGCAAGACACCAAAATGAAAAACCCATGGTTTGAAGGGAGCAGATGTGTTTGTCTTGCTTTTTAATGTATCTGAATGAAGAAACATACCTGTTTCCTAGGGGTGCAACGATACTCGTATCGATATTGAACCGTTTGATACAGTGCTTTCGGTTCGGTACCCATATGTATCAAACAATACAAAATAAATTTTTAATTTATTTTATCAACTTTCCTTCTGACGATGCTGTCTGTGTTGAGCGCTCAGTGGATCTGCGCTCGACAGTGCAGTCTAGGCGGAGTAGTCGAACGCAGATTCACTGAGCAGGGCAAGCTAGCAAGACAGAAGTTAAGCTCTCCTTGCAACATGGCAAATTGAACCTCCCCCACCCTCATTCAGATCTGGCGTTTGGAACTATTTTGGTTTTCATGTGACGTATTACCCTGAAGGTAAGCGCGTCATGGACAAAAGTAAAACAGTATGTTGGATGTGCCACGCAATGCTCAATTACATGGGTGGGAGCTAGTGTGTTAGCGCAGTTAGCTCGTTAACGTGTTGGCCGTCCAGCCCCATGCACAGGCGATCTGCGGTAGCTCGTTAACGGAGATTTGCCGTGTTGTGGCGTTAACGTCATTTCAACGAGATTTACGCTGACAGCACTAGTGGGAACACAACAAATATGACTGCACATTTACACCAACATCATCCTAGTGCAAAGACAAGTGGAAGCAGACAAAAACAACAAGCACGCATGCTACAAACTTTACCCGAGTCATTTAGACAGCCGTTAGCACATGATTCTCCTTATGGGGACCTGATATGTTTAATATGCTGCTGAGAATATAGCCCAGAAGAAGCGTATAGTATAGCTTTTATTTTGGAAAGAGCCATTTCTCTGTAATAAACTCTCTTTTCCAAAGATGAGTGATTCCTCAATCAGATACAGGGCTCGCAAAATCGCCTGCCCGACGTCCCGGGGCTAGCGATTTTTCCAGTTGGGCTACCAAAATCTATCTCTGCCCTGCCCGTCGGGCTATCGCAGGAAGGAAAAATATATGTCAATGCTTTTGCATTCTTTCGGAAATGTAGCTGGGTAATTATGTCATTGGCATCGGTGAGCCACTGCCAATATGTGACATATTGAAATCGCGCTTGAATTTGCGCTTGTTTTTTGCTTTCACTTTGCAATCGCGCGAACTGTGTATAGAGAGCGACAGCACTGATTGGTGAGTGATGATAATTTGCGCACCAATTCCTCTGACATCGTCTTATCAATCGTTAGCTTACTATGCAAACATGACAAGTGAAATCTCCCGCAGCAAGCTTAAACATGTGAGAGGTTGATTGCGCAGAGAATCGCTGAGCTTATGTGAGTGAGCGTGTAAAAGCAGCGGGATATATAATGTAGCGGGTCAGGGCTGTTCGGGGTTCTGTTTGTACAGTTATGTTTTGTTTATGTTGCCATAGTGACGGGTGACGCCCTCTCGCTGCGACGGTGTGTCCTTCCGGGGTCAGAGGGTGCCCTGTGTGTTGTTGTTGTTGTTGCTGTGCTGTTGCCGCGCTGAGCAGTTAGCTAGCGGCAGTGTTCTTCTGCAGATGTCAATAAACGGCTGTGCTCCCTGGCTAGCTCACGGGAAGCAAGACCAAACGATACCTCTGTCTCCTCCTTGTCTGAGCTCGCCACAATATTTTAGTTCTGCTGAGCCAAATAAGAGAGGTCAGGGTGAAGAAGTGACAGCCAAAGAAAAGCTTACCACAAAACGGAAAAGTTATGACAAATCAGACTATAAGGCAAAAAGAAAGTGCAGCTTTATGGTTTCATGGACAAAAGAATTTCTGTGGCTGCAATATGATGAGCTAAATAACCAGGGCTGCACATAAGTGGTCCGCAGGTGCGCATTCGCTGTCAAAATAAAAAACGGGCACAAGATAAGAAGTTGCAACGCGTGTTTGCATACATAAGATTTTCAGGAGGAGGACAGACATTTGTTTAGAACTCTTAAAGATGTCGAAGAAGCAAGCTCCTTTAAGCAATTACTATGATGTTTCTCCACCTCCAAAGAAATGTCAGAAGGAGTCCGAACCACAAAAGAAGCACGTATTCTCGGAAAAGTAGTTGCAGGAGGTGAGCTGGCTTCAAACAAATGATGAACGCACAGAGATGTGGTGCGGAATGTGCCGTGAAAATTTAATAAATGACAAATTAAAAAGGCATGAACATTTTTTTTGTATCGAAAAAATATCGAACCGTGACACCAAAGTATCGAACCGAACCGAACCGTGAATTTTGTGTATTGTTGCACCCCTACTGTTTCCCAAGCATTTGCACTTATTCTTGTTACAAAGGTTAAATGTGTAGGTGTCCATTTGTGAATAACACTCCAAACAAGCTATTCAAGCTATTTTACTACTTGGACTCTGTCTGTCACAATAGGCTGAGACTTTGTGCAGCAAATGTAATGTACCAAGTGAACATAATTGAACATCAAACTGAAGAATTTCTACTAAAAGTTGGTGGTTTGCTTGTTAAATGAATCATTTCCATCTCATGCACAGAACCTCCGGTCATGTGAACTTTCAATCACTCATCAGTCATCATGGCTGATTTCCCTCCCTAAATGTGAGGTACAACTCCAGCAAAAGTAAGGATGGAGTTTATTTAGCTAAAAATAACCAAACAAAGGCCATCTGGGGGGCTGGTATGTTGTTACTGATGCCAATGAAAACATGTTTAAAATGATCAAATTGAAAGTAAGAGGAATTACGCTTGAACAAGTTAGACACTGAACTATTTGCTTCTGTACTCTGTACCCTCTGAAGAACTCTTGTTATGCTCCTGTGTTCTCAGCACGTCATGATTTATTGAACACACTATGTCCAGCTTTTTTTTAACTTTACTTGACTTCAGATGGTCAAAGCTGAACGTGTGTGCTTCATGCACATTATGTGGAACTAAGACAACTTTAACAGTGTATTATTCAGTTTCTGAGCTCATTTAAAGGAATTTGATGTATAAAGTCAATAAATGGCTTCAGCACATGGTCAGCAGCTCTAAACGTGAGTGTATCTCGGAATAACTCGGGGCCTGCTTCCATCGGCTCTCATGCATCAGGGCTTGAGCAGCCAACCCCAACCTGAGGGTTTTCCATCAGGAGCACCAGCGTGCAGTTCCAGTTGACACAACAGCAGCCCAGCACCCTGCTGTGACGCTAGTCTCACTCTTGTGTTTTTACTGTACGTTTAAGCTGAAAGAAGGGTGGGAGCGCACAAACCCTCCACCCCCGAGGATACAGTCGAGGAACCAGCTGGTTTCCATTAGCATACCTCTTCTAGGGAATGGGAGGATTGGCTCATGTGGGCAGACACATGAGTAAGATAAACGATGCGATTGGTCAAGCACACTAGACCCTCTGTGAGAGCGGAGCCAGATCACCTCTGATTATGGTGATTCTTTAGCTCTTCTCCCAAACATATAATGTATGATGACAAAAACTCATGACAGATAGTTACCACGCTAAGTTCTAATCTTTGGGCCCCTTTACTTTTTATACATATTTAAGGTCATTTAGCCTGTAAACAGTCTAGCTAGGTTGCAATTTGTGCACCACACCTTCACAGTCCTGTGCGGCTTTTCACCTTTGGATAACTTCGGGGGTTTCTCTTGTATGTTTTGCAACCAGGCAGGTGGAATCTGAGGCCATATTCATCAAATCTATAAATAAATAAACAAACCAAAGAGTGGAAGTCCTTTTACACCTCAGTCAAGCCAATCCAAATGCACCATATGTTACCCCAAAATACACTTTCCATCTACAAAGTTAAATATTTGCCAAACATTAAGGTATTAAAGCATGAAAATGATTTGTCCTCTGGGCAGGAGTTAGAAGAGCAGAACAATACCACTCTTTGTGCAAGGCTAGAGCCAGAAGACATTTAAACAGGTGGAAACAGGTGGAAGCAGCTAGTCTGGTCCCCGGAAAGACTGCTAATGCTGTGATCAGACCAACATCAAAGTGCAGTTTTTATACAGCGCCTTTAATTCGCTGAGAGCTGCAAAATAGACGCTGTCCTTGAAGCAACATCTGGCCTGATGGATGGCACTTACACTACAAGTGTGTTTGTGTAACAGCTGAGAGATGGCAGAGATAAGTGACAGCCTTAGGTTAGAACTGAGTGATGATGCAGTCGCCCACCCACAAGGGCAGAAACACTATTTTATGACTCCTGTTAATGTTATGTGTGCTGAACCTTGGTTGAGGACAAGTGAAATTTTAGTTTGAAATGTTAAGATTCTCCTGTTTGCTAAACTATACAGGCTTTCTGAAGAGCTTGGATAAACACTGGGCTCACTTCACTGAGTAAACCCTGATAACTGTGATAAGGCTTTCTTTGGAAAAAAGACAAAAGTCTTGCTGCTACAACTCTTCGGTGTGCTGTACTTCGGTGTGCTGTACGGTCATTACAGTCTGACTACTTAAAAGAATGAGAGGAAAGCGTGGTAATGACAACCTCCCTCAGTTGGCAGCTCGGCCTCCCACAGAGAAAACGCCTGGAGAGCACCATTAAGAGCGCCAGTGAAATTTACAGGCCTGCAGTGGGCCTCCGTATTAGCGGAGGTGAAACATGGATGGTGCCCTCAGGATGAGGACCCTCTTTGTGGATGTGAGACTAAATCACATGGGAACACAATAACGGGACTATGCGATGACAAAGGAGACTCTGTTTTCTGTTTCTGTCAGTTTCTGTAGACACACACTTGAGCCGCATGGTTTCAGGAACCATCAAGCGACTGACTGTTACCTTTAACCTAACCCAGCAGGGTGACACAAATAGCTTCCCCGCAGATGCCCGTTGATCCATGGCCTTAAGCTACAGCAGTAAATTCTCTCACTAAGAAGAGGCATGTGATGACCCTCACTTTATTACTTTATCTTGACACTTTATTATTTCTTTTTCTCTTTTTTTTGTTCGGTCTGTGCAAACATTTTAGCTGGAAATGTGTGGACATTGATGGCCTAACCGAAAACTACATAAATAAATAAAGACAGAGGAAAAATAGGCCACAAAAGCAAATCACTCATATCACAAATCAACACTACATGGTGGGGGTGCTCAGGGTCATGGGAACGTAACAGAGATCAGCGGAGGACACGAAGAGCAAGTGGACTGCCCAATCCAAACACAACCAGCAGCAGGACCACACATACAACCCAAACTTACCTTAACGTAGGCGGTGTAGCGCTGGCACTCCTCTCGGTTGATGTCCAGGCTGAGCTGGTGGCTCATTTGGCTGATCTGAGATCCACTCTGAGCAAAGTAGACCCTGGAAGGCTGGCCTTTCAGGCGCTTTTCCACATCAGCCGTCAAGTTATACAGGAACTCTGAGAGGAGGCAGAAAACACTGTAAACATAGCATCAGCTGACGATAAATAGAAAAACCAGAAGTATGCAGGGTTTGGTTTTCTGGTAACTGCCATTAAGACATGAGAAAGAAAGAAAAATGTTTATTGCAGTGAAATTAAGACAAGTAAGAGGGAAGATGGGAACATTTTTTGGTCAAATTATATGATGGTGCTTTAGCTTAACAGCAGCACTTTGTTCAATGTTGTTTCAGTAGATTTAATGTGATTTGGAAAAATGGCTTGCTCCTGTGATAGAGCCTGACTAAGCACCGCCACTGAAGAAATCAGGAATCTCATCAGTGACGATTTAGATTTTGAACGTTCAATTTTTCATCCACAAGCCGGAAGATATTAATTGGAAGGTCTTTTATTAGTGTCGACTTATGTTAACAGGCTTTTGTGATGATATTTCAAGAGTTTACAGTCAACTGACATAAGAATTAATGAAAAAATGTTGAATTTTCCAGCTGGTGGGACGGTACTAATCTTATTATGAAAGAAAACCTAGTAATAGTTTTCCTGCTGATTCCACACCTGGCTTTGAGACACAGAACAACGTCAAATCTGTTTTGAAATCGTAACCTGACATCACCAGTGTTTCTGTTTCTTTGCCCTTTTAAATCCCTTCCTCTCAATGAATCAACTTCATTCTCTAGTAGTTTCGTGAAGAGGGTGTCATACTGGTAAAAGAGTGGGCGGGGTGGCAAGCACACCCAAGTCGGACCAAAGCCTACTGTTTCCATCGTCCAGCAGAGGGGACGCCATGACCTCACTCCAGAGGAGGCGAATGAAAGTTTCGTTATAGGAGTCACCAAACACACGGTGCTGCACTTTCCATGGTGTTTCGCCAGACGAATAAACAGAGAGGCTTTATTCCTGCGAGCCAGGACATATTCATTATGTAACGACAGGCTTCCTGTTCCCCTGGGGGGGGGCTGTAAATGACTACACCCAAACACTGGAACAGGACTGCACCTCAGCCGTCAACAGTCACCCCACCCAACAGCCAGTTAGCAAATGTTGAAGGGTAAGTCATAAGCCATAGTGACACTCAGCCTCGGCCAATGGATGTGATGCTCTAACTCAAAAAGATAACACATTACATGATGGTATGTAATGTGTGGTATAAAGTGGTAAACACTTCCTGTCTTAGGAGTAGGTGTGGTTTGGAAATTTGTGTGATGTTATCCCCTCTCTGCAGAGATCAACTGACAAAGTTGTGATGTGGTTGTGCGTCATGTGATGCTACTGGCCAACACGTTCTCATCTAACATGTGGGATGAATAGCATGTGACAAATCGTAGGTATGTTGCGTGTTCGGAGGCATGAGAGCTGGATGGAGTGAATCTACACATGTAAATATCTTTTACGCTCTGATCATGAATTGTTTTGGAAAACTTTACGTGATAGGGTTAAGGTTATGGTTAGGTCTGGAATGGAGGGCTGGAGCCTCTGCTTGAAGCGTGTGTTACTGTTGTGAACGGCATTCAGTTGGATTCAATTGATAACCCAGAACGTCTGCCAGCCGGGAATGAGGCTGGCAGAGGTAACCAGGAACATACTTATACCATGCCATACAAAGTCTGTGCTTCTAAGTAAATACTTGCCTCCAACAAAGTTAATTTTCTCCAGATTTGCTCTCCTGGAAAATTTGAAAGCTTGTTTTTGCTGCTGAACGTTTTTCTTTGCCATTCATAAGTCTAAATGTCAGGTTATTATGCCAAAACTTTGAGTTCGTATATCAAAATCTCTAGTTAGGTATCTGAAAGTTTTGAGTTACAATCATAACATTTCAAATTATTATGTTAACATTTCAATTCATCTCAAGATTTCAGGTTAGGTATCTAAAAGTTTTGACTTACTGACTTAAACTCCTGAGCAAATCAACATTTTGAGATACAAAACTTTAAAATTTGAGATAATAACTCAAAGTTTGGAGACAATAACTCGAAATTTCAACTTACTGACTGAAATTATGAGATACCTAACTCAAAATGTTGAGATAATAACACAAAATTGTGATCTCTGGATGGAAATAAAAAAGCCTAAACAGATGAAGCTGGGGCAAAATCGATGTGACCAAAATACAGAACGATCTCTTGCTGTGTGGTGATCAGTATCGTCATTTTAATCAGCGTTCCATATTTGCATTGACGAATGTTAATTTCACTTTCGCAGTGATAAGAACATATCTGCAGGGATGTGAAACGGTTGTCACTAAGCAACAACAAAATACTGACATTACTTTGGCACATAACTCCCTTAAAACCACAATTTTATATTTTTATGACATTTGGCTTTGCAGACTTTTTTGTTTTTTTACACTGACTACAGTAGTGCTCACATTCTTTAGGCTAAGCTAAGCACCTCTCATTCTTTGTGTACAGACGTGAGGAAACTATTAACCTTCAAATGGATGTGTTTGATGGATCTCTTTCCTTATCTACCTTACTGTCCAGGTTAAATCATCTATGGAAAGGAGCGGCAGCTGTGCATGCTTCATCACATCATTACCTATTTGTCCAGGTAGCTGTCTTCCTCTGAAACGCATGCAGACTGTGACGTTGAAGCAGTTCATGTTCTGCTGGCCCTCGTGGCACTGTGGCACAGTTATGTTGATAGAGACAGGCAGGAAGATGGAGACATCCACTGTAATCACAGGCCGCGACCTACAACCACAGATTCCAGCACAGGAACACAGTGTGGGATAGACTGACCATTAAAATGACTCTGAAGTAGGATAAAGTGGCACTCTGCTTCTCACAAATATTGCCATGTCAGAGAGAATTATCCCATTACTCACCTCAGGAGCACCACGCTATCCGCCATGAAAGCTCCGATAGTAACATCTGCAAGGCAATAAAACATAAAGAAGATATGGCATTAATGCAACATATGCTGACAGCGCTTTTGACACCTGCAAATCCACAACAATGCACAGAGCTCTTTAATTGTCACGCTGTCTCAGTCTGCATGTCAGCTGTGGAATGCAGTAAACAAGATGCCTCAGTCACAAGTCTGAAACTGTTACTGCGTGACAATAACAGGATAAAGCCACGATAAATATTTAAAAATGTCATCCTTTTTCACTTTATGTTTCTCATTTTGCTTTGATGTTCTTGTGTTGCTGGAAAGCTCTGTTATGACTATACCTGCGTATCCATTACCGTCCATGTCCACATTGCCAGAGATGGACTGGCCAAACATCTGCAGACCAGGGTTTACGCTGCGCCCAGACAGTTTCTGTAACACATGATACCAGCCTTTAAATAACACACGTGAGCCAACAAGGAAAAAATGAGCACTTCTCCTATTTTTTGTTTTTGTTTTTCTTTTTGTTATACTTAAATGAACCTTTCCTAACAAGTCTATAGCTGTGATTCATGAGGGTTGGGTAAATACGCCACCGTCAAGCCCATGAGGAAACGACTGTGTCTTATTTCTGGGTCTAAAAGTATTGTGAAACCTACACATATTGCACACATGCACACATTCAGTATGTGTTTTCATTACCATGCATTGATCAGGCTGTAAAGAAGCTAATTAATCTGGAGATGAGGAGAAAGCAGGTCACACAACGATGCTGCTTCACATCAGAGCAAATTATATTTGCGAGTCCTTACCATTGAGTATTTTTTGGTTATTCCTGTGGCGTCCCCATGGTAGATATAAACCGCTCCTCCATACTCGTCCTCTTTGGGCGCTCCTATGGCTACATCTGAGGAGACAAAGAATGCACAAGAAGTGTTTCTGTGAAAATAAATGAATGAAGACATAAATAACTGAATGAGTGCACAAAAGCTTTCATTAATCATCTGTTTACTTTCTGCTAGCCAGTGCCTGGGAAACAAGCTTTAACTGTAAGACTCATGATAGACAATTAAGTGTTGTTAGTGGCCATAAAACTTGTGCGACCTCTGAGAAAGTGGAAACAAGGCTATAAAGTGCTGGCAAGCACTGAAACACCCTCCCATTAGCCCTTTTCAGCAGAAAATCAGATATAAACTTGCTTTTACAAACCAAAACACCTCTACGCCATGTGGTGCAGCACAGCGATGTAGAAATGGTAAAAGAATTTTTAAGGAAGTATTACAGAGATTGAATTCAAGTCTTGAAGTCGTCAGTGTGAGTCTACAGTAGTTCTTGCTAATTAAATGGCAGCAGTTAGGTTGTAAATAATCGCCCGCCAGGCAGCGAGTGTGTCTGTGGCGAGTGAGTGACGAGTTACAAGATGAGTTATGCTTCCCAGCTGCCATCTTTCTCGGCAGACTCACACACGCTGTGCCAGGCTGCAAGCCTCCGGGCATATCTCACACGGAGATGAAACCAGGCAGGCAGAAGCTTCCAGCTTGGAGTTGGAGATAGAAGCCAAGTGGAGCCCTTCAGAGCGGAGCCAAGCGAGGGAAGAGCAGACAGAATAAATGTATGTCTGCGTGCGTGTGGGTGATTCGGTTTGGGACTCCGTACCCAAAAGGGTGAGAGAGGGCAGTACTCTCTACTTGCCACAGCATATTAATAAAAAAAATGTGTGTGGAAATGAGGGGTTTTGTCACACTTACTGGGCGACCATCGCTCGCTTGTGAGCTGAAGGGAAGAGTATAAACAGTGTGACTTCATTATCCTTTACATGACAGGGGAAAAGGCTTTGTTTCATGACATCAGGGCAATGTCAGTGTAACTGCACCGCTGCCACTATGTGTTTGTCATTCTTCAAACTGCAGATTAATGGTCCACTGGAGAATTTTGAAGGCCACAGCTTTGCTCTGATCTGTCAGCAGTGACAGATGAGAGGTCAGATATGTCTTCTTTGGTTGAGCCTCTGAGCTATTGTTTAAGCATTAAAAAGACTATGAAAGATTTTTATAAAAACAAAACAAAACAAACCCCAGATGTGAAGTTTCTCTTTCGTTTACAGCTTCACATGCCGTTGAGGCTCACCTAAAAGCTTCATGTAATTAAATCTTTCATTTGCAAAGCAGAAAGCTTTAAAAACATTGCTTTGCACCGACCTTGATAGCCGTCGTCATCTATGTCTCCGATTGCTGCAATGCATTCTCCGAAGTGTGCATTGAAAGCGCTATCGCCAGTCAACACGCCATCCTCTTCCATGACCCCCTAAAAACCAAATCAGGCAAGAAAATAATTTATATCCAGATCAAGCAGAGAAAAAACGAAAGCTGCAGTTACACAATTGCAGCTTTTATTTGATTAAATTAATTGGCCACCACTGCAGATAGCAGCCTTTCACCGAAATGACTTAACCAAGAAGTCGCTCTTGTTGCAATAACTCTTACACATACAGTGTACAAACAGGAGCGGTTAAATAACACCACTGCTGAATCTCACCCCACTCCACTGTTTATTATATGATAACCACAGTCAGGAAATAATAATGGAAATATAATAAAACAAGTCTGCAAGCTATGCTCTCATGTTCCTGCTGACTCCAGTTTCCACTCACGTTCCCTCTGCTGAGGTACACAGACACCTGGCCCTCATCCCTGAGCTGGCTGTGCATTGGTGCCCCCACCAGCAGGTCCGACAGGCCGTCCTGGTTCAGATCAACTGCACACAATGAGGAGCCAAAGTAAGAGCCCATCTGGAACCAAGGTGAGCCACAAAGCAATGGGTCAGATCACAGAAACACGAACGGTTCATTCATTTCACACACAGCTCACATCTAAACGGGATTATTTTTGCTTTTATGGACCAATATTAAAGGAATAACAACACAGCTTCAAGCTACCGTGAATTTCTTTTAGTTACTCTGAATGAAAAACATTAGCCGCCCCCCCCGGCTGTAGTTTGTGGCAAGCGTGCTCCTTTCTTTTTCAAACAGTGTATTTCTGGCAACAAAACAGTTAGAGCAGTGTGTCTGAAAGAGTCAATGATTCCTCAGGCACACCGGGACCACACATTCATGCTCATACCATTTTCCCTGAGGCTTGAAAACTCTTCACCAAAGATGCACCATCAATTTTAAAAATATAAACCTGAAAAAACAAAAAACAGAATCACTTCAGCAACCAACACAAAAGGACTTCAAATGGCTGACAATGAAGATGAAAGCACTACTTTTCCGCTGCCGCTGTGCTGAGGAGCCCCTGCAGCGATGTCTATTACATTAGGAGAGGAGAAGTGTCCAGCAGTCACAGCATAGCCTGGAGACAGAGACAATAATTTGTTGCAGCCGCCTCTGTCCTGATGTATGTCATTCAACATTATATTCTCATTAACCTGCTCTCACCAAGGTAGCTGTATCTGTGGGAGTCAATGTTGTCTTTGTTCAGGCTATAGAAGGAGTCAGAAGTCAGGTTGTACACCTTGACCGTCCCAGTCCAGTAGTATGACCCCGGTGCCCCCATTACCACCAGCTCCTGAAAATGAGACAGCCGCATATTCATGCAGATAAAAGTGGCAGGGATTCACCCCCTGTGTGCACTGCAATAGCCTGCTGCAGAGAGGGGGAGGGAAAAAAAGGAAAACGCTGTCGGGTGAACATCTGGTTAACCAACAGCCACAGAATGGTTTTCACTATCTGTCCTTAAACACACATGCAGCAGTATCAGCTTTCCTTGCTGCGATGGAGACTTTCCTCCCTTGAAGGAAATCTAAAAGCTGTGAAATGAAGTTGCTCAAAGATTTTTCTTGTAACGGTTCACGAACATTTAAGCTGACAACGGAACGGCAATAAAGATGCTCTGTTTGGACTACGCCTGAGTCGGTTGTAAAGGAGGATGTGAAGTTAGCACCGAGCGCGCTCCTTTTGTGCAAACAACATTAAAAACACAGTCAGGACCTTACTCAGCGGTATGCACTCTGTGCTGCGGTGTCAAACATCTGGGCACCACAAGGCGTACCGACCAAGGTTCAAACAAGGATAAAGGTTTAACGGTTGGACACCGTTTCTTTAAATTCTTCACATTCTTTGTAGGGGGTTCAAACACTTTAACAGATCCACACTCAGGTCGGTCATTCGTGAAAAAAAAAGGGTTTGATGATGAAGTCTCTTTGGTTTAGAAACACTAGGTTCATTGTGGAAACCAACATGGTGTCACTTAGAGCTCTCCTATGAGCAGCAGATAGCTGCTTTTTATCCAAATTATTTAACGTGGTATCATTCAGCATGGTATTATTATCCAGCTCTCCCGTGAGGTGCAGATAGCTGCCTTTTATCCAAATTATTTAACCAAGGAGTCACTCTTGTTGCAATAACTCTTAAACACAAAGTGCGCAAACAGAAGCAGTTAATCGCATCCTCCTCTCCATGCCCATGAGTTGGACAAAAGCATGTCACATAGACTAAAATCTTTAGTTCCACTGAAGGCTCGCCACCTGTAGGGGTCTTTGAAGTTTATCTATGGTGATTTTACATTGGGGTTTACTTGAACAACGGAAAGATCCCCGAAACCATCTGTGAATCTGAGGCTGTGCAATGTGGCTCTGGAACACACATCGAAGAATCTGAAGCATGTGATGTTTTTGAGAACTGACAATACGGATATTGCTTGTTATTGTGTATTTGTGTATTTGCGTGTGTGTGTGTGTGTGTGTGTGCAAATGAATTCAATTTAAAATCGATAATCAGGTACATTCTAGGCCTTCTTCTGTGTCTTTCTAAAGTTTTAAATTGCCAACACTCACATATTTATCATGTAGTAATATAAACATTTCACTTTTCATAGTTATCCAAAATATTACAGGACCCCTAATGTGCAGTATAAATGAAAGAACAAACTTTTTTTAAAAAACAAAGCCATGTGTTCTGCATGTGGTTTGACTGTGTTTGAGTCATTCGTGTGTATATATAAAAGCTAGTGCGCAAATTTAGAGTTCATGTTTATTTATTCATTTAAGCCTGTTAGATGGCAGCAAATAGTGGAAAATGTCCATCACATTTTTTCCATAATCCAAAGGTGATGTCTCTAGGTAATTTATTTTGCCTTTCCTAAAAGGAGTAAATGGGAAAATCCTCACACTGGCAAACCTGAAAATGACTGGAGTTTAATAATAGTAACAGGCTACGCAGCTAAAATAAAGGAGAAGTGCAAAAATGATATGAAATGAATTTCTTGCCAGTGAAAATGTTTGTTAGCCTAGGGCCACAGCTGTGCTCTGAGGACACATTTTAAGTCATTTACGGTCTACTGTACATTACTGTATGTTCCAAATTAAGCTTAACTGTAATCTGAGACATGAAAAGAACCTTTGAGGAACACATGGCTCACAGGAAAGACTTATCCTGCACATGCATTGAAAACGAGAGTCCTAAACTGGTTACAAAATACATTTTTCAATTTTTAATGAATCCCTCAAATGCATCTTTTCCCTGTCACACTACAGTTCTGCTAAGATGCATGTAAGAGTTAATCTATTTGCACTTCCTCTCACCAACTCCACTCAGGCGCTTCACTGACTCAGTTCAATGGGGCAGCTGTGTGAAAGTGCAGCATCCACCAGTTGGAAGACCGGTGGATTGATTCCCCAGCTATACCAGTCTGCATCTTGAAGTATCCTTGGGCAAAATACTTAACCCCAAGTTGTTTCTGATGAATTGGAGCGTGTGTGCAAATGTGACAAAGGTATAGAAAAGAGCGCTTGTATGAATGTGAGTGTGACTCGGTGAAAGAGGTAATAAATTCGTAGGAAACTAAGCACTTTGAGAGCTCAGGTAGAATAGAAAAGATATGTTTGGGAGAACAATAGGTATTTGTAAGATACACAAAGGTAATACACGATCATGAATGGTATCGTGTCGATACAAAGCAAGGCAAGACAAGAGCATCAAAGCCACGGAGAAAAGGAAACTCATATTTTCTTTAACGTTTTATCTCGTGGAACCACACCAGAGGTCACGTGAGGCCGCCACATCCTTCCCTATCTATCTGCTATCTCTGAAAACATTAGCTTACAATTGTCAGCAGAGCACTGGTGGTTTTGATACAAATATATTTATCTGAGTGTAGAATTTGGACCACACCCAAGTCTTCTATAAAGGAGGATGTGATGCTACTGCTGAGAAGGTTATACGCGATCATGGATGACATCCCGTGTCAATACAAAACAAGGCATCAAAGTGACAAAGAGGCGAGCGAAGGGAGAAAGATCATTCAAAGAGCCTTTTAAACATGTGGTGATGCGATGAAATATAGAAATTTACCAAACAATGAGAAGAAACACTATCTCTGTGTCAACCTGACAGAAACCGGGGGACTTCACAAAGATGAACAAGCACTGTTACTGACCTCCGTAAAAACTCCCGCTATCCCAGCTTGGCACGAGCCATGCTCTTCCCCATACTTCTGCTTATAGTCTGTAAGAGAAAACAAACCACAAATTATTTCACTGTGTGCCTGAGCCAGCGTTTACTGGAGTTTTTCCTGCATTCCATATGGAGCTAGTCAAAGTCCCGGTCCCATCCAAGAAGAGTCTGGGGGCAGAAAGCAGACTGAAAGAAGGGGTGCAACACCACATTCAATGAAACGACCTCTCACATGCGCTCTCAGGTTACGAAAATATTGAGCTTGGATCGGCACAAAATGCACTGTAAATATGGTCCCATGCAAAGTGTGTCTGGCCTCTCTCCCCGCAACTGCTGGCAACATGAGTCACCAAAGGAAGTGAAATCCTGACCTGGGAGCATGATTAAGGTGTAAACCAGGCTTTCATAAGTAGCTCTGAGTCACATAACAAAACATGTGAAGAACACATTTACAAGAGTGGCCATTAAATGCTTTACAGCACATTATTTTTCAAATGGAACTTCATTTTTAGTGTTGTAGCGGGCGCCCGAACTAAAACAACCTGCAGGACAAATGGATTTGATTTACTGCAATCATAACAAAATTGAATTTCTCTAACTTGAGCAAATCTTTGCTTAAAAGCACCTGATTTCGGCGAAGTTAAGCCAAAATCTGCATCGTAAGACCGCTTCAATAAATTTGCCAGCACTATACCTTTGTGAAAATAATTTTCTTTGGCTAAGTGGTGCAAAACGGAAGACAAACTCTGCACTTCCACAGGTCAAATGCTCGTATATTTGGCTTCGCAAACTGGGTGTCCTTTCGTAGCCGCAGCTGGCTCTTGCCAAAGTTGAACTTGAGGGAGAAAAATCACACTTTAGGGCTCGCCCACTACCGTTCCCCGGTGCCAGGACACCAATCAGAAGTCAGAGGCAGACGTGGGGCTTTTACAGTGACGTTCCTGGCTACAGAAATAATGTGCCGTGAAAATATGTAAAAGGGAAAGGACGAACAAAACAAACCGGTTATTCCAAACCTGGGAGCCTAGGCCTCTTACAGAGTCCCACAGTCTGTGTGGATTATCTAAAGGGATGTTAAATTATTAAAGGGATCTGAAATAAAAACTAGAGAGTATCTCACTAGCTGTGGCACCACTGAGTTCTGCCATCTCAGTGTCCTCTGGCACTCTATGGGTCAGACCTCACCAGTTTTTTATATAGACCTTGATTTTCATTTTAACTATAAGTGTATAAGCGTACCTTTACATGATTGACAGCTCAGAATATTCCATATTTAACTTATAGTAAGCCTCTGTGCAGCCTCTCTTTGAAACAAGCTCCCTTCTCTTTCCCTGTGAGCCACCTTTCCTTTGATTGGCTGCCCCTCACAAGCCCCTGATATCGGATTCCTCCCTCCTCTTTTTGTCATCATAAAGAGCCAAGAGTAAAAGTAAACAGCAGTCTAAAACCATACTTGGACTTCATTATTAAACCTACATTTTATAAACTCAACCAAGAAGGTCATGTGCCTCCGCCATTGGTTGGTTAGTCATTTTTTCAGCAGGGTTATGAAAAGCTACCAATCTGATTTTCATGAAACTTGGAATGAAGCATTAGCTGAGGAGAAACGGGTTGATTGCTGGTGCAGATCCAGACTGTGTTGCAAAAATATCAAGACACTTATGCAGTTTTGGCAGCAGATTGGCAAAGGTCTGGACTTTCTGAGTGGCTTTCAGGGTTGTTTTTCTGGTACTTTCCAGACACAAAAAAATGATGGAACACGCTACGGTCATAACCAAAGTCTACGCTTTGATTTCAGATAGATTTTGTTAATTAAGCTTCTGGAATTCAGTGACAAGCTCTCTCGCCCCAATTCAGAATGATTTAAAATAAAGAAAAGCCCCAACAACATGAGTGCTGTGATTTTGCTTGTACTATACCTTCATAACAGGGGATAAGTGCTTTTGTCCCACGCTGGAGCGTTGGGGGAATGATGGAGCAGTATCCATGCGGAAGGATATGCTCTGACTCGTAGAAGACGTTTTTCCAGCGGTGAGCACAAGCCTGTGAGAGAAAAGCATTAGTGAACAACACATACGCATTTCCGTAAACACAAACAGCTCAAACTCCAGGCAGGCGTTGATCAGCAGTGACGACTGAAGCCCCCTTTTTCTCGCCGGCCTGGAGTCAGCGCGTCTCTGTGGCTGTCAAATGATCGTCAATGAGAGGGGGAATTAAAGCCCATCCATAACCCTGACCATAACAGCCATGGTCTGTGGTGTGAATATCTCGAGATCTGTCTTTCCCATGCAGCATTTGAACGCTCAAGCGAGAAAATGTTCACATTAATGACTGTGCGTTTTAATTTCAGGACGGCTCCTCCAGGTTTTTGCGAGTGAGAGAGACAGAGAGGCCAAAAGTTCAGAAAAGCACACGCAGCGAAAAAATAAAGTGGATCAAAAGACAAAGAAGCAAACTTCTCCTGCATTAAACTGCTGTGGAAAAGTGGAGTGCATGAACGGTACAGGGGGTAATTCTCCAAACAATACTTTCCACTGTGTTTTTCAAAAATATAACAGCCAAGTGTTTGGTAAGCAAAAGGAATACAGAGCAGATTTTACAAATTTTGCACAAAAGAGGCCACATAAATGTGTAAATGTGGTAATAATTTAGGACCCTGGGGGGAATGGTGGTGGAGCCCCTGTGGCTCTGGGGATAGCTTTGGATGCCTCTGTGCACACAGAGTCCACTTCATTTCCCTCCCCAAAAGAACCCACCCTCCCTAACTCCAAAAACACACACATAGCCAGTCTCAGTGAAAACAAGAGCTTGGCAGATTGTGGGCATACAAAACGCATCAGATGACTGTCTGGAAGCAAGATGCTACGTTGAAAAACCCTTGTGTTTCGAAGGAAAACTTGGCCAACAGAAGTAACAATATCAGTATAAACTCTCCCTCTTGAGTAGAAGCAGATTTTTTTTCCTTTTTAAGATCCATCAGCTGATATAAACATAGCAAAAAGGCAGCTGACACGCTCCGCAGCAACTGAGAATTTCATGGTTGGAGTATGGAATCTGTGCTGTTGTCATGTTCCTGTTCAGTTTTAAAAGACCTCGCTGGTCACAAACAAAAAGGCCTCCACTGAAAGCGCAGATGAAATCACCACTGTACACATCTGCCAAACAGCCGTTTCCCTTCATGAGTTCATTCAGATGAGATTTTTAAAAAGAAGAAAAAAGGAAAAAAAAAAGAGGCCCAGCAACACGTGGCTCTGGAAAGCCACCACCTTTATTTTATCATAAGCCTCGACCTAATGGCCAGAGAGTGTGCAGCTACTCGGTGTGTTGTTATACAACGCTAAGCTCAAATTCCCAACGCTGACAGCTCCAAGAAGTCTTCACATTTTCACTGATGGGTAAAGCCAAAGGTATTGGTTTGAAAATTGTGCCAGTACATTCCAGTGAGGTATTAAAGAAATGGACCACAGAGGTTTGGATGGATGAAAAGTTATCGGGATGTCTTTGAGCAACAGGTATTCAAACATGAGAGAGCTGCCCACCCACCTGACGCCTTCAAACTCTCCTGCATTGCCACTAGTTTCCGCGCTGCCCACCGCAGGAGGCGGGGGGTTAATATTTAATGAAAAGCCGCTCTTGGATGGGACCGCCGCAGAGGGGTTGAAGCCTAAACAAACTTTGCCAGCTGCCCTATGATCTCTGTGCAAACACTTAGCAAAGCGCCCCTGGGATTAGCACCATTTGAATCCTCTAAACCAGGTTCTCCTTTCTTTTGTTTTAACTAACAGTCTGCTTTTTTTATTTAAAAAAAAAAACCTGTTCCAGTGACTCTTCCAGCTCCACACACGAGGTGAATGTTTCACAGAATTATGTAACCACACAGTCGATTCCAGCTGATGTTACTCCACTTTTGAATAGAAAATCATTCCGATTCATTATTTAAATTCTTCGTTTTTTTTGTTTTTTTTTTAATTTATGGCACTAAAAGTTAGTAAGAATGTAACAAGCACACAGAAAGAAGAAGTTGTCTTCTCTTAAGAAAGACCGCAGTGGTGAGAGCAGCTGTGGCGTAACAGTGTGGTTAATGGTGACACATTTGTTACAATGATGCTGGCATAATCGGGGGCTGTTTTTAAAACATGGCTTGAATTAAGCAATTTGCAGAAACGACTGTTGTGTTCTGTCCCTCTGCTCACCAGGATTTTGCCGTTGGCGCTGTCCTGGCGGGCCAGGCTGACCCCCATCCACTCATCATCTCTGTCTCCTTGGCAAGTCTTCCCACACGACTCTCTCTGCCTGTTTCCTGAAAGACAATGAGAGCAGTTTGCAGACATTGAGTCACAGGAGGGAGGACCTTTTGGAGTGGGCGACTTGTCAAGTGTCAGCTTTTAGAGATCCGGTATTTACTCTTCACTTTCTGCAGATTCTGCAAGTGATTATCACACAGCTGACCGTTTCAAAAACTGGAGATGGAAAAAAAGTTTAAGTCTAGCATATTTAACAATGATTCCTCTACAGATGGTACACTCAATGCCATTGACTATTTTCATTATTTTCTTAATCGACCGGTAATGTTACAATGCTCAAGGTCATTATGATGTGGAAACACAGACGGTAAACAAATCCTCAAATTTGCAGTGCTTGAACAATCAAATGATTAATTTGTCAACTCTTGCAGTTCAATTTCCTTTGAAGTGACTATCTGATCCATTGACTGCCGCAGCTCCAGATCTCTGAACGAGCTTTCTAACCAAGAAACAGTCATGTGCAAAGGTTTCAGGCACTATTTCGATTCTTATCCTTGGCTATCACTGGTGAGGCGTCAGATTGGTCCCAAATTCATTCTACAGCATGGCAACCGCAGGCGTGCACTCAGAGTCACAAAGATCTGTCTTCACCAGCAACATCTACCAGCACATGGTATGGCCTCCACACGCCTCTGATCTCAACATCCCAAGTCAGCTTGGGATTACATGGATTTAGGCTGTCATGACGAGAAAGCCTAAATCCATAGAAGAGCTTTGGCGAGTCCTCTAAGATGTTCGGAACGACCCTCACTACTCAAAAACGCAAAAGTCTCAAGTCCTCCTTCTTCTTTTTTTCTTTTTTTTACATTTTTATGAGGAAAATGAGAAATAGGTTCAACATTTATTGAAACATTGAAACAAGTTATTAAAAGATACACTTTAAAAATGATTCTTTGATAAGCTGCATGCGATGTGCAGACACAGCACTGATTCATCTCCTGAGTTAGGTGCCTTTTTATGCTTGAGTGATTCATAGCTCAGTGTAAAGTGGTTCAACAAGTAAAAAAACAAAAACACAGTCAGGTGCAAGAACTGAATGAAAATGAGTTAAAAAGCAGCCAGTGTCGGTAAAATAACTTGAGAAAGCCTTTTACCTCAAGTTTATTGAGGAGAGCTGGTGTTTTGCTTTAAAGTTAAAGATTGATCACAACCAGTACTGCTTGCTTTCATTTATTAATTATAACATGTTCACAAAATTCATTGACAATTTGGTCAGTCAGCAGTTAGCAGGTTCAGGAACCATCAGCACAGAAATAGGAAATCAAACTTTGAATGGAAAAATCAAGAGGACATGCAGCTTAATATAAAAGCAAATGAGTTTATGATAAAAATAAATTAAAAAAACAACAACAGTAATCTGAATGCTTTATTGGTATTAGAGGTTTGAAATCCTGAACAAGCACATCGTAAGGATCATGGATCCAGGGTAAGCAAATTAAGATCAGCAGGAGAATAAAGTTACAAAAAGATAAATATCTATGTTGCATATCAGTTGTAAGCATCATTCTTCATTTCAACAATGAATCCAGTAAATTGGGAACACAGAAGAGTTTCTCTGTGTCACTGTGTTTCAGTCATATGTAGATATCTTTTGGTTACACAGTGACCAAGAATGGGGTTCATACTGAAGCCATGCATGCACCCCGTCTTTCTTAACCGCAGGAACAGAGCAGGAGGGGGTATGGGGGGTGGGGGTCGAAGCCCCAGCTTTTGGCTCACTTGCTTGGAAAATATTAGCAAAGGCATAAATCATATTTATCAAAATATTTATACACCTCTGCACACAGAACCCACTTGTCTTTTTTTCATGTCTCGATATAGTAAGTTATGAGCTAAAAGCACAACAGCGCACAGTGTTAGCAGCAATATACGACTTCGTTATTCTGGTTAGACAAAACATAGGCTTGGGGGAGTTTATGCAATAAATGATGAAGAAGTAGCAGGAGGACAGCACCAGGTAGTGGGTTTTTAATACACACACACACACACACACACACACACACACACACACACACACACACACACACACACACACACACACACATATATAAAAGAAACGATTCTGTTATAACCTGTGTGTACGACCGAATGCAATGCCTGCTTCAGCATTAATGTGTGGTGTTTGTATGGATGCTGTGGGTTTGTGTGACTGACCTCTTCCCAGATCCATCTCTGTGCAGCGGCGATCAGGGTTGCTGTGAACTCGACACTTATATAGAGCTCCGGGAGACTGCACAGAGCTACTGTAGGAAGAGTTTGCCTTTGGTGCCCCGACTATTACCCTGCATCCACGACAAGAAATGAGAGGAAGGACACAGTTATGCTTTTTTAACCCCCCCAGAACACTTTAACATACATTTCTTTAATACTTACTGACACCTAAAAATGGGAAATCCTATTGCAGGCAGTGAATTTGGAATGCAAATAGTGCGGGCTGTTACAAGTACTTTTAAGTATCTGGGTGTGGATGCAAGTTGGGCTCAAGAGACATTTAAACTTTGACGACAAAAACACAAATCCATTGCATCGTTGTCGGAAAATGCAAAATGGGACTCACCAGCGTGTGTTGTCGTGATAATGCTCCAGCACAGAATAGCCGAAAAAACTAGAATTTGGTCCGCGGAACACCAAAGGATGTTCTAAGTCTATGTTGTAAGAATAAGCCATTGAAATGGAGAGATAAACATAAAAAACATTTCGTACTCCCGTCCTGTATCTCCGCGGAGGAGCCATCCCTTTGCGCATCGTGCGTAATAACGCAGTAGTTTCCCCAAAAATAAAAATAACAATAAAAGTGAGGGAAAGAAAAAGCCAATAAGGAGTAGTGAGCTCTTCAGTGGGCAAACTGTTATAAGCTATCTTTCAAGTATTTTCCGGGTCTTGCAGAGCATGTAGACTGTGATGGCATGAGGAAAGAGTCGCAACGGAAAAGTTAACGTTCCGGTAAATAACGGTGCGTCAGCTTCTCTCCATTCTGTGTCAATCTGAGGAGGTTCTCGCTCGCAGGCTGGCTGTCGCTGAGATAAATGCAGTCAGCTGTCAAGTTAGTGAGAGATTTCCTGGAAGTAAGGGAAGTTCTACTTAAAATAAGAGCATCGCTGTTTGGTTTAATCACCGTTCTGACGTTAGAAGAAAAGTCGAGGTTTTAGTGTGAAAGTAGCAGCCGGAATGAGTTTTTTTTTTCTTACTGTGGTCCAGGGACGCTGGTAACGTGGTCACGGAGAAACGAGAATGGTTTAGAAAGCATCACATTTCACCCGTGGGCTCTGGGGGGCTTTGGATTCTCCAAAACCGAGGGATGAGGGCGCACTGCTGCCCCCTGACGTTTTCCCGTCACGTTGAACAGTGACAGCTTCATCATTTTTAAAAGTTACAGGTTTCATTTCCATCTTATTGACTGTTACTTATTAAGGATTCTTTATTAAAATCATTCAAACTCAAACTGAACTCAAAAGTCAAATAAAAGCAAAAGAAAACGCAAAGACTGAAGAATCATCTGGAAAAATCATTTTAACACATCTTTTCTGCATTTCTTTCATTTATCAGTTTTATCTATACTAGTCTGGGAACTGCTGTTTTGCAGTGCATTGCTTGTGCAACAGGCTTTTAGATACATATACTGATTAACAAATAGTATGTCCAATCAGCATATAAACTGATAAACTGACCTCTGTATCCAGCTGTTTGTTACAAGCTGGGTCTGTAAACTTGTTTTCTGCACTCTGCTCCTATTTTTATGTATTCACTGCTTTGCATGTTGAGAACTCTACACAACAAATCATGTGCAGTTTGCTGAAAGGCCAGTTGGAAAATCAGCTGATGTATTTGGAGATAATCTTCTGGGAATCATTAACTCTGACTTTAAACATACAGCGTGTCATTTATGAGTCGCCAATTCCATTTGCAACATACATTTGGAGTTGGTGATATGCCATTTTTTAATTGAAGTTAAAAGTAAGCAATCTTTAAACACATTTCTAAAAGTGATTTAGGACATTTGCTCATGCCACATTTAATTTAATGTCTGTAAATGTATACATATAAGTAACAGGCAGATCCTTAAATGTGTCCATATACAGAATCAACAGCAAATTTCTTTCCGATTCTCATTACATGGAAGTGTCAGCGGTCTAATATACTTGTGTGTTGTCTGTACTTCTAATGTGGAGAAAAAGAATAAAGGTCAGGCAAAGTAGAGTGAGAGATCTGTAAACCCAGATTTGTTGTTTTCATTCAGTCTTTTTAACCAGGTGTTAACAGTCCTCAGTCAGACACTGGGAGTAATGCAAAGACAGGTAATTAGATAAGCTACAAAACAAAAATCTGTATTGTGATGAGGATAAAGGAGTGACAAAAGTTGTTCTGTAAATAGGATTTAATGTTACTCTGAAAAAGAAAACTGTATAGCAAGTCATATAGCGCCTTATAGTACAGTTTTTATTATCATAATACAATTTACAGTTTTGTTTCTGTCAGTGTCAAAATATAAAGCATAGAAAAGCTGTGTTAAAGAGGTCCAGGGGCCTGTATCTTAATGTGGTGCGAGTGCACAGTTAAAGGGTCGTTTACAGTTTTACAGAGGAAGTGATTCAGACAACAGCACAACACAGAGATCTACAAATCAACTGACCGTCGGCATCCATGTGATGATAATATAATTTATTGCACAAGCCAATCTTTATAAACACATTCTAAAATAAAAGGAAACCCGTTTACTCTCATCTAAAACTTATAAATTAAACTTAACTTCAAAGAAAAACACGGTTTATGGAAAAAAAAGGTGTTTCTGTCAAATTCTCTTATTCCCTCATACCTGTTGAGCATTCACACATAACGCACACACACGCTTTCTCTTTCTCAAACACACACATGAATAAAATGACAAGAAATGCAAACAGATAATGGCAGTCTTCCCCCTTCAGCAGCAGTAGCAGCAGATCCAGAAGTACCCGAATCATTCAAACACTCATCGTAACCAAGGCTGTGGAAGAGACGGATATGAAATTAGTTCAAATCCTGATACACATTTGACCTCATTCAAATATCCCCAAGTTGTAAAAAGATTCTTACAATTGGTTTCGAGTCTTCTTTGTCCAAAACCTTTTGAGCTTGGTCAGGAGGAAACTTGAGCATGGAGGTAATCACTTTGGCCATTGTCTGTGGAAAAAAGGGGAATTTTTCTGACTGACACCCCGATCGTCATCTTTTTAAGTCAGTTTACTTTCAAGGCAGGAGTCATCTGTGGTGTTAGTATAATCTCCGTTTTCCCCCCAGCTAACCCCTGCCTTTGACACCATCATCCAATCAAAATCAAGCTTGTTCTGAGACAACTGAAGCGCAAGAAAAGGCTCAACAAGAATGAAAATTATCTGCATAATCAACTCCAGGCCTATCTGCCAGGGAGCATGCATTTCCCTATAAACACAGAGGATAATCAGAAACAGGGCTCCTGGGCTGTGTAGGAAACCCAACTACTCAGCTAACACTAAACAAGGCCAGCATGCCTTTAAATGGCAAATCTGCGTCATGCAAGATGTATGAGCTCGCGGGCAGCCTGCCGGACATCCTCCGCACGGGGGAGGTCTGCCATGTTGTTATAAAGAGTGTTTGTTGAGGAGCTGGGAAACTCCCGCTGACTTTAGGACCATGTCAACAGCACTGATAATTAGGGAGATCGCTGTTAATTACATCCAACAAGACTGGACACAACGTGAGTTTTATATAGCTTCCTAAATGAGTAGCAGATGGAGGTCACCAGCTTTAAAAATAAAAATTATCAGCAACTTTTTTTTATATGGTGGTTTTGAATCATCTCATTTAATAGACCATCAAAGCAGCTGCTAATGTTTTCTCAGCCAACTAAGATGGAGACATAAAAATGAGAAAAAGATTAATTATAAAAACTATTGGTTTTTTTCTTCCTGTAGAATCTTTTTATAAAAAAATAAAAACCAGAACATACTTTTGTTTCCCGTCCCATCATGTATTCAAACAGCACCTTCCTCAGGTACTCCATCTCTGTGGGTTCTGAGAAGGCGTCGGAAATGTTGAGTCCAGGATCTGTAACAACAAGCAAAAACAACAAATCAAATATTTCATGATGACCACAGCTGTCAAACTTCTCTTTCTTTAATGTCTTTCAAATCCCATTATTTCAACATCTGTAATGACCTCAAATGTATTAAATATGACTACACATCAGCTACTCTAGGTTGCCACTTTGCTTATATTTCCTTGGTTAAGGAGAAAAATCCAACCTCAATACAGTTACCACAAAAAAACCTAAAACACAGCTGTGAGAGCTGCATGTTAGTGTATGTAGGTCGTTTTTATGTCGTTTTAAAGTACAACAATCCTGGAAAATGCACACAACCCCCCCCAACTAACAGCATCAGGTTTATGTTGGCAAGCAAATTCAAAACCACCTTTTGCACAGTTTAAATTATGCACTAAAACTGAGTACAGGAAAGAATGGTGAGACTCAGCATGAGCACTTTAATATCACACGAGTTTTTAGGTCTGCACCCAAAGCTATAACACAATTATCCCACTAAAAGCTATGAATGGAAACGACTGAGTTACAACTTGGACAGGGCTGCTAACACTTTCATGACTGAAGAAAAGAGCTTTATTATGGAACAACATCCAGTCGCTTTGTGCCTATTGGAAATAATCACTCAAACATCCTCAAATGTGCCTGAATGTGCCCAGAAGGACTGTGCGATTAGAGTACAGGAAAAGGTGATAGAGCAGTGCAAACAAGTCTTTGATCTCTGGTGTGGAGTAATGGGTCACCAATAAATCCCATGCCCTTTGTCCCCCTGACCCTGTGTTGCCCCACCTAGGGCAACTTTCACATCAACCACACAGGAAAGCAGATTTCAACAGCTTTCTGATCAATTTCCTACCTAAAAATACAACTCAAGGTGGTTTACGTAAGCTCAACTGAGTCATCAGCGGCTTTAAGTATGAATATGAGCAATATATATGTACTGGATAAGAAAGGTTCGAGAAATCTGCGTGCTGCAGTGTCCCGCGTAGGAAACGTTTAGGCCACAATCTGCAAAATCCATTAAATCTAAGCATGGCTTCTTCACCGCCCCCCCGCTTCTGACAGCAGATTCTCTTTATTACAGCACCAGAGAAGGTCCGAGAGGACTCACTCAATCTCTCCAAATACTCTCACACAGATGAAACGCAGTTGGGTCGTGGTATACTTGGAGACTGCACTGACTTACGGTCAATCTCCAGAGGTTTCCCTCAGCCTAAACCACACGTATACATATACACCCTCAACCCGTAGTCTAGCTTTAATTATAACCCCAGCTCTTATCTTTACCAGCAAGCCTAAAAATCCTGCTTTGCTAGCTAAACCATAATCAAAAGCATAGCTAAAGCAGTCCGGCACACACTGCTGTGGACCTGCACCTCCTGCCTGATCTCTGAAGCAATGTGTTAACTGTCAGATTAGGCAGTGTCAAAACACCAACTGAGATCTTAAAGAGCAGCTACACTTTTACTGTAACTTTCACGTGTTGACACAAAATATAATCACATGGTCTGTCTTTAAAATCCTTTATTACACTAAAAAAGGTTAGGTGGCCCTTTTTCCGCCCCTACAGAGACCACACAGCATATGTTACGCTTTCCCATGAGATTGGGCTGTGCTCAAGCGTTACGCATGTCATCTCTGCTGTGAAAATCCATAAGGAAATTGGATCAAGAAGCAGAACTAAGTGATTCATGGTGTTACCTTTAAATGTGCTCCCGAGATGAGTTACAACAGTGTTTCGGTGGAAACATTTAATCTTGTCCTCGAGCGAGTGAATCTAGCGTGGAGAAACAAACAAGCATGCACACATTATTTAAAAACTCTTTAACCCAGTGGGTTAATTCTATGCATTAGAGTAATTGCTAAATAGGACATAAGCATTTTGGTGGCCATCCTCAGAGGAGGGCAGGATGCTTGTGAGAACGATGGTGTGTGTGAGAAAAGCTGTTGGAGGCGTTGTTGTGATTGTTTATGGGGTTAAAGCAAATGTAAACAGATGTGCTGTGTAATTAAGTTGATGCAGCAGGAGAGCAGTAGCTGCTCTTGCTGGAGGCCACAGAATCCTGGGAATACACTGCGATGGATTTGGTGTCCTCAGAAAGAGCCACCAAGGGGGTCCGATACTCACTCTTTCAACAAACTGCTGCTCTCTCAGTCGAGCCTCGCTCAGCAACGTTGTTTTTTCAGCGAGCTGAGCCTGAGATCGAGAGGGACAGGAATCAGAAAATATGAAATGTGAACGTTATATTTTTGTTAGTATTCATGTTAGTAAATTTAATTGTACGCTAGGACAGTGAAACCAGCATATAATGAACAAGTATACCTTTAGTTCTTCTGGGGTCATCTGTTCCTAAAATGAAAAAACAAAACAAAAAACAAACAAACAAAAAAACAAGAGAGAAAGAAGACACTGTGTGTTAGAACCAAACCTTAATTAAATCAACATTTCAACCTGATTTTAAAAAAAAGGATGTAAAAACTACAGTAATGACACATTTAGTGCCGCCCCTGTATCCATATTATCTCAGACCTCTGTGCCGAGAAGCTCCACCGTCTTCTAAAAGCACAGAATTGCATTTACTGACATCAACAAAACTCAAATGTGTATTTATCCACTGCTGAAAATAGTTCCCGAACAATTTAGAATTGTTTGAATAACATTTTCTAAAGCTAAAGCGCTGAGAAATTACATGTATATATAATACACTCATGGATGACCAGTTTCACAGACTGATGTCTCCACTAGAAATAAATGTGCTTGGAGTTAAGAGCCACAGACACAAGTCAGAAGGTTTTAAAAGATGGACTAACAGCATTGTTTAAACACACTGTAGCCTACACAGACTAAAGTGTGCTTGTATTTAGTCTCCTCTCTCTGTGGAGGGACACACTGACCCACTGTGAGGCCCAAGAAAAGGCCTCCCTGAGCTGAACGCCATACAATCCACCCATAAAGTTATTACCTCACCTGGGAAAAATGCAGCAGAGAGAGCAGCATAATTCTTTGTCTTCGTGTGCATGCAGACATGTGCGCAAAAGGTAGAAGAAATCACTGCAGGGGTCTCATGGCACCTCAACACCTGGCTAAAATGTCTCCCCGGAGTGCTTTCGTCTCATCTGGCTCCATTCCACTATGCACATGTTGCATGACAGTATCACTGCAGAATAAATCTAATGTCTACAATCACCTCGCATGATATTAATTGAGAACAGGGACTGACGCTGGCCATTGCCTGACAATCTCCATTTTCTCCGGAGAACATTCCTGAGTGATTCAAACGAGCTTCGCAGCATCCGGCGTGCTTTGGAGAGAGGCCACACCACCGGAGCGAGAGACTGATCAGAGAAAACTATGTAGGAAAACTGTCCCCGAGCTCCTAGACGGATATCTTCAATTATGAAGCAACCCAAAGAAAAAGCTGAACGATAACTGCCTAGTCCGTCAACCTGGATGTGAACTTTGTAATAGGCCATTTGAAAATGTTTATACAGACACAAAAATGCATCTGGATTAGGCTCATTCAGAGCTAGAACTGCTTCCCTTAAACTCCAGCCTTTTCCCAGAAGGGAGCCGAAATGCTGTGATTTCATACAGCTAGAGTGAAGTGACATATGACTCCAACAGAATCACTACATAAATTTACTCCAAACCCCTCCCTCCATTTCAAAATGGACTACAACAGCTACAGGCATGAATTTCTACATCTGAGTACAAGAAAAATCATCCAAAGCACAGCCAGTTGTGACAGCTATAACAGATGTTTGGCCAGTGAAGAACAGTGGGTCAGCATTATTTGTACCTCCAAAGTGTCCTGCGTTCTTGCTTGCAACTCCTCCAGTTGTTTCTGAACTTGCCACACTCTGTCTCCCATCTCCTCTTCTCGACTCTGAAAAAAAACAAACAAATAAAAAGGAACAACGACTGAGTCATTTCCCATGTATCATCTCAGCATCACAACTCAAGTATGCTGCAAATCACTCAGTGAGGGCACTGCGCTGTTTCAGACCTCAGATCCTCTTTGGAATTTAATTATTCTTTAAAGGCAGCCAGAGAGATATCACATATAAATCCAAACAGTAACAGTCGATGGGTGGTGTCTACAAAGGAGTGCACCCTATAGTATAACCCCATTAAAACAAATAGGATGGGTTTTTAATAGTACCTGTATAACCTGTTCATATTTCTGAACAGTTTTGTGCAAGTCATCCTCTTTCTGGGAAATCACCTTCCTCAGCTGGCTCGCTTCTTCACGATGGCTACTGATGAGCTCTTCTTCAACACTCTGAGCTTTTACTGAATCAAGAAAAAAAAAAGAAGAAGCCAAGTGCATAAAAACACAACTTATATGTTCACTTGCCTCTAATTTTGGACTGGATTTTAACATGAAGGAAACATTTCTTCCACAAGCAGTAATCCCTTAATGCTCCCATTTGAGTCCAGAGTAAAAAGTACAGTGTCACAACACAGCCATCCCAAGAACGTGAGTCATATTTACTTTGATCTTCTAGTTTAAGCCAGTCGTTTGTTTAAAACATAATCAAAGTGCAGTACTGAAAGATTCTGACCACAGCAAAAGTGAACAATTTCGACCGCTCGTTTCCTTTGCTTGTAAATCTTGTTGGTTTAATTTGGTTGAGAATTATTCTCTTTTGCCTCACCGATGGCCTCCTTCACTGCTGTGTTGAGCTCCTTCTCTTTCAAAGACATCTGCGCGTTGAACTCCCTCATTATCTGCTTCATCGCAGAGTTGTGCTTCATTTCCAAATCTTCTAATTCCAGCCTATTAGAACAGAGAGCAAAGGAAATGTAATTAGCAACTATTAACAAAAAATCTAATATTATACAGACAAGGGATTTTTCACGATCATTTTTAAGCCTTACTTTAGCTTTTTCTCATTCTCCTCCAACAGCTCCTTCTTCATGTATTCTAGGTCGTGTTCATGCTCCTTCCTCAGTGACCGCATATCTTTCTGCAGCCTGACAAAGTCCTTGTGGATTTTCTCCTTCTCGTTCTTCACCTGGCTCAGTTTGTTCTTCAGCGACTGTAATGAGTCCTCATCGTGCACCTCTTGAGCAGGAGCATGGTTTTCCAGCTCGTTTTCCATCACACTCTTGGTTTGCTGCATGCTGCTGCATTCCACCTTTACCTCAGTTTCTGATGGATTCTGGACCTCCCTAGCAGTCCCCTGATATTGCTCCAATTGGGCATCCTTCTCGCCAATTTCTGCTCTCAGGCGATTTATTTCTGCGAGAAGGTTTCCGTTCTGCTCCTCTGCTTCTTTTAGCTTTGCCTCGATTTCGTGTAATGTTGATTCAATGTCTTTGAGCTGCCCCTGTTGCACTGCGTCACTCTGAAGTGAGGTCAGCTTGTCTTCATACATGACTTTCAACTCCTCTAAAGACTTTTCTTTCTCAAGCCTCTCGTTCTGCAGAACTTGTTCAAGGTGTTTGGCCTGCTCTTCTTTAAGCTTGACGAGAGCATCCTCCAGCGATTTTGTTTTCTCTTCTAATGTTTCTGTGTGTTTTTGCACAGAAATTTCATTGTTCTTAAGTTCATCCAGGCTAGTCTGAAGAGTTGTAATCGTCTGCTCTTTTTCCTCAAGCTGTGACGTTAAGTGTTTTGTAACCTGGCTGATTCTCTGCTCAGCTTTCTTTTTCAGCTCAGACATTTTCCGAGTGCTCTCAGACAACCTCTCCTCAGTTTCCTTCTGACTCCCGTCCTTGCTCTTGATAATCTCGTTTTTCAACCTTTCAAATTCCTCCCTTTGACTTTCAAGCTTTTGTTTATACTGCTGGTTGCTTTCCTCGAGGGCCTGAAGTTTTTTGGCCATCTCTTGCTCTACATTACCTTTCTGGGTGCACTGCATCTGCAGCTGTTCAACCAACTCGCGCTTCTCATTCTCAATGATGCTGTGTTGCTGTTTGAGGTCAGAAGTGAGCTGTTCGCACTCTTTCGTCTTTAGGTCTAACTGCTCTTGAAGCTCACCAAGTCGACTGATGGAGCTCTCAAGCTCTACGGTAAGCCCACTGACTTTTTGCTCCTTCTCACTCAACAGTTGGTCCATCTCAGACTTGCTGACGGACTGATTGTCAATTGTTGCTGTCAGCCGCTGCAAAGCTTCATTCTTTTCGGCGATCTCTCGCTCCAGCTCTTCAAGCCGGGCCTGCAGAGATCCAGTAGTGTTGTCGCTCTGTGTGAATTTCATCTCTAACTCAGACAGACTGGTCCTGAGTGTATCCGCCTGCTCTAAAGCAGACTGCCTCTCCTGCTCCAGTCTCTCCATTTGAGCAGCGGCCTTTTGCCTCTCCTCTTCATACTGCTGCGTCAGCTGATTTATGGCTTCCTCCTTCTCTTTTATGTTACTTGCTAGCTGATTTTTTAAGTCACCGACGACGCTTTCCAAGCCACTGATATGCAGCTCATTTGCTTTCAAAGTTTCTGATATGACTCTGTTTGCTTCGCTGAGCTCCTCAATCTTCTGTACATGTTCACTAATTGACTGAGAATGAGTCTCTCCCTCATGTGTTAAGGCTTTGATGTGCTCCATATGAGCATTTACCTGAGCAGTCATCTGTTCTAATGAAATGCATAGATTTTTATTCTCCTCGGTGTGCTGGCGAACACTCTCCTCTAAAGTGCAAATTTGATCTGCTTTAGTAAGGATAATGTTTTTAAGATGTCCCACCTTTTTCTGACCAGAGAGCAGTTTATCTTCCAGCTCTTTCAACCTACTCTCCACGTTTTGCTGAAGTTCATTAGATCCACACTCAACTTTCAACTGAACCTCCTTACAGTAATGGTTCATTTGGTTGCTCATCTTAATCATTTGCTGCTGTAACTCTGCTTCCTTGGCATTCAGTTGGATGGAAGTTTCCTCAAATTTACTCTGCAAGTCTGCACTTTCCTTAAATCTGGCACCTTCCAGCGCTTCAAGCTGTTTTTCCGCTTCATTCAACTTATCTGACCAAGCTTTCAGCTTCTCTCTGCTCTCTTCCTCTGTCTCGTTCAGCTTGTCTTGGAGGGCGTTTCTCTCACCGAGCGCCTGGTTAAGGTTCCTTTCCACTGACTCTATTTGTTCTTTTAGCAACGCTTCACTCTTTGCCAAACTTTCAAGTTTAAGTGCTGCTTCATTAAGCTCTTCTTGCAGCTTCTGCACAGTGGTTTCTCGGATCGCCAGGTCCTCCTTTAAACCCCTTATTTCACCCATTACTTGCTCAGTCTCCGCTCTGCTTCTGCTAAGCTGCTGAGACACTTCTTCCAGCTCCTGGATTTTCTCCTGCAGTATGACTGAATGTTTCTCCATTAATTCTTCCTCCTGCTGTCCTAACCGCTCCTGCCAACGGCGCTCCAGGTCTTCAATATCATGCTTATGAGTGGCATGTAGTTTCTCCACTTCCTCCTTATGGTTATCCTGCAGCTCTGACACTGCATTGCTGAGGCCTTGGGAACTTTTCTGGGCCATCTCTACGATTTTCTCCTGAACTTGTTGTTCTTTCTGCTGAAGCTCCTCTTCCTTCTTTGCAAGCTCCTTCTTCATGTTTTCTTCATTCTGCTGAAGCTTTTTCTTATATTTCTCTTGCATTTCTTTTGCCTTCTGTTTGAATTTTTCCATTTTGGTTTCCTGTGATTTCAGTTTACTTTCCATATCAGTTATAGTGTTTTTCAGCTTTGCTTCATTGGCAGCTTTTTCGTCATCCAGCTGTTTCTTGAGGCGTGTTTGTTCTTCCAGCTTAGTGTTCAGTTCTGATGTAAATGACTTCTCTTTCTCCAAGAGCGCCTTCCTGCCCTCTTCTAACTGATGCTCAGTTTCTTGAAGGGATTTCTCTTTTTGTTGGCATTCATTCTTTGCAGCTTCCAACTGATGCTCCACATCTGTCAGTTCTTTCTTGCACTTATCAAGATCTTCTGTTATCTTATTTAACTGTGCATTAGATTCCTTTAAACTCTCAATTTCAAGCTGGGATTCTGATAAAGTTTGCTGCAGGGCTTCCAATTCTTTAATCTTGCTTTCTAGGTCTTGTGCAGTGGAATGTGATTCCTCCTGTAGTGTTTTTTCTTTAAGCACGTATTGTTCGATTTCCTTCTCTTTTTCATTCAGAACAATTTTCAATGCATTAAGTTCCTCCTTCAGAGTTTTCTCTATTCCGCCAAGCGACTGATCATGCTCACGTTTGACATTTTCAAGCTCTTCGCTGTGCTTTGACACCCTGATCTTGAAACCTCGTCTCGTGTTCCTGTAGTGCTAAACTATGAGCATCTTCAGCAGCCGACAGCTTCTCCTCCAAAAGCTGTTTACCTTTCAGCACCTCTGAAAGCTCAACAGAGAGCGCCTCTAGCTCTGCCTGCTTTGCATCCAGCTTCTCTAGAGTTTTCTGATTCATCTCTTCGACATGTGCTTGGAACTGCAGCTCCTTGTCTTTCAGAAGGGTTTCCATTTCGGCCCTGTGTGTTTCCTTGAGCTCCTCAAGGGCAGCATTATGCTGCTGGGTTAGGGTGCCCTTGTGCTTTTCCAGCTGCTCGTGGTGCTTTTCCTCTAATGCAGAGATTTGCTCTTTGTGTTCATTCTTCAGTTCCTCCAGCTGACTGGAAAGTTCATGGGAGAGACCTGCTTCTTCTTGTGAGATCTTGTTCACAGAGCTCTCCAGTTCCAATATCCGCTGCAATCACATACATGGAGGTGGTTAGATTCTTCCGCTAAGCTGCTACAGTTAATCATTCACAGAACTGACACAGCTATAAAAACACATTGACGGTTATTAGGATATTTTTTTTAACAATAAAGCTGTGACACAGTTCAATTACTACCAACTCTGTAAAAGCTTCAAGTACATAAGGATTTAATGCTTGACAGCATTACATATTAAATGTAGACTGTGAAAATATTTACACATTGAAAATTGCTCACTTTCAAGTTCAAGTTCAAAGTTCTTTATTTGTCACATGCATAGTTATACAACTATAACACACAGTGAAATGTAGCCTGACATGCTCCTCGACATGTGCAAAAATGGGGGGGGGGGTAGAGGAAGAACATTATATATATAATATATATATAGTACTTCTGTGTGTGTGGCGTGTTACTGCAGAACCAAATAAACACAAGCATACTCAAGTTATTTTGCCAATTAATTAAATAAAAATAAGTTCTGAACCTCAAAGCAATCGGTCAGCGATTAGCAGATTCAATATGAAAGAACAAGTTACATCCACAAAGATGCAATAAACAGGTAAAACCGAAGCTCTGCAGTGTGCCAGCTGTTGCTTTTCTCAATATTAAAAATAAACCAAAAAACCAAATAAACAAACAAACTCACAGTCCTTGCAGCTTCGAGCTCCAGCTGGATCTCCTTAACCTTATTATCAGCTTCTGTCCTTAAAGCCGTCTTCTGTAACTCTGCGTCCTCCAGAGCCAGAGCGGCCTGCTGTTCCCGTTCCTTAGCCAGCTGTGCAAACTCCTCTTTGCACTGCTCCTAAACAGCATTTTTAAAAAATACAAATATTAAAGTTATATTTTTCTTATTTGATACAGTGGTTTTGTTGCTAAACTGAATAAGGGAAAACATTTTGCACCAACCGCAGCTTTGTTGATTTTCTCTTTCATCTCTTCTTCTTTAGCTGCCAAAGCTTCACTGTGGAGCTTTTCCATGTTGGCCACAGTTTCCTCTGATGATTTCTAATATTGGTTAAAAAAAAAAAAAGAATGGTAAATATAAATACAGAGGATCATAGCTCGTGAAACAAAGTGATATTACTGCTCTCCATGACAGCAGTGGAACATTTAATACACACTAAATTCTTTTTAATGTAAATGCTTACAATACTGAGTCAATGTTGGTACTTCTGTGGCTACAATATATCATTTTCAAAGAAACTACCAAAGAAGCCAACACTTTGGATAAAGCTAGAAATATGAATGAAGCAAATTACTTATTCGATCAAGAAACAAATATTCAGGAGAAGTCCTTTCCTGACCTTCATGATGGTGACAACCTCCTGTTTGACTCGTGTGAGTTCCTGCTGCAGACTCTTCCTCTCTTCCTCACTGGCCCGTTCGATTTCTTTCACTTGCTCCTCCAGCTGAACCTGCAGCTGTTTTCGAGCCTCCTCTGCCCTCTGAGCTACACCCAGTGCTCGTTCAAGTTCCTCAAAAGCTATTGGAGGGGAAAAAAAAAAAAAAAAAAAAAAAAAAAATCACAAACATATCTAGAAAAAACTGAACTTTTCTGTACATTACCTGAGATGGACAGCACGTACCCGATTTCTCAGCCTTTTCTTTCTGTTCCTGTACTTCTTCTTTCTGGGCTATAGCTTGCTGGAGCCTGGAGCGCAGCTGTGCAATCTCCTCTTCTTTCATTTCCAGTGTCTCGTGCATCTGCCGTTTGGTCTCAGCAATGACCATTCCCTGAAAAACAAAAAAACAGTACCCCATGAAAGAAAAATCATCCCTTTACCTGTACACCCTGAGCACAGGAATCAACACTAAAGCTTATGTTGATCTGCTCTCCATGAACGAGGGCTGTAAAGCTCAGCCCTGTGCTATTAATTGTGTTACGGCTTTAAGCGCTTTCAGCATTCCTCGCAGAACTGCTATCCATCCTGCAGTGCTGGGGTCAAAGTTTAAGCTAAACAATATGAGTCTGAAGCTACTCAACAGCAGAGTAAAAACACACACACGGCCACACACATACACATGTAACTGAAACGGAAGAACCTTCAATCCAGATCTCAAAGCTCCTCACTAACCTTGTCCTGCTCCAGCTGTTCAATGAGATTCTTGGCATCACGCAGCTGAGTGATCAGCTTAGTCTTCTCTGTTGTGTGTAGTTCCTTTAAAGACAAAACAATCGACAGAATTAAAAATAAAAAAAGTCACACGTGTCCTAATGGCATGAATGCCACTTCACAATGCACCGCTTCCTACATCCTGTATACGTGTTTGCTCTGATAACTTCCCAATCAGATGCTTTCTGTACCACCCAGGATGCCTCACCCACAAGCCAAACAACCAGTGTGTATACATGGCCAACTAAACCAACAAGTCAACCCAAATTACAGCTCACTCTTGCAACCGTGGCATGTAGTAGCCATGTCTCTGTGGCACCGCACTTTAACAAGCAGTTACTAAACAGGAAATGCTGGGCTGTGTTTCTCTGTTGTTTGACACAAGTGTGCCAACAGCATGAGTATGTATGCAGCACTGTGATTAACAGAATGTTTTTATAATGTCAAAACGTATCATATGAATAAACAAAGAGACAAAGAAAGACCAAATAGCATACAATACTCAAGGACGGCAACACACAGTTAAAACATGAATTCAAAAATAGTTGAAGTTAGGGTCTGGAAAAGTAGACAGATGTTCTGCTTTATGGGATATTTGTCTGAAGCAAAGGAGAATGACAGCCCAGCAGTTCCAGGATCCCTTCATGCTGTTTTAGGAGGGCTAAACGCCTGTTAACCTCTGCTTTCCCTGACAAAGGACAGGCCTCCATTCCCAAACAAGCTGCGGATTCATACAAAAAAAACAACAACAACCCCCCCCCCCAAAAAAAAAAAATAAAAAAATTATGGCAATAAATGAAAGCAAGTCAATCAAGTGACGGCACATACAAGCTGTCTATTATTTCAATGGCTTTGTTACAACAACCACTTGTTATCATGCGCTGCAAAACATCAGAGCGACTAAGGACAAGCTACACGAGCCGATCATACCACTGCAGCAAAATGTTTTGAAATCAATGAAAACAATGGCTCAGTCATGTCACGCTGACATGACATGAACCCTCACTCTGGAGCTCAGCCAGAGAATTTGGATGTTCGGACTCTGAGAACCACAGCGATCTGCTGTGTCACGAGATAATGGAGTCACATACTCAGCGGACCATAAAGACTCTGGCAGACAGTTTGCGGCACAGTATTAATTCCTCTAAACACACTGCTCAGTCCTTACCGTCCACCCCCACTTTAATCAAACCTCTTTATAATTATAGTTTACTACTTGGTTTATAGCAAGTGCTCATCTCTGGGAAATCAGTTTGAAATATCTGGGCACTTTAACTTATTGTTGCTGTAACTCTGTGTATATTTAATCCAAAATTTATAGTTTTGTTTGACTGAAAGCGTCCTAATATTACAGTATAACTACACTCCAACTCTTCTATCATTTCTGAAAAACACAGGGTAACTACCTTCATCTTCTCCAACTCATGCAGTCGCTCCTGCAGCTGCTCCTGCAGAGTTTCATTCTCACTGCTAAGCTGGGCGCTTCGCTCCTTGTGTGTACGCATGACTTCCTTGCACTTCTGCAGCAAGTTTTCTTGCCTCTTCACTCTCTTCTGCAGAGCCTCCATGAGTTTAGTTGGATCACTGTTGCCCTCTCCTGTCCAGAAATTAAAATTCACTGCTTAGAAAAAAAAAAAAATTGCTCACACAGCGTGACTCCTTACTAGAGGCAACTAAATAACCATATATTTTAATAAATACACTTACCCTCAGTGACTTCAGGCTCTACTTCGTTCTCCTTCAAAGGACTCTGTGTGGGAGAAGCAGAGACTTCAGCAGCTTCAGACTGAGGAACCTCTCCTTCAGGGGGCAGCGAGCCATCGGGGCCCACTTGGAGCCGTTTCTTCAACAGAGCAACCTTAGAGGAACAAAGATCAATAAATGAATCACAGTCCCTTTGGCAACTTGAGATAGATCTGTTATTGTTCCCTGCAATTGAACTCAGAGTTATAGTTATACAGATTCATTACTCCTGCTATGGAGGTTTTCTCCATTTGGCTGTTTGTTAGCAGGACGACTAAAATTGTATGGACAAATCTGCATGATGTAGATATGCAGTCTCAAACAACTCTTGATTTTTACATGACTGTTTGTGCATTACATGGTTCTTTCAGCTTTTTGATTGCAGGTAACCTACTCATTTTCAAGGCAAGTGAAGCATTCCTGTTTGGTCTGAGAAACTTTTAAATACAAAACCTCTGCACTTCATTTGTCTCTGATTTTAAATAACGTCACATTTATTCAAAACTCAAGAACCATTTATACCAGAACATCACTGCAGTGATTATCATGCTTAAACTGAAAGGATTAATGTGAAATTATCATTAAAGCAGGTTTTAAAGTAATTTTTTTTAAAAGTTACATTTAAACTGGGTTTGGGTGTTTTGTTTTGTACAGTGTTTAAAATAAGCCATACTTATAAAGTTGTAATCCTAAACAGCAGAAAAGCTAATTTTCCCACCACCATCCACACACCTGTGTTTGTAGCACAGTGATCATCTGGTCTTTCTCCTCCAGTGCAGCATCAAACTCGTCTTGCAGGTGTTTCTTGGCCTGTTGGTCCATCTGAAGCTCCTATACAGTAGATTATTCATTCATTTGTGCAGTTTATATTAATAAAAAAATGATTTTAATCTAAAGACACAAAAACATCCATAGCATATAGCCGTACCTCTCGTAGTTCCCCTATCCTGCGCAGTGCTTTATCTTGACTCTGACTGAGGATGGCCTGGGGAGAACAAAAATGTACGTTGGATCAGTTCAGATGTTATTCTCTTTTTCTAAAAAAAATCCGATGGGAAAAATACTGAAAAAAAAAAAAAAAAAAAAAAAAAAGATGTAAAATGTACCTGCGTTTTTTCTTTTTCTCGCTGTACGGTACGGTACGCAGTAACCAGCTGTATGACAAAGATGTAAAGATGAGCAGGAGTTATATTCATGTACAGACTTTACACTTTACTCTTCAAGCATCCTGTCTGTTTTCTCACCTCCGAATACTTCCCCCTGTACTTCCCCAGGCTCCTCTCTACTCTAAGCATTCGGTGTAACAACTGCTCTTTGGACAGAGACTCTACACTTCCTGGTGGCTCCTCGGCCTCGCTCTCAATGTCCGAGGGTGGATCATATGCCGGGGCACTGGGGGACTCGTTTTCTCCCAAAGGAGTCAGGGATTCGCGTGATGAAGTTCGGACCAGGTTGTCTTTAGATGGAGAGCGAAACAGATTTTCCGCCCGACTGGCTCCGCTACGAATCAATGACTCCATTGAGGGCACTTTCAGCTGTAGTTTCTGGGTAAATGACTGTGGCTCCTCTTTCTGTTACAAACCAAAACAAAAAACATAAAGATCTCAAACTCATTAATGAATGTGCAAAAACACTGAAATAATCACATTGAAAAGATTAAAGAGGAGACTTGGTAATACTCTTACATGAGGAGAAGTACTTCCATCCCCATTGATGCTGCCTCTGGGAGACCTCAATGCACCTTTAGAGGCACTCTAAAGACCAAAAAATAAAGATGAGATTATGAGGAAAAGGGCAGCTGTATCAGCGAACTTGTCCTGGGCCAATTAGTCATCCACACCCAGCGTGGCTCTCCCTGATTACTCTGGAGGGAGCAATATTAGTATTGCTGGGAGCAATGCAGGGGCAATGGGTACCCTCATGCAACTTGGAAAAAACAGAGGGGTTAAATACACAAAAGAAGGCATCTCTACTGTAGAATAAACAAAAAGGGGTTAAGACAAAACTACAAACAGCCATGAGGTCAGAACAAATAGTTAAAAGTCAAGTAGGAGAGCTGCGTTTGAATTAAAGATGCTTGGCAGTGCTGTGTGCAGCTGCATTACAGGAGGACAACGTCACAACTGATGTGAGGGAACATTTAGCAGCTTAGTTGGTTTAGTTGATTTGTTAGAAGCAGCATCAAAGTGAGCAACTCTTCTCCTCCCTTGTCCAGCTCCAAGCTACTCCTTCCTGTGGATTACTTGTTTCCGCTTCATTTTCACAGCTAGTCATGTGAACGCTTGCTTTCAACCAAGCCTGTCAAGAGCTTCGTGATTATGATCAAGACCCCAATGACCACTACCACTAGATGTTTTTTTTTAAGTGGATCTATTTAGTTATTGTACATGTGTGTGAAGAACAAGAAGAATTTGGGTATAAAGCAAAGAGTCAGCAAAAGTAATGGAAGAAAAAAAATGTCAGCATGTGAACAAACACAGCAGGCCTCAATCTTTTAAGAAATGTGACCTTCGCTAAAGTTTTACTGTCAAGACTTCAATGACATGCTTGTTTGTTTGCAAGACAACTCCATTAGCGCCTTTATATTTCGTCCTGTGTCCCTGTGCTCTTATTTCTCTGTTATTTCCCATCATCCCCAGATGGCCGCTCCTCGCCAAGACTGGTTTTGCTGGAGGTTAAAATAGAGTATTTATAGCATTACCTTTCACTATTATGCCCTTCATGCCTGCCTATTTTCAGTCATATTAAAAAAAATGGACAATGACTCATGGATAATTACTGCAGAACGGTACACCAAATGTAAACCTACCAAACCAGGGCACTTGAGTGCCTCTATTTCAGGACCACAAGATCAAACAAAATTCTCACAGGGACAAATCAGAAACCAAATTTAAAACAGATCACAGACCACAAAACGTGACTCAGAAGAGTTACTATCACCAACTCCACAAAGTACCATTAAAAATATAAAGAAAAATTACGACAGAAGCCTCCAGTCAACAGACAAACATTGCTAGCAGAACAAGTAAAAAAAAACAAAAAAAACAAAAACAAATATAAAAAAATAAATACATCTATGAAATGATTTCATGAGTAGATGTAAATATAATGAGATCCCAAAATCAAGACTATATCACATCGCTAACATGTGAAAATGACTGTGATAGACATTTGTATCTGTGGCTTTAGCACATCAACACTCCTACAACTCTATACCAGGAATCTAATGATCCCTTCATGCAAATATCAAAGCAAAGGTTACATAAAAGAACGATGAAAAGGTCAAAGAGTAACTGCATCTTAATCAGTGTCATTAACCATACACATAATGATAAGGCAGCAGAATTTAAGGCTTCCCCTCTTTCCAAACTACAGATCATAAGCAGCATCTAGCAAGAGGTGAATCAGACAGATCAACCAAATAAATCATTATGAGACGGTCAAGACATTGTTAATAAATTCTAAATATTCATGGGTCCACTTAAACACAGTCAAACCACTGACTGATACCATCTCAGTTCAGTCTCTTGAGGTTCGTATTTTATTGCAGTTGAATTCATCAAACAGTTGTTTTCATTTGCATATTTTTCGTTTTGTTCTCCGATAACTGGCACAATAACACTACAAGTTGACTGGCAGTCATTCTGAAGCAGCTGTGCTGAAGTAATAAAGTCCTTGTTTTATAATCACTACATTATCTCACAATATCCACACAAATCCTGGTTAATGACAGCAGCTGGGGTGCGTACTGGGCTATGTTGGCATTTAAAATGAGCAAGCAGAGTTAAGAGACAATTAAACAATGTCTCTCAATTTTACTGACACATGACCCTCATACTGAGCTCCATTTACCTGCTACAAACCTAGTTACAAAGCAGACTTATGCAGTCTAGAAATTATTTTGAAGAGCTGTGTGTACAAACGTATGTATCTGAATACGGACGACCCATACGTTCTTACAATTGGTGCTTAGTATCTACTGACAATGTCAAAAAAAAAATAGACCTTAACTTTAATAACAGTAATTAATAAGCAGTTACAAGCAATACCAACTTTCATTTGTCACATCAAATATATCTTAAATAAAGAAACAGCTATTTGGATGTGTTTGTTTACTTAGAGAGTTAGACAAAATTTTCAATTTTAATTTGTTAAAAACTTGTCCCATAAAGAAAAATCTCAACTCTCCAAATACACAGACTTTAGGGGAGACGGGACAAAGGCGATCAGGCAACATAACAGGATTTAAGGGTCTACAAGGGTCTCTAGGGCAAGCAGCAAAGATCACCTAAAGACAAATGGGCACTGTTCATTTCTTTGACAGATCACAAACTGAAAGAAGGGACAACAAACAAACATGGGGCAGAAAGCACAGAAGCTTCTATCCTACAGTGTAAACCACAACCTAGTAGATGCAAAATTAACCTACATATGAGATGCCTTCTTGCTACTAAATCCAAAGCAAACAGGAGACGGAGAGCAGGGAACAAGCTGTCCCTACTTGGGCAACAGTCCTCTACCGATTCCCCAAAGGCGTGGAAGACGGGAGGAAGGAACGGGGCAAGAGGAGGAGGAGAAGAAGAAGAAAGATGAAAGAGGCAGGAAGTGAGGACAAACTCACCACACTGGCTACCTGGGCCGTTTGGGGTCGTTTTGAATGGTCCAGAGCAAAGATAGTATACTCAGAGAGAAAAGCGGGCTCTGCTATCATCCCGGCCAGCACCTGACCCCCATCAGTGCAGTAACGGGACGAAAGGTGGGGAAAGGAGAGGAACACAGAGAGCAATGAGAAAAACAACAGCATGAGTGTGAAAAGGCCCTGAAGGAAGTGGCTGACCAGCCTGATGAGAGGAGGCTGGCGGAGAGAGAGAGAAAGACTGAGATGAATAAAAAAGAGAAAGCAGACAGTGAAACAGAGGGAGAGATACTACATAAGCTGGGAAAAAAAGAAAAAAAAAAAATCAGAAAAACTGAAAAGCACTCAATCAACAGTAACGTTATGAGTAACAGTTTCACATCTCCTCATGTAATCTTCACAATTTTAACCAAGGGCTAAATCTGCCTTCAGTCATGAAACAAATGCTTTCAGAGATGTCAAAGTGTTAATGATTCGTGAGGTGAAGAAAAGATGCTGTGATGCTACACGAAGCTTCTACGCTGAGGCTGCCGAGCCACATAACAGCAACACATGTGTGCTTCCAAAGGCACAAGTGGGGAGAGCAGTGCATAGAAACCTGACCAAAAGGGACGGTGCCACTACTCCAGTGAGCGTTCTGCAGTGTTGAAATGAAGGAAAAAGTGATTAAGATATATTTTTATCTGAAAAACAACGAAGACTGTAAACATCCATATCTAATCTCAACAGATGTAATAACAACATGTTGCATCATCAGTTGTAGAGTCACTGCCATTAAACCTATGCTTATCTACCTCTTTCTAATAGAGCATAGTCCTGCATTGAATTGACTTGTCAGTATCTATTGAGGCAAAATATGGCAACTAGTCACAGGAGACACAAAAAACACTGAGGAGGATACATCAATTATTCATAGACATGCTGAAACACTGTCTGCTCTACACCATTAAAACGCCCTTTCCATTGTCTCTAAAGAAGGAGCTGCTCATTTGGTGGAACAGGGTCTTTTAAAAATGTAACAATAATAATGATAATAACAATAATAATAAGTGACTTCAGACACTTAAAATACCATACGAATGGAATCCAAGTGCTGACTGCTCTGCAACATTAATGACCACAGTGTAAGCCTGGCTCATATGTTCCCATCTGGTGTTGGCTATTGTATGCACTGCAATATGTTTATGAGTCCAGGGTTCAATATGTCTAGATTGTTGGATTACTTTAAATAATTGGATCAAAGAAGTTTGCTAGAAGATTCTGAAAACCAACAGCACTAAGTGTTCACTTTCAATTGACACAGCAATCAAAAAGAGACTTGTATGTTATAAAGCAGACATTATGCATAAACAAAGCATACAAAGCACATTTTTAAAGCCTAAGAGAAACAATCATTAGAATGTAAGCTGGGGAGGGACTTGGAAACCTCTGCAGGCTGTGGTCTGAACACAAGTATACATACATAAATAAAGATATGAATCACAGGCTGACACCATGCTCACCTCTCTGTCGCTGGGAGAAGGTGTGCCATCACTAAATGGGGGAGTTTGGCTGTTACGTCGGTCTCCACTGCTGATCTGTAAAATAAATAAGTAATAAGGAAAAAGAAGTAATAATAATAGTAATAAATTAATTGAAAAAACATAGTCATAACAATAATATTGATTTTGTTGCCTGGCAGTAAATCAAACTTTAATACAGATGCTTGCTGGGTGTAAGTTCTCTTGTTACTGGATTTCACCTTTTGTATGCCTTCACCTTTGAGCCAAACTCAGTCTAAGATTGTGATTTTACAGAAAGTCAGTGGGAATCATAAACTGCACTCAAGCTCTGAATAACAAATGTAAATTTGTTCCTCAAAAACAGCCAATCTGCATAAGAACCAAGCCAATTCGAACAAGGTAATTTATCTATCCATCTTCCAAAGGGTTGCTGGATCTGCATATTGTATGCCAGATGCAGCCCTCTCATTTATCTGGATAGGGAACAAGCCCTAGCTTGTGAGCCCCGGAGTCTGGGTTTGGATCTCCTTCCAGAACTGAACTGGGGATCTTTTGCATGTAAGGCAAACAGAGAAATGCAGCGAAAATATCTACATTAACTTGGAACTGAACTATGATGGACCTCCAAACTATGACACATACCTTCAGTCCTTCACATATATTTAGGAGAGCTTAAAGAAACTTGCAGTTTCATATTTCAAAGAACAATTCGCATTTTTTAACAGAAGAGGAAAGCAAGGGATCTGATGAGGTTTCTAGCGCTTTTCCAATGACAAACTTCCAACTTGAAATCTGTGTGCTACTTCTGTATTGTTTTTAATAGAGGCGCCTGGGAGTAGTAGGATTTGCAAGGGTCAAATATAGCTTCCAGCTGACATCCACTGGCAGCCAATGCAAGAAGCATTAACTCAGACACGCCCATGTTGTCACTGGCGAGTATAAAAATGCGGGCTGGCATTTTGGCTACAAACAAATTGATGATTGTATGAAGTGAGACTTTTCTTCTACTCGGACAACGGGATTTACCAGTTCCAGCTGTTCCAACCGCTGACAGCTAAGTTAAGCTGCTAACTTAAGGACTTAGCACGGTGCTAATGTTTGCAAGACAGTAAAGGGACGAACTGACAATTCAAGTTAGCTTATTAAGCTGTCAGCTTGAGTTGTCTTAATGAGAAATAACTAGACAACCACTTCCAAACCGTGAAGTCTTTGCAGTATAAACAGACGTTAACTTAGCTAGTTAGCTCCGAGCACCACAACAACTAACCTGGGCCTGCTGAGGTGACTGCGCATTCCTCTGCGGAGACTGCTCCTCGTTTAGCTTCTGCTTGAGTTTTTTAAACATCTTGTCACGCCGATATAAACTGGTGATCAAGTGTCGACTTTCCGGCGGAGAGGTTTTTTGTTTTTATTCAGCCTATCATCCAGTACTCAGGGGCAGACTTCCTTGTTCGCTTCTAATTTTCTGCAGGTGGTAGGCCTATCTGCGCATGTGCGGCCAACGTGGAGGAAATCTGAAACGTCAGACTTAAAGGGCCAGTCTGGGCTCAGTTAGCTACAGCGCCCCCTTAGATAGCAGCGTGCTTGGGATATATTACAGCCTAAGACAGTTGAAATGAGAAGACAGTTTAACACATGTGGTATACAGAAGCACATACAAAACAACAACAACAAAAACACAACACAAGGAATCCTCACAAAGAGGGATAAAAACAAGCAAACAAATAAGGCCGTATTTTAAAAATTACATTCCAAGATAGATGCACTAAACTCAGTCCTGCAATGTCAAATGCAATGTCAAAAAGGAACAATAACTTTAAGTCTAATAAGTATTTTATAGTACTCATATATTTACTAACTCATTCTTAAAAACAGAAAATAAAATTCAGAAAAACCAAATTTGCATTTGTGGATGTGGTATTTTGCATCACTTCCTTAAAACACTGAATGAAAAATATGCATGAATGAATTTAAAGATCTTTGTATGAGGAAAACAGATGGGAAACATCTTTATCTGAATTTCTTTTTTTTAATGATAGACTGGTGATTTGTCCAGGGTGTACCCTGCCTCTCACTCTATGACAGCAGGGATAGGCAACAGCCACCCCACAACCAAGCGCAAGAGAAAGGATGGATGGACGAAATATTAACAAAATGTAGAAAGTGAAATCTATTTTCCTAAGTCTCTTCTTGAGCTCCATGTTAAATTTAGACTTAAATTTAAAATCCTTCTCCTCACATGCATGGTCCTTGGTTTAAAGATCTCATCGACCTCATTGCATGTCCTACTCTTCACTCCAAGTTTGCAGGTTTAGTTGTGGGTCCTGAAATTTCCAATGGGAGACAGAGTCTTCTGCTATCAGGCTCCTCTTCTGCAAAAGGAGCTCCCAGTTTGGGTTCAGGGCAGAGACACGCTGGCTATTTTTAAGATTACTATCTAAAAAGCTGTAACCTGTCAAAAGGTGCAGATAAATACAAAATCACAGTTTGGACTCAAGAGGGCACTCTTTAAGCATGTTTTACTGTGATTTTCCTTCAGGCCAATTGAAAACACAACTAACAAGACTTACATAAGATTTCGTCCTGTATGTTCTATCAGGTTTTCCGGCTGGTAGTATTTTGTCTCTGCTAGGAGAAGTTTAATTACTTTCCCTTTAATCTTTGGCAGCATACCTAAAAGTGAATGTCACAGCGGGGGAAAGCTGGAGCGTTACACACTGTTGCCAACGTAGCTGCTTCTTGTGTTGTAATTAATGTCTTTGTGCTGCAGCAGCTGAAGCAGAGCCAGTTTTACCAGTGCAGTGCTGCTGAACCGAGCACAGAGGTCCGTACAATTGCCAGAGGATGACCTCTAACACAGCGGTTCTTTTGTCGGTGTGGCAGCGGCACTGAGCTGAAATGAGTTTTCTGTAGCAGTCTTTTCAAAATTTAATGCCTTCAATAACACAGACAAACATCACACCCTCAAAATGCTACCAGTGTTTTAAATTTATAAAATTTAAAGTATTTATTTTATATAAACCCATTCTAAGATCACCATGATTTACAACTAATAGCCTGCAGGTTAGCATCTGTCTTCCCAGTTGGAACAAGGCACACGAGAGGCATACAGTGAGCAACACAAACAGATGAACAACAGCTCAAATTTATTATTTATATGATTCTCTGATTAGGTCACTCTTCTTCTGGGGTTGATGTTAATCTTAAAACTATGCATATCTAAAAAAGACACTGTATGTTTGCTCTTAATCTGAGTCATAATGTCTTGGGTAATGTAAACTGTAACAGACACTGAACCTGCTAGAAAAAAGTCTCACCATAGGCGTGAGTCATGGTTTAAATGTGTGCCGTTTTCCGTCTGTAGGGAACCGGCCTTGTGCAAATACCTGAAGAAAAAAAAGCATTTCTGAGTCAGACTTTGCTGTCTGCTGGAGAAAAAATGGAATTCATGTTGTTTAAGATCCAAAAGACTTTAAAATGAAAATGTGGCTGTGATTTGCATTTTTTCTGCATTCTTACTCTAATGCTTACGCGGGGCTTTTGATCTACGACGGGTGAGTAGAACGGTGGGTGGTTAACACAGAGATGCAGCCCCTCTGTTCCATGTGGTGGTTAATGCTTTACCCCGAGGCGTGCGGCAGAGAGCACATGAACTCAAAACAAGAAGACTGGCTGTTGCAGATCTGCTAGCAATTTTGATTTGGACCACATGTTTGCATTTCTAGAATAGCTTAAGGCAAAACGAAAACTCTTCTACAAGGCTGTGACAAAAAACTACAAATTTTACCCTTTGGTTAAATGTCAGCTCCTCGGTGCTATGACTGTTGATAAGTGTAGGGCAACAGTGTAACATTTACCTGAAAGCTATAGGGGAAAAAGATGATCTCTGCTGATTTAATGTACAATTTTATCCCCTTTGACTTTAAAAAGCTGTTTAAATAAAGTCATGTTTAAGGGAAAAATTTCTTTTTGATGGGCTCCAGAGATGATCTGACATTTAACATGCTCTTATCATATAAATCTTCCAAAACAATAAAAACCATTTATATCTGAAAATAAGAGGAGGTGATAAAATGGAAATGGTTATAGACACATTTTATAGGAATATCACCTTTTAGCTGGAACTAAAGCCATGCAAGGCCTGTAGGGGAAGAGGGCACGCCTTAGATTCACTGCAGATGACACGGTGGCCTTAGAAAAAAGATTTATGAGAAGAGGAATACTAAAAATCCCCTGTGGAGTTACGGCATCCAATAAAAAACGTAAGCTTCTGGCAGCGCTGGTGAACAATGAGAATCACCGTGACTTTACAGAAACGCTGAGCAGACTTAGTGCTTGAAAATCTGTAAGAGTAGCATTATGAGCTTTATAACTCTAATGTAAACTTCCAAGAGATGGTAGAGGTACAAGGTTATAGCATGAGAATATATTTTGTCATGGCATAAGTTTGAAAGTTTTAGAAGCTGGCAGGCTTTAACAATGCAGGCGATTGTAAAAAAGTTGTGCTCAAATGTAAATGTACATGGGCCCAAACTTTCCTCAGACTTACACATAAACATACTTATTTCTCTGGAGGGATCCACACTGATTAAGAATTAATACAGTTCACCTCTGATGCTTGTAACACCTCCTACCTCCCACCCAAATATAAATCTTCACAATTCACACCAAATCCCAGCAGTACAAGTTTTTTTTGACACGCTGATGTCGTCTCTGATTCTGATGCCACTCTGATATTTTCCTCATCACTTCTCTTTTTTAACGACAACAAAACAACAACAAAAAAAAAAATCCACCAAGTAGCAAATTTAGTAAACCACTGCTTTGCTCTGCAAGGGGTAAAAATCAGGCTACGGGTGTGTTAAAATACATCAAATCCCCACCAGAATCTAAATGATTATCATTGTTATTCAACCCGCCAGTGCTACATGACTTGTTTCTCAGAGTTTGTGTGTAAAAACTGTTGTTTGACAATTTCAGTTTACAGAAAGAAACAAATTTACAAGAAGAAGTAGATAATGATGACTGTTTTAGTCAAACAATGATAGAATCACTTGTGTATATGTAACTGAGTACGAAGATGGTTTATTTATATTATAATTCTAGCTTTAAAATAATCAGTCCTTTCATTAAAGGTTGAGTTAAAACTGTTTTCTGTGCACTGACTGATGATTGAGGGTTGCTACACTAAGCAGCTCTAACCAACCAACTCCATCTCCCGTGGTGTCATCACCTGACTGTTTAGTATCCATGATTCACGTTGCAGGGAGGCGTCCCAGCTTTGAGAGACTTTTCCAAAAGCAGTTTCTGGGCATGTGCATGTCACTGGCATGAAGATAAGCATTACACAGTCATCAGTTTTCGTGCCCAGTTCACCAACGATGCATGAAAATCTGCAAACCTTTTCATGAGATGTTGACCCAATGAGGGTGTGTTAAAGGCAGGCACCAAAATCAGCACTAACAACCTAAAAATATTAAAAAGCTCTTATTTTGCGAGTGTTCTACGATTATATGCATTTAAACATTCTACACGGACATACAGTGCATATATTTATTCACGTTATAATAATGATCCCATTTATACACATGCATGCTTGATTGTGAGTATGTGAATGGGAATTCTGAGAAGGGATCCCTCAGTTTTCTTCATTGTATTAGTTTTGCTTTAGCGAAGGTCGGATCCACAAGATGGAGCTACCCCTGCATGGCAACACACCCACCTTTCTTAGCGCAGGATAAGGTTTTGTGTGGGAAGAATAGTGAGAGACACTGCAGCTCTGTCAGTCTTATTGGACAGCCCATGATGATTAACTGGAGTCTGAAAAGACGGCTTATTAACTGTCCTGGGAGCGAACAATAACAGAGTGCGCTAAAATGACACAGAGCCTCACTTTTAGAAAAGTGACACTAAACCACATCAATTAAAAAAGCCTAAAACAGAGTATTTATTGTACTCTTGCTTGCTTACTGACTTACCAGCTGCTATCACCCATCTGTCTGAGTGAGTGCTCAGTGAAAGAGGCTGGTATTCAGTTTATTTAACCAAATTTCATATATTTCAGTGGAATGCAGTCAGATCACTTAACAACATATTATTAGCTAATTAAGGATGTGCATTTCTGTTCCCTTTTAGTAAAGTAAATGCTGGCAAATTTGTGCTGGGAGTGGGTATTTATGTTAATCAGATATTTTTAATTTGCATCATCTCTTAAAACAGCAGATGTTCATATTTGTTTATAAATTAATGTCACCTTGCAGTCACTAAAAGCTGAATGTGACTTATCATACCATGTAGCTCTGTTCCACCGAGCTGACGAGTGATGTCAGTGCTATAAGTTGAACAGTTTTCACAGCAGACATTGTGAAAAAGAAAAGGCCCAGGTGATAGATGTACTTTCCTCTGCTGTGCTGGAATAACTGTAATTCACGCACCTTTCTCTGGTTTCCCACAGTGTGTGTTTTGTAGGTTTCTTCCTGTAAAAAGGGAGTTTTTCCTTCCCACTGTCGCCAACTGCTTGCTTATAGGGAGTCATCTGAGTAGGATTTTCTCTGTATTTTTGTGTTATTTCCTTACAATAAAGCACCTTGAGGCGACTGTATGAATAAAATGACACTAGATAAATAAAATTAAATTGAGCTGAATAATTTGTTATATGTGTCATTAAAACTGGAGCCTTGCTGTGGCTAAACAGCAGGAAACTGTCTTTACTGTGTCACGAGGAACAAGTTTGCCCGTCTGTGCGGTTTAAGATTTACGTGGGCTTGCCCCTAAGTATCTGTTAGAGATGTTATAGCATCATACTTCATGTCGAATAGCTGGGTCAGCTTATCAGCAGCTGTTAATAGTGCCAAGCACCAGACTGTCCTCTACTGCCAGTTGGTCCTTTGCAGTCACAGCTCTGAACCCTTTGAATAGCATCGAATAGCAGATCAGGTTTTCTGCTTTAATAACAGTTATCAAATCTCAAATCTGTCTTAAAACATATTTCCTCTTTAGCCTTTTCAGTTTAGTGTTATTCTTTGAACAGCATTGGTTGTTTTTATAACTATGTTTTCATTTTGATTTTAATTATGCTTTATGTTTTTCTCATTTTGTTATCTCACTGTTTTGTAATTTCATTTTTCCTAATTGTTTTATTGATTGTTGTGAAGCACTTCAGTCAGCGTTTGTTGTGCCATCAAAATCAATGTGACTTGACTCTTTTATATAGGACACACGCAGTCTGACCAATACTGCTGACACACTCTTCACTTCAAAATTGCTGCTAAAAAAGGCCAATGCTTCTCAACAGTTTGATGGGTTGTACGTGTTCAATAATTCAGATTGTTTTCAAAATGAATGCTTTCGGTTTTTTGCAAGGTGCTTAATAATTAAGGTAATTCCCCCCAAAGACCACAGAAATGCTTTATGGCTAATAATTAATGTCAAATATATTGTGCTACACATGTGTGTGTTTGTTTTGGTGGGTTTTTTCTTAGAAAGGTAATAGAAAACACAGAAAAATCAGTGCTTTGGCCTTTTATCCCCACATGAAAGATATTCTGAGGCACTAAAAGTTTGAGCTTTTGAAAAACTTTGAGGCTGAAGAGTTTCAAAAACTCCATTTTTGTGTTTATGTGTAAACAAATAAAACAAAGGTTGTCTGTAGCACTGTCAAAGGTATGCATCTTTCTCTTTTTTTCAATGTCATTGTATGTTATTGTTATTCTCAGGCTTGGTTGGCTCACATGTCCATTCAGTTAAGGCTATAACAACACCTGTTGCCTTGGCGTGCTCTTTACGGGACCATAGATATTTAGTTTGTATATTCATGTGGTGGCAAATATTTTTCACAACAGAACGCCCGTGAAGAGAAAAGTGGTAAATCCCCATTTTAAGAAATAGGCAAGTATGTGTGGCTGCAGACTTGTTCTTCATCAGCTTCAAATCTTTCATTTGAATTTTTTTCCCTTTTCTCCAGTTGTTTGTTCCTCATGTATGACCTTTTGCTGTACTTTGAACTTTGCCTTTTTGACTATTTGCTCTCATTGACAGCTCCCTCATGCATGAGCTCTGCCTGGATAAAAGGGTTTTGAATTTTGGTCTCTCTGCCTTCTCTGTGCTGTTGGTTTTGGTCTTCTGTGTCTTTTACATGAGTACGTGTATTTTCAACTAGACCGGAAATCAGTTGAATCTTTGATTAAATTTAAGTGTGAAAACATTGATTCCAAAGGTACAATATATGCCACCATCCTCAGTTCTCCTTCCTTTAATCAAAGCTTGCATAACACAGCATAGGTAACACAATGGCTGCAATGTGTCTGGCATTGGAAACCCCCTTCAGATGAGAACAGTAGGTCTGTTCAGTTATATATAAAGGCGGTCAGGGATGGAAGTTTAGCTTCTAGTCTCAAGCTTTTAAACCCCAGGGTATTCACAATATTTGTAAGTGGTTGGCGTAAAAATTTAGGGCTCCAGTTTCAGAAATCACCTACAAATACAAATGAATAACCATTTTCCATCAAATGTAACATTCAAGAGAGTCAAGACTGCAGAGTGTGCTGGGAAAACAATTCTCAGTGATTTATTAGTATATGAGTTTCTATTGATCCAGTAAAATAGATATGGATGAATTTGCTTCTGACCGCCCCTTTTGTTTATTACACCCCTAAAAATTCCAGATGACCATCTCAGTTTGAGCATGCTTATTACATAATTCAAACATCTGGAGACCTTTGGCTTGCCCATAAAAATAAAAAAGAAACTTTCCTTTTTTAATATGCTTTCAGTTTTGCTGATCTCCTCATCCACATCATCTTCAAGGTATCAGAACTGTTGTGGCTGCTATTTTTGACTGCTTCACAAAAGTCCTGTTCTTCCCACTGACCCTGTGTGATTTCAGCACAGATACCAAACATCATTTTCTGATTTAAAAACATCTGAACTGTGTGGAGGCTCACAGTTGAGTTCATGGCTTTGATCACCAACGATTACTGAGCAGTTTGATTATTAGTCGATGGGGAGCTGGAGCCTGCGGTACCCCCATGGTGAAATTTGGGGTAAAGTTATCAGTGGAATTCAATCCAGCCCAGTTTTATTTGTAATACATCAGTTCAAACAGTCAAACAGTCATCTTAAAAATCTTAAAATGCCACCAAACATCAGAAAGTACCAAACACGGCAATGTGATATGAGATCAAAATGTCCACACGAGTTTCAAGGGTTCACCGAAAGATCAGGGAGTCACGCCATTGTCAAAAGACCAACAACATAGCTATAAATAAAATATCAGTACCTGTCATGGTGTATTTTTAAGTTAACCACTGAAGGATATGAGATTTACAGCACAGGGGATTTGAGCTGTTGTGTCATTAACTGGCTGTGGCACAGAATCTGAGCAGGCTACATCTAAACCTGAATAAATCGAATAAACCACAAGTTATGATTTTTAAATGTTAGATTACAAAAATGACCTTCTCAATCAATGTGAAGAGATGGCTGTTACTGGATGTGATACCACCAATGCATTATACATCAAGTATTATAGCACTTACTGACCACTCAAAGCACTCTACCATACAAACCACATTTATAGCACTCTAACCACAAAGACATGCGAGTTAGATTTAACATTTAAGGTAACACGGGTGTCTTTGGAGAAACTCAGTACAGCACAGACAGAACTGTATCCTTGATTTTCCTTGGGTTTCTGTGGATGCTTGGAGATTTGGGGGAAATTAATGATCCAAAAAGGTTAAGATTAGGTTTTATGACACATGAGCTGTGGTCATGATCTACTGTGCAAACACTAAAGCTGTGATACAATCCACTGAGCTAACTTTTTGGCCGTGATGGAGAATCTGGATTCATTTTTCCAAAGAAGAGAGCTGTCACAAAAACAACTTTATGACAATTATCCAGTTCTGTCTGACACCCACAACATCCACTCGCAGTCAGTTTGAAGGGAGGCTCATTAAGAGTTAGAACTATGCAATTTTTCTGAATTTATTTTAAAGTACCAATTATATTTTGATTAACTGTTTTTATTACAGTACAGTCAACATAAATATGAAAAGGAATGATTTTTATGTGCCAGACTCAGGATTTACAATAACTTGCACTCAGATTAATTTTGTGAGAAACTGTTTCAGTTTTCAGGTTTGAGCGACAAAACAGAGAAAAAGTTCCCTCAGGACATTTTCATTCAATTTTTGCTTTTCACTGTCAAACACATTAACTAACGGAAATAGTTTATGTGAAAGGTTAACATTTCACTACATAAATGTTGGATTCAGCATTTAAAAATTAGGTTATTTTGTGAGGAATTAAAATTATTATTATTTTTTAATCTATCAGAGATGTGATATTTTTATACCTGAGCTATTTTTATAGGCTAATTACTTTCTGAATTACCTGTAAATATATGTTTTGACTAAGAACCCAAACAGACATTAGCCAGGTATTTTAATACCTTTTGAGATGTCACACATACATTCTCTGTATCACAGAGGTTCTCTTTCCAGTTTTGAGTGGCTGTATCCTAAATCCTTAAATACTGTCAAATTTGGTAGAAGCTTTTACAAAATAATAATGTCCTAAATTACATATAATGGGACTAGATGTGAAATTGGTAAATGATTATAATGTGCTAATAGTTTGTTAATGTAGAGGGGGTTGCAAGAAATGTAAGGTAGTTTGTTGACCCTCAGAGACCACCAAACAGCCTGTTGGGCCATTTGTGTGTTAAAAATGATTTTGTAATATTTGAGCATTCACAGGGCATTCAGGGATTTATGCAATAATTACAGTGGGGCAAAAAAGTATTTAGTCAGCCACCGATTGTGCAAGTTCCCCCACTTAAAATGATGACAGAGGTCAGTAATTTGCACCAGAGGTACACTTCAACTGTGAGAGACAGAATGTGAAAAAAAAAATCCATGAATTCACATGGTAGGATTTGTAAAGAATTTATTCGTAAATCAGGGTGGAAAATAAGTATTTGGTCACCTCAAACAAGGAAAATCTCTGGCTCTCACAGACCTGTAACGTCTTCTGTAAGAAGCTTTTCTGTCCCCCACTCGTTACCTGTATGAATGGCACCTGTTTGAACTCATCATCTGTATAAAAGACACCTGTCCACAGCCTCAAACAGTCAGACTCCAAACGCCGCCATGGCCAAGACCAAAGAGCTTTCGAAGGACACCAGGAAAAGTATTGTAGACCTGCACCAGACTGGGAAGAGTGAATCTACAATAGGCAAGCAGCTTAGTGTGAAAAAATCAACTGTGGGAGCAATCATCAGAAAATGGAAGACATACAAGACCACTGATAATCTCCCTCGATCTGGGGCTCCACGCAAGATCTCATCCCGTGGGGTCAGAATGATCGTGAGAACGGTGAGCAAAGATCCCAGAACCACACGGGGGGACCTGGTGAATGACCCGCAGAGAGCTGGGACCAAAGTAACAAAGGTCACCATCAGTAACACACTACAACGGCAGGGAATCAAATCCCGCAGTGCCAGACGTGTTCCGCTGCTGAAGCCAGTGCATGTCCAGGCCCGTCTGAAGTTTGCCAGAGAGCACATGGATGATACAGCAGAGGATTGGGAGAATGTCATGTGGTCAGATGAAACCAAAGTAGAACTTTTTGGTATAAACTCAACTCGTCGTGTTTGGAGGAAGAAGAATACTGAGTTGCATCCCAAGAACACCATACCTACTGTGAAGCATGGGGGTGGAAACATCATGCTATGGGGCTGTTTTTCTGCCAAGGGGACAGGACGACTGATCCGTGTTAAGGACAGAATGAATGGGGCCATGTATCGTGAGATTTTGAGCCAAAACCTCCTTCCATCAGTGAGAACTTTGAAGATGAAACGAGGCTGGGTCTTCCAACATGACAATGATCCAAAACACACCGCCCGGGCAACAAAGGAGTGGCTCCGTAAGAAGCATTTGAAAGTCCTGGAGTGGCCTAGCCAGTCTCCAGACCTCAACCCCATAGAAAATCTGTGGCGGGAGTTGAAAGTCCGTGTTGCTCGGCGACAGCCCCAAAACATCACTGCTCTCAAGAAGATCTGCATGGAAGAATGGGCCAAAATACCAGCTACTGTGTGTGCAAACCTGGTAAAGACCTATAGTAAACGTTTGACCTCTGTTATTGCCAACAAAGGTTATGTTACAAAGTATTGAGTTGTATTTTTGTTATTGACCAAATACTTATTTTCCACCCTGATTTACGAATAAATTCTTTACAAATCCTACCATGTGGATTCATGGATTTTTTTTTCACATTCTGTCTCTCACAGTTGAAGTGTACCTCTGGTGCAAATTACTGACCTCTGTCATCATTTTAGGTGGGGGAACTTGCACAATCGGTGGCTGACTAAATACTTTTTTGCCCCACTGTACATTTTTATGAAACCTGGAGTTTTTAAATGGAAAGGAATCACCTGCTAACACTTACCAGATCACCTAACCCATTCATGGTTATGGGTAGGGTTAGGTTTACAGTATATTGCTATGGATTTTTGTATATTTGGCACACTAGGTCCAAAAATCATGTCTGAGAGAACTTTCCAATCTAAAATCTGTAGTTTTTGAAAATGTGCTTTTTTTTTTTTTTTAGCATTTTGCTAAAACCCAGCCACACTTGTGATCTGGTAAATTCAATTAAAAGCAGTGCTTTGTTCCACCTGCTTAAATCATGATACATACAAATGATATAATATGATATATATGTTTTTTTTATATACACAAACTTGTCTGCAGATCATTAGAGTATCGTGTCCACATACTACAAAATGCTTAGGAATGCGTCATTGAAACACTTCCAGTGATGTATGTACGGTCTTTCAAAGCTGCATTTTAACAATTGCTTGTATAATTTCCCTTGGAAGTGTTATCCACATAGAATCCACTGACTTCTGCTGTCAATAGTCCATCCTGACTGTGAAGGGTCTGGTAAGTGTTATCTGACAGTTGTTAACTGACTACAAATGTATCATCCTTCATTTGTAAGTCATATCCAAGTTTTACAAATACCTATTTGTGAGTATGCAAGCATCTACTTAGGTTCAACTGAGGGTAAGCACAAGGCTGTGGAAATTCTTATTCCCTCCAGTTTGTTGAGGCTGTGTGGATCTGTCCAAGCAGATGTTACATTGCCTTTACTAATGGGCACCAGTCTTGTCCTCCAGGTGGACTCACTTCAACCTGTAGAATAATATAAGAATAATGACTCCTCTGTGTTGTAGGCAGATGTCCATGTGCATGTCTGTCCACTCAGGACGACGTGTCACAAATCTTTTGATCTGGTGAGTGTTGTCATATGCAATCCCAACAGATTTAAAAAAGACAAATAACTTCTAGAAAAGCTGTCCAAGTGCGCCATAGTGCTACCAAATAATGAGGTGATGCCACGCTCAGTAACACCCTACACTGGCTGCAATATCATGAGCAGGATTACCCTGTTGTTTTTTAAACAACTTTTACATTTAATCCAGAGTTTATCTGTAAATTGTATAAATTGGCATTTGCAACTACCGCATAATCAGGTGTGAATGAACTCCCAAGTGTGAAAAATTAAGTACTCAAGGTTATAGTCTTTCAAATGGACAGGAGGGTGCAAGACCTTTGGTTCTTGAACTGTCAGGGTGTTTTCACACATGCGATGTTTAGACCGTTTTAAATCAAACTCATTTTCTCGCTCAGTGCCGTTCACTTGTGCAAGTGTGAACACAATAATCGTACTCTGGTGCAGAGCAAAACAACTGTACCAAGGTGGTTGGAGGAGATTTGGAAGAGGTGGTCTCGGTCTGGTTTCTAATGAGCCGCAGTGCCGTTTGTTGATGGTGTAAACGTCAGCCAATCTAAATCCAGGCGAGTGTGATGTCATGGTGGCCATGCCCATCTTTTACATACAGTCTTTTCAAAAAACAACTCTCTGTCAAATAACTGGTTGTTTAAATATAAGAATGACAAAAAAATATAATAATAACTTTTTTTCAGTTATAATTACTACTTTCAACTAGCCAGTTCAGTTTATTTAATGCAACATGTGACAATCAGAATCTGCTGCAAGTTTCACTGTGTTGGTAAGTTTTTTGCTTTTTTGACCCCATTCCAGTAAGTTTTTGTTTTTGTTAGTAATATCAACAATGCACACCAGAGTCCTTCATTGTGATGAACACCAGTCCCAAATATCGAATGTTAGGCTAAATTGCAGTCTCCCTGCGAAACACAAGCCATTAGAAGATGTTCCCCACAGTCAGGGAGTCACACAAAGCTACACATTCCCCGGAGGACATAATTATTTTTTGTTTCATCAGTTAGTACATCACTACTTTGTCTGTAATTTCTGTGGGAAGAACGGGAAAATGAAACTTGCTCTTTGGGTGCATTGACTCCCTCGATGAAACACAGAAATAATAAACAAGAAAAGTGAACATTGGACGTCATTAAACAGTGGGTTGCAGTGAAAATGGGGGGCAGGTGGATGTCTGGGGTTGTTTAAATGTGTTCTGGTAATTATTTCAACCTCAGGGGTTGGTTGTATTTACATTCATTACAGAAATCCTGAGGGGAGAAGAGTCCACCTGGATGAACATGTTTATGGAACAAGGGCAATATTTCCAGATGGAAACACTGGTCCCAGTACTGTAAACTCTCAAGCGGTTATATTTCATACATCATATCAGAACCACTGGCTATTCCAGACGGTATGAATACACCGGTGGATAAAGCAGTATATTTATCGTGTCCTTCTCTCATCTGTAAAGTTCATTAGTATTTACTTCCAGGTATTTGTTCATGAAGGTGTAAAAAACCTGAAATGTACAGCCTACATCATGTCCTGTAGCACGCATGCTGTATTTTTATATCCTGCTCTAATTTAACTCAGACCACATGCTTAGTTTTTTAGCAACTTGGAGGTGCTGAAAACCGCCGTGGACTCTACACTTATTATCTAAAATGAAGTGGATCACTTTGTGGCTTTTCAGCACTTGGTTTCTTTGTTTTTGGTGTGAAACAAAAAATATACTGAATAATGTTAGATCAAAGAAATTAATAGACTGGATATTTTCTCATTATGAGAATTTCTAGCTCTTAGTTTATATTCTGAATGTTTTCATCACTCAGAATCAGTTTTTATACTTCAGCAGTTGCTATAATATGTACACCTATGTAGTTTCCACTTTATTAAGTGAAGTTCCATCTAAGGTAATCCAATACATCTGCTCCATCTACCTGGTTCTAATAACTCTGTATTAAAGGTGTTACAATAAACTAAATGTTGCAAACCATGCATTTATGTGGCTGTAGCTCAGGAGGTGGAGCAGGTCATCATCTAATTGGACGGTTTGTCTTGGCTGCTACAGTCTGCATACCAAAGTATTCTTGGGGATGATACTACAAATACTTTTAGTTCTTTAAGTAAAAATGCTACAAGAACTAAAAGGTACTCTTACATACGCTCACCAAAGTTTGAATGTTAACAAGGCACTTGCTTTGATGTGCTTGCATGAATGTTTGTGAATGGATGACTAAGGCTTGCTGTATTAGAGTAGAAAGCTGCTGTATAAGAACCAGTCCATCCATGAGGATATTGGATAATTGGAATTCTTGCAAAGGTGAAGCTGAATGAGAAGGAGGAGCGACAGTGATAAAGTCTGATTTCTTTACTAAAACAATATTGAATTAATTTGATTTACCTGAAAACATTAACATTTCACATTTCAGCCATTTTTTAAAGCAGCTGCTCAACAAGTGTTTACCAAAGTTTCTTACTCAGTTCTCAAAGTTTTTTGTGAACTGAGGTCTCAAAGACTGCACCTTCAGTAATCATAAATTACATAAAATGGCATTCACGTGTCAATTTATTTTAAAAAATTAAACAATCAAAATATATTAAAGATTATCTGGAGGTGGTGATGGTGATTGTGGGGTAATAAAAGCTTCTAGAGACACGACCTCATTGTTTCTAAAATCAGACTCCAGCCTGAAATGTTTTACAACTTTATTATGCAGACATAATGGGAAACTGCTGTGTATGGAGATCAGACTGGAGGAAGTGTCGCAGCATAATGTCATGGCGGTATCATAAAGCTGAGCTGAGAATTGTCACTTATGCCCATGTATCCCATCAGCTCAGATCTAATTAGTGTTTCCACTGATTTGCATGTGTGTCAAATCAGATACACTTTTATGTTTTTTGAGTACAACAAGGCATCTGTCAGCACAGACAATGGCTGACTGGCTGATTCTGTGATTAGACATCAGTTTTGCCCATTAAACAGTCTCCAGCGTGTTCTCACTGTCGACACAAAGCCTTGACCGTGGTTTGACAAAAGCCAAGTTGCAGTTTTGTCTCACTTTGCAGCAGCAGCAGGAAAAAATTGTTCCCTGTATGAAAGATTAGTTATCTGTATCATTGCTGATGCCAGTGGTAATAAAATGTTGCTTTGTGGCGGAGCATAAAGGCAACCCTGCTGCTTACTCCGATGGTTTCACCCCACACGCCGCCCCCTCCCTCTTCGGAGGAGGGGATCCGAAGAGAGAAAAAGTAATCTGATCATGTCCAATAGGGGCAAATGCTGCATCAGTCAACTGTGCCATAATCTAAAGCTTCTGCCTCGGAGCGAACATAAATTTCCCATTCTTTCTGTGTTCACCAGATGACATCTATGTGGTTTTTAGTCATCTTCATGATGCAGACACAAGATACTCACCTGACTGCAGAAGAACACATGGTTTAGCTCTCTGACTGCAGGCCTTTAAAATGTGGGCATGAGGAGATCCAAGCAGTCTGTCGCAGGGCCAACACACAGGGACAGACAACCATTCGCATTCACATTCATTCGAACATTCACACCTAGTGACAATTTGGATTATCCAATTAACCTATCCCCACAAGCTGCATGTCTTTGGAGGGTGGGAGGAAGCCGGAGTACCCGGAGGGAACCCACGCAAACACGGGGAGAACATGCAAACTCCACACAGAAAGACCCCGGCCTGATGGTGGAATTGAACTCAGGACCTTCTTGCTGTGCGGCAACAGTGCTAACCACCGTGCCACCGTGCTGCCTCAATTTTTAATAAACCAGTAAATTCAGTCAAATTAGATAAAAAAAATTACAACAGCGGGGTGTTAAAGGCTTTAAATAGATTTCAGGTGTGTTGATTTAGGTTTCTGTAGCTCTTCTGGTTTAGACGTTTTACAGTACATGCACTTTTGAAGGATCTGATCATTTTTTTGTCATTTTATTTGCATTTTCCCATAAGATCTGACTACTTTGTAGTATATATCAACTACCATGTGAACTTTAACATCACCAGAGAGAACAATAAGATGAAAATAACGGTAAAGTTTTCATATTGCCATTATTTCTGTTTACTTTCTGATGACTCTTCAGGCGTTTTTGTTTTATAGCACATTTTACCTCAGTACTGCGTGAGAACTAAAGCATAATTATTTGTGTGTTTGACAATGATGGTTCATGCTGTTACGAAGTGTATTGTGGCAACATAATACAGGTATTTATTTCCTGTCTCAAAGGGATATACCTGTGGGAGCAACATTTATTTTGATACATGTGGGCGTGAGATGTCACACATCGCTGGGCGACGACCTATAGGATCATGACGCGCAGCTTAATAAAAAAAAAAACTGTCAGAAGGTTTTGCAGCTATTTCTACCACGAGGGTGCACTGACTTTTAATAATCTGCTGATACACCTTATCAAATCGGGTTCAGAATAGACTACTGCAGCAGCACTTTTCTTCCTAGTCCTCCGACCCGCCAGGACATAAAGTTCCCTCAGCACTTCTGCTGATGTGGTGTAAAAGCTCGTCCGTATCCATAAGCTCTGTTTTTTCCTTTTGCATTATTTGCTCTTACCTTCCTCTAGCCTAGTGTTCTGCACCTGTATCTAATCTTCTTTCCCTTCTATATAAACTCTTCCCTCCCCTACACCTTAATCCAGGTAATCTAGTTGTCTCTCAAGCATTCCAGCAGCGTTTCCTTCGTTTCAGGCTTCCCATGTGTTTGGCCTTGCTTAGTGGGTTGTTTTGTCTTCTGCCTGTTCCTTCTGGTTTTGTTAGCCTGAATGGACCAATCACCTGTGTACCAAACCTTTCTACTCTTCAGTGAAGAACAAGTTTGTAAATTGTTAGCTGGTCTCCTGAGTTGTGTTTTTGGCTCCTCTTTCTGTGCCTAACTGGTAGTTGCATTCAGTTTGTGATGAGAATACATTTGAGCTGTGAGGCCATTCCCCATGAGACATTTCACAAACTACTCGATAAAAACAAACAAACACAAAAACCCCACAAAAACCCTCAACAGATTAAGACCGAAAGGAAGAGTGTTACTTCAAATGGAGTAATTGGACAGAAAAGAGAGCATACGGTGAGACTCAGAGCCTATAGGAAGCTGTCTGTGTGATTAATGAGTTGAGGGGAGAGATTTCTTTCACTGTCCTGTTCAAACTCTCAATGGGCCTTAAATGAGTCAAGTCTAGAGAAAAGGTGTACCTTTACCAGGAATTGATATCATCCGAAGATTTTTTTTTTCTGTAGCTTATCCTTCATCATAAAAGCAGCATTGTGTATTCCTACTTTCCGACTTCTTCGTTTTTATTGAAGATATTGAGACTACAGTAAAAATCTGGATTGTGGCTATTTTTCTGAGATACTGGATTTTACTCCAGAGCCCTGGGTTTACGGGAAAAACTACTTGCCCGTGACATTTGCTGCTTCAAGGGATTTGCAGCTAATGGGGATGCAACTCGCGGGATGTAAAGCTGTCAAATCAGCTTTTTCCCAGCAATTAACAAACTACTGCAGCATCTCTTCCTGCTGTTGATTTGTTTGTGGTCTTTAAGGAATAAAGTCAATTTGAGAAGAAAAACTCTGTAATGGCTCGTGGTTCTCCGTCAGGCATTCAAAGGATATAATTAATTTTGCTTGATTTATAAACAAATAATGGAAAATTAAACACGCATATGTTGAATATAAAAAGTGGAGACTGCAGCTGACTGACTGCAAACAAGATGTTTTAAAGAGATAAGCTCCATCATCTGAGAGATGCATAGTCTCTTTCTCTATTAGTAAGTACTTTCTGGAAAAAAACAAAAGCAATGTGTTTGGCTAAAAATCCCCAAAGTCTACTTTCTTCCTCCTGTACCATTTATCTTGTTGAAAAGTTACAATATGTTTTTTTGTAATTTCACTCCTTTGGCTGCCCTTGAGCTCTCTGCGCTGTTCTGAAGGTGAGTGGATTTGAGAGGTATAACAATGCAGAACTGCGGCAAAGTACAACAGCCCAGAGCACTTACAACAGACCGCCTCCAGGTTCTGACTGGACTGTTGTCACGAGTGTCTCACCAAGAGAAATACGCTAGAAAAGCTCCTCTTGGAGGTATTTAAGAGGACATGCAAAGAGGCTGTCATGTTCTGCCAAGTGATTACAATGAATATGTTGCATAAAAGCACTAAAGTGAAGAAGGACACAAATGGATAAACACGCCAGATTATGGATGTGGCAAAAGGTGAGGCTATCAGTTATAATCTTCACTGTTTTCCATCAAAGTACAAACTTTGTACAAACAGAACTTTCTTTGTTGCCTTAATTCTGTAGAGTCATTCTCAGCGGTATCAACACCAAAACAGCTTTACATTTAAAAAGAAAAAGAGGTGTGTGGGCAGCAGGAAACCTGCAGGGTGGAAAATTATGCATTGTCGGACAGGATGCACTGCAATCAGCCGTTCAGAACCCCAGAAGCCAAGCGGGTAAGTTTCCTTATGAAAATGAAATTCAGGATCCGCAACCCAGTGAGCCACCACAAATCTGCCGTACCTTCCCTCCAAATAATTTACCTTTTCAGGATTTTCCTGGAGAACTATTGTTGCTAGACTGCGAATCTAATTGGATTCTTGATGGCAAATTCTCCTGAGTGGGATAAGTGGGGAAATTGTTTTCATGTAAAATGAATGCACGCAAACGTGTACAGACACAAAAAACACACACAAGCACAAAAAGAAGTGGATTAAAGCTGTGGAACCGACTGGTTGACTCGTCAGAGACGACAATAGTAGTCAAAAAACAAGCCCTGATTCATGATGTGAATGATCAAGCCCACATGTATCCTACATTTTGCATGCAGATTGGACTCATACGTGCATGAGATCAGCCCCTGTAAAATCTGTACATATGTACAGGCTAATAATTCGATTTTCATCTTCTCAGCTTTTTTAATGGGTTTGCTCTTATTTTGGATTATTCCTGTGAAAGAAAGTGACCATGGACAAAAATGTAACTGTACGTGCTACTGAAGGAGCATGTCATCACATTAAATCTCTCTAAAGCCCCTGTGATAAATGAGGTTTCTGAAGGGTTTGTCTCAAATCTCAGTGGGGTGTGCATGGGAAAATTGGATTTGTCAAGCTAGATCTAAATCAATATACCCACTCTGCTTTCAGCACTATTATCATGCACACATTTTTACCTCTCTCCAGTCAAATTACCGAACCTGTGGCATGCATCAAACCACATTTACCCATTAAAGGGACCTCTGTGTGGTGCTGTATTATTTTAAAGTTCAAAAGAGCAAACACACTGTAATGGCATAAAATAATGACCAAAAAACAACAAAGCAAATAGCAAAAACAAACAGAACAGATAGTCGCATGGTAACTGGGAGCTGACAAATACATACACACATCCATTCTGTATAAACTTTAAAGAAAGGATTTAAAAAACTGAATAAAATACTTGAAATATTTTTTAAATGACAAATTCTTTGTACTTTTTCAGTTATCAGGAGGAAACCTTGCATGGCAGGGTAAGAGGGAATCCCTCAGTCGCTGCGCTCCCTATTTCATTTGTCACTGTAAAGGGATGTGTGTCCTCCCTTGTCTCCTCATCTTTATTCACTGCGGGGCCCCTCGTTGCTGCACTCTGAAGGATTGTCTCTCCTCTGTCTTCCCCACATGCCCTCTGTAATTCCTCTAATAGGCCACTTAAGGTATGTGAGCCTGAGCTGGAAGACATTTACCTTTTCACACGCACAGTGAAAACACTAACCTAAAGAATCGACTCAGTTAATTGATGTAAAAGAGTTTCCGTTTTCAGATATATATTCTGCCTTGTGCTTTGGGTAATGAGTAGTCAAATTTGACAGCTAAAAACCACTAAAAGAAAGTAGGTAACACTTATTTAGCATTGCTATACAGCTCTTCGCCCCAGTAACTTCCCAGAGTTACAATAAAGAATTAGTGTCAGACATGATTTACACATGTTATTGCTTATCAATAACAGCTGACTGGCTGGCTGGATGGATGGCTGGATGGATTCTTTTTTGCAGTGTGGTTTCCTTGTAAAATAGCTGCAGCGATGAAGTTGTAGTCGGAAGATATGCCTGAGAAATGGAGAAGAAATGTACCGTTACAGATTTTCAAGAACATGGGTGACAAGCTGTAGTGACTACAGGGGATAAAGCTGATGAGCCATGTCATGAAGGTATGGGAAAGAGTTGTTGAAACAAGTCTGAAAAAAGAGGTGATGCTCAGTGAGCAGCAGAATTGCTTCATACTGAAGCAACATTACACACACGACATTTGCTTTGAGAGTGTTGATGGAGAAGTACAGAGAAAGCAGGAGTTGCACTGTGTCTTTGTGGATCTAGAGGAAGCATAAAATAGGGTGCCAAGAGAGGAATTGTGGTACTGCATGAGGGAGTCAGGAGTGGCCAGGAAATATGTGAAGGTGGTACAGGACATGTACGAGAAGAGTGAGGTCATGGTGTGTGGAAACGCCACTTGTGAATGATCTACACAAGTTGTGCAGTATCCCAGCTATTCCTAGGACTGTGTTCTTCTGGACAGAGATCTTGGATGTTGTTCCTGGAATCTGCTGGAGCCACTTGCCTAGCTTGGGTGTCACTGCACCGAGTGCTCCGATTACGACTGGGACCACTGTTATCTTCACCCTCCACATCTTCTCAAGCTGTAGTCTGAGCCCTTGGTACTTGTCAAGCCACTGCTGTTCCTTCTTCCTGATGTTGCTGTCATTCGGTATTGCTACACCTATCACTACGACCATCTTCTTCTGCTTGTCCACTACTATGTCCGGTTGGTTAGCCATCACCATCACCATCCTATATATCCTTATACATATATATATATATGTGTGTGTGTGTGTGTGTGTGTGTGTGTGTGTGTGTGTGTGTGTGTGTGTGTGTGTGTGTGTGTGTGTGTGTGTGTGTGTGTGTGTTTGCTAACCATCAGTTAGTCTTTAACTTTTAATACTGCAACATCTGAAATGGAGATGAACTACATGAATGCTCCTTTTGTGAATATATTTTTAGCCTGTGCTTACTGCTTCTAAATGCCACGGCTCAAACAAAGTATCATCAGCTAAATGATTCATATTGTATCTCAAAAGTTAATATTATTGTTGCCTACAAACTGACCCAGGATTAGTTCCTTTTTCATAGGTGCTTGTTTCCACCCACAGTCAGGGGGGGGAACAGAGACTCAAAATGACCCGCAGGTATGAATGAGCTTCTGTACTGTATGTCTGAATGTCTGTATTGATTTCCTTGCCTTCTAAGCAGTCAGTGCAGGGATAGTCTACAGCCCCTCCTGTGACCCTGAAAAGAAACTGGTGGGTGGAGAATAGGAATAACATCCAAAAGTAAGCATGCTGCTTCTTGTTTTTTTCCTCACCATATTCCTGTATTTTCCTGATGTTGCTACACCACTACATAGTGTTTTAGATTTTTTTTTTACCTTGGTATTTCTGACAACATATTTTTATATCACAAAGAGTTATGATTGGATGTGACTCCTGCCAGTGCCAAAGACACAATATTTCACTGATGTCTTCTTTCATATCTCCGTCCTGGGCTTTCCTACATTTTGAGCTCCAGATTGGATTTGACAAGGACAGACTCAGAGGAGCAGAGATAACTGTGCGCAGTGTGCCCCTGTTCTGCAGTCTGCCTTCATATTTGTAAGCCAATTAACTAGATTAGAAAGCATGATCAATACAGCCACCTTATGCAACCCCGTTACTGTCAACTCATTAGAAATTTAACTACTGCCTGTCACAACAATGCCGATTCAACGCCCACTTTTTCGACTTGATTCTCACAGGATATGTTTTTTCTTTCTCATTAGCCTCACTCTCATTCACACGTTTCATTTATTATCAAACATAGCTTAGCCTATGACATCTGAAGTGACAGCTTGTTTGTGGCTCCTTCCTCTTCAGTTGGATAAGGTCTTTTTAAAGCCTCAGTCGATATTTTCACGGGTATTTAAATGGATCAGCAGCTCTCCAGGTCGACATTGATTTTGACCAACTGAACCCAGAGGAAACCGAGTAATTTGAACCTGGTGGGGTCTGTAGAAGTTTACTCAGCCGTGATCTGAAGAAAGTTTTGACCTGCTCTTGGCAGATGATTTTAGCACATGTGGCCACCGCCAACCCCAACTCCACCCCATCTTTTCTTAAACGACAACCGTTTTAAATCTCCATCTTACCATCAGGTCTTTTTTTTCTGGGTCGTTATTCACTCGGATCAAGTGAAAGGATGACAGCGGGGTGAGATCATGTCCGACTATCTTTAGGGTTTTTTTCCTTACTTTATGTTATAGGTACACTGGATATAACATTTTTTTTGTTTTGCATTATTTCCAGCGGTGGAATTTAAAAAAAAAAAGTAAAGTTATAAGTAAAGTCATAAATAGTATTATTTAGTATTGTTGCTTACTTCCTCGTTGTCGAGGTTTATTTCATTTATTTAATTAAAAATCTATAAATCTCTATATTTTGATAATCAGTTAATCGTGGAGATATTTTTCAGCTTAGTATTGTTTTGCTATTGGCGCCTCCTGTGTGATGATTTCTTCTTTGCCGTGTTTTGAGTCATCGTGCGCTGAATATGGCGGTTTTGAATCTGTGAAATTGCAATCGGCATCATCGCCAAGCCATAATTTCTAACATTAAGGAGATAATTAGCATGTAATTAATATTTGATTAATTGAGAAAGTATGGCTTTTTCCACCGGTTTTTTTCTTCTTCTGACAGTTACATTTTTGTGCCTCTGACTCTCCACTGAAGCTGTTAGGAATAGTTTAGTTTAAGGAGGTATAGCTTAATTTTGGTTCTGCTTTTGCGCCCACTGTGCTGAAAGTGAGTTTCTAGAGAGTAGCCACAGTGCGCATGGCAAAAGATAGCGTCTGCACCGGAGTGAAAATGTAAATCCTGAGATCTGAAGACTACCCCATCTAAGGACGCATACGGGGATGCTGCTTATCTTCAGCCAAACGCACACCCCCTGGATTCGATGAGAGATTTCACAACACCCGCTGCTGATGGGATGCACTGTGCTACCACCAGTGCCCACGTTTAGACGACAGCTCCGCACTCCTGCAGAACAAGCCTGTGTGGAAACAGAAGACTTTACTTGTAAGGAGGGACGTGGTGATTTTTTTAGACGCACTCATTTGCAACTTAGAGAATCTCGAGCGTCATTGTGATCTTTTGTGTGGGGGATCGTTTTGGTGCAACGGAGGAGGGGTACCCGGTGGATACTACTGCTTGCTTTTGCTCAAAAGAAGCGCGCCCGGTTGGATTTAAGCTGCAGTCCACTTTACGCCAACTGCATTGCCACAAGGAGAGGGGGGGAAATGTATGTATCATGAAACTAGGCGCCTGCGGCTTTTCGCATTAACTCTTTGATGGATGTGCGGACTTAAATCCACAAGTGGGGTCGTTCTTTGTGCTTTTAAGCTATACATAATATCACTTCACAACTACAATGAGACAACGTGTCGGGAGAGGAATTGTTGCCCGGAGAAGTGGAGCCACAGAGCAGGACAGTGACTTCCAGAGGATACCTACAGACGAGTGAATGCCGTCTCTGATGTGGAGCTTGTCGCTGTCCGACGCGCGAGTGGTGCTGAAATTTGGATGATGCCTGGCCAGCGACTGCAAGACTGCCGCTCCCTGCACCTCAACGAGGACAACGGCCGCTTCGTTTTGCTCGCCATCCTCATTTTAGTGTACCTGCTGTGCGGCGCTGCGGTCTTCTCGGCTATAGAGAGGCCCTCCGAGCTGCGGGCTCACGGGCGCTGGAACGGGACGCTCCTCAACTTCAGTGAGACCTTCAACATAAGCCTGCAGGAGCTGAACTCCTTCCTGCGGGAGTACGAGGCTGCCATCGCCGCCGGAATCCGGGCTGACGCTCTGAGGCCAAGATGGGATTTTACAGGGGCTTTTTATTTTGTTGGAACTGTGGTGTCGACTATAGGTGGGTGATCTCTGCAGCATTCACTAAATTCCCTGACCTCTTGGTCCATTCGGTTGCATCATGTTGTTCTCTCGACAGCATACATATTGGAAAATATGCATTAGGGCTATTCTACATAAAACCACACACATGCCAAGCCCACATAAAGCTTTGTGTTAATAAAAGAAGAAGAAATTCCAGGGATGCTTGTCAGCCCATGTCGTGAAGACAGGAAACACTTGAATGGGTCTTTGTTACTGGATTGGATTAGAGGTGTTTTATTTTAAATTGTATTCATGATAAATACTGATATCCTTACTTTTTGTGTGGATGTCACATAAACTGGAGCTGCTTCCATGAGGGGGGCTTTCTTTCCACTGGCTTACATGCAGAATAAATGATCCAAATTATTGTGTTTTTCTTTCCAATCATGTGTTACATTTTGGCTGTGAGGGACTTTGGCACCGGGGACGGCATCTGACTTGTCTGCCATTTGGAACAGGGATGAGTTCCCTGGCTATAGGACAGCACCCACGGGTGCAACTCTTTTTTTTTTTTTGGCCACGTTTCTGTTCAAACCAAAAGGAATGTCAATGAGAAGCCCCTTCTGCTCTCACCCCACCCCCTCCCCATTTAACATTTACTTGTGCAATAGGTCAGAAAAGAGCAAGTGTCCCTCCCAGGGCACCCCGAGGGCCAATACTGTGGTGCACTGCATGCCTGATGGGCTCCAACACCCCCCTCCAATCATGCACACCCGCCCCTCACACCACCACCAGCATCACACCACACCCTGGACAGATAAAGCCGAGCCACAGCTTACAGTGAGTAAATGAGTGAGTGAATGCGAACAAGCAAATGAACACACTCCAGCAGCTGTCTGTCTCTGACCTTAGCCTAAACACACAAACACAATCTGTGTATACAGTGTGACACCTTCAGCAACTATTTTTAATTGAATACTGTGGCATAGGGAGTGATAAAAGAAAGCTGATCCACGTGAGCAGGGAACCTGTCACAACTTTATTTACTGTAGACCTGTCAGGAGAGCTTTATTAGTCCTTCTACCTCCTGCTCGCAGACACACAAAGGCACAGACACAGAGCACTCGGGGAGCCCATGCACTCAGCTCACCGTGTCATGGGAGGGAACCACAGCAGCTGTGTTTGTGTACATGTCTGTGGCAGGTTGAAATCCTTTGTACTCCGGTTGTCAAACTGCATCGCTTTCTTTACCCAACAGGCTGATGATAAAAACTGACTCAGCAGCTTGGGGGGAAAAAGGGAAGGAGAAAAGAATGATGTTATGATGCTTTCTACAATATTTCCTCCTTTTCATGTGTTTGCATGGATTTCTGTCTAGCATTTCATCCTCCTTTGATCTCAACCCGCTCCCCCCCACCCCAACCCTCTGGCTTGTGTGCTACTTTTTTCTGCATGCTTGTGAGATGGTGATATAAAAGGGATTGTGGGGCCTCCCCACACAACTTTTTATCAGAGCGGCATCCCCCTGTGCACTCTAGACTTTCCTCCCAAACACTTCCCGCCTCTGACTCTGCTGTGGCAGAGGCTTCAAATCAGCAGTGACTCTTTGCTCCCCTTGATGTGCCTCCATAGCATCACTTTGAAGAATGAAATAAAGCCGTGGCCACATGATGCATACTTTACCCCGGGATTTGGCTGGGTTCACTGGCCATCGGTGCTGCACACATTGTGTTGTTTTAGAATTTCCAAAAAAGCTGCAGTAAGTATCAAATCCACTGCAGCTTTTTCCAAAGCGTATGTTGAACAAATGCAACAAAACTAGCACTTTGGCCCAGATTGAAATCTCTGGTGTTCCCTCAGATTGGTTAAACTCTGACTTTTTTTTGTATTTTCTGTAGCTGCACATTTCTGGTTTTGAGTGAAATTGTTCAAAAAAGAAGAAATAAAAGTTTGTCCAGCATTTATGCATGAGAGTAGCTGTGAGGAGCACATCTGCCTTCTGCCTGTATGAAGCGATAGGCGGGGAGAGCAGAATAAACGGGGCAGGCATCAGATAAGACACCGATTAAATCTGAGATAGCATGAGCTGAGGTGGAGGTGGCTGTTAAATGGGCTTAAATAGTATGACCCATATGAGATTTGACAGTTGGATGCATAGAAAGGTATCGGCTGAGCTGTCACTTAACGTAGGTTGGAACTGAAAACAGCTGCCGGGATAACAGCTGAGCACGGCTGCTCGATATGCTTGATTTGGTGAGCAACGTTAGCACTGCCTGTCATATACACAGCAGTATAATGACCACTTCACACAGTGCTGCCATTCAGTGTCACTTCCGATTAGTCCCGGTAATCACTCAAGGGGAGGCTACAATAAGAAAAAAACAAGCTTGAGGCACAAAAAGCATTTTCCTGTTGAGAAGCCCTGTCAGAGAAACATCTGTAAAATTTCTGACAGGTGAACTCCGACTACAAACATTAACTTTTCTATCATGAATTCTTGAACAGCTGTTTATCTATGTTTCCTGTGAGCGGAGTTTCTGTGTGATGAGTGGGAATGGATGGGACATGTACAGCCAGGGCCAAGTGCATTAATGTGGAAGCAAAGTTATAAGCTCCTGCATATTTAACTCAAAGCCACCTACACACTCAAAAAAATCCCACACAAGTATCTAATGTGTGTCTAGCATGAAAATATAGACTGTTAGACTCTTTTCAGCCTTCTTGTATTGGTTGTATTGTATTGCCCCATATTTCTGGTTACTGTGTTTGAACTCACATTAAGGAGGGCACAAGAGTTGCATCAATAAAATGGATATTTATAGCCTTCAGGGCTGATTGATAGATGCTAGCTGCCAATTAGGACAGCTCTCTGTAGTCTTTTGAGAGCCTGTATGTCTCATTTTGAGTACCTATAATGGCATTTAGGAGAAACCCTTAGTCACTTTTACAGTGCTGGCAATGAAAATACTTGCCTGAGAATTAAGCAGCGAGGGAAGAGAATCAATTAGATTGAGAACTTTTAGCTTGTTGGGAGTTATTAAGCAGGTTAAGGCTGTTAGCTGTTCAGCAGTTTGTAACATTCAGTTGCAAATTTGGATTGTGTTCTGCACTGTTTATTCCTGTGGATAAACTCTGTCCTGCCCCTGGCAGCCACTGCAGCATCCTGCTCTATCACAACTATATCCACAAAGGCAGACAATGCAAATAGTAGTTTAACACACAGCACACAAAAGAGCCACATGCAGTTTCTTTTGCTTTAAATAAATCCTCACTGAACCTGCAGAAAACTTTCAAAATTAAGAGGAATGTCAGAAATGGACAAGACATAATCCTGCTTGATCCTGGCTGTACAGAGTAGCTACTGAGATGAAATGTGATCATTATGAACAAACTGTCCTCATTAGCCAGACGGCTTTGAGCTTACTGTAGTGTTATGATGATATTATAACATAATAAGTGCCATAAAAACCCTGTTTTGTATTTATGTGTCAGATCACATTGAGAACACCTCTCAAAAGTGTAACTTAAAGTTGCATTAAACAACATTTCGACATTAGCAATCCCTTTTATGTGTTATACGTTACACAGAGAGGGATACTGCATAAATCTCTGGTTTCCAGTCAACTCTTCTTGTGTTTTAGCTGCGTTTAGCTCTTAGATCTTTTAGTCTTTTAGTCTCACTGAGAGGCTCATTTAATTGTTTCCTGTGAGCTGTTAATTAGCAAAGAACCCCCTTGTGGAGTACACTAAATGTCCAGGTCTAAACAGTGGACAGACAAAGATAGAGATTAGTTGGTGAACATATTAAAGCACACAACAGCTTAAGGACCAGGTGGTGCCCTGAGTGGTTGAAAGAGCTAAAAAGGAAAGTCACTACTGGACTGGTCTGATTGAGATATTAAAACATAAGAGTAAACGATGCTTGTTGGATTATTAGTATGTTTACAGCATGTTCTACTCTCTTATTCACCACCATTTTTTTTATAGAGTGCTTTATTCTAGGGGATTCTAACACTTTATCTTACATGCTTGGTCAATTTAGATTTGCCAGTTAAACTAGCTTGCATGTCTTGCACAGTATCCAGAGGAAATCCACGCAGGCACAGAAAGGCCCAAACCAGGTGACAGGTGCTCTTAATTTTGCCAAAACCTGGCTGAAGGTATCTTTGTTTGCCCAAATGAGTTTAAAATATACCCTGCTATGCTAATACAGCGCATCTGCCAGGACAGTCGTCTAATATTTCATGAAACGAGATACATGGACAAAATATGTCAGTCCCTCAACTGAACTGGGGGCTGCAAAGTTGGTTCAGCAGAGTTTCTGAATTTGTGTTTATAGTCAGATTATGACTCTATTTCATGAATCCCATAACAGGAAAATTATTTTTTGAAGCAGTGTGTGAATATGCATTACTCTGCCAACTTTTCTAAAAGTCAACACCAAAAGTATCTGCGAAATCACGATGTATTCAGTCCAGCAGAGCGATAACCGATTCCTGTTAATGAGCAGCAGATCTGACTTAATGCCTCCGCTGCAGAAGGACAGGTTTGTTTTTTAACACTCATTATTTCAAACATGATCACTTTGTAATCTCATAAACCAGCAATCAAAAAGCAATCAAAGCCATTCTGGCATTATATTGCATTTGTATTATAACTAGGTGACGATTAGAAAAAAATTTGTTAACTCAAGAAAGCTACAAGCGTGTTATGTAATGATAAATGTAAGAAAAGATTTAGAAACATTATAATCTTCAGCGTTTCTGGAGTGTTAGTAGACAATTAGGCCTAATGGCTTAGAGGGTATTATTCTCCTCATCTTCTGGTGCCAATTTAAAAAGTGCTAATTTGGCAGTCTCATTGAGTCTCACTGAGTCACACTTGTGAGGTTTGTGTGACCATGCCTCTCTGACCAAGGCCCGATGTATGTGCAAACCAAATTTGTTCTGTACTGTGCTGCCTTTTAATTCGTGTGCCTCTGAGGTTATAAGACAATGTCACCTCAGTCTGGTGAAGCGCGCGTTGGCATTTAAGCAGTGTGAAATGTCACATGATGGAGTGCGTGGATTCCTGAAGGCAGGCTGTGTTTTTGCTTTGATGTCGTGTTCTCATTTAGATTAACCACTTCGTGCTGCCTCGCTGGGACAAAACCATCTGTGTTGTTGTTACTGTTGGTGCATGTTATGAATGTGCCTTTGGGAGGTAGGTGGGAAAGGTTTGCAATCTGCGAAGGCAAAATCACTGCACAGCAATTTTTCAAGTTGTTCTTGTTGTCCGTCTCTCGCTTCAGCACTGTTGCTAGAGTGTCTCAAACAATGCCGATTCCCATCTAACGTCAGTCTCAGATCTCACTGCGCTGGACATAGTTCTTCTTTTAACAACGTTGTCTCATTTCTTTCTATTTACAACCCCAATTCTGAAAAACTTAGGTTGCTGTATATTAGTCAATATCAATTTTTTTAAAAGCAAATGTACTTTACAAGAGAGTTTGAAAACAACAAAAACGAACCATATATCGATTTTAATCCAATTTAAGTACAACAGCAAAATATAAAAACACAATAAAATTGACCCCCCAAAAAAGGCTAAAAAAAAGACACCACAACATAAAAAAAACCGGATGAGAATCAAACTGAGATCTAATTTTAAAAAAAATGTAAATAAAAACAAAATGCAATGATTTATTCATAAGATCATAGAAAACATTAAAAAAAAAAACTCACTGGATTAACTGTTAACATGTCAGCAACATGATCAGATGCAAAAAGGGCATCTACGAGAGGCAGAGTTTCTCAGAAGTAAATACAGGCAGAGATAGCAAGAAGAAGCCATATGGCAACAGGAAAAGTCAAAGCTCTTTGTAGGGAGGCAAAGTGGAAAACACAGTTCACCTGGCACAGCTCAAATCCACATGTCTTGCATATCTCAGGAAGTAAATGCAAAGCTGCATACTGAAGCAGCTACAAATGCTACAGCATTCGTAGGAGAAGAGTTGAACTGACCTTTTTGCAGTCCAGAATTTTCATTAACTGAAAGCATTCGAAGCGCTAAGAAGTCCAACAACTGATCTCATCATTTTCCAAATGTTTACAGTCTGATGTTGAAAGAAGAGGGGCTGCTACACAGTAGGAAACATGGTCCTGTCCCAACTTTTTTGATATGTCTTGCTGTCATTAAATTAAACATAACCTTACAATTTCTTAAAATGGTATACTTTCTCAGTTTGAACATCTGAAAGGTTTTCTGTGTTCTGTTATGACTAGAATATGGGTTTGAGAAATGCAAATCATCATCTATTTCTTTGCATTTCTATACATTTTACATAGCATACCAATTTTTGTGGAATTGGGTTTGTATTAATTAAGTCACTTTTAAATTATATTGTAAGTTTTTGGGAGTATCACTGCCACTGTGTTACACAATAGATTGCTGAACTGCACACTCGATAAAAATTTCAAAGATCAGTTCATTTGAAGCTGTATGTTATGACTTTTTTTGTTTCTGGTTTTCCCCTTTCCTTTCTTCAGATCTCAGTGGCTGCTCAGTGACGCTGAGGAAATGTCACTGTTAAAAGTGGAAAAAGGGGAGTCCTCAGACACATGAAAGGCACTGGGGGTCTTTTTAGATTAGTCCAAACACTCAGGGCAGAAAAATGTCTCACTAGGGATTAAGTAAACCTGTTGTGTACCACTTCTGCATAAGACTTGCATGGGATTTTGTCTAAAATATGGGAATGCAATATGTCTCATTTTTGCCCTAAAGCTTCCTTATGCAATATTTTTTGTAAAGCACTGGGAGGCGGCAGGGTGGACTTATGGTGACAAGCAGGAAATTATTACATGAGTTTGGAAGATTCGTTTGGTCACTAAATTGAAGCTAAATGTCGTTTCTGGCTTCAAGCAGAGACGGGGTGCAGACGACTGTAACCTCTAACTCCACAGCTCCAAATTATTTTCATTTTCAAACTTACAGTTTTCAGTCCCAATCATGTATGGGACTTGACTGACAGGAGTCACTTTGACTCCTTATAGGTGCTGCTAATAACATTACCAATAGCTCTGTTCTGTTTAATCTTTGCAGGGTGACAGTGAAGCAGCATGCACAATATCATAATAAGAAGCTAAATAAAAGTTAGTTGTACTACCCTATCATTACTATCAGCAAGTGATTGCCAAAGTGATTATTTTTTCACATACAACTCCCCAAGCCCAGGGATCTTTGATATTATAATGTTTGTTCTCTGGCTTACAAGATAATAACTTGCCAACTCATACCGAGTTGCAAAGTAAAACAAAGAGTCATCCTGCTGACACGGACATGTTGTATTACTGTTCTCACTATAAAAGCTTGTAGACATGCTAATATGCTAGCTTTGCCATCAGCTACTTCACATTTAAAGTAGTACCTTAACAACTATTTAGGTTTTGCATGCACGTGATCACAAACCTTGCGACATTAATTTTTTCCATCATTTTGGACATGTGACAATGATGGTGACATGTAGGCTCAAGGGCATAAGATACCATTCCCACAGGCCATCTAGCTGGTACTGGTCAGGAGGGAAAAATGACTAATCACGACTAGTTAGTTCTAAAGTCCCACTAACACAGACCTACAGACCAGTTAGCGACTCCCTTGCAACTACCTGTTGCGAAAAAAAATATTTCCTAACTGGTTGGCTAAAACCTCTTTATGATTGCTTCAGTTTCTAGCATATCATTGCAGTAGTATTTTGAATGGAAGTGATGAAAGTGTCTTTAAACACCGTACAGCTACTCTCCGTAGTGAAATTGTGAAAAGTGCAACACAAACTAAAAACGGAAACTATTTGCCTTCAAAGTAAAAGTTGGGAAACATGTTGGCTTCCGCACTGAGGTATAGCTTTTCCTCTGAAGGCAAGCTTTGTTCACTTCTAGGTTTGATCTGTAGCTGACCAGTTTGTCAGCAGGAAGAATCACCAGTGGCTGCTTTGATTTTCATTCTGTAAATGAAGTAGGCCTGTGGATATGGCCTCCTGTTACACAGAAGTACATAACTGGACCTGGCTTAGATGAACCAATGATGGCAGATGGTGTGATGCATCCATAGTTTTAAGGCTGCAGATCTGAAACTTAGAAGCATCTTGGGGCTTAAAAGAAATATATAACTGAGTCATCTACATAGCAGTGATAAGAAATGTCCTTAAAAGTGCTTAAAATGTGCTGAAGTCAGAGCAGATGTAACAGAAACAATAAGGGCCCTAAAACAGAACCTTGTGGCACACTCTAGACAAGAGAAATGGAAGAGAGCCTGAACTGAACACTATGTAACAAGTTATCACAGAAGACTCTGAGAAGAGCTGTTTCAGGGGAATAAGTACAAAACACAGACTAAAATTTATCAAGAAAGCTGCTTAGCTACAACCCTGCCTAAACCCTCCAGAGCCAGGGCAATTATAAAGGACCACCTCCATCCTAACCACCACCTCTTCAACATCCTGCCCTCTGGAAAAAGGCTCAGATCCATCAGGTGCAAAACCAACAGACTAAAGAACAGCTTCTTCCCGTGGGCTGTCAGAACTATTAATGCAAACTAAGAGTGTGTAAAGACTTCCCCAACACATCCACCCTGACACTGCTGTTGATCATCTATGTGCAATATCTCAGTCTTTCCATGTTACGTGCAATATTTTTGGCTCATGTGCAATTATTTTGGTCCCAGTCTGTTTCAATGTTTCCTACACATACGCCATGTATATAGTTCCACTCACATATGTATACATATACACTGTTTTTTATTTTATTCTATTTATTTTTTTATTTTCCGCCTTCGTTGTATATTGGTTTCTCTTCTTCTTACTTTAGCACCTTTGTGGTTCAGCTACCCAATTTCGCTGTGCAAGAAACTGCACAATGACAATAAAAAGCTCTAAGTCTCTAAGTCTAAGTCTAAAGACTTAACAATAAATCGTAATTTTGAGATTGGCCTGCAACTGCTAAGAAGAGAGGGGTTGAACTTTTGCTTTAAAGTTATTTTTTAAAATATGTTGGTGAAAGTTACATTAGCAGTAAAGTTTAAACCAAAATTAAAAGACTAGAATTAAAATGTGCCCAGATAAGAAATAGCTGCTTTCATTCATTTATTTTATTCCTCCATCTCTTCCACTCTCTCAGATCCTGTTCTTCAAAAGTACTTCCCACTGTGAAGCAGAAATACATGTGCATGTGTGTTTCTGTGGTACAGGGCAAACCTACTGGGAAGCCTAAGCTTCAATAAATCTCCATCATAGTTAATTGCTGCTGTACAGAAAGGCTGTACACACCTCTGTGCTCTGTCGCAGCAGGTCATAAATCTGGTCTGACTTGGCGTGTACTCGCCTACGTACAGTAACTCACAGACGTAAACCATCACGGCCAAGTGATACCAAGATCATTTTAGAGGACACAGCAAATTTGCTGGGCTTCATCTTCCTCAAGCTGATTAGCATTTCACTGATTCTGCTCTTTGCAGCAACATGGCACTGGGAAGATAAAACGCTCTGTGTGCTTTGCACTCTGAAGTCTTGTGACCTTCTCTGTGTCAGGGTTAATTTTTACAGTCATTCATTTAATTTTTTTTACCTGCTGATAACATTTTGATCATTGCCAATTTATCAGGCAACCCACTGGGACTGACGCATAGTAGTCATTGCTGACTTGCAGCTATGAGAGTTCAAAGTTTCCCCATAAGCAGAAAAAGTCTGCATCTTTTTTTGGTAGGTTAGCAACCTCTGATGCAGTAAAAGTGAGGCAACCACTTTCAGAGCAGGAATGAAGCTTTTTTAAAAATCAGTTTTTGCACTAGTTGAACATTTATCTGCATCTTGGGGTCATGTTTATAAATAGTGATCAATGTTAATGAGCTAACAGTAAGTTGGTGAGCACTGTGATTTGGCAGCCATCCATCTGTCTGTTCGTGTAAAGGAGGGGCTGCTTGTGTAAGAGCAGAGAGAAAAGGGAGAACAGCACTTAGCCATGCTCCAATATTACATCCTTTAGTGGATAAATAAAAAAAAATACATTGAAATATCATTTAATGTGAATGTGTTTGATTAAATGTCAGATTTGGGATTAACCAAAATTCTCTAGAATCTGATCACTTTCACTTTAAGGAGCTAAACAGAGCTAACGCAACAAAAGCATATATTTTGGGCTTGACCTTTATTCATGCGATTAATCATCATTATTAGATTAAAAGATGAAGAAACGGACCAAATATCCTGAGTTAGGCCAAACACTGTCCTTAAATGTTCTTTAATGTGAGAATAATCATTCGGTCTATCTGAATGAGCGTCTACACCAACCACCAGCTTGTCTGACTGTAGCTTAATATCACAGCCCTGCACAGAGCTTTTGCCAGCCATCATATGGACTGAAATCACTCAACAGACCTTCTCTCTAATATAAAATCTTTCATTGTTGCCACCTAAATATTGATTTATCATGCATTTTTATTTTTATATTGAAAGAATTATTACCCTTGTAGTAAAAACAGGATGAGATACAGCTGTGGATATTCTGTCCTCATGCCGGCATTCACAAATTCTTCTGTTACCTCCAAGCTGGCAGCCTGTGGCACAGTCAGCCACTCTCAGACTCACAGTGGGCACATTTGTTTAGTATAAAGTAAAACATTACTTAACTGTGAGCAACAGAGCATTCTTTCATCCATTCTCCCAGCTTCTTGTTTCCCTGTGTATGATCAAACATCATTATTGTAGCTGCTCAGCCTTAATTTATAGCCTGAGCTATCACGTTAGCAGGAAAGGAAAAGTCATTAAAGCAAATTTATGCTGACCCCAAGCAGTTGCTGCATTTATTTATTTTTCTTTTTTAATGCAGCAGAGCTGAGAAAGATATACACAATGTGACATACGGACATGAGATTTTGCAGGTCTTAAAATTAGATAAATATAACCTCAGATGACAACATATAACATGTTATATCGTGCTGTTATTTATTTATTTTTAATTAAGGCAAAATGCAAAAGCGGTGTGTGAAAAATTAAGTACACCTTTACTGATCCCTGCTTACTGGAGTTTAGAGGGTAAGTAGCAGCCAGGTGCTGATTAACTAATGCATTATTAACTGATCATGAGCAAGTGTGAGCACCATGTATGTTAACACAATGCCAAAGAAGGAAAGACATTAGCAGTTATCCTAGAGACGAAGCTGTTGCTGCCCACCAGTCTGGAAAGGTTTATATGACAATTTCAGAAAAGTTCAAGTCCATCGTTCAACAAAACAAAAAAATAATTTACGAGTGCAAAACACTCCAGACTGCTACCAATCTTCCCAGGAGTGGACATCCCAGCAAATTGACCCCAAGGTTAGATCGTGCAATGCTCAGAAAATCTGGTTCAGTCTCCTCAGGCCTTAGTTAACATATTCAATTTCATGACAGTACAATTACAGAAAGACTGAACACTTATGGTTTTCTTTGGGGTGGCGATAAGAAATTCTCTTCTCTCATAAAAGGACGCGGCAGCACAACTTAGGCTTACAAAGGTGCATCTGAATCACAAGACTTCTGTCATTTGGACAGATGAGACTAAAGTAAACATAGTACAGCACTAACAAAAACACCTCATATCAACTGTCAAGACCGATGGTGGATGTGATGAGTAAGGTTTGTTCGCAGTCAATCATAAACTTGTCTGTATACCAAAGTATTCAAATGAAATGGCATCTATCTGATAGTTAAAGCTGGGACTGGCTTGTGTAACATCACAATTACCCAAAATCCACAACAGAATGTCAGAAAAAGAAAAGAAGCAATGACCCGGTCAGTCCTGACCCCAATCAAGCTGTGCATAAATTAATGCCTTCAAACCTCAATGAACTGAACCAGTGATGAAGAGAAGAGAGCCAGAACTCCTCATCTATGATGTGAGAGGCTGATAAAGTCATGCAGAAAATGATGTTACTACTGCTAAAAGTGACTCTACAAGTCTTTATTTTAGTATTTAGATAATTTTTACACCTGTTAGGGCCAAGATAGTTCTTGTTTTACTAGGTCCTGATATGTAACACTTTATTTTCTTTTTGCCGTCACGGTATGAGGATAACATGTGTATAACCTATTAACTGAACACGCGGGCTTATCATGCTAATCACAGGGTTGTAGTGCTCCACTTGGACAGGTGTGTTTACTTTGCAGACTTAAACGTGAGAGTTTTGTGCAGCCTTTATTCAAATATTTACAGTGCACAGTGTACAAGATAATAGGAAGCACGAGAACATGGCCTTTAGATCCATAGCCAGAAGCTATTAAACTGATGAGAGAAGGACTTCTCAGCCGTAAGAAGGAACAAAATCTCTGTCACTGTTTGCAAATAAACACTGCAGCCACATGAATCCTGATTTTTTATTTTCCTTATTCAAGTCCTGACTTAATTTTTTTCATACCGCAGAGGTGAAAAACAGAGTGAAAACTAAACACAAAAGAGTAAATGTGCTGCGCATCCAAAGAGAATGCAACACGCCCCCACCTCCTTTTTCTTTTGACAACAAATCAATACAGACTACAGTGGAGTCATCAGTCCTTTCGGCTCTTTTTGCCAGTGAATTAACTGCTGGGACACGATATAAAAAGCCAGACCAAATTCAGTTATGGGGGAGCCAATTTAATTATAAAAGAATCAGAGAAAAATATTCAGGTTGTGCTCAGGTTTCTGTTACGTTGCTATCTCTCACACTGTGTGTAAATTATTTGCACAAAATGTTACTCTGTGATTTATATCTGCATCGACCCGCTTTAATGAATGGTACCCAAAGGTTTCTTGCAGATAACGTCAGTCCGATATGTCTTCTAATAGGGTGGTGTGGCACAAAACGCTCTTTAACAATCCTTTGACTTGAAGAACAGATACCAGTAATGCACTGCCTATAAATTATACGAGTGTGAAATTCAAATCCAGGCTGTTTTGCTTCAGGCACCCTGGCTTAGGTTTTTTTTTTTTTTAAATATATAATGCTACAGTCTTTGTTTAATTTGTATGTATGCAGTCAACAGATACAACAACGCAGCCACATCTCAAGCAAAACTTGGCATTGCGTCCACTCTATCATCTGCTTTTTGTAAAGCTGGCAGCACAGTGTGAACATTCCTGTTATTCCAGTCTGCCAGTAATCTTGGCAACTCCTCAGCAGATGGTGTGGCGTTGATGTCTCAGGTCTGGCCATGCTGCTGCTTCCTCGGCCCTCTGTCCTCTCTGCAGACCCCCACTACGCCGCGCCCGTGACTAATGATTTCCTGTTTGTCACAGAAACACAGCCATCAGAGGGCATTGCGTGGCATTTTTCCGCTGCGGCTCTTATCGGGCAAATTTAGGACTGTTCCCACTAGTGGAAAGCAGTTGTTTTGAGTAAGAGTTTGTTTTTTAAGCACATTAATTGGGGACACGGGCCAGTAGGATGCCAGGATGAGATTTTTGCTTTGCAAAACAGTCATATATTGAATCTGTGTCCATTTTAAAGGATTCAAGGATTTGTGTGGGAGGATAATGACCCTCAGAAGCATATATATATATATATATATATATATATATATATATATATATATATATATATATATATATATATATATATATATATATATATAAAGTGAAAATACCGCACTTTTAGTTGCCCTTCGTTCTCTTGTGGATTTCCATTAGGCTTTTATACCCACTTGAATTGGCTTTATTTTATATTTGCCTTGCATTGTGTCTTTTCTATCCATTTTGGTGCAGCCAATTAATTCTGACCTTACCTGACGTTACCTTGGTCCATGCAGACTGGTTGTAACATAAGACATGCACTCAGCTTCATGATGACTGGCCTTATGAGGCTTTTTTTCCCCCATAAACTAAATCAATATCCCTTTTTCTGGAAACTTTATTTTATAAAAGTTTAAAGTGGCCTTTGATTAAATATGACACAAGCACCAAGGTGCGCTCTACTGCACACACCTGGTATGGATTCGATTACTCCACCATAATTTTCTTTGAATTGACAGTTAGATCATATTTCCAGTTTCTATTTGGGCCTGGAGTGTTTGCACGGTTTTCTATCAGAATTAATGTGTATTAATCCCACGCACAGAGAGGTCGCAATTTATAGGGAAAACACGAACTGACCAAGCATTACTTTAAATCGATAGTGTTGGTCTGACTGATCGTCCTTATTGCATAATGAAAGATTTTTATCCTGACAGGAGCAGAGACTTACAGGAAGACATTGCCATTTGCAATAAAAGTAATAAATTGGTCCCAACAGACCAAAGCTGAAGCCTGTACTTAGGGTTGCCAACTTTTTAACTATCAAATAAGGGACACTCTGGTGTGCCAGAAGCACAATGCACAACCAGGTGGGCATAGTGTAAATACACACTGTATGCAACGTTGCAGGTAAAGGTCAATATATGCGGGGCGAACCAATTTTGTTCATTATACGGGATGTCCCAGGAAAAACAAGACAGTTGGCAAACCGACCTGGACTATGAAGTAGGATTTAGGGCTAAGTGAATCAAACAAGAGAGTTAACTCTAATCTGAGCATATTGCCATGGTAATGTGCTCCAGAGCAGGTTATGTTGGAGATAAGAGATCAGCACTCACAAACTCACCTCCTGCTGACCAATCAGTTCACTTGTTTCATCATTCCCAAAAGATTTCCTGAACCTCTGTGAGCTAGCGTTAGAGTCTAAAGTTATAGAAACAATCTAAAGTATTTGTCTTTATGTGATGAGAACCAACAAGAAATATTCCCCTCCAATAGCTGCAACCAAGTTTAAAAAACTTTAATTGGCGTAGAAGCCTTTAAATAGCAATATAACCCAAAACAAGGCAAATCTGACCTTTGCTACTTGTCGATCTTGCAAAAATCTGGATGTCAGCCTCCTAGTTGGAATTTTGCTCTAATATTTATTCCTTAGTTGTGCTCAGACTATCCAGCACCACCTGGGCTGCCGCTGAAATAAGCGAGTTGAAACTGTCTCACACACCACATGAATGTTTTCATCGCAGGAACATATTCATTTGTAGTTTAGTGTCTAAGTCAGACCAGAATACCCAGTTGTAATCTTAATGATGGGTTTGTAATTAACTGAAACAGTTTCCAGTCATACAGGCCACTCATAGCCTCCTTCTCTGCTGCATTGTCATATAGGCTCCTAGGAAACATGAGGGAGGGAAGAGGGATAATGAAGTACAGGTGAACTCAATCAAGGTGCTAACGAGGGGTGGGAAAAGGAAGGGGGCAACATGTGGAACCTGGCTTGAAAGTTAAACAGGAAGTAAAGTGAAAGATGCTGCAGCCACAGACGGGGAAACCAATAAATCAAACAGACGTGGAAAACATTGAGGAACACGGAGCTCCTGAATGCCTCCACTTGCAGGGCACGAGTGCTCACTCAGAGGTTTCATGAGCTTGTGTCGTGAATTTTATTCTGTTGCCTTTATAGTTGTCGCAACGTAACCCACCTAGGGGATTTTTAAAGACGCTTGACAGCATTGCACTCTTCTTTTAACTCTGGTTTTGGTCTTCAGTAACTGTTGAACAAATGGACTGGTACTTTTTTCCTGAACCTTTCTGCTCTTACTGCGCACTTAAAGCACTTTTACACTACAAACCAGATTCACGCATTCTAAAAGCATACTTTTCTGCCACTAAACATTTTACCTGTCATCGAAACTCTCATACATCACTGAATGGTTCAGTATAAAGTCCAAGGACATTCGTGACTTTCAAATCAGAGGAGCCAAGGATAAAAAAAATAACGTGCCACCCTCCACCTCCAGGAGCCACAGGCACCTGCTTTTGCTGCAGATGCAAAATTAGTCTAAAGAGAGCAGTTATATAAAATCAAAACTTTCGTAATAGTGCACAGAATGGTGCTGAAACACTTCATATAGCTGAGAGGAACTGCAGAGTTTGAACATAATTATCTGTAGGTTTCCCCAGATAAACAGAGCCTTTGAAATTATAATCATCAAAGCCATTGTCGTAAAAAAGAAAAAGATTACTGCAGCTTGAAACTTTGGTTTGAGTGCCACAGATCTGGATTGGATTGGATCTGAAAGTTGAAAAGTATTGTGAGGCAAACTGACTGACTGACTGGTATATTGGCAATAACCAAAACCAATATTTGCAGCCTCATCTCCACCTGTAAAATTGCCCCTAATCCCTCACTATAACACTTCAGTGAATACATCTGTATGCTTATGAGGAAATTATTTCTGCTGCCTCATTGTTTCTTTACACAAACTGCTATTGAATAGCACATTTCATCTCACTTTGCCAGAGGAAACGTCACTCGACTGACATGAAGAGTGATTGAACGGTGCAGTGTTATTTACTGCAATAGCTGCTATTAACTCTTTTGTGCAGCGATCTCTGCAGATAATGAAATGTCTGTTAAGTGTTTTAGATTTTAGAGTGGCTCTTTAGTGCAAAAGCTGATGATTGATTTCTGCTTAGAGGCGAGCACACTACTAAGCGAATCAAGTTAAGTGCAGAGCATTCGTAATCTCCATTGATATATCTGTAAAAAAAAAAAAAACCACAGTAATGAGAGCTGTTTGTTTAGGTCCTAACTTTACTGTGGGACTTAATGAACCCTTTGTCGCTGGACTGTAATAAAAGCTGCTCAGTTTAAACTGTATCAGCAGCAAAGTGAATATGATTTACACTCGACTCTCGGTGATAAAAGGTTGGATTCACTACCGTGTAGTAGCAATTTATTTCTGTATTCCCTCTATTTCATTTCGCCCACCGTCAGATAATCATTAGATCATCTTTTTTTCTTCTTCTCCTCTTAAAACTGTCACATTGGTAAGTAATGGATACTAATGGCGCCGTTTCCATCATTTTCTTCCTGGTTGAATCTCTGGTGTCTAATTATGTGGGTAAGCATCATTAGTCATTAGAGCATAACATCATCTTCTGTGTTGAGTTGAGCATACTTTATTTAATGTTAATGAATAAATGTTCTCAGAGGGCTCTGTCTGAATTGGATTTGCACACGTATGATTTTCTGCCTTATCAAGTTCGGCCGAATTAAATGAGTCATCTTGGCTGAGACCGGGTGGGCAAAATTGATGTTTTCACAAAAGTCAGCAGTATTTTTAAGCGTTTTTAAAGAATAAATGAAGAAGTCTTTGAGAATAAAAGTAACACAGAGTTTAGCATCTTTTGGTTTTGGCTCTCCTGCACTTTGGTTTCTAATATTGTCCTGTTTTCCCTAATGTGTCCTGACACAGTAGTCTGGAGTAATGGCTCTGAAATGCTACACTGAATCGATGCCTGGTGCCTTTTCCTCTCTTAGGTAATTTACTTGGTAATGAGAGACGGTGCGGAAGACTGTCTCTGTGTGCCCTGAGAAGATGTAATCTGTTTTCCCTATGATTCAGCTCAGTTAGAGAGACTTGGACTGCTAATTAATTAACTATGAAACACTGAAATAGGATTTCACTGAAGGGCTTAATTTGGGTAATCGCTGCCCCTCACCTTTCAGTTGCTTCGGTGTATGTTACTTGAACTTTGTAATGGTCACAAAAGCAGATTATGTCATGTCTGGAATGAAAACCATCGTACGTACGCGTGTGTGTAGGAAGCCATAAGGTGTGCATGTGTGGACGCGTGGGGCTTATATTCCCTGTTGTCCATAAAGCAATTTGTATCAATCAGTGTTGATCTAAATGACCCATCGTGTCAACAGCAAACCTGCGTGAGAGTGGTTTTCAGTGCTAGAGATAAGGGCAAAAAAGCCATTTTGTCTATCATAAAGGAAGTATTGTCTGGATATTGATGTCATTTATTACTTGACAAGGGTGGCTGGTGGGGAAAAGGGGTAAAGCACAGCCCTAATGCACTGAGAAGATTGAGAACGAGGATAGCCATGATGGAAAAATCAATTAACCTTGGCCTGAAAGTGAACTGCTTGATCTTTCAGCACGATTTTATTTGTTGACAAATATACCATCTGCTGTTCTGTAGATAAGGGGCTCGACACTCTGTGTGCGCTTAGGTGTGTGTGTTCAATTTGGCCTTGGACAGAGCGTCCAAAGCATGCATACAAATAACCACTTAAAAAAAATATATACATATGTGTGTGTATATATATATATACATACGTATGGATATATGTGCAGAAAATTTGCGCATGAAAAATCATTCAGTGGGAGAATATGCATGTAGCAGGTCTCCTGCAGAAGCTGCATAGTATTTCTGTACTGGCTGTTTTTTAGAGTATGCTTTGCACATATAAATTCATATAATTTTTTACACAATTTTTATTTATACCGGGTTTTGTAAATTAATCAAGAAGGAAAATAAATGATGCACTGCAGATTTCACGACTTCTCTGCAATGTGGGGTTTCCATTGTGGCTCCAGTAATAGACACGTTGGTCAGATGCTTTTTTTTTTGTAAAATAGGATACTGGATGGATAATAAGCACATTTCGTATGGGCGCCAACCTCTGCTATTTATTTTACCTCTTATTTTAATTGAAGATAACGACTTAAGTTATTGTTTTTCCTTAATTGGTTCCACCCTTTTCTCTTCCAAGTATTTGACCTGATGCGAAACAATGCCATGCCCAGATATCAGACACATGTTTACATCAGAGCCAAACCTGTGGCACTCGAGTTTGAGGAGTGCTCCTTCAACACGCAGCAGAATCCATAAACATCCTCCCTCCTCTGCTCTAATAACCACTTCCTCAGCTTGAACACTCGCTCAAAGTGACTAAGAAATCAGGCGATAGCAGGAAGCCAGACGCAGCTGAAGAGGGGGGGGCATATTCAGAAGGCTTAACCCAGCTTATTTTTGGCATCCTCTTCTCGATATCCTTCTAAGTTATTTGATTTTTCTTACTCACAGCAATAAAAATATGCTGAATATACAGAATCAAGGTTTTTCACAATCAATTTTCACTATAAAAATGGTTCTTTTTTAAAAGATTTAACTATTAATAACTAATAATACAAGTAATGCCTTAAATATCTGCGAGGATTTAATATTGAATAAGCTGCTACACCATTATTGGACATAATTCTTCATTTTTTAAATTATGATCAATTTTTTTCTTGTTGGCAAATATTTATATATTTTGGATTTTATCGCTTTCCCCTTATTCTCTCTCACAGTGCAAAACATAATTATCACACAGTTCCTTTGTCTCTGTATATGACTTTTCAGACACTAATCTTCCAGTAAAAGCTTGCATTCTCATATCAGCATCGAGTCAAATTATCATGCAGTACTTTCTGTACATAATTTGTATTTGCACAGCTAATCCTCGGCTTTACGTCGTTTTAATTACTAGGCAAAATGTTTTAGAAGAATGATTCAAGCCTCATTTAATCCTCTTTTAGATTTTGAGGTTATTTTTCTTTCACTTCCCTGGCCTGAAACTCACTTCCGGTGAGGAAACTGCAAACATCTCATAGGTGAAAATCCGGTCGTGGCCTCTGCTGCATGGCTGAACGCGTGATATCTTTTCTGTTTCTGCAGGTTTTGGGATGACGACACCTGTGACAATTGCAGGCAAAGTTTTCCTGATCTTTTACGGGCTTCTGGGCTGTGCCGGAACCATCCTTTTCTTTAACCTCTTCCTGGAGCGCATCATCACACTGCTGGCTGTGGTGATGAAGGCTGTGAGGGAGAGACGAATCAGGAACAGCGGCCTACTCCCACCAGGCATCCGCCATGACTTCTCAGCCTACTCCCTGCCAGGATGGAAGCCCTCGGTGTATCACGTGATGCTGATACTTGGCCTGTCAGCCATCACCATCTCCTGCTGTGCATCAGCCATGTACACGCCCGTTGAGGGCTGGGCTTACTTAGACTCTCTCTACTTCTGCTTTGTCACCTTCAGCACCATTGGCTTTGGGGACTTTGTCAGCAGCCAGAGCGCGGCTTACGAATACCAAAGCCTTTACAGGGTGGCCAACTTCTTTTTCATGCTAATGGGTGTGTGCTGCATCTACTCGCTATTCAATGTTATTTCTATTGTCATCAAGCAGGTGCTCAATTGGATGCTGGAGAAAATGAGCTGCCTGTTTTGCCAGCGCTGCAATAACGCTAATGCTTTCCTGGGCAGACGCAATGCCATCCGCCCGGGTTCCAAAGGTCGCCAGCGTCGGTTTGGTCAGCCGCCCGACTCAGACGGACCTTGTGACAGTGACGCAGAGGGCCGCAGATTATCGGGGGAGATGATCTCCATGAAAGACCTGGCAGCCTCTAGCAAAGTGTCGCTGGCCATCATGCAGAAGCAGCTGTCTGAGTCTGCCAACGGATATCCCAGGACAGTATGCGGCAGCTCACGCCATAATGGTTTCTCTGGGGGGGTTGGTGCTCTGGGTATCATGAACAACAGACTGGCAGAGACAAGTAACTCCAGGTAGAGGGTGTGGGGGGCACTTTACACTCGTACTGTAATAAGAACCCAGAGGTTGATCGCCATATAAAAACACAAAAAGTTTTGTCTGGGGTTTTTTTTTTTCTCTTCAAAGGGATTGCCAGTGTAATATCGACATGCATGATATATATGATTTTTTTTTTAAATACTTTTGTTTGGCCTGTGATAATACAGGTATGATAATAATGGTGATGATTTTAATGATGATTTGGTGATGATGGTGGTGGTGATGGTATGAAGAGAGAAGCACAGAGTCATCAATAGAAAACATAAACTGACCTGGAAGCGTGGGAACCAACAATCGCCCATTGACCTCAGTCCCAACCCAGAACAAACTGAGTCTCAGACAAAGTCTCTTATACATCAGTGTTATTCTGCAGAGGACACAGTCTGCTACACTCACTCTATCCTATCAGACTTATACAACTTTAATGACGTGCTGTAAAGCAGTCAAGGGAAACGTTCAGCACAGTATTTACTGTTTGAGCTTTTGCCAGTTTATTTAAATGTGCGTACTGAATGTTGATGTTAAAGGAGCGTAATCGCCGAATGATATAGCACATACTGATCTATGCATTATATGTTTCTCATGCATTTTTTTGCACCATTCCTTCGATTGCGCAGAGCCCCCCCCCCCCCCCCCCCACTTGTTTTTCTCATCTATCCTCAGGTGATTGATTTCATTTTTGTTCCTCTTGCATTGCTCAACATGGAGAAAAAGAAAAGAGTTGAAGAATGAAAATCCATTTCTGGAAAAAAAAAAAAAAAAAGGAACTGGTCCTCTTATCAGCTAAGAACATGCTTCAGCGGCCAAAGACTTTGACTCAAAGGGTAAAAGGGGGCACCTTCCCAACTTCGTCTCTCTCCTCTTTTTTTTTTTTTTTTAAAGCTTACAGCTGTCTGCGAAGGGAAGTAAACGATAAAGCTTTTCTAATTGTTCGTCCACTGCAGCATGCAGACATGTATTTGGAGAGCTGAATAAATAAGAAACAGCTTTAAGGATTTATAAGGTATGTATGTATAAGAAAGTGGAAGGAGTTTGACAAGCAAATAAATTGCATGTGGCTTTATTCCATGGGCACATTATGTTAAATGATGCTGACTGAGCACGGCCGGGTCAGTCGTAGTCGCTAGACTGAAAACTGATTCATCATTGTAAGGATTTGTTTTCACTGATGGATGCTTTTTTTTCTTTTTTGTGCATTTTGAGTGAAAAAAAAAAGGAAGAAGAAGAAGAAGGCCTAAAGTCCTGCAAAGATTGATTTTTTTTGTCTTGAGTTCAGCATAAATGTGCAGCCAAGGTTTTATGGATGGAGGGTGTTTGCGGAGGATATGGTTGTCCTGTCAGGCTCACGATCAATGTCCCTGTTGCCGGCAACTATCTATTCCGAAGCGGCGGTGTGTGTGTGATTTAAAGCCACGTGATGGCGTTTGATGTTTGTAAACAGCGTGACAGAGGAGGAGACATTGATAGTTAAACTGTCCGGGACACGTTGATGAAGAGGAGGGAAGCAGAGAGAAAAGAGGTGGCCAATGCAAATCGATGGTCTCTCTCGACCAATGGCTCAACTCTCCCATCTTCAGCATCTGATTGTTGTCCCCCCCACACACACACACACACACACACACCCCACACACACCCTTGTCTTCTCTGTATTCACTTAACGCACACTGCACCAGAACTCTCCCTGCTTCCTTTTTACTTGCAGATCTCGGCTCTCTCTCCTCACGCCCATCACTCTTACACTGTGAATATGAGACATATATATATATATATATATATCATTATGAAGCGCTTTTACAGTAAGGCGTGATTTAGATCTGGATCTTTCCTTCCATTGATTTTTATCATTCCTGTGCATAGATCTGAATAATTTGGTTTTACTCCCCAGTGTCACCAAGAGGAATAGAAAATGACTCAGGTAGTTAAATCTTCAGGCTCGTCTTAGTTTCTCCCGCATGCCATTATGGTGAAGCCATACAAGATAGCTGTATATAAAACTAGAGTACTCTTTAAAGTCTATTTTTCTACATATAGCTTTCGAAATGTCTACTCGTGGATGATTGAAAAAGTCTCACTGTCACATGTCTCTCACGCAGTCGGTCAGCAGATTGACAGGTACAGCATCCAGAGTTTAACTACCCCTATGGAAAATGAGCATGTTAGAAAAACAAACAAAACACAGATGCTTTTCCAGATGTTTGGCATTTTGTGAAATGCACATATTTACTTTTGTGTTTTGACAGAGTTTTAGATGAGATGATTGATGCCAAGCTCACACCGAGTGTTACCAGTGTGCTCATTTACCTCTCTGCAAGACAGCAATTGCATGTAATTCCCAAAATGTCAGTTTATTATTTTAACAGTTCCCAACAAGGCAGCTCATGAACAAGGAAGCGAGCAGTGTGTAGGTGATGCGGCACATGCAGCAGCAGAATCGTCATGATTTGTGCACATATTTCTGATAGTAATAGAAAAGTAAGTATTAAACCCTGGGACATTTGAGCAGGAGCATGGGCATGTTGTAGCAAATGATATACTGTAGTTTGAATTCAATGGTGTTACCCTGTTTTACAGTATGTCCAAGGGGAGAAGCACTGCTGCCACTTCTCTAGACTAATGTTTCCTAAATGATGTGTTAACCTTCATCTCCCCCCTGAGGCTTAAGGCTACAGTGGTAGAGGTTTCAGGAATGCTTCTATAGCTGTCAGCTGCGCTGTATCTTTAACCTTACTTTCAACAAGGATCATATGTGTTTGTATGCATTTGTGTATCCAAAGAAGAGTGTAAAGAACTGAGAACAGGAATCCAAGGACTATCATATGTTAAGCATAATCCCCCGAAAAGTTACGTGACTCAATATAATATCAATTAAAATGTAATTTCCTTAGGCGTGACACATCAGGCTGTTATAACACTGAATATATTACTTAGAGTAATGTTTGCTCATCTAAAAATGCATGCATGGCTTGAAATCAATTGCCTTACTTTAGTCCTTGCATATGACAAAGAGGTTCCTTATTGAAACAATTATAGTGTGTAGACCTTGTGTGTTGTACTATACTATCCTTTTGCATTTTGCAAAATTGATCTCCATTGATTGCAATGGTTTTAACTGCCCCGTTGTCCTCTGTATCTTCTGTAAGAGGAGACAGGTGGTCCTAAGATCTACTGTATGTTTGTATTTGTGAACAGCATAAAAGAGTCCTAAATGTGTCAGTTACTTTTCTTTGTATTGTAATATAGTCGTTCATGTTCACGTGAAACATGGGCTCGGACTAAAATGACGTAAGCACTATTTGTACATAATATTGACTTTGTAGGTTCTCAGTCATCCAGGTCATGGTAGTCTAAGGAGCATGAAAAAAACTGGACTCCTTTAAGGTTTCTGAAGATGTTTTGTCTGTCATCCAAGTGGCTTCTTCAGTTCTAACACCAAAAGGTTTTAGAACTGAAGGTAGAGAGTTAAAAGGATTTAAACCCTAGTTGAGGTTTTACCCTAAGAGAGTTTCTGACGCACTGTTGATTATGTGCATCATCACATGAGCCAAGGAGTGAAAAAGATGTGGGTCATTACCACAGGTACCACAGGTTTTGGGTGAGACCATCGTGAGAACTTGCTACACCCCATCATGTGACCTATTGAAGTCAGCTGACACAAGATGTGAGTGAGGGTTGAGGAGCCTGGGTAGAGACCTCAAAACTGCATTGTACCTCTGTTTAACGATGGGCATTCACCGTGGACAAAGATAGCCCTTTTAAGGCATCAGTATACCCGCTGGAATAGCTGATTTGCTCCCCACCGCAGCCTCATCAAAACCAGAAGCCAAGACTTTGTGTGTTTTTTCCAGAAACTCTCAAGTTTCCAAACAGCTGCAAAATCTCCCTCTGTATATCTGTATGTCTCTGTGCTTCTGTGCTAGAATATTAATAACATGGCAGTAAAAACCTGCATGATCAATCCAGCTGCAGCGGCTGCAGTGGTACGTGCCAGGTTACAAAAATCACGAGGTGCAGGACCATCCAAGATTATACCATGCGACACGTGATGTGACGTCAGAATTGGCGTGAGACACCCACAACACAGGCAACACTGTGAGCAGAATGGTCCCATTACTCCTCTTTTTACTCCAGACTTAATAGTGGTCAATGACCCTCCTAAGGGACACCACCCACTAGGGGTGGACTCTCCACCCTTTGGTTGTAGATCCAAAGAAGCCTCTTGGACGAGACGTGATACATTCTGACAAAACTTAAAGAAGTCCAGCTGCCTTCTGTTTTACAGCCAGATTTTATTCACTTCAGAAACAGTCAGGTTAATCGCTCCACCTAATTTCCAATCCAAGCAGATCTGGATTACACAGCGGTGACTCCCCATCAGCTTATCAGCAGTTAAAATCACCACTGAGATCATTTATTTTCTGTCAACACATACTGTACTGTATTCACATTCAAATATTTGCTAATCAGCGGCTATTTGAGTGTGAAATAACTTAAGTAGAAAGCAACGCATCAGTGGTCTTTACCAGTCCAATAATGAAAAACAGTTAGTTTGACATTAGAAGAAACTGGAAATGTTGTTAGCGTTGACCTTTAAAGCCGTCGATGGTGCTAATGGCATTATCATTTATTCAAGCAAATTTCTCTGTAATCACAGTATGATGCATAACACTTTGCTCTCTCCAGTTTCTGCTACAGAAGAGTGCACAAACTCTTTTGTATTTGAAGACTGTTAAAGATGCTCGTTTCAGGGGGGAAAAACTGTATTATCATCAATTTGGCTGGAACACGCTGGAAATGGCTATTACCAGCGGGCAGGTAAACAGCCGAGCAGCTCAGTAACAGAATGATGTATTATTTGCTCAGCTTGGCTGCTTCTGATCTTTAACAAGAGTCCAATTGTTGGCTTTGATCCAGAGCATAATTTCCAGATTTACAAGACACATGTCCCTGTTAGTTTGTTTTTGTGTGTTTTTTTAGGAGGGGAGCTGATAATATGGAGCAACAAATGACATTCAGCTCTCACTTTAGAAGCTGCTTTATCTGTCTGTTATTTATGTTGATCCTTAACTCGACTCATGTGAACACGACGCTGCACCTTGCTGTGTCTCATGTTGCTTGCAATGTAGTGTAACATCAAGTTAATGTATGCAAATGAATTCTGTTTGCAAGTTGCACATTTATACCAATGATTGTACTTTTATATTTATTAAAAGTAAAACCTATATGAAACGAGAAGGGGTTCCATTAAACACTGATATTTACTGACATGCCTCTGACTGATTGATTTATTATCATGCTCTTCTAATCACTCCCAGCTCAGTACCACTGGCGATTGTAACACTTAATCCATTACATATGGTATTCATTACACTGACTTTCACTCAGGCTAAAGTAATGGAATTTTAGGCATTTCTGTTCTGTTTATCACCACAAGATATTTCCAATTACAGACTTGAATCTCGGTGCCGATGTGACATGACAGCAGCATAAATTTCACTAATGACTGAAAGTCCTCTTTGAGTCTTGTCTCAGTCAACTTGGCAGACTGCAGCACAGACTCCAGATATTTGCTGAGTCCAGTGATTAAATATTATAAGTCAGAAGCCTCATAAAACTAAAGCAAGCCTTTTTTATGTACACACGTTTTTACCTTAAGATAGAGTCAAGTTAACTTTCATAAAGAAAACCCACCAATATCATTTGTGTGTGTGTTTCATGCCTGTCAGCCTTGATTAATTTATGGGCGAGTGCTTGTTTCCAGTGTTCTTCTTAAGACTGAGGAAATCTTCCAGTTGACACCAGATTGTTGCACTTACCACTGTTAAATGTTTGACTCAGATTTCAACAATTGTCAATTTCACACCTTTTACTCTCTGTAGACTCTTCCCGGTCCATGGATTGCAACTGCAACTTTGGACTGCAGCTTTCTTTGTGGATTCACCTGAAGAATCTCCAGGTTATGCCCTGCATGCCCCCCGTCTACCAACCACCCCTCATCGCTTTCCTCATTCAGTTAAACTTTCTTTCTGTGTCACACATTTTGAGTCCAGATCCCTGGTGGTTTCCTGACACCATTGAATCCCAAAAGGGAAACAAAAACTGTATGGAACAACACAAAGACAAGCAGGGAGTAAGGCAGGAGCAGAGCCAAGCCTAAACCAAAGCAAGTAGGAGAACTCATAATCCTTAATAGCTTAAAGCCATGCACGACTTGGAGGACTGCTATGGATGGCGGAGCTGAAAGCGGGACCTTTCAGAGGCTTGTGGAAAAGGGACAAAAAGGCTAGCTAGGCGGTCAGGTGTGGAAGCACAACCTCAGAAGTGGAGTTCAGGGCCCAGTGAAGTCTAAAACCAAGCGCAGTCAGACAATACCTAGAATACAGTACACACAGTAGCTCTTTGGGCTATGGCGTCTTTAGAGATTCTGGTCTCTTAGATGCTAGCCAAGAGCATGTTGGTGACTGATTTTAAAGACCAACTTTCTGATGTGTAGTCAGTTGGAGGGCTGACCCTTGAGGGAACTGGAAGTCCACTGGGACATTGATCATAGGTCAAGTGTGGGTGTGTGGTGGACCTACTCCCATACTGGAATGAACTGGTTAACCAAGGAGCGGAAGAATCATCACATGACTCAGAAGCAGTCTGTGATTTAGAAAAAGGAAGAAAACAGTCGATTTTTAGTGAAGTACTTGTGAGCATGGGAGGCGTTGACTGCCTTAGTAGCAGACTTGTTACTGGTTGATCTCAAGTCTGAGTCAGGAAAAGCAGAAAGTTTGCTAACTCAGGAAGAATCACAGTAACAGGGTATTCATCATCTGACTCAGCCATCAGCAAAATGTCAGTGAACTCAGGTACAGTCTTTGTGCCTGTGACTCTGGGTGCTCAGGAACACCTTTTGTATTGATCAGACATGAAAGCAGCCTATGCTTGTCATCGATCAGCTGATAAACAGGAATGGTGTTAGCTGAGGTAGAAATAGAGAAGTGGTGATTGGACCAGGAACAAAAGAAGGTGAGAAAAGACAAAAACACTGTTTTAGGAACTGGAAAACCCCTTCACAGAATACAATAGCAGTCTTGTTTAGCTACATAGATGCTAGATAGAGATAGAAACTCGCACACAGATCAAACATTAAAATCAAATCAATCTAAGTTTGTGGAGGTCTGAAGGAGCATGTGATGAAAGCAGTTTGCCTTCATTCACTTTCATAACCTCTACTTATAGTGCAAAAATGTTCTGAATAACTGATCACAAGGATCAACGCATGAGAGATGGGTCATCAGCTATGACTGAGCAGTTTTCAGTTGAATTAAATTATTTATGTAGTGCAGTCCAAAACAACAGCACCTAAAATGGTGCAGTTTGTGTGTGTGTGTGTGTGTGTGTGTGTGTGTGTGTGTGTGTGTGTGTGTGTGTGTGTGTGTGTGTGTGTGTGTGTGTGTGTGTGTGTGTGTGTGTTTGTAAATGATGATGTGTGTACATGTGGGAGGATGTGTGTCTATCGAGAGCCTGAAGAGGCAATTTCTGGGAGAAAAAAAAATGTTGATTGGTATATCAACAGGGACCCCAAAACTCCTAAAAGGTAGATAAAGATAGAGAGAGATCATTTTTTCACAAAAAAAAAAATGGCATAGAGAGTCGGGGATTGTGGAACCAGAAAGTGAGCAAGGAAAAAGAGGAACTAAAACAATGCAACATAAGATGCAAAAGGAAAGGGGCACTTTCAAAATACGGAATACATCACAAACATTAAGTACAATTCGATAAACTCTTAGCAAAAACTCAACTAAAGGTTCATTCTAATTTATAGTTATTAACAAATCTATGGACACTTTCTTTTTATTGTTATTATTATGAGTGAACCCATAATAAACACATCAGTGAACTAATTAAAATTATTCTGACATCTTATCAGAAAATAGTACCAAGAATTAATAAACCTATTGACGGGATTAAAATGGCATGAGAGCAATTTCACAGTTTGCTCTTACAAGCAATGCTGCAAAACTCCACAGAAGCTGTTCAATGGCAAAACAGGCACTCCAACTCCCATTTCAGCAACAGAAATTAGCTATTGTATTTTGAGATGTATTTCGACGTTTACATTTACATAAATTCAGTTCAGTTTTATTTATATGGAACCAATTCACAACCTCAGTGGCCTAATTGCACTTTATATTGCAAGGTTAAGACCCTACAATATTAGATGTAAAACCCCAAGAAGCAGAAAATAGCCCTTTGAACAAGCTTTTGGCAACATTGGGGAGGAAGAACTCCTTTCAAACAGGAAGAGACCTCCAGCAGAGCCAGGCTGAGGAAGAACTAATACAAAGTATGCGAGAGACAAGAGAAGAGTTAATGACATACATGTATAGTAGCATATAAACACATGAGATGTAAAAAGAGGGGAATGGATTGGAAATGCTCAGTGCATTATGGGAAGTCCACCTGCAGTCTGAGCCTATAGAAACATAACTAAGGGAGAGTTCAGGCCCACCTGATTTGAGATAATGTGGTACGATGAGGTCTTTAAGATATGATGAGGCCTGATCATTCAGGATTTTGTATGTGATGATTTCAAAAATCAATTAGCATTCTCACCTTGGCCTTTTGAAGCAACTGAAGGCTTTTCGAGGAGTATTTAAAACAGCCTGATAATAGCAAATTAAAATAGACTAGTAACAAGTAACAAATGCACATATTAAGGAAGACTCTTTTACATATTTGCTTATTCACAATAAGAGACATATTCTGGTAAAAAACTTGAAGATTCCTCACAGCGATATTGGAGGCCAAGGTAATGCCATCCAGGGCATTATTGTGCCATTTATTATGAGCCCTATATTTGATTGGTTTGTATGTTTTTAGTTAACAGAAGGTCAGTGGTAGTTCTCTGTATGTAATTCTGATAAATTATTATTCTTGAGCTCTATGCAGCCATACTACTGAAGCAGCACAGTGGCTTCAGTAATGGGCCGATCAGGATGTTACTCATAAAGGGAAACATGTAAGTGCATTCATTATTGAAATGAGTCTGAACCCAGCAAATCATGCTGAAAAATAACTTACATTACCTCCCTGAAGTGGGGTTAAGAGGACTCCACATTGAGAAAATGTGCCACAAAGTCTGTGCTCGTCGCCAATTGTCTGTTTAGTAAGAAGTCTGGTTTATATTAGCAGATACATAAAACAGAACAGTACTGTTGTTGAAGCAGTTAACACCCACCTAGAATGATTGCAGTTGTGCTTTTTGCCTCCCTTTTCTAAATCACATCGGATCACCGAGGCTTTTGTTTTGCGGGGATGTCTGCAGGATGCCAAAATTGTGCAGAAATAACTCGAGCTGCCTTCTGTGTCTTACAATAAATGAAATATAAGTCTTTTCATCTTTTTGTAACAGATCGAATTCAATTTTGTGACCCAAAAAAGTTCGCTGATTAAGACAGTTAAGGGAATAAAAACAAATCTTTGATATTTTTTTTTGTTATCCCCTCGCCAGACATACAAACAAACCTCTCTGTAAAACTGAGAACAGCAAGATTATCCCACAGAGTGACAGGACTGCAGCAGGCTGAAGCGTTTCCTCTGGGTCTCAGCTGGTGTCACAGGCATGTGCCTCGATTCTTCCACTGCGGCAAAAAACCTGCTCACACAGTTTTGCTGCATCTAGTCCTCGTTTTCTTCCTTCTTCTTCTCACTAAGTTTTCAGCTACCTATAAACACTGCTGTCACATTTGCAGTCAGATAAAATGTCTCTAAATACGAGAAGACAGATTTTCCTGATAAACCCACCGCTGATGTCATTTTTCTTTACTTAACATTGTCACAAGTAATTTGTTTGGTAAGCTGTTAAAAATCCAGTCTTCTTAAAATGTTGTCAAACTAAATACACTATCCAATCAGTCTTGATTGAACGGTGACAGAAATGAATGCAGTCAAAGAAGGAAGAAAGTCAGTGAAACATGATGATTTAAGACTGTGGAAGCTTTAATGTACCGCCTAAACTGAGTCTTTTTCCAAATAAAAAATATATATAAAACTAGTAAACTTCACTTTTAGTATGCGTTAGTGCTCTAGTCTGAAATCAATAACTTCATAATGCTGTGTTATGCCAAGCTGGTATATCCAAGTCTGCCATTATGCCACTGTTTTCCAAAAGCTATTAGAAATACATCAGTAATCCCCACAACATTCCCAGAGTGATAGATTCCCCCACTATGATGAATGAGGGCACTTTAATACACAGCTGTTAAAGGAAATCATTACATCAATTTTTAATTTCATTTTTGGAATACCATCCACATCAGTCTCACCATTTAATAAGAAATTAGGTCAGAAATAAAAACAATAAATAAATATCAGCCCATTAACTCTTTCCGATTTAGAAAGTATAAACTAAGCAATCTTTAAATGTTTCCACACAGAGCTCTAAGGTTTTTATACATTCATATGCTTTAAAATCAAAATGTGTTTCCCTTCCTGCTTTTTCCCCCCATTAATTTTCTTCTGCTTGTCCATTTCAGGTTTGCAGGTAGGGGGTTGGCTGGAGCCTATCCCAGCTGGCATAGGGCAAGAGGAAGGGTACATGCTGGACAGGTCACCATTCTACTGCAGAGCCAACACAGAGAGACAGGCTGCCATTCATTCTCACATTCATGCCTATTAGGCCAATTTAGAACCTCAAATTAATCTAACCCTGTGGATGTTTTTGGAGTGTGGGAGGAAGCCGGAGTGTAGGGAGTGAACACGGGGAGATGGATGTGAAACTTCCTGCTGTGGGGCGACAATGCTAACCACCATTCCATGCCATCCTATGTTTGCTATATAATATGTCGGGGCATCTTTTATCATATTTGTCATAATGCTCCAAATGTCAGAGAGTGACAGAACTGGACTGCAGGCAGACTGAGTGCAGAGCCTTTCTTTTGTAAGAAGTAAAATGTACTTTGACATTATCCTCCTAAAAGAATAAAGGCCTTCAATGGAAAAGATGCCAGCTATCTTGCGGCAAATATACATATGATTCAACATTACTGCGTGCGATGTGCACAAATGCACGTCATCTTTGCTGATCTGGCCTCTGATCTGTGTAAGCCTGACAGTCTTTCTTTCCTTTAGCTTGCAAGATATAGGGCATGTTTCCTTGTGTCAACACTCGATGCCTTGCCTTTGCAACGTTTTCAATCAAATCAATAATTTAATCAAGTAACTTGTGTTAATAAAATAAATTCATGTGAATTTTTAATGAAATTAATGTTAGAAGAAAAGGAGTGAATGTTGCCACATCAAGGATGACTTTCAACCCAGCAGCCTCTGCTTGCCTTTCATGTTGGCTGCTGTTTCATTAATGTATTCGGAATGCATATGAGGAAGCCTGTTGAAATATCCTGAGGCGCTCTAATGGTATCCGAAGAGACCATAAGCGTAACTGAATTAAAAGTATAATGTGAAAATCAAAAGTCATTGCGGAAATGGGACATATAGATGTAGTGGGGCTGAACAGCATGAATGATGAGGCTATTACTTTATAACATCTGCTCTTTCAATTACCATTGGAAAAGAGATAAATGCTGAGAGGGGTTAATAGATAAGAAAAGCTCACCAGTTCACCCCAAGCTTAATATGATAGCTTCCTCACAATAGAACAGAGAGGTGTTTTTATATTGCAGAAATTCTTCAGTGTCAGCTTACACAAATGTAATAAGATAAAGTTAAGAGAAATACTAATGAAACTGCAGGTGAGAAGAAATCCGACTCAGGCACGGAGGATTAAAGTAAACTTTAAATAGCTTTTCATTAGCTTTAATGCAAAAACGAGTCTGTGTATCAAAAGGGTAATTTTACAATTTTCATGTGTAAATAGGACAGTGAGACAACTGTAGGCGTAATTATGCAACTGGCCCTTTTAATCCCAAAGAAATAATGAGCATCCCCTGAGAAAACATTGAACCTAAAAAGGAATTAAACAATGTAGGGTTCACTTTATTCTAGCACCAAACAGTTGCTAAGATCCAAGATTTGAATTGTTAACAGGTAAAACAAATTTTCCAAAAATAAGTCTTGTCTCTCCTGAAAGTCTGTGTTCAAAAGCCAATTCTTACTGACCATATGAAGTTCTTTTTTCTATGATGGACACACCAATTTGGTCCAGTATCTTGCCCAAGGACAATTCAACAACAACCAACTTTCCAATTAGTAGACGACTAAAGATTGCATTCATCTATCCTTTCCAATTTTAGACCTCTGTTACTCTTGTTTCTGGCACTCTGTGGTGCATTTTAGTGTCTGTCAGTTGATTGTCTCAGTTTTACAATGCAACAGCTATTGGAGCACTACAGCTGTATCTTTCTTTTAAAATAAGCCCAACTGTCAAGCTCGTGGAGTTAAAAACAAGAGGAAGGTGACAACTTTTCTTCTATCAGCTAACCAATAGAAGGAACAGAAAGATCATTTCAGGTGAAGACGCATATACAAGACTGAAGGATACCAGCTGTGTCCTTTTTACTTGTTTTTGAGGAAAAACACATTTCTGTTGCTTTATGATGGACAGTTAAAAAAAATACAAAAATTGTGAAGTGTACACAATTCTGGTTCATCCAAAGAAAAGCGGATATTCTATTTTATTCTCTTAACACTCACGTTTCGCATGTTTTAGCTTTGTTGAGTGCATGAAATAACCTCATTTGCAAAGACTCGTTAACTTAATCCTTCTAAATATAGACAAAACTGCACTGCACCGACGGGAGGATCTGTATCTTTTTCCATCTCTCTTTTTCCTCCATTTCACTCACAGATACCCACGTCTGGAGGAAAAGACTGCAGTCGGTGTTAAATCTGCTGACTGCACTATCACTTCACTATCAGTGACTGCCCCCACTTCAGCTCCCCCAGAGGCGGCTGAATTAATATGTGACTGAGGCTTACACAATTATGGCATTTCAGTTCGGTTCAGCGGTAGAACAAAGCTGTGCCGGGACTGCAAAAGTGGCAAAGGGCGCTAGTCATTTTGCAGCAGGACATTTAATTGGTCTCTGTGTTTTAATTTGAAGGAATGGAGGCATTAAATGAAGCGCTGTGATTATAAAATCTGTCTAATGTTGGCTGTCAGATGAACAACAAAGCAAAAACCTATGTTTATCTGGTCAGCCTGTTAATCAGCAGAGCGCAGGAAGAAAAAGATGAGAGGAAGGAAGGAAGGAAGGAAGGAAGGAGGAGAGGAGGGATGACTGAGTTTCTGTTTCATGTAGTGTCTCTGCACAGTTGCAGCGCTGCTTGGGAATCACTCCCTCCGACTGCGTGTAACATGCTGTCCTCGTTATATTAAGAGGACTCCCGCAGAACTTCCTTTCCCTAGCAGCACTGTTTCCAGAGCGGTTAGGGAAAGAAAGAGACCAAAGATATCAAAAGTAAATAAATAATTAAAAGCACAGTAAGGAGTAAGGTGATAGTGTCCCCATGAAAGGAAAATGGGAATAGCACCAGAGAGATCTAATGAGAGTCTCTGTTCTCTCATCAGTGTTATTGCTTTTGCTCCTTCTGAGAAGTCTGTAGAGATGTTTATATGGATAATGTTGTTTTAAGCCCTTTGCTTTTCATGATCTTCCTTCAATCCTCAGTTGACTGGTGCAGAATAAATGAGCGACTCGCAGCAGCATCAGATGGCATATTATTCTGACAGCCATAATAAGTAATGTCCATCGAGAGCCGCTGCTACAACTTGGCAGTGTCTTAAAACAATATATTGGAAGGAGTTTTCATTCCCAGTGCTTCTGCTGGCAATAACAGCAGATTATGTTTTACCATGTGTTCACAAAACCAAAGCAGCACATGACATTTAAGATTTTTCAAATACAATATTTTTTTTTACATTTTCACCAGAACATCTTCTCCGAGTTTCACCTGTCATGACAATCAGCAGTAAAAGTATACTCTGTCAAGACTCTACTACACAACTTTGCAATTTAGCAATGCCACTACCCAGCCAGTGAATATAGTTTTAGAGGACAACATGCTTTGTGTTTCAACTTTTAGTCATACTGCATACATGACTCAAACATCATCTTGTCATCGCCCAGAAAAGGCTGAAATAGTGAAAGAAATTCTTTCAGAGGCAGATTTATTTCTTATTGCACACTTCTGCTCACTTGCAGCTGTGTGCTGCTTCTCACTGAGGTTAATATTCTTACAAGATTGCTACTTTTCTGTGCATAAACACACATCCAAGAAGTGGCCATTCCCAGTACAGGACTTGTAATTGCCAGCTCTTAATGAGGTGGGTGTTCCCTTTTGCAGCCCCAGCTCGTGATTTACGCAGATGAGGTGGGAGTATTTTACGCCATAAATCCTGCCTGACGTAGCCTCACAACCATTAATCACTGAGGGCAGAATAAGATGTAACTGTCGTGGTCTTTGATTCGTGATAAGCATTTGTAAAGTGTTTTTGTTCATTTGTTGTTTTATTGTTTCTTTGGCCATATCTCTCTATTCTTCCTCCTCGTTTTTTTGCACCAGCTTTTTTAAAATGTGTAAAGCTCTTTTTTTGTTGGTTAGAAATTCGGCCTCCAGTATCCTGCATCTGAGTCCTCTCTTCTTTGAAACAACAGTAAGGTTTTATTTTTATTTTTTTACCCTCATGGCTGCACTACTTTGCCACTTTATTTCCTAAAAGACTTGACACAGCTCAGACATGCGTGCTTGCAAAAATGTCATTCAGAAAGAGTCCTTTAAGGGATTTCTGTGCTCAGACTGTAAATACTTTATGAATCTTATGTCTGTTTACGTTTTGCTCTCTGGCTCTTGTAGTGGCTCTTAGCGTTCCATAACGATCAGAGGGGAGAAAACACTTGGCAACATAAAACGCGCTTTAGCATCTACGGAAACTCAACATGTCAGCTGTAGCTGCTCTGCACTGTTGCATCAGGCTGATTAGTGTGCCTGCTGGGCAAACAGCCACTGTGGACAGAGCTGGCAGGTGCTACAGGAATGTAGTACCCTAGATGGGACTGAAGATTAACTGAGTCAGCAGTTTTGCTTTTTTAGTATTTTCTAGTTCCCTTTTTATGTTCCAAATTATATTTCCATTCCATTCGCCTGTTTCTACATCAGCAGCAGAGATTCTGTCTAATACTTTCATACAAGCTTAACAATAGGCCATCATATTAGCCCTCTTATGCCACTTTGGGTGGGATTAAAGGGCGTCCTTAAAGATGCTTTGAGACCACTGGTAGGCTATACTGCTTATACAGCAATCAAAACACAAGTATAAGTTACTTATACTTCGTGATAGTTTAAACTTCTGCTTATCAATTTAACATGCTGCTATGTCTTACTGGGACTATCATCCTTGTTGAGGTTATTAGACAACACCTGCTGTTAAAAAATGGAAAGAAAAGAGAATGAAAAAAAGCTTTGTTTGCTTCAGGAAATTTCTGCTCCTGTTAATTAGTTGCTTTTTTAGTAGACCGCTGCTTCCTGGAGTGCTGAAAGTTACTGAGGAAAAATATGAGTTTTCTCCAGAGTACAAAAGATCTTTAATTATGTACTACTTCTAACATAACCCTGCATTCATCATGCTAAAAGTCACCCTGTTAATTATGTTCCCACATTGTTCCTATATAAAAGGTGGTATAGCCTACATCACATGGCACCACGTCTTTATGATGGCATGGCAATTGAATCCTGTTTACTCATTGATTAGTGTCAATTCTAAGTGAAGTGAAAATGCTCCTCAAAACATCCTCTGTGTAAGGTTTCATAATAGTATCTTAATTAGATGCTTTCTATCACCCACACACCATATGCCAAAAAGTCTTTTGTGGGTGGATGTTTGTTTGTCTTGAATGCGTAAGGCCATCCTTATTTTTTGGTGGTTGCAGCAGTATTTATTTGCACTTTGACAGAAACAGCAGTATATGCAGGTAGACATTTTAATACATCATCATAATCTGGAACAATATGGCCACGTAGACGGTAATATTTCATCTGAATCATTCTGCTGAAACAAGACTCGTGACTGTACTCATTCCTCATCTGCTTTAAGAGTACAGACCTTGCTTTTATATTGATCAAAGTGTGTAAAATTTAGAGAGCAACCTAAAACCGTCAATCAAAATGTGTCAAACATGATGTTAGGAAATATAGTTTATGAATCCTGAATATATTTAATGCCATATTAGAGTTACATTGTAAGAATTGTATATAGAAGCTATTATGAGGCTTTCAGTATTATGCTGCTCTCTGCTGGTGGTAAATGACTAGTGCAGGTTAGAGATAACAGATAAACAAAACTACAATACTAATCTGCACTCATGCAGAAAGCCTAATTTCCTGCATCGTCAGGCATTTTTGACTGCTGACTAAAAGAATGATTTAATGAGGCCCTAAAGAAACCTACTCTCAATAGGAATGCCTTAATCTTTAGGCTACTTCTGCCCACATATAACCCATGCCATAAATAATAGCAAGGTCCTGTTTTATCTTTATTTTATATCCTTAGGGAGATGCTTATTGCTTTCTGCTTAATGCTTATTCTATCTTTTATGGGTCACATAACCATAACAAGTGCTCTCAAAGTTCATGACCGGGAACAAAGGGAATTGCTTTTCTATTTTAATTTAGATACAGATCCATTTTCTCATCCATTATCACTTTGGTCTCATTCAAACATTTTGGCATTTACATTTGGCCTAAATATATTAAAGCCAGACCTATCTAATACATTTTTATAGGTCTATTTTCTATTTAATGGGTCTATTTTAAAAAAAAAATTCTTTAGCACTACATAAGTAAGTAGGCAAGGGTACATTAAGAGCGACAGGCTAGCTCAAAGTCCTTTTGTGAGAGCCCATAATGCTTATTCAAACTCAAGAGTTATTTTTAAATATTCAGAGTGAAAAAAAAACGTGTATTTACTTGTGTCTTCATACCATACTTTTCTCATATAGCGCATCTATGGAAGCAAATATGTAAGAGTGCTGCAACAGTCATGAAAAAGAAAAAATCTCAGCAGACATGTTGTTCACTACCTTCAAGTATGAGCATGGCTATAGTGGGCCGACTGGGTGCAGGTGAACCGTGGTCCTAATGTGGGTTAGCCCATGCAAGGCACACAACACCTTTGCCATTTGGGTCCCCTTTATGGGTTTTCAGCCAACATCATGACTGTGAGCATGCTCTGGGAAGCCCACTTATTGGGCTGCTCCTCTGGGACCACACCTATGTCTACTGCCCAAAAGGTCATGTTTGCTGGAGTACACCTCCCAAAGAGCAGCTAGATCCCCACACATGAACAAGCATAAGCCTAAGTATATCTAAACATTGTGTTTCAAACCGTGTATGCATGTTGTACATGTGCAGATGTAGTTGTTTTCTTTGTCTGCACTAATTTTACATCTCATTCTGATTACTCTCTGATAGCAAAGGAACATCTGGAGCTCTTGGATTCAGTAACCCTTGCAGAACTACTTCATGTGACAAATAAGAAATGTAATTCTCATATCATTTACTGTTTCTTTACCTCAACATTTTATAAACACAACTAAGACAGTGGTTTGTTTCAATAAATGACAGTACCGAGTGTCTACATGACAAACAGTGTAATTTGTACTTATCCGCCTGGAAATAAAGTTTAGAGAGAAAAAAGAAAAAGACCTCGGGGCGCCAACAGCATGGCCAACAACGAAAGTTGTGTTTGGGTCACGTGATTCCCACATTATAGTATGCTAACTCATCATTGGACGAGGCTCTTGTCCACGCCCACAACGCCCCGTGAGTGTTTCCCGCGAACGACTTGCTTTTGCGCCGTGAAGCTCACTAGCTATACGCTAGCTGATGCAGAAAGGTTGGGGGTGGTTGTCGTTGGAGTTACTTAAAATACAAACACAGGGAAACAGACTTTCAACTCGCACACATGGCGAAGCAAAGCTCGCTCTTTAATTTCTTCACCAAGTCTCCGCCGCTAGTCGCAAAACCGAAGCCGAGTCCCTCCCCGGAGGAAGCAGACCTGCCTTCCTCTATAGAGAAGTCCAACTCCTCTCCGAAAGAGCAAGCACAACAGACTCCGCAGCAGACAAAAGACACCAACAAAGCTAAGAAGGAAAGTAAGTCCAAGCCAGCGAGCGGAGGATTCAAGAAACTATTTGGCGACAAGGCCCAAACAACCAAAGAAAGGTGAGTGAGTTTGGGAGCCGTGTAGTTCCTGGAGTCGGGTTTCGTACAGTTTTCCTTCCCTCTGCTAAAATTGTTTGCAGGCCTCCAGAAACACCAGCGTAAGTTCTCTTTTTAAATTAACGTATTAAGACCGCTTAAAATGAGAGCTGACAGAAAATAAATAAAGAAAATGTAGCGTGACCTTTCCTTTGTGCTACGGACACGTGAAATTGGGGGTGACTCGAGCAGAACAATGCTGGCTGTTGGGTCAAATCAATGCTAATGCCTGTATTTATCAAAGTGGAGGGTGTGTGGACTTATCACTATCTTCTGTCATAGTTTAGACTGTTTGGGCCATCTCAAGTGGGCACCACACCCCTACCCACGATAGGGGGAGATGATTTTTGACATGTGGCCGTGTGTGCTTTTAAGATAAAAGGATTTGCAAAACCGACTTATCACAAGTGAATTGCAACTGCCTTTGTCTTTCCTGCACCTCTGTTTTACTATTTTAAACTGATTATTATATTTAAGAGGGGCTTGTTGGACTAATAAAGGTCCAAGCTGGTGTTGTGGTGTTGCTTTTCCACTCCATTCAAGAGATCGACTGTAACACGCAATGAGTCACGTTTAAAGTTAATTTTACAGCATTGAAAGATGTGTGAAAGTGTCTTTGCTCTTCTTATCCTCAGCAGCCCTCCATGCTTATTCAGTGCTGGTGCCCTTGTGTGGGCAAAAATGGAAGGGTACCCCTGGTGGCCGTGTATGGTGGTACCCCAGCCTCTGACTGGGCAGGAGATGAGGGGCCATGGTCGTGACCAGCGCATACACGTTCATTTCTTTGATGAACCTCCAACAAGAGGATGGGTCAGCTCTAATAGAGTCAGAGAGTACCAAGGTTGGTTGTTCCTAGTTGCAAGTGCATCAGTGGCTTGCATCCATTTTGGGGCCATTTTTTTGCTGTCTGCTCAGAGTAAGCTGGAATTTCTTTGTATGATTTGCACAGGCTCTGACAGCAGTGATGCTAAACCTGGAGGAGTCTACTTCTGTGGCAAACCTGTAATCCGTAATGCAATGGAGCTGGCTGATGGAGTTATGTTTGACAGCCCAGAAAAAAGATTAAAGATACCTCTCTGCACGGACCCATCTGATGCAGAAGAGGATGATGATGAAGAAATGGAGGTTACCCGATAATTTCTGAATATAATATTTCACCAGTGTGGTCATGAAGTCTAAATTCTCCTGTAATATTAAAAGTAATGTTATTCCCAGGGCAGCAGCCTTAGTCGCCTGGTGTAATTATCAGCTTATTATTACTGGTCAGTAATGCAAGTTTTTTTTTTTTTTTTAATTTATATTTTATTCTTTTTTTCCAGCTTGACAGCTTAGTAGTGACTGATGAAGAGGGTAGTGATGAGTATGAAAACAAAAGCGAAGCCCTGAAGCCATCCAAAGTCAGTACACGTTTATTCTGTGCGTTAATGGAAAAAGGAAGCAAGGCCAAGCGCCGTCGCATTATTGCGGCCTCAGATAGTGACGGATCCGATGAGGAGTTCAAACCAGAACACGCTGCGTCGAGCAGTGAGGATGAAGAGGAACGAGGGAAGGAAAGCTTTGGAGAGAAAGAAGAGAGCACCGAAAAGTCAGACGTGGAAAGCCCCATCAAGCCTGCCAAGCGCAAACGTCCTGCAGAAAAGTCGGCTAAAACAAAAGCAAAGACACCTACTGCTCCATCTGTTGCACCTAAAAGAGCTCCAGCAGCAGTTGCAACTGACACAAAATCTCGTTTGTCAGCCTTCTCTGCTCCCGAGAGCTTTGAGAGCCAGGTGACTGGATCAGGCTCCACTGTAGGGGCAGTTTGGGATCATGAGAAACTGGAGTGGTTGCAGGATGGCAAGAGAAAAGACGGCAAACGGCGGCGACAGACAGATGATGACTATGATCCTAGCACCTTGTATGTGCCAAATGACTTTATGAATCAAATCACTCCTGGTATACGTCGGTGGTGGCAGCTCAAATCTGAGATGTTTGATACAGTGATTTTCTACAAGGTGGGAAAGTTTTATGAGCTCTACCACATGGATGCTGTGATTGGAGTCAACGAGCTGGGACTGACATTCATGAAGGGGACTTGGGCGCACTCTGGTTTTCCAGAGATTGGCTTTGGACGTTTCTCAGATGTACTGGTGCAGAAAGGCTACAAAGTGGCTCGTGTTGAGCAGACAGAGACCCCAGAGATGATGGAAGCGCGCTGTAAGACAATGTTCAAGCCCACTAAATTAGACCGTGTAGTGAGAAGAGAAGTGTGCAGGATTATCACACGTGGTACCCAAACCTACAGTGTGTTGGATGGTGCTCCTTCAGAAAGCCAGAGCAAGTTCCTTCTGAGTTTGAAAGAAAAGGCTGAAGAAGAAAGCTCCGGCCGCTGCCGCACATATGGAGTCTGTTTTATTGATACATCAGTCGGTTGTTTTCATGTCGGTCAGTTCTCAGACGATCGTCACTGCTCACGCCTGCGTACGCTCATAGCACACTATGCCCCTGCTGAGGTGCTCTTTGAGAAAGGAAACCCATCTGTTGAAACTCGCAAAATATTCAAAGCCTCTCTGTCCTCTGCTCTGCAGGAAGGACTTAACGCAGGAACACAGTTCTGGGATGCTCAGAAGACTCTGAAAACCCTCTCAGAAGAAGATTATTTTAAAGAGGCAACTGGCAAGGAGGAAGGGACTGGGAGCAGCTTTCTCCCCGCTCTTCTAAAAGAGATGACATCTGAGAGTGATTCACTGTGCCTTACTCCTAAGGAGGGCTATGAACTAGCACTGTCCGCTTTGGGTGGATGCATTTTCTACCTGAAGAAATGCTTGGTGGACCAAGAGCTGCTCTCCATGGCTAACTTTGAAGAATATGTCCCAGTTGATGTTGAGATGGAGAAAGCTGCAGGACCCGCCAGTTTCTTTGCCAAGACTCGTCAGCGTATGGTGCTTGATGGAGTGACTCTGGCAAACTTGGAAATCTTTCAGAATGGGTCAGGAGGAACAGAAGGGACACTGCTGGAGCGTTTGGACACCTGCTCTACTCCGTTTGGAAAGAGGCTTTTGAAGCAGTGGCTCTGCGCTCCTCTGTGTAACCCCACATCTATCAGGGACAGACTGGATGCAGTGGAGGACCTGATGGGAGCTCAAGCCCAGGCTACTGAGGTTTCAGACCTTCTAAAAAAACTTCCAGATCTAGAGCGCCTGCTGAGCAAAATCCACAGTATCGGGACACCTTTGAAGAGCCAGGACCACCCTGACAGCAGAGCAGTTCTCTATGAGGATGTGACCTACAGCAAGCGCAAGATAGCAGACTTCCTCTCAGCACTGGAAGGTTTCAAAACGATGCAGGACATTGTTTCTCTCTTTGCTCCAGTTTCAGGCGAGTTTCGTTCCACGTTGCTTTGTCGAGTTATCAGCCTGAATAGCGAAAAGAACGGCCTCTTTCCCGACCTCTCTGGTGAACTCAAACGCTGGGACACTGCCTTTGACCACCAGAAAGCCCGCACTACTGGAGTAATAACCCCCAAAGCTGGCTTTGACCCGGAGTACGACCAGGCTCTGACTGGAATCAAGAACTGTGAACGAGAGCTGCAGGATTACCTGGACAAACAGAAGAAGAGACTTGACTGTAAAAGCATGTGCTTCTGGGGAACTGGGAAAAATCGCTATCAGATGGAGGTTCCTGACAGCGTCTTGGAGAGGGATATCCCCGACGAGTATGAGTTAAAGTCTACAAAGAAAGGCTGGAAACGTTATGTGACAAAGAAGACTGAACGGATGTTCTCAGAGCTGCAAGGATTTGAGGAGAAGAGAGATGCTGCACTCAAAGACTGCATGAGGATGCTCTTCTATAACTTTGACAAGAACTACAGTGACTGGAAGACTGCTGTGGAGTGCATGGCAGTGCTTGGTAACAATCCTTTTGTTTTATTTTATTTTTTTAATTAAAAAGCTTCTTTTTTCTTTTTTTTTTTCTTTTTTTTCCCCATCTTCTCGATATGTAATTTGTGTTGTTTTGGTTTTCACTACACCGGTCTGTTCTCAGTACATTTCCTGCAGATGTTACAGAGAAACTGTCATACTGTGTTTTTTAAATAATGATGTTGCACCAGTCTGAGGGCTTGTTAGAAGTAAGTTCATTTATTTCACAGCTTGGCTAAGTCTCTGTTTCAGGGAAATTCTATGTTGATGTTTGCAGTTATTTAGATTATTGCATAGTTTTTGATTTCTGAAAGTGTTTGTACCACTGGGACACGTCCAGCCAAAGATTTTGTTTTTATTAATTTTATTGTAGCAAAGCAGACCTATAAGACATGCATTAAATATGTGCATTTTTTTAGTTCTTAAATGTAAATAATTAAATGTTCAGTACTTCTTTTTTTTATTTATGTCCTTTTTTTTGTCCCCAGATGTGCTGCTGGCCTTGTCTCGCTACAGCCAGGGCGGCGACGGGCCTATGGCCAGGCCAGAGGTCGTGCTTCCCGAGGATGATGCCCAGGTTGCAGCCTTCATCGACCTCAAGGGATCCCGTCATCCCTGTGTCACCAAGACCTTTTTTGGCGACGACTTCATTCCTAATGACATCTTCATTGGCTGCCCTGGCACCGGTGAAAATAGTGAAGATGACAGTCTGGCCTCTTGCGTCCTCGTCACAGGGCCAAACATGGGTGGAAAGTCTACTCTAATGAGACAAGTGGGTATTTTTGACTATGTATAAATGTATACATACAATTTCATACGTTTTTTTTCCACAGTCTACATAGATGGTGTATTTGCAGTCTCAGTTGGTCCATATTAAGATAACGTGCTGCTCCTGTTGTACAGTGTGGACTCGTGATCATTCTTGCCCAGCTGGGTTGCTACATTCCAGCTGAGAGCCTCCGCTTCACACCAGTTGACAGGGTCTTCACTCGGCTGGGCGCCTCAGATCGTATCATGGCTGGTAACATCAGAGACTCTTAACATATTAGGAATAATGATCTGAGCTTGTGCTTCATGAGCTGAGCGTGTATTTTCAACTCTGTGCTCTACAGGAGAAAGCACCTTCTTTGTGGAGCTGAGTGAGACTGCCAGCATCCTGCGCCATGCCACTAAACACTCACTTGTGCTTCTGGATGAATTGGGTAAGCATTTATTTAGTTTGCTTATTAAAGCTTATTCACATGATTGGTGGATAGCATAGACTGTATTCTCAGCACAATATTGTTGTGGTGTAATCACTGAGCTGTGAACTGCTTGCAGGAAGGGGCACAGCCACATATGATGGCACAGCAATCGCCAGCGCTGTTGTAAAGGAGCTTGCTGAGAAGATCTGCTGTCGCACTCTCTTCTCTACACATTACCACTCCCTGGTGGAGGACTATGCCAACAACCCTGCCGTGCGTTTGGGCCACATGGTGAGTACAGCAATGCTAATCACACTTGATACTCGACAATGCAAGGTCATTTAGGACTGTAATAAAAAGACAAATTTATATACCAATTAAATAGTACATTTTGCAAGGAAATGAATCCTGAAATAAATAAATGGGGCTATATTTTTATACATTAATGTCAAATACAATGCTTAAATGATAAGCAAATTATTGCATTCTGTTTTTAATTTAAATTCTTCACAGTTCACAGTACAAACATGTACAAGACAAATGAAAGCAAAAACTTTTAGTGCGAGACAATGAATTGAGCAGTTTGTGGCTACATCTGCTCTTCGAGCACAGCTGCATGCCTGGAGCCCTAGCCGCAACTGGCAGCTTCCTGCTCTTAACATTTTGCTGTTTTAGTAACATGGTGCAAAAAATTGTAAGGTTTATTGTAGGGTCTACCTTACAATATAAAGCCCCTTGAGGCAACTGCTGTTGTGATTCGTCACTGTATAAATAAACTGAAGAAATAAAGAAATTTTGAACTCACCAGAATTTGATCGTTTCAAATTGTGCACGGCAAGTTTCACACAATTGCTCAGACACCGATATTTACAGTTTGTTAGTCTGTGTTACTTTAGTGTATCGTATATAATGTGCACTATGGTGGCATTACTGTAAACAGCTTTGGTATGCGAATTTCTGTTATGAAACATCAGGTTGAGCCTTTTAGTTGTCAAGGCATGACAACTGAGGGAGGGATAGGACCTAGAAAATGAAGTCATAAATTGGATGAAGGTCTCATTTAGTTCTTATCAACTCATTAGCAAAAGTGTTTAGTCGGGTCATAAAGGAGGATGGCAGCTCATTTCGGACTTTTTACCACCAAAATTGCCTCCTGCTGTTCATTAGGGGGAACAGCAGGAGGCAATGATTTATTTTTCAAACCCGGAGGATTTACTAGGTTTTGTTTTTTCTTTAATGCAGTTGGTTTGTGGGTTTTAAGTATCATGTTTCCCTTTCGCCCCCTCCTTCAGGCGTGCATGGTGGAGAATGAGTGTGAGGATCAAAGTCAAGAGAACATCACTTTCCTCTACAAGTTCATAACGGGTGCGTGTCCTAAGAGTTATGGATTCAATGCTGCTCGACTCGCCAACCTACCAGAGGAAGTTATCCAGTCAGGACACAGGAAGGCCAGAGAGTTTGAGACAAACACCGTCAATCTCAGACTTTTCAAGTACGTATTATTGTTTCGCATCAGTTATTCTGCGGATACTACAGTGACACACAATGCTGATCTGTTAAAGTCAGAGCATGGTTACTTATGTTCCCTCCTGTCCCCTCATGTAGGAAGCTGTGCCAGTTTGCTGAGGATGCTACACTGGACAGCACCCGTTTCACTTCCCTCATTCAACTGCTCAGTACTCTGTAAAATGTTGTTAAAAGTTCAATGCATTTTTTGTTTTGTTTTCTTGTCATTAAAAAAAACACTACTGAATTGATCTAATAAAGTTTATTTTTAAAAAATGACAATGTTTCATCTAGGAAATTAAACCCTTTTAATTCACGCTAGCGCCTACATAACGGTTATTGAATACTTCACAATATATTAAGTCTAGATGTTATGATACATGCATACATTTCAGTCTGTATGAGAACCCACAATCACCAGTACACATGAATTGGGGGAAGGGGGCAATAAAACCAATAAAGCGCTGTATATAGATACTTGTCTCAGCTTCAGTAGAGTAAAAGCCTCTTTAAATTCTCCAGCAACATTGGCAAACAATGGAAAAACGCATCAAAACTTATGCTTTCATAAGACTGCTCTTTCATTTGGAGGACAAAGGAAGCCAGAATTTGTATCCTAATGGGCTGTTAAACAGCATCCGTGCCTGCGATGGTAGCGAAAAAGACACCTGTGTCAGGATTACCTACTGAACTGAGATCGATTCAAAGTAACAGACTAAATGGCATCAGGTCATTTATTGTCAAATGCTGACCAGGGCCGGAGATTATTAAAAAGAAACCTGTATTAATTAGCTTATCATGGGTTAATTTCCAATCAAGATGCAGTTGCATGTAAATCTGTACTGCCTGGTCTTTAATTTAAGTAATGGTGACAGGCCAACAGATACTAAACCAAAAAAAAAATATGCATAGATCATGTAAAGCAGACTGGAATATCATCAACAAACACAAGAAGATATACAAGTCTTGTGAAAGCACAATTACACATCTAATTTTTCTGTATTGCAAGTGTAAAGGAGTCAACATTGCTGGAGAAAGTGTTTAGTGTTTTCCTCTCTTGTCTCTGATCTCTTTCACAGAAAGAAGTTAGATACTGCGACATGAGTATAATTACAGCAATTCTAGGGTATAATAACAAAAAAAAATTAAAACACATTTAATAAAATAAAGACATTCAAGTACAGTAAGATTTTTGCATGAAAATACAAAACTACACAAAAAAAAGCATTAAAATCAAATCTCAACAGTTGTCTTGAAGAAGAAAAGAAAAAGAAAAAAAATGCTGAAGTGCTAGGTCGTTTTTCCCGTACATATCATACGAGCACGTCGGTTGCCCAGTGATGGAAGCATTGTTGTATTTGGGGGCTTTTGCCTTTTCATGAGACGAGCTGTAGCCTCTTCTGACTGACTCTCCATGTTGGATCTGTACACTGCAGTATCTCATTCATCCGCTTCCCAAAAGCAGATAAGCCTCGGTGGATTTTGTCCAACTCTCACCGGCATCATTTACTTGACCAAATCAACAGACCTACAAATCCCGAATCAGTTGCTCTTCTGCTCTGTCCCACTGATGTCATCTTTTGTCAAAAAATGTAAGGAAAAGAAAATGTGAGGCATCCATAATCACCTTTTTCTAAATGTCTCCTTTTAGAATATCCGAGTCGCAAGTCTTTTTTTGTTTTACTTTTTAAAGTCACTGTATATTTTTGCCAAAGTGAATCTGTGTTTTAGTTTGGAATTGCTCTTCCACGGCACAATTTAAAGTGTCTTATACGTCCATTACTGCTGAAGCGCAGAAGCACCTCGGGACTTGAGCTCAGTTGTGCTGCAGTGTATTGGACTCTATAGGGGGAGCTGAGTCATACAGAGTGTCTGTGTCATGTGTCGGCTCTCCTGCTAACGTGCAAGGATTTGACAGCGTCCCAGCACCACAGTCACAGAAGAATCTGTAGGCAGAGACGGAGGAGAAAAAATAATTATGTTTGGTCCCCGAAAACAGAGAAGAGAGTACATTATATTGTATTTAATATGCCTCTATACATCTGTGACTAGTAAAAAATTAAACAGTGTAATCAGACGCCAAGCTTCTTATAAGCGAGCATGCACATTATTCTCTTTACCATCAGGCAGACTGACTAGTTTTGTTTCTCTTCATTCAATTCCTCCTACCACTGTCTGTATCTTAGCCAAAATCTGCTTATTTGAATTAATTATCAGTGCACTTAGCAGCAAGCTATTTGTCTCGGAGATGGTATCTCTACATCAGCAAATAAAGATGTGGCAGGTTAAGCCAAGCTTGCATTATAAAATACACTGAAACAGCAGTGATCTGCTGCAGCCTATTGATATCCACCATCATGAGAAACACTGCTGCTGTTTTTCTCTGCTGTGTGTGTGTGCGCGCGCGCGCGTGCGTGTGCCATGCAGGGAGAAAGAAAGAGCAGCAATTCTTAATTCCTTGTTTTGTGAATGCTGTGTTCTGCTTCTGCACTTTCACTGTGGTCTAAAGTGGGGAGCTTCAAAGGAAGGCACCAACAAGCCAGTCTGTTTACTAGCATGCATCAGTCAGACTTACCTATCGTGTCTGATGAACTCTACATCATGTCCTTGGTGACACTTCTTGATACAATTCACGCAAATGGCGTTGCGGTCTGTTGTGTTACAAGTGTGACACCTATGGAAACCCAAGGTGTGTTTTTTTTAAACAATCACAAACAAAAATAGCTGAGGTTATTTTTGAGTGCGAGAGGTGAAAAAAAGTTTACCTGTAAAAATCGTGCATTGGGTAGCTGGTGTAACTTGAAATCTTGTACAGGCACTGACCTCTGCTCACAGCTTTTTCAATGGCATCTTGATTGTTCAATATTTTATTATCTGGAGGAAACGGAAATTTGTATGAGATTTCTGCATTTTTATTCAATAATATTTAAAAATCTTTGCCACTAATACTGTACCTTTCATTGTAACATTGACACCAGACGCAAGAAACAACCCCCCAAAACGATTGTTGAAGATCTGATTGCCCTCTAGAGTCGCCGTGGCATGGTTGGTGATTTCAATACCTAGTTTTACATAAACAAATAAGAATAATCAATTTACAAAGACACAGCGATGTTGAAAGTCCACAATAATTAAATTCAAGCATCTCATCATGAGCTATTAAAGCTAGCGTGCATGCATTACCCACCTGCAGCGAAGCCATCAAATATCCTGTTTTTCCGCAGTACTGGGTGACTGTTGGTGCTAATGAGGACCCCCGCTTGGGCATTTCTGAAAATGTCATTCTCCTCTAGCAAACCTAATAACAGAAAATGGACTTTTAATCTGACAATTCACTAACATACCAAAAGATAGGATTACATTAATTTAGGTCTGAATTTCCTAATATTATAAAGCCAAATTAGATCTACACTACTTTTAACCACTTGAATATTTACTCCACTTCCTTTCTGTAATGAATCGGTTACCTCTTCCTCCGTTGAATATACAGATCCCGCCATCTCTACCGTCGTGGATTTTATTCCTCCGCAGAGTGGGGTTGCTGTCTGTCTTTATCCACACACCTGCCATTGCATTGTCAAAGATCTCATTGTCCTCGATGAAACCTAAGCCTAGAGAACATATACATGGATGTTTTGTTATTGAGGCAATATTGTTTAAACAGTATATTAACTATGACAATAAAGAGAACAATAAGACGGAAAAATCTCTTCTTCTCACCTGAGTTGTAAACCAAAATGCCGCCATTCTGGCCTCCCCAGATCTTGTTCCGTCTGATCTTAGGATTGCTGCCCGTCCTGGGGAGGGAGGACACAATGGAAAAGTGAGCAGCTGCTTCAATACCACTCTACCAGACCACCCTAACATCAGGGCATTGCTCAGGTGAATCTTGCTTATGTTACTTGTTATTATTTGTCATGTTACACAAACCTTATTTGAACTCCAGAGTACATGTGATTGTAGATATCATTGTCTTCAAGCACACCGTGGCCATTGTCATAGAAGTAAACTCCAACCTGTTAAAATGGCAATGAAAATATATTGGCTTTAATTTAGTGATTCATAATGTGCTTGTACATAAATATGGTTTATTCCTTTATCCATCTTCTTTTAATTCACAGGATATCAAGTTGGTCTTAGATGGAACTTTGTGATCTCATGAAATCAGAATTATGACCATTATGATCAGATGAACAATATACATCCCTCTAGGTGTACTAACTAGCCTGTGATCTGACCTGCTTCCCGCTGTGTATCCTGTTCCTCCTCAGCACTGGCGTACTGCCCGTTGTAACCCACACTCCTGCCAGTGTGTTGCTGTACACCTCATTCTCCTCAATGACTCCTTGTCCTTTTTCATGCTGCATGGCACAGAAACAAACGGTTTCACCTCATAATAAAAATAAGAAACCTGGAGTGAAAAACCCTTAAATATGCAAAACAATATTTTTAGAAATATTTACCACATATATTCCTCCATGTTGGCCATCATGAATCTTGTTGTGCCTGACAATAGGGCAGCTATTTGTCCTGATCTGGATTCCTGCCAAGGCGTTACCATAGATGTCGTTTCCTTCGATGAGACCTCGGCCATCACCAAAAATATAAACTCCACCTTGGTTACCATTAAAAATGGCATTGCCCCTGTTTTGGACAGAACAAATTTGAGAACCTGAATAATCGGATAGATTTGAATGCTGACCTGATTTGAGCTCAAGATTTTCAATTCATACTGACCGTATTGTGGGGTCACTGTTGGAAGTGATCCACACGCCTGCAAAGTTATTCGCAAAGATCTTGTTTTCAATGAACTGGCCGCGACCCTTTTCATGCACGTAGATGCCTCCTGTCTGACCATGATGGATCTCACAACGAACCACTGTCGGATTGGCGTATGCCTTCACCTCAAAGCCGGCTATACGGTTCCTATGGATGTTACAGCTCTCAAAGTAACCCTGGAAACAGAGAATGACAAACCTATTATAAGCCCATCAAAGTGGTTTTTAGCTTATATGTATAAGTGCACCATCATCATGTTGTTTTATGTTTTTCACCTAGTTTATCTGCACTAGTGTTATTTGGCTACTACATATTGTACATTTGAATTTCTTCTCATACAATTTAGTGGCTGACAAACATACACAACATAAAACCATCAGTAAAGTGGATCTCACCATGCCGTGGTCAAATGTAAAAACTCCCACGTCTCTGCCGTGGTGGATGTGATTCCGTCTGATGATTGGGTTGCCGTGGTTTTTCACCCAGATCCCAGCCAGAGCGTTGTTTGAAATCTCGTTGTCTTCATAGATTCCCTGAACGACATGAAGAATTGCATTTAAAATAAACCTACTCGTCCCCAGCTGGCCATGATCCTTTATGTAAAACCACAGTTTATCCTTTTTTGCCTTTGTCTTATCAATGGCCAGTTTCTTCTAATGGGAAGTTCTTCCTGAAAAGCTACATCACTGGTTTGAAAACACAGTTTTGGCAAAATTGATCAGAATAGAAGCAGCACTGGTGTAAGGCTCTGAAAACAAATGGCAAATCTAAATAACATAATTATAGTTCTTGATTAAAAATAGCAGCTTTTCCAACCAATCCTGTCAACCTAAACATCTACAGCAATACAGCAAGAATTCTTTGGTCATTCCAGTTACCTACTTTCTAAGTGACATAAAGGTGAACGTACTCTTTCACTCACAAGATGTATAATATTTTTCTTTTGTTTTTTTCCTGTCAACAGATGTATGTGTAAATCATTTGCTGGTAGGAAACACCAAAGTTAATGTAGCAAGTTAAGTGTTATTGTGCATAAACCAAACAACTATAAATCTCCCTGCCCTGTCAGTTATTTGTATGCAATTACATGCTTTTAATGCTACTCAAGGAGACAGTTTGGCAAGAATGTGTTCATTCATTTACATTTGCCAAGGAGACTAATTTGATTCTATAGGTGTGCTTTGCCTCCAGCAGATGACCAGAACCACACAATCAGAAAAACAAGCACAAAAAACAAAAAACACTAGAAACTGGGTCTAAGGCCTGAACTCTCGCCTTGCTGAATGACTCACTCATCACAAACACATGTATGATTATTTGGACATGTTTAATACTAACTTTAATCACTGTAACATTATACACATGACAGAAAATAGCAACAAACAAAATAATAGGTCAGCTGTAAGTCTGCTGATTAGTTTCCATTTTTCCTTAACCTCATAGATAAAAGACTGATCTCTGTAGACTGGACTTAGACTTGTGATGGTATTCAGAAGATGTGAGACTGCTGGACACGCTCAGCAGAAGCTGACATATGCATTTAAGTTCTACATTTAAATAACACGAAAAACAGGTGTGCATTACCTGTGCATGGTCAGTGATGTAAAGACCAACATTTTCGCAGTCACTGATGTTGCAGTGCTTGATTGTGGGACAAGCACCCTGACCACTGACACACACTGCTGACCCCACTGAAACAAGCATGACAATGATATATTAGTCCACAAATGTACCTGTCAAAACAAGCAACGAAAACAATCTGTGCGCCATCATGGAAAAAAAAGAAAAAGAAAATAACACTTCATCACAAACACATAAACACAAGACCTCGGTAATTCCCAGCCATTTTATCTTATGAGGAACCAAAAACAACTTTAGTTTCTGTCAAATGCTCCCACTGACCCCTCTGAAGGCCTGAAAAGTCAGATCTAAACAAAATTACCTGTGCACGTGCTGCGTATGATGCAGTGGTCAATGATGGGGCTGCAATTGACTGTAATCTCCAAGCAATGGTGTGCATTGTGGTGCTGGGCGGATTTATCATCAGGATTAAACTGCAGGAGAGAAAACTGTTAATGTTGAATGTGACAACAGTAGCTAAAACAGGACTAACATACATACAACATGGGGAAAAAGGAAACATTTACTGTATATGTGAGGAAAGAAATATCAGAGTCATCTCACCCTAATGGTCATGTATCCAACATAAGCATCTTCTGAGCCTTCCATGAATACAAACGTAGAGTCTCTGGTATTCTCAATGATAACTTTCTCTGCTACTTTTCCAGGAGCTGCAAAAAGGCCAGACTGGTTTAATTAGAGACCAGACTAAACAAGGGTGCACTGAAACCGTAACCATGACTACAAACGCACTTACCAGCCCCGATCATTGTGATAGGCGACTCGATGTAGATCCATTCGTCTGTGTAAATACCAGAGTGGACAAATATCAGGCCGTCAAAGTGAGGCTCCTGACCCCCTCCAAGAGCATCTTCAATGGTGTCATAGTACTGGGGGAAGGGAAAAGAAAAAAGTAAGAAAAGAGAACAGGTCAGATGAATGACCGCAACATTAAAGTGGAAGATTTGTTTGTTTGTTTTTTTTTAAAGTATGTAAAAATTACACTTACAAACATGTTATCTCTTCCTTTGTATCTGGCAGGATTACTGTAAAAGTGTTCTGCAAAGCCTGGTTTTACATGTGCGCCTTTATACTGCGGGGGGAAAAAAAAAAAAAAAAAAAAAAAAAGGGGAAGAAACACTACTATTATTCATATGTGGAAGAAGTGAACAATTACAAAAGGATTGTGTAATGAAAAGGATGGAGGAACAAACGGAAAAGAGACAATTTTGCTGAAGGGAAAAGAAAATACTTAAGATCAGTGTATTACAGAGAAAATAATTGTAAACAATATTTCCATCTTAAAAAAAAACATCCTCTTCTACGCTTTTATTTCAATACTGAATGTCACTTTGTGACTTCAGCTATGTCCACACTGGTAGAATTTACATTAGCAAAAAGGTCACAGAAGAATCATTCAACGATTCAACAATGACCTTGTTTCTGTCTCAACACTGCCTTTAAAGTTGCTCAATAATGCACTACCATATAAAAATTGGATTACATGTATAAGAAGGTTCTACCCAAATGGCCCCACCTCATTCCCTTCAATTTTCTGATTAATTATTCGATGATTAAAAAGGTTTTATAGTAAAAGTATTTCTTAAAGCATTTTAGATAATGTGGTTTTCATGGCCTGCTTCATTTAGAACTGAAGCTCTGCAAACATTATTTAGGTCACTTTAGTCTGAAACCAATGCTACTACATTGTATGTCAGTAGTTTCCATACCAACTGCTGAAAACTTTCCTTCCACGGGTTTGGCTGCTCATATTCTTCTGGGTTTATCTGGTAGAATTTCCCTGCCTCGGGGTGCATCATGGGTCTCGTGTATTCAAAAACCTCCATGTACAGCCTCTTCCTGAAATATGAAGGCATACCAGGAGTTTACATCCTTCGATTTGTCAGAATTCCTTACAATACAGAAGTCATTGTTTGGCAAAAATGTGATGACCACATTTTAAAAAAGGTCACGTCCACAATATAATTGTTGACACACTGGCCCACTAGCAAAAAGGCTGCAACATTATATGGTGGCTGGGCTATATTCATTTGTTATTATTAGTAGTATTAATACAGACTACTGTCCTTCTGCACACTAGTAATGATGAGCCAGCACCCAAGACTCTATGAAGAACCACAGAAACAATTATACAGTGTATGCGTGCATGTGTGTGTGTATATATACATTTATATTTTATTGAGGCACTGAAGACAAACTAATGCAGTGGGTGCTCAAAAAGTGCTTGTTCTGAATAGACTGCAGCTTACAGCATGAGTGGGTTATTGAAGTCATTTGTGGCAGAAGAGAACAGTGTGTCAGCAAAATACATGGCTGGTGCTGGTTGCCAACAATTAGCTGCAATGATTCAACAACACAGGCTGCAAACTGCAATCCAGATTTTTTTGGTAAATCGTGTCCACACTTCTGAATCCATCCACTCAACAAAGGTGAATGGTTCACGTGGCATCATGAAATGAAACGACGCTGTATCGATTAAAAAAATTAATTGTTCCAATGACGCGTGGTAGGACAACATTAAGCCAAAGTGCTCATCCCAATGACTTCAAGCTCAACAGTGTATGTACTGCAACAAATCAACCAAGTCTGAATTACATTTGTTCTAAAGAAAAGTAAAGCAGTGACACACACCCACACATCTAATTATTAAAGATGGCTTGCTCACAACATAAAATGAGATTTCTGTTGCTGTTAAATAAACAATAATATCTGGTTTCTGTTGGATTCTTAACATGTAATCAACAATTAAAATTTAGATTAACAAACGCTAATTTAAAGTTAGTAAAGGCTAATGGCTATAGAAAAAGGGTATTTTACTATGTTAAAATAACCGTTAAAAAAAAAAAAATAATAAAAAAAATAGCACAATAGGATGTTTTGTCATTTTGTCATGTCTCACCAGAGGATAGGGTCATTGGCCAGCTCACTGAAGCGTTTGCACACACATGCTGCACGGCACAGGTCCTGCTCCAAAAGGTATGAGAAGATCTTTAGCACCACCTCATCTGGAAGCTTCTCTTGCAAATATTGCTCTGCTGGAGCTGCTGGGAGAAAGACGATCACTGAATTAGACATGCATGTAATGATTTTCCAATTCCACACATAAAATCAATCCTCAGTTTTTGGGCTACGGTTTAACTCATACAGACACAGCATATTCATCTGCATAACAATATTTTTTTCATGAAACAAAAGATAATGGGCCATGGCTTTCTCATAATGCAAACAGTGTTGAGCTTTTTGCCAGCTTAGAAATTTGATCTTTTTGTCATTTTACTTCTCTGTTAATTGTACACATAAATAATCCATTTTTTAAAAAATGTATTAGCTCAGCCTCTAAGATGATCTGCTCAGTAGCAGTCACCGTTGTTTGGAGACTGTCGATGACCTAGAAGTACTTTTAGTTTTAAACACAGATCATGTAGAACAACAGTATGCACATTGCACAACATAAAGACATTCTGACAATTGTAAAGGCATAACCAAATGCCATCTAACAAGGCAAGCATTTATTTGGGATGCTTTGGCTGGAGCAACATTATATAAAAAAGACGCCATACACCACAAATAACAGACTTTATACTTTCCAAATGACAAATTTATGGAGTTGCTTCACAATTTTAGCAAAGACATTTTTAGAGAGATTACTCTAAAACATCTTTATACTATAACACAGTCATTTTCCCCAAAATTGCCAATCATAAGAATAGCTAGGATGGACTGAAGAATAAAACTGTCACGTTAAATCCACCAAAACATGAGTAACTGCCATCGGTTCACTAAAGTTTATACCATAGTTTCTTATCATATATTATTTTTAAATTAAGCTAGAGATGACATAAGACCCATATAACTATGCCATAACAAGTCTGTGTACCACATAGGCCTCTGGTACCCATAACGTTTCAAACCCCCAAGAAAAGATATAATCATAACATAAAAGATTTAGTAAAAAGAAATATGACACTCTGTATGACATACAACTGCACACTACTACCCAACAAGACAGACTAAATGAGTTATAACTTGTTCTTCTCATTGCTATCTCCAACTGCTTGCACAATTAACCCTCACAAGCTGCAGGGAACAAACTTTTGAACATGCAAGTCAAAAAAAATGTCTTCTTACTTACCTGGTAAATCTTGACACTTTCCAGAAACTCTGGGACGCTTAGGTCTGTGTCCAAAGTTTTCTGTGGTTGAAGTGGAAGCACCCTGTATTTAAAAAGTCGTAGAAAATATTTAGAAATGGTATGTGCCTCAAAATTAAATTAACATCCTTTAGGCAGTTATCCATCTCTAAAATTCCTAACAGACGTACCTCCATGCTTGGCTTTGTCGGACACACTGTTCTCTTGGGTAGAGACTTTCTTCTAAGTTGGTATGGACTATTCTGGGCTCCAGGACCGGATTCTTCTGCAACCATATCTGCAGGAACGTCCTCATCTGGAAAAGGTGGAAGATAAAACCAATGATTATTTACAGCTCAACATATTAAACCAATACAACAGATAAGCCTGTGTTGATGTATTTTCAACAGATTTTTCGGTGTAACATTTTAGTATGCTCATTAGGAAAACTAGTTTAAAACTGACTGTCCAAAGAAACAAAAGACCAAAAGAAACCAAAGAACAGCATAATCTTTTTCCTTTTCACTCTGCATGCATTTACTTAACCTATGTGGTGTAGCTTTCTCTGCTTTAAAGCCCTGAAGCATGTGTCTTTATCTGTAAATACAGACATTAATTTGCATGCATGTGTCGAACATTTGGTTGAACAACAGGCATGACTTCACAACTTTAATTCATTGTTTAAAAAAGAACAACAGCACAGATTCAGCTTCCTTTACAGCATTTACCTCACGGGACAAAAGCCAGTAAAAAAGGTTGTTTGACTATTACCTGGTGTGTGAAGAACAAGCTGATTACAAATCCTATCAACAGGAGATTCAAATAATTGGAAAATTGAACTAATCAGAATATGAACCCTCAGCTAAACGAGACACACAGTATGTTTATAAGCCTATTCACCAAGGTATGATGAGTTGATAGCTACCCCAAATCACTGCTTGTTGCTCTGGTTTCAAGGATAACTCTCACTGGCTACTAGGCCTGTAACCACTACAAACAGTCTGTTAGACCCTGCAGCAGAAAAAGCATGCTCTCATATAAAGCTGCAAAACTGACAAAGCATAAGTTCTGCTGACTTGTTTAACTAAAACATAACAGACACTATCATGTGGAATAAGCAAAGCGGCTGTTGGGTATCTGTTATCTACTATGCCTTGCCCAATTCATCTACTGCCATGAAATCACAACTGAGCTACACTGCAATTGTGGCCATGAATAAATTAACTGAGAAATAGAGATGAAGTCAAGTAATCTAATAAGTTATTTTTATTAAGATGAACATGACGGTTTAATTTATGATGCTCTATTTTGTAAACATTAACACATCCAGCACATCTTAGGTTAACTGCCAATTGATGCTGTGAGCTCAAACGTCACAATATGAGATTAGTCCAACTGTAAATCAGATTAAAAAACAAACCATTAATGTGGCTTATTGGTGTCCCTCAAGACCGACCGGGTCTTTACTATAGCTCTTTCAGGCATAGCAATTGTGATTAAATAGCATCCTTTGCAAGGAAATGTTTATTTTGGAAAAAAAATCGCTGGCGTTACACCGTCTGTTAGACAGTGCTACTGTAACAACTAAAACATAATGTGACTAGGCCAAATAAACGAAATAGTATTAACTACTAACCTATCTCGCAATGCCATGTTACTGTTATAATGGACATGAAGTTTTTAGAACGGCAGGACGCAGACAGCTAGCCAAACAGGCTAATAATAACAGCTAAACTAGCACAGGCTAGGTTAAATTAGCATGCTACGACAACTGGCAAAACCACTTTATGTCTCCTCCCCTGCGTTTGTTACCCATAGAACCAGCAAACCGATGTTTATCACATGTCATTTTCTATATTAATCGAATCTCACATAACACAAAACACAGCTAAACACCAGCGCGAGGTGAGAAAAGCAAAAGAAAGGCCGACTCGGAGAAAAAAAAATCTAGCAAAACAAAGCGCGGCCTGAATGCTAACTACAAACACAAAAGCATCGGTGTTTCCTGGCTGCATAGCGACCCTTGGTGATCGCTCTTACATTCACAGCAACCAACTTTACCTTAATGTGCGCACATATAAACAAACGACAGGCGTAACTGCCCAAAAAACAAAACACGCAATTCAACCTCAAAACCTGCTATAATTCACTCCAGTAATGCTAACACTCGTTGAGCTAGCGTTACCTCTTTCCTGGTGGTTCCTCTCCGGCTGCACCGGGCGCGGCCTCGATACTCGCCTAGGTCTTCTGCTAACGTTACTTGCTCTGACGGAGTTCATTTGGGGTGTTGGTAATCTTGAGGAAATATCGAAGCCTTCACAGCAGAAGAGGCAACGCCGAGGACACCGTCTATGTCTTTTTCGTCAGCATTGCACAATCTGCCATCTTTAGCCGAGGCTCCCGAGAAACGTATCGCGGTGTGTTAACTCCCGTTTCCCCGCACTGGTATTACGTCTAGCCCCGTTCTACTGTAGCAGGAGGAGCCATAACAGACGGGCACAGTCCGTCAGGCCTCAGTCACATCACATGGGAGGACCTCTCGCCATCACGTCGCCTTCCTCGTTCAAGGCGGTCTATTTAACAGTGTTACTTTAGCCCTTTAGAGCCCAGCCTTTGGAGCGTCTATCATGTGAGAGTCTGCTGTGAGAAACAGCCAACCTCTTGATGTGGGTAGTGTAGTTAAAGTCTACATTTGCGACATATTGTACTAAATACAATAATTACAAGTATCATTTACTCAAAATACCCAATAAGGCAGATCATAGCGTTGGTTATATTATGATAGAGTTGACCACCTGACATAGACTACATAAAAGGCAACGAATATAATTGCTCAAGTAAGAAGATAATTTCTGCACGTGGATTAATAAAGCCTCTCATCATTATTATTTATTTACCTCATGAATAAACTGATCTTAACATTAAAAGCACAAACTCCTGCAGGGATTCAGATTGTAAACATCGGTAGCCCACATCTTTTGAACCGGTCCTGAAACCAGTGTTCCTCAGCTTATCAACATCTGTTGATTTTTATTTGTAAACTAAATAATGAAAGTTGGACTTCTGCTAATGAGGTCTTCTGTAAACAAAGAAGAGGACAAAGTGAAGCCTTTACAGAGTGTTTGTTGAGTTCACCAGGATTAATAAATCTTGTTACCTCAGAAGTCAGTTACTCACTTGTCAGATAAACCTTTCACACTTTGTGTAATCCATATTTTATTTTATTGTAACAGGAAGCTTGACTTACACTTTATAATTGGTCTGAGCAAAGGCTAGGTTAAATAAGACAATAGTAGCCTTTAGCAGCAACATAATCTATGTTGTATAATAGTAATACAGAATCAGAACTATGGACATTTTTTTCTACATTTGAAGTTTTGCATGTTTTGCCACTGCAGGTACAAATAAACTGTCATACCATGCCAGATTAAAACCTGGCTATTTGTCTGTTGGTGGTGCTATTCAGCAATACCAGAGGGCTGCTATGACTTGTGTTTAAAAAATATGTGTTTAAATGTGTCACGTTTGCAACACATTTAGACAACAAAACACAAACGTTTCCTATTAATAAATGTAGACATAAAATAAACAATGCAAAATACAATCTTGTATTCGCTTGTATGACAAAGGTAAAAGTTTTTCAGATTAGGCTCCTAATTCTTTTCCGTTGTGAAGTGTTTGATCTCATATTGCCAAGGTCGAAAAACAACTTTCTCAATGATTGAGTCTTATGATGTATTTAGAAGAATCTCCAGATTTCAGTCAAGGGCATGTTCACAGGTTCAGTCAGTGATTAATTTTACATTTACACTTTTTTTGTGCTGTACAAATTGCTAAAGATCACGTTTTTGTCTTCAGATAAACTAAATTGACTCATTAACATACAGAAAATTTTTCATTTTGTGTGTGTGTCCAAGAAATCTTTGTCATATGCATAGCTCACTGGCAAAACAATTATTATCAATAATCATTAAATTATTATTATTGTTCTGCAGTTACATAGTGAAATATGAAAAGTGCAATTACATCACAATTACATCAAAGCATGGGATTCAGATTTAGAAGGGATTAACGTAACTGATCTAAACACTATTACATTTTCTAAGTACAGTATACAATATAGTGAATAAATATTTTAATGTGCGCTCATTAGAGGAGCAATCCATAATTTTTCAACATCATTATTCTCACCAACACTCATATTAACAAAGCAACGATCATTTTTGATTTGATTCAGTGGTTTTAAAACATGGGTTTCTACTGGGATTTGTGTAATTTGATTCATATCAAGTAAGGCTGCAACATGCTCCTTTAAGTCATTCACAGTTGTTCACATGCTATTCTTAAAGAGTGTTTTATGTTTGCTAGTACAGGACTTGGTTTGATGCTGATCCCGAGAGAAGGGCTTCATATTTGTAGCAACACAGAGAGAAAATAAAATGTTTTTATTCAAAATAAAGGTTTCCTTTTCTCTGTTATTGAGCCTGTCAGTTGTGCAGCTTAGCGCAGCTCCTCTCAGCTGTGTTACGTGTGGACCTTTTAAATGTTTGTTGAACTGTAATACTGGACTTCCCTGGCCTGAAAATCCACTATCACGCTCAAACGTCATGTTTTTGGTGAATAAACTAAAACCTTTGAAGAACCTTTTTTATTTTCAAATGTGCAGTATCTCATTAATGTCTCCTCTGACACAACATTTGTCAGAGGAGACATAACACAGTTGACAAAGCAATGGATTGAATGTTTTTTTCCATTTAAATCGCTCAAAAATCAAAGTGTAAGATGTGCAATTAATGGATTTTGCACTCTGCTCTTTTTTTAATCTTTCACCTTTTAGTTGACATAAAATCTGCCTCTAATTAAAATGTAAAATGAAATGTAAATTTGGCAGACAGTTTGAAGACACAAAAACAATAGATGTGTTTATCTAGCACATTCATTTAAGATCTCTAAAAATTAACCCCAGGCTGTACATGAAGCTGTCAAAATGCAGGTGTCCACATGGTGCTTAGCCATGGTTGGCTAGAGTAGCTATAGAGTGGCTGCGCTTTGCTACCTGAGGGTCAGTGAGTCATGAATTGCGAGGCCATCTGTCCAAAAAGCTGTAGTGAATTATGATCCTATACCCACAGGAAAATCCAGCAAGAAGCCTTGAAACACAGGAATCAGGGATTATGGAATTGCTAAACTCTGAATCCTATAGTTCTAACATTTACGAGAGATGGTGACATGTGTGGTTGCCCAAATGCGTAGTATAAGATTATGGATAGAGGAGAATAATCTTAATTTATTGATAGCTGTCTAAAATCCAGAGTTATAGGTTGTACATGTGAAATCTTATGATACGACAGAATGCATTCTGTGAATGAAGGTGGAGTTTGCTCTTTTTAATTTCTGTTGTTTTTTCATATAGATTTTTTTTTAAATTCAGTTTAGTATCAGTTAAGAAAGTTAATATTTAGAAAAATCAGTACATGTATTTTTTTTTAAAGCAGTTGACTCTCCTTGTGTTGTAGACATCAGGAGTCTAAATAAACACGTTCATCAATGCCTCATCAGGCAGACTGTAATACAATTTTTACCAAACTAACAATTACTAGAACTGAGGCTTTTTATTTTCTATTTTAATTCTATTTTCACAAAATATTTTAGGTTTGTTTTGTTTTTCTGTTTTTTTTTTCTCTTCCAAAAGTCTATATATTATACGTTAACTAAAATGTTTTTTAAATTTTGATTTTAGTTAAATATCATAACCTTGGTTGTGAGTGTAGCGAACGAACTTGCACAGTAGCTCGATTGTCCACTAGATGTCTCATTTTCTCTACCTTTGAGAATTCACTATTTAGCCTCACAGGAAGCCTCCATGGTCCACTTACTTTTTGTCTCCATTTTTTGTCACTGCTTTGCTTGTTAACATGTTTTTTTCTTCTTCTTTTTCCACAAACTTCCCAGGTGTTTGTGAAAATGTGTATATATATTTACTTTTCAGGCACTTTACCTCAGAGCACTACCATGCCTACGGTGTTGTTTGTGTCATATAGAAGAATTATGTTCTCTGATAGTCTTTTCACACTGCTCAATGGGTTGATTATGTAAACATTTGCTTGTAGGATGTCAATATGTGCCTGAGGTGACAACATTCTAATTAGCATATTTTTTCTGCTGTTCTAAATGAATACCTCTCCACTGATTAATCAACTACCTACAGAAAATGAGTCACACTGAGCTGCAAAACTGGGTCTGCCCTACAACTGGAGGTGGCAGCATCCTCAGAATGCCTGCATTTACAGTATCTGTATTTCTTGTTTGTGCATCTGTCTGGTTTCGTGTTGACTTAGCACCAGGACCACTTGTGAAGGCTTGCTGCTGTGCTCTCTGACTTCTCTGCATGTTTATCATCTGTCTGATGAGTTTACTGGTGATCGACCGCATGAACGGAGTCTCTCTGAGATTCTTGTTTTGAACATTGGAACTGTTGTGCCATTTACTGAAAGTTCTTACTGTGGTAAAACAAATTGTGTAATTTATTGATAAATCTGCAGCTATCTGCAACTTGAAGGCTTAGTTAAGTTGATTAGTTTGTCTGAAAGGACAAAATGTTTACCTGTGTGTTCACTATGCAGTTGCTGTTGTTTTCTGTTGATACGATGCTTGGACTCTGTGTTGCTATGGCCAGAAGGAACATTTTTCTCTCTGTCTTACATAATCTTCATTTAGTGCATTTTTGTACTTCCATTTTTCATACGGGATCAGCAGTCCTTTAAGAAAATATAGACAAAAAGATGACTTCACCTAAGCCGGAGTCATGGATAGCCTAACTGTCAAGATTTTGGTTCTTCTTTGACACTAATCTGCTGGAGATAGGACAGTGAGGCACATGTGTTGGCTTGGTAACCAATCTAGTATCCAGTGGCAACAGAGGTCTATTGAATGCTGGGCAGCTCTACATTAGCTGGTGTGCCCACCACTCTCCTGTGTCACCAAGTTGTGGAGGCATATTCATATAGGACCCTGCAGCAAAGGTAGGTTAGTGCAATGTTCACCTCGTGGGCCAACATTGTGTGCATGTGTGATCAGATATAGGTCATCCCTGTGCTGGTTTTACAAATGCTCTTTTTGTTGAACAACTTAACCAGCCTGCAGGTGGTAGCACTCTCTCTGTCTCACTATGTCATTTTCTCAATAAGGTGCACTTGCTTAGTCTATGTTTAAGTCCTTGTTTCAAATAACCTCTCTTCTTCACATCACAGCCTCTCTTGAAAACACGCCGAACATGTTGTCTTGATTCTCACTCCACGTCTGAAGGCATCTGCAGGCGCAGAGGCAGACACAACAGGATAAGCGTCTTTGTCTCAGACGCCTGTCTGTCAGAGATCCCCACCCACCCACCCCTCACACACCTCCCTTTCCCCCCCAGCCTCCCATCTATTTGGGCGGCTGTTACAGAGAGGGCAGATGGCTCATTACCATAAATAGGACAGAGAGAGAGAGTGAGCAAGGGGGCCGTGCACACCAACTAACAGGACCACGCCGCCCAAAACTAAGGAAATGGAAGCCCGTTGCTAGGAGAGAGGAAAAACAGCTTTATGGCAACACAAAGCTGATTCCCCCATCCGACCTCATCCTGCACGCACCCCCCCGCCCCCTCCTCCCTGCTCTGGGGACCGAGCCTTCTATCTGCTGGTTGGGGACAGATGGTCGATGGGCCCCACCGTCTCTACAGCTGGACACAGGCTACGCTGACACAGTCAGACCTGGCATGACTGAATCACACCTCGTCCCGTCCAACCTATGAGAATCAGGAGCGGAAAGAGCTAAAGCCCGGGCCGTCAGCTAAGAATAGATCCACACTTGTTGCCCACAGGAAACGTGACTGCACAATAGATGGTAACATATTAGATTTGTAGTTTTGTAATTTTTTTTGTTGTTTTGGGGTTTTTTTTCAATGAAGCTCATTCATTGTAGCAATTCACTTGCCGTTTTGTGCTTATCTGCTTCCTCTTTTTTAATTTTTTTTAAATTTGACTTTTTAACCACTGAACAAAAAGTATGTAAAGCACTTCCAAAATGATTTGTTAACACTCAGTTCCAGCTGCAAGTCCTTACTCCATCCCAGACTTTTATAACTCGTCTGCTCTCTCTAAGTCTAACAGGTTAAGAGTCATCCAACCAATGTCTTGTAGAAGAGCAGTCCTCTCTTTCCAGTTCATCAATATTATCCTTTCTGAAAGGTGTCCCACCATGAAAGGATGGTGTGCAGGAAATGAAAATACTGCTTCACACTTCTAGTGGAGCATAGGGAGAAGTGGTAAAACTGACATTTTCTTTCATTTCATTCCCAACCACTCACACAACCATTTATACACTGGTCAGTAAAAGCTGAAGTCTGATGGGAAATATATATATTGAATTACCTAAGCCTATATCTTACAAATCTACAGGGCCTGTTTGACAAAAGTCTTCCCTTCTTTTCTGTACTAGTTAGAAGTACTCAAATCCCATTCTGGGTAAACCCTTTGGTGCTCAGTGGAGGTCAAGCTAATGATGTATGAACTAGGTTTTAATAAGGCATTGGTTGTGTTCTAAGGAAGGGGCAAGTTAATCCATTCATCCTTACTATACCTGTTCACCCTGTGAGGGGGCTGGAGCTTATGCCAGCCAACACTGGGGAATAGCACGGCTAAAGTCTGAACAGCCAGTCAGTTACAGAGCTGACACAGAATCATCGATGCACAATATGAACTTATATATATAAAGGCTGAGGAGGGTGGGGTGAGAGAAGACATTTCCTCTGGGGAGTATCTCAGCAAAGACACCACCTCTGAAACAATAACACATCTGTTCTCACAAGACCTTTGATTGAAAGGGCAAGTGCAGCTGGCTGTCTTGCAAACAGGGAAGAGGAGAAACTGTCTAATTTGAACAAATAAACTAATTTCACATAACACTTGAATATTGAATAGAAATGTTGTTTCACTAATATTTGACTTGAAATCGCAGGGTGATACTTGAATCTGCTACAATTAATGTTATTTCATTAGATGTGAGCCATTTTGCACATCGTCCACGGGGAATTGGGGAAGGATGCTTGACAGTGGCACATTTACATGTCGGAAAAGAAGGAGGATGGGGAAAAGAGGGAGAAAAGCACAACTATCCAGATTGCACGAAGGAAAGCGTGGCAGCAGCATGACAAGTAAGCAGAACAGAGGCAGTCCTGCATCACCTAGCCATCCGCCCTGGTTGCATAGGAACACGAGGGCCATGCCTAGCCTCCAGACACGCTCCTTTCCTCTCTCCTCTGCCACGCTTCATTACCCAGTGCTCAGCCAGGCACAGAGAGCCACTGCACCACTTTCTCTGCACTACAGCCGTGTGCCCGCTCGCAGCCTCCCAACCAGGCTTACCCAAAGACCAGGCGGGGTATATGCTGCCCCTCAGGCATCAGGTCACACTCTCTCTTAATGTATACTGCAGAGGCAAGAGTGGAAGGACACAATCAGTGGCTTCCAACCTTCTTTTCAGTCGACAGATAAACTCAAATATTCAAAATGTGCTCGTCTGAACTGGTTTCAAACACTTTATAAAAGTGGATGTGATAGTGCATGTCAGTGGTTAAGTCAATTTGGCCACATTTGTTGTTTATTTGTACTGCTGGCAAAATGTTCATCTCTTCATCACATATGAGGCTTACATTTAGTTGTTTTTTTCTGTCTATCACTTTCTATGTCAGATTTGTACATCATTTATTCATTACTTACAGATTATCCATTTATTTTAGGTATTTGTTTCAACCAGTGATTCATTACCTTTAGTTAACCGTAAGGTCACAGTTAACTAAATTTCTCTTTTTGCTTGCTAACTATTTTCCCATCTGCATTTCACTTTATGTTTCATCTCTAAATTCATATTTCTTTATGGAATTAAACACCTTTTAGCTCTGTTAGTTATTAACTTATCAGTTTTAGGGTTTCAGTCATGTATATATCACTTGAATCCATTGCTTTCATTCATTTAGTAATAGTGTTTTGCCAGTTCACTCATTTTAGTGTCACATTCAGCCATCTAAAGTACTGTGCAAAAGTCTTGAGCCACTACTTATTTCTTTGTAGTTAGTAAAATGGGAAATGGGTACACTGAAACACAGAAATACAGTATATGAGGCAAAAGTAGAGTTTACATAGTTCTAACAAGTCAATATTTAGTATGACCACCTTTTATTCTTCAACACAGCCTCAACTTTCCAAACCAAGTAGTCTTCAGGTATAGTTCTCCAGGCCTTTTGGAGGACACTCAAAGCTTTTTTATTGGATGTTGGTCATCTTCTGTTCAATTCTCTGTCAATATGTTTCAGGGATCATTGACAAGCTGAAAAATTAACCCATTGCCAACCAGATGGTATTGCATGGTCAGTCAAAATTTGATGGTACATTTCTGTGTTCATAATTTCATAAATTTTGACAAGAACCACAACATGTAGGTCCAAACCATGACAGAGCCTCCACCATGCTTCATAGATGGCTTTAAACACCCACTATTGTACATTCTCTACATATTGACAACAATGTGAATCAAAACTTACAAATTTGGATTCTAAATAAGACCTGTTGACACAGATTTTTAGTCCAGTTCTTGTGTAACTTGCTATTCCTCCTTTCCCTGAATTACTGTTTAACAACCATCTTGTGTCAGGTCTTTGCTGGATTTTTTTGTATTGCTTAAGGGCAGATACTGTTTATCTGCTGTAGATAGTTTTCTTTTGTCCTCCACTTTACTCCAAATTCTGCTTTTTTTTTTGAAGAACACACTGCACATCATGCTGACACATTCAAAGCTTTGGACTTCTTTGTATAACTGAAAAAGCTTCAGAAAGCCTGGAAGACTTTACAAATTATAAGTAAGTCTGGCTCCTTGGGAACAAAATATAAAGAAATGAGGGGATCGCTCGACACTTTTGCCCAGACTTTTGATCCATTTATTTAAGCTATAGAGCTATGTTACTGTAGCATATGTTAGCTTGCAGCTTGTAGCGTACCAGCTCTCTTGAGAATTGGAAGTGTAAAATCTATTTAGACCCAAAGGTGGTTTCGTAGAAGTTCAGACTTCATATTTATTGTTGTTTTGTTTTATTGGGTAAGTTTTGAAACTGAGTGTGAACACAAATGTGATTTTTAACAGGGTCTGATTCATGTTGCTAAGCAGCAGGTGGAATTGCTTCTTGTAGCTTGTATACATGAGAAAACACAACACACACTGCTGGAAGGACATGAGTGATCCCTCATACGTGTCATAGCCCACTATGGAGCTGGCAGTGCCAGACAGCACTGCTGGGCACAAGACCACTATTGTCCCACAAGATAAAGTGCACTTGTGACCAAAGCAAGGCGGGGAGGACCAGATGCAGTGAAAAGATAAGGGAGTGTCAAACAACAACGCTTTTTGTGTTGTGCCGTTGTTTACGGTAGCTGAATGTTTTTACAGACGTCACAAGTCCATTTTAAACTGTTGGTAGGACACGACATGTCAGGAGTGGGCCGTCTTCCCTTTATCCTCCTCTTGCTTCACAGTTAATTGACTACAAGTGTTCATTTGCCTTCGAGGAGCAGTCATTAGGGCTGAATAACAAAATTTAGCTCCGCAATAGAGCAGCCAGAGATCAATGGGTTAATTTAATTGCCCTCGCATGTGGTGTATTGTAGCAGGGCAATTTGCAGAGCTTTATAAGGGAGTCATGCCGTTTTACTGTGCTTAAAAGTGCAAAGAGATAGCAAGGAGGCAATGAAATAAGAGAAAGACCAAAGTTCAGTACTGTGTGTTTGGTGACAACTAAGCTGCCAGTTATATACAAATGATATTGTCACAGTCAAGCTCGAGAAAGAGCTGTCACTCTATCCCGTGTAATGACTTACAAATGACTGATTGTCTGCCTAAAGCTATAATCATGTGACGGATAACTGAAACAGAAGAATGCAATCGTTTTATATTAGAGTGACAAATTTAAACTACTGACTTTACTGACAATGTGTTTTGACTTGTATTACTTTGAAACTACTACAATTTCTTAAAAAAAAAAAAAGCCTAGCTCTCATCACAAACTCCCTGAGCTCCCCCGAATTTTAAAAAGAAGTTGTCATGGCAAAATCACCGCCAGTCTTTATAGAGTGCGCACATGGCTTTATCTGACCATCTTTTCACCAACTGTAACAATGTGCTACCATTGTTTCGTGCAAGATTGGAGCGACATTGTAAGCAAGCCATTAGTTCCCAACCCAATTATAATGTATAGGATGTTTATCAGATTTTGTGGGTGTGGTTGATTCTTTAAGCAACCATTTCAGACGAGCAGAGAGAGTTTTTGCTGAAATTATGTGCATACGTTTAGGAGTCTGTTTTATAAGGGGTGGGGGGTAGTGAAGGAGGACATGCAGAGGTTTGGTGTGACAGGGGTAGGGTGGGATGGAGGCAGATGATCCACTGTAACAAACCCTAGAATTGTGTATGTATGATCCTGATTAGAAGTTGAGAGACTTGCCTCTATTACAAATACACAACACTATGTTTACTAAGGATAGATTGTTAAAATCAACAAGTAAAAACAAGTTATAATCATTTAATCAGGAGCTATCTACACTGACGTGTCTCACTAAAGACCTGAATCTTTTTTTTTTTTTTCATTAAGCTGTTATAAAATTTTATCTACTGTCCTTTGTTCATGCTGGCATGCTTAATCCTCCACTGGAACAAATTTAGGACATTTGTGACTGTCCATACAAGCATTTGCCCAGTCTTACCTGAACAAATAGACTGATTCAATACCGTATTACAGCATATGTGTTTGACTGTTGAAACGATCATTCCTCTGCCCCGCGTGTTGAATTTTATTGCCTTGTGCATTAAAAGAGGCACTTATCAGCTGACAGATAACGGACAATCAGCACACTGCTGACACAATTCATAAGACCCGGTTAGGAGAAAGGATTGTCAAACAAAGGCTTGTGTAGGCAAACACACTCTTCAGTTGAGGATAACTGCAGGCAATAGCTGCGAGAACCCCTAGGGAAACAAACCTGAAGAACAAAGAAAGTGTTGCATTTGGAACAAGTTGACCACGCCTGATTGCTCTGCTGACAGTCAGAAGCCGTCTGCAAATTAAATTTACACAATTTGAGGTGCAAACACTTAAATTTAATCACTGAATATTTATTGAGCGATGCTAAAAGATTAAAAAAAAAAACACTATCTGTGGTGCTTGCTTTGTGCAGTCTACTTCATTAAGACTGGTTTGCTCCATTTAGAGCAATGAGGTCTGGACTGGTAGGATTTCTGCTGCGTGGTCCCACACCGCTGCTGGCCTCTGGGGCTTCACAGACGGTTGCAGTTCCCTTCTTGTCCTGGAAAGTATGCAAATACTACCTGTTTAACCGGTTACCACTTTGACCATACTTATCTAGGGAAATTAAATGCTGCCACGCCTCTGCGCATGTGTGTACACATGCATCTGCATGTCTCATTCGCTTTAATGTGCATCATAATTCTCTTGATGACCCTTTCACTTCACATTTCAAACGAGGTCCAAACTAATTAGCAAAGGGAGCTGGGTGTCTGTTAGTGTAGCTTTAAATCCTCTAGAAAGAGCAGGAACAGAGACTTTACATTGTTCACTCTGCAATGTGCTCAGCTGTCCAAGGCACAATCTACCAAATTGCACATAATGGTGTATATTCTGGAAATACCACAGTCCCTTATGTCACAAAGAAACCCAGAATCCTTTTTTTTTTTTACATTAAATGTCAGCATCTATTCTGAAAATGTACGTGAGGACACACGGCTGATAGAAAAAAAAAGGAACAACACAGAAACCTGAATACTTTGAATGCATATGCAAACTTTATTATTTTTATAGGACAGCGAGACAAGCACCAAAAAGGAGGGATTATTGCAAATCGAGATGACATTCGTAACAGGGAAGCAGTTTCTTCTGGAATGTGATTTCTCCTCACAGTTTACACCTCGTTTCTGGCTGTGTGCTAAAGTGTCAGCATCTGTGTTCCCACTCCAGAAACCAACACTAGGTGTAATGAGAAAAAAAAAAAGGAAACAGGGAGAAAACAACAAAGGCAGGACGGCAGATTGAATGAAGAGCGGCATACAAACAAAGGTTGTCACTAATAGAGTTTTATGAGCTCCAGACCTGCTGAAATGGAGTGTTGTGCGTGTGCAGCAGCTCTTATCGGCTCGCTGGCAGTAGGGCAGGGGAGGGTGAGAGCTTCCACACTTGCGATCCCTAAAAATGGTGTGATTCATTTTCCGCATGAGAGGGTCTCACAGGGGCGGCATCAGACCAGCCAGTCCACACAGATTTATGGACCATTAAAGCAGCAGGCCTCCTGACCACTATGCCACTATGGGGCTGGCTGCTAAGACACACTGCACCCTCATTCATGCTTGGCCACCACTCTTCATCACAGGCTAGCTTCCTCATTGTTCATCCCTTCATCAGCACCACTTTTACTGCCTCACATGAACTCCTCTCATAGTCTGTAATCCTGCTGTTCCTTTTGATGCAAAATGAATTGTTTACTGTCACCATTCTCACCTGCTCTTAGCACCGTTTTCCCAATTCTTTCTCCCACTTTTGCGCGTTATTCTTTCCTTTCACAAAAAGGATAATTCCTCGAGTCGCTTGTTATATAGTCCAGAAAATGCTCCAGTACAGTTATGGAAATCTCTGACGGTGGTCCGGGCTAGCGTGTTGTTTTAGCCTAACAGTTATACAATCAGATTAGCACCATTGCAGGCACACAGACTAATGGGTCTGTATTTTCAAGGCATCCTCAATCAGCTGTTTCCGTGGTGATTAATGCATCTTGTTCTCGTCTCTCTCATTTGCTAGCTTTGCAACTTCATCATCCCTAGGAGTCGTACTGGAAGGGAAAAAAAATGGGGCAGAGTCTATGCTGCTCACCGGCCCTAAGAATAGCTCAGTGCGCAAGAAAACAAAGCCACAGTAACCTGAGCAGAAACTCCAAAGCATGAATGAATGAATGAATGAATAAATATAATCACATTCAGATAAATCACTTCACCTTTGTTGTTGCTGGATGAATGAAATTTTTGCATTAAATGCTGTTCTCCAGCTTTTGTGTGTGTGTTTACATGTGTGTGTGTATATATAGTGTATATATATATATATATATATATATATATGTATATATGTGTGTGTGTGTGTGTGTGTGTGTATACCATATATTAACGACACACTGAAAAACATTAAGACTCACATTACTGTCAGACAAGTATTCATTTTGACACAAAAACACTGTTACGCCACCACCAAGCCTGTTTGTCCAGTTTAAAGAAGAGGAAGAAAAGAGAGTGCAAGCTACTTTCGGTTGCTCCCTTATTCAGAAGGGGTTTCCACAGCAGGTAGCTCTGAATTTTTGATTTGGCAGATATTTTTTTAAAACAATTGATTTGCCTTTCCTGTTGCAACTTGAAAGGGATCTGTGGTCTCCTCTGGGATCAAACAAGTGATCTTGTGCTTGTTAGGTGAAAGCGGTGCATACTGACAGCTCTCCTGCATGGCAGGTTGGCTTTATGCACATTAAAATAAATAAATAAAAATAGAGAGGCTATTAGATCATTCCACAGAGAGCTACTCATGTATGCTTATGAAACAGAGTGGCTGGGATGAGTAAAGGTATCACCGTTATGTGAAAGTTACAGCTTGGTGTGAAGTCAGTTGGCCAGTAAAGCTGCACTCACCAGATAGCCAGAGATACAAAACCGAGCTGCCGGGCTTCCTGAAGCACACTTTTGGCTGCTAAAGTACATAAGCACAGGCATGTACATAAGCACAGCAGCTTCGTGCGAATTTGGACTTTTAACACATGCACAGAGGAACACTTTGATTCTGCACTGGAGAGAAGCACATAAAATGCTTATCTTTTTTCTTCTTCTTCCAAATTCTTTGCTTTGCTTTGTCTGTATACTCAAGCATTACCCAGCATGTGTGTGTTGTGTATCCACGGGTCACATTAGCTCCTTGTATCATCGTTTACTCTAGGAGGGGCCCCATTGAGGGTCCGCTATCGTCATGAAGCTGGGTGTGGTGACACATCCTCTCTCCGCCCCGAGGTGTTTGTGCAGCCTGAATAACGCGGCTGTGCTTGTGCGGGACCCGTCCGGTTTCATTTCGCTCCCACACTTTAACAAATTAATTATTAATCCCATTGCTGCTTCACTGTTAATGGCACATTTTAATTCAATAAATCTGGTTTTGAAAACTACATAGATATATAAATATATTTTAAAAATACTTCCTATAGATTACGTGCAGCTGGTGATAGAAGTGAAAGCACATTGCACGATTTAAAAAAAAAAAAAATTGGATGGCGTGCGCGTTCGCGGAGTTCCAGCGCTGCGGCAGTTGCCAGGGGAGATAGGAGGGGAGGAGTTTTGATTGGCTGAAGTGGACCTGTTGCCATGACGACGGCGAGGGGTTTGGTAGCGTTGCCGTGCGCTGTGTGATCTGCGCGCTGCGTGTATGGAGGAAGCAGCTGCTGATCTGATCTCTGACATTGTGTGTGAGACAGACAAGACATCTGAATAAACTGCGCGCAGACGTGTCTTTAAACGCACCGCACCGAGGCACGCCGTGCATGATTGTGAGTAGCCGATTGTTTTTAAGTGGGTTGTAATTAAATAAGTGTTCGGCAGGATCCGGGCTGTGTTTCGAACAAGCTAAAAGTAAATGTGGTCAAGTGACTTTGCTTAGAGCAGCCAGCCAGCATGGCAGATCAAGCGACAGCATGTGGCCAGCTAGCTAATGTTAACGTTACTTCTCTCTTCTTCGGGCTTATGTCTTGGAGAGCATAAAGGGATATTACTTATAACACCAAAGAGTGTTTTGAAACATTCAAACAGATCCCTTTCTGCTCTTCCAGTTAAAATGTAATGCTAATGCTAGGCGGTATATGTGCCTTCCCCTGACCTATCGAGCGGCTGCTAACGCTGCTCTGCCTGACGGTTGTTTCTCGGTGAGTTAAAGCTAGTAACATTTAGTGAACTTAGTGAAAATACGGCTAATTAAAACGGAGACAAGTTCCTTCGTAACAAACCCCGTGTGTCGGGAAATGTTGTGCAATACTCCGCGTAATTGCTCGTAACTTTGTATTCCTCGTTGTGCGTCTGACTTGTGGTTGCTTGTATGTGTGTGAGTGTGAAGTGTTTTAAGTGCTCTGTGTGCCTGTTAGTAGCTCCGGAGCATATCAGTTTTCTGTGCTAACAGCACTTTCAGCGTATCCTTTCCACCGATTTTGAGTCTCATTGTGTCTTTGAACGTCTTTCGCCTGTTTTGTCAGTCTGTAGTAGGTAGAAAAATTGAGCGACTTATTACTCCTGATACTGTTCAGACACATCTTCCCTGATAGCTATAAATAGTTGAATATTTCATAATATATATATATATATATCGACGGCACCAGAGGTTTGGAGGCTACACTGGCTAGCCACATGATGTAATGGATTATCACAAGATTGTCCCAGATACAGAGTGCTCTACAAACAATGTCAGACTGTAGGAAAAATATCTCTGCCTACTGCAGTTGGCTATAATTTATATTTTGCTGTTGAATAGACCTTTATATACTTTCATGTGTTGTTTCTGGTGTTTGTGTGTGATGTTTCCTACCTTGCTGCCTGTTAGCATTGCATTTACTGGACTGGACAAACCTCATCTAAAATTCATTATGTGCACTGAGGTTTTATTCGTATATTTGAAGGGGGGGAAATGTGATGGAGAGACAAGTAGACTGACATTGTTCCTTTCACTTTGCCTGACAGTTGTTAAAGCCCTGGTGATAAATAGAAGACAAAGACACCAGGAGCTTAAGGGACAGAAGAAGACAAAAAAGAAACAGATGTTGTCAGTCTGCCATTATTTTAATGCCAGAATCTTTGTGGTCATATTGTGGGGTCAAACCATCTGGTGTCTTTGTAAAACTGACATGTATCCACTCATGTATGTATTTGTGCAGAAGCCTCTGAAGGGTAAGCACTTTTGGATCCGAGAATAGACATTCATTACTATAAATAAGACCTGCTGTAACCCACTGATGTGGTTATTGCAATGTGAAATGGCTACATGTCTTCAGGGATCGAAAACACTGTCAGTACCTTTTGAATTATCTTTATATATGCACCATCACAAGGTTATTTGAGATGTTGGAATTGACACCATAGACAAGCTTTGTAAGAGGCAAAAGACAGGGGAAATGGGAAGGAGACTACTTAGTCTTATTTCTGCTCTTTTTGAATGGGTCTGCTAACAGCACGCTGTGTTTGAAAAGGTAACTGGTAGACTTACGAGTGAGATCGCCGTGAGATGACAATATGAAACTGAAATTTACAACTTGACTGCATGACGACTCGTTCATGACATTGTTTGGAATCTTTTGCTTGAACTTCCTGACGGTAAACTCTGTGGGTGTTTTGACAGCCTATGAAACAGTCATTTAATGAAATAGTAACAAACGAAAAGATAGTCTAATAGATGCCCACATAGTTAAGGTATCAAGTCCATCTTTTGATTACACTAATAGCAGTTTTATTCACTTTTTTGGGTGCTGTTTTACACCAGCTGAGCACAATAGTAGACGCAGGGGTGTCAAATGTATCTCAAGCTCCACGCATACGCTCAAGAATTCCACACTTCATTTTCACAACTTGGTAACCACAATGGTGTAAATGTCGCTCGAGTCTACTGTACTGATGGAGAACAGGAAAACACTCGTCAGAGGATGTATAACAATGAAGCAACGTCACTGAAAAGACCACCGCAGCACATTTTTTGTTGACTGAGTTTCGCACAGCCAAATAAAATCTTACATCCATTATCCCAATGTGTTAAGTATGACCGATTAAATGTAGCAATAAGGAGACGGCTTGGGCCTGTTGTGTCATGTGGCTGTTACCTTTTATCCAAACGAGTGACACAACACGCTCAGTTTAAAAGTGCTGCTGCTGCCATGTAATCGGTCTTATCACAGAGTTGTGTACTTTGACCTGGAGCTGATGAAAGATTGTGTCCTCTGAAAAATCCACCATGTTCTCTATAGATATGCGAGCGGCTGTGGTTTTTGAATTCATTACGAAAGCTGACCCACGCGGCAGCAACTTTTTTTGGGGGGGATTGCTTAACGCAGAGTAAAGCTGGTTTCTCACGGATTGGCTTAATAGATTTGTGCTCAGAGATTTGTGACCTACTGTTCTCTGCAATCCCTGTCATTACCAAGTACTTTGACTTTTTACTGAACATTTTAAATAGTTGGTGCTCGGGTGCTGTATTGGGAAAAGCTGAACAACTGATAACTGGCAGAATAAGGAAGTTTGGTTTCTTGAAGTGACTGTGTTACCACGATGCCGCTGTTGTGTGCATATTGCAAAGTTTAATCACATTTGAAAATAGAATATCTAAATTTTAGCAGGTGTTCTGCATTTTTTGTTGTTGTTGATTGATTTAAAGCCTAAAGTAAGTCTCCAGTAGTTTCAAATTACTTCTTTGGACCATTTTTTTTTTTTCAACTTTAACTTGTTCAATTAAACAAATAATTACTTGAGATTAGCTACTAATCAGTGACCTTGAGCTCTGGCTGTTGACAGTGGCCTGCCTGACTTTATGCTTCATGCAGTTTTGTAATGGATAGCTTGAGTGATCACTTAACCAGAGTCCCTGATTAGTCATAAAGGAGGGGCATCCCCAGGAGTATGCTGTGTGTTGTTGTTGTTTTGGGTCTGTCACATTCTTCTAATCAAACATAGGGGGCTAGCTCTGAAGTGAGTTGTAAATGTCAACACCTGAAAAGACATGTTTCCACTCACGCGCCCACTCGCTCCTGTGGCCTTCCTGGTCATTATTTATTTTTTCTGTCCTATTTGGGTGATCAGCTTGTCTGCTCTTTGCGATGTTTCACATTATTTAGTCTCTCTTGAGAGTTCACCGTGCAGCTAAATGGCATCTATTTTTATGCCCTGAGCTTGGCACAGCTGTTTTACAAACTGGCGTCAGTGTTGTAATTAATGTCACAAGCTGGCAAAAAGACAAAACAGGTTGATTCTGCGTGATCTGAAAATCAGTTTTTCCCTCTTTAAGCGTCTGTTTAGACGTCGCATACTGGCAGCGGTTATCTCCTTCTCGCGGTGCCCCTCTGTCTACTCCACTTATTGTTTTACATCTCTTGATTGACTCTATGGTGAGTCGCCTCCCTCTACAGCCCCCCACCCCCTGACTGCTCCTTTGCCTGTCTCATTTCTGACTGTGTGGACTCGAGACACAGCCCATTAGGGCCCGCCTCACTGAAAGCAACAACTGATGTGGCTGTTTCCTTGATTGAGAGAAAGGAAGGGGTAAGGACGGCCGTGTCCTCTGTCACAGTGGCTCTTTGTCTCGTTTGCTTAGGCAGAAATAAAAAGATTTATTTAATTGATAGCAGTACGACAACAACAACAACACAGGCTTACCAGCTTGTCTGTAAATCCTCACTAAGTATCATATATCAGTGTCAGTTTAAGTGTCTCAGAATTTCTACAACTGTAGCTTAGGTGTTTGGACAAAGTCAAATGTAAATGTCAAACAGACTGACCGCCTTTAAATAAGAATTTTATACTGGGCCGTGTACTTTAAATGACTCAATCATAGAATAATTGATGAGCTTGTATTACTAGACCAAATCTTTGCTCTTTCAAAAAGCTGCATCTCATAAAGTAAACGGCATTGGAATAACTAGATTTCTACTTTGCCCTTTCACCATCAAGAATGTATATTCATTGTTTATAATAAACGGTAAATGATTACACTCGGTAGTTTCTCTGCTGCTGAAAAAGCAAGTATTTTGTGACTTTTCACTGACCATTTTAAGTAGTTGGTATTCAGTGCTCTAATGGAAAAGGTTGAATAAGTGATGATTGGCAGAATAACGAGGTTGTTCATCAGCACTAATTAAGATGCAGTTATTATAATACTGCCTAATAACAATAGAGAGTTTAACACTGAGTCGATAGTAAACAACTCTTGGTGACTATTGTTGCTGTTACCATATGTTTCATATTTATAATTTGATGTTAAACAGCAACACATGGAAAGCAGAATTTGTAAAGTCTGTAATGTATAAAGCAAGAGGTCAGCTTTTTAAGTGAAGGGTTCAAAACTTCTTATATATGGAGCGGGCAGAGCTCAGTAGCTGTGTGCTTATATTTGTTTGCCACGTGTGTGTGCTTTGGTCGATTAAGTCAAATGGGGAGATTCAGTAAATATTTTCATTCTGCTGGAGCTTCGTGGTTGACATGGATATCTATCATGGTTTTGTCAGAGCCCAATAATGTTTTATTTATTTATTTTGTAAAATCAGGAAAGAAGTCTTTCCTCATTTGAGTTCCCTGTGGGGCTTTTTTTTTTGGTGTTTTCTGCGTTTCATTTGCAAACACTGTTGTATTTTACTGCACATAGAAAGTTTTCTCATACTCAAGGACTGACCCTTGACAAATATAGAAACGTTCTAATTTCAGCTGTTTCCTACAAGACCGTGGAGCTGTGTTTGCAAGCATACAGCATGAAGTTGTTTTTTGTTGTTGTTGTTGTTTTTTTTATATATATTTGAGAGGAACTGAGGTTGTTGTGTGTGTCGGTATGCTGAACTTACAGGCACATGACTGGAAAGATAAGGTTTCAGTGTTGGCTAGGGACTGGCATGTACTTTGGAAGGCCTCACCTCTGTTGACAGTCAAAGTACAGTCTTGAGCGTTTGACTCTGAAGTTGTTGGAGGAGGTTAGTGTCACTGACGAACATAAACCGAGCCATTGCCCGTCCTTTTGATCGCTTGTTTTTCCCTGAGTGATTTCATTAGTTGATACATTAGGTCCAGCCAGGGTGTTTGCCAGCTATCTGTAAGCTACACGAAGATGGAACTCCTAGATTGGCCGAGTAAATACTGTTGCTTCAATAGACGCTACCTTGTAGCCTCGTGCTGCTCGATTTCACTGTTTTTGTCGTATAGCGGGCCTGACTGTCTCTGTGTGAAGTCTGAATTTGTTGTCTGAAAATGAACTTCCTCAACAGGCAGGAGGTGTTTCCTTCCCTCCCGGTCCTCTGTTTGAAAGTGCGAGGTGAATACTGAGCACTTCGGAAACATGACTAGAGCAAAAACAACTGCTCCTTTGTGCGAGCAGAGTGTGGGGCCAGTTGTAATGCTTTGTGCAAGCTTTTTCATTTGCTTTCACCTCGGACGCTGAGGAGATCCGTTAAAGTCTTTGACAAGTTTTAGTCAGAAATGTATCGTTAGGGCGTGCTTTAATAGTAGCCTAATTTACCTTTTAAAGTAATAGATTCTTTATTTGTTATGACACGGTTTAACCCCCACCCTTGTAAAATAAAAGAGCAGGCCACTTGGCTAACCCGCTCTGGAACAGCCTCTCTCTCTCTGCCTGCTTCTCCCACTCTAACTCAGTCCCCCCTCCTTTTGTTTCATTCACATTTTTAGAGCTCCAGCCAGACTGGGTAGTTGCCTAAATATCAGTTAGGGTTTCGAATAACAGCCATCACAATGGGGCTTTGCGGCACACCTTTGTGTATCTGTTGTAGAGGTGTAACTGGTTTGTGTCAACTGGTTTGTTTCTTTGGAATAGGGTGTGGTGTCAGCGTATGAACTCGAGGCTGTTATGTATACAGAGGTTGTTTTTCCTTTTTCTTTTTGTTTTGCAGAGGAGAATCGTATGAAAGCAGTTTGCTTAACAAAACAGATTTTTTGGGAGCATAATTTCTGTGTTATATGAAGTAGGCCTTAATAGCTCTTAGTCAGTAGTGCCGTGACATCCAGGTTGGCAGTGGCCTTTCTCGCCGCTCTTTGTCAGACAGGTTTGTGGAGAACAGCAGCAGACTGCTGCTCTCAGCATTTTCCGCCTGTATTGATCTCCCCCACATTAGCCCTCTCTTCATGCACAGACATGAGCACAATTGCTTCCCTTACAGCATTGGCTGCCGTGGCAACTGAGTCCTAATTGTGAGATTCGCTCCCAGAAAACATCTCAAAGCAGTATCTCTGTATTTTAATGCCACTATCATCTCCTTTAAATTCCCCTGTACATATCTGACATCTCAACGGTTTGATTTCCCACTTAAAGCTATCTCCATATGTCTTTGTGTATTTTTGAATGGGCTAAGTGCTTAACAGGATAAAAGAGCAATTTGAAAGGGGAGAAAAATGTGCCTTGGCACCTGCTGTTAGCCTGCCTGTTTGCACATGAATATGATGAGGCTGGCGGATCGCACGGCTATTTTAACTTGCAGATGAGCCATCAGGTCAGCGCCATTGCAGCTTTGGTGTATTTTCAAGGATGAGTAGCAGTCAACAGGCCAGTCTGGCTTATTAGCTCCCTCTCCCCTCTCTGCTCTTTACATACTACTATCCCATTATTCAGTGGATTCCCAGCCGCCTCTCTTTGATGCCTTTTCATAAGAGCAATGATAACTGCAATCATTGCAGCAGCAGTGGTAATTGACCAGCTGCAGTCATGGTAAAACACTTCCTGTGTTTGGCTGGATGCACGACAGCCTTCTCATCCGTCCACTGTGCCTCTGTTGATATTCAAATGGCAAGTCATCAGGAGGAGCTATTTAAAAGAGGATAAGCTCTCTTTGGCACCCAGAGGCCCAGCTGAGAGGTCAAGTTTTGGAAGAAGAACTGAGGTGAAGCTCTGTTGTGCTTTAATGTTAATCCCTGATCTGACACTTTAGCTATATTACATCTTCTTCATGTCTCTCTGACATAAAACAGAATCGGGCTATCAAGGGTTTACAACCAACTGTGGCTTATAATGTGGCCACACCTTTTAGTCAAATGAGCTGACGTATCTTTTTTTTTTTTTGCCACACCTTTGCTGACTTCTTCCCTCCTGTGACCTATATATTTATACTCACAGAAAAGGGCTTAGTTGTTGGTCAGCAGGCTGTTTTCCATTTAACTACATTTTAAAAAGACTGGTTTCTTGTCATGAAATCCCCAAGTGTCCTTTCTATCACTCCTGCATAAGAACATACATAAATATTGAGAATCTGCTAAAAAATCTGCCCCAAATTGTTGCCTTTCACCTAATTTGTCTAAATGAACTAGATATTTGGCCCAAACACAGCTAAATGTATTTTAAGATGATATGTCCCAAAGAGCTTATCCTGAGAGAATAAAGTCAGTATAAACATAGTCTGTAATGCTTTTAGGAAGCATGAATAATATTTTCTTCTGAACATGTGCACTTGTCTCTCTGCTTCTTCATTTCTTTCTTGCTTGCTGACATATTTAATAACTTTGCTTTGCTGAGAGCTGTGATTCAGCCTAGATTGAAGATGCCTTGCACAGCCTACCTTACTACCTCTAAGCCTCACTTGCCTCTCTCTCTGTCTTTCTCACAGGTCTAGGTCTCTCTGTCAAACCTTCTGTCACGCTCGGTCCTTTCAGAAAAGTCTTCTCCCTATTGTTATCTCTTTCTGGGTTGATGCTGCCTGACACTTTGGCCTGGAAAACTTATTGACTTGCTTCTTTTTTTATCTGTAATTTAAATCGCAGAAGTTTATGTGATGCACTAGAGCAATTCAGCTGCGCTGGAATATCCACTACCCGGGGAAAGAAAACTGAAAGCCAGAATGCATGATAAATCTAAGACAATGTGCTGTTATAACAGGAATATATACACATACACTGAAATGCACACTTTTATTGTGTAAGAAATCAGACCTCTAGGCCTAGTTCCCCTCCTTGGCTCGAACACCTAGCCCTGCTAGCCTTCCAAATGGACATTTGGAAGGCTAGACTTTTCTTCTTTTTTGAGCCCCAAAAGAGAGGGTCACAGTCATGGGCAAAAGGAGAGAATTGGGGCCATAACCAGAATAGTATCCATCTGCTATAGGTTTATCCGCTTATTGAGAGTTTAAAGGTCATTTTGTAAATGCACTAATGCCTCTTTTCCCCCCCTCCTGTCCACACTGACTGGGTTTGACAAACTGATTTGTGTGTATGTTTGTGTGCGCGCACACTCCCACTCCTGTCTTTGCCACTGTGCAAACACACGAGTTTGACCCAGTTCTTATCACAGAAATGAAAAGGCATGCCCATCCACCACCACGCTGCGACTTTACCTCTCTGACTGTCCAGTCTAATTCCCATCAAAGTCCAGATCCAGAACATCCTAGACCTTCCCAGAATCGGGACATGCTGTAGACCTCAGTAGAAGCATTTCTTTTCAGAGGCTTTCTTTTCAGTGATTTGAATGTGCCAGAGTCAGCTCAGGGTGGGTTAATTATTTTTCTTATAGATTCTTGCTTGTGGGATTTCTGCTCTTAATTGAAGGGATGGCAGGGTTGTCATGGTGACACCCAGGACATAAAGCTTGTTGTGAGCTGACACGCGGAGTGATCTCTTTGTGCTCTTGGCCTCAACAAGCAGTTCGATTCAACATTATTCACATAATAACAAATCACAATAAGTACTGCACACAAACCGCTGCTTGTATTTTATGGGGACAAAATTTATTTTCAGATAATGTGATGCTTAGTTTAAATTTCCAGTAATGTGGGTTTGTCTGTAGCCCAGATCATTTCTCACTCGAGCTTCAACTTAAACTGCGACAGGAACTCTGGTGTTTAAGATAAAAGGCCTCTTCAGAGCTCATGTTAAAAAGTATTGATAAGTGTACTCAGGTTCATTTTGTTAATGATAGAGTGCTCTGGCATTTCCCCGTGCTCCTAAATGACTGACAACTCTTAGGCTTGTAGCCTCTTTACACAACTTAATATGCCATGCGACAAATGCAGACTTGATCCTGGCTGAATGTATTTCGGTCCGTAAGAGCTATCCAATCTGTAAGATGGAGTCCTTGCACTTATTCCTGCAGTCGCTGGCTGGTTTCATGCTCATTTACACATAACGAGCAGCTGGGTCTTGTCTGAAACGAGGTAGGCGTTGAGGAGTGGAGCCTTAAGTCAGTTCACTTACTTGAGAGGATGTCCTCGAAGGTCCTCACGTGGAGTCGAGAGGAGGAGGAGGAGGGGGGCTGAGAGCCTCTTGGTCCTCGGCAGGGATGGAGGAGAGAGGCAGTGAGAGGGCCATGAATTGCAATAGAGGCCGACAGCAACAGGGGGTGTGCCCCCAGGGAAACTTAAGAAAACAAGGCCAACGCTTGGAAGAGCACATCCTTCCAAAATGTCACTTTGAGTTATTTCATACCGCAAACTTTGCTTTTAAATTACTTTGAAATCTTCCTTTTTTGATGGTAATTTTTTTTTTTTTTTTTAAATTTACCTTTTTTGGTCTTGTCTTTGCTGCTTGATATTAACAACCTTCTTTTTTTCTTTCTCTCCAGACCTCTTTGATTTAATGGGTCCAATTATTGGGATGTCACCAGATAAGAAAACGGAAATTCCGGGTATGCAAGAGGAGCGGGCAGGGCTCAGAGGTGTCTGCGGTGTAGGAACGCTGCCCGAGGCGGAGTGCGCGTCCAGTCCGCTGGCAACTAGCGTGGATCGTACCGGAGGCACCGAGGATGAGGAGCTCACTAACCTCAACTGGCTCCACGAGAACCTGCTTCAGAACTTTACTCTCGGGGGCCCCGAAGCTCAGACGAGCGGCAGCCCCCTCTTTGACATAGAAGGAGACTACGGGTCGAACCAGGGCCCGTCGTCCTCCTCATCTTCGTCACACAACAGAGGCAGGGAGAGGGATTCGATGAAGTCGAAACCACCTTTCTCATTTTCCCTGCTCATCTACATGGCCATCGAGCAGTCTCCCAGCAAGTCGTTGCCTGTCAAAGAAATCTACGGCTGGATACTCGAGCACTTCCCGTATTTCTCCAACGCTCCCACTGGCTGGAAGAACTCAGTTCGTCACAACTTGTCCCTGAACAAATGCTTCCGCAAGGTCGAAAGGAGCTTGGGAAAGGTAGGTCTCAAAGTGACTTCAAACTTTTATGCACTTCACTTAGATTTACAGTTATCCTTCTGTAGTTGTCAGCATGCATCTGTTTGATGATGTGACATTTACAGTTACAGTGGCTTTGTTTAGCACTGTTAGCAAACAGTGTGCTAGAGTGTGAAGCTGCCACATGGCTCATGTGACACACAGCTGCACAGAACTCTGATAAGGGTGGAATCCAGTCAAGGTCAAAGATCCTCCTCCTCCAGAGGATATGCAAACACCGCACACCGAGATAGGACAATATCTTTAGAAACACGTCAAGGTAGTGCAGCTAGAGAGAAGCCTCCCACAATCTGAACCCACACTGCACAAAGGAAGCAAACGCGACCTTAAGTCCTGAAAGTGCACAAAGAACAATCTTTGTCTACCTGGTCCTGGCAGACATACACATCATTTATGGTAGCTTGTGTTTCTACAAGTAGTGGCGACAAATAACAAGGGGAAAAAAGAGAAGCTGGCCTACTCATGTTCACATGCTTGTAACAAAGGGAAGAACACATACTGCATATAGTGTGCACACATGTCTGTGAATTTGAAAAGTTAGTAAAGCTGTGAATTTACTCACTAACGGCTGTTATTACGGTTTAGTCTGAAAGGGTGTGTGTGTGTGTGTGTGTGTGTGTGTAAAAAGTGTGGAGAAGTAGATTCCTGGATTCTTCTGTGTAACGGTAAACAGTGGCGGTGGCACAATACCCTCTAAATACCCAAGAAGTCTGTGAATCATGAGATTTTAACATTGTGAGAGGATGTGGTTTGAAGCCCCATGTCATGGCTGTATCTGGCTAAAACCTGATATTTGCCCATCTAGGGTGGGAATGGCAGTTTGCACTCGGCGTGTAGCAATACAATGCAGTATAGTCCGCTTAGCATGCAGGTGCATAGCATGAGCCCTCCGTCTGCTGAGACACTAGCACCAGTTTCACATGACACTGGCTGGTGGTTTCCGTTGCTATGGAGACATTTCCTTCTTCCTGCATCAGAGCTGGTTGGTAATCTGAGTCAAGGTTATTCTCCTCGCTCTATTCTCCCAGACTGGGCAAGAATACGCCACCATCAGATAAAGTGACACACACATCACCAGCAGATACAATTATTCTTCACAGGGAGCTGTTGAGTAAAAATTTCCTCTCATTGTAAAAGCATTTATATTGCAAAGTTTGGTATTTGCTATTTTTCACTGTGGGACTGTAATGAAATTTGAATCATTGCTGCGGTTACTATAGTCCCACCAGCTCTGACAGCGAAACATTTCAGGAATTCTCATCATTTTTTCAATATTGCCATTTGAGCGTGTTGTGTCTAAAAGGTGCTGTGAAGCTTATAATTGAAAAGTGATTTGGAAATGAAGTGCATTTCCACAGTGACTAATCTCTAAAAGGTTTGAGTCACACTTGACTTTTTTCCCTGATAAATGATGATCTTGTCATTTGTAGTTTTGTGCAATTGCTCAGCTGTACAGATCACCCAAATTGATTTTCAAGTCCTCATTAAGTCTTTAAAGGTACCCTGTGGATTATTATCTCCACTAGTTGCGGGCCCTGTTTTGTTTACATCTTGCATGAGGATACACATACCAGCCACATGTGGGATACATGGCCACACTGTTCTGCAGCAAAGCGGTGAAAAGGATTGTGAGCTACCAAACAGAAATATGAACAAGGCTTCCATTAAAATAATGATTATGTAAAATTTGCTGAGGTGGGAATTGCATGCAAATTGTTTGTAAGGCTTCAGTGATTCAAAATTAAAATTGTGTTCATTACTTACAGTTTTAATTGAACTCATGTGATCAAATATTTAATCGTACAAAGTGACAAAGCATGTTATTTTGACTAAAGACCTAACTCACAAACGTTTATAGCATGTTTTCGCTCTGATTTTTATTTATTTATTTGGATTTTTTTTCTGCAAAGCCAGACCGAACATACTGTATTTTTGGTGTTTCTTTCAGGATAATGTTCTGCCTGCTGCTTTTCTTTTGTCAGTTTTGTTCTCTTGCGTTGAACAAAATAAATGACGTAACAGCTTTTGCTTAGTTCATGGGGACTGGGAATGTTTGGGCAACAGGATAAGACGCCATCGTTAAATCCTCTGAAAAGAAGCTCATATGACAGGGTTTTTATTGTTTAACATCAACAGATCACCTCCCCCCTGACCTCTGCTCACAGTTTCTTATGTGGACTTTCTGGCAGCTTCATTACTTTGTAACAGGGGTTTAGAGATTTGACTGTCCCTGCTTTGTCCTACAGGCCAATGGAAAAGGGTCGCTCTGGTGTGTTGACCCTGAGTACCGCCCCAACCTAATTCAAGCTCTTAAGAAGCAGCACTTCCCAGCCGCACATGCCTTCTGCACACCACCCGCCTCCCCACCCAGGTGAGCGGTCATCACTTTAATCATTCAATTCAATTTGTTGCTTATGATGGTCAAGGGAATTATTATGTCTCAAATATATTTTGCAGGGATTTGTTTTGGACATAAAAGGAAATACCTGAACTTTATTTAGAGCAGGCTTGTATTAGCGATTGGCTTTCAGTATGATTAGAAAAAGTGAACTTGGTCACATACCAACTCCGATATGCTTCCATTAGCTCCTTTAGACTTACAGCAATACACTTAGTGTACCATGGTGAGCGATGACTCACCCGTGACAGGTAGGAGCACAACAGTTTGAAACTCTCTGTTGTTAGTTTAACAACAAGAAGAGCATTATTCTCCTCACACTCGTATGCATATCAAACCAGCTCCTCCCTATGGTCACAATGCCACAGCTTTGCTAAATGTAACTAACACATAAGACGAGCAATTGAACCGTAAACATAATGGGGAAAAACTGAGAACAATTCATTTTGATAGAAACACGATAATGCCCAGAAGCTTCTGCAAACCCAGAACTTCCCCAATACTCACGCTTCTGGGAAGCTACAGTACAAACACTTCATGTAACAGTTTCATATACACCACCATAGCATTTTAGTAGACAGAACCCATATCTTCTGCTTTTATTGTGAAACATTTGGAGGTATACCATAAGGAGCAGCCAGATATATGATTTTTTTTCTCCTGACTTTGAAATCCCTTTTTTTTTTTTTTTTAAGCTGAGGAAATATTTTATCTTAACAGGTTTGTAGTCATTTGTAATTATTTGATAACTAATTCTTAATAAAAACACAGTTTTGAAAGGGCAGAATTTGGCTCTTCAAACGTATCATCTGACTCTTGGTGTCCTTTGTTTACTTTCTGCAGTGCCTCCTCACCCCCTCGTCATCTCTTTCTACAAGGTTGCTCATTTAAAGGTGAGAGAAAAGCAAATTGATCAAAGTTTTCGTATTTGTAAGCTGTTTGCCCAGCAATGTGCAGATGTGTAGTGCAGTTTTGTTAGCGTGTGTTTGTGCACTGTTTTGATTATGTTGCCTTTGCACATTTCAGTCCCAGAACATTCAGCATCACTGTGCTTTTATGCTCAGCTCTTGGTTTGATTTGTTGCTTTCAAGTCATTGATGCCTCATGTTGACCATAATGTTGACAGCTCCCGTCGATGTCTCTTCCCCCCCCCTTGCCTCTTGGATTTGTAACCTTGACGACAAGCAGAGGTTCTGCTGGTGCTCAGTATCGAGCACTCAGTCTCACTGTAATCATTAATAATTTAGAGCCCTAGAAGTGAGCTGTGAGGCTTTCAGACACTTTGTCAGATCTCATGAGATCAGATGCATTCTGAAAATCATGGGCTTATATTTACTCTGATTTGTTTTTGCGAGTCCTCTGCATATCCCGTGCGTTCAGTAAGCACTGATTGGATCGCCGAGTGTGTAGCTTAAAAATAATGGAGCCCAGTCGGTCAAGCCAGTCCTAGTAGGGATGTCATGCTACCATGCTTTCACACCGTAGGACTGACCATCGTGCATGTTCTCTCCTCTTCCAGAGTCTGACATTGATGCTGCCACTGCCATGATGCTCTTAAACTCTGCCCCTGGGCACCACGTTGACCCATGTAAGACAACCTACAAGTAGCCATACTTTCACCTCTTCTTTTAGCTTTGTGTCCAACCCCTGACATACCACCCGTCATTGCTTAAATTTTCTTTGATGTTGTGTGTGTTCAATTCTGATGTACACAGCTGCAAGAAGAAGTTTGAATGTCTTTGAATCATCAGAATATCTGCTTTGTCTAATGATAGACAATGTGGGTTTTTTTATCTTCATCTAAGCTGCAGTAATAGACAGACAAAATCTCACCAAACTAAAACCACAGAAATAGTTGTAGTTCACACTTTACACACTTAGTAATGAAAAATTAGCAATGAAGCAAAATGGATTCATCCGTATCTCCAAGATGTCTTGATTGAAGGGCCCTCTTTAGGTCATGTCACTGTGTTTCAGATGGGCTAAAGTTAGGAATCAAAAGGTAAAAACATTTGTATATAAAGATAAGGTAGATGAAGAATAAGGGTTTTTGTTAAATTTTAAAAAGGCTTTCTGTAAAAATAAGTTCTGAGAAGTGATTTAAAATTGGATATACTGATTTTGGTAAGTTCCTCTGGTAAATAGTTCAACACTCTGAGAGGAAATCAGAAAATTTTGATTTCTTTTTGTAATGATGCAGGCTATAGGGCGGGTTAGGAGGCTCTGACCTGAAGAGCATAACCAGCAGCTTGGTTCATAAAGTCTGTTGAAATCTGATGTAGGTAGGAGCAAGCCTGGGTAAGGCTTTAAAAGTAATGAATAAGTTTTTAAAATCAATTCAGTATCTAACAGGAAGCCAGTGCAGTGTAGCCAGGATAGGAGTGATGTAGTCTGGTCTCTTTGATTTTGTTAAGAATCTGGCAGCTGAATTTTGAACAAGCTGGGGGCGGGAGATGAACCTTTGGCTGAGACCCGAGTTGAGGGAATTACAGTAGTCTAAACATGATGAGATGGTGGCATGGATGACTTTTTCAAAGGCCGCTTGAGATGGAAACAAAAAAATGTGTAAACTTTTGTAAAGTTTCTTAATCGTAGAAAGCAGGATTTTGGTGATTTGTGAGTCAAAAGAAAACTTGCATTAGAACCAGGTTTTGAGTGGAATTCTTGAAGTTGTAGGGCAGATTTAAGTCGCTTTAATTCAAACTTTATATTTAAATAGCACCAAATCACAATGGTCATTTCAAGGCTCTTTATATTGTAAGGTAAAGATCCTGCAATATTAAGAGAGCAGAGGGCACTAAGAAAGAGGGCCAGTGTTGAATAATTCAGAATGATTAAATGCAATAGTGGTGTACAAATGGGAAGTGAAGAAGAAACACATGGGAATCATGGGAAGCCCCCAGCTGCCCGGTTCTATTGCAGCATAACTATAGGTGGGCTAGGGTCACCTGATCCAACCCGAACTATAAGTTTTAAAAAAAAAAAAAGAAAGTTTCAAGCCTGATCCTAAAAGTAGAGATGGTGTCTGTCTCCCAAACTGTCATAGGCTCTTTAGACACTATAGCAAACGCAAGCAAGTCAGCAGTCTGAGAGCAAAGTGCTCTGTTAGGATCGTAAGGTACTAAGACGTCATTAAGATATAATCAGGTCTGATTATTCAAGATTTTAGATGTGAGTAGAAGGCTTTTAAATTAAATTCCGGATTTTACAGGTAATGACAGGGAACATAGTTCCTGTATTGTGACATCTATGATTTAACGTCAGAGAGACTTCTTAAGATTTGAGATTGTATTTATGTTGATACTTAGTAGAACAAACAACTGTGTATTATCTACATACATGACGGGGAAAACGCTTTATTTATGGATTACCTGACCCAATGGAAGCATGTAGATGGGGAATAAAAAAGGATCAAGAACAGACCCAGGGGAGGTGGGCTGAGGATGAGAATTCTTCCATTACAACAGAAAAAGGATCTGTTTAATAAATAGGAGTGAAACCTGGACATTACAGACTTCAACATACAACTGTTTGTGTTATTAGTTCATTGTTTGTCTATAACAAACAATGAACAAACTCAACTGAACCTCTAGCTCAGGCTTTTTTTTTTCTTTAAAATGTATAGCAAGACAGCTTTAGGAAGTGATTTTAGTGCTTGATCTTTCAACAGGGCAGAAAATTCCATAACAAATAATTTCATGTATTTGTTAAGGTGTATTTATTGAAATCACTGTTAATTTTAAAATCTCTAGTTTAGATTTTGATTTATTTTCTCAATGCAAAGTTTATTTTTCCTCTTGGAAAGGTTCCCACAGAATCATTAAATGTTTACTTTTTCTAAGTTTCTACGTCTTTTACGTCCCGTCCCCCGCCACGAGTTTTAATTCTGCTTTCACATTCATGCAGCAAGCTATTTTAAAACTACGTTTTCACTGCTGGTCCTAGACAAATCTTAGTTCTGCTTTAAACTTGTAAACAAAACAAGTTAAAGCCCCCGAGTGTCTTAATGATGGTGTCGCTTTTTTTTTTCTTTTTTTCAGAAATCTTATTTCAAACCAGTCATTTATCTCTCTGTAACAAGACATCCTCATGCACTGAACGGTCACTTATCAGGCTTTCATCCTCTCCTCAGGCAATTCTGACAGCCCTCTGGACCTCTCTCGGCCCGACTCTGTCTTGGTGAGCAGCGATCCAAAACAGGACCACAACTACAGCAGCGCAGCCCTGCAACGCTGCTCCTCTCGCTCCTCCTCTTCTTCTCTTTCCTCCCTGGACGAAGGCGGCTGCGAACGTAGGCAGTCTCGCCGCGCCGGCAGCGAGGGTTTCCACAGCGACGAGGACTCCGACCTCTGGGACGAGAGGGGCGTTCACCAGACTTCTCGCCGTCCGCTCGCCGTCAAGTGGCCCCTTAGCAAGAGGGCGCGACGTGAAGTCAAGCCAGAGCTGGACGAGGAGCTGAAGGAAGCCGCCGGCTCCTTGCTGCACCTCGCCGGTATACGCAGCTGCACGGAGGGCTCCAAACGCACTGTCAAGAGCACAAAACTTAGCAGGAAATGAATTTTCTTTTACCCCCATAAGACCCTGGACCCAGTGAAACCCTAACCTCTGACCCCCTGTGTCCCAGTGTGCCTCCTTCTCCTAATCTGATCGTTCACTGGCCATTTTGAGCCTTTTTTATTTTCCTTTTTTTTTTGGTTTGTTTGTTTGTTTGGGAGTATCTCTGTCCAACAAAACAAATGGCAATAGTATCGTTCACACAGGAGAACAAAGCCATATACAGTAACTCGGGGGTAACTTTTGAGGGTGGGTGTTTGGGCTTATGGAGAACCATCAAGATACCTATCCAAAATGACCTGCCTGCTTTCTGTTGGATTAGAGGACTGTGATTCAAGAAGTTTCCTCTCAAAGACAAAGTGACACAAGAAGAAAAAAATAAATAAAACAAAAAAAAAGCTGAAAGCTGGTTTTATAACTCAAAGCGTTGCATGCTTCCTCTTCAAACCCGTATCCTCTTCCAAGTGAATCTATTTATGAAGCGAACGAGTGCATGTTTGTAACAGATGAAATCTAACCTCCTGGTGTTGACATTTTCTCCTTTTATTTTTCCTTTTTTGTTGGTTTTGTGCTAAAGGAAAAATAAATTACCACTTTTTGGAAAGGAGTTCCTGCTCTTGTAGAAGAAAAAAGAAAGAGATGCAATAATTAATCCTCAACCTTAACTTTCTGACATTATTCCATGGTGGCATATGTCAGTCAAGTATGCTAGTTAAACTTTACAATTAAGCGAATGAACGGAGTAGTATTATGATCTTGTTATGCGATAAACTTACTACACGCGAGCCGCGTCTCGTTTTCAGGATTAGCAAAATGTGGATATAGTATTACTCTGCCACTGCCAAATTGAGTTGCAAAGTTAGCTAGGACTTTGCTTGATTTTGCGCGGCCATTGCAGCACAGCTGTTTTATTTCTGTTTGTTTTTGTTTGTTTGTTTGTTTTCTTCCCAATCCACTGTTAATGGGACATCTTTTCTCATGTTTGGCGACAACCTATGCAAAGGGAACATCTGCCTTGTTTTGCCAGGTGTTCGCTGCGTGTTCATAGGTTATCCTCCATAAATTTTCTTTTTTGTGTGCACGTACACATGTGTGTATCACAGTGCATGCCGACATCAGCTGGACCCTTGGATGACAGTCACGAGAAAAAGAGTTTAAAATTTTTTTTTTTTAATCCTTCTACTGACAAATACGATAGTACATTATATTCATCGTAATGACACATCTCCCTGCTACTGCTGTACTGTAAGAGCTGCTCGGTGCTCTGCTTGCTTTTGGGCTTTCTGAATGCAGAGTTGGCTAATAGTGAGGCGAGGGGGGAAAAAGGAGCGGATGGTAAATGACCGCCACGTCTCACGCCAATATTTGGATTTGCAGTTTGATTATATCTCTGGCCTTGTTTATGATACCTTGTACTTTAGATAATTACTAAGTTATACAGGTAATTTTGAGTTGGCTGATCTTGTGGCCAAGTTAATTCACATCTTGAAGGAAGGTGTGTGTGTGTTTTTTGTTTTGGGGTTTTTTTCTGTTCTGAGACCCACAGCATAGAGCATCCAAATGTAAATAACAAGAAGGGGGACAGTATAGTCACAAAGAAGTCAACTCTGTACACGCAGTTGCTCGCAGGCGAGATGCTGAAGACGCTTGTTTGTGCTCTGTGCTGTGCCCTCGGTTTTGGCTGGCTGCTAGTTTTTCGTCCTTGCTCTTCCTCCTAGAACAAAATAAGGAAGTGCACGTTCTCTTCTCAAGCTGTGAAATGGAGTGTTTATTGTCAGTTGATTGCACGCGGTTCTCTGAGGGGAAGTTGCGAGCCACTTGCATAGAAGGCCACAGTTTTCTGTTTTTTAAAAAACAAACAAACAAACAAAAAAACCCAAATAGAAGCAGCGTACAGTCAACAGTAGCATAGATGAGTGATAGGATAACAAGCTGGAAAATGTATTTTTTCCCCCCCCCACTGTACTGGATCACATGGTGTGACTGGTAGTATAGCGTGCATGGTCGGTGCCAAACATTTTCTCGTGCCACTGATGCAAAACTGCAAACTGGCTGCTTTGTTTTTTTTGTTAATATCTATAAACCCCTCCTACTGCCACACTGTAATTGTGATCTGGAGTTTTTGAATCAGGAAACGGGCGATGACTCTGGTCAGTACGGTGACATAACCAATCTTTTGGTTTACATTTGTCGCTATTGAGTGGGAACTGCTCTTTGCAGACTAAGCCGCAGTTCTCAGCTGATAATTGAGTGCATACACTGGTCTTGTTTAGCTGTGAAAAAAAAAAAAAAGAACAAATTGTTGTTCATTAATCATCACCTTATTTATGACTTTAATTTATGGGATTTTTTTTCCCGAATGCATCAGACACTGGTTATTTAAAATAAATGACTAGGCACAGTAATTTTTTTCCCTTCATTCTGTGAACTTCCTTTAATAAGTATTTTTGTTTTTCTCCTTGTTTATTTTCAGCAACACACCTTTTTTCCCCCCCCCCCTTTTTTTTCTGTCTTGTTACAGTGATTAAGTATTTTGCCAATGTCTGTTGTCTTTAGAGCGGGTGTGTTTTCAATTTAACCATGACTGCCAGGTTTTCTTGATGTTTTTGTTTTGCTTTTTGTTAGGTTGGATAGAAAACAGTTAATTAACATTGATCCTGAAACCTTTTTTTGTTGCCAAATCGATGTACAGCTGGGGTGTAGATAAATTTAAGATTGATGCACCCAATCCCCCCCCCTCCACACACGCACTCACACACACACACACACACACACACACACCACCCCATGCGCACCCCAAGTTCTTCTGGGCTCATTTAATCATATGGTTTTGTTTAGGTATTATGACTTAAGTAGTCAAAGAAACTGGAGATTAGCTGTAAGACTCTTTTATAAAAGTACTGCCACCCCATAACTCATGCTTCCAGGTTTTGTTATTGAATGTTTTTGAATATCACTGTAAAACTGGATCTGAGTTACTCAGTCTTCAAGCAGCTGCTGTGTAGTTTTCAGACCTACTCTTGAGTGTCGGGACAGCCGCAGAGAAGTTTTGGAGAGGCTGGTGGAGATAAAAGGAATAAAAAAAATCACCCTCATCCTTTCTGTAGCACTTGAGAAATAAAAGAAATGTTTGTCTCAAGGTGACACCGAGCCAGTCGAGTCGATCTGTGGGTGAGCTACCAAAACATTTCTGGGTCCCAGGACTTGCACAATTCCAAACCCAGTTCCCTTATTGCTCAACAGCTGTTATTAAATATTAATTATGTGATTCTGTTGCATTTCCTAATTTCTTATGGGTGTGCTGAGCATTTTTTTTTCTTGCATTTGACAAAGCTGCCAACCCAGTATGAGTTTGTGTCAGTTGTCTGCCATGTCCATTGGACCGACACACCTTTTTGGTTTTTGTATGCTAACCTCTGTTGATAAAATGTTTATAAGATTTATTTTCGCCAAAGATATGCAATTGCATTATATATGGTATTACAAAAATATTAATAAAAACCTGTTCTTGTTTATTGCTGTGTGCATCTTTTGGTTTCTTTGTGGAAAATGGGGCTTGACTTGAGTGTTGTTTTTTTTTTGCCTGAGTGGGTTTTTTTTGGTTGATTTTTTTTTTTCTTTCTTTTTTTCCTTCTTTCTTTTTTTGTCTGTAAGAATTTTTTGGATCGATCTTGTCACCTGCTGCGAAAGCCACAAGATCAGCGATCCTTGACTCTGTGGTTCTCGGTTTTCACATAACAGTGCTACAGCTGGGAGATATTTCCCACCAAGTCCAGCAGTTTCTTTTGACTGCACAGGCTTTGCTTAGCACTAAGTGTGGCAGCACCATGACACTTTCCCTTTCTGTCTTCTCCTTCATGTTTTTTTTTTTTTTTTTCTTTTTTCTTTTTTTTAAATGGCCGGCTGCCAGAAGTGCACCTCGCATTAATGTAAATTCCAGGGCTGCGCCAGTGATGGATGCATCATCAGATGTGCTAACGACACTCTTTGCTGTAAGTTAATTAGTCATGGAGGACTGTGGGATGAACACAGTGTGACCCTGAACAAGGGCTTGTCTGACTAGCCTCAGGCCCACTGGCACAGCTCTATTGTTCAATAGAGTCCTGTGTGTCGATGGGGAAGGGGAGGGGATGGGGATATTGGAAGGAGGGGGGACTTCTCCCTACTGACTGCCTCAATTCAGCTGGAAATCAGAGCAGCATCACCTCCCCTTCCCCTCTCCCACACGCCCCTAGCAACCACGCCACGCCGACAGTTGCCAGGCAACCAGACAATGCTGGAGCCACTGGCTGTGGTGTGGTGTGCGTGTGAGAGAGTTTGTGTTTGTGGCCGTATACATACATTTAAGATCGCTGATGGCGGAGACGACGGCAGAGGAAAATAAAGAAATAGTATGCGGCCGAAAATCTAAAAGAGATTATTATGGATTAGGTGAAATTAATCGTGTAGGATTTGCGCAATGATGGGTGCATTAGCAACATGTCATTTCACTTCTAGTCTAAATGAGGTCATGTGCGTTTTAAGGGGGGAAATCACATCCTTGACAGTGCTACAACCCGCTTGTGATTTCTGACCTTGTTTCTGTTAATGCGACACACACGGAGCTGGGAAAAAACCAAAACAAAGCGAAACCGAGCAGTAAATAATTTATCACATCATTTTTATTGTAAATGGCATTAGGTCTCCTAATGGGAAAGCTAAGAGGAGAGGAAAGGATGTCTTAATAATGGAAAGTGTCTGTGTGTAGGCTACTGTAGGGAGAAAGGAAATGTATCCTATTGAAATAAATGATATTTAAAAAGAAAATACACTTAAATACACATTTGTACCCTTATAAATGAAAGCTTACAGTTATACACCATTCTGAATTTAATCATTAGTTATTATTAAACTCTGGCTCTCTTCCACAGCGTGTCTTTTGTCCTGTCTTCCTTCCATCACCCCAACCAGTTGCTATACATGGCTGCCCCTCTACTGTTTCTGACCGAGGTCTCTTCCTGTTACAAGGGAGTTTTCGTTCTCACTGTCACCAACTGCTTGTTCATATGGGTTTGTCTGATTGTTGGGGATTTCTCTGTATTATTGTACAGTCTCTACTTTACAACATAAAGAGCTTTAAGACAATTGTTGCTGTGGTTTGGCACTATATAAGCAGAATTGAATTGAAGAGAAAGGTGGTTTAAACATACTACATCTACCTACCTACATAGGTGTAACAACCCTGTGCTAGCTCCAGGGCAGATATTTTTGGGGCCCTTAGTGCCACGATGTATCAGAAGAATCATAACTTCTCTCCCTCTTTCACTCAAACATACTCCCACATACATAAAGCAATAACCACTGGTATCAATTCCAGCTTTTGATCAGCTCCATGGACAACAGCTGAAGTCAGACATCAAGGGAATGAACACTTTTATTTAGGTTTTTGCTATAAACTCACACCATCTTTCTCAACTAGACTACCACACACCCCAATCAGATTTAAACGGCTTGGTAAAGTAACATAACGACAACTCTGATGTATATAAGCACAGAACAAAGAAGACAAGCCCATTAGCCACAGGTCTTCACAAACTGATTGGATTGGGAGACTCATTTCTAGAATTCCTCACCATTTTCAGAGGACCAACTTCCAGACATGCCACACACACAGTATTATAGTAAGAGTATCTAATTTCAATGTTTGAGAAGTAACAATATTTTAGTCCTTTACAAAAACGCCAAATACAGTTTCATCATTCGGGTTATGTGATCAGCTGCTGATAGCCAAAGAACTGGCAGTATGCTGATTCTGTTCTCTGTCTCCTTCCTCTTTCCAGCACCACTTTTTTTCACTTTGCTTGCTAAACATAATTTAAAAAGCTGCTGCACCAGCTAATTACTTTTTAAGACACCAAAAAAAACAACATACTGATGCATTGTTGATGTCAACTGGTTCACAGTCATTTTACGAGCTGACAGGAAGTAAGGTCAGGAAGTACAACTAATTCATTTGCCTGCATGCTCCTTCGTCATCAATACTTTTCACTATAGAAGTCTAGTTTAATCAATGGAGTGTGAAATGACTGAAAAAATCTTTGAAGAGCTATAATCAAATTAAAAGTCATTCAAATATATACTTCATAACAAAAAGAAAAGGAAAAATAACAATACAGTGTGCTACAATTTAAATGACAGTAAGTAAATGATAACTATCTATCTATCTATCTATCTATCTATCTATCTATCTCTTCAAACGCTAGGTGGCGCCCTGCTTTCTCCTTCTCCCTTCTTCTCTGTTTTCTGCACTTTGACCTCGGTGCTCGCCTCTCTTGTTGGCTCAGACTTCAGGAGGATTTTGCGGGTTAGCTAGAAAATGAAAGTATTCCTTCAAATGAATGGGGATTTAGGGCTGTTTTGCTAGCCGAGCAGCCGCTACCTTTACTCTCTAATAGGATTTGCGGACGCCGCGGGTCACCGGCTCCTGTCAGATAAAACCACATGCATGTGTCGCTCCTCGTCGGGGTTTGTTTTGCTACATAGCCTCTTCGCTTCGCTTAGCTAACAGGCTCTGTCGGCGTTACTGGTGCTAACTTGAAAAAAAGGGGACATTACTGTTAGATCGGAATAAACACGTGTTTTGGGAAATGAACTGTTGACCACTGTCCGTTTTATTTTCCGGGACTGATGACAGACCTACTGTCACAATGTACCCGAGTCTCACAGGTAGCGGAAGAAGCCTTGTTGGATTAAGAAATTTTACCAGTGGGCTAACCGACCTGAGTTAGCCAGGTTACAGCTCACCGTGTCCGACGTCAACCTTGCAAGTAACTGACACCGTGAACTACATACTAAGCTAACCGGACAGCCTTTGGCCAGTCCGGCTACTGAGGATTAACGTTTCCTAGCATTACCGGTTGGCGACTAGATAGCGTCGCCATGGCTAACGTTACAGACCTGCAGACAAAATACAGCAAACTGGCACAGGAGTATTCAAAGGTAAAACACCGCCTCTGTTTACTGCTAACGATCTTACCTGTTATTGCTAACAAGGCTACTACACAGAACCTGTCAGTGAGCTATCAGTGTCAGCTACCCGGTGTTTTGTGCCTTGCGTGAACTTGAACTCAATGGAAAACAACACCTGAGATATTTATGATTAGTGAAGTGAAGTGAAGCAGATCAGCTTGTCAAAGACATACACATAACTTAGACCATAGAACCTACTTTGTTGGGTATAGCAGAAACTAATACAGTTCACCTGGAATAAGGTAGATTATCACAGATGTAGGCTAGCCGCCGAGGCTACACACACAGGTGTCATTAAAAGCCTGTGTGTAGCTTTAATGCTTTGTTTGGTGCATTTTCCTTAGGCTGCGTGGGAAAATGTCTTGCATGCTGCATTAGAAATAAGCGGTGTTCAAAGGATGTAAACTATTGTTTAATGGTTAAACAGTTTAGTGACAGTAAAGCCTGTGTGGCCTTTGTTTCTGTGTCAGCTGACAGCTCCGGGAGCGTTATAGCTGTTTCCTGTTCCACTCTGCTCCTCCCCACCAGCAGCCAAACAGTGTATGATCCTCAGGAAATGCTGACTGTGTGATTGTTGCACAGACTCTTGCTGTAATAAGCATGTCTTTAGAGGCTACTGATCATACAGTAAAAAGCACTGAGTTCGGGTTTTTCCAGTAATCACAGTTGGTCAGTACTCATAACTCATTACTTATAAATGTGGAAGCGTCACTCAGTAAGCAAACTTTTCTTGACTTGAACTTGAAGTATATTAAAAAAGAACTGACACAAGCATGCCACAGTCTGACAGACAATACGTTTCTTCTTCATATTTATCTCAAACGTAATATTTTGGGCTTATAGAGAACGGTAAAAGTCACATGATTTATAACAGAAGGCAAAATGAGAGCAACACTGAAACACACTAATGGATTCATCTCAATTTTCTTGTTTTTGGAGTCATTAGGAGGCAAAATTGCAGCGGAGACTATTATTTGATTACCTGCTCTGATCTTGTCTACATAGAATTGAATAAAAAGTCAAAACTATACATAATTATTGAGCAGAGATTTGCCGTGTACTCTTTATTTTAAAATTGCATTTGCGTCTCAAACAGCAGTTTGTACTTTTTACATCTGAATGTTTTTTTCCCTCTGTGTGTGTACTTCACAGCTACGTGCCCAGAACCAAGTGCTGAAGAAGGGGGTTGTGGATGAACAGGCCAACTCTGCCTCACTAAAGGTACAATGATGTATATTTAAAAAAGAAAGCAAAGTATTGAGAAAGCAAGCATTGAAATGACATTGTAAGCAACTCTGTTTTTCATATTTGCAAACCAAATGTGATCACCAAGTCCTGACCTGCACTTGTTGCAGTGTTACCATGAGTTATGTTGCTGTCGCACAATGACAACAGAATGACTTCATGTTGTTTTAAAGGCTGTGATTTTCTTGCATGTGTTATTCATCAAAGTCATTACTTTCTTTCTGCCATTAGGAGCAGCTGAAGCAGAGAGACCAGAGTCTGAGGAAGCAGGAGCAGGAGATGGACAGTCTCAGTTTCAGGAACCAGCAGCTGGCCAAGAGGGTGGAGCTGCTACAAGAGGAGCTGGCTGCTAGTGAAGCTAAGGGCAAAAAGGGGAAGGTGAACATGAGGGGAAAGGGGGAAATGTGGGAGTGGCTACACGGTGGACTAGAGGGAGCAGCATATATTTATTTATTTTTTTGTAGTGGTCTTAAAGTTATGGTAGTTTCACAGTAATGTTTGTCTGACAAGTTGATAGTTAATAGCCCCCCCAATCTCCTCCAGAGTAAAGGAGACTCTCCTTCACAGCACGGCCTGCAAACCCAGAGTGTTTTTGATGAGGACCTGCAGAAAAAGATAGAAGAAAATGAGCGACTTCACATCCAAGTAGGCAGCTTAGAGTGCATGTTTAAAATACAAATTTTACAGTGAATGTGTCTGGATACGAGGGGAGGTCACGTATGTGACAGCTGTGCTTCCTGCTGTGTCTTTGTCAGTTTTACGAAGCAGACGAGCGGCACAAGAAGACGGAGGCTGAGCTGAGGGAGCGACTAGAAAAGCTGGAGAAGGATGCAGAGCAGCACCATGGCGTCGTGGACGGGCTCACCACAAAGTATGCAGAAACGATCGAGCGGCTGCAGAGTGACAAAGCACGTTTAGAGGTAAGGGCTCAGCGGGAGAAACATTGAAGTTGTTCACACAATTGGCAATTTTGATAACATTTAATTTTTAAAAAATGATTTTTTTTCCTCCTGTTTTTACAGGTGAAAGCACAAACTCTGGAACGAGAAGCAAAAGAGTGCAGAATGCGAACAGAAGACTGGTAAATATACATTTTATTTGTAGTTTGAATGATTTAATTCTTCTATAACATTGTTCAGCATAGTAACTGTAAGTAACCATATCAATGTGAGTGTTGAACTGACTTTGACAAATACAAGATATGTACATAATACATTTTGTAGAGCCATGATGCAAATCTTGCAGTACACATTTCTGCACATTGCATTTTTAAACTGAATTACACAAACTTGAAATGCATGTTGGGAGCAGCTCAACACTTCTTCGATCTCCCTCTGCAGCCAGCAGCAGCTGAGGCGGTGCCAGTCGGAGCTGAACAGACAGGTGAAACAAAGCAGCAGTGTTATCCAGGAGAAAGTGCCCTTTAATGACACCAGTGAGTATCTGGTACTATTTGAGAACATTTCCATCCTTGTCAGTGATACTATAACTACACGCTACCCTGGAGTAAGCACTGTAACGCTACACACGACTGTAACGCTGCGCCGACGCAACCAATTAAACTGTGTTTGCAAAGTTAATAAAAGTTCATTGCGGGGGTTGAAGTTCTGCTCTAGTTTACATGCTTCTTTTTTTTTCTCCTCCATCTCTGCAGAATTTAGTGACTACAACAGCCTAAACGTGCCATCACACAATCGAAGGCACCAGGTAAGTGAGAAAACAAACACATTCGGGTGTATTGCAAGTACAGATTCACATCTCAAGTAACCACCTTTAAAAATATTACCTGTACAGCAATGTAGCGATAACACACTGAGTTGCCTTTAGGTAGAAAGGGTAGTAAAGTAGCGATCTGTGCACTGTGCCGCCTTTCAGCTGAAGGCCCGGGATGTGGCAGGCCAGGCCATGAGCTTCATCCAGGATTTGGTGGCTGCTCTGTTGAACGTCCACTCCTACACAGAGCAGAGAGTACACATCTACCCCCTGGACTCCTCTATTGAGACCATCTCCCCTCTGAACCAGAAGGTGAGGCAGCCATACAGGGAAGGTACAGGCATTCTGTCAAATACAATGCATGCTGGTGTTCAAAGCCATTATAGTTTTGCATTTTCTAATCAGCTCTTATTTTTTATTTCATTGTGACTTTTTATTTTAATTCAGTCGGTTTCCCGAGTGGGTTCCTTTGTTTCAGTTTAGTTCTCATTGATTGAAAATGTTTAGTTTTAGTTGAGTTTTTATTAGTTTGGTTTTTTTAATGACTTTTTAATGATTATTTTATTGAGGGTGTATGTCAGAGGCAAGATTTTAGGAAAATCAGTCTAGGTATTACAATAAAAAAGCAGTCTTGCAAACATACAAGGTGTCAGTAAACACACATAAGTGCCACATAAGGAGGCGCGAAATTTCGTTTAATGTATGTTCCTTCTCTTAACCCAGTTTTCTCAGTATCTGCATGAGAATGCAGCCTATGTGCGCCCCCTGGAGGACAGCTTTCTCCAGTTATACCAAAGCATCACAGAGGACACTGTCACAGTACTGGTACGTTTTGGATGGAGGGTGTGGAGGTCATATGTTTGTTTAGAGACAGAAAACAAATTGACACTAATTGTGCTTTTCTGTTTTGAATGAAAGGAAACTGTGGTCAAGCTGAAAAATTTCGCTGACAACTTCTCATCATACACCCACTTTCTCCAAAAGATTCTTCCCTACCAGTTAAAAAGGTCAGCAGTGTGTGTGTGTGTGTGTGTGTACACGTGTGTGAGATAGAGACAAATAGAGTGGAGGAGGCTATTGTGATGGGTGTCTTCTGCTTTCAGCCTCGAAGAAGAGTGCGAGGCACCTCTTTGTACTGCTGCCCTTAGTGCGAAAAACCAGGAGCTGCAGAGTGACATCAAGCGAGTGACATCTGTGTTTGAGAAACTGCAGAACTACATTAACCTTTTGGCCTTACCCAGTAGGTTATCACACAGCATTTGAGCTCTTTTTGTCTAAAAGCTCTCAGTCAGTACTGTGCCAGAATAATTATATACATACATATTCATTTAAATGCTGTTTTTCCTGAAGGAATAGGGGAATTTGGTAATATGTAAATACAGCAGAGGGTTTATGAAGTGACGAGCAGACATGTCTGACGAATGTGCGCGATGTGTCTCAGGTGTTCGGCAGGATGCCATGCCACACAGCAACACGTCAGCCGTCTTCACCCAGCTGGCCGCCTGCCTGCACAGTCTTCATGATGCCATTAAAGGTGAGTGGATCTGTTTACACGGCGTGAAGATTTCTTTATGTACTTCATTCATAAATAGTACAGCAAAAGCAGCTTTTTAAGGACTAAATATCCAGAAGGTTCAGTGTAAAGTTTATTCAAATGAATCAGCAGACGGAAGCATAATTTTTTGCTCTTTGGAGAAGAGTCACTTTTGTAGGCAATTAGCTGTGAGAATGGGTTTCTGTAACAAGCGCCTTTGTTTGGGTATTTTAGTTAAATGTTCACTCAAATCCTGCAGTTTTAGTGTATGAGAATATTGTGAAAATCTGTTGGTTATTGTTAGAAAAAACACCGGTCAGGGAGCGAGGCACTGATTGAGCCACGTTTATTGAGTTAAATTTGGAACATAAAGCAAATCCTGCTGTTCTTTTTTGCTCCTTGTGTGTCCAGAGATGTCAAAGCATTACAACCAGAAGGCCGACATTGAGCGGGAGCTCCCCACCGTCACCCAAAAGCTCTGTACCACCACAGAGTGCCTCCTGGGATCTCTGGGTTCTTTAACTAGCTGCACCGGCAAGGTATGGCCAACAGGGGGCAGGCAGCAGCCAGGTTTATATCTCCTGTAGTGTATGTTTAGCTTCAATACATAAAGGCGTAATTGTAAGTAGCAGTGAGTTGTCTCTGCAACTGGGTCACATTGGTAAATTGCCACAAATGGAAGAGCACAGAAGTGCGGGACTCAGGTGGGCAGCGGTTAAACGTTGAAAGACACAGTCCAAATTGCAGTCTGTACAGCTGCTCCCCAGCAAGAGCACGGGGATGAATGATTTTTGTGAATCAAGCGAATTGTCGGCTGAAGTGTGTGTGTGCCGATTGGATGACACTCCACTGGGTTGCAGCACAGCCCACGACATGTGGAGTGAGCTGCATTTTGCAAGCAGGCAGAGGCTTAATTGCTCCAACATTTATCTTCCTCAACACTTGGTGGTGGAATTGGCTCTCTGCTGTAAACACAGCGGCTAATCTCAGGGTAAACGGAACGCTGAGTGTCAGGGTTTCTTCAGCCGAGGAAGCTGCAGAGATATCCGTTTTGTTTGAGAGATCTGACACGTGATGTCGCTGTAACTTGCTGCAGATTGCCACCTTCTTCAGCAACAACTTGGACTTCTTCACATCATCGGGCTACAGTCCGAGAGGCAGCACGGCAGCTCTTAACCCCGTGCAAGCAGAGAGTATGCTGGCCAACAAAAAGAAGGCAACAGCCTATATCCAAGCTGTCAAAAAGGTTAGTGTGTGTAGCATGCTATTCCCCACTTTATTCCCTTTTCCCTTAAATAGACTTTACTTGGGCTGGCTGAGAGGTTCTGGCTTTCAACTACTTTTAGTATTGGTTATGCCTTTAAATTCATATTTCATGTTTTTCCTACTGGTTGGACTGTTGCAAGTGCTTAATATCATTTAGCCTCTTCCCAAAAGGGGATCTTGACTTGCGTTCGGAGTGCAGCTCCTCCGTCTTGTACTGCAGCTGGCAGCACAGGAGCAGTAGTCCCCGCCCCCTCACGTGCCCTGGAGAGCCGCCCTGAGTCGGAGGGCCGCTTTAATCGACACCTGCAGCAGGTGGAGAACTGGTTCACGCTCCTCTGCGCTGACTTGCAGAGCAGAGCGAGGGCTACCGTCACCAGCTGCAGTCCGAAACAGTGGAGTTGATTCGCAGGAGAAACCCTCATCGGAGCAGCAGCTGATTATATTGCTGAGTTATTTACTTGTCACAGAGTACTTGGCAAATAAAATGTATGCAGAGGGGGGGGACGAAATGAAGCGCATATATGCACACACACGTCTCCCAACCACAAACAGGATTTGAATCAGTAGGAAACACTGAAGCCTTTCAACTTACAGCTCACAGACTTTAGATCAGTGTGCTTAGTGAGATTAAAAACACTGATTTGTAATATCTTTTCAAAAACATTAAGAAAGTCTTTGTAAGTATTTCATCTCTCAGAGAGTCTCATATCTACATTTTACGTCTTATAAATGTTTTGATCTGCTTTTACGTTGTTTTTATATTTTATAATTCCATTTTTTCATTTACTTTTTAATCAATTTGAGTATTATTTTAAGCCTGCTTCTGCAGAATTCAAATTCTTTATAAATATTACATGGATTCTTTTAAAATGATAAACAAATGACTAAAATAAATGTTTTATTCACCCATTTAGGCCAAGCCCCAGTCTGTTCCGTACAGAGAAGCCCTGTCAAACCGTCGCATACTAACCAGCTCCACTGAGAGCAGAGAAGGTCTCACTCAGCAGGTAAAAATACAGAGATATGGATAAATTGGTGATAAAAGTAGAGAAAAAAACTGTCCTGTCTTAACACAGTCGTATCATGTATTATCTGAGGTGTGGACAGGTAGCAAAGCTGTTGATGTTTTACTTTTTAAAGTGGCCAGTGTTTCACATAAATCTGTCACTTTATCAAAGTGCGAAGCCATATAATAAAACCCAGTGAGGATTATTGTATAGTTTCCTTCTTACAACTCCTAACCTTTGCTCGTTTCCGTATCCACAAGCTCACTGTCCACTTCTCTCCTTCTCCCCATTGGCCTCCTGCAGGTGCAGCAGAGCCAAGAGAAGATTGCTCGTCTGGAGCAGGAGAAGGAGCACTGGCTGCTGGAGGCCCAGTTAGGGAAGGTGCGGCTGGAAAAGGAGAACCAGCGCATTGCGGAACTGGAAGCGCAGCTAGCAGCAGCTCTCGGGGGAAGTCCGAACTCGCAAACGGCTGCAGCCGGCGCACTCACGCGGGGCCACGAAGAAGCAGCGGCAGAACTGAAAGCTGCAGAAAAAGAGCCGACGCTGTGCACGAGCCTGGTACTTCTCCGTGACCGCTCGGTCTGCTGTTTGCTTTCACTTTGCAGGGGAAATTTTGTGTCCTTGGCACTGATTTGTTTCAACAAAGGGAGTATTATTGTTGTTTTCTTCTGGCTTCCACACTAAGCCGGTTAATAAAACACAGACGTCCAAGAGCTGATGTGGCAGAGTAGGAGAATGCTGTTGTTATTCAGTGCTGAGATTGCTCTCATAATGTTTTGTTTCAAGTAGCTGTAACACGTGTGTTGTAGTTAGTAGCTATATCCTGCATGTTTGTTTTTGTGTTTTTCTTATATATTTTACATTTGTCTTACTTTTCGTTTCTTTTTTTTGTCACCAGGTTGGAATGTTGTGCACAACACCTACAGATGAGCATGTGAGTGTCCGTACATCTGATTAAAATATTTAAGTGCAGAACTTGTACCCATCTAATAATGCTCCCTCCAAGGACAACAAAATCTTGTGTAGCTTGATGTTGTGTCTGACTTTGCAGGTGGGAGACGAGGAGTCTAGGGAGCAGCTGATAAAGAGCCACTACATGGCCAGAGTAGGAGAGCTCACCACCCAACTCCAGATTTCAGATAGCAAAGCTGTGCACTTTCACTCTGAGGTGAAGATCTTACTGAAAGTTGTTTATCAAAGTAACTGTGTGTCGTAAGAAAGACCGTTAGTTTGCCTTACAAGTACATATTCTCTTTGTGCTTTGAAAATGGTTCTCGAGTCGGGGTTATTACCATCTCCACTGAAAAACCGACACTAAATATTTTAAGTAATATGTTGTGTCTTACCCTCGATGTAAATGACTTGTTAAAGTTACTGTCACTTGCCTTAGTTTGGCATTATAGCAACAGAAATGCGCCTGATGTCGAGTTAGACGTGACGGTTTAGCAGCAGAGACTAATATTGTGGATTTCCTGCAACTTTGACACTCTTCTTAAATAAACCTACTTTTCAAAGAAATCCTTCCTGTTATTGCAGCTTTTGAAACCGATCTGCCAGACATGCTTTAAAATCATCAGGGCACAGCAAGTTGTTTACTTTTCTCTTTCCCTTTGTAGTGTCGAGCTTTGGCTAAGAGATTAGCCATTGCAGAGAAGTCGCGGGAGACTTTCAGTGAGGAGGTCAAACTGGCTAATCAGAATATCACACGCTTGCAGGTATGATGCACTGCCAAAGAGCTTCCAGTTATAGCATAAAGCGTAAACATTAGCGTCCTTTCAAGTCAAAAAGCATTCACTTTGTAACTGTTTGGGCCTGACACGCAGGATGAGCTGGCTACGACTAAGAGGAGCTACGAAGACCAGCTTAGCATGATGAGCGACCATCTGTGCAGCATGAACGAGACTTTGAGCAAGCAGCGAGAGGAAATCGACACGCTCAAAATGGGCAGCAAGGTATAACCTTTTGAATTCCAGCTTCTTTTGCAATATTTTCTTTTTAAAATTTTGGTTCCCTCTCAGGGTTTGCTTTCAGCTGTGAGGTGCTGCCAGTCTCCAGTTAGGTTTCTGAAATGTTTGGGCGGTGATATCATTTGAATGCGTATGTCAACGCAACAACATTAATGTGTAGACTTTGCTTACGTATATACATTCGATTTGGCATTAATTAAGCAAGTTAAAGTTCTGGAGTTGATTCTAGTTCACGCTGGCATTTGCACTTTTCTGTGAACACAAAAATGTGTGGTCAACGTCAGCTGGTCCAAGTGAAGAAGGTCATCGTTACAATGAGAAAACAACACAAATCCACCAGCCGAATAAACAGTTCGATATATTTTTGAGAGGTTAAATGGTGGATGGTCACAGGATCATTTCCATAAGCAGAGGAAAAAAGCCTTTAAACATCCTGCTGAGTGAAAAACACTCTTCCAGGAGGTAGGCGTATCGTTTTCAAAGTCTGCCATAATGAGAGTAAAAGGGTTCACCACAAGGAGCAAACCGGTGATTAGCCACAACAGTAGAAGGTGCAGATTAGACTGCCAAAACACATCTATAAAAGGCCGACCAGCTCAGGAACAATATTCTTTGGACAGATGAAGCTAAAATCAACTTGTAGCAGAATTAAGGGGAGAAGAATGTAACGGGGTGGGCTGGGATCAGCTCATAATTCAAAGCATTAATGTGTGATGGTGTGGTCACGCTCGGCTTACAGTAACGATGGGTCACTATGGTTTATTGGTGATGTGACAGAAGGTAGAAACAGCTGGGTGAATTACGGAGTGTATCGAGCTATACTCTCTGCTCAGATTCACACAGATGAAGCAGGGTTGATTGGATGGTGCTTCACGCTACACATGGACAGTGACCCAAAACATACAGGAGTTTTTTTTAAGGTAAACAAGTGGAATATTCCGCAGTGGAAATCCGTCACCTGATCTCTACGAAAGTGAGCGTTCATGTCAGCGAAGCAAATGTGTTTGGCACGTGAATAAAGCTGACAGTAATTCCTCGTTGAACATTTATAGACCAAACCGTACCACCACCCTGTCCCTCCAAATCTCGAAAGAGAAGTGATACGGCCACGTGGAGTGTGAAGGATCAGCCGCTAGTGAAGTGTGACATTGTAAAGTTTCTCAGTTATGAGGTGAAGTGGGAGGTCAGCGGTGGCGTTGCGGTTGTTGCGAGGTTTAATGGGAAAAGCACCTGCCGCAGACGTCTGAAAAAGCCATTAAGCTACAGGCGCAGTAAAGGAGAGGGCTGTTTTTTAAAAAAGAAGAAAAAACGTGCATGCCCCTGCTTGTGCGCACACGGATGGCTGCATGCTGGGAAGTTTCAGGACCCGGCATGTTTGTGATCTAAAGGTGGCGATTTTTCTCTTGAAGGCCAGCACACCAGCCTCAGCATGTTTTTCAGTTTTTGAAACGGAATACGAATTTTGTCTGTCTTAGTCACTGCACTGAAATGCAACACAGAGCGTTAGCTTTTGCACCAACCCTGGATATGGCTTGCTTTGAGTTTAGAGGACTGAGCTCACTTTTTTTGTGTGTGTGTGTTTTTTCTTTAGGGAAATGCCAAAAAGAACAAAGGCCGCTAGTGCTGCTCCTCAAAACTCAAGCTCCATTTGACGCCACTATAAAGGCACCCTGGGAGAAAACCTGAACCTCGGAGCCTCCCTGCAGCGTCTTGGTACCAACACTGTCACCAAACCACAGGATAACCACCTGAGCCTGCAGTTCCTCCACTTGCAGGCAGTACAAAACAGTTTGGAGGCTCAAACACATTTGACTGAAAATGCTTTGTTTTTCCTTCCCCCCTTTCCACGTCACAGAAGTACATGAAACAAAACTTGCTAAAAAACAAAAGCTTTCCAAAACTGGACCAGAAGTTACTGCTTGACCTCTGCGTCAAACCACGCTGCTTTCCCAACAGAAGGAGCAGAAGAAGATAAACAGCTGCAGCAGCTGAAGTTTTTAATACTCACTGAAGTCAAGACTTGAAGACCAAACCCTGTTAATCAGTGCGTGTAGTCGTCCAGCTTAATGTGCGTATGAGAGACGGTGGAACTGTGCATTTTTATTGCTTATCTGTAACAGTACGTGTGTGTGTGTGTGTATGTGCGCGCGCGCTTAGACTGTTGTGTCCTCGTGTGACTGTAGCACCAGGCTTTACAACGTAAGTAATGTTTTACAACTACCTTTTTTTTGTTTCTTAGATCAAATTTGAGATAATAATGCCCCCACGTCCCTTCTGACACTAGCATATAACACAAGCTTCTGAAAAGAAGGGCTTTAAAATCCCAACCATAACAAAGATATGCTTAAATTCATTCCTCATTTTTAAGAAATCTTCAGTCGTCTAGGAGTGGAGGAAAGAAAAGATGTCTGCCTCGAAGCACTGATTAACCGTGTTTACTTTAATGGGAAGGGACGGACAAGTTGGAGCTTGTGAAATGATGTCAATTTATCTCTGTGAAATTATGCTGTAACAAGTCATTTTTATCACCAAAGTAAGTGCGGATGTGCACTCAGAAGCCTGGCGGGGAACGGCAGTCTCTCGACGTTGTACGACGTGTGGATAAAAAAGGGTTTATGTGAATATAACCTCATTTAAAATCATGTAATTGTACTGTACAATGAGTAAAAAAATGATATAGGCCTATATACAAGAGGCATTTATTCAGAGGTTAAAAAACTTTTATTTTCCACAAATTTTACAAACTGACATCTGTGGCTAGTTTAGTGTGTGTCTCGTCTAAGGCTACAATACAGAGATGTATCGCAGAGGGATCGGCCCACACTGGAACTGGTGCTCAGAAAACTTTTGAGTCATGGCAGAGGGCAGTTAAAGTTTACACTAAAATTGTACTTACATGAGGTAAAAGGAAGAAAAGCCCAGAAGTGATTGTGAGCAGTTCATTTAAATCCTTTTGTTTGCCAGTCTACAGCTGCCAGCAGACCAGCAGACCTTTGATCTGACAGGTTTGCCAACGCCCTCTAAACATATTTAAAAAAAAAAAAAAAAAGCAAGAAACTTGTATTCTCACATTGTAACTTGTTGAAAAGCACACATCAAATATGTGACGCAAAATAAAGAGCTTGCTCAAAACATAAATGTGTCATGTATTTAGAGTCACTTGGTTATTAATCACTCCTAAAATTGACCTAACTTTACCTGCTGCGTTTATGGGGGGTGAGGGAGACTGGGAATTGTAAGTTGTGTATAATTTAAAAAGGCGAAAAAGCAGCCGCTAACACACCCAAACTACTGGGAAATGAGGCACGGACATGTGGGGACTAGAAGAGCAGTTTCTGATGCCGTCACTTGTTTTGAAAGGAAAAACGTCGTTTTATAGAAATTCGCGATGCTTTCAAGTACTCTTGGTACATGACTGAAGAGTACAGTAGCTCTAATAAGAAGTTTGTATAGGCTGCAGAATTACTATACATAATACCAAAGGCATTTATATTACTGTAAAGTTAGGCGATTTAAACACCCTGCTTGAAGTTGTGTGTTTTATACAACTTAAGTTTTTACGTGCTTTTGTTTTGTAAACAGCGGTGAAAGGGCAGACGAGATTCTCTTTTTGTGTGTGATGAAATAATGATCAACTTGTCTTTTCTTCTTTTTTAAAATTATTTTTTTAATCTTTTGCTAAACTGAATAACTATCACAAGGCCAAAGGTTGTAATGACACACTTTATATAAATGTGGCAGTTGGGTGCTATGTTTATGGTTAGCTTTGAAACATTGTCAACCGTATCTGAACTCTGATAGTTACTGAGTGAGCATATTAACATTAATTTGTCGAAATATGAACTTAGTAAGTTAACGTATGTCCAGAAATAGCCAATGTTCTGATGTGTCCCATCGCAGTGAACGCAGCACTGCTGTGTTCAGTCCCACAGTGTCCCGTCGGAGGACAACCATCAGTCTGAACTCGGGAGGGGGAAGCGCTAGGCTGTGCAAACTCCCAGGATTTACACTCTGCCATTTTGATCAGGACCGGGCCGACGTCGGAGTTCAGACGTGTCCATCAAAAAACAAACAAAAAAAACAAAGCAACAAAAAGTCATGGCCTGAATTAGTCACTGCTGCTGCTAAGTTTGTGAGTATGTTTTCCTTTTCGCTTGCACTCAGGGAGCTGTGTTTAGTTCAGGTCACGTTGTAAAAACCAAATAAACTGTTTTAGTGTACTCTTTTTTTTCTAAGTGTCGACCCGGTGTGCTGTCGTGTCGTCGCTCGGTCGAGAGTGACTGGCGCGTGTGGTGCTCACCTAAAAGTGCGCAAAGCCAGAGCACGATAAAAGTAAACTCAGGGTGACAACTTTACTCCTTCGAGCTCGTGCGTCAAAACAAAAGGCGCGGAGCTTTATCCCAGGATTGGGCCTCTCTGTCCGGGACGCGGGCCTGGCTCTGTTGTGGATGACAGCATGCTTGGTACTGTTTTGTGTGTCCAGTCTTGAGTTGCCATGGGACGAAAAGAAATGTTGTTTTCCAGCAACTAGTGTTTGTGTCTGGCAGCCAACTGACCGCGCGCTGGGTGTGACAATGAAACAGTGTATCAAATAAGTGTGATTTAACAGGAGGCATACAGTTTATCTGCGCATGTAGATGATATTAATAGGAAATGTGTAGCCTTTTTTTAATACAGGAAACTTTTAATAAGTATGGCTAAATGTGAGATTTTGTAACTTTTGCTGGACTGTAGCCACTTTAGCAGTGAAGAGACCAGTGCAAGAGTCATAAAGACAGTAAAGTAGCCCAATCATAGTCTACTAACATTAGATAACATCCTCTAGTAGCAATCAAAGCTGCTACAGCAGGAATGTTAAACTCATTTTACAAGTATTTTGATTACATGTAAATCTTCCCGTTTAATTTTGTTACATAAGTACAATTTATAAAAATAAATGCATTTAAAGGAATTTGGACAAGTGAAATGTACTTGGTAGAGGGATTTCCAACTCATTTTACAATGTAAGCCACATACAGCCCACTTTGATTTGAAGGGGAAAGAAACTGTTTAACTATACATTTAATCTCTGAGATATTTTAATGTAAGAATAAGAAGAGCAGTTTAAACAGGACATGCCAGATTGAGGGGAAAAAAATGCTGCTCTAGGTAATGAAAGGGATCTGTTAGCATGTCATTTTGGGCTTACGTGTAAGAAATGAAGGTGTAAAATTAAATAAAAGGTTTTGGTTGCTTTTGCTCAGAAAGTTTTTGTTAATCCACAGTATTTGTTTCCTTGTGGACTCACTGTGAAATTTCTATAGTAGATTGTGGGGGGGAGAATGGGTTTTTTCCTTTATTGAGTGGTTTATTCATTACTTAAGAGTAATGGAGGGGGTCATTATCAGTAGGAAAAGCTGTAAAACCAATGAAAATGCAGTTAAAAAAAAAAAGTTCAAAATGTATGCTGTCTTTTACATTTTCCAAAGCAGTTCAGTGGGATAGATTTGAGTCTTTTCCAGGCCAACTCTGGCCTGTGGGGCTTATGTTTGTCAACCCTGTTCTAGAGACTGCAGCTTAAACCCCCTGTGTACTAGAACTAATATCTATACATTTTAATTTATTCTATTTTTTTTTCATACTTTAAGCACAAGTTTATAATAGTTTATCCCTTCATTCCAGATGAAAGGAAAGCATAATTAAATGAGTAAACTACATCCACAAACATCCCCCCATTCATTCCTCCTCATTCTGTTCCCAGTCATGCTTGTCTGAACTGGAACAAATCTCCACAATAAATGTGGCAGGGAATCCCGGGATTAAAGTGTATAACTAACATAACGCCGATTCATTCAACGTGTGAGGAGACAAAAAGAGCTGCGGCACCCACACTCGCTCCTGTGCTTTGTGTTAATGGGAGCTCACTTTGCACACGATGCCACTGCTGCCACTGCTGCCACTGGAAATGGGTCATCACATTTTCAGCTCTGCACTAGTCCATGCTCTCATTGTGGTTACAATGGTAGCAGCCTGCCCTCTCATTTTAAAGTGTCTTATTTTGTTTATTTATATATACACGTTTTATTTCGAAGGAAAAATATTCCAGGCTGTGGTGTGAATGTACAGGAAGTGGCCAGAGAATCCAGCAGGAAAGTGTCTTCTTTAATCAGGAAGCATCTGTCTGCTGAGTTCAAGCCCTGGGGTGGGTGTGTGTGTGTGTGTGTGTGTGTGTGTGTGTGTGTGTGTGTGTGTGTGTTTTATTTTTTTTTCCAAATTCAGCAGTTTTATTGTTGAACCACAAGACTTTCCACTCAGTCATCATTTATCAGTAATTAACCATATAAGCAATACTATTTTCAGTTGTTTCATGGCTGTTCCCCTTTGTGGATTGCATGTTCTCATGCTCCATGCTTAATTTTTCCACTATCTGCCAGCTGATCTGTTAGCGCATGTATTCATCCTCCCATGCAGTTTTGAAAAAACCAATATCAAAATGCTCTGCACGACTGGCGCCTTTTAAAGCTTACATTTTCAGCAACTAGTGAGGCCAAATAGCTGTGGTTAAGCAGCATTAGACCTTGTTAATGTCCGTGAGGTGTGCAACTTTTTTTCTTTTTTTTTTTTTTGTTTGCCTACCCTTGGTTTAGCAAGCAATTTAAATAACTACAGTAATGATCAGTAATGATAAACTTGAGAAGCCGGATGGTCTTTGTTGGCTGTTTGTCATAACTGCAGGGCTGTAATTTAAATGCAAACCAACCTGTACAGGGAGCCTGACATTGCCCTGCAGAATTACAGGTCTTAACTTTGCATTGGTTTTTAGCTGGTAGAAATCTGATGAGGTCATCTTAAGTCTCGAAACAATAATAAGTCAGTGTAAATATCCTCATGGTAGTTCCGACTTGTTTTTGTTTTTAAAGTATATAATTAGTTTCATAAGGCTCTCTTAATCCCCAGTCTCTTTTCGCTGCGCTTTGGCAGTAATAAATAATCAGACCAATCCAAATTTATGACCTGTAGAACTAGTGGATTTTTGAAGTGTGATAAACTGACATTAAGATAATATTTGTTGTCAGTTCACACGAATACAGCAGCCTGCTATTTCCTGTGTGCAAAGCGGCTTGTCCCAGAGGAATGTGTGGAATGTATTCTTTTGTCCTCTGTTGATTTAGCAGAGTCTCATTTCTGCATTGCCTGCTGGAGAGCCCAGGAAGAGATGGCTGGCTTGGAAATGAGTTTGAAAGACTGTCAGTAACCCCCTGTGGAGATTTCCTCCTCCTCTGTGAATCGAAGCAGATGGATTCTATAAGTTGGCGAAACGGATGAGCTCGTGGAAACGTCTGCGTAAAACCTCGCAAACATCCTCTCATTAGAAAGATGTTCTTCACTGTTTGACTGAGCAGTTGTCAGTCCACTCCTCTGAATCAGAACACCCTCCCTTACTCACACACACACTTCCATGTTTATTTGTAGCAAGAGGAACTTTCCACTCCATGTCTCCTCCATGCAAGTCATGGCTGCGTCTTGGAGCGCGGAGGGAGCCTGTAATTGAGGCTTTCTGTCCCCCTTTTTTTATGGGAAGATGAAGCGTCTGTATTTTGTAAGGGGGCTTCACTGAGCCGGATATTACTGAGAGCTGAACTGCCAGCACATCAAAAGGCAGATTGTGATTGAGTAGCTGGAAAATTAACTGCGAGATCGTATAAAGATTAAAACATGTTTACTCTCTAACCGCTGGCAGATTAGCCTGAACGTCATTCCTGTTTAGCAATATCGCCATACTTTTTCAATATCTCATTCATATATTAAAATACCATCCACCATAAAGATGCCATGCACACTTTGTCCCTTTTTGAGGCCTCGTGTGGAACAAGATGAGCCCCAGTGTACCTGCTTCTCTCATCTGACCTCATGGTTTTTTAACGAGGCTGGACTTTTCTGCCATGGCTAACTTTTCTCCCACGCAATTTGGAGCACGCTGGCTTTGAAATATTTAGACAGCACAGCAGGTCTAAAATACACCTTTTTACATTGCAGCAGCTTTGAACTGCCACATCTCTGAAGTCTTTTGCTTTATCCTCTATGCATTTAAAAAAAATTCTGAGCTACAGAGAGAGAGATTCTAAAAATCCTTTGAGAAACTGCGATGCAGTGTTTGGTTTGCATCGACAGCTTTCCAAAGTCTTGCTATTTTGACTAAGAAGAACAGATTTCTTCACCCATTTCTCAGGCTGACACTTTGTATTGGGATATTGTTAGAAGAATAAAGACTGTATCATTTCTTGTATTGCTTGCACAACTGATCTAAATGAAGGAGGTGGTCTATGTGTGAGAGTGAGTGAGTTTATTAAAGTTTCATAAACATGCATGAAATCCCTGTTATAATTACCGGTGTAAAGACGAATCTGTCAGTGCAAGAATTCCCTGCAGTCTCCTGTCACCATTCCTTTAACCCTCATCTTTATAGCTAAAAGATAAAACTCTGGGAATGAGTCTTCATGTTCTATGATGGAATTACTTCTGAGAGTTTTCAGTTAATAAATGTCTATAAAAAAAAATAAATCTGTGGTGTGAGAAACTCGACTCCCTCTTCGCCAACACTGGGCTGCAGAATGCTTATTCAGCTGTCACGTCAGCGAACCTTAGGTAATTGTAATGGAGAAAACAGAAATGAACTTGTTCCGGGTCAGGTGTTGATTAAGCTTTAATGGAGTACTTTGAAGACATGTTTTATTTATGTCCTCGAGGGCTCTCTCTTGTACCGATAGCAAAGGTTTCAGTTGTTCGTGCTTTGAGATGGGAGCTGACTTTAGAGATTTGATCTAAATTAGTTTTACATTTGAACTTGGGTCAATAGTGTCTCATTCTTCTCTTTTTCTTCTAACAGAGAAGAAGACTTTTGAATTCGGGGACAGTTAATCCAACAAAGGAGGAGCTGTCGTTTTGAACCGGTCTGCAGACCTCTTTGGCCATGTGCTCCACAAATCACTCAAACTGGGTCACGTTTGAAGATGACAGCACACCGCTATCGTCACCTCAGAAGCCTCTGCAGTCCCCAGGACTTATCAAAGCATCAGTGCCGCGTCCCAACGGCCTGAAATTAGTGCTTCCACCAATCAAAGATACTTCCTGGAGCTTTAGTAGTTCCCTGGAATCGCCTCAAAGTCACTCAAGTCTTAGCAGAAGTTCCTGTGTACCATGTAGCACACCGTTTAGCACTCCTGAAGGTGGGGTTCCTAGCAGCGCGTCACCATTTTACTCCAAAACATGGGACAAGAAGGACTTCTCAAAGAGTTTTTCCAGCCCAGTTACCACCTCTGTTTTCTCTCCTGCACCACAGGCCCTGAATCAAACATCAGATGGGCCAAGCCCTTTCCCTTCTTTCAAGGGTAATTCAGGACACTTTAACCCGTTCTGGGATGGACCTAGACTAAATACGGATGCGGGTAGCTCCTCCTCAGACTCTGAATCGGACAACAGCCTTCCACGTTTCTTTATACGGACCAAAGATGGCAGTGAGCCTCAGCGTGACCAGCTTTCCTTCTCTGTTGTTTGCAACAAACTGGAAGGCCTACATACAAAAACCGACAGCCAGACAGAGACAGACAAAGAAGGGCAGAGGCGGCTAAGTTGCAAAAGTGAGGTGTTAAGTGAAGGTACATCTCAGTTTGCACCTCGCGGTTTGTTTCGTAGTCAGAAGAGAGACGGTTGGTCTATCATGCTCAGGATTCCTGAAAAAAAGAACCGCATGTCCTCGCGTCAGTGGGGACCGATCTATCTCCGCTTGTTGCCGGGAGGTGTGCTACAGATGTTCTATGAGAAAGGGCTTGAGAAGCCATTCAAAGAATTTCAGCTTCTCCCTCACTGCAGGCTCTCGGATCTTAAACTGGAAAGCTACAGCGAGCCACGCAAAGTCCTCACAGTCAAGGTGGAACATTTCTCCTACACAGAAAAGAAGCGCTTTCACCCAAAGTTCGAGGTTAGTCACGAAGCTGAGGTAGAGCAGCTCCTCAAGTTTGGCTCCACAGTGCACGATGAGATCGAGGACCTGGTGGTCTCCATGGAGGAGGAGATCTTCAAACTGAGTGTCCCCCACCAGCAGAGGCGGCACTACGAGGAACAGGAGCTGTCGCTGCAGATCACCGATCACATCTGGATACAGCTAGATAAGTGTGGGGGCGTAATGGAGCAAACAGCCTTCACCCAGATTCACTGTCTTGCTTTTCTGAACGGACTAGGAGACTGTTTTCTTGCCCTTAATGACCTCGGGTTGCTGCACTTTGACTCCAGCTATGGCTCAGAGGAGGGCAGTGAACTGTGGATGGAGATTGCAGGCTACCATTTCCACAAATGCGTGAACGAGACGGAGTTTCAGAGGTCGCGACTGATCAAGTTTTTGCCTCCTGATGCATGCAGAGTGGAGCTGATGCGCTACAAAACAAGGGTCCTAGGTTGCACTGAAATTCCCTTCTCAATCAAAGCTACGGTAACGGTCCAAGGTGCCTACGTGGAGCTCCAGGCCTTTCTCAACATGTCAACCACATTCCTTTCTTGCATGAGGGAGTCTGACACTCACTACCCGCTGTGTGAGAATGTTGTGATCCGCGTTCCGGTGCCAGGCGACTGGGTCAAAGTGACACAGACTGTGGCCTTACTGCGACAGAGGTCTTTAAAGGCCCGCATGAACAGAAATGCCTGCTTGGGCTCAGTCACCGCTGCAGATTCACAGCCTGTCATGCAGGTGTCGATCGGCACCGTCAAGTACGAGAATGTATATTCGGCGATCGTGTGGAGGATCGACAGACTGCCTGCAAAGAATATGGGTAACGCTTATGACAGGTCAAAAAGGAACCTGTTGCACTTTTCCAGCTGTATATAGTTTTAAGCTCTCTCAATTTGGATAGTTTTCTGTGATTACATGCTTCATTGGTGCAAAGTCTGAAACATGCTGTTTCCGACCCTTTTTAGCTAGCTTTCTTATGATTGGCTGCTCCTTGTAAACAGAAGGTTTGAACAGCAGCTTTAACTTTAATGTCCACAGCCAGGGCTCTGTGAGACAAGAGACATGACACCAGTTAAAAAGAGTATTTGGTGCAGTCTGAAGCTTTACACATACATTGACCTCATTATTTGAAAGTGTAGCCATGTTTAATCTGAGACTACTGTAACAGTACATAAGTGACAGAAATAATGAGGAGCATGATAGGTCCCCCTTAACATTTAGCCTTACACATCCTTTTCTCATACTGCTTTTTACTCTTGCCTCCTTCTGCCTATGCACAGTATGTTTGTCGTGCTGTGATGTACGACGACAACTACAAGTGACCTTTCTTTCCTGCTTTGCAGCCTTGGATCATCCCCACTCATTTTCCTGCAAACTGGAGCTAGGATCTGATCAGGAGATCCCAAATGACTGGTACCCTTTTGTCACGATGGAATGTGAAATTGTGGGCGCGGTTGTGTCACAGACCAGGGTTAAATCCTTGGGCACTGTGAATGACATCCAGCCGCAGAAACATGTGACGAGTTGGACGCGCTATCACTGTCAGGTGAGATGCTTCAACGGAAAAATATCTTCATCTGTGCTTAATTGTGGATAGATTTTTTTTTTTTTTTTTAATTTATTGGAACTAACTTTTCTTTCTTTCTTTTCTTAGGTGGAAGTGGAAAAGAAATGGATTGAAACAGAGTCACAGAGGCAGTCTGGCTGTATGACGCAATGATGAATAAAGACACTTAGTAGAGGAAGTTATTCCTTTGGTCTAAAATGATTTTCAAAATCTTCTTAAAGGTGAAGGGATATTAAAAATAACAGGGTGAAGCGAGACTTTCTGCTTATATCTGGTTTTAGAATTCATAAAATCATGCAACTTGGTAGCATTTCTGATGGAGGTTCTATGATTTTTATATCCTTTAACTGAGACTGAACTTGTTTAGCCCTAATAAACAATTTAACACAGTCCTTATACCTAGCACTTTACATTTAATAGATTTATAAATTGTATGAGATTTACAGCTTATACGATTATGCTTGCATCTGCAATATCTGCACTGTCCTCCAGAATGATCAACATCAATTAATAAATGCACGCCAAACACGTTGTGTAATATAAGCAACTTAAGTAATGGCCTTTTGAGATCATTACTTTAGAGAGAGGTTAAATATCAACCGATGCTACGGGTGGTGCTACTGTGTTGTCCATCTATATTTAAAGTTGGCACACTTTGAATTTTTTTTTATTTGTACAAAATCTTTGTGGAAATGGCACGAAAATGTTGGATTGTTGTGTTTAAAGAATGGTGATGTTTAGGTAACATCACAACATATATTGGGTACTGATAATATATAAAGTGAGATTTCTTTTTGTCTCAAGCAACAAAAGTATTGTTTATCTTGAGCGGACCCTTTGACTTTATACTGAGGTTGTGTTGGAGGACTGTAATTTTATTTAAACAAATCAATTCTGTATCTTTCTGCTCTCTGGGTTGTGAATCGGGTTTATATATGATAATAAAAAAAGGGGGTGAAGGGCCATTCTGAACAACGTGTTTATTGATAACTTTTATGTATGAAGTACCTGGCTTAAGCTGGATATTATATACATCAAAAGTAAAAAAGAAAAAGCAATTAAACCAGAATGAGTCATGGTAGTACTTCTTTCACAGCTGTTATCTCGCACTCGTTTTTTCTCCACACTTGGTAATTTACTCAACACGGGGGCAGAGCCGTTATAAACCTGCACCTCACTAAGATTCAAAACAGTGTGAAAATTAAATGCTTCCCATCAATGCAGGCTTTTGCTGAGACGTATGATTTGTAGGGCATGATAAACTGCTGCAGGCAGCTGCATGAAGTTGCTCAGAACGCCAGTACAGACAGAGAGAAGTCAGTAAGTTTCAGTATTGTTTCACTACACTGCTGGTGTTTTATTGTGCAGTATGTTTTATAAGGGCATCTGTGTTTATGAGTCATTCTCAACCAATGCCTCAACATGCAATCTATTAAGTCTCTCCCTCTTTAAAAGAAAACGTGTTCTTCTTAAATCTGTAAAATGAGTTTTACTGCCCTTCAGCAACACTTAAAGTCCAGTTATGATTTTTTTTTTTTTTTTTTTACAAATTTTGTCACTGACAATCATAACTCTTAAGTATAGTCTTAAAATATACACTCTCTTTGTTAGGTACAATTGTTCAACTCCTTAATCCAAATGTCTAAGCCAATCGCATGACAGCAACTCCACGTGCTGAGGCATGTTCACACTAAGCAAGGTGATTTATGTGACTTTGAATGTGGTACGGTTGTTGGTGCCAGACGAGCTGCTCTGAATAGTTCACAAACCGCTGATCTAGTGAGATTTTTCTATAAAACCATCTCTGGAGTTCATAGAAAATGGTCTAAAAAAGTGAGTGGCAGTTCCCTGGGTCAATATGGTTTGTTGATACCACAGGTCAAGGAAGAATTGGCCCATTCTTTGATAAGAAAGCAACAGCATCTAAATTAACGACTATTTACAACCAAGATGTGCAGAAGAATGGTGAATGGACTGGATCTTAAACTGTGCTTTTCTACTTTGCCTGTGCTTCAAAGCACTTTATATTATCCACCCATTTTATTAAGCTCATTCACATGTTGATGAACATGTGGAGAACAACTTGGGCTTAAGTATCTCACACTGGATCAGCCACAGATCAAACTACCAAGCTCCTTGCAATTAGTGGATGACCGCAGAAGACCATTCCAGGTACTACTCCTGTCAGCTACGGACAGGAAGTTGAGAGTGCAATTTTCACAGGTTCAACAGAAGATTGGAAAAACTTTGCATGGTCTGAGGAGTCTGCATGGGTGCGGAGGAGGTGTTTGTGGTGTCATGGTATGTTTTGTTTTCATTGGCACACTTTGGATCCCTTAGTACCAACTGAGCATTGTTTAACAGTCACAACACGGCCTGCCTGAATAGAGATTTTCCACTGAATAAATCCAGTCTCAAGTTTAAATTACCCCATACTTTCTTTGTCTAAGGTAAAAAAAAAAATAAAAAAATAAAAAAAGCTCATCGGAGAGCTAATGCAGCACTGCCTCATATCAATGTGGAAACAGGGCCTTTATTTTCTTCCAGTTCAGGTGAGGGCTCTATGTGAGTCCACAGTAGCTTTGTAGTGAAGTGACAGCTAAACCGCCTGTTTACTTCCAGCAACTGCAGTATCCACAAGGGTGTCTCGTGTTGCTGCTTTTCAGCTGCATCGCTCTCATCCTCATCAGAGCTGTCAACCAACAGTGTTGAAAGAGTCCCAGCATCGCCAAAACAGACAACTTGCAAGAAGCAGGGGTCACGGCTCCCGCTGCTGCTCTGAATCTATTGAACACCAAGTTCAAACAGTGTTTTGTAAAGGGTGGAATATTTTTAACTACCGGCATTGTGCACTCCTGGGATCAGGAAAAGTGCACTGATTTCCCAGCACTGTGCCAGCTGTGTAACTTTTCCACTGAAAGTAACCAGGAAACTAGAGAAAGAAGAGGTTATTAGTGCTGGACAGGGATATTTAAGGGACTGCTGACAAGTTAAGTCACCTCTCCCATTTAATCTTAGATCACAAGGCTTGTGTGCTCAGATTTTAGAGTTGTTGCCATAAAACACGCTATTTGAGGTCCAGCAGCCACCAGCCCCTCAACCCAAACCTCCACTGAAATAAACCTCTAATATGACAAGTGCACTTAGGAAGCCCTGAACCTTCATCTTGTTTGAAGCAAGAACCTGAAATCATATTTTAAATCAATCACTTTCCCCTCCTGGGAAAAACAAAAAAGAAACCTCACGTGCTAACGCACCTGTCTGCGCGCCTGATGCTGATTGCGGTCACCTGCGCGTGTATGCCTCGTGTAAAACAATGCGACTTAATCACAGTTAATTGTCTATTATGTTTCCAAATGGGTAGAAGTCTAGTGTGAAAGTTCCCCAGTCATTCTCCAAGGATGCTGACCGACACAGGCCCAGTGGTAAGAAACGGAAACGTTTTAGTTAATCGGGTCGAACTGATCGCGAACTGCGAGTTAGATTAATGCGCTCAACAAACAAAAGGCAGTAAGATCAGCTAGGTTTTTGTCCAATAAGAAGCCTGCTCATAATATTGTTTTACTTGACTATATCTGCAGGGATGCTCAGTAAGATGTGCAATAGTGCGTTTGTTATGGCAGATGGCAGATTTATCTCGCCTGTTTATGTCACCCGGATTGAAGAGTGGCGTTGATATGCTTAGAAAACCACCTCGGGTCTATATGTTCCAGCACTGAGGCACAGAAAACAGTGTTTAAATCGCTTTTGACTTGTTATGAAAACATCCATAACTAGTTTCTGTGAAGGATTTTTAACCACCGACACCTTCTGACTTGCTCTTTCGTAAACAACTTCAGGCCAAGCTCTACTTGTCCATAATCGATGACGTGATTGACAGCGTGAGAGAGCTCTTCTTGGATGAAGGAGTTGAAGACCGCGTCCTGGATGATTTAAGACATGTGAGTTTAAATAACCCTGCACTACTACTGCTATTTATTATTTCCTAAAAGCATAAATATAATGCACTCTTGACTCAAGTTGTCAGTGACAGCAAAGTTAATCCATCTAGTGAGGGAGTGTGCACCATACCTGGAAGACATACTGCTGTGTCTTCTGCTGTTCAGCTCTGGGAGTCAAAAGTGATGCAGTCAAAAGCAATGGAAGGCTTAAGGAAAAACACCAACCCATCCAACTTTGTGCTCCAGCTTCCTGCCAGCTACACTCAGAGTGATCAAGAGCTCACAGGTAAGCTTAAATTGCTCACCAACAAAAGAAGCACCTTCACTCTTCTTGTAATTAATACAGCTGCAAGCTTTGTGCCTTGAATATTACGGGGGGGATCTTAAATGAAGACAAAGGTCAATAAATTTAATTTGAATGGCTTTTTGTACTAATATGTACACAATAGCCAAAATTACTCACTTTTTTGGTAATATTTCTTTCAGCCTCAGTTGTCATCCCTGGAAATCAGAATATCCGCAGCTTCCCGGTCAAGGCAAGTGTGATTGAGATTTACATCACCTCCATAACGTGTAATAATTACTTGCATGAGGGATGCACATGACTTGAAAGGCACTCAGAAAGGCAGTCCTCCAAGGTCTTTTCTTGCACCATGAAAGAAGGCAATCATACTGGGACCAATATTTAGTTTGTTCTTCCGCTGCCTATCTCCACCTTTTATAACATGATTCTGCAGACACACCCTAAAATATTTTTAGTTTGACAGCCTCTGAATATAGTTTTCTCATTTGGATGACATGTTTGGTGTTTCATAGTAAAGTTCTATTAATGCAATGTATCTAAATTGTAATGATTGAATTGTTGTTTTTCTTAAGCTGAATTCTTTGATTTTATGTCTAAATTTGAAAACCAAAAAAACCCTTCTCATTAGTTATCACAGTTCCTCTTTTCGAGTATTGAAATGATTTCCACTCCACTGACAAATTCTCAGAAAAGTCCAAGGAACTCGGTAAAGATCTAAAAAAGAGAACTGTAGATTTACACAAGATGGGGAAAGTCTGAAGGTCTCCTGGAGCTGTTTCTCAACAACCTCAGATTCCAAGATCATCAGTTCAAACAACTGTACACAAATACAAGTTACCTGGATGCATCACCACTTTTCCAAGGCCTGAAAGAAGACCCAAACTGTCACAGTCAGATAGGAAGAACTCCATGTGAGCTGTCAAGCGTGGTGGTATCATGCTCTGGGACTGTTTTGCTGGACCCTGCGTGTGACCCTGCTGTTCAATCATCTAACCTGGAAAGTTCATAGAAATCACTGAAAGCCCTGAATTGCTATATTTATGCCCATGATGAGTGTTGGTAAACTTTTGACCACAACTGCAGGTGGTTTTATAATGAGGCAAACCTCAGTATTCGTTAGTTACTTCAAGAGATAAGACTGTGTATAATTATTAAGTCTATATTTTGGAGGTGATTGTACAAAAGCTGCTATTTAATATACTTAGTCTTGCATTTTCCGCACAACATAATGTTTTATTTCAGAACAATTCAGAGACACTTGCTACCTTTTCCCTCCCTGCTGGATTGGCTTACCCCGTGCAGATACCAGCAGGAGTCACTCTACAAACAGCCTCTGGTATGGAATGACTTTACAGCTTAAATCAGTTTTTATTTCCAGCCTGGCCAGGCTTCTCAAAATAACATTTCACTCTTTTGTGTCACCTCACTAAGGTCAACTTTACAAGGTCAATGTTCCTGTTGTGGTTACGCAGGCCCCAGTGGGTCAGCAGCCTGCAACCCAAGCCATGCAGAAAGTCACTGAATGGAGGGAGGCTTCTGCCCCCCAGCCCACTGCAATCCCACCAAATCCTATTGCTCCCCACGAGGTAGAAACATCCTCTGTTCCAGCTCAGTCTGTCACACAGCCAAAGACCATTTTACCCTCCAGTAAGGAGGGCAGCCTTCCCCTGCAGTCTACAGAGCCAGATTTCCCACAGGAAGAAAATGAGCCAAATCCACAACCCAACCTCAGCACGACCGCCTCACCTTGCACTCAGTTATTAGACTACCAGATCAGAAGAGAGGAGGCTCTGGCACAGATGGCTCAGAGCAGAGACATTGATGACATCCTGAAAGAAGTTATTGAGGAGGAGAGAGAAAAAGCAGAAAGGGCAAGGAAGCTAGCTCCTGTGCAGTCTGACAGCCAGTCTGAAGCGACTCTTGGGGTAATTTGGAAAGAATTCTCAGTCTAATATAGCAAATATCACTTTAAGGCATAGAAAAGATCAGGTCATTGAAGTGTGGATGTGTATTGTCTAAAGAGTAGTTCTACATTTTGGGAAATGCACTCATCACTCTGTATGCTGGATAAGGCATATAGGCTTGACTACAGCTGCAGCTTTATGCTGTTTTTATGTAACATTTAATGGGCTGGCACAAAGTACTGCCACATGAAATCAAAAAGGGGGAATGTGTACAAAATATCAGACTCTTAGGAGCACTTTAAGTGATTTAATAAAGTGGTGAAAAGTTTATAAGATATAGCTGTTTATAAGCTGGAGAGGGCTGTAACAGTTGTAGTATTTAGGATGCTTGACCCACAAGAGAGACTCAAAAAAATGTTTTTCTGGTAGATCTGATCAATATTTTTGAACTTTTAAAAGACATTTTTGGAGTGCCATTTTCCTTAATTTGAAATGATGGTTTACCTTGTATTTTAACATCTGGATTCGGGTAGCATCAAGTTTATCAGCCTCTCCCCAAAGCTTCTAAATCATCAACGTAGTCTGCATTCGTATCTTAAATTCCTTAGCGGTACAAACAGATTGCTGTGCTGTCAATTTGAGACATTTTATGTTTCTGATATTAAATTACTGAAGCAATAGTCATTTTATTAGGACAGTTGCTCCCTTTTATAAGCTTGATTTCTCTGAATTCATAACTGATGTTTCTTCTTGCAATTCATGCTCAGTTGGATCTGGACTACAGCTACAGCCAGTTCTCAGACATCGTTCAGCTCGATGGGCCTGCAGGCAACTCTGACCTCGAGGAGGAAAAGGAGGTTCCCCTGGAAGAGAATGACTTTCTGGGTATAATCAATGCAGAGGCCATGAAGGCCCTGCAGGAAGGAAATGAAAGCAGTGATGGCAACAGCATCTCCTCCAGCAGCGACGGTGAAGGTGCAGATGAACTCGCTAACATAGAGGAGGAGGTGAGAGAGTGAGTTTGAAATGCATTTTCATGAGTCATGGCTTATTTCTTTCCATTAAAAGAAAACTTTCTTTGGAGAGCTCCAGTAGATTCATGCATTTCTCCCTAAAATTACATTTTTCAGTTATATTTTTGCAGGTGGTTTTCCGAAGAGCATATCTTGATTGCATAACTTGATTATTTGTTTCCTCCATTGCGCACTCTGTTGATTAGGACCCTCTGAATTCAGGTGACGATGTGATTGAGCAAGACATCCCAGACCTTTTTGACACTGACAATGTCATTGTTTGCCAGTATGACAAAGTAAGAACTGCTGTCTTTTTATTAGCCATTATTTTCACCTCATCAAAGCCCAGTGCTGAATTTTAACTGAATATTGTACTCACTGCTTTTGCATTTGCAGATTCACCGCAGTAAGAACCGTTGGAAGTTTCACCTGAAGGACGGAGTGATGTGCTACGGCGGCAGGGACTACGTGTTTTCGAAAGCAGTTGGGGAAGCAGAGTGGTAATGAACCTTAGTCCCTCTGAACAGATCAGGGAAAGAGAAACTATCATTTAAAAATGAATTTAAAATTCTTAGTTGTAGTAATGTGGCTCACAGAGCAGTTTGTGACTACTGTGCCAGATTGGTGATAATCATCAGAGCAATGCTACAAGTCACTTATATCATCCAGTTGTATAAAGCATTCCTTATAAATACTGTTTACTGAGTCAAACAGCATGGATTTATGTTGTATTGCACTTTGTGAAAATATTCTTTACAAGCAGAGTAAACCTTTTTATTTGACCTCCAATGATTGTTTGAGGATAACAAACGTGCTGTTTGATTTTCAAACATTGTCACGTCTCTTTAATTATGCTCCAAATATACTGACCTGTACTGTTGTGCTGCGTTTATTGAGCCCTCTTCTTTCTGCGAAAACCACTTCAAAGCCTGTGACACATTTTTTTAATTATTATTTTTAAGCAATTGTATTTTTTATTTTATTTATTTATTTTTTTATTTAATTAATAACAACAGATTATGTACAACAAGATGAGGAAACAGAATTTTGGAAGACTGTGTTTTTGTTTTCTTTTTTCAGACTCAGAGAAAAGATTGCTCATAGGCATATATTACAAAGCCCATGCTCTTACAATCTAACATGAAGTGGTTAAAATTCACAGTAGTGGTTAAAAAAAAGACAAGTCCAGTATTTATTTATTTTCTTTCTTTTTAAATCATGTAAAATATCAGAAAGAAATACAAAGTGGAAAAAATATACAGGAAAGTTTGCAATGATTATAACAAAAACACATTTGTGTACCATTGATTCAGTCATAAAAGCCAGATTAAGAAACATATTCAAGTTTTCTTAAAACATGAACAGAAAAGGTGATCTGACATTTAATATTCTTGACTAGTAGGCGTATAACAGTTGTTGCTAAATCAAGAAAAAATGAAAAAGATTTTAGGAAAGCACACATTTTTCACATGATTTAAACAATTGTAAAATAATTTTACGTATTAACCTCCTAGGACCTGGCGTCCACATATGTGGACATCACATTTTGGGTTATTTAGATCAAATTACTGAATTTTGCTCTACAGGGGCCTGATATCCACTTACGAGGACATTATACTGCTACTGTTCTATCGAAATTTTAAACAAATATCCTCATATTTGGCTCTTTTCTTAAAAACAAAAATAAGGTTAAAAGAAAAATCTGGTAATTCTTTTGTTTTTACATTCATCAGGTCCAAATATGCCCAAATATCAAAGAGAAATTAAAAATGCATGCAGTGGAAGAGTTCGGGTCTTAGGAGGTTAAATATAAGTACCATTTATTTGGTCTTGGCTCTAGGTTCAACTGAGTTGCTCCTGCATGTGTGCAGTCTTTTAACTTTCCAATCCAAATCTGTCCTGAGTACAACAAACCAAAAGGTGGCACCAAAACTCATCTCTGACAAAATCAGTCTTCATTTAATTACTTTCTAATAACTTGAAACCTCAGTCTTATAGAAAGCAAACAATAAATATTTTTAATTTTTAATATAATTAAATATAGAGTAGCTTTAATAAAAATAAATTAGCTTATTTTGCCATCCGTGCTCAATCTGTCTTCTTTAATGTACCATAATACATTTGCAGAAATGAAGGCCGCAGCACCTGTTATGTTTGTCTGATGCAGTTTTTAGTTTGCAAACTAAACACGATCAAATTTGATCTGACGCTTGCCATGCACACAACTGACAATCTTTTCATGAGATCTACATTATGAAGAAATGCTACATTTTTAGTAAGGCGGCAGGTGTTGCCTTTCAGTGCATTACGCAGTTGTGTATGTGGTTGGTCATGTGGTTCCCTTATTTAGAAAGCAGCCCTTCATCTTGATGTGATAGGCATAAAAGCCGAGTGAGTGAGGTTCTCTTTTGGGCATTTTCTGGGTACAAGTCAGGTGTGAACCCAGAGTCTGTGACCTGTAGAAGTCAGCGTGGGAATTGCAGCAGCCACAGCGACTCAGCAGCAGACACACGTCTTTCCTGAAAGCTTGTGTGAAGATGGTGTACAAGAAAGGATTGCAGAGGGAGTTGATAGGATAGAAGAGAATGAGCAGGATTTTCGAGTGAGACACAGTTATGAGGGGCATATGCAGGGCTGCAGAGATAGCGAAGAAAGAGATCGGTGCCATGCAGAGAAAGTCAGTGAAAATGAGCACAGCCATGCGCTTGGCAATCTTGGTGTCTCCACGCCGGGTGGAGTGCTCTGGGTTGTGAACACTGAGATATATGCCTATGTAACAGTAACAAACCACCAGGAAAGCAACAACATTGAGAATGAGCACAGCCACCACATAAACCTGAGCACCGAGTGTGTCGATATCCATGGGCAGACAGATGCTCACTTTGCTGTAACTACTGACCCCCACAAGAGGGAGCAGGGCAACCAGCAGAGAGAAAGCCCAGCCTCCTACCATTATGGCTGTGACATGATGCATGCGCAGCCTCTTGTTGACATGCATGGCATTGGTAATGGTATGCCAGCGTTCAAGACTAATCACAGTCAACGTGTATACCGATAGCTCGCTGGCAAACACAGTCAGAAACCCTGCTATGCCACATCCAGGACCGGTCTGCCAGTCTGTGGCATGATTGTAGTACTCATGACGGGAATGGTAGTCCATGAAGGCAATTAGGATGAGATAAAGCCCCATGCACAGGTCGGCAAAGGCCAGATTACACATGAGAAATCTGGAGACTGTGAGCTTATGGTGGCCAATTAGCAGGATGACCAAAACAGCCAGGTTACCGGCCACAGCGAAAACCGTAATGATCCAGGTGAGACAGCGCAGGAAGGAAAAGCCCAGTAGGTCCTCGCAAGGATTAAAAGCATCTGCCTTTGGGGAGCATTTGACAAAAGGGTTGCTAAGACAGTCAAATTCCAGGTCTGGATACTGAAAGTTGATGTCATTGATAAGACTCGTGTCATCAGCAGTCGGATCTCTGAAGAATACACATGTTAAAATTAGCATCAAAATCCTAGAATAACAGACATAAATGTGCTTAGAGACAATACGTGTGGTACAGTTGGGATCAGAAGTTTACATACACTCATCGTGGGTGTGAATATCATGGTAATTTTGCCAGAGTGGAATGATTGAACAGCATACATCTTTAATGACAGGTTTGAATCTATTTAGGATTTTCTCTAATCCACCCAGAGTATATACATACACCTGAAATAATAGCTGTCTGTCTTTTAAGCATAGTCCACATATTTTCAATAGGGCTGTGGTCAGGGCTTTGGAAATGCCATTTCAGAAACGTATCGTTAGCCTGTTTTATCGATTCAAAAACCTGTTTTGATGTGCGTTTGGGATTGTTGTCCTGTTGGGATACCCAATTCTGTCCATGTTTCAACCATCTAGCTGTTGATTTGAAGGGATGCTGAATGGCTCCAGAGTGTGATGCTACCATCACCATGTTTGACAGTTACTGCGGTGTTTTTAGGTTTGAAACTTTCACCTTTAGTACTCCAAACATACGTCTTGTCATTGTGGACAGATGGTCCCATCTGATTACAAACCTGTCTAGAAGGCATTTGGCTACAAATTTCAGCCAACCTTGAAAGTGCTGATTTTTTTTTTTTTTCTTTTTTTTTTTTTTTTTTTCTCTTGTTCGACACACTCTGTGTTTGTGGTGATGTGAAACTTGCTTGATTGTGGAGAGTGACACTGGTGTTCCAGTGTTTTTCCCACTGTTTCCGGAGTTTCAAGTTCATGGTCGGCCTGAGCCTTGTTGGTTTCTGAGTTGTTTCTGAACATCCTAATCAATTTCCTTTCATTTGAGAGTGACATTTTGGATTTTCTTCCAGACTTCGGCAAAACATTGACACATCTGAATAACTTGTATTTACGTACAATAGTTTGAACTAATGAACTTAGAACAAAGGGAAATTCTTAGGACATTCCCTTTGTTCTCAGTATTGGTCAATCTATTGAGTGCTATCCAAATTATTTTTATGCTGGCAAAGAAAAATGACCAGTTGGAGTCGATCATGATTACTAACAATAAGTTAATTAGCCTCGTCAGGTTAAAAGACATTGTAAAACAATCGGCAACACTTGTTTAAAGATTTAGGTGGGAGTATTTATGTATTGAGCCTGTGTATACATACTTTTGACCCTTTTTTAATTTATTTTGGATTTTCTCAAATGCTCAAACTTGTGCACCAAATTATTATTTTTTAAGTCATTAAATATGTATGCTGTAGAATCATTTAACCTTGGAAAAGGAACAGTTGAAAGAAATAATTAAAAGTCCAAAACAGCCATCATATTCTATTCTAAAAACAAAAAGAACAAAACAAAAAAAACAAAATTTTGTTGTACAATGACAATAAAGGGCTATTATTCTATTTTATTCTATTCTATGCTGTATTCACCCATGATGAGTGCCTGTAAACCTCTGACCACCAACTGTATAATGGGGACATTTCTGGGAGAACCGAAGCAAGCTGTTGCTGTTGTTCTTCTTCCCAGACTTGGACTGTTTTTAAAAAATAAAGCACACTGGCTTAATTGGGCTGCTGGTATATTAAGGGAGCATCTTCACATACAAAATGTGTAGCAACCAGTAAGATCAAGGTTTAAGACACAAAATAGAAAGTCTCCAAGTGACTAGGGAAAAAAAACTTACATTTCTGTATTCATCAGATCACAAAACTTTGTCAAGTTCTTTAAGGCACTTTCCCTAAAGAAGAGAAAGGAATAAAATGGTTAAACCCCTCAAAATATCAACAAACTCAAGTGCAAATGATCCACCTACTGATGATCTGTATTCACTGGACAGAGCTTTCGACTGTTTATGCAGATGTGAATGGATTTGTTGAATCTCTGGGAGCATCTGTCGGTTACCTTTGTTTCCGCCGCCATGTGTGGAAGGCGCAGCAGTGGCTCGGGTACGTGAGCTCCGCTTCCAGCAGTTCAGCTAGACTTTCCAGTGGAGGGAGGCTCTTTAGAGCATAGGCATGGCTGGCTTTCAGAAATTTAACCTGCCTCAATCCATTAGGGGGGAGAGACCTCAGAGCCGTGGAGGAAACATCCCTGAAAGGCAAACACGGAGAGAATGCAGACATACATTTCAACGATGATTAGTAAAACAACTATGATTAAAATTCATTGAACTACTTGCAGGCACTAGAAAAGCTTTCGTCTGTCTCATTGTCTTTCATGGGTCATTTAAACTCTGCCGAGGGCTACAAAGCAACTCGATCCAAGAGAAGCAGTTTGTTGATGTAGACAGTGGAAGACATGCTTTCTGGCAAATTCACTGAATCATCCACAGGTGTTCACAGAGTTCTGGAGACTGTGGCAACAAAGCCCTAATTCATTTTCATATTTATCAGCCAACGAGTAAATCATGCTGCCTCTGAAGAGATGCGCTTTCACGAGAAAGCAACTTTATATGAGAATAGAGGTTGCAATTACTGTCTGAATACATTTTTATCTTTAGCAAAAAGACATTCAGGATCTCCTTCCCATCATTCATTTGACTGCATTACCTTTACCCAAATATTTATTACATCTATAGAACCCAAAAGATCCAAAAATTACTCAAAAGAAAGTTCTTTTTTTTAAACGTCAACCACAGAGTTGGTTGCAATCAGAGACCTTGCAAGCTGCATGCACCGCAGATTGAGCTATTTGCTTGCTAATCAGTATTCAGCAGTCCTGCCTGCCTTGTTGGTTGTTTACACAGACAGACTGTCACTACCCTAATGTTTATACAATAAAATAAGCACTGTTATGAATATCAATCTCGCTTTGTGACCTAGCTGAAATATAATCACTTTAACTCTCTTTAATTCTGTTGATTGAACACAGCATAGAAAAGTAAATACACTAACTCAAGTGCAATTTTTGAGGTTTTTATGCAATTTCAGTATTTTCCACAGGGAGAGGGGACTTCTTTGCACATGATTGTTGTACATCCAGTTGCAACTTGCAGCTTAAACTGCAAAACAGTGTATAAAATACATCAATTCAGCCATGTAATGATGAATAGCAACATTAAACATAAATGGATTGCATGCTAAATTGCTACTTCTCTGCTTAATCATGTCTTAAAAAAAGAAAAAAAAATGACTGAAAATAAAGTAAAAGTGGTGATCTTAATATTGTGTTTTATTTTTAAAGATGTCATAGCACTATGTCACTCGAACAGAGCGCTTCTCCCTGACTGCTAGAATGGGAGGCAGAGCCTTCAGCTTTCAGGGCCCTCTTCTGTGAAACCATCTCCCAGTTTGGATTTGGGAGACAGACGCCCCCTCTGCTTTCAAGATTAGGGCTTAGTTTTCACATAGTAAGGACTGGATCAAGTGACCCTGTCTTTTGTCTTCCTTGGCTTACCCCAAACAGCTGAAACAGTTGACTGCCCCTCCCTGAGCCTGGTTCTGCTGAAGCTTTCTTCCTGTTAACAATGAGTTTTTCCTTCCCACTGTCACCAAGTGCTTGCTAATAGGGGGTTGTCTGATTCTTGGAGTTTTCTTTCTATTAAAGTACAGTAGGGTCTTTACCCAACAATATAAAGCGACTATTGTTGTGATTGGGCACCATATAAATAAAGCTGAATTGATATATTAAAACAAGACATCAAAACAATGCACTGAAAGACACTTTCAGGCTGAGATGAGCTGCAGTCTATGGAGATAAATTTGTGTGGAACTGTCACTACCAATCCACTTGTGGGGAGTTTCATGAACTCAAATTACTTACAGAACAGTTGGACCTGTGGCTCCTTCAAAGGCATCTTCTTGAATGTTACGGAGATACCAGTTGTCTCTCAAAACTCTACAAAAGACAAAGAAACAGTATAATGCACACAACACTGAGCGAAAACTTTCCGAAACACAACTTTTTGTTTGTTCAGCTTCACACTGACAGTGATGAGCATTGGGTTTATATTAAGGGTGCCTGCGCATATCTCATCAACAACAACATTCAGCATTACTGGGACAAAGAAAACAAGGGAATGTAATCTTTGTTTAGTCTTACATTGTGTTTGTTCACTGGTACATTCAGTTTTCATGATTTGTGGGGGGGGAAGGAAAGGCCTCAATCTAAACGTTGCACTCCCCAACAGCGTATTGTCAAGCTCAGGTGTTTTTGTTTGTTTAAATATTGATGATCAAAATGCTTACAGCGTGTTGAGCTTTGTCCCATTGAATGCGTGCGATTTTATTTCCTTGAAGCCATTTCTAACCAGGTTCCTGTCAAGGACACAACGTTTTGAATTTATTTAGCTGTCAGAAGCACCAATCACCAAGGTCAGATAAATGAACATGAAATTTCAGAGACTTATAAATATGCATCAAGAAACATTCCTAGAGAATAGTAACAAATAGTTCCTTTTAGCTTTGATGTGGGGAAAAAAAGGACTTTAGTTCCCTTACTCACATGTCAACATACTCCTCTGTGATACCCTGGAAGGAATTGGCAGGAATGATGTCAATCTCCATGTTGTCTGTCATGTCTCTGCACACAGAGAAGATAACGCTCACTCAGGCTGTTGGGTTTAATTATCAGGAAAAAAAATATGTATATTCATAGAAGAAGAAGAAAAAAGAGAGCAGTATGATGAAGTGTGACAGAGTTGAAGGATTTGTTACAGGGTTGGTGGCATCGCGATATCGACGGAATAAAAGTAAAACAGAACAAACAGAGCTAATGACGTGAAGCACCTGCGGTTTTGCAGCATGCAGAAAGACGCTAATCCAGTTTGGAAACACACTATTTCTTTAAACAGGATTACTTACAGGATAATATTTGGCGACAGGGAAGAGATGGTTGTGAAGTCTGGGAAGTGTGCAATGCCCGTGTTAGAGATGCTCCTGTGATGACAAACAGCAGAGACAGATGATCGTGAGCAGATAAGAGGAAATCTTCAAAGCAAAAAAAAAAAAAAAAAAGACAGGGTGGGAGGGAGGAAGAGTTGCAACATTTCAGAAGACTCTTCTAGAAAACATATCACTTTCTGTCCATGACCTTTGACAAGTTTCCTCGCATTTAATTTGCGGCAGTGAATGCCAAATAAATGAAAAATATCTCCAGAGTGACCTTATATTGGATAGAATAGTAATAGCAAAGCATAATAGAGGTCATGAGAGCTTCAAGATTAAAAAAACACAAGTATAATGGTGGTTTGTAGGTAACAAGAGAGTGTCACAATCATAAAAAACCCAAAATTACAAAGTAGGGATGTATGAACAATATAGACAAATTCTCTAATATCAGTGCAGCTGTATTATGCTCAGACTTACAAAGAGAAGTATTTGCAATTAAGGGGACCCCCCCCCCCCAAAATGATTTCATAAAATTGAAGAAGTTGAAGTGAAAGACTCAAAACTGAATTTTGCAAATCTATTATTTTCTTCCCTAGTCAATAGTGGATTTTAGTGTCTTGTTCACCTCTTAGCCATAATTCTGTTTCTCACTGACAGCAGCAACATTTTCTACCCTCCCAACCTCTCCTAGCTTATAGCCTCAATAAATTGAAATTTACGCAGGAAGTGACAAACAAAGCTTGTGTAGTTTCCCACTATACTGCTAGAAAAGCTTTATATTCTATATCCTGTGCTGCCTTGTGAATAACAATATTTTCCTGTCACAGTAAATAGTCTGATCTGGATACAAATTCAGTCCTGTGTTTATCAACCTGCCAGCACTTACACAGGACTTGCAGTTGCCTGTTCGGACAGTAATATTTGGATTATGTCTCAGAAGCCCGGTCACCCACCATGACAAACAAAACAATCATCTGACTGCTGCTTGGAAGTCATCGGGACTGAACAAAGATCAAACTTTTCTTCCTGCCTTCCTTGAAACACAACTTTTTAAATTGGTCTACAGTAGAATTATTTTCAGCGTTAACACAACATATTGTTTTTTTTGTGCAACCTATTTTAGTTTGTTCTGTGATCCTGTAGGAGTGAATGTGAATGTGCTTCTGTAGGAGTCTGCAGTCGGTCAAGTGAATTATTTTTTTTCTTATTTGTTGTGCAAATGTTGATTCTGCTTCGGTTGAGCCTTCAACCTGTGTGTAGGTGTTTACCTACATGTATGCAAGGCTGCACCTATACACAATGCAAACAAGCTGGATGCTTAGCAGGTACAATGTTTACCGTGTGCAGAATCTTAGCAAAGCTGGTTTGGAGGCTAACATGTGCTAATTAGGATGCAACGAAGGTGCGGATCAGTCAATAGGGAACATTATTAGATATTTTCTCATGGATTTAGGCATTATGATTTTGCTAATTGCAACAGGAACAACATAGTATCATCCTGAGGCAAACATGAGTGTGTTAATCTAACCAGCAGCTGTTCAGCCCCTCCCCAAATCAAAACAAAAAAAAATGCCTGGCCATTAAGTCATTGGATTCAACATTCAACAGTCTCAACTTTCTATAAAGTTTATATTAAAGTACCCAGAAAATGTACAGTGCCATGCAAAGTCTTGAGCCACCCGTTTTCTTTCTAGGTGCAGTGAATTGTAGAGGCATGTGCAAACATACAAATACAGAATGTAAGGAAAAAACAGAGTTTGCACAGTTCTAATGAGCTTGAAAGTCGGTATCGGGTATGACCACCTTTATTCTTCAAGCCTGAACTGTCTTCTTGTAATTTCTTTAAGTAGTCTTCAAAAAGGACATTCAAAACTCTCCTTTGGATGCTGTCTTTTGTTCTGTTTTCTGTCAAGGTGATCCCAAACTACTTCAGTCATGTTGGTGTCCGGGCTCCGGGGAGGCCAAATCTTGACTGATGCTGTTCCACTGTGTATTTCTCTGTTCAGGTATGCTTTTACTGCATTGGCAGTGTGCTTGGGATTATCGTCATGCTCAAAAATCAAACTGTTGCCAATCAAATGCTTTCCAGATGGTACTTTTCTGTGTTTATAAGTCCATCAATTTTGGCAAGCCCTCCAACACCACTGGCTGATATGTGGCCCAGAATCATGGCAGAGCCTCCACCATGTTTTACAGATGGCTGTAGACACTCGCTGTTGTATCTCTCTCCAGACCTCTTATGTACATACTGACAACAATCTGAACCAGAAATTTCACATTTGAATGCATCACTCCATTAGACCTGTTGCAAATGACTTTCATTCCAGTTCTTGCATAATTTGGCACATCTCAACCTTTTCTCCTTCTTTATGAATGACTCCTCAACAGCCACTCCTTCACTAAGACCATTTCTGATGAGGCTTGAGTGAACAGTAGATGGATCAGATGCATTTCTCTGATCCTCTGTCTGGGCTTTGCTGAATTTTTTCATATTTTGTAAGGACACGACTTTCAAATACCATTCATTGGCTATAGATATATTTTTAGGCCTGCCACTTTGGGAATCACTTTGTTGGTTAAAAAATATTTTGAATGATTGTAGAACTATTGCTCAAGACTACTTTAAAAAAATGCAAGACAGTCTGGCTCCTTGGAAGCAAAATATAAAGAAAAGGGGTGGCATGAGACTTTTTCACAGTACTGTAGAGTCATATGAAGTTCTTCGGTATGGGATCTGTGGTGTTGTTGGTTTCATAGTCAGTCATCTGTGAATTCGCATTAATTTGATTTATACTGTTGATAACTGCACTCTTCCTTAATCTTAACAGTCCTCACACCTGAACTAGCACCCATGTCACTTCTAATTAAGGCTTGGTAACATTTGTGTATCACTTTCAACATGAAATAAGTAAGAGCTACACACCATTATTCTGCTGCCTCTTTGTGAGTTGCTCTGCTCACTAAATCACAATTGTTTTTATCAATAACATTTATGTAACATTATAGTATCTCATTGGCTCTCTTCCTAGTTTGCAGCATTAAGCCATTTGCTAATTGTGCATTTATGGTATTACACAGTGAGGGAGCATCACTTGCTGCAACACAAACAGGCACAGACTTTAACAGGTAAACTCAGCAATGATATGAATCCCATGTCTGGTTCATATTTAACCACCTGCTAAGTTTATATGAAATGTGCACATAAAAATCAAGCGACTTACAAATATTCCAGCTTGGGCAGGTCAGTGAAGGCGCCTTTTTCAATAAATCTCAGGCTGTTGATATTCTGCACTGAGCTACAGGAAACATATCAGTAATCACAATTTTCTTGTCAGTGGCTGTCAACAAACAAGCATGGAAAAAAAAAACCCTCATTCATACGTCAGCTGCTCAAAAAGTCAAGGATTAAACACGTCGCTTTATAATGACAGACTAATCCCGTGAAACCTAAAGGAAATGCAAATCATTTACCAGCTGCTCAAATGAGTAATTGCTTTCATCGTGTTTGAATGGGACATGTGGTGGAGTGTAAAGTGTGACTTACATTTGTGCCAGGCTGTAGAGGGAGAGGAAGGCGTGTGTCTGTATATGTGTGATGCAGTCGCTCTGGGAGATCTCACTGTAGCACACACACAAGAAAGGCTCTACATCCATCGACATATTAACAATATTTTTAGTTATGCAAAGTGACACAAGTGCTTGTTGCGTTAGAAATGGGACAGAGATGATTGATGGCAAAACAGAGTTACCACCAAGAGCTTCAGAAATACATCAGTGATGCATCTAGGCCAGGAAGACTAAGTGAAGATCTTTAAAAAGCAGGACAAAACAAAAGCGTTCCGAGACAAACAAAGTCAACAAGTCTTCCCGATTTGTCCTTGAACACTTTGTTTTCTGATGGCTGACTTCTTTTACGAGACGCTCTCCATCTTCCTTTTGCAATCATCGTTTTACTCTGCGGCCCTACTGTAATCAGCCTGCGCTTTTCTTAAAATAACGTCGCTCGGCTTCCATTTCTAGTCGAGAAACAATTAAAGGACTCCATCTGTACCGCATATTATTTGTTTTCTTTTATCCCCTCTCCTGATTGCATTATGTATAGTGTTGTAATTACTGCTTACAGCTCTGAAAAAAAAAGGCCTCTGCGCATGATCATCTACATGAAGTGGTGCTGTGATTTCAAGGATGCGTCATCGGTGACAAAGGACGAGCAGGTCCTCGTGTCATTCCACCTTGACACGGGTTTTGACAGCTTTTACGACTAACTTCGTTCAGTCTCAAATTTATTTTATCACCGAAGACTACAGTATTTTGCGATGGAGGTTAAACTGAACATGAACCTATCACATGCGAGTACTTTATGTATCTGAGACCGATAAGGCTTGTCCCTGAGCAGCAGAGCAAAGTCAAACGCCCTCAACACCAGCCGGCTCACCCACTGAGCGCTCTCATTAGCAGCTAAAAATGTTTTTTACTTACTCATCAGACTGTTGTGAAATAAATAATAAAGCTCAGTCTGTGAACAACTCGGGATAATGCTACGGTTTTAAGACTGAGTGTCTAGCTGTAAATATGATCAAGTTGAGCCCCGACTGATGGGAAATAAATTCCCACGTCTGTAGCAGACATCAGAACCTCTATTCTTCTATACCCACCTATATGCACAGCTTTAGGAAAAAGCAAGTTAAACCCAGTTAAATGATTTTTAATAAACATTTGAGTATCTTCGACAGATCGTACCAGTAAAGGTGGTATATATGAGCTTTTTCAGTCAGCAAACAAATATTCTTCTGGAGAAAAGGTAAGTATACCCGTTAGAACCTGCTGTTCTCTTTTAGAATAAAAAACTTCTTTGGTTAGTTGTGTACTGTTTTGTTTTGTTGTTGGCAAATTTCATTACCCCCCCTTTATAGTTCTTGGCACCCTGTGCTGTCACCTGTGGATGAACTCCTTCTGGTGTGAGTGGGTATGATTTGTGGTAAGAGATTTTGGTTGTTTTTTCTAGAGCTGGATTATTTAGCGTTGTAGGTGCAACTTTTTATGGTTGAATTTATACAGATCTGGATCTACTGTGCATGAGGAAACTGATCTGTGTCGTAGGTATAGTTGACGTTTTACAGCTTTATTTTACACAGTTTTTATTACATATTGCATTATTTTTTTTTCAAATTGATAACTTTTTTCTGTTTTAAAGCTGTTATCGACTGTCTCCAGCTCTCCTTCTTTTTAAATTTAGTTGTAGTTTTGTTTTTGTAAGTCCCCCCAGGTGTGCAGGCTTTTAGATGTAAACGATTGGGACGGTGTCTTGTGAGGATGGAGTTCTTCTTTAATTGTTTTTTGTGTTTGTTTGTGCCACTTCAGTGCATGGCACACAGGTGAAGTGATTGCAGTGTTTCTGAAATAGGGTGTGACTATACTTGTAGTGCCATTTGTTTGCACTTTTGGTCAGGTAGGTTTCAAGTTACAGCTGGGATATTAGTAGAATATTTGATTTGTTCTGTCTGGGAAGTTTACATGATTTATTGCTGAAATAAATGTTGCTTGGAAATTTATTTCCTTTGGGTATTTTTATTTTACATTTTACCAGCGCCAGAACATGTCTACATTTACGCTGGCCAAGCAGCTATCTTTGATTTGTCTCTACAGATCATGTTAAAATCGTCTACAGATCGTCTTTGTGTATACAAACTGTACTTTTTGCTCTTATGTTGTTTTTATACATCAAAGGGTTTTTCCTCCCTTTCAGATTCAATTTTTACAGCATAATAGTAGATGGATGCACTTTGACACGAACAAGAGATGCATGGTTCTTAGTGCACTAAACTGGGATCTGTTTTGTACTACATTAAAGCATCTACCTTTGATGAAAACAGGACATTAGGATAATACGCATGGGACCACATGACATGAGCATGTGGTGAATGAACCCTTTAGTTTAGAGGTTGCTGAAAAGACTGATTTCTTCCCTCAAAAGTTTTCACTCTCAATAAACATGAGGCAATAATTTTGAGTAAAATGTAACTGAAACATATAAAATCAAAGGTTTATTTATTCAAATATTTAATCTCTAAGGAAAATGTGCTTGGTGTAAACTTTCATTTGATCATACTCCAATAAATGTTATAAATAAATTATACATTACACATTTTACATTGTATTTATGTAGAAAAAACTTACATGGGAAAATTGAATGTAATTACTTGTGCTGATTTTTTAAATGAGTTTGGTACATGTAGTAAACTCAACAACAACAGATCAAAGTGAAGCAGTTATATTAGGAAATAACAAAAAGATGTTAATTCTTTCCAAATTAGCCTCCATTAACCCAGTAAACATGACAACATCTGTTGATTACCTGATAAAGAAATGATCAAAGGATTAAACACATCATAATTATTCTATCTTTATTTCCAAGCAAAAAGCATTTGAGTAATTTTGAAGTAAAACGAAAAAGAAAAAAACGATGGATGTAATTGTCCTGTAGAACTAATACTGCTCTAGTCCTTCATTAAGTAAAGTACATAAATTTGCCCACCTATAATACCTCTGTATGAGAGGGGGAAAAAAACTTACATTATTGTAATGTTGATCAACTCCTTGAAGGCATGAGAGGGAACTCTTTTCAAGGGCAGATGAGTGAGCCTTCTGCAAAAGTCATTGGCAGTTAAATCCACATTTTATATGGCTAAGTATAAAAGAAAATGAGAAAACACAAAACTGTCTCTTTAGGTTATCCTTCAAAATTACACCCATTATAAACAAGTCCTTGGAGAAATATTACAGTAACAGTAAGGAGAATATATTCAAGTAAGTGAGAGGTCAGAGCCAATAAGTCTCAAAAAAAGAGGAAAAAAGTTAATAAAGTAGTATAATGGCACTGGTGGGGTCACATGAAACGCCACAGACCCTCTGCAGGTGGATTACAGTGATTTTAGACTCGCGTGGACGCTAGAGCATAAAGTTGGGTTACTTACAGTCGAAGCACGGATGTTGGTCCTGTGCGGGACGCCAGCTGAGTCTCATTGCTGCACTGAAACGAGTCGGCGGTGCACCGGCAGATGGCCGGACAGGTATAAGCGCAGCAGGAGCGCGCATTCAGGACACAGGACAGCGCGAACAGGAGCCAGACCGCCCGGAGAGCCATGTGTGACACCGGGTTACTCACTACGGGATTTAAGCAATATATATAAACTCTGCTGAATTTTCTCACAGCTGAAGATCAAACACCGCGCTGCACACTTTCATGCTGGTACAAAGGGAAGAAAGGCTAAATAATGTGCGCTTTTAGCGAGCTTCAGGATCCACTGCTCACTTCAGGTGCGCTTTTAATTGCGACTTACTGTCCGCGTGGAAGAGCCAACAAAGTGAAGCACAGGAGAAACTGTGTTTAACAGCCCCAGCCACAGAGATGTGACGTTTAGTGGGTGGGGGATCGTAAAAGCTCTGACAAATGTTAGCATTAAAAGTGATGCGGTGAAGTCACGCTGCCACTCATGTCGAACTAATCCGTTTATAACAGCGCGGGGACGATGACGTTTGGGTTTTCTGTTGTGAGCCAGGCTAATGTAAAGGTTTCTTTATCTCCGTCTTCCTTTTAAAAATTAAAAAAATTGTGTTCACTCAAAATATTATTAAAAGATTTCTCTCTCTTTTTCACTCAGTCAGCAAGAAATTTAGAAGTGCATTGTTAAAAAGAATGAATGTATTGACCAGCTCAGCAACATGAAACGCCCTGAAAGACCACAGAAGACACTCAGTGTGCATAGAAGTGTTTTCATGGATAAGAAAACGAGCATTATTGAGGAAGCAGGTGTATCACTGTGAAAGTCCACAAGACAGACACCTTCATGAATAGAAATACAGAAGGTTTACGACAAAGTGGAAATCACTGATTCGACCTGGAGCCAGCGTAGTTCTGGAAACTGGACTAATTAAACTAAGGAATGATGGGAAAGACAAAAGTATGAAAAATTAGAGAAACAGCTCACGATCTGAGCCAAACCACGTCATCTGACATCGTGAAGACAAAGGTATGGCATGAGCATGTATGGCTGGTAGTGGAACCAGTTTACTAGTGTTTATTGATGATGTGATTGCTGATAGAAGTAGCATGATGAACTGTGAAGTATCCCACAGTGCAAATTTTAATGACCCAAACAGTCAACCAAACAATCTATCTATACACTAGTACCAACTGCACATTATTTAAACATACCTGAGTATTGTTGCTGACTATGTCACAACAGCAGTGTACACATTAATAATAGCTGCTTCCAGCAGAGTAACACACTTCCTCACAAAGCTCAAATAATCTCAGACTGGTTTCTCAAACATGACAGCGAGTTTACTGTACTGAAATGACCTCCACAGTTATACAGATATTAATCCAACAGAGCACCTTTGGGAAGTGGTGGGGATTGGAAGATTCACATCATGGATGTATAGCCAACAAATCCACAGCAACTGTGCGGAGCCAGCATGTCAATATGGACCAAAATCTCTGAGGAATGTTTCCAGCACCTGTACTAGTAAGGTTTACCCAACACAATGTCTGTGAGTGTGTATATAAAGAGGTATGGAACCGAATATGTGGCAGAGCTGTTGTATTAATATGTACTTCGATTGTAGAGATGTACCCAGTAAAAAAGGCTACAGAGCTTGAATGCAATTTATCTGAGGAGAATTAAAAATATATGTTCAAACTTACTTGAAGGCAACATAACACACTTTCAGTGAAACTGTAAATAGTGCCGGGACCACTGGCTTTCATTTACACATAATGAAGGGTGGAAAAAATACAAAAATCTAATTTGATGGGAAGTCAACTCTGCTCAAGCTGTGATTGTGCACACTTTGGCATTAAGTAATTTTATATTGACTCATACACTTCTGAACAGGAAATATGAGATACCCGAGGTTTTCTATAGTAAATTGTCTTGGTTGGTTATAAACTGTAACAAGTATGACACGGTTGTCCAAACTCAGGCTCCATTTGCAGGATCGATCATTTCTTAAGCAGGATGCTTCTGTTTGTTTTACCCTTTGTAAACGCTTTTCACTGGGTGGCACGTCAACCTGGGAGATGGAGAGTTAAATGCAATGACTAAATACAGCTAAATGCATTACAGCTCTTACTACACAAATGGACTTTTACAGCACCTTGCACAGAATAACACAGCAGCTATCCCAAATCCCATTTATGCTAGCGTGTCAAACAAAAACCCTTGTGTCACCAACACTGTTAGCTGACTCTCCTCTGCTGTCAGTGACCCTGACCCCAGTTACGTCTTTCTCATCCTGCTTCTCCAACCTGCCACTGTGACCCATGTCAGCAGAGCAGCAGCGGTTTCTGTGTGTGAAAACCGCACTCACACATGCACATCCCTCGAGAGGTTACTGCCCAGCACTGTTTATCAAGACTCTTGCATTCTCTGCAAGCCTATCGACTGAGAACAGGGTCAAGCACCACTAACCCTGTTGAAAAAAAATATGACAGGGAGGGAGCTGGACTAATTTATGCAAGTGGACTTGAATCTGCCCACATCTTCATGCTACCCACCATGCTGTGAATCACTTCACACCAAGAAGGTCACACACAGCAGGGAGAAACTTTCTGGAAAAAGTGTACAGACGTAATTTAGAAATTACAGAGAATTTTGCAAATAGGCAGCTGCGTGTCTTCTAATAGCTACACTGAGTCAATTGTTAGATTAAAGCTGCTTTTCAGGGCTTTAGCTGTGCTTTAATGGCCAGACCTTTGCCTGCTTTATTGGGTTTATTAGAATAGCTGGAGAGGCTAACACTGGCACGCATCCTTTTTGGAAACCATGCTGGTAAAGCCTAATTGAATTTGTTCATACTACATATTTTTGCGGTAAGGACACTGGACTTTTTACTCTAGTACTGCCTACACTGAGTACTGTTACTCTCAAAGTGTATTTTTCTTACTGTACTGACATAAATGTAATAGAGTATTTTTGCATTTGAATGCAATGTGCTCATAATGAGCGAGCCCTCTGGGTCTCTACAGGCCCCATCCCTGTTAACCTGTAATTTTCTTTATATATACAAATATAGTGTCAACAGACAGTAGATGCACTCACACAAAGACAATTTGACACACTCTACCTCATTTAAATTCATGTACCCGCACTAGTAAGCACATAATAGACATAGTGTGCCACATGGACATGTACAAATGAAAGGATTTGCACTGGACAGACACATTATTATTGTAATAGACTGTTTAATTAACAGTCGGAGAGCCATTTTAAAAATTAAAAAAACGTCTGCATAAATACGTCTTTTCATCAGATATTAATGCAGGTCAGAAAAGTCGATAGAGAACATCCAATTTAGCAAACGAGGTAAAAAAAAAAACGAGGTAAATTGACTTTCAGGTCTGAGTGGGCACCATGTTTTAATTTAAACAGCAGGACAACAGGCCTCTATCAAAGCCTGCTCTTCACAACACATGTCAGAGGATGTGAATTGTGGCACTACAAAGGAGCTGCTGATACTCACCAGGGTGGAAAAAAAGTAAAAAGAGCTTCCGTACCAAAAACCCACATTCAGACAGATTCTGAACTAATAGAGGAAATTCAGATCCACAGCTAACCTCTGCAGGAATTATAACAAAGGAGACATGTAAACCAACATCAGCAGTACAGTGAGTAACAATGGTCTACATGGCAGGGCTGGAAGAAGAAAGCCACTGCTCTTCAAAAAGAACACCGCTGCTCCTTTGCAGTTTGTTAAATATCACACGAAAAAGACAGAAGGCTGTGAATGAGACCAAAATAGAATTTTTTATTTTTTTTTATTTTTTTAGTTTAAATAGGCACAGCTCTGTTTAGAGAAAAGAAACAACCCATTTCAACAGAAGACCCTTTTCCCATCTGTGTGTGTCTCTATGGTGTTGAGAGTTACACATTTGCTTGGCAAGTCAGGGGTTGCTGGTTCAATTCCAGCTGGAAACACAAATCCCTTTGTGTCAGGAAGGGCGTCTGGTGTTAAAAATTCTGCCACATCAAACATACAGAGCTACTCCCTTTGGTGGAGTAGGTATCTGCCACCCTTATTCCATATGTGAAACAATATGGTGGTAGTTAAACATGGAAAAATCATTTGGAATTCATTTCAAGGAAAGAGTTTGTCGTTAATGGGAACACTTGGTTGAAGATGTCTAACTGACCAGGAGGAAATGGGTCACATGCATGAGAGTCTGAAAGGCAGAGGGACAGAAGAGCACTCGGACAAGGGCTAACTGGGTAAGAAAATGATTGGGGAACTGAGTTTGACAGCCTGTGCTGTCATGTGCATGTGATGTAAAGATCAGGCTAGCAACTCAAACACCAAGGAAAGCAGGAAGATGAGTGATTATAGCTTTACAGAACTTACACACACAGCAAGCTTCATTGTCTTTGTTTGGACCTGTTTAACAGCAAATTCTACAGAAAAATGTCAGGATACTGATCCATGAAGAAAATCTAAATTCGCCCTTATTGCTGCACAAACAGTGAAAGCAAAAGTTCATGCTTTTGCAGACATTTCATAAATAAAAAAAGGATAAGTATTATTGTTTCATGTTCTCTTTGTACTCGGAATTAAAACCACAATGATGTCTTAGATCATATTTATGCAGAAATATAGAAAAGTCTACAGGCTTTACAGTTTTTCAAGCGCCATTGTAAACGTGATCACATAGTCTGCCGCAGCCACCGCTTGCTCTCTCACTGCTGCTTGAGGCCTCTTTTTTAGAGACATGACTCTTTTTTTTAATCTTTGGTTGGGAGGCTGTTGACCTGTCAGCATCCTGCTGGTTACCAGAGAACAAAAAGAAAGTGCAAGAACACAACGATGGCTCGACATCGACAAGTGACGCAGTTTAGCAGCAGCTAGCACGAAACAATAGAACGCAATATAAAGCAAAATGTAAAAATACATAGCAATGAGTAACGGCGCAACATAGCCGTGCACAAGCAGCAGTGAAGCCCATCTAGGCTGAGACGGAACAAGGCTGCAGTCATTACTGAAAGTGGCAAAAGCAGCAATCGGTGTCAAATGCTGTTTACTTGCTATTTCCACATAAAGTGACATTTTCAGTGAGAAAGTTCAAGAGTGAACACACATCAGTGTGGCATTTGAGGTAATTGGCACTGAGTGTGTTCTGAGAGTGCCTTTTGTCTTATTCCTCACTGTAGCTACAGCTCAGGAGTGAAGAAGGAGAATGACTTCTTTCCATCACTGTCAGACTGAACAGACTTACATCTCTGAAATTGAATGGGGGTTTCCAAACGCAGCTAATAACATCCAGACGCTCAGCACTGCTAATATTCTCCGCTCATTGCAATCGTTATTACTCTGCTGATACAGCTATGTCAGTGCTGCGTGCTGCTGCAGCTCCTTTGACCATCCTAACTGCTTTCCTCAAGAGGTAAGCTTTGCTACTTTGCAGAAACTAATTTCATCTAAAACTCATGTTGTCTTTTAAATAGCAGAGTTCAGACTTTTCTGAATAACTTAACTTTAAAACAGTTTTATTAATATTAATTATTATTCAGTGCTTGACAGTTTTCAGACAGACAGTTGTTTCATCAAAATTAACCACAGGAGACCCTATAATAAAGTTAAAGGTGCAGTTTTTAAAATCTCACCACTAGATGTCAGTAGGTTGCAGATTGCAGTCAGCTGGATTCAGTTCTCTCACCCTCTGCAAATCAAGTGCATAATCCTAACTACGGTGTCCGCAGTAGGACAAACAAATCTGTGGACAGTGTGGCCTGGCTGCTTGCTGTTCACCTCAGCTGTCAATATTGCTGAATATCCAGGTCTATTTACTCTTTAGGTAGGTGTAAAGTATCTTTAACTTTTCTCTTACTAAGTGCTGCTGTTTGGCACTGTTAGCTGACGTTAGCCAGTGTCCGTGCAACATTCTTTGAAATGAATCTAACACTGTTCGAATCAGACACTTAGCGAATAAATTCTTTTACGGTGTGAGAATGTAATCAAACTGTTTATGGTCACATGTCTAATCTACAGACGGACGGGCTCTGAGAGCTCTGACTTCAGTTCAGGAGATGAGGCTTGAAGTGAGGAAGAAGAGGATTAGGTGGCAATGAGGGAGGAGGAGACATAATGAGAAAGAGATGATATAATGCACCAATGTTAAATGGCCTTATATAGTTTGAAAGAGCTATTTCAGATCTTTAAATTGAAAGTAACTTATAAGGCCTACTACCTATGTAGCTGGTCTCTGGCCATATACAGTATACATAAACATCACACTAATCAATGTATATTTATGCAAGAGTGCAACATCCTTATTTTCTAATAAATAGCCTAAAAAATTACTTGCTCTACCTTTGAGGCAATGCACAGCAGTTCACTATCCACTATATTTTGACTTTCCTAAATTCCTACACTCAAGGTTGAAACTCACTTCTTTCCTTTTGGTCATTTAGCTTCTGCATTCAGTCAGCAGAGTTGCACAGGGACTTCAGGTTACATACTTTTGTGAATATGTGTGTGTGCTGTTGCTTAACTGATCTTCAGTCTGAGCATAGATTTGGAGCCTGTGACATTTTTAATGAGGAAACTGAATAGGAATACATTAATATTCCGGCCTCTTGATACAGCAAGTGATGATGAATTGTTTGGAATTCATTGGGGATTTAAGATGCAGAACATGTATCCACAATGTAATGGGTTCAAATCTGGCTGGTGACCTTTGATTCATTGCATTGCTACTTTCTCCTTCCTCATTTCCTGTCACCTTTACACTGGACAAATTTTAAAATCAAATCCAAAACAGAGCGAGACTTGTTCACTTCCTGCATATTTTTTGTCAGTATGTTCTTGTTGGATTCTGCTGGAGTATGCTTAATTCATAGTTGAAAATAATCCTTATTTATTTTATACTGGGCCTTAGTGCAGCCCCTCGGTTCCTCCACTGTATGAATGTTCAGCTCGAATTTCTTTTGATTTACTGGCCCCTGCAAACTGTGGCCATAGTTAGAATTTTCCTTTCTTTATCATCGTAGAGTGACAATAGTGGAGAAACCCATCTGAAGGGGAATGTTTAGAGCAGTTTTAATCATAAACTATGCATGCAGAGGGACTACATGGACATATGTTGACCTTATTCTTTAAAACCTTGGCCATGTTTAACATAAAGTTCCACACTTGTAACGGCATATACACTTACTGGCCACTTTATTAGGTTCACCTAGCTTGTACCGAGTTGGAACCTCTTTTGCCCTCAGAACTACTTTAATTCTTTGTGGCACAGATTCAACAAGATGCTGGAAACGTTCCTCAGAGATTTGGATCATTATTGACTCGATAGCATCACACAGTGTTTTTCTGCTGCACACCTGTGATGCGAATCTTCCCTCCCACCACATCTCAAAAGTGCTCTCTTAGAGTTACAGGGAGTGCAGAATTATTAGGCAAGTTGTATTTTTGAGGAATAATTTTATTATTGAACAACAACCATGTTCTCAATGAACCCAAAAAACTCATTAATATCAAAGCTGAATGTTTTTGGAAGTAGTTTTTAGTTTTAGCTATTTTAGGGGGATATCTGTGTGTGCAGGTGACTATTACTGTGCATAATTATTAGGCAACTTAACAAAAAACAAATATATACCCATTTCAATTATTTATTTTTACCAGTGAAACCAATATAACATCTCCACATTCACAAATATACATTTCTGACATTCAAAAACAAAACAAAAACAAATCAGCGACCAATATAGCCACCTTTCTTTGCAAGGACACTCAAAAGCCTGCCATCCATGGATTCTGTCAGTGTTTTGATCTGTTCACCATCAACATTGCGTGCAGCAGCAACCACAGCCTCCCAGACACTGTTCAGAGAGGTGTACTGTTTTCCCTCCTTGTAAATCTCACATTTGATGATGGACCACAGGTTCTCAATGGGGTTCAGATCAGGTGAACAAGGAGGCCATGTCATTAGTTTTTCTTCTTTTATACCCTTTCTTGCCAGCCACGCTGTGGAGTACTTGGACGCGTGTGATGGAGCATTGTCCTGCATGAAAATCATGTTTTTCTTGAAGGATGCAGACTTCTTCCTGTACCACTGCTTGAAGAAGGTGTCTTCCAGAAACTGGCAGTAGGACTGGGAGTTGAGCTTGACTCCATCCTCAACCCGAAAAGGCCCCACAAGCTCATCTTTGATGATACCAGCCCAAACCAGTACTCCACCTCCACCTTGCTGGCGTCTGAGTCGGACTGGAGCTCTCTGCCCTTTACCAATCCAGCCACGGGCCCATCCATCTGGCCCATCAAGACTCACTCTCATTTCATCAGTCCATAAAACCTTAGAAAAACCAGTCTTGACGTTTCAGCTTGTGTGTCTTGTTCAGTGGTGGTCGTCTTTCAGCCTTTCTTACCTTGGCCATGTCTCTGAGTATTGCACACCTTGTGCTTTTGGGCACTCCAGTGATGTTGCAGCTCTGAAATATGGCCAAACTGGTGGCAAGTGGCATCTTGGCAGCTGCACGCTTGACTTTTCTCAGTTCATGGGCAGTTATTTTGCGCCTTGGTTTTTCCACACGCTTCTTGCGACCCTGTTGCCTATTTTGAATGAAACGCTTGATTGTTCGATGATCACTCTTCAGAAGCTTTGCAATTTTGAGACTGCTGCATCCCTCTGCAAGATATCTCACTATTTTTGACTTTTCTGTGCCTGTCAAGTCCTTCTTTTGACCCATTTTGCCAAAGGAAAGGACGTTGCCTAATAATTATGCACACCTGATATAGGGTGTTGATGTCATTAGACCACACCCCTTCTCATTACAGAGATGCACATCACCTAATATGCTTAATTGGTAGTAGGCTTTCGAGCCTATACAGCTTGGAGTAAGACAACATGCATGAAGAGGATGATGTGGACAAAATACTCATTTGCCTAATAATTCTGCACTCCCTGTAGATCTGGTGACTGTGGAGACCATTTGAGTACAGTGAACTCAGTGTCATGTTCAAGAAACCAAGAAGTCACATAAAGAGTGGCGTGCACTTCAATGACTGCTAGGTTGAGCAAAGAGTCCAAAATTTGTTTTGCACTGGCCTTCATGCTCTGCCTGGACTACGTCACTCGTTCTGGCTGCTCATGGTCTTTCTGTTTATTATGCGCTCCTGCTTCCTGTCGTTCTGTATTTCTGTTAGATGCATGAATATACATTCCACTGTCCTGAGAACAGTGCAACCCTTAGAGTTTAACTTTGACTGTGGCATGCACAAGTGCCCCCCAGCCTGCTGCACTTTGCTCGATGCAAGAGGAAACCATTATTACACGGTACAAACCATAGAAAAGAACGTAATGGTGCAGTTGTATGTGAAAGTCCCTTGCAATGATCTGAGCTTTTTAAGCCGGTGACATGGTGCATTATCCCTCTCCCACCACAAGATTTGTACACTATAGTAATAAAGGAACAGGTCAGCAACAATACTTGAATTCTGACATTTAATAATGCTTAACTGGTACTAAGTGCACCGAGTAACTATCCCCCACAACATTACACAACCACCCTGACCTGTTGATACAAGGGAGGATGGATCCATCTATCATCCAAATGTAGCAGCAGAAATTGAGAAATATCAGACCAGGTAGCATTTCTCAGACCTTCTGTTATCCAACTTTGTTTTGCAAACTGTAACCTCAGTTTCCTGTTTTTAGCTGATAGACCTAGCACCTGGTATGGTCTTCCGCTGCTGTAGCTCATCTGTTTCAAACTGGGCTGCTGCAGACATGCTCTTCTGCATATCTTTGTTGTAACAAGTGGTTATTTGAGTCACTTCTGCCTTACTAAGCAGCTCAAAGCAGTCTGGCCATTCTCCTCTGACCTCTGGCATGAATCAGGCATTTCCTCCCAGAAACCTGCTGCTCACTGGAGACTTTTTCAATCCCTTCTCTGTAAACTGTAAAGATCATTCTGAGGGAAAATCCCATTAGATCAGTAGAGCAGTACAACAGCCACGGCATGTTCAACGCCACTTAAATCACCTTTCCTCCTGATTCTGATCATCAATTTTAACTTCATCAGGTCATTGCACTCTCCTGTGTTAAAAAAAAGTTAATTAATTAACAGAATTATGATAGAGGGTCATATTATTTTGTACTTCCTGAACTTGCAAAACAACACAGGTTTCATGGTCTTTGGTTAAGTTTGACTGTTTGTCTTCTGCTTTGAAACAGTAAGAAAAATGCCTCACTCTTCCGGCAATTACTCTGATTATAGCATTACTGTCATTTGTAATTTTGCTACTTTACGGTGCATTCAAAAGGTGCATTTTTGGTATTTACTCAATATATAAGCAAAGGCAAAGAGATATTTAGAAAGAACTTGGGGGACAAGAATTCCTGTTTTTGGCTTCAAACAGGAAAAACCAAGGCTCTAAACTCAAGGGCACCGCAGGAGTCTCTCAGATCATGAACAAGAAAGTGACGGCCAAGGAGACTGAAAGAGAGCCAAGATAGTTGAGCGTAATGAAGCGCAGACAGTGACACAGTCCCACACCCACAACCCACAGCGCACACACATATACAATGTACACGTTCACGAAGGACTACTTACTAATCGACTTACTTAATCCTCACTGTTCATAAGGGTATGTATATGAGTGTTGTGGATCTGGGATGCTTCCACTTCAGCAGGTTATAATCATTTCCATATGCCCTCTAATCATTTTCGCTCACTCCCACTCCTAAGACGTTTTGCAGTATGAGCACCATGAGGCTGGCATGTTAATGAATGTGGGATAAACAAGCAACCAACAAACGGGGGGTTATTATTATGAATTATTAGGCGGAATTTATGCAGTCTTGTTTTTAATAGCATATAACCTTGAGGCTGTCCGTTCGCTCTCTCAATCCCCCACTACACACACGCACGCGCGCGCGTGCATAGACACACACATTCATACACAATTTGTAGACAGGGCAATGCTCTTGACAGCTTATCAGGGCAGGAATTCACGGGTCCTTGGACATCTGAAATGCATCACAGATATTGCATTAAGAGAGTTAACCCTTCTGCAACCAAACAGGACAAGAGTTGGGTTCACTGTCAAGCCAACAGAGAAAGTATTTCAACACAAAAGGTTCTTTATTTCTGCACGACCCCCAAAATTCCCAGAAGGCTCTCGCACTAGCATACTGCCATCTTTTCTATGACATTTTATCATGAGCTGCATTGTTTGATCCACTTACCAAATCAATAGTTCTTGTTAGACGCAGCTGTAGTTCTTTAGTTAGATCAACAGGTGTCAGAGAGCAATTCTCTTTCATATCTAGGATCGAGCTCAGGATTCCAACTGTGAAAAGCCAGCTGGTCTTTGATCACTGATTCATTCTGATCCGAAGCTAAAGAATAATCAGTGTTGTGAAAATGGGACACAGGCCTGGTTACAGGCTCGGTGGAGGCCAGCAAGCTCAAATTATAATGTCCAGGGACCAACAGATGTAGAGAAATCTTTTTGTTTTTTAGGTCTTGTTTGATTTATGCGCATGACGATTTTTACAGCTTTGGCAAGTGAGCAAAAGATATTTGATGCTAGACTTCTTTACAGCGAAATCTGGTGGTAAGAATATTATTTTCCCATTGTCTCGTCACATGTTAGTGCAATCGTCTGGTTATTGTGGCCTAATTACGCGTTTTATACAAATGGAGTAGACAAAAGTCCAAAAGTGGTTTTCATGTACATTTTTATGTTAATTACATATTTTTTTCTAGAATGGAAAGTGTCTGATGAAATAATTGGTACCACTTTGCAATCAGTGATCATTATACTGCATGTTTAATATTGCTGAATGAGTGCTGAATGTCGCAAGTCTCATTTAAAGAGGCAAAATATGAACATGGTACTTTTTTGCTGCTGAAATGTTGATACACAGAGACACAAATGTCCTCTGTATTTAATTTGTCTGTGTGATAATCAGTAATAAGTGTACAATCTTCCCACTAATGAGGTGAAAAAAAGAACTAAACTATGAGGCTGCACAAAAAAGAAGAAAAAAAAAAGATCTTAGTTATAGTCATTTAAAGCTCTTTGTTCCAACTGTTTCAACGTTTTCTCAAGCATAGTAGCTAAAGTATTTTTACTACTGGCAGAAGCACTCATAACCGCTACCCTTCATGCAATTCCAGCAGATTTTTTGGCCTCTACCAACTTCAAAGCATCCCTTTCATTGCCAGCTGGACTGCAACAACAGCGGTGCAATTGGCTGAGGCTGTGTGTTAGAGAGCGAGAGACTTGGACTAGTGCCCGGCCCTTGGCAATATTTGAATGGATAAACACATCTTAACACACCTTTTTCGGTGATGCTGTGAGACTTATCAGGAAGAAGTGTCGTGGAGCACTATGGACAGTCCTAACTGAAGGACAGATATGTCTGCTGCTCAGCAGCTCTACAAACCTACTAAACTACTTGAGTGTTCAAAATACTCCTTATTACTCATTTTCTACTGGATGTCTGAGGACAGCACTCTCTGTACCTGCTGGACACGATCTGAGCTCTGCGGGCAAGTCTGACCCTGGACGTTTACCACCTTGGATTTATTAGCCGTAAGGAATGCTCGGCTTTTTGAAAGGTGATGGCAGAGGCTCATTTCTAAAAAGGGGTTAGCAGGTACATCACTTCCATTCACTGCCTTTCACAGATACTCGTGTCTGTGAATAAGACAGCATCATGTACTGCTTTCAGGGGACAGCTGCCATCGCCATAAAGACACAGAAACAGCTGGAGATCATTAAAAATGAAAATATTTGAAATGCTACTAGTTTAATGAGATGTGGCTCATTATGTAACATTTTATAATCCCAGTGAAACACGAGGGAAAAGACAGGCCGATCAGTTGTTAGTTGATTTGTTACTTTGTTGCTAGTTTGTTGGTGGCTACTTTAGACCCTATTGTAAAGCAGCGGTTTAGACCATATGGCAAAAAATATTTACAGATGCAAGCACCGCAAAGGCAAACTTTGCATGAAAGGACAGGGATAAGAAAAAGATAATGATGTCAAACCATGAACAGGATGCATTTTCAACAGGAGTCACATAAGACTCTTCATTATACAGAAGCACAAAAACAAAGAAGTCCATCCAGCCAGCTGTCGCTGAATAAGATCGTAATTGCCTCAGCATGGAGAATGAGTGGAAGTTACCTTTACTTGAGGCACGCTAATCTTCTTCCTTTTATTCTCAGATTCTGGTTGTTTTTGGCCTCTGCTGTGTTAATCATTAAACTTACATGGCTTTTGCTGATGTATGAGAGGGAGGGGTTATTCTACTGTCTTTCTTAGGGGTCTTGAGATATGTGAAGCTAAGGGAATGACTTTAATAACAATTGTGGGCACAGTTGGCTTGGTTTTCAAAGCAGGCAAACAATTTTAGAGCTATTGTCATTTTCCCTTTTAGCATTTAGGCAGTTTTGAAAAAAAGTAATAAACTGGTTATAAAAGTTGATAAAATAATCTACTGCATGATCAACCGTAATGATGATAGCATACATATGCATGTTTATCTGTATGAAGCCTATCTTCTCCTTAACGGGTGGGTCAGTCTAAACGAAACTGCAACAAAATTGTTACATCAATTTATTATAAATCCCAGGTCTGTTGAATTTTGTATATACTTAGTTCATTTCATCATCCCTCTGCGATGTGATGTTATGATCCACATTTATGTTTGTTTCAGTGTCACGTTTAATGCATGTCAACCTTACGTAACTTAAATCTCACAAATATTTGCATTCACGACAGAATTTCATTCGACTCCACAAAATGCAGAAGGAAAAATTTGAAATAAAGTCCTTGAATATCACAGACATACAGCTTAACAGACAATGATTCAGTCAAATAAAACTGAAGATGACCATCAGGACCGTGTGAACCATATGGAAAGTATTGTGTTTTGGGGTGTTGTTAATCATTTCTCTATTTTAAACAGAACAGATATACAGGTAGGTACTTATTTAAAATATAAATCAATTCCTATGAAACCAGTTATGATGGTAAGTTAGCCTCTGGGTAGGTCGACAGCCAAGATGTGAATCCAGTAGGGAACAATCTTATTATTACATTTGGGGTTTTAAATTATTGACCAAAGAAATCAATACACGTCCCTTCTAAGTTTCTTTTAAAATTAAAGGTTAAATAGGTGATTATCACCGGCCATACCCACATTACGGTGTTACAGGTTCAACTCAAACTGCTGAATTTTGAGCTTTGCTTTTTTCTCTCTCTTTTTGTCATCTGTAGACCAATCAGATGGAGATTTACTGTACTGTAGTGACTCATCATTTACTCTCCCTTATTTGTTGTAAAAGATAAAAAACAGTGAGAGATATATTTAATAGTTATCCATCAGTGAAACACGCGCACATATATAAGCACATCATTACAGAGACACATTAGCCACCAGAATTAGTTGCATGACCGTTTTAACTGTTTCCCTCCAAATGTGCTGCAGCAGGATGTTAAAATGGCTGAAGCCACACAGCTGGGCCTGCTGGTGGTCAGCTATAGTTAAGTGGCTTGGGTAGCAATCAAGCAGCTGCACTCAACAATACGCACAATGAATGGAGGGCTGGCAGTCCCCTGTTTCAGATTCACAGTCTGTTGCTGTAGAGTCATCCATCCAACAAATCTGTTCCCCCCCTAATTAAGTTGGAAAAGGGGGAGTGAGAGGGTCATTAAGCACTTATTTATTTGGTAAACCACTGGTACAGAACAGCAGTTGCATTCTCGTCATCGGGTCATATAATTGGTCTGAACCACGATAAGCTGAGCGCCATGCAGAGTGATGTGCAAGGGCACTTGGGAGTACTGTAAATTGTGCTAAGTCTGTGGCACACAAACTTTGATCATTACATCCTCAGCAGGGAACAGCTCTGATGAATACCCGTACTGACCTGAAAACCACCAAACCCATTTTAGGAGCTGCTGCTGAAGTCAGCTAACACATAATACTTTATTGCTGGAAATGGAAAAAAAAAAATTGGTGGCCCGTGAGAAGCGGTGGTACCAAGTGCGATTACATCAAAACCAAGAAAAAAACTAGGGGATTCAATTTCAGAAGAAGTGTATCACGCGAGGAGAGTGGCCCTTGTGGTTGTCAGAGATTGGGAGGGAAGAGTGTTAATCATGGCACACAGCCCACATCTCCTGAGCTGCAGCTTCGGCTGTTTGAGTGTTCTCTGAACTGAAATACAGTCGATGTCAGAGAAAAGGTCAATGACTTTGTTAGGAGGCCCCGTGAGGACACCGAGCAGGTGCTTTGTATTTAACAAATATAAGACGCCACCAAACAGTTCAGAGAGCCATCAGCAAGTCCCTCAGGATAGAGCATTCACACAAACCAGATCACAAATTAGGACATTTTCTGTAGTGTGTGGAAAGGATAATGTAGTTATAATCCTTAAGACATATCCGTTCCATGCGGTTAAGGCTTGTTTTTGATACTATTTGGGCTCTCTGCAACAGCGAGTCAAACTTGACTTAAAATAAGAATCTCTCTATAAGGGGCTTCTTAAGGTAGCAGAGGACTCCACCATTTCTGCGCTGAATTCAGACTGCCAGCAAGAAATTCACAGTAGATGCATGCACTCCCTTTACACCATATCAGAGCTTTATTAATGGAAACGGAGCACCCGGCTGTCACTACTTCCAATTTAATTTGCTCACATGGCAAAACACGAGGTGGCTTTTTTGTGAAGCGGCACAGGATAGTCTGTGTATCTCTGCAGATTAAAATGCATCTACAACAAAAGAACAAAACATTATTATTATTATTTTTTCCCTGACAGTTTGAATATTGGCGACAAGATGTGTAACAGAAAGGACCAATTACATCGAACTGCTAGATGCGGTGGTTGAATGTGAGGTACCAAAGTTCATTGTGCCTTCCTTGCTTGTGTCTGAGATGTCATCTTGTCATGCAGTTCTAAACTTAAGGTTGTGATGATGGATTTTCTAGACAATGATTAATACAGGTTTGCACAATGTTTTCATACGCTTACGTGTTTTCTAATATTTGGCTTGCAAAAATGTTCATTATGAAAGTTCTTCTCTGATAGTAGTAGTCAGTTAGTGCTGATCACTACACCAGAGATATTATAGCATGCTCTAATTAATAAATATACTGGACTGCAGTGGTTTAGATCATATCTAATAGATTCCAATTTGTTCATGGTAAATTGGGAGTCTTCTACACACAATAGGTTACTTTTGGAGTCCCACAGGGTTCTGTGCTGGGACCAATTCTATTTACACTCTACATGCTTACCTTAGGCAATATTATTAGAATGCATATAATTTATGTTGCTGTGGAGATGATACCCAGCTTTATCTGTCCATGAAGTCAGATAAAATTCACCAATTAGTTAAATTACAGACATGTCTTAAAGACATAAAAGCCTGGAAGACATCGGATTTCCTGTTTGCTCAATAAAACTGAGGTGTGCAACTAAAAGTCTTAGAAACATGGTGTCTAACCAGATACTTCTCACATACGTCTTGAATAATTAGGTTCTGTCTTGTTTTAAAGACCTCATAGTACTCTATCACCCCAATAGAGCCCTTTGCTCTCAGACTGGAGGTTTATTTCTGTTCCTAGAGTTTCTAAAGAGCCTTCAGTTTTCAGGCCCCTCTTCTGTGGAATCAGCTCCCAGTTTGGGTGTGAGAAACAGAGACTCTCTACTTCTAAGATTAGGCCTAAAACTTTCCTTTTTGATAAAGCTTATCGTTAAGGCTGGATAAGGTGACCCTGAACCCTGCCTTTGTTATGTTGCAATAGGCCTAGGCTGGTGGGGGCTTCCCATGATGCACTTGTTTCTTCTTCACTCATTATTTTTTACTATGTGTTTATACACCACATTGCCTTTAATCATTAGTTATTACGGCTCTGGCTCTCTTCCCCTCCTCAGAGCCTGTCTGAGATTTCTTCCTGTTAAAAGGAAGGTTTTTTTTCTCACTGTCGCCAGCTGCTTGCTCATACGGGTTTATCTGATTGTTTGGATTTTCTCTCTATTATTATGAGGTCTTTGTCTTACAAGAAGGTGTATTGAGATGCCTGTTTTTGTGATTTGGCACTATATAAATAAAATAGAATAATAGCTTGATACTGCATGTCACTTTATATAAATAGCTTTCTAACTTGTGATAATAATTAAAAATCATCTCAACTTGCTATCTCACAAAACAGGTCAGACGTTCAAGAAAAACTTTTTACAAAGATGCAATGGTTTACACCATCGAGGATCTTGAGTGTTGTAAATCTCCAGTGCCAACAACTCTTTCACACAGCACTGACAGTGTCCTTCACATATTTTGTTTGATTCACGTGTGACGGCCATGCTTAATTTTTGAGAGCACTTCTGTTTTGTTCTTCTTTCAAAGACAAGAGAATGTAATACATAAAAGCAAGGAATACATTGAACTCCTTAATGTCCACTCGGCAGCACATCAGACCTGAATTAAATCAACATCATTGGTGAATTTTTGTGAGCTTTACTGTTTGAGAGATTTTTTTTTAAATTAATGGTTTAAACTATTTATTTGAACCCAACCATTGCATCACAATTTGACTGCATTTTGTCAAAACTTTCCTTTGATTTGCCTACAAAACTCTCATCTCAGCCTCTCAGAAACATTATATTTGGTTTCCTCTATTTTCTTAAATTATATGAATTGATTTTTATAATCCAAATTCTGCACGCATTTCAGTAATTCTTCCTTACACTCTTATTTACATGTACGCCAATTGATATATATATTCATTTAAAAGAATAAATAAAAAAACACATTTATCAGTTGCATTTCAGAGTAAGTAGGTGAGTGAATAATTAGAAAACTGGTATTGAATGAGAGATCACTGTATAATCAGTGATTTTTTTAAGCCTCTCCCCAGCACAGCAGACAGCTGTTAGGGGATCAGTGTGTAGTATCATCAATATTAAACATGAGGAACTAATGCCAGTCACTTGTCCATGGAGGACTGTGGAAGTGCTGCAATCAATCCTGATTGGGTGAGACACGGAGATGAGAGGGATGTCAGCACTCCTGATATTTAAGCGGATCAAGTGCAATCGATCGTATGGCTTCCACGGAGACACCGACCTGTCATCGATAAGATGGATTAAGCTTTCAGTGCCAGCACATGTTTCTCCAGCGCCCATCATATCCTCACATGCTGGTTGCGGCATCCACTCTGTAGCTTATTTTGAGCTTTAGCTTTAGGATCCATCCCCTGTCTTGAACTGCGGGTTGAAGGAATCTTATATGAGAAAACAGAACAGAATTTTATTTTTCTTCAAAAAGTATAATGAATTTAATTAACTTCACTTTTGCTCCCTTCTAATGTCACAAAATAATTGTTAAAACTCTACTAGTCAGTATTTTCATATGCACAGGGACTCAAATATAAATAACTCTCATTTGAACAGGGCCTGTTTAGCATCTTTTAGCGCATTGTTTTGGATTCATGGCCTGCAAAACACGAACACTATTACTGTAGCAAACAACTCTCTGCAGGATAGTGACTATATTGTCAAAATTGCATTTACAGCTTCTTTTTCTGCATAAATATGTGATTGTTTTCTTTATACCTAAGTGCCAATGCATACTACAAAGGATCCCGTTTAAGGAAAAAGGCTCATTATTCCTCTGTTGGAGTCTATCTTGCTTGGCTGTTCTGGCTTGATGTTTGCTCGTCAAAACAAAACATTTACAGGTAAAATTGTCTATTTCACAAACAATGACTTCAGAATGCAGCGCTGTTCTGAAATGAACCGTGCCGCGGAGAGGTGGAAATTGGTGTGGACAAAACACTGAGCAATTGGATATGGATATGTGAATTCAGCAACGAGCTCTTCGGCTTGTTGTGAAAAACGGGCTTAGGCTATATCCATACTCACAATGAAACGCGGCTGAATGCAGGGTCCTTTATATATCCTTCTGTGAAAGCCCCCTTTCTTTCTTCTCAGATATATATATATATATATATATATTAGCTTATAGAGGCAAGTCTCTCAGGACATATCGTCACATATTTGTACCATAATGCACATTTTCTGACAGGTGTTTGTATATGCAGTAACTGCACTTTAATGTTGATACCAAGCCATTTAGAAGTGGCACAGTGAAAGAGAAACAGGCAGGGGGGGAAAAAAAGTGTTTTTCATTGCTTAAAAATTCTTTCCAATTACTGCAGCTGTGAGCAGTGAGTGGAGGAGCAGGTTTTTGCTTTTTTAAAGGAAAGACATCTCTCAGGAGACAACCTTAGCATTTGAATTTAATCACCGTGTACTTTTTAACAGTTTGTCGCAGAAATCGTTGGTGGGCTGCAGGTTGGCCTGACGTAATTTTGTGCTCTTCTCTGCTTTGAATTTCATGCAGATTTGAGTCATAATTGCATAGTCAAGGATGCTGCTGCTTTTGTAATAAACAAAATATAAGAAATAGTTACCTCTAGTTCTACATGTTCATAGTTTATGATGACAAATTGTAGATAAGTGCCTTCTTGGTAAAAATTAATTAGTCAATAAGTCAACCGTCATCGCTTGTTTGGCTTCGTCTTGCCATCACTGGTCAGTTTGTTTTACTTTAAAAAATGTTCACATCATGGCCAGCAGATGTCAGAAGTGGTCCTCACAACTTGGGTGTTCCTCAGAACACATATGTGATCGGTGTCGTCAAACCTTCGTCCTTGCACATTTTACATGTAATATGAATGCTCATCTGCATGATACAGCTACATGTTTATGTCTAGCTTTTGTGTGAAACCTCTCAGGTGTGTAAATAAATAGTTCAGATGAGGATGTATGCTTGTACGGCTTGTTGATTTATGAATTAATGAGTACAGAACAAAGAGTGTGGATAAAGACGTGTGCCACATTCCAGCTGTGCACCATATCAAGATGCAGGTCTGGTAAATGCACAATGTAAGGAATAGTGCACAGTTACAATATAGCTTGGTAATATTAGTGGGGCAATAAGGTGGAAGAAAGAGGGTAATAATATGAAAATAGCTGGTTAAAGCCAGCTAATTACCAAAGTAATATGCAAGAAATTACCAAGTAATGATCTTGCATCAACACTGGTTATTGCAAAGTAATATTAGTTTTAAATTTATATAAGTGGGCACTAACAGGTCAGAAACTGTAATAATAATGTAATAATGTGGAAACAACTGTATGCCCAGGAGGCAAACCCAATTAGTAATGGTATATCAATATATTGGAAACAATTAATACACGACTATATGAGCTGGGTAACTGTAATTTCATTAATTTCAGTGTAATATTTCTCAGCTGTAACTACTTATGATAAAAGATAATCATTTTGACACTACTAGGTAATTAGGAGGTAATACTTTGCTATTTCCATGCTATTACTGTCCCTCTTCCACCTTACTACCCCACTATTACCACCTCATCACCTTAGCTGGAATGGAAGGTGATACCTAGTGCACAGACTGACTGCAGAGAAAAGACAGCAGAGGAGAAGTAAGGCAGATGCTGACTGAAGAAGATAGACAAGCAGGCGGACAGACAAATAGACTGACAATCAGGCAGGCTGGAGCAGGCAAATAAACACAAGTACCTGTACTGTATGGATAATGACATGGTTTTAGAGATGAAAGCAGAAACAATGCAAATAGCCCTCATTCACTGCAGTTACCATGACGACTAACCACCTGAACTTGGAGGTAGGTCCCAGGAGAGGTCTACAGGAGGGAGAAGCAGGACATGAGAGTGTGTGTATGTGTGTGTGTGTCCTGGTTTCATAATTTGCCAAGTCTGCGATGTAGCTCCCCACTACTCATAAGCTGTCCCAGTGTGGTGCAATGGCAGCTCCTTTGGGAAGCCCAATTTAAGACACAGAGAAACAACATGCAGGAAAACCATTCATTGCAAAGTTCAGTATCAGACTGCTCAGAGTTCTAATTACTTGTGTTTTCCTCTACATTATATTTAAGACCGTCGCTGTGACCCTGTTCAACTAGCTTCTGCACATCTCCATATGTTATAATGTATTTGCTTTGATGTGACTGATTTCGAGATGCCTGATTCAAATGTAATCATGTGTCCGCTCTGAGCCTCCATTGTAGGCTATTTACTTTTACTGGTGGTGGCTAATTCAGCAAATTTTCTCACTTTTGCGTCACTGTTACTGATTTGAGAGAAAATACTTTTTATTTGACTTGTTTGCTGTTTTGTGTCGACTGCCACATTTTAGACTTATTTAGTTAATTTCAGTGTTCCAACTATTGCTACGGCCACAGACTCAACATCAGGAGGAACCAAATTGTTAGAGCGAACTGTAATTCTTACAATTAAAATGAGCAATAGTTCTCCAGGATTTCTGGAGGTATTACAAAGTTTTCTTTGTTTACTGAGTCACTTAACCAGTAAACAAAGAATGAACCATTGTTGTGTCTGCACATAACAGACAACTTAGTAAATCACCGATTTTGAATGGTATCTTTTGGCATTTTGTTACTAGCGTGTCACAAAAGTACAATTTATTCCCACTTCTTTAATTTCATTGATAAAAATAAGATATCACAGTTTGACAGGCATCAAATAGTATTTTTGCATATCGTGGCATGCTGTGTCCTTAAAGAAATGTGAGGAAACATGGAGGACAAAAAAAAGACATGGCAGTCTAAAAAATATCTACAGCAGATTAATAGTATCTCAAAATCATGCAGTTAAGAAATTGTCATGTCCTGTGGTCTATAAATCATTCAAGCACAGGACATCATGCAACCAGCCCATCGTTTGATGCAATTAGTGTTCACTGAAGCCCTATCACAACTGGCCTCAGTAGTGTCATTCAAGAAGCCATTCTTAAGGAAGAAACAGGGAGAAAAGGCTCAAAAGCCACCTGCAAAACACGATGGAGGTTCTGTCATGGTTTTGAGCTGCATTTCAGCCAGTGGCAATGGAAATGTTGTCAAAACTGAGGGTATTATCAAAACACAGAAAATTGCAAATTTTAATCCACCATGCAATACGATCTAGAAAGAACCCCCCAAGCACTGTCATTGCCAATGAGAGGCTTAATTTTTCAGCCTGGCAGTGATGCTAAACACACTGCCAATGCAGTAAAAGCATATTTGGATATGTGTGGAACATCATCAGTCATGGATTGGTCTCCCCAGAGCGCTGAAGTCGATATTATTGAAGCAGTGATGGGATCATCTTGACAGAGACCAGAATAAAAGGCAGCCAGCATCCAAAGAAGGGCTTTGAATGTCCTTCAAGAAGCTCGAGAACTATTCCTGAAGATGCCTAAGAGAGTTCAGGCTGTGTTGAAGGATACATGTGGTCATTGACTTTCCAGCTCACTACAATTGTTTTTGTCTTATATTCTGTATCTCTTTTTATATTTGCACATGTTGAGGAAGTAAGGAAGAAATGAAAGGTACGCGATTATGCTTTATTGGAGGTATTAGAAAGCAAATAAAGCTAAAAACAAAACCGTAAAAGAAGAAAGGAGGTTTCATTAAATGTAGTCTAGATTTATATGTTTTATATGGTGTTACATTTATAGTTTATGAAGCTAATAGCCATGTTAACGGGGTTTCCCCTTCTCACTCACTCACTCATGCGGCCACACATTTAAAAACATTATGATTTTAGACCAATAAACACAGCGAGTGGGCAAGCAGTTCACCTAAGTATTATGACTTTTCTTACTTCAGGTGATCTCATATAAAAACAGAATTTGTATTTTAGCCATGGCAATTAATTTCCAGGCTGCACCTATCATTAAAAAGCAAAATTTTAATTACTCATTTCAGGGCAGTTATGGTTGGAGTCCCAGCACACTAAAGATAGGGGAGGGGGATTTACAGCAGCTATTGTGGTGAGTGCGATTTTTGTGACAATCACACCATAATTATGTGTGGGGATGCAGCCAAGCGCAACATGGCCCAATGTCATTAACTTGCAGCCCACCTCAGACTGAAAGGGGCTGGGGGGTTGTCATTATTTTCTATTATTCTGAGAGGAACACAAATCCAAATAAGCATGGATAAGAAAAAAAAAGAAAAAAGAAACACAACCCAGATTGATGCCACAGGCTTAGCTAGCTGTTTGACATTCAGTAGTTAAACCTTGCTGTAGTGAATAGAGCGGGGTCACAGGGATAATATTGCTTGAAGAACAACGTGAAATTTCATTAGGTCTGCTAATGCCTCCCTGACATTACTGATAAATCCTTGTCTGCTTGCTAATGGGTGCTAAAGAAGCGGATATCTGCGGCCTGTGGTAACTGTACCATGTCTGATGGCAGGTAGTCGAGGGATTTGGCTTGAATTCAGAGCTGTTTGCAACAGAAACATGTTGCTGCACACAGTGTGCGACTGTGACAGCTCTGCCTTATCAGGAAACAAGATACTGAGGCAATGAGGCTCTATTCTTACACACTTCTATGGCTACCCTGCATCCTAAACAGTGTAAAACACATTTACCAATCCAGTGTGTGAAAAAATATTTCATAACTTACAATGGTATGGCTCCATTTTGCTGTGCTCCAGAATTCAAGCGGGGCGATGTTGTACAGTGTTCATGACAGACATTTTGGAATTATGGATGAATATTTCATGGCCTGATGGACTGGGATCCAGCCTGAGACTTTGTTGGCAGTGGATACCATTCATGCTATCACACTAATACTGATGCCTTGATACGTATCATCCCCTTGAAATGTCAATGTGAAGTGATCTGAGAATCTGTCGATGCTTCCTGAAAAGGAAAACTAAGAAATCGAAACGGGAGGAGGCAGAGTGATTGTCTTACCAATATGTGCTGATACATATTTTAATCTATTCCATGTTTCAAGGGCAGTAGCAGTCACAGTGCATGAGTAGGTGGGAGTATCTAATGCTACTATTACTGTCTGAGCTCCTTCTGGGCTTTTTCCTCACGCTGCACTGGTCATCTGTGCATCAGAGGAGGAGTAACCCACAGACAGGCAGGGTTTCACCTGCTCCTGCTTACCTGCTGAGCTGCTGCTCTGGAAAAACCAGTATGCAGGGGTGGGACCGGGGTCTGCTATCGCTGACATCTATCATAACAAGTGTCTGAGGACGTCCATTACCTGCCCCTCAGGGTTTTCTTTCTGTCTTTTTCTTTTTTTTTTTACTTTGCTTTCCTTTTTACTCCACTTCATAAACCAGATTTGCCGAAGAGCTAGAAAAACCCAGGCTGCAGGCTAGAGCTGAATGAAGGAGAACACATGGAGAGGGCTTGGAATTATTGGCTTAATTAGCCCTACAGGGAGTACAGATTGAATGACTTGCCAGAGTGAAGATACTATTGCACAGGTGTGAGGAGGCCAGCGAAGCATATACGCACCTGAAAACGTTTTCTGACATCTGTTGTTCAGGTTCAGGAGGCTCCTGCCTTCTATGTAAGGAGGGCACAAGAGAAAATTGTTATTCTTTTTGTAAAGCTAATGGAGCATCAGTTTCTCAATGGGAAAATAAATGGAGCATTTGAAAGCTGACCCGTGTTGGATGTGAGCCTAAAGTTAACAGTATTATGAAATAGTGGAAGGAGTCTTCTTTTCCCTACTTTACTAACTTTATGCAGTGTGTGAGTATCATTATTTATTTGTTTCATTTTATGTGTGATAGGGGGGGAGCTTAGGAGGGAGACCAGGTGAAGCTAGCAAGGTTCAATGAAAAGAGCCCAATACAACTTAATAAAATATGGAAAAAAAGCTGGCATCAAAGTGTTTGTGAGACTTTGAGAATAATGAAAAGCAGAGGTTACGGTGCTTTCAGTAAAAGTAGTTCCAGGGCCAAAATGTATTACGTGACTCCCTTTTTGGCCCAAAAAGATCTAGATTTAAGGTGCTTCTGTTGCGCCCCTGTATCTTTGAGCTACGCATTAAAGCTCGTTTAGCTTCAAGGATGCTGTAGTAAAGCTGACCCTGATATCTGACCTCACGGGCAGGAGGAAAGCAAACACACAATTTTCACTGACAGAGATGAGTTAAGTGCGATGTTATTAATGAAATGAAACGCTGTCACCATTCACTGGAAGTGTATTAACCGGTAAAGGGACCATATTTCCAGTGTCGGCTGCAAAATCAGCATGGTGGAAGCAAAATTAATAATGGATCGCCTTTTCTGTGAGCTGAAACATCAGCAGCCCATTGGACATTATTCACATTCTTTATGTTGAACCCAAAGCCTTAGTACAGTACATTAATAAAACAGGAGCTAAACACTGCAGATGGTATTGTACCCATGAGGGAGAAGAGATCAGTGAACAGCTTCCTGTTGTTCTCAAATAAAATATCAAATATTTACCATTAATGTAATAGTAGATAGATTCTCAGCACAAAGATATAATTGTTAACTTTGTCTGGTCCTTGTCTGTGCTCTGTTTTATTTGGACCTCTGCACATCTTTGATCCAGGACACCTCCACACAAGCTCTGTCCTAACTAGATGGTTTCTAAGAGACGGCAAATAGTTTTTGAAGCCCCTTTGATGGAGATGACAGCTTGGAAGCACAATAAGGAGGTTAGTTTTGCTCTGATTGCAGCACTGCCTTTGAATTGAGCAATTTTGAATCACTTTTCACCGCCACAAAGGAAAAGCTGGACACCAACTGCTGCCATTTGAATGCAGGTTATTTTCCAGCTCATTAAGCATATTGATACCAGTAAACAAATAGTAGATTTTAAAGAGAATCACCTCCTTCTAAGTGCTTTCATTAAAAAGTTTTTTTGGTATGGCTTTTGCACATCAAGGACACTGACACTTTATAATAATGAGGAGAGGTAAATCGCACTAAATAACATATGATAGTGGTTGTGAAAAGCACACTGAAGCATAAACCATAAATTACTTCACAATGGAGCGAGTTGAAATACATCAACACTGGAGGGAGAAATGTTTAACTGAGACTACTTGGAAGAAAGAAAATTATATTTACAAGGTACATCTGATAGAGATTCATATCAAAGAGAGTCACATGTCAACAAATGGCCACTAAAAAGGCTCCATTGTAGCTGACACCCATAGGCTGTATATAAAAGATGGACATAGGTGAGATCACTCAGTGGTTTAAATGTTGTAATGTTTTTTTTTTTTGGTCAGAATGTGACTTTGTGGAATAAGGTAATAAAGGAAACTGTTTGCTAGCACTTTGCTAGCATTTTGTGTACTTAATCTGATATAATATGGCCTAATCCTGCTTGCAAATCAAAGTATTAAGGCTGGAGAAGTACAAAGATTTTTAACATGTTAGTCTATTCAATATGTTAAATACAAGATGACACACAATAAATCTTAACCCCAAGTTTTACCAATATGTAGTTTATTGGGCAGAGGTTAATATTATACTTGAGAATTCAAACAGTGAATTCCCACATCAGTTGGCAATATATATTGTTGTGCTCCATTGGAAAACCTTCATTTTGCCAACATTAGCGCACACCGTTTGCTGTCCAAATTGCACTACTTCCTGTCTCCTCTGAGAGAAAGGTGTTGGGTCAGATCTTAATTTAGACCAATAAATTTAGGCCCCTTGCTGCTACGGGAAGCACTGTCATGGCAAGATTGATTTTTATGGCATCAGCTCCAAAAGTGTGTATGTGGAAATGTGCGGGGGAACAAAGGGTGGTGTAGGGGCCTTTTAGCATCCACCGGGATTTGAAATGGCTCTTACCATCTGCTGAAAACAGTCAATACATCCCACAGCGTCATGTGGCTCTCCCCCCCCAACACACACACCCAATTCTACTCTGATTAACTTGAAAGGTCACAGCCACATCAAGAATAAGAAACCAATCAAAATGCATGCCTATATAGAATGCCAGAATCTCATCAGCACTTTTAAATGGTCATCATGTTGACTTTAGCTCTCACCTGGTTAAGTGACCTAAGCTAAACAATGCTTTTTAGAAAGACATTTTTTTGAGGCAATATAACTAAATATAACTGCATTAATAAACAAGTGGTTTTAAAGGCTCTATTTTTGTCCCAAATAACAAATACAAAACATGTACAAGCCGAAATATATAGAGGTTGAGAATGGGGTTTTCTGACACATTCTAAATGGATTAATAGATTATGAGAAGCATGAGGTGTGCGCTTTCATCCACAAGCAGAGACTCTATTTTTAATGGTCTCACCAGAGAAATAAAATGTGAATTCCGCTGAAGTTCAGAATCCTTGAACTGCAGCAGGAATTTGACACTGAGGTTGCCCCCTTCAGTGCCTATTGCAGATACTGATATTATTCATTAATCATGTAAACATTCAGCGGCTTAGAGATCCACGTGAGGCAAGATGCACCTCTTGATTAAACAGCAGCTCATTATTGCAAAGTCTGTTATCTCAGTCTCATAGAGCTTCAGAATCCTTTCATGATCCCATATGGTAGATAAGCAAAGCGCCGCCCTGCCAGGAAATTTTACATTATCTGTATTACACTGTTGGATATACCTCTGCCCTCTTTCCCTGTACCAATAGCAAAAATAAACACAAAAAAGAAATAAAAAAATAGAATTATTGAGCTTTTTTTTTATGATGCAGTAATGACAAATTAAATCTCTTAACAGATGATTTCGTTAATGAGCGTCATGAGCTTAAAGCTAAACCTTTCTCACCTTTACTCGTTTGTTTTCATTGCAATATTCAGTTTGTGAACAATAGTTTCTGTCTCAGTGGCAAGGTGAAAAGTGACTCTTCAAAGAGTTACGCGCTCTGCTAAATGTGATAAATGTAGAAAATGAAATGAACAAAATAAAAATAGGAACACAAACATTTTTCCTGAGAAAATATTTTTACAGAACTCTTCCTTCCACAGAAATTACGAGGGAAAGTAGCAGCCCTGTGATGCTAAACAAATACATTTGAATAGCTGATTATCTGCAAGTCTTACAACCACCTCTATAAAAGCGCAGGTTTTGGCACTTTGCTGGTCTGAAGCATTCAGGTGTGTGTTAAACATACTCCCAGGAGTGGATGTCCCAGCAAATTTAGACTGAGACATTTCAGAAAACTAAACAGCTACAGCTGTGGAAATGAGCTTCCTCCAAAGGGTGGCTGGCCTCAGAGAGAGCCGCTGCTCCTCCACATCGAAAGGAGCCAGTTGAGGTGGTTCAGGCATCTGACAAGGATGCCTCCTGGGCGCTTCCTGGGTGAGGTGATCCAGGCATGTTGCACCTGGAGGAGGCCCCGGGGCAGACCCAGGACACGCTGGAGAGATTTCATCTCTCGGCTGGCCTGGGAAAGCCTTGGTTTTCCCCCAAACAAGCTGGAGGAGGTGGCTGAGGAGAGTGAGGTCTGAGCTTCTCTGCTTAGGCTGCTGCCCGCATGACCTGGCCTCGGATAAGCGGGAGAAGATGTTTGGATGGATGGATAAACAGCTACATCTACAGGGCTCTGTTAGCGCAATAAATGTTAATGTTCATGACAGTACAACTAGAAAAAGACTGAACAAGAATGGCTTGTTTGGGAGGGTTTCTGAGAGAAAACCTTTTCTCTCTAAAAGAACATGGCACCACAGCTTAGGTATGCAAAGTTTTGTCTGAATAAAGACCTTTGGGCAGACAAGACCAACGTTGAGAGCTTTCGCTATAATGGACAGTGCAAATCTTTGTCAAAAACCAAACCAAACACAGCATCACAAACACTTCACACAAACCGTTGCCATGGTGGTGGAGGAGGTGATGATTTGACCACATTACCTAGGCAATCAGTTGGCCATGAACTCCTCTGACTACCAAAGTATTCTATAGTCCAGTGTTTCCCAACCTTTTGGAGCACATATTTCACATTAGAAAAATCTCACGGCACACCGCCAAACAAAAATGTCACAAAAAGCAGCTTCATAATTTCTCCCTGTGCACCAGGTATAGTGGAATTGGCTCGGTTTATCCCCAGTATTCCTTTTTGCTTTCTTCTAACCACTGATCATGCTAGGGCCTTCTTCTGGGCCGGAATTTTCCCCAGGACCCAGGTCAGATTGACTACTTTTTCATTTCAAATATTTATCTATTGCTTTTACACACTGCATCTCACAGCGTGACTGTTATGTTTTACTGGCAGTTGGCAACCCAATTATTTAGAGCGAGTAGTTGTACTGCCCTCTAGTGGAAGAGAATCTAATTGTTTGGTCTAAGCGATGGGTCACTCCGATCTACTAATCAGGTGGAAACGGATAATCTTCCACGTCACACCTGATCATTTCTCATGGCACACCTATGTGCTGCGGCATACTGGTTGGGAAACACTGCTATCGTCAAATGTGAGGCCATTTGTCCAACAGCTTGACCCAAACTGGGTGACGCAAGAGAGCAACTATTCCAAGCACACCTTCAACATAAAGGCTGAAAAAGATTAAGAATCAAAGTGTTACAATGGCCCAAAGTCCAGGCTTCAAACTAATAAATGTGCATAAATGAATGTCTGCAAACCTCAATAAACTGAAGCAACACCGTAAAGAACAGTGGGCTGAAAGTCCTCCACAGCAATGTGACAGGTTGTTCTACAGAAAATGATTCTGAAAATGACCCTAACAACTCATTGAACCACGGGGTGCTCTTAGTTTTTCACACACTGCACAGAATCCTGTGAAACAAAATCGTCTTCACACGACTGTACAGTGTACCTGCCGATAGTTTTAGTCGCTGTCAGATAGTAGATCCTAATGCAACAAAGCAAAATCAGTTCTACATGACAAGGTGCTTGGATCTTACCAGAAGTCTGAGGCTCATCTTGTTCAGTCAGGCATGAAGGGTGCAAACATTAATAAAGCACCAGACACAGAATGAAAAAAACAGAGTGAGAGAAAGCAAGGTGTGATTTATAGGAGAGAATTGCTGGTAATGGTTTGGGGCTAAACAATAGTGTCCCTCTGGCCTGGTCTGCATTTCATAGGATTGTGATGAAGCTGTCATAAGCACGCACCACTCCGGTAATACAATCCTCTGGGGGACGCTTAGTTTTAATTTGAATGTCAAGAAAATGATCGACTTTTATTGTTGGCAGTGTGTGTGCGCTTGCGCGTGCGTGAGACGGAGCTTACATAAATCCATACCTGTCTGTCCATCTAAACTTTTGGATCCACGTGAATATTAAACTTTTCTTGTGTGAAAATATCCATCTGCAAAATATAAGCGTAAGGTAACACAGTTTAAAAATGAATTTTCAAAATTAGTATCCCCCCTCTTGGTACAGTGTCACTACCAATAAGACAGTTCAGCAACATTTCACTGCTTTCTTCCAAAGGCAGCTAATACACAGCGACTGAATTCAGTTATGGTTCTCCCGAGGCTTGGTATTTTACGTCCTTCCGAACAACACACAGAAAGTCTTTCAACTATTGCATTGTTGCTCGCAGCTGCTTGGAAAGTTGATAAACCCAAGGGCTCCGAAATTTTCTAGTTCTCTCTTCAAAACAAATGTATTTTTAAAATTTGATCTGGGCTGAACTTTAAGAAATAAACAAATAAGAGTTATGAGTTTTTTTAATAAACAGAAATGTAATGTAGGGGGTGCTCATGTTTCCATATGTGCAATAACCAAATGTCATGGGGTAGGGGGAAAATATAATTAGAAAGTGTGAAAATATAAGAGAGAAATGGATCCAAACAGCCTAATTAATGCGAAGTAAAGAATGTATGGACTCGGAGCAGAGCAGCTCAACAGGAATCTGGCTTTAACACACAAGCCAGTCTCAAAGTAATAAATAAAGATAAATGTAGCGCGTAGTGTATCATCATCAGAAGTGCTCACATCCTCTCCAAATGCTGTGCGTCATAAACAGCATTTCATTAAAATGACTTACTTTTGTGTCACTATCTATAAAAATCACTGCTCTGTAATATGTAAGTACTGTCAACACAAGTCGCCACCGCGTTTCACCACGTACATGGAGGGGCATCATGGAGAGAGAAAAGAGAATTTTGTTTGTAAAGGATTTGTGTAATCATGTGAAGATGGCGTCTAGAGGAAGAAGCACAAAAAGGAAGACTGGGTTCCTTCATAAAGCCTCTAATATTGTTATTAAAGCTTCCCTGGAAGGCGTAAATATCGACCTGAGCATGGACTCCTTCACAGACCAGTGAATTTGCTGTCCCGCCTCGCTAGTGCCATCAAATCAATCAACCTTTCTAATTAACTGCATCCAAATGAGGCATCGTCGTCTGTGCCTCCAGAAAGACCCCTTTTCCACATCACCTCTTGCACACACACAATGCTCTACATGCCCTGAGCTCGGTGCTATTTCTGCCTGCTCCCTGCCTCTAACCTCACACTCGGTGTCCTCACAAGGTATTCAAACAGATCCAAAAAGCACATCTGACCCATCTCTTTACTTTGGTTGAACATTGCAGATTTTTCGGGGGGAGTCTATTTTGCCTCCTTAAATTGAATTAGTATTTTGAGTGACAGATAAACATTCTATAAGGAAGCTGAATGCCTGTGAACTGTTTTGGATATGACAGAGTATCTCTTTGAGGGCTGATAAAACAGGAAGCTCTGCAAGGAACAGCTGCTCAACAGTACAAATCAGCGCCTGCCAGCCAATTTTCTCTCTCTCTGTTCCACTTTCTTTCTTTCTTAAACGCTCTCTCCCGTCGCTGCTTCTGGCGGAGCCGGGGAGTGGTGCTCCTCTTAGCGACACCCCCAGGGCACTTGGAGGAGCTCCAGATGTGATCATCCAGAATTGTGGACTGCAGTATCTCTGGCTTTTTTCCATGCATCCAGCACTTGTTACTTCATTTACAATCAGTCCACATTTCAAACTCAGTCTGAAAATCAGATTCTTCTCCGTCCTCTCTCTGGGTTGAAGAATTAATTGAAAATGCAAAGTGTAATCAGATCAGCTGAATAAAGATGAGTGGCTTAAAGATGGCAGATATGAGTGACAATTCACATGGCTCTGCATGAGAAATGAAGAGGCTGGTTGAGATAATAGGGATGTGGGTTTGATCAGTGTACGAGCTGTTAATGGTCTGTTTTGGCAGGCGGTCTGGCTGGTCCCCCCTGCCCTCTTACGCTGGCTGCAGTTACTGGAAATAATTTCACTCTGAAATGCATCTGTAGAAAAACTAATTAAGATAATTGTATCTTTATCTGGCTTTCTTCTTAACTTTAAAACTTTTATCTTTTGCAAACTGAAATCTCAATTTTTAACATACACTAGTGAAAACCGTTCTCGCCAGGCCTGAGGTGCTTGCTCTCGTTAATCATGTGTGAAAACACAGACATGTTAATTTATCATGTTATTCTTTTGATCAATTACATCACTGTATATAGTGAGATGGCAAAAAAATGTTTATAAATACCAAACAAATAAATTATAAAGGCATATATTGCCATTCTTCTTTACAAGCTACATATTCGTTGTATAATACAAAGTAATCAATTACAGGTCCTATTAGTGTTTCATGAAAACTGATTTGCAGATATGAATGCTAACGTATTCCATTGAATGAAAAAATTATAATTAAAATTCACACATGTACACGTAACATCAACAACATAGATGCAATGTACATGGAACGTCAACAATGTACACCTCCGGTCTTCAAGTCCAACGTCTTTAGTGGGTCCAAACTCCGCTTCAGGTCCCAAAGTCAGAAGAACACTGCGGCATCACTGAGAGTTACAAACTGTCTAAATTCTTTCATCTTTAATAAAATGATCAGCATTGCTGCTTTACAGATGTAACAAATAAGTTTAACACCCAGGCATCCATGAAAACAGAAGTTATGAAGTTGAATGGAGGTTGAAAGTAGCAGGAAGTTAGCTCGCTAGTTTCCATCTAAAGATGATATAGCATGTTCTGGCTGAGGAATTTCTGAAAAAATGAAAACGCACAGCTCTGCTCTCACCTTTGACATAAATGAAGACAGAAAACTTAACAGCAGTGATGTTCGTAGAGTTACTGAAGTTGGGCTAGTTGGTATATAATTATGTGCTATGTGGTGGCTATATGTTAAAAACACAACAGCCTTAATAAACGCAGAGTAGTTTGGACAAGGAAATAGGGTTCTTACGTGGCAAACAAGAACTTTTTTCATACAAAAATTAGTAAAAAAAAACCTGTTGCCTTTTAGCACCTCCACATTTTCTGTATTCAACTCTTAAATAGAAACAGCATGGCAGTTACAGACCATCAACAACTAGCTTAAATTTAACAACAATTAAAACACCCTGTTAAGCACACTTGATATCTGAACTTGGCTGTCTGATTAACGCTCTTGTAGAAACTTGGGCTATTTTGATTTTTATCTTTATAACTTTATTTTTCATAATTTTGTATGGAAAAACATTTAAACAGGCGGCACAGTGGTTACCACTGTTGCCTTTGAATGCAGTCTGTGTGATGTTTCCATGATCTCACCATGACTCTGTGGGTTTTTTCTGGGTATTCTGGCTTCATCTCGCAGTCCAATGACATGCACAGGGTTATGTTAACTGAGGACTGTAAATTGACTGTATTAGTTTAATGTGAATGCTTATTTATCTCTCTGTATTAGGCCTACAGACTGGCACCATGTCCAGGGTGTGATAGCCTCAACTCCCCCTGGAACCTTGAATTGGATAAGTGGAAAATTGATAGTCAAGAAAGCAAACAAGCACGAAGAGAGCAGAACAAAACAGATCACCAGGGATAATACATGATAACAGTTATTTTTACCATTAGTCAAAGCAATAAAAGAGAGGTCAACTCAGACACCTGTGGATGGTCACCAAGAGAAAAGATTAACAATCTATTTTCTCTCTTTGTAAAACTAGCTTTCATGTGTAACACAGCCATTTTAACCAATTCTAAAATTATCTGTACAAAGTCTTAGGAAAAAGGTAAGCTTTTCCATTTCATGTATTTCTTTTACAATAGCAAAAAATAGCTTTATTTTGTGCGTGATTATACTGCTGCACAATTATACGTGATAGTAAACATCCATTGTATTACTGCTTTGTCTCCAGTGTCCAGATTCAGATCTTCTGTTCTGATTAATTGTCTTTATTTTACTGTATTTAACCAGTTAGTGCTTTGAAATGGAGTCTTTCGCAAGAGGTTGTGTACATGAGTACATTGAAGATAGCAAGATTTTGGGTGGTGTTTTTTTCATTTCCACTGTAATGGTTCAGCCGGATAGAGACATTTTTAACATTGTGTCCAAGGAAATATCAAGATATTGGATTTATCTGTAAACATAAATGACATAAACAGGTAGGCAAACAGCAGATCCTAAACAGTGGGACACAGTGTGCCCCTTCATCAGCTCCAAACACCTGGCCAATCACAGTGTGGAGTAAGTGAATGAAATTGGTACGTCAAAAACAGCAAATATTTTAAACAAAAACCACTGATCCAGACAAAGGAAGAGGTTCTGGGAGGACGAGGGATTTTCCAAGCTATGCTGCTCAGACAGGGCATTGATCCTACTCACTGAAACAGCTTCAAATGGTCACATGGCTCAGGTAATAAAGCAGGTTGTCCAATAATCCCAGAATTGGCAATTCTATCAATGTCTTCATGTGTTGATGAGTCGTTGGGGAGGACACTGAATTCCAAGCTGGTCCTACTGGTGTGTGTGTGTGTGTGTGTGTGATGAGAAAACATTGCCAAAAGCTTTGCCGAACCAGTAACATCTTTGCTATATAATTGTGGTTCATTTACCATTCTTGTTTTTCATGACAAAAATTCAAAGACATACATTATTCACATACTGATTACTCATGTTGAACAGCAAAGCATTAACGAGTCAAGCAAAAATATCAACTATATTAACAGGTTATTAATCAAAATAGTAGATTTTTTCCCAAGACTAACCTGTGACTGAGTAAATCACTGCCTTTCATCACTGCTAGCTGTCCAGTGGGCAGAAAGATGAAGAAATTGGACTTGATAAGAGGGAAAAAATATTAATTTTGCTGTATTTCCAGCAAAAAAATAATTAAGTAATGTGTTTTCAACACTGGAAAAATAATGCCACTCAGGTGTTGGGATCCCACTGCTGACTCCTCATGATGACTTGTGAGAATAATTTCCTCTCCTGTGTTCTCCTTGTTGTTACCATTCATACCGCGACTGTGCCAAATTATCCTCACCTGCCAAAATTTCAGTGGGGATTAATGGAAATAGGGCAGGATGCCAGCCAAAAAGAATCACTGGGCTGGTACCCAAAATGTTTGCTTTTCATTACCCAAGGAAATGTTTTTTTCTAACACTATAAGCACATACGATCTTAATTGATGAAAGACATTGTTTAACCTGCACTCTTGACTTTTGGAAAGACCTGCAACTTAAAAAGAATCCTTCAGCGCTGTGAGGAATTTGTAAAAGTCTTTGGAGTACAAAACTACACCATCACCTGGGGTTTTTATTGTGAGATACTTTCACTGGCTTGTTGATAATTTAAGACTTTATTTAATTAATACTGGAGTCAGGGCAGATGTTGATGAATAAAATTCCTGCAGGGAGGACTCGAGTTGCAAGTACAATATCTTCGAGCGCAGGCACTAATTAAAAACATCAGGATCCAGGAGTCAGGGATGAAAAATAATCTCCCAATTTATTTTTGGCTGCTTTGTAGCTTGTGTGTGTTCATTAAAATCTCCTCTGATTTACTTTGAAGTAAATTTCAGATTACTTATCCTGTTTAATGCACTACCGTCCTTTGTTAGCAACGTAGCAATGGTCCATACACACAGTCAAACCTAAATATATTTAAAGCACAATTATAGCTCAGCTCCATATGCTTATTTCCATTCTTCACAGGAAAGATTTTTACTCATCACATTTAATGTTTTTTTTCTTTTTTTTAGCTAACAGCAGGTCACAAACAAAACCTGCAGGACTCCTCTTTCTAAATATCTAATCTGCCATGTTCTTGTGTCCCCTGCTATAACTGCACATTAGGATTTCTTTTTTTTTTTGTCCAGGCCCGGTGGAAATAACATGTATTATTAAATGTCTCAATGGTTTTACACATTTCAGATTGGCAGCAAGGGGATTTCTTTCCCTCCATTTTGTAAGATAGATATAATTTAACTGTGAACATATGCATTATTCATTTTTAAAGCCACAATCTCCGAGTGGATCATTTGGCCTGTGATCATGCCTTGCGGGGGAAGTCTGTTTATTTATTTCTTTTTTCTTTTTTCTCCATTGAAATAATCTCTTAGCAGGAGAAGAGTTGCCCATGTGAGAAATCTGATTTTCTGGCAATGCACCAGAGTGCAGAGGAGGAGTGCAGAGGAATAGAAGTGGAGAGAGGAAACTGGATGAGGAGGATTTTCTTTTGTTATAGACCATCAGACAAGACAAACAGCCGTTATTGCAATCGCTGACAGCTAATTGCTACCCCAAAACCACTTTACAATCATTATCCTTACTACCTGATCTTTTGTTGGCACTTGTACTTGAGCGTGATCTTCAACTTAGAGGCTGTAGCCTGCGTAAAGTGTTTTGCTTAATAAGCTAATTTTACTCGCCGCACACTTCCATTCTATTTCTCTTCAGTGTTTTAGTTTAAGGCTCATGTGTTGGTGCGAATGCGCATCTGTGCCTTGAGTGTGGGTGTAAACAATGAGCACTACATAGTTGCCATTCCTAATGTGCTTGTTAGCCATCTTGGACTCCCCTGAGGCATGTGTCCCTATCCTAGGACTTATTCATGGTGCGGTTTTAACAAGCTCTGTCGATGTGAGGCCATTGAATGCTTGCAAGATTGCAGTCAATGGCAATTTCATGTGCCACACAGAGTGCAAATGAGCTCTGCAAATATTAGTGGGGTTCTCAGTCTATGTCAGTGACAGCAGGAAGGTTTAGGCTCAATGTCCACGGGCTGCAGGTAGACAAAATTGCTGCACCGAGAGAAGCCGGCTCAACTGTCTAAGCAATATTACCGAGCTTCACATGCACTTTTTACACAGATCACCGACATAGCGGATGTATAATTAATAGTTTAATTATATAAAGGTATTTTAAGAAAAAAAGCCACTTTAGTGTGTAAGTAATGTCTTTCAGCTGGCATTTGAGGAGTTTTTATTAAAGAGTTGGTCAAAATATTTGACTCTGCCTCGAAGGAAGTTTGACATTTTGCATGCATTACATGATTAAATGATTAAAGACACAGCCTTATCATGGTATGCCATTTTAATTTGAGATATTAAATGTACTTGTATGTTGTCACGCTTCCCAGTCTTTATGTTAAGCTAAATAAGCTATTTCTTTATATTTAAGACCATACCATCTTTTACTTCTCATGTAACAAAAGGTTATTATTGACCAGAAAGTGCTACTGCATATAAATGAGGTATATAATAAGCATGCATGAACAATAGCAGTGCTAGAACATTTGCTTCAGTTTGCTCTTTAGTGTACATTTTAACTCTTTGCCCTCTAAAATGTCAATTATGCTGAAACAGTAGAATAAATATAGCGACAGTAATAATAATAATCATGATAATATTTCAATGGGATTAGAAGAACAATTTAAAGTTAAAGTTTAGATATATTCAGAAACGGTTTACCAACTATACAACAGGACAGGATCCACAGTTAAGCGAGCCTGTTTCTCTCGTTATCGATGTATCAGGGACAGAGGAACTTTAAAAGATAAAAAGAAGTAGTTCAGAGAATAAATGTCTTTGAATAATGCTAGTCTTCCTCCTTGTGCCATTTAGACAAATCCATTAGTCCGTAGCAGAATCTGAAAGTGTCATGATTGCATCTGTGTTATTCCTGCATGTCCAGAAATAACTTGAACCTTGTTCGATGGTGAATTATGAAGTGGGACAGAGTTTGAACTGAAAGCTCTCTCAAATGAAACAATGCTTTTCTGCTTCGAATATGACTGTGAAGTTAGAGGCAAGTGTGAAGGTATATAAAAAAAATCAAGGAGAATAAGGAAAGAGGGCATAAGCGGAAACCTCTAAAGGGAGGGGGCAGAAGAAACCCACTTCATGAATTAACAAACCCGTGGTAATGGAGTCTAAGGTCTCATTGCTATTTGTGATGGAAGCAGCCATGCATTCACTCTCTACTTATTAGGAGGGAATGGGGAGACACAATTCCTTTGATTAATACTCTCGCCTTTGTGAGGCTGGTGGGGAGCAGAGGAGACAAACAGGGAAGAGAACAAAAAGAAGAGCGAAGATAAGATTACCAAGAGAAGAACAAAACATTATAAATCCACACCTGAAAACTGACTCGCTCACTGTAGCAGGACAATCACAGGACAATCACAACTGGCCAGATTAGCAATACAAGAGGTGCAGAAAAGCTGAACAATGGCCATGAGTCATAATGCTCTTTGACTAAATATAACATAGTGGCAAAAAAAAAAGGCTACACTGGATTCTAGGAGAAGCACTGAATACACAATATGCTTTCAGAAAGCTGCCGTTGTGAGGATGATCTAAATAGGATGGAAGCAGCATAAAAAGCTGTGATATGCCGGCTTTAAAAGAAACCATAATTTATTTAATATTAATTTAAAAAATGCACAGTACTTATGTTGAATGAAGTTCTTGGAGGACTAAACTACTGTAACTTTAGACTTCTATATCATTCTGATCTATCTGCTTTTTAAATAAACAAATGGATGTCTCAGATAAGCGGTGGCCTTTTATACCATATAGGAGGAGATGCACTGCTGTCTGGATACAGTTATGCATTCACACATGTCAGTCCATTCGCTGGATATGAAGAATATTTCCATGTCCATGGTTAAGGTATAATTTGGATCTAATTTTAAGTCCTTTAAATAGGGGAATTGAATGTTTGGACTGCTTTTCATAAAGCATAGAGCCTTATATTAAACCACAGCATCTTCACTGCAGCAGGTCTTGTGGGCTGTTCCTTGTACAGTGGCTTGCAAAAGTATTCGGCCCCCTTGAACTTTTCCACATTTTGTCACATTACAGCCACAAACATGAATCAATTTTATTGGAATTCCACGTGAAAGACCGATACAAAGTGGTGTACACGTGAGAAGTGGAACCAAAAATCATACATGATTCCAAACATTTTTTACAAATAAATAACTGAAAAGTGGGGTGTGCGTAATTATTCAGCCCCCTTTGGTCTGAGTACGGCCAGTTGCCCATAGACATTGCCTGATGAGTGCTACTGACTAAATAGAGTGCACCTATGTGTAATCTAATGTCAGTACAAATACAGCTGCTCTGTGACGGCCTCAGAGGTTGTCTAAGAGAATATTGGGAGCAACAACACCATGAAGTCCAAAGAACACACCAGACAGGTCAGGGATAAAGTTATTGAGAAATTTAAAGCGGGCTTAGGCTACAAAAAGATTTCCCAAGCCTTGAACATCCCACGGAGCACTGTTCAACCATAAGATGTCCCGTTTGCAGTTTGCCATAAGCCATGTGGGGGACACAGCAAACATGTGGAAGAAGGTGCTCTGGTCAGATGAGACCAAAATGGAACTTTTTGGCCAAAATGCAAAACGCTATGTGTGGCGGAAATCTAACACTGCACATCACTCTGAACACAGCATCCCCACTGTCAAATATGGTGGTGGCAGCTCTGGGGGTGCTTTTCTTCAGCAGGGACAGGGAAGCTGGTCAGAGTTGATGGGAAGATGGATGGAGCCAAATACAGGGCAATCTTGGAAGAAAACCTCTTGGAGTCTGCAAAAGACTTGAGACTGGGGTGGAGGTTCACCTTCCAGCAGGACAACGACCCAAAACATAAAGCCAGGGCAACAATGGAATGGTTTAAAACAAAACATATCCATGTGTTAGAACGGCCCAGTCAAAGTCCAGATCTAAATCCAATCGAGAATCTGTGGCAAGATCTGAAAACTGCTGTTCACAAACGCTGTCCATCTAATCTGACTGAGCTGGAGCTGTTTTGCAAAGAAGAATGGGCAAAGATTTCAGTCTGTAGATGTGCAAAGCTGGTAGAGACAAACCCTAAAAGACTGGCAGCTGGAACTGCAGCAAAAGGTGGTTCTACAAAGCATTGACTCAGGGGGCTGAATAATTACACACACCCCACTTTTTAGTTATTTATTTGTAAAAAATGTTTGGAATCATGTATGATTTTGGTTCCACTTTTCACATCTACACCACTTTGTATTGGTCTTTAACGTGGAATTCCAATAAAATTGATTCATGTTTGTGGCTGTAATGTGGAAAAATGTGGAAAAGTTCAAGGGGGCCGAATACTTTTGCAAGCCACTGTATATAGTGGTTAGTTTAGTCCCTACAATTTCAAGACCAAAAAGCTTTTGTTGTTTGGTACTGCAAATTTTGGTATTGATCCAATACCAAGTAAATACGGGGCCAGAATTGTCAATAGCAATACTAATACTCCATCCATCTGCTTATCCTTTTCAGGGTCGCGGGGGGGCACTGGAGCCTATCCCAGCTGTCATGGGGCGAGAGGCGGGGTACACCCTGGACAGGTCGCCAGTCTGTCGCAGGGCTAACACACAGAGACAGACAACCATTCGCACTCACATTCACACCTAGTGGTAATTTGGATTATCCAATTAACCTATCCCCACAAGCTGCATGTCTTTGGACGGTGGGAGGAAGCCGGAGTACCCGGAGAGAACCCACGCAAACAAGGGGAGAACATGCAAACTCTACACAGAAAGACCCCGGCCTGATGGTGGAATTGAACTCAGGACCTTCTTGCTGTGCGGCAACAGTGCTAACCACCTTGCCACCGTGCTGCCCGATACCAATACTTTTAACCAATAAATGCAGTCTATAGTTTCTATAGGGGAGCAGCGTGTTATGGTTTTTGAGTAGAATCATCATCAGTCTGGTCGTTCTGAACACATTTTATTCACCACAGTGATTTTCACTTTCCACAATAACGAATTAAAACAACTGAACACACCTTTTAGCTTTTCACATATTTCTGAAAATCTTTTTTGAAATAAATGTGACATTCAGCACAAAATGGTTCAGAAGGTTCTTGCATTTTTCATAGTGCATGCTTGTTTTTATAAAATACGACTTTTAAGTTGACATACAAGAGAATCACCAGCGCACTCCGACCTTTCCAAAACAGTCCTACATAGTAAATAAACAGTAATAGATTACGAAAAACACACATTGTAATCATAATAATAGTAATGATCATTGCAAACAATCATACCTTGCAGATCTTTTCAAGTTGAACAATCATCAACTGTCGTTAATCTGTTCATTCCTCTGAATTTTCTGGAGCTGGAATCCTACCTGTTGCTGCTCACCTGCTGCCCACTGCTGCTGGTATCGATGCCAACGTTTCTATCAATATTATGGATATTCTGATTGATCTGGTCACATCTACCCAGCAAGACTCAGTGATGCTTGTTTGGAGCTAAGATTGGCCTGCTGTCTCACAGAGGAGTATGATTGATAGAACTTACTTTAGCGATGGCAAAGCTGTGTTACGCTGTACAAGAAAACCTCGGGTCCTGGCATTGGAGTCTATTTTTCTTTGACTTGTACTTGTACCGCTATGTTTGCAACATAGCTGCAAACACTATACACCTGTGCTCTATGCTCATATTTCCTGATGGCATCATGCAAAAACTGTTTAGGAATGGTTTAAAGGACATGACTAAGAGTTGAGGTGTTGTCTTGGTCTTTAGATGCCTCCTGACTTAATCCATTCATTTCTGTGGGATATGCTGGAAAAGCAAGTGTATGTAGCCCCTGGCTCTTAAATCAGAAGACAGGATATACTACATCTTGGATCCTGATACCACAAACACCTTCAGAGGTCTTCTGGAATTAGTGCCTCAGTGGGTCAGAGCTTGTTTTGGATGCACGAGGGAGCACATACAATGTGAGAGTGTTATTTAATGCCATGCTTCGTGTTTATATGTGGGTGGAGTTTTCCTTTAAGGTACAGTTTGGCACTTGTAAGTTCCCTCTCCACACCGGAATTCAAGTATAAAGGACATCATTTTAGTTTGCAGTGAGATTTGCAGTGAGACATGTCTGAGTAGAGTTGGTCGCACCGCTGGGCACTTGTCAGAGTAGATTACATCCCCACGAGCCTAAAGCTAATTGTATTTATTTGTTAGTCTACATGGGTTGCTGTTTTTAATCATTTTAGTATTGTGATTGTATATTTAAAGAAATACAACAGAGAAATATTTTAATTATTGCTGTTCTTTGTTCTTTTTTCTTCTGTTGTTGCAGTTCCAGTCTCATTTTGTATTTATTGATTCGTCAAATAAACTATTGAAATTAATGTGTCACACCTCTGCCTTTTCAGTAACGAGTCTGTGTGCTTTTGCTATCATCTGGTAATATAATTAAGGTTCATTACGTTATCATTTCCTGGGGTGCTATTCCCCAGGTGGCATTGTTGTTCTTTTTTTCTTTTCTTTTTTCCCCAGTTTTCTTATTACTGCTCCTGCCACATTTGCAATTACTCATTATGGTGTGATATTATGAGGGTGTGCAAAAAAGGGCTAATGATTGATCAATTACCAGCTGTGACTCTGGTTCAGAGCTACTCCCCAGCAAATATGGTTGAAACCCCAACATCATCTCCCTGGTCAAAAGTGGTACGACATCCATCACCAAACGGATGGATGCCGAGAGGCCTCACTAATAGAGGTCGCGTCACACTGTTTCCTACAGTATGAGCAGTATAGATTATTGCGGAGAGGGAAATAAATGCTTTTATGAGCAACTAATATGGTTTGTAAGTGGTTGTGAGAGGAAGTCCACATAAGGTCTTCTCTATGCACACAGACAAGTATTATTATTATTTTTGTCCAAATGATTCCGTTCCAATTGTTGCATGGTAAACTTAACACATCAGTCTTACAGTTATCATTGCTTTGTCAGCATTATGATAGAAGTGCTGTCACACAAACAAGAAGACAGCTCAGTGGAATTAGGGGAGGGTCTACATGTGTGAGGTTTTGAATCAGAGTTTTGATGATCCATTTTTAACAGCACTATTTGTTTTTTTGTTTTTTTACCTTCCCAGCCTGCAGCTAAACCCGGTACAAAGCGTCATTACCTTTCATGTAATCAATGTATTGTGTACATAGCTCCTAAAAGAAAAAAACAAATGAATTATAGTTATTTCTGGTTAGTTTCTCACGTCTTTGTGCATCATGTTTTCAAGTGTCATCCTTTCATTATGACACTGGCACTGCAGACAGTCATAATAATCGGTGCCGTTGTCCTTTCTCTGGCCAATTTTTGTTCACGATCACATTACTCCAGAAACACTTTCATCCTCAAGCTTTGAAGAAGAAGACTTGTAAGTGCACCTCTGTGCTTCAGTGGTTGACTATCAATTTTTTAATGGACTGTTTTTGTCTCAAACACAACACATTCATTAATGTTAACCACAAGTCTGGGTCAGTTTGTAATGCCCTTCAAATTGCGAGCATGAAGTCATCTTTGCACATTGTTACAAATAGTTGAGCCTGCTTTAGAAAATGGCCCGAAGGTAAACGGTGGAGTTGAGATGCTTTCCAGCTCATAAAGGCTGCCAAGTCTTTCCTTGCATCTATCAAGCAACAGTTTGGTATCCTCACCTCCCCTTACTGAATATCTCCTACAGCAGTTCAAACATTTTTCTTTTTATGTCATCGCCGACTATGCAGCTAAAAAGATTGGAGGTAAGGTTGTTGTTTCTGCTTCTTTCTTTTTTTATTCAATTCCAACTCCGTGGCTAGACCTCAAAAACCACTTTCAACAAGCAATACCTGCACCCCAGGTTACCATGGAAACTCTTCACTTAAAAATAGACCTAGAGGAATGAAAGCTACGGGTAGAATATGCCTCCTTGATGTGGTTCAGGAAGACATACGATTCTGGATGCACCTAAAAACAGGTTAGCATCTGACTCTGCTTTACAGCATCCTTAAAGAGGTATAGTGAGGGCACAACTGGGTTTTGAAAGCAACAACAGCAATATAGCTGCTGTTTGCTGATGCAACACTTGTAAAACGAATTTATTTTGAAGGATGTAGGCAATGGACTTGTTACAACTGAGTGCTGAATAAGTGCCTTTGAGATGTTTCAGCGTATTTACAGTAGATAACAATAACAAAAGTGTCAGTACAAGGTATGTTTTTCATCCCCGCACTGAATGAAGTCTCTACAGAATAGTGTTTTGACAGCTATGACAGACACTGCTTCACTTCTAGGATTTACATATGCTGTAGCTGTGAAGATGTCTGACAAGGTACCAGTGGGGTGTAATTCTCCTTTGTTAAAGTGCCACCACAGGGATGATTTTAAATTTGGCTTGTGTTGGGTTCTCATATAACTTTCCACCTTTAATTAAATATAAAATAACAGAAAAAAAATCACACTACACTTACCCTGAGTGCATCTTGCAGACATTGTTTGGTCCCAAAATGTGTTCAGCAGTTGCCAGAAATTCATTCAGTTCACAAATTGTGTCACTGGGCTGATTCACAAGCAGCTGTGCAAAAGCTGTTCTGGTTCTGTTACATATAAGGCTCCAGAAAATCTCTTTACTTTGCATTTTATCCAGATGTTAAAACATGATGCAACCTTTAAAAAGGAAAACAAGTGGACCAAAAAGGTGCACAAGAGCCCATGGCATTATAGTATTCTGAAATACCTAATTATTTTGTTGACCTTATAAGAGCCATTTGAAACCTTCATGAGCCTTGAGTTGTTGACACTGTTGCGACATTTTAGGTGATATAATGCTTTGAGAAACATGAGGATTTTTTTTTTTGACACAAAGCACTACAGTACAGTTAGGAGTGCATACTAGCAGCACATTCAGGCCTATGCATACTACAGTATATACCCCATTCTTTTAATTTTTTTTCTTTCATGCATAATTGTGCACGCAAGCTTCCATGTGGACATCCGTGTGCGCATGAAATGTGGCTGTCCTTTTGATTTAGCCTGGTTCCATAAAATGATTCATAAATTGTCTGTGTCCTTTTGTTGTTGATCCAATTAAATGTGATTGACAGGAAGATAAACTTGGGCTCAAGTGGGTAGGGGCCTCGGGCTGTTTGCTGATTTACATTAGGTGCACTATTTCATACAAAACAAAGACAGAGCAGTAATTTGCCCATAATGAGGGGAAAACAACACATAGCAGCAGGTGCTTAAAAGGAGTTATTGAGACAAATATGGAGACACAAGCTGCTGTGGTCTGAAATAAAGCCAAGAAACCTTCTTAATTCTTGGAGCTCAAAACAAAAGCAAATCCTGCAACATTCATGGACACGCACACACACACGCACGCACGCACGCACGCACGCACGCACACACGCACACACACACACACACACACACACACACACACACACACACACACACACACATAAAGCTTGCAATATTTGGGCTACAGTTACACCAGAGCTGTCTAACTGTTGAAAACAGTTGGTAACCTGGTAACATCTAAATATGCCATATTTGCTGCAGTATGTTTCTGTTATGTTGAGAGACTGAAGGATAGATTTATCCAAACAGTCCAGTTTGCACAAATCAAAGAGAAGGGAGGTCTCTGTGCAACTGTAGTATATATAATTGTACATTTAATACATTAGCACAATTCCTTACCTCTAACTTCATGCTGGTTCCAATCACGCGAAGAAAGGATACCTTAGAGAGACCTAAAGAGGAAGGATGGCGGTCAATCCCTCTCCGGGGCCTCATTGGACTGGGGATTTGGAAGAGATATAGTTGAAAAAAAATGGCACTACATGTACAATAGAAATATAGGTTATATTAGATGTAATAAAAATATAAATCTGATGTTGCCTTTAGTGAGCAGCAAACATAAAAAAAAAGCAACATCCTTCCCTTATTTTTCACTGACATGCAGCCATCCAGTAATCACAGACCGAGCTATCCAGTGAAGACCAAAATGACATACTGTTTGAGTTCTTTACACCAGCAGTAGTCTCAATAGTCTGCATTGTAATGCAGTGTAGCCACAAGACATGTAAGATTTTTCAGATTTTTTTTCTTCGCTGGGAAGTCATCAATCATGAATATTGCTTTCTCCTCCCAGATACACATAAAACCCAGCTGGATGCAGCATGGCCAGGTGAACTGACTGTAATATAATGACCTGAAAGGCATTCTTTGAAATGGGAAAATATGAAAATTTTACAACATGCAAAACCTCAAATGTAAAGTTGTTTAAAAGAGTGAAAAGGATGCTTCAGCAAGAAATCTAGGATATTTCTGAGCACATCAAGAGCTAACTTCTCATCCAGTCAATGGTGTAGTGCATGACAATCACTGGTATATGGTGCCTTATTTTTTTCTCTTAGCATTGCATGCATCTAAATCCCATCTGCTTTACATCAGTAATATGCTGCAATTGTCATTCTTCCCCAGAATGGACATTTTATTTTGCCTTTGATTGGCTTGAACTTGTTTATAGTAAGAATACCAAAGTAAGTCATCACCTGTGGCTTGCCTCTAATAATCCAGGTAATATATGGCATTTTCAATTTTTAATTCAATTCAGTTTTATTTTATTTAGGGCCAAATCCCTACAACAGTGACTTCAAGGCGCTTTAAATTGTACTGTAAAGACTCTACAATAACAGAGAAAACCCCCCAAATCAGACGACCCTGAACAAGCACTTGGCAAGAGTGGGAAGGAAAAACTCCCTCCCCACTCCCACTCCTCCAGCAGAGCCTGATGGGACAAATGTCACACTGTAAAATGAAAATTTTCCTAATAAAGGTACAATCTTAAATTCAAAAAAGTTGGGATACTGCGTAAAATGGAAATAAAAGTAAAATACAAAAATTTGCAAGTCTTAAATAGAACCTAGAAAACATATCAGATTTTTAAACAGAGGAAGAAAAATAAAAAAAGGTTTGACAAGGCCATGTTTGCCACCGTGTAACCTCGCATCTTCTTTTAATACCAGTCAGTGGAAATGTCTGAAAAATTAGAAGACTTTTCAAAACTTCCGGGAGAGGAAAGTTTCCTGATTCTTGTCTGATGTAGGATTGTAACTGCTCAACAGTCACCGTTTCAGCACCCAGACTCTTCTACTATGAAGGTTTTCTATTGTAATAGATGCAATTTGTCTTTTTAAAATATGCAAAACCTTTCCTGACAGAGAGGTCTGGATGGAAGATTGTATGGATCTAAAACCTGCATAAATCTTCCAGCATTGATGGCGACTTTCCATGTGCAACTTGCCAATTCTGTAGGCACTAATCCACCGGTATGATCATGGATTAGTACCTATAGATGGTATGGTCCCTATGCTCTTTGGTTCGGGGTTCATGTTTTTTCAAAAAGAATTTCAAGTTTCAATTCTTTTCACAATTGAACATTTCTACATGTTGCTTCAATCCATTTTAAATGAGCTTTGGCCCAGAGAAGATGGCCATGTTGTCTGGATGATATTCACATATGGCTTCTTCTTTGCATGAAAGAGCTTTAACCAGCATTTGTGAACAGATGATGATTTCTGGAAATGTTCCTGAGCCCATGCAATGTTTCCCATGACAGAATCATTCATGGGTTTTTTTGTTTGTTTTTTAAATCTCAGTGCTGCCTCAGGGTCCAAACTTCCCAGGTATCCAGTATTTATTTTTGGCTCCGCTCTTGCACACAGAGATTTTTTCCAGATTATCCACATAAATCTTTTGATGATTATATAGACTGCAGAAGAGATATTCAAAGTCTTCACAATTTTAAGTTGAGGAACATAATTCTGAAATTGTAGACACAGGTAATTTTACGGATTGTTAAAGCTCTGCTCATCTTTACTTCTGACAAACTCTGCCAGTCTAAGATGTTCTTTTTATACCCAATCATGTAACTGACTTGTTGACAGTTAATCTAATTGACTGCAAGATGTTCCTCCAGCTGTTTTATTTTTAGTGTCACTTACTTACCAGCATTTTCTTGCTCCTGTCTGAACTTTATTGAGACATGCTGTCATCAAATTCATAATAGGCAAATTTTTCATGAAACAGTAAAATGTCTTATTTTAAACATTTGATATGCTTTCGGTGTTCTATTGTGAATAAATTATAGGTTTATGGTAATTGAAAATCATTGAATTCTGTTTTTATTTAAATTTTATAGAGCGTTTTTTGGCTTTGGAATTAGAGTTCAACAAATTGCCTAAAAATACAAAGGGTCTTGTAGTGGTACATCAGTGCTGTTAGTCGGTATCTCAGGTAATGATAGATTGTGCCCACTCAATCTCTGGCCACAGAGTGGAGGAATGAAAAACAGGCAGGACTTACCATTACCATTTACATATATTTACAAAGAAACTGCTGCCACATAGACTTGCAAGGTGAGAGTCGCTCAACTTTCATCTGTGAAAGGAATAAGCAAACGCGACTCACTCATATAGTGCTGTAACCTTAAAGTCTGCTGGCCAGAATTAAATGTAAAATCTGCACCTCTTCTGTAGCTTGTGTTTAGATGTTAATGAGCCTTACCTCATGAAGTTAGCAAAGTTCAGGGATAAGTGGCTAAAACCACTGGCCTATTTTTGAATGAACTAGATTTTCAGTCTTAAATGACAGTGACTTGAACACACAGCATTTGTTAAAAGGACCCTTTTCTTCAGGCAGCACAACATTATTGCATTTAATGTTAAACATTTGTTATTATTCCAGCTCATTGTCTATTTTCTGACCATGAAATGGATCCAGGTTTGATGCTTATGAATGATTGCTACAGTTAACTGAAACAACTAGACATCACCTGTCATGAAATAAAATGATCAGTTAATTTGAGATTAAAACATATTGATAGGTCTTATTTTAAGGTGCTATAGAATGATAGAGATGATCTCAAGGCTGAAGGTAAAAAAAACGCCTCAAAAAACAAAACAAAAACAATATCAGCCTTTAATATGTGAGCTGTGCTTCCAGAACACACCTAACCATAAATTTCATCTTCTGTTTCAAGAAGTGTTGTTTATGCACTTGCATATGCAAATGTATCAACACACACTGACCCAGATAAAGTGAAAAATGTAATCAAATTGGTTTATCGTGCAAAATACGGTGCACATAATAACAATAACACAAGCCTTTTTTAAGTGTCTAGTCTGTTTTCAGTCTTAGCAAAGCTGTTCTTAGTCACCTTAAAAAGAAAGTGCCCCCTTTCAGAGCTAAGGTTTTAGAATCTCAGATAATCAACAACATATGACATATAACACAGAGTCGTCATTTATGAAGAAACATTGTGTTAAAAAAATAAGCTGCTTGCACAGAAATTAAGGCAAGGCAAGGCAAGTTTATTTGTATAGCACAATTCAACAACAAGGTGGTTCAAAGTGCTTTACAGAGACATTAGAAACAAAAACAAATAAAAAGCATGATTTAAAATTGATTAAAACAAGCAAACAAACAAACAAACTAAATAACAAACAAACAAACAAACAAACAAACAAAACAGTATGTAAAATCAAAACAGATAAAATCAGAACAATAGATAAAATCAGTAGTTAAAATGTAAGTTTTGAAGTTTAAGCTTAAAAGTTTAAGCTTAAAAGTTTAAGCTTAAAAGAGTAAGAAGGAGCCAGGTGCAGATTATCAAATGCACTTAAATAATAAATAATAAATAAGCATCTATAAAAGCAGAAATGTTGGTAGTTTGCTGGTCTGGAGCATTCAGGTGTGAATGCTCCAGGAAAAACACGAGCATTGATCTTAAACAAGCAATTATTGCTGCCTGACAATCTGTGAAGGCTTAAAATGTAATTTATAAACATATTAAAGTCCATCGTTCTACAGCAAGACAGATCATTCACAAGTGGAAAACACATAAGACACTCATTAGTCTTCACAGGAGTGGACTCCAATAATTCACCCCAAGGCCAGACTCCAGTACACAGAGAAAGGCCAAAAAAAAGGGGAGCTCAGACTCTGCAGGTCTCAGTTAGCATGTTAAATGTTACAGTTAGAAGGTACAATTAGAAAAAGACTGAAGCTTATTCTAATTAAAAGGAATCTGACAGCACAGCTTAGGTTTGCAAAGTTACATGAGAACAAACCACAAGACCTCTGGAACAATTTTCTTGAGATGTTTGGATATAATGCAAAGCACCACATTTTACAAATACCAAGTTTCAATCACAGAGATGGAAGGGTGATAAATAAACGCTATGACCCAGTCCAGACCTCATCCTGACTCACATGCTGTAGTGGGTCCTTAACAGACCTGTGCATGCACAAATGCATAAACCTCAGTGAACAAAAGCAATGTAAAGTCATACAAAAGTGCATTTAGTTTGAGTTATTACTAGCAAGTGCTTTTGCATTGCCATTTATAAGAGTTTTGATCAATTAAACAATGGCACCTTTTTTGAAGCATAAAGACTGCGAACCATTCTTGTTGTATCCCACCACCACATGATATATGACGTGATGCTACACTAACTGATTACAGCAGTATAGATTAAAAAGGAGTCCTGGTTGCAGGCAGCTATGAGGTTCTGATGTTGCTTCTCTTTTTCTCCTAGACAGCAAGTTGGCACACTCCCTCCTCAGTGCTTGTGTTAACAATGCTCCTGAATTGCCAGAGCAGAAACTCTCTCAGGGAGAGTGAAACCACCCAGCAGGAGTGAGAGATGCTAGCAGTGACCAAGATCTGCTCCGTATCAGCCCTCCCACTTATTGTTGTAGACCCATGAAACTGAACCCAAATCCCTGGAGGAGTTGCTGAGTGTTCTCCTTTCGCACCACCTGGATGCTTTGCTGCTTCTCTTTTAAGCGGGGCCATATCCATAGGCCTTCCAAACACCACCGTGTTTACACATTAAGGGAGCCATCCGGGCTTACGGTACTCCCCGTGTTTGTTATTAGCAAACAGTCATGCAAGAGGCTGCAATGAGGGGGGAAAAAAAACACAAAACAACAGCACATATTTGTCTTTTTGATAATCATGTTTAAGTCGGCCAGGAAACTTAAACACTTAAACTTGTAAATCTTTTTTGGATTACACATTTGCACTGAACTCGAAAGTTACAGAAGCCAAGCTCTCTCCTGATTGATTCAAAATTTGACACATCTGCACAGCCTTGTTTACTTGTGACAGCAAAGCGGATTGATTGTTAGTCTCGCAAGATCATGCAAAAGTGCCCACAAAAATATATCAAGTGAAAATTTCTAGTAAAAAACCTTGACCAGTTCCACAGAGGAAAGAGATTAACTGCCAACAAGGAGTGTGTGAGTGTGTGTGTGTGTGTGAGTGTTTTTTTTTTAACATGAACTGAAACATTATCTGGTGCTTTTTTTCACCTGAGCCCCCTCCTTGTGGTCTTCCATGATCTCCACCAGCGAGATCAAAGGTGATCTTTGATGGGATGGACAATTCATTTCACCGTGACAGGCAGGATACAGTTCGGGCATGCCCATCACTCAAGCTCCCATCAAACTGTCAAAGGCGTTCCTTAATCAATCACTTCAAGAGGAGGAGTAAACTGGTCCCTTGACAATCTAGAGATAAACAATGATACGAGAACAGCGCTTCCCGTGAGACCTACATGCTCTATCATTCACTACGCTTTGAAATTATTCATGCTCTGTTATAAACTTCTGCCTATTGGTTGCTTATTTCACATCAAATACTAATATGCCAAGAAATCTCTGTCCATCTATTCTTCACCTCATCTCAGCAATCACACCTTATGAGCAGCGGTCTCATTTTAGGGGTCAGCTCCTTTGCAGGGTTTGAGCTGAAATGGAATGCCACATGGATGCTTCTTTGCACAGAGACTGGCAACCATTGTAAAATGACAGTAACAAGATAAATGCAGGCATTCTCATTACTTCGGGGCTCTTATAAATATGCATGACCTTAATAGTCACAAACAATGCAGATTAAGGAATGGAAAACATCCTTTTCATGCTGTGTCGTAGCTTTGGTGAGTCTAATTTGAGTCTAATATCAATTTGTGTCACAGAGTTCTTCCTGTAATATATGTGAGAATGCAACGAGAGAATATTGTTTAATACTGGCAAGGCATTTGTTTGCAAGCCTGAAGTTCCACAATGAGCAGATTACTATACAGGAGTCATTAAATGACAATTGGGCTTTATTATTTAGTCGAAGCAATATGAAGGAGACATCACAGAGTAACATTTCATTTGTCTTTGTGAAGCTGCCTTTGAAATGCACATGTACATGCAAGCACTTATAAAATGCATGGGACACACACACACACGCACACACACAGTTACTTTATTAGGTACACCTTTTCAGCTGGTCATTAATGCTGGTTTGTAATCAGCCAAACACATGGTAGAAGTGACCATGAAGACATGGTCTAAACAACCTGCTGAAGTTCAAACTGAGCACGGTGGTGAAGAAAGATGATTTAAGTGACTTTGAACGTGGCATGATTGTTGGTGCCAGATGGGCTGGTTTGAATATTTCAGAAACTGCTAATCTGCTGGAATTCTCCCACAGAACCATCTCAAGGGTTTAGAGAGAATGACATAAAAAAGAGAAAATATCTAGTGAGTGACAGTTCTCTGCTCAAAAATGCCTTTGTGATGCCAGATATCAGAGAATGGTCAGGCTCCTTCAGGCCGATAGGGAGGCAACAATAACCTGAACTTTGGGCAACAGAAGAAGAAGCTCACTCTTGCAAAACAAGCAAATTAAACTACAATTGACATGGGATTACTGAAACTGGAGAATAGAAGATTGGAAAAATATTTCCTGGTCTGACGAGTCTTGACTTCAGCAGAAACATTCAGATGTTAGGGTCAGAAGTTTAGTGTAAACAACATGAAAGCACTGATCCACCTTTAAACCTTTAAACACCCCAGTCTACCTGAGTAATGGTTCACCATGTCCGTCCTTTTATGACAGTGAACCCATCCTCTGGTGACTGTTTCCAGCAGGCTTACGTGCCGTGTCACACAGCTGAAATCTCAAACTGGTTTCCTAAACATGACAGTGAGGTCACTGTACGCAAACAGCCTCCATAGTCACTCATTTCATTCACTCATCACTCATTGTTGCCATCATGTTAGTATGGACGATAATCTCTGAGGAATGTCTTGCCATGAAGTATCATCAGAAAATTCTGAAGGCAAAATCAAATTCAACCTGGTTATTAAAAAAGGGGGTGAGTATATGTATCTTAATATACAATATTTAAAAACATACTAATTTGCCAGATTTTCCTTGAACACTTTTTGACTGACCTGGATCAACTAAAAATATTTAGGAGTAAAATTAAATTAAATTAAACCCTGAAATATTTCAAAACACTGAGCTCAATGGCATGTGTGACCTCCTAATCTCTCTTTTGTCTCTCTAAATTCGGATTTGTCCTGAATTCAGGGGTTTCTTCCTGTAATTTAAAAAGAAATGCTAATACTTGTGGATAGATTCGATGGCGAGAACTGTAACCTTAACTCTAATCAGCACAGAGCATAAAAAGCACGACTAATGTTAGACACAGTCAAAGTCTGTGGCCACATGTAAGGTACACTGCATAATAATGACCACAGCAGTACCTGAAGGGTCGCCAATGTCATATTACCATTTGAGGCTTCAATGGCCAGGCAAAATGTGAAAAAAAGAAAAATACTGAACTGGCATTTGAAGGCACTTTTAAATTTTAAACAAAAAGGTTAGGATGAAACTCTGCCGGCATGTTTCAGTGGGATCCCAGGAGATGATAGTAATTTATTCTTTTTTTATACTCCTATCATTTCAGCTATATTACTGTGATAGCCATATCCACAACCAACCACCCGAAATAACAATTTGGTAATATACACCCACTCTACACTCAACTCATCAATCAGACATACGGGTTTAAGGTTCCACAGTCTATCCCACATCGCTACCACATTTAACTTAATTTAGTTGCTTTCACTGGAGTACTTGGAATTGGTATACAGCTAGACTGCTTTGGTTGAATTAACCTGGCTCATTTGTTTGAACACATTTCATGAATTTAAACTGTGATTTAAACTATGGTGGGCACATTTGGTTTAGATTGTTTTACCACTGATTTATAAAAGTTTTTTTCTAACTTTTTCCTAGCTTTGTAGTTACCTGTGTGCTCATCCAGTCCTTTTCAGTTAGACAAAAGAGGAGGCTGAGCAGGCTGAAGGTGGAATGAGGCTTAACCACAAAGATCTAAAAATATAGACTGAACCACCTGCTGGGATACCTTGTGGTGAGTTCATTTATTGTGATTTTTCTTCTTTGTATTTATAACAGTTTGTTCTGGTAGATTATGGTTGAGTTCTCACTCATTCTGTTAAGTTGGTTTATCACTTTTTTAAATAGCACTCTCTTTTTGTTGACCTCTTTTACAGGCCCACTTTCCACTTTCAAATTTCATTTCGTGAAATAACGTAATTATATTCCTATTTATAGTGAATGCAATTTTGGGGATATTGTGAGGTAAAATAAAACCCAACTTTTGAACAGCACATCTGTGCCTGTGTGTCCTTTTTACTGTTTTGTGTGTAAATATTCAATGTGATGCTCTGCAAAAGTCTTGAGCAACCCCACATTTCAGAAAAAAAGGGAAATAGATGCTGTAGTTCATTAAAACAAGTGCAAACGCACATGGAAATATTTAGATAAAAACAGAGTTTATTGTAAATCTAATGAACTTGAATGTCAATATTTGGCACGAGTATTTTTATTTGTTACACAGCCTGAACTCTCATAGGCAACTTTCTTGTAATTCCTTTAAGTGCTCCTCAGGAATAGTCTTCCAGGCTTCTTGAAGGACATTTAAAGCTCTTCTTTGGATGTTGGCTACCTTCTATACCATGATAGAGATGGCTATAGATGGTCATTGCGGGCTGTCCTGACCATCTCTGTGCATATTGACTACAGTTTGAACCCCACATTTCAAACTGGGATTCATCACTCCAAAAGATTTTCAGTCCAGTTTTTGTAAAATCTTACATACCTCAGCCTTTTCTCCCCTTTTCCCTTCCTAAAGAGTGGCTTCTTGACAGACACAGTTCAACTGAGAGTATTTCTTCAGCAAACAATAGAAGGATCAACTCAAGAGCCAGCTGCTTCTCTCTGGTCCTGTGTCGGGTCTTTGCTGGATTTTCTTATTTTTCTTAAGGACGTGACTTTCATATCGTTTGTCTGCTATAGATAGCTTTTTATGCTTGTTACTTCTTTTCCACGTCTCCTGTTTCCTCAAATATTTTAAGTACCCACTGCTCACCATACTGAGATATGCCAAGTTTTTGGCTAATAGCTTTTTGAGAATCACCTTGTTGGTGCAAAAATACTATTTTATGCCTTTCAAGCTGCACTATGTTGGGGGTGTTTTATGGATTAAACTAAAGACACATGAACAAACTGTGCCTTTGTGACAGGCTGCTAGTAAAAAAAATACCAAAAAGCAGAATTTAAAATGAAGTATTTCCCAAATTGTGTGTTATGTGTAGACACAACACTGGTTCATGCTTTGACTTAGGTGCTTTTTTATGCTTGAATGATCTATAAGTCAGTGTTAAGTGGCTGAAAAATATATCTATATATGTATATGAAGAAAAGAGAACGAGTTTGCACAGTACTGTTTAGTCCTAACTCTCTGGATTAAAACTCTGTGCTACTTTCCATGTAACTGCACCCACGCTAGCATGGGTCGGGATGCTGCTATGAACAAAGTGTGATCTATTATGCTGTTGAGCAGACATAGTTATTATCCTTTGCAGATACTATCCTCCAAAGGGCAAACAGATGACCTCCCTAAGTAGTCTTCAACATGGAACCTTTTGGGGTTTTTTTTCTCTCATTTGTAGACATTTTCGCTTTTTTGAACACGGCAATAGTTAAATATAAAATAAGGGACACAATTCCAACATTGTTTGTAATAAATGCATGTATTCGTGAAAAAATAGTGGCCCAAATATAGGACAAAATTAAATACAGCATTGTGCGGTTAGGCATGCTATCTTCGGAACAATTTAAATGAGGCTGGGCAGGAATAAATTGTCATGACAGCAAACACAATACCTTAGTCCCAGACAAATACACTGGACAAAGTTTCATTGCAGTAGAGTGGAATGAAAAGTCTCACCTCTCATGCATTAAATCTCATATTCTTGAAGGGATTGATGCTTCTAACAATAGTTCACTAAGCCCAGCTTGTGGAGCCCCTTTAGCCATAATTGCTTGTAGCAGCAAAATTTCGCTGCAATAGCAGCTTGCTATTGTGGAAAGGAGAATTAGAAAATTGTCAAAATAAAATATTTACTCTGCCTGGCAGTCAAAGAGGGTAAATACAAACACAAAGTGATGGACTTGGAGCTGTGTTTCCTATTTGGAAGAGCCTTGACAGTTATTAAAGAGACATGTTCCCCAGTTTGAGCTCGCACAGGGTCACCTTCAAGCGTCAACTGCGCCATTAATGATCAACAACATCAGTGAAGTCCTGACTTGCAGGAAATTATAAAAATACCTCCAGATTTGTGTGGGTGACATTTACTTTATCACCTTTATTTGAAGTACATCAGTACTAATGCTCATATCCTCAGCAAATTTAAAAGCATCAGCTTCAATTTGATAACCCAGCATGCCTTGTGCCCTGACAATATGCCTGCGAAAAGGGTCTAGGAAAATAAGAGCAGCCAACAGGGAAGGTATATATTTGTTTTGTTGTGGTTTTGATAAATGCATATTAGAGCAGCATAGAGGGAAGAGAGATTTGTGAGAGAGGGTATGATTTAGCGGCGAGTGTGACTGCAGCACTGGCAGGAGTCAGAGTGTCCTTCCTTCTGTGTGGAGCCAGCACAGTTTGCACAGAGGCAATAAGAAGGATGGTAAAAAGAAAACACAAGACCCTTAAGACTTTTGTTTGACACTGTGGTTTTGAATTTGTGAAATGGCAGCAGGATGGTTGAGAGGCTCTGAGGCTCGTTCAGAGCCGGTTGCAGAAGTCTAGACAGGAGATGATTAAAGCACAAGGAGGTGGGAAGACTTGCTGTACAGAAACCGCCCAATGCAACACGTTTCACAAGGTTCTGAACTTGATGATGTTTGTTTGTCTGGTTCTCTGCAGTTTGTTTACTCATTAAAAGTGTAACTTTGCGCATAACCAAGCAAAAAAATCTAGTCAGGAGTGTGAAAAATGAGACTGTCACCCATTAGAAGAACTTCAAACTCCATGCACCACTTACTTACTCTGTTCCCCAAAATGCAGCCTTCAGATCTGAAGGGATGGGATGACTAAGAGAAAAGACACACACATACAGAGATTCCTTGACGTATCTGTTAAGTTAAAGCTTTATCATCATAATTCATTTTTAACACTCAAGCTTGAGTGAACAAATTGATATACGCACTCAAAGCAAATAAAAAAATTTTTCCAGACAGAGGGCTCAGAATAATGAATTCCACGCTCTGACTCAGTTATTTTAACTGAGTTTCCTGAAATGTACCAGATCTTAATTTATCATGCATGGATCACCGTTTCAGCCTTGTAGTAGACTGGTGACCTGTTAAGGGTGTACCCTGCTTCCCACCCTGTGACAGCTGGGATAGGCTCCAGCCCCCACCTCACGACCATGAATTGGATAAATGGAAGAAAATGGATGGTTGGAAGGATGGATCAGTGTTTTTTAACATTGCACCAGCGTATACAGCAGCACAGTGAGGCTGTATTAACTAAATGTTAACATCAGCATGTTTCCAATGACAATGCAGGCAAAGCAAGATGCTGATGTTTAGCAGGCATAATGCTTATGTTCACAGTTTTAGCACGTTAGCATGCAAACATTTGCTAATCATGGCTAAACAGATTAGATTAGAATATCATTAGTTTTGAAGGAATAACAAAAAACTTGACCTGAGAAGGGCATTAGATCAAAAGTCAGTCAACAATGTGTGTGCTACTTTTCATAGGTTTCCATCCAGCAGCCATAGTTTTTAAGACATTTTTGCTAAAAACAGAAGCATTAGCCGAGAGATCAGGTAGGAGGATTACTAAAAGGTTTTGTGGAACCAAATATTGTGCCAGTCCATCACGATTTTCAAATTTTTGACCAGTGGTGATACTAGAGGAAAATGCTGCAGCCTAAAGCTTTTACGGTATTCAGTCTTGCGCAGCAGTTGTTAAGACACTTCAGCATGAATCAGAGTGGGGGATCGACCAACTGCCAGACAAACAGTGCCAGGCCTAGAGCCATGCCAGTTTCAATTTGACTGTATGCTTGCCACTTTTCCTGTGTTTATCAGAATTTTAGATGTTATTAACATGGTTATTACTCCTTTTCCAGGAAGATAAAACACTATACATCATTCATCGGAAGAAGTGCATGATCGGGTGATCCATAAACTGAAAAAGATAAATCAAGATCTAACAGGGGGGAAAAAAAGAGTTCTCCAAGTCAGCCTGTGCCACAGCGAAGAGGCAGAGAAAAAGGAACTGGAGGCTGAGGACTGCATAAAAAGTATGTATTTGTAACGATGCTAACCGTTGTAATGAATAAATAACCAAAAGTTGATGTATTATGTATGAAGCAATTTTTGCAGCTGGATTGAAAACGGTGTTAAAATGTAGGAAGAGGGGTTTTAGTTTTCAGCATTTCTCCGGTGGAATGCATATTAAGAGACAGACGTTAGCCGGGGTGCCACTGATCTTCTGCATGTACTAGATTCACAAATTAACTTGTTAGTATTGCATGCCACTAATCACATCAGTGAAAGAAAATATGCTGAGTTTGCTGCGAGCTCGCTATTAATTGAGATAAATTAATTAAGACATCAATTTATTGAGCTATGTTATCTGCTATTAAACATAATAATTGTATGTATTATTTCATACAGAAGCTATTGTTATTCCACTTTATCATATTCATTGCTTAAATGCTTAGACATCTGCAGCAGACCATAGCTCACATTAGTTTAATTAGTTCCCTTCACTTTGACACCTCCTCTAAAAAGAAAGGATGCTAAAGGAAATTTAAAACAAACCGTTTTTAGTGCTTTCCTTTCCTGTCCATCACTCTCATATTCATTATGTACATGTGTGCGTTCATGCGTGCATAAGTTAACCTTGCAATGTAAATGTGTCAAAGCTGCAAATGTTTCAGATTTCTGGAGAAGACAGTTAAAAAGTGAAAGAGGGAAATCAAACTCGATTAGCTGATGTGAATGTAGTGTTTAGGCTTTTAAAGCCCTTTTTAAAAAGCTTTTATTTAACGACATAATGTAATCAAACAATTCAAGAATCTTCGAGGCAAAACAGATACACGATTACACCAATAAAAAAAGGTTTTCTGAAGCATACAGGGGTAGTTTCTTTAAATGTACAAAAGCTTCAAAATAAACTACAAGCTCAACTTATAAAATAAAATACAAAAAAAAAGAAAACAAGAAATGTCCCATTTAAAGAATGCATCGCCTCCAACTCTGATGCGTCTGCAGCTGAAAATCTAGTATTGTTGGTGACTGTGTTAAGAGAGTCTGCAGAATTGCCTCATGTTTTTCCAGGATTAGTCTCTAAACTCATTCTTGTGGCACGTAATCACACCACAGGACAACAGCAGTCGGCTCTAAAAGTACTCAGCGCCCTTCGGCAGAGGTTCAAATCAAATGCAGCGAGGAGGATAAAACATGCAGAACACTTGCAACATTATTAAGCATGCATGAGAGATTATGAATAAAAATCATTCCACATTAACAATGAAAGAAATTTAAGGTTAGAATTTGGAATGCTGAACTGAAAGTTAAAAAAAGAAGAGAAAAGTATAAATTTTTCATGTTAAAACGATAACAAAATAGGGAAAAACTTTGAGATCTTTGAGAATTGCTAGGATAATGTTGCCCAAAAAGAAAAGTTTAAAAAAGTTAAATTATTCTTGGATTAACTTCAGATAATACACTGCATGAGTCATTAAAGTGCGTGTCTTGTCTGGGAACTAAATATTGTGGCATTAGACAGTGTTACATCCAGAATTAATTTCCAGAGTTGGCCCAGATTCACATTTCCTCCTGTCTCATGTGTAGATCTGATGTTACTGAAGGCTGTCACTACTATTCAGCGGATACTGTGAATACATTACTGTTTAGACCGAGTACCTTTTTAATAGTGGCATGTTGAAACTGTCATTCTCACGGCTGCTGCAGTGTATGCTGAGCAGCTGTTGAGCTCATGTATATATTACAAAATCTGTGTAGAGAGGAACAAGAGATTTAAGGTTGGTCATTTGCTGCGTGTGATGTAAGAGTTTTCAGGGCTTGTGCAATTCTTGGCTCACAGGACGTGCATAAATGTAATGTGGTGGGTTAAAAATTGTCGGGCTCTTTCACTGTGATAACTCAAAGTAAGTTGTCAGTGTGTTTCCATTCTGTATAAAAGTCACTTCTTCATCTTTCTGTAGTCACCATACTAAACAACAGATGGTTCTGTTCGTGGTCTCAACTGACTACTTCAATTAACCACCATTGATCGCCATTCGTGTCCTCAACAGCTGGTAGAATATTTGATAGCTATAAAGGCATGTTTCAGGTCAGTTAGGAGTCCTAACTGCAAAATTCCTACATGGATGAATAAATGAACTGTATTTGTAGTTGCTGTTCATGGAGTTTAGGAAGTGATTAATATTCATATGCACTCACCGAACACATTATTAGCTGTAAAGTTACCAGGTTGGATTACTTTTTACCTTCAGAACTACCTTAATGCTTTGATGCACTGTCAACATACTGGCATGGTAGCATCATATCACCACCACAAAGTTGCTCTATTGAGATCTGGCAACTGTGGATACCCTTTCAGTACTCACTGTCATGTTCAAGGATTCGGTTTGAGATTTGTGACATGGCATGGCAAGGCAGATGCCTGCTTTCACCTTGTTTTATCAAAAATCAGGACTCGTCAGACCAGGCAATAGTCTTCTCATCTTCTTTTGAGCGATTCTGGTGAGGCTGTAGCCTCAGTTTCCTGTACTTAGCTGACAAACTCAACACCTGGTGTGCTCTTTTGGTGTTGTAGCCCATCTGCTTCAAGGTTCAATATGCTGTGTTTTCATAAATGCTCTTCTTCATAGCTTGATCGTAACAGCTGGTTATTTGAGTCACTGTCGAGCTAATTCTCTGACCATTCTCCTCTGACATCTGAGATCACCACACGTTTTCACTTTTGCTGCTTGTTGAATATTTTCTCTTTTATGGGACCATTATCAGCAGTTTTTTCAAAATAAAAACTGCACCAACAACAAAGCCACATTTGAAAGCACTTTCCCATTCTGATGCTGGGTTTGAACGTCAAACCGTGTCTACATGCGGTTACTTTGAGATTTTTTTTCATTAGAAAATATATATTAATATAGAGTTATTTAGAATTATCAGACCAACCGTAAAGATGACAAAGCTGCTAATAATCGCTTCCATGACAACAAGTAAGGTATAGACTGCCGACTGAAATAAGATCATAGACAAAAGATTTACTAACACAGACTGCACCGTGGGTATTGGGGTCGAGTTGATGGCACAATTGAAAACATGCTAAAGCAGGGTCATCATTCAAATGTTTCGACACACTCATACAGCTGAGCACACACACACACACACCCCACACACACACATTCAAAACAGACAGCTCTCTGGTGTCTAGAGCACAATTTTAACCTTAATCTACAAGGTATAAACTACATTAGGTCAAGGTCCATTCAGCACTCATACATTAATGCCACACGATTATTCAGATGTGCGACTGTCATCACACCTGTCATTATTCTGCTGAGAGTATACCTCTGCGGACCCGCTGCTGCATGATGTATCACCTGTCGGTTTAGAAATCACCAGCACTTCCATCACACGCGCTCGCTCACCTTGGAACGCTGGAGCATCGATGCACAGGTGTGGTAACTTATAAGAATTCATGTTCCCCTCCCCTTCCACTGTATCTTGGCAGAGTGCTGTCATGGCACCTGTCATCACCAGTATGTCAAATTTCATTAGAGGAGGGATTCGCTGGACTCCTTGCAGCACATCAGGCAGCAGGTGGCTTGAGATACTAACATCAACTGTCCTCTCTCCGTCTCCCCACGGGCCATCTGAAACGCTCAGAAATGCTTTCTTTGCCATAATAACACCAGCGCAGCCCCATTACATGTCACTGTCTTTCGTGTCAGGCATCAAAGGTCACACTGCTCATCACAGCAGCACCGGCGTTTTACTCGTGCACCTCAAAGCTAAAGAAATACATATACAAAAAAAAGGAAGACAAAGGATCGGCACACAGCGCTGTAACGTGTTTTATTCCAGCAGATTTTACAGTGTCTTAATGTTTAGATGAATTGTTGCCTCAGATTATTTCTACATGTTCGGGGATAATTTGAACATTTACTCTCATTTCAATTCTGACATGAAGTGAAAACAAAAGATAGCATCTGTTCTTGCTGTGCAATTACAAGGTGAATCTGAAAAGGCTGGCTTTTTCTATTAAATCTGGAGCAGCCGCAAAGGAACTGGGTGCAGAGATAATTTCAGACAATGATACACTGAAGGTATCAACTGTGCAACATGATACGCAGTGTAAAGATGTTCATAACACTTAATGGTAATTTAAAACCTTAAAAGGCTATTCCAGCAATTTAGCTTTCTGCTTCCACAAACTGCTGCAATTAAAACAGCAGAAGCCGGAATGCTCTAACTTTTTACCTTCATGACAGGAAGCGCCTTACATCCCAAGTTTCACTCATGACAACTTTGTGGACTGCTTAAATTCCTCATAGTTCAGAGCTCTCAGCAGTAGAGATTTGGTGGAGCTATAAATGTTGTGATGCCAAACTGCCTCCTTTTCTAACAATTTGTCTTTTTAAAGTAAATTAGTTTGTATTCTGATTTCTGTCAATGAAATACATGAAATGTTTGAAATATAGTGTCTGCACTGGAAACACGGGAGTAAAAGAAGGCATGATTTTCTCCTGGCGTGCTGGTTGCATCAAATTCCCGGGAAATTAAATGAATAGCGAGTTTCGTTCGATACGTATCTCAGGGGGAACGGTCATATTCTGTTTAGTGAGCATGCTGAAATGAAGGGGACAGAAACACATAAACAGAAGGAGACAGATTATTTCTGTACTTTGTTTCCGTCTCTGCTTCTGCTAGATGTCTGGCTGCTGCGACTCACTCTTTCTTTCTAAATGTTGCCGGAAACGAATCCTGTTATTGATTTCTACTTCTCTCCTACTGATTTCAGATAGAAATCTATATGCCCAAGTTCCTCGTTCCTCTAAAGTGAAAGTGAGCACTCGACAAATGACAAAGACTGATGACAGAGACGTTTTTGTAGTTATTGAAAGAAAGCCTCATCCTATAAATATTTAATACTACCAAGAGTCCTTCCAATGAATCAAAATCGGTGATGGAGTATCTTATTCCTCGCTTTATTCTTATTGTGCAACGTGTGCAGCACCGCAGTGACCACTGACCCACGCGTTCTGTCTCTGACTTGAAGTACAGCAGCGATGGGAGCATATTTTTGCGATTTGAAAAAGCAGTCGTGGATTAGAGTCTAATTCAAATTCAGAGGAGGAGATGTTAAATTAGTTCAGGGGCCACCTCCAAGGTCTTCTGGTGCTCCCTATTATTTACTGCCTGCTCACTTTATCTGTCAGCCATAGGCAGGAGTTACAGCTCCCAACTCTGCTGTGCAGCTCCAGCATTGTAAAGCACAGTCTCTGGCTGACTTCTGAGCCAAATATCCTCCATCAAACTGATTACAGTTGTTCACCTGAAGCTTCATAAAACTCTTACAACACAGCTAATAGAGATGTTGAGGGACAGATGAGCGGGAAATTTGACAATAAAAAGTAGCGTTCATAAAGGTTGCGTCATAAAGAATGCCATGAAGTAAAATTAAAAACCTATTGGGGAACAAAAAAAATCCCGGCACATGAACGCTCAACTTTACAGTCCTCAAGTGGCCCATTTCTGTTGCGTTACCTTCAGAGCTTGACCTTGGTGGTGTATGTTGGAGGCTGGCTCCAGCTGTTCCAGCAGAGTTTATCTCGGGCCATAATTACCAATGACAGTGTCTCAGGGAGGGAGTTGTCTCCTTGACAGATAGACAGCAAAACACAGTCGACAGTACGATGAAGGGCTGAGGCCATTTTATCGCTGAAGAGGGAGAAAAGAAAAGGATGAGATGTCAAACTGGACGAAGACATAAAAATCACACTGTACCGCGCAGCGGCGGGGAGTCACAGTGAAGGCAGCATGTGCATTCAAGGATATCCACTGATTCAGTCATGGGTTTGTTAATGCAGTGGCAGGTACAAAACGAGGGAGTAGACAGCCAGCAGCTGAGTCAACACATAACTGATCTCAGAGCCTGGTGTCATATGACAACAGCTCATGCTTTGGGATGAGTGTTCACGCCAAGACTTTCCATCGGAGACTGTTTACAAAGGCAGAAATGTAACAATTACATTAAAAAGTTACTTGAAAAGTTTAAATCAAACCCTAGATGATAGTGTAGAAGTTGCATTTTCAGCACATGTGCTAATATGATTGATAAATGAGAATGGTCAATACAACTCTGACTGAAAATTGACAGCATATGTAAATCAGAAAGCTTCCAGGTCTTAAAATCTCATTGCTTGCCTTTGGATCAATGCATATTCATACGAAGATGTCAGTTTGCAGAGATTTCCACATGTCTCGTGGAAGTTCAGCTTATAGAAACAGCGCAGCACCATCTCAAGACCTCATATTCAATCAAAGTTACAACCCTCTATTGGGAGCACACTATTACTATATATGCTAATTACATTTACCATATACAAAATCCAACCACAGGCCCACTCAAGGCCAAAAGCCTGTGATTAGCAAAAAGAGGCATCGGGGGCTTTCGTAACTAATAACTCATGAGGAGTGGTGTCTAAATTGATATTGATCTCTTAAGGGAATTCACTGCTTAATAGTATGCCGGGGTGATGCAGAGAGTTCAAGTGACAAAAATCTCTAAGCAGCTCGACTGCACAGAGATGCGTCCTTGTAAATATCTCCACAATCACGGCTGCTTTTCGACACTGTAAGCAGATTAGGAAAACGGTTGCATCAGCACGTAAGCACGTAGAGATGTGATGCACTGGTTAATATCTGCTCTGGGCCTCTGCGACTGTTCATTTGATGGTTAGATTCAGTCATCTGCAGCTCGAGAACTCGTGGCTTAAATGGTGCGTTTGGTTAAAAATGAATACTTTGTTTTTATGAAAGTGCTGCCAAAAAAAGCTTATCTTATCTCCTAGTGGTTAAAACCTGCTTCTTTTATTATATTAATAGTGAGAGTGTCCCCAGCTGACTAAACCAATTACCTAAAAGTGAATATTTTTAACAGGAGTGTAAGGGCTGGCTGGTAGTGGTGGGGGATGCAGTGATTCATGTGGTGTATGATTTATTTATAATGTTCACCAGACAAACAAGACAGCTGACAGGCTTGGTTTGGTAATGATGAAGGGAAAAATACACAAACATAAATAAGTAAATAAATCTAATCAAAAGAATACAGCATGCATTTAGGCACCATTCCCCCAGTCTGAGTGGATCTTATTAGGTTACAAAATGATTTTTAAAAGTATGCATTTATTTATGGACGACATCACATTGTCTGACTCCGTGGCTTTTTTGTGTCACTCTAAAATTCCCATGAAATGAATGCATCCTAGAAGATCTGTGCTTCTCTGCATTGAATCATACGTGTTATTAATCTCTGTCTCTCTTCCACAGAATATCTTTAATCCTGTCTTCTTTCTCTCTCCCCATCCGGTCGCGGCAGATGGCCCCGCCCCTCCCTGAGCCTGGTTCTGCTGGAAGTTTCTTCCTGTTAAAAGGGAGTTTTTCCTTCCCACTGTCGCCAAAGTGCTTGCTCATAGGGGGTCATATGATTGTTTGGTTTTTCTCTGTATGTATTATTGTAGGGTCTACCTTACAATATTAAGGGCCTTGAGGTGGCTGTTGTTGTGATTTTGCGCTGTATAAATAAAATTGAATTGAATTGAATTGAAGATAAAGTCTATGAGATAAACCACGGGGTTTAAACATGCAGCACAGCATGCAAAGTGTCCAGTTTACCAAACTAAATAGCTCTCCAAAGTTTGAAAATTGCACTCAAGTTAGTAGTTATTAAGTCTTTTTTGTGCCTTTCCATTTCCACTGCTCATCATTTTTTCTAAAAATGGATCCTCAAGTTAAATGAGGAAAAATAATTCAAAAAGAAATAGTGTCTTGTGTGTATTTATTCTTAGGGAGTGGGTTGAGAAGTGTCTTTCATTTGGGCTTATGATTTTGGCTCTTTTCTATTTCTTTAATCAGGCCTATGGCTCAGGTGAATATTTTCAGAATGGACTTCTATAGACTTAAAGAAACTGTGCTGTGTGTAGCCCCAGAATCTAAATGACACCCTGCCATAGACTGTATAAAAAAGATGGACACAGGGCCCTAAGAGTGATGCCAGTGCGTCAGTGCCTCATGCCTGCATTCTTTCTAATGGCAGAAGAAGACCAATCTGGTTACAAGAAGAGGTCTGGTTGCATCGATGTCTGTGACACTTTATCACTCACACCTACTTACATGTAACACGTGCTGGCAATATTAACTTTATTAATTTTAGATGATTAACCACTAAAAATGCTTCTTTTAAATACTTTTAAAGTTCCTTAAAAACTATGAGATCTCCATCAACCTCAGCTGTGCTTTTATTGCAGCTGTTCAGTGATATTCAGTATGCTAGTCCTAAAACAAACTTGCTAAATTACCTGCTTCAACATCAACATGTTAATATGTTGGTACTGTTATCGTCATGGTGACAAAAACAGCATACTTACATGAGCTTTTAGCACCAAGGGTTTAATGGCTAGAGCTTTGCTTCTTATTAGGCAGAAGTAACTCATATTCAGTACAGCCATGACCAGTCACAAGGGGTCACGAGTTAGTACAGCTTCACTGCAAGTCGACATGGAGGGTGTCAGGCTGTTTGCATCATGGTGGATCTGCAGTGTGCAGCCAGGATTAGGGGAATAGTGGTCGACTGGAAAAATATTTATTTTCTGTACCTTTCACCAGTTTATTCAGTCACAACACAACAAACATGCGATCGTCACATAAGCACAGTAACAATAGAAAAATCTCTTGTTTTGACATGGAGGTTGACAACACTGCAGTATAATAAGCTGGCATAATGTCTGCTACAACAAAGAATGACAGGGGATGAAAGAAACCATGGTTCTGGTTTCACCAGAGAAAAGTTAGAGGAACCACTGAAGCTGTCGCTGTTTGCAAAATATTACACCACCATTTATTGACATTTGTAAGAATGAGCCTGCATTATTTTCCTTCAACAAATTTTTCAGTTATTTTCTTTTCCTTTGACCATGATGTTTAGACCTAAAGCTTCTGACTTCTGAAATGATTTGATACTTACCCTTTGAGAAATGTCTTTTTGCTGGAGGTTTTTTTTTTGGCAAGAGTTTCACATTCTTCCTTCTCCATTGGCTCATCCACAAGTGACAGTTTTAGCTACCATCAAACTAAAGCTCTCCCTTTGATCTGTTGATATTTTCACATGATTTTAGTCATTTAATCTTTCATAACTGGGAAATGCCTCTTAATCAGGTTTCAGCTTAAAACTTGTGCTAATTTGCAATATATATATATATATATATATATATATATATATATATTTTTTTTTTTTTTTTTTTTTTTTTTTTTTTTGAGCAAGTGAATTTGAGTGGAGCTTGGCTGAGTGTGGGGAGATGTGCTTGGGGTATTTTATTTTTAATAGGGCATGACAGTCACATCTCTATAGTATGTTTTTAAGTGTGAAGAATGGTTGCAAACAAACCTTTTTTATGTGGACTGTAAAATATACAGTCTTCTACAAGACACCATATTTAAAATACGTTAGCATTTTCAATTTGGTTTTGATTGGAAACTTTGCATTTGATCAGCTTTTATTTTGTAACTGAAAAAGATTGATGCCTACCTAAAAACGGATGAAAGCGCCGGCTAGATAGTCATTTATTTATTGTCAAACAGAAGTGACACATTGTAATTGCAGTGCCATCACTGCATCCTCTACCACTGATATCTTGTTCTCCTTCCGAAGCATGCAGCATTTTATGGACATTTTCTGTTTGTGCATCATCACTTTTTATTCTCCTCAAAATTTAAACCTCTGCTCTGCTTTGCTGTGAAGTTTTATGCATCCTTCCCCCAGAGAACTATAAGACATCTTCACAGATAGGTGTCAGGTGGTGATGGAAAACAGGAGCGCTTGGACTCACACGCCACCTGTCAGCAACATGTAATAAACTCTCTGCATCTCTGGAGAGATCTCAGGCACTTGCGGTAAAACGCAGACAATATCAAGTATATTGTTGGTTTGAAAGTGTTTTATATGTGGGCAGCGCAATCATGGGACTGAACACCAAAAGTCCTGCTACACCATTCATGTCCTTTTCTCTCCCATCCTCTCTTAAATAAAAAATCAGTTATACAAATTTGTGTCTCGGTGATGCCTTCATCTGAGTGATTTTGACGCTTCTTACCTGTCAAGGATGAAAATGTTTGTCTCCCTCTTCTGTATGTGCTAAGTCTTTTACACTTGTCAAGTAAGGATACAGAAAATCTCTCACAGACTCTTAACTGTGTGAAACTTTAGATGTGACAAAAAAAAGTGCCAACAAAACCAACAGAATATTTCAGGACCCTCTCAAAATAAACGACTCTCGTTATTATTAAATCACTGTGTATGTGTCTAATTGCACAGCGGTCAACGGGGTAAAACACAGAGAGGGCAGATAACATGATGACTATTAAAAGATTACGTTTAATTGGAGCTTTATCAACATTTGTAATGATTATTATCAACGGACATTATCTACTTCCAAAAAGACCGGCGAGTAAAGTGAATGAAGTCGTTGCAGAAATGCCCTGGATAAACATTAAATTCAGTTCTTACCGCTGAACTGCTGTAACATTTGAAGGCTGATTTTACAGGGTAGCTATCAGGGGAGTAACTATAATATGAGTGCAGGTGGCACTGAAAAAAAAAAGAAAACAGGCCCAGCCAACTTTCACCTTATAAATACAGGTGAAAAATGAAAAAGCAGAGGGGAGACTGCCGAGGAAAAGAGAGATGTCACAGCTCAGAGAACAGCTGCACTGTTGACATAGCGAGGAGCTTCTCCTGCTCAGGCCTGCAGCTAAGGCACTATTGCTTTGTAAACTGATAAAACAAATAAAAAAAAAAAGATATCAAATGACTAAAAAGACAGCATGTGGAGAAAAGTGAGAGAAGAAGAACGCTACGAAATAGATTAACTGAGCAGTGCTGCAGAGCCAACTGTAGAGCCCAACTGTGCATTTGTGACAGTGATGTAAGTCGTTATCAGTGTATTTAAATGTCATCTCAGCTCATTGGCTCGCTAATTTACAGTACATTAGTAATGGAACAATTAGCAAACTATGTGCGACATCTGATATTGAGACGCACAGTATGTTTTACATCATGATTTAAAATTTTAGCAACATATATCTCATAATCACTGTCACAGCGGTCCGTTCCCCTCCGCCGCAAACGTGTCTCTGAAAATCACTGTTAATTTTCGCAGATTTAGTGCTGAAATGCATGATGACTTGCTACTAACTTCATCTTCTCCCTCTGATTGCACTGACTTTAAACATTGCTTTTTACAAACACTTCAGCAGCCAAGTTAAAAAAAAAAGAAAGAAAGAAAAAAAAAAGCCACTTTTCAACCAAAGAGAGGCGAGAGTGTGTTCCCCCTCTCGTTGAAAAATAAAATGGTGGAAGCTTCACCAGCATGTTCAGTGTCTCAACCTTACACTCTGATGAAGTGTGAGGTTCCACCTCCGAGTTAAGAGAAATCCAAGGTTGGTGTGAAACATATCAACGGATTGTGAAAACATCCCGTAATCTCCATTTCTTTTTTAGTAACCAAGTCTCCCAGAAATGAACTAATGCCTTTGAGCAGACAGGATGTTGCAATATTGGATCAAGGACAATGTGTTTTTCTGCGGGGTTATTTGCAGAGGTTGTTATCAACACAGTTGGGGGGAGGCTGCTGTCGGAGCAGAATTAGAAGAAGCAAGAATGACAGAGCTGGAAAGAGAGAGCGAGATAGGGCTGCAGGAAGAAAGACAGACATTAAAAAAGGATGACAGCGCCATTGTTTTCTTCCGTCATAAAGATATCTCCATTATGCAGCTTTGTTGCATGCGGAACCCTTGAGTCATTTTAAGTACTTGTGAGGTTTCTCTGCAACCTGCATGGATTCTAAAGCAGCCTGAATCAATATTTTCATATCAGCAATGAGTATAATGTCAAGTTTTCCTTTAGAGCTCCTCTTGTCTTCTTGTTTGAGCTTCAGCTGGTTCTGTTGGTCCAGTCACGTACCTTTGTTTTCTGCCATATCATGCACCTGTTTTTTTGCAGCAAAACACCCCCGAAACAGTTAAAGTCACATACTGTAGATCAGTGACTCTGAATAAATGCAGACTCTGTATCTGCTATTTACAACTCTCTTTTTCAGTGGTGTTGGAGCTGTTACGTCAAAGAAAAAAAAAGTACACATTAATCATTATTACTCTATAAAGTAATGCAGTAAGTAACTCGTTTCACAAATCATCAGATTACTTTTCCATTACTCTGTAAATTGAGCAGAAAATCTTTGTCACTTGAACATAATTTGCAGTTAACAATATAAACCTTGGTCTACAGTTCCACACACCGACATGTATCTCTTTCCTGATCAGGACACACATGTAATCTTTATTTCAGTTTCTGCATATGAACAGAAAATCGACAACACTAACAAGCTGAAAACCAGTTACCGCCACTATGATTCTGCTGTAGAAGCATGCACAGGTAGTAATGGAGACTGCGATGCTGCAAACCTGACTCCTCAACACTCACTGCCTTTGTTACCTGTTGAAGATCAGGCTCTTCTGCTGGGGTGGGGTCAGGTTGAACATTGCTCTGGGTTCTTGTCTAGCTTTGTGCTAGTAGGTTGTCTGTGCAGATGCTTTTCAATAATGAAAATAAAAGTGATTTTCATGTCTCCAACTCCTCAAAAGCTAAAGACTGCTCCACCGTTATCCCCCTTCTTTCTCCACATAAACTAAAATCAGCTGATTGTTGCACATGAAGAAAAAAATGGATCAAACAACCATGCATCCCCCCCCCTATCGACAAGTAACAAGATAGTTTTAACTGTAATGTAACTACTCAATTTACTACAGTAACGCGTTGCATTGAAGCTTGTGAAGCAATTCAGATATACAGAAATGCACCGTGTGATATCAGCGACCTACTGTGGACTTCTCTTCCATTACTGAAAATTGATGGCTGTAAAAATGTAGTCACTTCTAGGGATGGGTATCGTTTAGGTTTTATCCGATACCGGTGCCAAATCGGTACTTTTGAAACGGTGCCGGTGCTCAAACGGTGCTCAAACCGGTGCTTAAAGAATGGAGAACACAAAATTGGTCCAAAAACCTCTCATGTTCAGCTGGTTTTTTGTAAAAAGATAACAATGTTAGCCTTTTCTGCAGCTATGGGGCATATATAGTATCACTCTTGGCTGGAAGCAGTGCTTAATCAATGGAAAAAACACAAACTTTGTCCAAAAACCTCTCATGTTTAACTGTTTTCCACTTTTTCTTTGGTCATTTTAGCCTTTTTGGCCAGGGTGAAGGGAGTATCTGCCATCAAACAAGAAGACAGCCGCATGTAGCTATGATGATGTTTGCTAGTTCACCTTACATGCATTAATGTAATAACGTGGTTAGCCTACGCAACGTAAATTACACACGAACAACATTAAGCTACTCACGCAGAGAAGAACGGCTGCTGCTGCCATCATCATCCGTCATCATTTCTGCTACACTGGCAGGGCTAGGGGCCAGGACTCTCCTCTTCGGGGTTTTTGGGGGATATTGCTAACTCCAGGTCCGATAACAGGCAACCCACGCACAGTAGATGTGCTCGGTGTGAGGTCTCGCAGCAAGCTATCATACGGCGCATTTCTGGGCTTTTAAAAAAAACGCTATGCGTCACCAGGTGTTTCATCGGATTTCAGGTGTTACCTCCTTTGACAGTATCACAGTATCAGCTTAAAGCACTTGCTGCAGGCTGCTGAGTTTGCATATTTTGCTGTGAAGTACAGCCAGACTTTTGACCGCTTCGCCTTGGCCATTTTTAATCTGTAGCTCTGCTCTAAAAGAACGTACGTACCTGGACCCGCCTACTATCCTCGGAAACGTAAAATGATTGGCTAGAATCTAAAGTGTATCACAGCTCAGGAAAAAAAAGCACCGAAACAAAGCACCGAAATGTGCGCTGCTTTTCGGTCTGGTTACTACCGTTTATGTCAGAACCGGTGCCATCATGGCACCGGACACCGGTACCCATCCCTAGTCACTTCCCATTATGGCTAATAGCATAGTTACACTTCTCTAGCACACAATAAAAATCTAGTATCATTTAATCTGAATCATGTTCAGTTTAAAAACCAGCAGGTCATGCTTAACTAGGGATGGGTATTGATAAGAATTTCACGATTCCGATTCCATTTTCGATTCTGTTTAACGATTCGATTCTTTATCGATTCTCTTATCGATTCTTTTTAAAAAAAGGAGAACACTAAGGTCGATTAGCTTAGAACTTTGTTTGATATCTTCTCTTTGAACAAGATAGAAATTTAGGAGTAACATGGCCTTACAAACCCAACAGTGAGATCTTAAGAGATCCACAGCCTACGGCTCTTCAATGGGGTGTCACAGGGTCCCCAGGAAAAAAATTGTAAATGTAAAATAATAAAATTTATATTCTTCTGTAGCAATAACAAAGTTTAACATAAATTATTCTGTAGCAATTACACAAGAATATCCAGTAATGTCCCTGCCTACAATTAAACACATTCACTTACCGAAAATCGGGGGCATCTGCTGTGGCAAATGGGTGCAAGCCTTTGACCACAAACTTAGTCACTGCTCGGTGACATTCGTCTATCCTGGCCTGAAAGGAGACGCTAACGGTAGACTGCAGCGAGAACTGCCAGCATCTGAGCCAGACTCTGTCTGTCTCTCTCATCATGGTCACCTAAATGCAGCGCACAGTAATGGCAGGTTTTGTAATAAGGCAGATCGCGCTAACATAATATGCACTGTTAGTTGATTATTTACCTGCCGCATTAACGGGAGAGGACGTGCAAACGTTACCGCTGCTGCTGGGTTGAGATTCACGAGTCTGGAGCAGAATTAAAAACACGACATTCATTTAAGGTTATCGTGTGTTTTGTGAGCAAATGCTTTTGCATATTCGTAGTGTTTCCTCCCTGAAATGAAATATCTACTTTGCAAGTATTGCAAGTTTCCCTGTTGTCATCCGTTCTTGTAAAGTATAACCAAACTTTTGAGCGTTTGAGCCGCTTAGGCGCCGTGTTTCCTGCCAGGTAAATGATGCTCCGCAATGTGGTGACGTCATTCGGGGCGACTGGAATCGATAAGGGAATCGTTTGCAAAAATGGCAAACAATTCCAAGGATTGAAACAGTGGGAACCGGTTCTCAAAAAGAACCGGGTTTCGATACCCATCCCTATGCTTAACTGTGTCTTACAGGGAGTTACTTGTCCATCATAACTTTGAAACATACTGGATCTGGTGCTCCTGTGTCAGATCGCAGGTACAAATATGAATAACTTACCTGTTGAGTAGCAGAGCAGGGACAGTGGCTAGGTAACTGTATGGTGGTGACATTGCTACATTTGCCAATTTGTTTGAGGCTCCCTTCATTGTACAGTTTTACAAAGGCACGGGGAAGGGTGGAGAAGGATGTTTTTGTTTCTCTCTCTTTTTTTAAATACCCCAACATGTAAAATTGGCTGCAAATCAAATTTATTTTTAGCACAAAACAAAAGCAGTGTTGTTTTAGATCGACTTATAATATGAGCTAATTGTTTCAAATGAGAAAATGAACCCAAATGAAAAACTCAGTGTTTGCTCATGCTCAAAGTCTAATTGCACTGGAGTTTTATGTTTTAACACTGTGGCTTTATTACTCTTTGTTTTTCTTTGTTTTTCAAGGATGTGCCACCGTTTCATAAAAAATGATTGGTGATATGTTGGCACATTTACACTCAATTTAATTAATCTTCTCTTATTTACCTTTTTTGTGCTATTTGTATTATTTTACATGGAGGCATCTCGGTGATAAACGACTTTCACACTTGGCAAATGGATCTGAAGAAATATATCTCAGAGATTCCTCATTACAGTGACACTTAATGGAGTTATGGAAAGATGGCTCATTTTCCTTGTGTTCTCTGTCAACTATCAAAATTCACGTGCCTGCACTGCAGAGATTATTGCAAATCTAGTATTCAGAATCAGCAAAGCACTGTAAGAAATCTGTAAAATGCACAACACATGCATGCCATAGGCTATACGTGTACATGTAAACAGAGTAATTGACCAATTTTCAATATATTCTAAATCTGTCTGCCAATGTTCTTTAATCAAACTCCCACTTGGCTGTTTGAGAATATTTGATTTTGTTTCCCTCAGCAGTCTGACCTACTGTGGCCACCTCAGCCTGCAATTGTCAACCCTCCAATCACCAGTCAATGATACACTTCTTAGCCATCAATCAGTGGAAATTGCATAGCAATAACAGAAACACAGACTGGAAAAGTATTTTAAAAGTCTAAATATTCTGCTACTCAGTATAAAGCTTAACCAAAACTTTTCTAGTCAAGAAAATACGCAATCTACTTCCTGTGTTCTTGTAGAGCGACTATGTTCATCCTAATTGCTCAGCTTGGTTGGCTGCATTTACAAAAAGAATAATGTAGTGCTTCACCCCTCACCAGCAGAAATGCAATATTTAGAGCTGGTTTTACTTTGACCTTCAGTTTCTAAACCAGCTAAACATATTGTGGGTCTCACACTTAGGTCCTTCTGCAAGCTCAGACATTCACAGGTATACCCACATAATGAGATCTCAAATTCTGCCACCGTAATCATTTTCGACATCATATTCTCAAGAGGCGGTTTGCCAAAATCCCTCTTAACACTGGTGCATCTAGTAGTAGTTTAGCAACTTTAACTCTGTAACAAGCAACAAGCCTTTTAACCTTTGGATTTCTTTGCATTTCACTTACATTCATGGGGCCATAATAAAACTGGTGCTCTATTCCTTTTTTTCCACAGAATTTGGAGATTAATCTCCTTTTCTAGCCTTTTCTAAAGCTCCCAAAAGCATTAGCAAATGCTTAAACAATTATTTTAACTGCTCTGACATCAGCAGCAATTGTAGCGTATTAGTAATGTAGGATTATACTCATGACTTAAGATCACAGGGTAAGGGAAAAAGAAAAGTGCTGTTCACAGCTTGCACATCCGCAGCACAGTATTTCTATTCCTGGATGCTCTTAAAGTTTATTGTACTCTTGTTACACTTAAACCTTCCCTTATATTGGATTTGGAAGTTTGAATTTCAGCAGTCCCAGCCAACATTATTGGAAACCTTGTCTGAACACAGAAGTTGCCCAAAGGTCTTAGACTGAAATGCTAAGAGTTCAAAGTGATCAAGGGACATCTGTGTATGGAGGTAACGTAGACGTGCATAGAGAGAAAGAGACATGCGATTCCAAGGATTGTTGAGTCTGTGAAGCTTATCCTGGCTGAGAGGACAGGCAGCCGCTCTATCACAGGGCTGACATGGAGAGATAGGCTCTCATTCATTTAATTTAAATCACCAGTCACCCTAATATACATGTCTTTGGACTGTAGGAGGAAGCTGGAGTACCCACACAGAACACATGCAGATTCTACCCCACAGAAAGGTCTCAGATTCAGACCCATGGACGTCTTATTAGGCAACGGTGCTAACCACTATCCCACTGCGCCACCCAATGCAAATATATAAACAGTTAAAAAGACAAATAAATAATTTAACCTTAATTTTCACAGCTGTAAAATTTGTCAGTCGGTGTCACCTCACCTTAAAAGGGAGTTTTTCCCTCCCACTGTTGCCGAGTGCTTGCTCATAGGAGGTTGTTGGGGTTTTCTCTGTCTTATTATAATGTCTTTACCTTATAATATAAAGCACCTTGAGGTGACTGGTGCTGTGATTCGGCGCCATATAAATACACGTGAATCGGATATGGCGTTGACCCAATCTGTCCACATGCAGACAATCACACAGAAAGACACATAAACACCTGCCACAGTACTCGTATCTGCCTTTGTTTGAATTCCGGTTACAGTAGCTGTCTCCAGTCCAAATTCTTGCTATGATGACACACACACAGACAGAAAGACAAAATCACAAGGTGAAAGCAATCCCCTCCTCGCTGTCATGGCTGGTGAAGAATATGGGACAGGAGCATAAAGTGGAGGTAGGGGAGGGAGGGGCTGGTAACAATGCTAGACACGCTATCATGGTTGGAAAAAAATCAGGTCAGTATGTGGGAGTGTAGCTGCTAGTGGGGCATCAATCTCACTATTCAAGCACACCTTTCATTCCCACTCTGAGGGCACGCTGAAATGTACAAACTAAATGTAAACATGCAGCTGACAGAAAACATTTTTAACAGAGAGCCTTTAGAAAACCCATTTACATTCAGGTCAGAGCCATAAACTGCTCGCATATCCCCGTATCCATTTTGCCCCCCCTCCATATCAAAATCTGACTCACAGCAGTGATTGTCTCTATATGTGACACACAGAGGTTCACAGAGGGGGGTTCCTTCTTCTCTTTCTCCTGCTTGACTCAATTCTTTGTCACTACCCACATCCAGAACAACACTTCTAAATAGATTCTGTGCAAATTTGGCATCTCAGTGCACATGAGTTGTGCAGGGGACACTTCATAGTACATTAACCCAATTTCAGTGGATTAAATCTTGCTTCGCTTCCACCCTTAGCCCCCTACTCCAAGGTTTCCACTCACCCCCTCTTGCCATGTCAAAAGTCATGCTCCATTTCATCATTTCATAGATGTAGTGTTCTTTGTCTGCTGCTCTGGCCAGAGAGATGCAAGTGAAGGAGGACATGAGTAATAACTAAAACCCCAATTTTCTTGTTGGAGACGGCTTTAAAACTCACAGCATGAAGTGCAGTTTGGGTGTATCATTAAGCGTATCTGGGTCTTGTGCAAACCCCTAGGCAGTATAAATGAAACCTTTCCTAATGGTCCAGAGAACCATTTACAGCCAACAAATACATTGTCGATGTCAACTAAAGGGAAATTTGAGTGTATCTGTTGAGTCTTTTCATTTTCTACTGGTCATAACACTGTTTATCTACAAATGGACCTATACAATAAAATGATCCTTTCAAAGGATAATCATGGGGTATGGGTATGCTTAGATGTGATTTCTTAGATACTGCTTTTGCACAGCACAACCTAAATTGGGTTCTGGAAACTGAAAAGTGCCAAACGAGACCATTTTTTATTTATTTTTTCCATTTACTCCTTACCCAGAAGGGTCACGTATATTGTATAACCTCACTAACAAGCACACAGCAGCTATTTTATTCACATTTCACTTCTGTTTCTTACGTCTTTCTAGCAAAAGCATTTTACATGTCAGTCTGCCCCAGGGCAGCTGTGGCTACAACTGTAGCTTGCCTCCACCAGTGTGTGAATGTGAAGGTGAATAAATAGTGGAATTGTAAAGCGCTTTGAGGGCCCCGAAAAGCGCTATATAAATGCAATCCATCATTATTATTATTATTATTAGTATAAGGATAAAACAGTAGCTGCGATGGTGTTAAATGTGCTTTAAGCTACTGATCAGGCAATTAAGACGTCTCGGATAGAAAATAAATGCAAACATGGCCAACAAAGTCTTTGACATTTACAACAGAAACAGCAGCTTTAGTGCATTTCTGCCTCTTGCTTCTACTTGCAGACCTCTCTGAATCATGAAACTGTCCAACAAACAAGCATGCTACCCAAAGGTCTGAGAGCAAAATCAAGCAACACCCTCACACACAAACACACTTTGTGATGTATGTTCTTCGGAGTCAGTCGGAAATTCAAGAAAAACCTGCACAGAGTCATATTTGCTGGAGTATAAACTTTTTTAAATCTCTGTGGGCTTGACACCACCTCTCACTGTTCCATCAGTCCTCCCTCCCAGGAAGGCTGCTTGACTTGCAACAGCAGATTATTCTTGACTCTTTTGAAAAAAAGTTTCTCAGCAATGTATTCATACAAGAATAGTTGAAGTATTAGACTCCAATAAAAGGTTGAATGTACTGTTATGCATTTTAGCTGTTTCTTCACCCAGTTATTCTTCTATTTTAATGTGCTACAATCTACAGGGGTGTATTATTGTAATACCTAAATGATAGAAAAATAGATAAAAGTATGCTCCTGTTCTCTCTTTTGTTTTCTTTAATGAAAAACATGATGAGTTGTAGAAAGTAGCTTCTTCTTTTTTTTTTTTGCTTTCATCAGCATTGTTTCCAGGCTGTAGGCAGCAGTTTACAGTGAAAAATAAATACACTGTCTGCCTACTACACAGCATGAAACCACAGACGGACAAAGTTCATGAACACAGTGGAGCATTTAGCAGTCAAAGAGCCCGTTATTTCCCACATGAGTTGAAAGAGAGCAAAGCCGTGTCCAGAATCACCTCCTACAGTGCGAGTGTTTACACTTTTAGTGCAAAAATGTACACTGTGTACATAGTACCCCTTAGAAATTTTATAGTGGAACAAAAGATGTATTCTCCATGGCACGGACCTCTTTGTACTAACAGTCCCAGGAAGCAAGTGCAATAATGGCAAATATGTTTACAATAAAACAAACTAATCAGTGTTCATTATGCTCAGTGGACAATGGTGAATGCAGAAGTAACAAGGTAATTGTTGGGGTACGGGAGCATAATAGGGACTAGAATATGTGTCTTTGTCACTGTAACATAGTAACAAGGCAATATTACCATGTCAAAAACATTTCTTTGTGACATTTTGATTTTTAGAGTAAGAAAAATGATTTGAGGAGTTTAGTGCCTCATTAAATTTGACAGTAATGCCCAAATGTGAGTCAGCTGCTAAACCTAAACCATAATTCATTTGAATATACACTTCTAATTCCATCATATCGGACAGAACTGCCTTGATTATTCATGGGACAAATGCTCATCGATTTTGGTTTATATTGACATGATAGTGTCACACGGCTGCTGCAGATCCGTCCAGCACATTTTAAAGGTTTTCCAGTGGATTGAGATCTAAGTGCCAAGTACATATCCCCCACACCATCACCGGCCTGAACAGTTGAAACAAGATAAGAGAGATCCATGCTTTCATGTTGTTTATACTAAATTCTTACCCTGACCATCTGAATGCTGGTGGAATTGGCAAATGAGAGATTTTTGTTAAGAAACAGTTGAACAGGCATACCTGATAAAGAGATTGTGAGGGTATAGTTTTGTGTTTTGTATATTATCCATATTGATCCCATCTCTATCAAACTTCTATTCTCTAAGATGACACCTTATATTTGGAGAATTTTCTGCAAAGATATTTATTAACCTAACAAAACTACCACCTATATTTTACCATAGGTTTTGTAGAACTCAGTAGTGAACTGAATACTTATTTGATTTATAATTCCACCATAGATTTTTGTTTGTGTCTGCTTGCTTTTTGTTAGTCCTTTGTTACAGTATGTTTGTTACATGAAAATGATTTGAACAAAAAAATCAGGGCAGGGAAAGTCAAGTAATCATAATATCTGTGAAATACTGCAGGCAAGGAGAAAAAAAACATTTGATTTTCCAGATGAGCTAAGCCATCTGCTGTGAAGCAACTCTTGCGTCTTTGTTTTTTAGTTCTATTTAGTTATTGATTGATTTTTTTTTTTTTTACTGGAGTAGGATGGGTTTTAAAGTCTCTGTTTGGTGAGACACTGAAATAAATTATCTGAAAATATCTACAGTACTGTGCAAAATTCTTGAGTCATCCCTAATTTCTTTATATTATGCTTCCAAGGAGTCAAACTTTTTTGTCATTTTTTAAGGAGCCTTGAGCAGTACTTTCTGGTTGCCTTTTCTAAGTTTTTCTTTAGACATTGGGGTTTGTTTGGTTTTTTTTTTGTGATCAACATTTTATTGATTTAAAACGGGGTGGGGGGGGGGGGGAGGTACAGACATATACACCACAACTGTAAACTGCAGTAGCAAAGCAAACATTAGCAAACAAGGCATAGGGACAGCAAAGAAAAGACACAGAAACACAAAGTTAAAACCAATTATTGCCTCTTCCAGGAGATAACTCTGGATGAGAAGATTTTCCAAGCATCAACAGTCGTGGGTCGAGCTTTATTTAATTTTGCTGTGGTATGTTCAAAACCAATAACACGGATAAGACATCGTCTCCAGAATGATTCCATACAAATGTCAGGACAGAACCATTGCTTTGTAATAGTCTTCTTTGCGGATGTGAGGGGGTTTGTTTTGTTTTTTTTGTTTTTTTGCTCTTTTTCAGTCTAAGAGATGAATTAATGGTGTGCATACAAATAGCTTAGAAAAGAAAACATTTTAAACTGTGTCTTAAGGCACTTTTCTACTAGCAGCGTGTCACTAAAATGCAATTTGTTCCTATTTCTTAAGCTGGAGCTACAAAAATCCCAAGGATAACACAGCTTGACTGGCATAGTACTTTGCAAAGAGCAAGGTGATTCCAAAAGAGCTATTGACTGAAAACCTGGCATATCTTGGCATGGTTCACAAAGAATTTTTAAAAAATTTTAGAGAAATAGCACAAGTGGAAAACAAAAGATAGAGTAGAAGGCCTAAAAGTTGTCTAAAGGACATGAACAGCATTTGAAAGTTGTGTAAAAAAAAATTAAATCCAACATGCAAAATCTGATATGCAGTGCCATCTGGAAAGCATTTGATTGGTAGTGATTTCAAGGACTGCCAGTGTAGTAACATATACCTGGATAGAGAATCACAATGGAGCTCCATCAGTCATGGACTGGCCTCCCCAGAGCTCAGACCTCAACATTATTGAAACAGTGTGGGATCATCTAGACAGAGAACAGAACAAAAAGAAGCCAACATCCGAAGAAGAGCTTTGATTGTCCTTCAAAAAGCCTGGAAAACTATTCCTGAATGCTATTTAAAGAATATGCAAATAAGCTAAGAGAATTCCGGCTGTGCTGAAGGAGAAAGGTTGTAATATCTAATATTGACTTTCAAGCTTGTTAGAATGATATGGTATGTTTTTACCGTGTATTCTGTGTTTCAATGTGCATGCAGCTATTTCCCATTTAATAGAAATTAGGGGTAACTCGAGATTTTGCACAGTTCTATACATGTATTAAAGATAATGTATATAAATACTAAAAGCCTGAGGGAAAGTGGGGACTAGTGCATTTAGTCCAAGTACAACACCTTTTATTTAGATTTGTTGTTTTCTACTTATTTTAGATGAACAGATACGATATCTTTAAAACTGAATTTCAATTTGTGAGTTCATTTTCCTGCTATCTGACCTACTGATAGCCTCCCTCTCAAAAGTTATAAAACCTTGAGAAGAATTTATATCCTGGTAAATTGGAAATCAGTACAGACTATTATGAATGTAATTGGCTGATTATACTGCTCATTATAAATGATGAACACTGAGCGGCAGTATTAATTTGACTCCTGAATGCCACCTTTGTATAAACAACGCCAAGAGACAAAAGGGAGTTACAGCAATGTAGCAGCCAGTGTTTCACTGTGAGGAACAAAACTGTGTTATCATTGTGCAAATGAAAATCATCCCAAGCTGTTCTGTTCAATACTAATATTATAAAACTCGATTACCTGGAAAAGTTTAGCTTTGTGTTGAGTCAATTTCATGCTTGTACCGATGGTGTCTGACAATGGCATGCTTTAAAAAAATGTTTCCATATTCACATGCAGGGGGTAGACAGTGACACGAAGATCTGTGCAACTATGCTGCAAAAGTACACACAAACACACACACAGAACCTATGCAGGTGTGAATAATGTATACCCATATGGAAAAGATATATATAAATCTTATAAAGTTTGTATCTGTCTTGTGTGAAACTTGTATGAAAAGCATACAAGAGTGAAAACACATATAAGATCCCTTGAAAAATTATATAATGAAACTTGTATGTTTTGGATACTTCCTAAAACAATATATGAAAGTAATGAGAAAGTGGCCACTTTCATGAGTAAATCATATATGTTTTTACTATTTCTTTTCCATATGGGTATAACTGTGACACCCATCTTCAATCCAGTGTAAACAGGATTTGTAGATTTGTAGAGAGAGCTATAAAGATAGTCGAGGAAGCAATGCATTTTTGAACGGCTGGAGCAGAAACAGTAGCTGAGAGTGAATGGGTGAGTTTGAGCAGTGAAAACCAACAGAGCCAAACAGAGCAACTACAGTACCTTTCATTTTTAGAAACTCTATACTTAAGTTATCTGTAATAAACTGAGTACAAGATGCAAGGATAACATCATAAACAAGAGCATTTTACCCCAAAAAAGTATATTAAATTAAACAAGTACAGAAGTGCTTATATGTAGTGTACTGTACATAAGCCTTAGTCTTTACACTGCAGGGGTGTCCTAACTTTTTTATAAGAGTGCCATGTTTATTAATGGAAAATCACCGAGGGGCCAATAATCCTCATCTTTTTTTGAAGCATAAACATTTTTTAACATTTTATTTTCACAACACAAGAATGAACATTATGGTGATCAGGTCTTCAAGCCTTAACAAAATAAGCCTGCTTTTCATTCACGTTTGAGAGTAAAATAATGTAAAGATCCGCTGAAGCTGCTGAATGTCACTATCTCTGTGGGACTTACTGGTGCTGCTACCATGAGGTGAAGAGAGAAATGACACTTTTTAAATTCTGTTTGTGTTGGCGGGCCATAAATAATACATTTTAAAAGTAGGAGCGAGGGGCCATATGAAATCTGACCTAGGGCCGTGATTGCCCCCAGGCCAGACTTTGGACATGCCTGCTTTACTTGTTACAGTGTACTCTTTCAGTATGAAATGCTTATTCCATGTAGTATTTTCTGACAGAAAACTATACAATATATATATAATAAACAAGACAGCAACTTTAAACTTCAAAAACAATATAAAATAAACCTTTTGAAACTTCATATTTCTCATGTGCTCAATAAGCTCTTTGCAGCGGTTTCACCTCTTTCTGTATTGTGTACACTGAAATTATATACGACATTAGGATTTACACATTTGAGTCCAATAATTAAAACTAATTGCTTGTACCTGTTTTTCCTTGGTAACAAATGGCTGCAAACGCATTAACCAGCAAAAGCAACAAAGCTAGCTTAACGTGGCTAGCACAACACTAGCCATATTGGAAGAATATGTGCTTTTCTGTTCTTCCCGTACTGATCATATATTTTGGATACAGAATCAAATAAATTTTAGGTCATTTTTACTCATCCGTCTTTTGTTAATAATTTTTAAATATGTTTTTCCTCTCTAAAACTTTCATTTAGCATGTTAGCCTTTGATAATTTATAGCAGCGGTCCCCAACCCCCGGGCCTCGGACCGTGAGTCGTTTGGTACCAGGCCGCGAGAGTTGAGGCTGAGGTCTGAAATGTATGGTTTTCAGGGTTTTTATCGTTAACTCTGTTTCCCTGGGTCTTTTCACGTGTGTTATGAATAAATCTTCTTTTTTCGGTACCGGTACTAGTTCTATTTTGTTGTATTTATCCGCGACACCTTAAAGGCCGGTCCGTGAAAATATTGTCGGGCACAAACCGGTCCGTGGCGCACAAAAGGTTGGGGACCGCTGATTTATAGCAAAACAAAACTAGACAACAGAAGCTGATGGAAATGTAATGAGCTTTGTAGGCTGGCTTTTGGGTAAAAAACAAGGGATCACCAGTGTCATAGTTGTGCCAAATGTCAGTATTTGTTAAGTCATGTGGTAAGTTTTAGCAACCATCATAACTGAAAATTGTGACATTTGCTTTTATGGAATGTAGTTTCATTAATAAAAAAAAAAGGAAAAGACTACATATGATGTAAAAAGTAAAGTCCCAGTATCAGATTTAAACACTTGATGGAGTCAAAACAGTGTCAAGCCTAAAGTGAAAAATCAAGTGATGTGGGGAGATTGTCAAACCAGAAGGGATCAGCTGTCAGGTCACCAAAGACTGTGAAACAGTTTACAAACTTTCCTGCAACACGTATCTAGGCAACTCATGCTCCCTGTTGGCTGGAGAATAACATCTTCCTGAAATCAACGGTTTCATGTGTTTTTTCACTCTGGTCTATCTTTGCTGGTTTTTTTTCTGCCTCTCTCTTCTTTATACCCATATCTGTCCTGTGCAGTTAGTCATGCAGGTGTTCCCAATAAATGTTGAATGAATGAAAATGAATGGTTGAGCATTTAACTGACCTTCAACATATTTATTACCCTGTAGGTGCAATAAATATTAGCTTAGGTATTTATTTTCATTTGTCTTATATATTTGGCATGCAATTGTCTCTCTCTAACTCAAAAGGAAATTCTGAAGCTCTCATATTAAATCCCAGTCCGTCCCAGTCCTCTCTTAATCCAGTAGCTGAACTGCACATCTTAATCATGAAGCCCTGATGCTGACGATATGTGAGCAATCCACCATGTTTTACAGCATCACAACCAAGTCGATTGGTTCCAAATCATAAAGCCCTTTGATGCAGGAAGTGATATAGTCCCTTTGGCTGGCAGTGATTGGATTAGGCAGTCCTTGACTTTACATTTTATTGGTCACTGGCACTGATCTACAGAGAGATCAATAATTGAAAAAGACTGACCTTGCTGGAATCATCCACCATGGGTTCTTATGAGTGTGAAGATGCTGATGTGGTGCTCCCTGGGTCAAAGGTTAACACTAAAGTATAAAGCCTAAAATAAATTTTAAGAAATAGTTGGTTCATTGCACAATTATCCAAGCAGTCAACTAGCAGCTACAGGAAATGACCCGTTGTGTTGTCTCTTTACACATGCTGTATCACGAACAAAACCATATCCAGAACATTTGCATGAGAATGCTTTATATTTGTTGTGGTAATGAATTTAACAATAACATCATTATCTTAAGAAGAGGGAGCTGAGTGTAAAATCGAAGCTCTCAATTTACCGGTCGATCTACGTCCCTACCCTCACCTATGGCCACGAGCTGTGGGTAGTGACCGAAAGAACGAGATCGCGGATACAAGCGGCAGAAATGAGCTTCCTCTGAAGGGTGGCTGGCCTCTCCCTTAGAGATAGGGTGAGAAGTTCGGCCATCCGGGAGGGGCTCAGAGTAGAGCCGCTGCTGCTTCACATCGAAAGGAGCCAGCTGAGGTGGTTCGGGCATCTGACAAGGATGCCCCCTGGGCGCCTCCTGGGTGAGGTGTTCCAGGCCCCGGGGCAGACCCAGGACACGCTGGAGAGATTATATCTCTCGGCTGGCCTGGGAACGCCTTGGTATTCCCCCGGATAAGCTGGAGGAGGTGGCTGGGGAGAGGGAGGTCTGGGCCTCTTTGCTTAGGCTGCTGCCCCCGCGACCCGGCCTCGGATAAAGCGGATGAAGATGGATGGATGGATGGATCATTATCTTAATATTGTTTACAGCTAAACAACTACACAACTGTTCGTGTGATATGAGACTAATTAAAATGAAAGAATATTTGTAAAGCCTGGGCGTTGCTAAGTGTCGTACTGCCATTTACCTTTCTTGTATAGCATAAATACGACTACACTATTAAATATGATAAATCAAAATATTAAATAAATGTGCGACTCCTTTGTTTAAAATAAATGACTTCTAATCAAGAGTTAACGTGAGTGTGCAGCTTTCAAACGCATAAGGCTTATTACGTACCAGTAGACAAAATAACTGGATAGATGCTGGACAGGCAACGTTGCTATTTTCAGACCCTCATTACTTCAGGAGCAAAATCATAATATCTATATAAAGAACTGGTGTGGCCACTGTGATGTCACCCATTGGTTTGTGGTCTTGCATTTTGAAACCTCAGCTATAGCAATAAGGCTGTCGCCATTTTGATTTGCAGAGATGTCAGCAAAAGCTAGCAAACTTATTTCTTTGCATGGTTTGTTACTACAGTTAACTGCAAATCAAAACACACAATTCATCACATAAAATGATTAAAAATGTTCCAACAGGTATTTCACATGGTCAAGAAAACCAGTTCAATAAATCTGGTTGGACTGCTGGGTCCAAGCCAGAACCTACCTATCAATCAAAGCAGCCACCACCATTATAAAGTCTATTGTAAAACATATTGTGCTATTTCTAGCTAGTTAGAGTGTTTTTAGTGTTGGGCTCCATTAGAGTAGCTACAATATTAAAATATCTGTCTCTATGCTGAGCCTTGGTGCACTGTCTCAGCTCATTTTCTTTCTCAAATAAAGCCATTTTGCACGTTTTCCTTAAGGACACTCTTAATTTAAGTCAGCTCTCAAATGATTGGCTGTCCTGTGAGTCTATGAGGATAGACTTTGTAAATGATGGATGAAGCATAAACAATCTTTTCCCAATATTTACTCAGATACATTTCTTTGGGACCTCAGTAATATAATTTGATGATGACTTTATATATTCATTAAGTCTATTAAGTGAATTATGGTCATTATAGGAGTCAAAAAAGATTATTGAGGATATCCTCATTAGCAAACAGCTGTCATTCACAAGATGTTAGCCAATGAGCATGCTTTTTCAGTCATCTTCACCCCATAAATCCAATTTAAAAACACCAAGATGGCAATGCCAAAAATACTCAGCTTGAAGCTGTATTATAGAACATGGGTGAGAGAAATGAGAAGATGAGAAGTCTGTGGTAGTCCATCTTTTATCCTCTCTGCGTGACATGGTTTTGTAGCCAGCATTGTGTGGCTATTTGAGGTAGTTTTCCCCACCCGGGAATGCACTATCATGGTCCAGGTGAGCTCCAGTGTTTTTCCGGTGTCCCTGGTATCCCCCCGGGGGTGGAGCCCTCATCATGTCACCTGCTCAGCTCACCCGTTCTCTGTCCACAAGCAATTGGCAGACGGTATTTAAGATCAGTGTTCTCATCTCTCGTTTGCCAGTTTGTTAACTAACCTCATGTTAGTAACAGGCCTCTTCGTTTCATGTCTGTTGTATAAGACTCGTACTTAGCTTTTCTTCCCTGTGCATCCGGTTGTCTCGTACTCCAACATCCCACTACCCGTAGCTCTGGATAGTCTGGACGCAGGTCTCTACAACAACGTTGTTGTTGCCATATGTTTCACAGCTTAGGTCAGCACCATTTGCAATCTCCACCTGCCTGTCCTCCTGCCACCATCTCTTGTGAATCTCTGGAAAACAAGGTTGGAGTCGATGCCATCACTCACCACTCAAGGAGCTCACCTGTCCATCCACCTCCCTCAGACCCGTTCACGCTCCTCCCGCCAATTCAGACCTACACGCCTTCTTGCCAAGAGTCCCTGCTTGTGTTGTCATTAATTAACTCCTGTGCTTAAGTGAAATAAACTAGTTGAAACCTTACCATTGCCTCCCGTGCTTTAATCTGCTTTTGGGTCCTAGTTCATGCACTAGCCTCAGGGCTCCCATGACACACACATTAGGTGGGATCTAAAGGTGACTGAAGAAAAAAAGATAATAAAGTGTGAAGACAACAGAGACTTAGCTCTATGATGACTAGGCTAGGTTGAGTTGAATCATATTTCATTTTTTTAAGGCAAAATGCCAGCACTATGCAAATTCGTCTAAAAAAAAGAGAAATACTCATAAAAAGTAAACATTACATGCATGCTCTGGCCTGACAGATTTAAATTGCGCTTTTACACTGAGGTTTTGACTTTGTTTTCTTGAAGAGGTTGCTAGGCTATCACCTAGCAGCTGGTGTGGGGACTTTGCTAATATTCCAGCAATTGTGGAGAGACTCTGGGTGAAAAAGGCAAACAGAGTGCGTATGGCTGCATGAGTAAGAGCAGTAAGAGCACACTGAGTCTCCTTAGAATCAACTATATTCCAGAACTGTACATGTGCCTGGATGCGAAAAAAATAATTAAAAAATGTAATCAGGCAAGTGGAGCCGTGCTCAGAAATTGTTGGCAACCATTTCATGGTGAGTCACTGCTAACACAGACTTCCAGAACAGATATGTGTGTGTATATATATATATATATATATATATATATATATATATATATATATATATATATATATATAAATCTTAAGCCTCACACAAGTAAAGACATTTGAGTAAAATTCCTTCATAAACTCTGAGGTGCTATTGTTCTTTTACAGTGTTACTCGAGGGGGCTTTAAAACAGCATCTAAAGAGGAAATTCTGCCGTTTACGCCGCATTACAGCACAAGAGAGAAAAACCTCACACACGGCAGGTTTTATAAAACAAGTACAGCTGGCTTCCAAGATGTGTGAGTTTCTTTTCACATAAAAGCAAGACATAGTTATACAAATACAATTAGAATAGATCCTTGACACCATGCTCTGGAGTGTTTAACATCGAACTATCGATACTGAAACCACAAAGTCAGAGATGACATAAAAGAAGGGTGATCTAACAGATAACAGATATATATACACACACACACACACACACACACACACACACACACACAGAAAATGTCAGCTACACTGGTTTGAAATCAGATTTTGGCCATTTTGAACATTTTTCACCAAAGTGTATATTTATATCACAGTTTATAGCCATATATTACACCCTAATGGAACTTTGCAAAACACAATAGCAGGCTTTTTTGCTTTCAGAGGTGAAAGCAAATGTGTTTTGTTATTTTCTCAGGTGTGTGGCTTTCAGTGTGACTCAGTGAACCAAGGAGGTGAAAACTTTAATGGCTCCTAAGTGGACCCAATTGCAGAAAAGTAGCCATTTCGAGTGTAATTTCTGGTTTAACACAATAAGTGTTTTTCTTTTGGTCATGTCTGCACAAAACAAGAAAACCTGTTGTTGTAGTACACCTTAAGCAACAATATAGGATCCTCAAACATTAAATATTAAACAATAATGTAAAAAAAAGAAAGGTTAATGAGCACACTGAAATGAACACACTCCCACTGAACCCACAGTCTTTGTTTTGGGTGGGGTTGTGATGTGCTGATTCTGTAAGTTTATAAGATATTTAACTATTTCAGGAAGGTTAATGGACAAGAGAGTGAATGAATACTATTACATCATGTAATCCAGAGAAGACAATTAAACAAAGCAGTAGTAGCTGGGGAAGATGGGGGTGGGCGTGGTGGGCGAGGGGAGGGGAGAGGGGCACTTAGCAAAGTTAATAACTGTCAGAACGAGGTTCAAAGACTGCAGGTGAGTACAGCACCACAGTGTCATTAGTCACTGATGGGTAGCAATCATCTCTCCAGAAGAGAACATCAGCAATCCCTGTGTTATTTATCAGTGTAACGCTGTATCCGTGCATTACAGTGAGCAAAAACACATGAGCAGGCACTACTGTGTGTGTGTGTTTGTGGATGAGGGCGGTACCACCTGTGGTTTTTCCACTGTTAATACAGCAGTGTGTTGTCTGGCATGACAATGCTCCCTTCTGCTGTTGACTGTAATGTGGGCCCATTTATTGGCGAGACCTTTCACTTGTTTCAGCCTCCTGCTCTTCCTGAATAATGTTAGGCTAAACTGAAGAAGGTAACTCACATCAATAAACCTTCTCTATGGTCTTCTTCTTCTCCTTCTGCCTCTCTTCTCCTCAGATCCATCTTCAGTATCCTTTTACCCTTGCCTCTGTATATGTCCCAACCATTTTAGTCTGGTGTCTGTAACTTTCAACTATTCAGCCTGATATACTCATTTCTAATGTCCCTGTCCCTTCTAGCACCTTAAACTCTGCCACCTCAAGTTCCGCCTCCTCCTAGGAAAGAAAAAAAAGATCTGTCTATAGGCTACCATAACTTACCCCACTGGTTAGGACAGTTCTGGCTTCATCTTGGCATTTTGAAACAAAGTGCACTGAATGAGAAACAGATCTAAGAACAAAAGGCCACACTGCACACAGGAGTAATTATTTCATAGGCCTGCTTTAAATTACATGTTGCTTTATCATCTACTGATGCTTAAATGGAACCAACAGGACTTAATAATCATCATGTTGCATTCATTAAGATTTCAACCTAACAAGTGAGATCCTCAGTTAATCAGGAGAGAATTTACAGAGGTCACAGGTCGAATGAGCCGTAACATTACATTCTCACCGACTTCTGTACGTCTTTTTCCATCCAGACTAGTCACACGCTGCTGGCCTTGAGAAGGGAAGAAAGAAAAAACGAATCACTTCCACATTAGCTTCACTTTTGATTTAACTTTTCAGACCTGAGGGCTACATCCATCTTTTATATACAGTCTGTGCTCAAGACCTGAAGGAAGGGCATTATCAAGGTGAACTTAAATCTTAAAGCAAACCATAGCACTAGTTCAGCAGCCCTCCGAGCAATGAGAGAACATGCTCCAGTACTTGATACAACTTCTAGCTTAAAATTCTGAAGTGGGTAGAGGGAAATCTTAGAAGTGTACTTGAACTAAGGAAGGAAATGGAAGAAAAAATGAAGCTGGAGACAACGCCTACTATCGCACATGAAGTGACTCTGACTATCAGGGAAATTTTTAAGGAATCAAAGACATACGAGTTGTAGAAATTTGTCAGAGACACCAAAAAGTACTTAAATGGCACGGTTCATAACCTGCGAGGCAAGAAGATGAAATTTTCTTTAATAGAAACCGCAGCATTCAGTGCAGACTCACAGGAAGAAACCCTTCACCTTTAACGACCCCCATTAAAAACAAAAGTAGGGGGACAAGTGGTGCGAGGATGACGCTTTTGACAATGAGTCTTTATTTTCAGCAGCACAGAGTTAATATCTCCCCTGAGTCCCCTTATAATTTTCAAATATAAAAATCTGTGTTAAATAAGTGTCTTTCTGAATTATGAATATTGAAATATCAGCGGATGTAAATCGAGGCGCATGTACTCTATGCAAAATTAACACTAAAAGAGGGGGGGAGAGTAAAACCGAGCAGAAATGCAAATCATGCAGAGACAGATCAGATTGTAGATTGCATGTTATTACAACAGAACTCGCGGTAGAAATTTCTCCACTGCTTGATAAATCAAGCCCAATACATTTTCACTCCCACGTTCGAACCGCATGCTGTGTAGTTGTTTGGGAAAACGGGTCATTGCCTTGATCATGAAAGCTTGTACATGCTGTAATAGACCGTGATAAATTAAACTCACTTTAACAGCTTTCAAGCCATCACATGCATTTTTGGTGATGCTCCCTCAAAGTAAGCTCTATCTTCTTTTTCATTACAGTAATCTACATCCCAGTCTTCTGGACTGAGCACAGAAAAGGTTCATTAAATCGGATTTTCAGATATTGGATTACATTTCTTTTGTAACTGGCTGAGCAGAGGAGAGAGAGAGAAAGGGGGGGGGAAAACGTGACCTGATTAACAATTGTGATACTTATAAATCACAAAACATGAAGAAAGAGACAGATAAATTGGAAGATGTAATTTAAACAGCTTCCTGGAAGATTATCACACCTGAATATTTGATAGCCTTTCCGCTTTGTGCCCAATATATATTCATTCGTAAAGCACATTTCTTCCACCTTGAACAGACATTAATCTTTACCCTCCGACTTTTTATGATAATATGATAAAAATAGAGTATGGCTCTGCTCATGGGTAGATGATATGTGTTTTCCTATTTAAAGGGATAGTTTATATTTTCAAATAGCTGCTCACTAATCCGGAGCTGTTGCCTACCTGTTCGTGAGTCTTACAGCAGTCTGTGGAAGTGGATTAAAGCCCTACACACTACCCGCTCATGCTGTGGAGATGCAGCAGCGTTTTTGTCTGAGAGGCATTAAAGTGTTCCTTCGCTGGTATTCATTACTCAAACAACATTATCCTGACATTTGCAGACACGACACCCGAAGTTCTATGGCTGGAACTGTGGATATACATGCTCACCCTTACTGTCAGACAAATCACCTGCACTGCATCAATCCAATGCAGAGTCGTCCCCCTCTGATCCTCTGAGAATATTTGTTAAGTCCCTGCACAGAGGAAATGTAGTATTGATCTGCCAAGCTGTCTCACTTGCAACATCTTAGACTGAAATGAGTGCTTTCAGACTGATGGCCTTGAGTGCTGCACCTTTCTTAAAGCTGCTGTCTGTAGAATTCAGATCTGTATGTGTCCACCTCTGTGGTGAAGTATTCTCCACAAGAGATGAAAGGCTTCCATAAGTCTGGTCTTCTTTCTGATTTTCCTAAAAGTGAGCTCAGATACAGCCCGTTAGTGCTTCAAGGTATATCACAACACCCCAAAGTCACCAAAGAGCCATGAAATGAGAAAAAGAAAGAAAAGACATATCTGTCACAATACCAGGGATATAACCTATTATTGTACCTATTATTTTAGCATACCTTACAGTATAAAGCACCCTGAGGTTGTTGTGATTTGGTGCTATATAGCTAAAATTGAATTGAACATTTACATGCTCAGTGTAATAATCGCCACGTCTAGTGATCAAATTACGCTACATGGGAGCAAGAAAATGTAAAGAAATGTAAAGAAAAAGCACCAGGATTCTTTGTTTTAATATAATTGCCGATTCAACAATATAATTATGCTCATAAAAATTATTCGTTTGTAAAATTACACATTTACACAACAGCATCATATCATTGCGTTACTAACATTTTGATGTTTCTTGAGGCAGAGAGAGATTTCTAACTTCTTTATTTACAGCAGCGTCCAGCTGTTCCCAATGTAGGATTTGGGCTGTTTGCAAAGATCCCCAACTCACAAAGCAAGGGGATGTAAGTTGATTAATGGAATAAGAAAGGAAAGCAAACACTAGACTAGCTGCTCAGACTGTTAATTCGAAAAAGAGAACATATCCAGTGAGCAGCAGTTCGCTGGCTGAAAACGCCTTGTTGATGCCAGAGGTCAGAGGAGAAAAGACAGACTGCTTTGAGCTGATAGAAAAGCAACAGCAACTCAAATAACAACTCGTTACAACCAATGTATGTTGAAGAACATTTCTGAACAGAGAACAAATTAAGCCTTGAAGCAGATGGGATACATCATCAGAAGACCACACTGGGTTTTATTCCTGCTGGCCAAAAATAGGAAACTGAGGCTATAGTTCACACAGGCTCACCTAAATTGGACAAAGAAGACTGGAAAACGTTACCTCGCTTGATGAGTCTTGATTTCTGCAGTGACATCGAGAATTTAGCGGAAACAACATGAAAGCTTGGATCCATCCCGCCTTGGATCAAAGGTTCAGGCTGCTGGTGGTGTAATAGTGTAAAGGAGGAATTTTCCTGGCAATCTTTGGGTCCTTAAGTACCAACTGATCATTGTTCAACTACCTATTGTTGCTGACCATGCCGACCCCCCTACGACCACAGTGTGTCCATCTTCTGATGGCTGCTCTCAGCAGGATAATGCACCCTGTCCCAAAGCTCAAATCCTTTCAGAGTTGTTCCTTTAAAATGGCTGTGAGTTCAGTGTACTCATATGGCCTCCACAGTCACCAGAGCTCAATCCAATACAGCACCTTTGGGATGTGGTGGTAGATTTTCATCATGGATGTGCAGCTGACAAATCTGCAGCAGCTGTGTGACGCTACCGTGGCAAAATGTCTCAATGGTTTCCAGCACCCACTTAAAAGGAAATAATGCGGTCCTGAAGACAAAAGGAAGTCCAACCCAGTACTGGCAAGGTGTGGATGATAAAGAAGCCCGTGAGTGTAACTATGCGTCTATTTCTCTTTTTAATTACTTATAAAACAAAACTGTAAAAACATTTGCTGAGTACATGTAGTAAAATAAAAAAGTTAAAGTGCACCGCCTGAAATTAAGTGGAATAATGCACATTATAGTGATGAATAATAAAACAGAATTTAAGTTCAAATAAAGAAATCTATGAAAAAACATCACCAATAAAATAAGAAAGATATATTTAAAATGCCAACAATTGTGAGGATATGGATCCAAATGTAGGCCTGGAGATCCAAAACACAAATTTCATGAAGTGAATATAATAAACAAAGCAAAACTGAATTTTAACAAGCTGGGAGCACATAAAGATGACCAACTAACAAAGTGAAAAAGGAAACATAGGATTGTTAGGGCTCTGACAGACACATGGGAATAATCAGGGGGAAATTTGCAGATTCCTATCCAAAATGACGGATAGTAAATAAAACCAACACAAGATGCAACAGACAAAAGACTGCAAAATAAAACAGAAAATGATTAAGGGACAGATTTACTGACATTTTACGCCAGAAAAAACTGGGTTTTGACTTAAGAAAAGAAAAGTGATGTTGGCATTTACAAAGAGAGCTCAGTGACAACATTGGAGAGGTGGGAATTCAGACAGGCGCTTCTGCATATGCATTTTTTAGAGTTTCTTCCTCTACACTATTTAAATGAACCGCACAAACTGATCGCAAACTGATTTACCGACATTTAGCGCTGATATTGAAATGAACTGAATGTGCCTGTATGTAGAAAACATTCCAGTAAATCACCCATAAAACTAATCACACCTTTGAGCGCTATTTTGGGATTGTGCTCACTTCCTGTTGTGCCTCTTTAATGAATCTGGGCCTAAACGAGTTGCAGCATACAGGAAACCTGACACACAAACACTAACAAGTGTAACTAAACTAATACCCAACGGGAATTGGAAGAACAGAATACCAGAGTCCAATAAAATAATATTAAAGTACATGGAACTAAGAAATTGTGCAGGATAGCGGATAAAAAGGAAATCAAATGATAACCAATTGAAAACTAAGGAAAATGAATCAGAACGTAGAATAGCTCAATATTAAGAAATCTAGATTTCAAATCTTAAAGCCCCACAAAAGTCACAACAAAGCCCAAACATCATGATTTTATTCTCTGCTTTTTATATTTTCTACGAACACAATCATTAGTCCTTTTGTTAAATGTCTGCTCTCTTTAAAGCTTGAATTATGAAATATTTGCCAGAATTTCTTTTTGGTTTAGTGAACCTTCAGACAAAAAAATAAAAGATAAAATAAATATTAACTTGCATATGTATGAGTTTAAACTGGTATCAGATTTTTAATAATTTTTCAGTCATTATTTTTGCAGTTTATTCCTTTAAAATGTATTGTGCAATTTATTTGGATTTTTCAGGGCGATGAAAACTCTCACTGATAACGCTGAAGTCTCAGAAACTCCCCAAACTCATTTATCAGATATGACACACTTGGCTTTAAAGCGTTAAAACTAAAATATTTAATGATGCTTTAAAGCTAACAGCCTCAGAAAACAAGCAAACAAACATTAAAAACTGACTACAGTCCCAAATGAACCCAGTGACATGATTAATATCATTTTTAAGGTGTTGCAGTTTTTGGACAACAAAGTAAAACCATATTTAGCTTAATACCCTGATCACAGTTATTAGGAAATAGGTGAACAGATTGCTGGAGGCTTTTTGTTATACCTCACGCTGCGTTCCTCTTGTGGTGACACTCATAAGTGTTGCATATTTAAACAGCCAACCTCACACAGGGCCAATTATACATGTTAAGCACATTCTATTTTTAAGGTAAATATATGCTCTGCTCTCATCTCTTTAATTGTCTAACTACCTTAAAAAGCACACCTGTTTTCAAGAGGCCTTTAAAAGCACTTATAAATCCAGAGGACAAAAGGCAGAGTGCTCAGACAGTTTAGAGGCAGGCCACTCATACAAAAGACAGATGAAAGTGCAGAATGCCTCAGCAGGGAGATGCACTTTGTGCCAAGCAAAACCATTAGCCCAAACTTTGACTTTGATGCCATCAAGAAGAGTTTGAGGGGGTACACTTCCTAAATGGATTCTGTCCACGGTTAAAAGAGAGAGACAGATAAAAAGAATTATCTTGATGTCATGTGCTAAAATATTCACCGCTATCAAACTGCTTCGTTCTTATCTCCGAGGGCCTGGCTTTTCTTGGCTCCAGACTTGGCGTCAAAGAGTTCATCCACGTTCTCTAACAATCTTGTATTAAGCAGTTCTTAGGAACCACTGGGCTCGCACGCAGGTCCCCAAATAAACCTGTCAGAAACTTTTCCCTTGAAGCTGCACTGGGATTTCCTCACTGGCTTGGAAGTGCTGCGTGTCCTTGAGTGTTTCCTTGTGAAGTAGGAAAACACAGCGTTTGTATCGTCGTGTAAGTGCAGGCACATTTGTTTTCTTGCGCTCACACCTCGAGTAACACAAAACAAATGTCTTAAAAATGAGAACTGAAAAGGAGCACCTGATATAAATAGACATAAAAGATCTTTTTGTCAATATAAAATCTGGGGAATTACTTGAGAAGAAACCGTGAGCAGGCAAACGGGGGGAAAAATCTAAGGTAAATAACAGAATTTTTAGGAAGAAAATCAAAGTTTTTTATCACGTCGTGCCATGCTGGTGGCTGCCTCAGACATATATACTTTGTGTAGTGGGTGTTTTGTTTGCGGAGCTTAAGAATAGATTCAATCCACTCTTTGAATTTTCTGCTAACTTGTTGCTGTGATTTATGGATGTCTTTTCAGAATATAGAGTTCTTTTTCAATTTCACACCATCTTTTGAGGAAGCCAGAGACCTTTGTGCACTTTCTGTTCCTTCCCTTTTGCAGAGCCAAAAAGTACTGTGTATCAGTTATGAATATTTTAAATTCTACCAGAAAAAGAAGCAAAATCCACCTCTGTGTTTGCACATGATGCTTCAGGCTAATTTTTGACCGAGTTAAACATAACAACAGTTGGCACGTCATTAGGCTCCACTGACACCATGTGACCACCTGAGATTTAAAGAAGAAGAAGAAGAAGAAGAAAACAACTGTAAGAAATGACAAAGCAGATTAAAGAAAGACGTGAGGAATAAAAAGCCAGATGGAATGATTATTTCTTTCGTCCCTTAATTTGCTGATACCAGTTGCAAGTTCAGCGTAATTCCCAGGAATCTGCGCCATCAATTGGACACAGCATTCCTTTGAAGTCTTCAGTCTACTCATATAATATCAACGAAGCTGGAGCAGCAGGGTATGGACGTTATATTCAACCTGATTCCCCTTTCCTGTTTCTTTTTCCGTGCCTATAAGCTTATTTTTCATAGTTTCTACTTTGATGTTGCAAAGAGGGAACTTTTTCAGGACACACAGGGGATGCAGTCTTCAATCATTCAGCCACAGTCCAGTCAATTGTAACTGCGTTTGATTTAAAGTTGGAGCTTCACAGTTTTTGCAACTCATTTGGTAAGTTGCAAGGAAATTTTAATCCATTACTCGGCAGCAATTTCTCAATTTTACTAATTACTTCAAAGGCTAGATAATTAGCTGCACACTTATTCCTTTAGTTTTGTTGCTCAGCACAACTCATTGTGCCTTGCGCACCTTGCAAATACTGTACTTAATGCTTGTAGAAATGGATAATGAGATATTATAGTTCAAACGAGCAGCCAACCTATAATTTGGTGGCACAGTGTGTACTCGTTTAATCCTTTTGCTCTCGTGTGTAGAGATAAGGCCACTATGAGTTCCCTCTTTTGTCCCCCTATACTGGATTGACATGTTAATCCTCCTTCCAAGTATCCTGATAAGCTTGTGCAGCACTGTTCTGCACCAGGTCAGATTTCTCCTTTTTCTAATGCATCCAGATATTTCCAACCAGCAAAGGTTAGATACTGGAAACAAAGTACAGAAACACCATCCTTTAATCTGAAGCTTTCTTTATAGTACAGTTCAGCTCCGGTGTAGCCATGCAACAAATATTACCATACCTGTATCTTAGCCTGGCATTCACCTTCTGCAAAAGGAAACTAAACGTGGCATCAAAAACTACAATTGGTTTGCTTGGTACTAGTATGTTGTATAAACAGTGGGCTGATTGGCATGAGAATAATACCTTAATTCCACAAAATGTAATTGTAACTAGATTGCTCACAGTGTAATGCGAATGTTTTCTCATTTGCAGAGGTCTCGAAACCATCTTCTCTTCTGCATTTCAGTAAAAGTCATTGTTCTGACAGATCAGCTCACTTTGAGTCATGAGGCAGAGCAATACAGGCACACCTGCACACAAGCATATGTGCAAAAGGTAACGCAGCTTACCGTGGTGTAGGCTCCACAAGGGGTTAACTGCAGGACTATTAAATGAGCTTCATTCATGTTATGGAGAAAAAAGCTACTCTTGGCTGAGTGAGTTCCTTTCCACACGTCTAACCTTTGGGCAAAACTAATGTTCTAGATCAGTCTATTCAATGGCGATAAAACATTAAAGTCCCAGGAAGAGAAAGACCATCAAATTGTGAAGACATGTAACATCACTGAAGGAAGACACACATAGACTCAATTGTTCAACAACCCGAATTAGTAGGTTAAACAGCAATCACACAAACTTACTTAGTCAAAGTAAAGTCAAACTGATAAGGCAACCACATAAAAGGGCTTCAGGATATTGCGATCAGTGCATTTTAGGCTATATTAAACCTGCTCCCCATTTTGCATGACACAAAGCTATAGTGCCGTCTCTATGGGCCATGTTCCCTTTGGCTTTGTACCACCTGGAATGCTAAAGATGACCCAGTATCCATTTGCTAGTGTAGTGCCTCCTTCCCAACAGTTTTCCCCTGGAGTCAAGCAGCTATGAATAATGAGATGAAGACCCATGCATTAATGTAACAGCACGGCCCCTAAAGGAACGCGTGGTAGCAGGTGATTGTTCGCAGCCTCTGTGGGCCTGTCAGTAAACATGTGCCCCCTGTAGCGTGGGGCATTTTAGCAGGAGCAACCTCCCTTGCACAGACTGCTCACCCGGCATCCTGGGAAATTATGGATGAGTTTCTACCTAACCCCTTAACAGCATGTTAGATTTTAGGCCACCACTGGCTACAGGTGATTTATGAGTACACATCAACATGAGCATTGCTTATAATACAGTGACATTTAAATGATGAAAGACATGAGATGCATCATGGGTAATTGGACACTTTGGAGTATTTGTGCAGTGGCGTTAAACATAGACTGGTTAGAAAGAGTTATCTGTAGGCATATCTATGACCGTCAGGTGTTACTTTCAATATGCTGAATATTCGTTCCCACGTGCTGCATGTTAATATTTGCAAGAGCATCCGTGGAATTTTAAGTTGTGTTTTAAATCCATCCAGCTCGCAGCTGCGTTATTTGATACAGGCACAGCTGAGCAAATAATTGGAAAGAAATTGGGTCTCGCTGGTTCCCACCAAGTATTTCTTACTGACCACTTAAACAAAAGTAGCTGGTTGTGCTAGGCCTAATGATGAATCAAATCAGTGAGAGCAGTAACCCTTTAATCCAATTCAGAAAACTTTCATAACAACCCGACAAGTTCTTAGTAACTAACCAATGAATCGAACGCTTGAGCAGCTTTCATTAGGCAGTGATGCACTACTTCTATCCATAAATTTTGATTCAGTGAGCTAATTATTTTATCACTACTCCCCCACTTGTATCGACTGAACAAGCTTCAAGCTGAAACAACTGGGACAGGAGTCTCTTGTTTTTGTGTTGGCACAGTAGGTAGGTGCTTTTGTGCTGCGATGTTATATTGCAATATTTTTTTTATTGAAATTACATTTTAAAGGGTTTATATAGACTGTGAGCAAATTAATTGTTGCAAGGAAGTTAAAGTAATGGTGCTATATTTAAACTGTTACACTGGGGTTTTTTTATTAGCAGGAATAAACAAAGATTCTTTTTATTCCCTTTAATGGTACACAGAGAAAAGACTCACCAGTGGGGTGAATAAAGTCTTCTGCTTTCGGCTGCCTCCTTCAGGAGATGCCACAGCGCATCATCTTCCTCCACATCACCCTATCCTGGGCATCCTCCTCTGTCACACCAAGTGAATAAAGTCAACTCAAAAAAACAAACAAAAAAGCAGACAACAACAATACCTGTGCTCTAAGCTCTTAGTACTAGCTGTTCAACATGTATTGTTTCATCAGTGTGTATAAGTTAATAAGAACTCATATAGGTATATACACTGCTCAAAAAAATAATAATAAAGGAACCATTTTAATCAGAGCATCGAGTCAGTTAAACTGCTGTGATATTGATCTGTTCAGTTAGGTAGCAGAGGGGGGTTGTTAATCAGTTTCAGCTGCTTTCGTGATTAGACTCTGATGGTGCGTCACAGCAGAATAAAATCCTGGTGATATCACAAACACCTGGGAAAGCAGACAGATGAGTGAATACAGATCTTCCTTACACCTGAACTTTCATCTAAACTTCACTAGGTATCAGGATGAAATCCTTGGACTCATTGTCAGACCCTACACTGGTGCACTGGGTGCTGGGTTCCTCCTAGTGCATGACAATGCTCATTTGACGAGAGTATACAGGCAGTTTTTTGAGGATGAAAGAACTTATACCACTGACTGGACCTCATGCTGATCTAAAACCAGTAAAACTCCTCTGGAACAGTCCATCCAACTCCAGGAACTTGGTGATGCCCTGGTCCACATCTGGGAGGAGACCCCCAAGGACACCATCCATCATCTCATCTCCTCGGCCCCAACGTTGTCAGGGATGCATACATGTGCAGGCCACACAAACAACCGAGCATCAGTTTGAGCTGCTGCAGTGAAATTTTGGCAAAGTTTTTCAAGATTTTCAGTCAGCCATCTGTAGGTTGATAATTTTCATTCCCATCAAATGATATGACATCTTTTCATGTGACATCTTTTCATCCCTAAAACATAACAGTATAGATATGCAGCATGATTTTCCCCCTCATTAAAGTGTTCCTTTACATGTTTGAGCTATATATAATCACAAATAGAGCATGTATGTTTTGATTTTACAATTTTCCTATTTTTATTTTATTGGTAAACACAAGATCAGACATTTGCAGATGTTTAATTACTTTGGTACAGTAGGTAAAATTAGTTTTTTCCAAAGTTTTTCTCCCACTAATATAATAAGATGGGAACAGCAGCTCTTGTTGCTCCTTTGCCAGTAAAACAGACATATGGAGTCTCTCGGGGACAATAATAAAGTCTCTGTGATGGCATTTTAGCCAACTGAAATGGTTTCCTGCACAAATTTCAAGCTATAAAAGGCACTGCTGTCTTAGACAGGTAATTGCATTATTACAGTCCTTGCATCTCATTATATTGCTGTAAATGTGGAGCAAGTGCTGTAGATGCTTCATACAGAGACATACTGCAACCAGGTGAAGCAAGATGTGCACTAATTTATCTATTAGAAATGATATACAGCTAGCCCTCTATTATAACTGGAGGACTGATTCCAGTCTGGTGAAACAAATACATGCAAATAAGTCCTTCTGGAGCTCTAAGGTTTGCCATAAATAGGTACTTAATGGCTAACAGCTGCCATCTCATGCACTTCTGTTTTGCTTTATTATTTTGCATAAAGTGTGGCATACATTACTTTCATTTGTTGTTGGTGCCACAAATTAACAAGGGTACTTTAATTCACGCAGAACTTCATTATATTGCTGCAGTGGAATGAACATAAAACCAGAGATAAAACAAGGTGGACTGTAACGATCCACAATGTTGAAATCTCAATGGGAATCCCTGCTTTAAAGTTTTTCTCTTATTCTGGCTTATTCCGGACATGATCATCCATCGTAATTACATCGCAAAGTGTTATCTCGGTTTCTCGAGAAATGTATTGTATGAAATGTATCTTTCTTATTGGACATATATGGACTGTATGGCATTTAATACAGCTGAATCTACAAAATTCTATGAACAGAAACCAGAAAGCAATGAAATCTTGAATGATCAGGTCCTATCATACAGAGCACTTTGCTCTCAGACTGCTGGTTTCTGGTGTTTCCTAGAGTTTTAAAAGTAGAATGGGAGACAGAGCCCTCAGTTATCAGACCCTTCATCTCTGTAAACAGCTCCCAGTTTGGATTTAAGAGACAGACACTGTTGCTACTTTCTTTAGGCTCTTATCAACTTAAAACTTTCCTTTTTAATAATGCATATACTTTGGCCTGGATCAGGTGACTCTAGACTATCCCTTAGTTATGCTGTAATAGGGTGAGGCTGCTGAGGGGCCTTTGCATGATGCACTGAGCATTTCTTCTTCGCTCATCTCTTTTCACTTCCTGTGTGTTTACACACCAGTACTGCATTTAACCATCAGCAATTATTAAACTTTGACTCTCGTTCCTACAGTGTATCTTTTATCCTGTCTCCCTTTGCTCTCTTGTCTTTCCTCTCATGCCCAAGTGGTCTGAGCCTGTTTCTGCAGGAGGTTTCTTCCTGTTAAAAAGAAGTTGAAGTTTTTCCTTCACACTGTTGCCAAATGCCGGTGTGAGCAGTGGGTTTATGTTTTTTTCTTTCTTTCTTTCTAATACTGAAGGGTGTTTACCTAACAATATGAAGCTTTGTGAAGCAACTACTGTTGTGATTTGGTGCTAAAGAAATAAAATCAAATTGAACTGAAAATTAATTCAAATTACCAAATGTGGAAACTGAAAAGTGTTACTTGTTTTTTCAAAAAAAGAAACAACAAAATCCCACAGTAAATGAAATCAATATTAAAAGGTCACGATCTTCAGTGTCAGTAAACACAGCTGCACTGACAAAGCAAGCTAAAAACTCTACTATGCCACCAAAACACTATATACAAGTTGCAATTAAAACTTTCTGCCTATTAAAAGCAAAAATCTACTTCAAATCTTTCTCCTCTCCACTCTAAGGCATTCAATGTGCACCTCTACACTGTTTTCAATGTTTGTGTTATTTTTAGATTGTTCCTCTGTGTACCTGTGAGCATGCACACAATAGCAAGGGTTATAGTTCAGCTTGTTTGTGGACATTGCATTCAAAGTCAGTTGACATTCTGACTGAGGAACAAATTCTCAGGGCACAATCACGTGGATGCTGGGAAAAATTTGCAACTGATTACATGTTTCTGCTTGGATTCTTCCACTTCAGCCTGATTTTTGAAAAAGGAGATCCAACACTCAGAACCGATGATGATCCTCCAAATGAAAGTCGGGTCATTTTTATTGATATTTGCTGATATTTGCTCTCTGTGCATGTTTAAGGTCCATGATGAAATTGCAAATGTGCATGTGCATGAAATCATAATCCAGTCAATCAAAGCGGCTAGATATCGGCGTATAATTAACAAGCATGCATGTGTGGTGGTATGGGGTTGCAGTATGGCTGTGTGTATGCACATGGTGTGGATAACTTGCACATGTGTGCATCTGTGAAAGCATCACTCATGCTGAATGATTAACACAGTTTTGGCCTAACTGGAGCCCAGAGTTGTCACCTATTGAAAAAATAAAAAACAAAAATCATCATCTTACAGTAAGATTTTATTTTGAAAACAACAGTGGTTGATGTACCTGTGCATGTGCAATGAAGGATACATTTGCTCTTGACTTCTTCTCTATTTAAAGAAAATTAAAGTGAAAGATTATGATTTTTCTTTCAGAGACAACAACCAAACTGCTGATGTCTCTGAGCTCAACTTTGTTTAAGTAAAATCCACCTTGGATCCTCTTTTATTGTTAATGAAGACAAACACGAGAGCTTCTAAGATGGGTCGTGGCAGAAATAGCTTAAGAACCACTGATTTCAGAGAATGAAGGGAGACGAGGGGCCGTGAAAGGAAAAAAGACCAAAAATAAGCAAACCCGAAAGAATTATCCTGATTCCTTGCAGCACAGACACAAAATGTCACTTAAGGTGTCAGATTATTCCTACCACTCTGCTGACTTTTACAAACTTCACCATCTCCTCTTCGCTAACTCAGATGCTATAAAAATACACAATTTAAATTCAATACAAATAATTCATTTCAAAGGACATCGCCCTGCTTTCATTTCATCGGAGAGTCCACCCATGTGGCAAAAAAGACAGCTCATAAGAATACATCTTTGTATTCACAGATACATATTTCCACATAATGCCTCCCTGATATTTTTTTTAATATATATTCTGGTATATTTTTACATTCACTTCCTCCAGGAAAGTATCAGTGTTGTCACCATGTAGCTGAAAATGTGTTGCTATTCAAATTTTTTCTGGCCCTGTGAAAGCAGGACTAAATAACAGCAGGTAGTATTGCTCTATCTCAAATGTAGCGTAGTGAACAGAAAAGCGTATTTATTGTAAAAGAAAAATAATCTGTCTGTCTGTTAACGGATTAAAAGCATAACCCCAAAAGCTTAGAGCGTGCAACTAAATCATCTTCTTTCTAATGTTGGGATAAAGGTGTGTAGCTCGAGTATGGTGTGTTGTGCATTAGGTAGATGTTAGCAGGCAAAACAAAATATTATTCGCTGTAACTGATGTACGTCTCCAGTCGATATTTCACTAATCCTCCAACACCACACCACGCTCAAGTCCATATAACTATTCCTTTCTGGCAGTGCATATAAAGTTTAAAATAACAGAGGCAAGATTACCACCAGGAAATTGTTGTAATTTTAGAAACAATACAGTTTCTAATTCACACAAAAGAGCAGAATTCTGAAGCCTATAGACAAAAACCATCAGTGCTGTCAGCAGCACAGACGACTCTATTGAAGCTTCTGTTAATGTTAGCTCAGAAGAGTGCTTGAAAATTCTGCATCTGACTGACTTGCTTTTCTGACTGAGCCCTTTAAAATAAGAATGATGCAAAAGGATCACAAAAAAAAGCACTTTGATTGTGTCAGGCCAAAAGCTGAAGAGGTATTACGCACAAAAATGGGATTAGAATTTCATTTCTCACAACATAACTGGGTAACTGTAGAGAAACGAGCTTGTAAAAGCAACACAGAGGTTACATTTATGTTTTGTTGCTTTGTATATTTTTCTTCTTCTTCAACCTGACAAGACAAAGGGTCTTCTGGCTGGAGTTTCTGAGGCAACAATAGCTGAAAACCAAATGACTGTATAGCATGCAACGACTGTAAAATCGTGTGCAGCAGCATTTTGACTCCCGTAGGTTTGAGCAGGTATTTTTTTACAATGCTAATCTTGCTGATGGCATGCTGTTTGGCTCACAGGCTTAATGCCGAGTAAGGTTGTCAGCTAAACATCCTTAAATTTCTGGCCTATATTAGATCAAATAAAAAACACACAATACACATAAAGATAGAGATAAGTTATCCTTGCTAAGCTGTTCAGAAACATTCGGGCAAGGATCCCAGTGAATGGTCAGTTTTAAATCCTGACATTTTAATGTGTTTAGTAGCTAAGATAGTGGCAGCAGATGCTGTGAGTTATTTGCATGTGTGTAAATGACCATATGCTTGCAAGTGGGTATGAGAGACAGTGTGACAAGAAGTATACCGTATTGCATGTCTGGCACAGAGCCGTTTTGCTCAGCAGAGGCTCAAAGCGCAGAGAACACAGTCTGGAATTGTACATTTGGGACAAAATTATACTGGAAGGCATTGTATCTATTAGACAGATGAATGACCAGGGGTTTTAATTAGAACAGTGGGTACACATTCTACTTCATTATTCAGTGGAACTAAACTAATTCTGCTGGCCAACAGCAGCGAGGACATGGCTGCTCCATCAGCACTCTGCTTCTCAATGGAGCGTTGGGGCTTTAAAAGGAGGTGACACAAAAAAAGGGCTAACACTGTCTCACCAGAAGGATGAAAAAAACAAACAAACAAACAAGCAACAAAACTTGGTGAAGAAAGGCGGGTACTTTTGAGCCTCAGTGCTCATGAGCCTCAGTAGTTGAGGCAAAGCTCACAAGCTTTCCCATTTGCTTTGGTTTAATGGTGATTTTGTGTTTGAGCCTACGCATTGATTTTGAACTGTGAAAATAATTAATAAATCTATGCACAACAGGAGAATTTCATCAAGGGGAAAATGGAACCCAGATTTGTCTCACAGCTGGTAAACGGGGTGTAATTCTTCATAAGAAATTGGTTTCATCAGAAGAACCCCTGATAGGCTTAGATGAACAACAAGGTGGCCTGCAGTAGGTTATCTTAAAAGGCCCGCTCACAGTGAATTTATTTCCACTTTAAGCAGCTATAGCACTACTGTCATTTTCTAAATAAATAGTCAACCCATTCAAAACAAGTCGAAGATCCAGAGCCTGATCAGGTTTGCTTTAAAAAATGGTTACTCATACAATTTTGACATGTTTGAATTTATTGCTCACTCGTAATTCCTCATCTCAAAATTACAGTCTTTTTAGCTCTTGAAAGCAGCAAATTACATTTACATTATTCATGCAACACTTCTGTTACATCCTCAGGCATGACTGCATAAAAAAAGAAAAGAAATCACACTAACCAATCTCCCTCTTTGTGAAGGATTGCATAGTAGTAGGGACTATTTTGGTTTTTGTTATCCTAGATCAAATCCTAATACACAACACTGTGCAAAAGTCTTGAGACAGCCCTCATTCTTTGTATTTTGCTATGGGAAAAGAGTATACAAGACAAAAACAGAGTTTGTGCAATTCTTATGAGCTTGAATGGTATAGCCATGTTTTGTTTTTTCTTCAACACTGTCTAAGCTCTCTTAGACAGTGTTGAAGAAAAAACAACACTGTCTAGGAGAGTGTGAGTCTAAGTGAGATTAACTCACTTGCCTTTACATATTTTTTCCCCTGAGTAATCTTCTAAAATAGTTCTCTGGGCTTTCTGAAGGACATTCAAAGCTCTTCTTTGGGTGTTGGCTGCTTTTTGTTTTTTTCCTCTGTCAAGCTGATCCCACACTGCTTCAATAAAGCTGATGTTGGGCTCTGGGGAGGACAATCCATGACTGATGGTGTTGTATTTATGTGTTTTTTCTGTCCAGATATGCTTTTACTGAATTGGCAACATGTTTGGAGGTCATTCTCGAGCAGAAAAATGACGCCATTGTCAATCAGACGCTTTCCAGATGGTACTGAATGGTGGACCAAAATCTGATGATACTTTTCTACATTCACAATTCGATCCTCAACACCACTGGCTCATACACAGCCCCATGCTCACTGTTTTACTTCTCTCCTGACTTACTCCAAACATGTTACTCCAAACAACTTGAAGAAATTTCATATTTCGATTTATCAATCCGTTAAAACCCTTTGCCACATACTTTTAGCCCAGTTATTATGTTATTTGGCAATCGTCAGCCTCTTCTCCCTGTTCCCCTTCTTTATGAATGGCTTCTTGACCACCACCCTTCCACTGAGACCATTTCTAATAAGGCTTCAGTGAACAATGGATGGATCAACAGAAGGGCCATATGCATCTGTCAGGTCCTGCACTTTCTTTCAGATGTGACTTTCACATACTATTCATCTTTCCTTTGTCTTCATTTTAGCTCTGCTACTTCTTCTTTTGTCCTCTCCTTGTACAGTTGTACTCAATTATTTAAAGGACACACTACACACAGTGTTGTGATATGACAGGTTTTCAGCTAATAAATCTTTAGGAATCACCTTGTTGATGCAAAAACTGTGTTACCTTTGCCATTTTTCATAGATTCAGCCATCAAGTTATCAAGCCATGTGTTTTATGACAGACTGTTCAGTAGTAACAAAATATATGATTCAAAATAGGTTCTTTGCTAAATTTTCGGTTAATTGTAGACACAACAACAGATGATATCTTGAATTAGGTACCTTTTTAATGCTTGAATGATTCGTGGAAAATAGTGTCAGAGTATCTGTTATAATTCCTCAAATTTTAACCTGTGTGATCTAACGTCTTTTTTAGTTATTTGCTAGTTTCACATCTTGGACTTATATAATAAAACATTCACATTGTGTCACTTTAAACTCCTCCACTCCTCATGTTGGGAGAAGAGGAGATTCTTTTCCCATAAAAGATTCACACAAGTCACCCAAATTTATGTACAAAAAAAAGCAACATTTGCTAATGCCTGAATGACGAGTAACATCTCCACATGTTATATTTATAATTTCCTGGAACTCAGTTTGCTTCAATCACATCTCATTCACGCACATCTGACCTCAGCTATGCGTCACCGACACATTTCATTTCAGTCCTGCATTGTCCTCCGTTACTGTTGTGTACTGCAAACTGGAAAAAAAACCCTCACTTCATTATGTATTGTGTTTAAATGTGCTCATTTCCTCTCCCTTTCTATAAACATAATTTGTATCACGATAATGACAGTGTTGTAACAAAGGACAGCATATGGTCCAGGTCCAGTCTCTGGCATAAAGCATGACAATATGCTTTTGCTCTGTTCACCTCATTTTACAGACAAGTACTTTATTTAATATCAACAACAAGGTTAGATGACTCTGTAGGTAATTAGTTGGGAGCCAGCTGATGGCTTTTTAATTGCTCAGCAATGCACTACTATGATGAGAAGCAATAAGTGAGCGCCACTGTGTCCTCTTTGCAAACACAGCACTCCATTACACTGTAGACTCTGATATACTGTAAATGCGACGGGGCTGCTATGCTGCATGATAAGATGTAGCGCTATCTCCCTTTCTGTTATAATATTTTTTTTTTTTTTTCTCTGGAGAATCTGTCACCCAAACAGCTGTCAGTGTTGTTGACATCCTCTCAGCTTCTGTTTTGGCAAAAAATGTAAATTACAGCAACAGAAAAACGCTAAGACAGCATTTCCTGTCTCCACTTTGTTTTCTATCTCCACTTCTTTGTTTTTCCTGGCTCCAGTTGGCGACTTGCTAAATTGCACAGTGACCCCAACAGCCCATCCGTGCAATACACACACACACAGACACAAACACACACACTACTTACCATCTTGTCCCCAAACACCACCGAGAGCCCAACAGATATAAACAAGTTAGTTCTCCACACAAGAGGCAATTTATTGTTGCTCCTTTGCAGTTATCTGCTTCTGTAGGTCAATATCAGAGGTAGCTCACTGATGTCGGTATGTGTAAAGGTGAGACTGAGGCCGATAAGGTTTCATCCACATCAAGTGAACTTGCAAAAAAGCCAAAGAGAGGAAGAGGCGTCTCTTTATTGTAGGGCCTTGTGTGCACAAATGTTTAATAGAAGAAGTTAACAAGACTATTATGAAACAACTCTCGTCTGACTTTTTGCTTTCTCTGGCTGACACGAAGAATATTGGCACCCTGTTGTGCTCAAATAACACTAATAACACTCACAATTGAAATCTGCATGTACGTGTCATGAAGGTGCAAACCCCTCACTGCACTTGCAGTTGTATCTTTGTAGTGTAGATGTGACTTTCATACAGCAGAAGAGGGAAATGAAGCAAAGTGTCCTTGAGCTGAAAACAAACATGCAATGTGCTTTACTGACTCTCAGCAAGAGCAACCATCTCAGTACAAGAGCAGGGAGGTGGTAAAGGATCAATAGCAAGTCTTACAAAGTTGGTGCAAAGCTATTGATCTCCAAAAAAACCCCATAAAGGATAGAAAGCAACCAACTGGCCTTTTCTTCAAATAACTCGTCTCTTGTGACACCAGCTTCAAACGTAGGTGAGATCCTTGACGGACTCAGCCACAGATTTCCTCTGATTTGCAGCTTTCTCTTCAAGCTGTTACACAACTCAAGTGCTCTCCACATAGACTGGGAGCACAATGGTACATTAACCAAAGCTATTAATGACAGCCACTGACTCAATCAAATGCAGTTGATTTCTGTAAAGGATGTGTCATTAATGAATTCATAAATCAAAATTAATGTTACAGACTCTACTGTATGAAGAGAACCAAAGCAACATTTTTCTATCCAACAGTCTGTAAGATTTCTTTCCCACTTTCCCTTTTCTTGCCAGTGACTTCTGAGTTGTAGCTACAATATGCAAGTTTTCACTTTGAGGTAGAAAATGTATTGTTAGTCCTGGCCTCCTCCTTCTCAGCTGGTCAAGTTCCCGCCCCCACAGTTGTCACTCATCTTGATGGGCTCTCTGCAATGAAACAGCTTCTAGCCTGAGGCTAATGTAACCAGCATCCATAAAGAAGCCACCTCATGTGCGGAAGAAGCAGGAGCTACAAGGGGGGGTTTACATTTTACATTTTTTGAGCTGTCTGTCTGCCATGTGTTTACTTTTTCCCTTCTGTTTTATTGTCTCACTTGCCTTTACATATTTGGGCCAATGTTGTTGTCGCTTTCCTGTACTTCACATTAAAATTCAGCTCTCTTCTTAGGTGTAGACCAGAGGAAATCTGCAAATGTCACTGACGGATTTTTCTACTGTTATTCCTGTTTATTTATGTAACTGAGTCACCTCAATTCTAACGTCATAAATAAGGAAATAATGCATGCATTTCTAGTCTTGTGCCACACCTCACATAGTCCCATTTATTTAAACTAATTTCCATCCATCCATTCTTTTTTTCTTATCCTTTTTCAGGGCCGATGGAGCCTATCCCAGCTGTCTTAGGCCGAGAGGCAGCATACTCCCTGGACAGGTCGCCAGTCTGTCACAGGGCTAACACATAGACAGAGACAACCAGTCACACTCACATCACACACCTATGGGCAATTTAGAGTAACCAATTCACCTATCGCCACTACCTGCATGTCTTTGGACTGTGGGAGGAAGCCAGAGTACCTGGAGAGAACCCACGCAAACACGAGGAGAACATGTAAACGCCACACAGAAAGACCCCATCCTGGTGCAGCCTGACGGTGGAATTGAACTCAGGACCTCCTTGCTGTGGCACCACTGTGCCACTGTTTTAATTTGTCTAGAAAATGTTTTCTTGGAAATTGCTTAGACTGACAGGCAAACTCATCCACCACATTTCAGTCTTAACAGATATTTGGTTAAAAGTTTATTACTTATAAACCTTAGAGATTAGGTTAGCATCCAAACCCACAGACATAAACTGTCGGCAGATTAACTTTACTAAAATGATTGCAGCACATATATGTATGCCTTTTACTTAATTCCTCCAAGACAATAATCTCGATGAAATTCACTATACAAACTGCCTATTATGATCGGATTATCAACATCTATACAGATTTTGGGAACACACAGTATCAAAACGTGTAATAAACCCATGTCCATTTCACATTTTGCCTCTCCAAAGCATGAAATGAACATGCAGGTGTAAGCTGCAGTAAGCTATAGTAACAACAGAGGGAGATATTTTATTTTAAGCCAACAATCACAGGAAATCATTTAAACCAGCGTTATTAACACATTTGACATGGAAACACATATTAGCCGCCTAGATTATTAAGAAAGATGCTAATAGTGCCTGATTAACTGATTACGTTGTTTTATACAATCAACTATTTACAGTGTTACAGTAAACATCAAAACTATAAAATGATTAATCAACAAACGTGTTTTTGGCTTTCTCTGTCACAGACCTGGCAAAAGCCGCCCATAGTCAGAATGATATCTGCTCCAGGTCTACTGAGTAATTTCTTTGGATTGGGCTCTTGTTCTTGAAACCATTTATGCAGCCAGTCTGGCTATTAATGGGATGTGGAGCCATTAAAATGCCAATAAAGGTATAGATTTCTGTGACTTGGCATATTAAAATAGAGAGTTCTTGATACTGTCCAGCAGCCATGAGACTGTGAGAGTGAAAACACTGGCTTCCCATCATGTAATTCAAATGAAACAATGCACAGAAACCTGACAACAAATTTCAGACTTTCGAACTCATTTTGGATTGGATGCCTTAAGATAGAGGAAATATCATTAAACTACTAACTTATATATTAGGTCATAATTCTGATTCTTCAAACCAATGAATTGTCAGGAAAACAGAGTGATAGCACCCACTTATTCTTTGGTAAATGATAACAGGCAGCTCTTCCCCATTCACTACTTGTTTAACTGTCCCACTATGAATACAAAAGTTTATCATTAGACAATTTTGAGGTTGGTTTTCAGTCGATGATTTCTTCTTTTGCTCTCCACGAGGACTGCTTGTCTGCGTGTACTCAAAGAAAATTAATATAATACTGCTTAGGCTACGAATGGATTGCAAAAGCTTCTTGTGCCACAAATTCTTGCCTATATATTCTACACAATCATATCTGTTTATAGAGATTTCTATCTGAACTGTAAGCCTTGTTTTCATAAAATAGCACTCTACTACAATCACTGGAGTGAAAGAGTCAGTGTCCCATTCACTGATCTGTGGTTCTGTGCATACAGTGCAGCTGACTGAAGCAAAGATAACTGCAGTCACATGAGGGTGTACTTGTGAACAGGGGAGACCTTGCTATAATTATGGTGACTTAGTGCAATGTTGACAGTATGTCTGTGCTATGCACTGCTTATTTTCAAGACAGGGTGAGAGCAGCAGAGCAGCCTATTAAACTGCGGATAGAAAAATGGCCTTGCTTTTATATTTTCCGGCAGTGATGACTCAATTATAAAGGCAACAAGCACAAGTATACACTTCCTTCACAAGATAAATATTAGATTTTGACTTTGTCCCTGACAATAAAAAAACAGAAAGAAGAGGAAAGGAAAGGAAAAAATCCCCACAGGAAGCAAGAGCTTTGATTTCATTTGAACTTGTGGGTATATCATCACCAGCCCATCCCCGCTCCCTCCATGCCTTCTTCCCTTCCAGCACTCCCATACTAAGAAGCAGTGCATGACACATTTATTTTAAGTATTGTGTTCAAAGGAGGTAATTTACCTTCTTTTTCCCTCAACATATTGTATACAGTTTTGTATCAAACCAGCAACACCAGAAAGCATCTGGTCTGTGTATGGCCAAGCAGTGGTTGCACCCCTACAGGGTTAAGGGGACACCTATGAGGTCCTCTCCTATTTGCAAACAATAAACAGAAATACTTTCAAACCTGTCAACTGAAACAGCACTTGCAATGTTTTGTGCGATGGCTTTGTGTTCCAGTCAAACTCTGGACCTCCAAATAAGCATTAATCAGACTAAATCATTTTGTAGATCAATCGCTGCACATCCCTCCTCACTCCTGCTACTCAGCTGCACACAAGTGACTTTAATAAAATGATAAACTTGAAGCAGCCAATTTTTTACCTCTTGAAAATAATGATTTTACTTTTTCAAGTTTCAGATTGTGTTTTGTTTTGTTTAATTTAATATATTTATTGAAGGTAAGAGAGGAAAAACCACATGGTTTGACATATCTTAGTCACAATCCAAGAAATTAAAAATAACCATCAATAGAAGATATTAACATTTTCCCCCTGATATATATTAAATGAATCATTAAAATTAAGTTTAAAAGGGGTCAATAAATACATGATCGACAAAGGATGGGAGGGCAAGGAGGGTCACTGTCATGAGACAGGGCTTATAATGAACTTAATGTTTTGGTGGCATGGTGGTTAGCATTGTCACCCCACAGCAAGAGATTTGAATCCACTCTCCCCACATTTCCTGTGTGGAATTTACATGCTGTTTACGTGGGTTCTCTCTGTCTCCTTTGGTCAGGTTAATTGGTGATCATAAAATGACCATAGATGCATTTGTGAGAGTGAATGGTTATCTGTTAGCAATACAACAAACTGGTGGCTTGTCCAGGCTGTACCTGGCCTCTCGCCCTATGACACCGATAGGCTCCTGCCTCCCCGTGGTGGCTGGAAGCCATGAACATGTCAACCAAAATCTTCCTAATAACATCAAATATGGGATTTTAGTTACAAACTCACAAAAGATTAAAAGCAAAAACTTGAAATCAGAAAGAAAAAGACTGAAAAAAAGAAAAATATTTGAATGAATTGCTATAAATATCAAGTAACCTCTGAGCAAACATCATAAACACTAACTAAGGATCTGATGTGGGCAGTTTTCCTACGTCGCCCTTAAATTGGCATATGCTGGCTCTCTTAAGTTGGCAGTCAGTTATTGAAACTTTGAGAAGCTCTGCATTCAGAAAAGAAAATAGAAGAAAGAAACGACCCTCTTTACAGACTTGGAAAGAAAATGGAAAGGAAATATTTTTATTATTATTTTATGCCACAATTCCGCCATCATGCGCAAATCAAAGGCTATTCTCCAGAGAAAATCTTTGAAGACCTGTCATTAAGGAAAGGACAGACATAATCTCAACTGTACAACGCATTCACAATATCAGTACTTTTCTTAATCTTTTACTATTGCACATTATTGCTCAGAAATACTAAAAGAACTGATGCAAAATAAAACCCCACGTCACATTGATCCAAGGATATTAAATATTGATTTCAGCATTGTGATGGTTCCCAGAAGCCGAAAATGAATTTCATTGAAAAGAACATATTTAATTAGAAGTACAAAGATCGTACCCGTTGGCACAAATCAATCACTTGTTCCTCATCTTCATCGTCATCACTACCGCCACCATCATCACCAACACAACAAAGATAATGATCGACTCCATCTCACAGGCAAAAGGGAATGTGCCTTGTGCTAATGAGATCCGTCCTCTAAGGCTATGATTAGCAGTCGGCTGTCAAAGACAAAGTGCATATGCTCTTCAGATAAGACAATAGATATGCAGGATGAGTCTATCTGCATCATGACCTGTGCTGCACTTTATTTTCCGGAGAGCTGAAATTTCATGGAACATCACAAATAATTAAAAAGCAATTCCGCCTCAAATGAGGGAAGACTTTCCATTTTGAGAGGGAAAGAACTTATGTGCATCACATAAACCACTCAGGAAAACTTCTGTTTAAACTCGAGCCTCATTGTATTTTATTCCAGCAAAAGAAAAATGCTTTAATTAAAGCCTTGTTGTAACATACGTCACATTTATTCAACATCAACTATTGCCCACATGATAATATTCTATTATGACACACTGTGGCACTGCTTTAAAATGTTTAAAAATAGCATTTCAATTGAAAGACTTTAATCTACTTTATTAAAGTACAGAATTTAAAGTATTAGACTGCAAGCTGGACAACACAGCAGGGTCTCATCAGTTGTAGAAAGTAGGGCAGGACAGGGAAAACTTAGCTGAGGCTGTCTGGGTGACGGCGAGCAGGTGGAGATGTGATGGGGGGTCCGACGCAGAGATGAGAGTCTCGGAGGAATAATGAAAGCGTGTGAAAGCAGGTGTGGTGTAAATAATAGCCCAAATAACCAAGAATGATGCGTGAATGCAGATCATGCTTGTTGAAACTACACACATCAGAGTTTCGTCTCTTTTTCCACAGAGGAACACCTTTTTTTTTTTAACCTACACTTAACACTCTGCAATAAACATCGGCATACATTCACCAGTGATTTGAACACCCTTTAGTCTCTAAGAATATTTTAACTGTACATGACATTTCAACAGGTTTCTGGAAACAGTCATTGCCAGATTTGAGGGTAGCTCTTTATGATGCAATTTTCCCTTTCCAGACACCCCACAGGTGCTCTTTTGGAATTGGATCTGTGGAGCAGGCAGACCAGTTCAGTACAAAGAATTCATTGTCAGGGAACCAGTCAGAGATGCTATGAACTGTACTGACATGGTGTGTTATCCTGCCGAAAGCAGCCATTAAAGAAAGGGTGTACTGTGGTTACAAAGGCATAAGCATGGTTAGCAGCAATACTCAGGCAGGCTGTGCCATTTAAATGATACTCAGCTGGTAAGAAGGGGGCTTAGTCTGCCAGAGAAAAAGAATAAAGAATAAGAAAAGCACCTCAGCGCACTGGATGCAGAACATTCCAATGTTTTCATGTTGTTTACCCCAGATTCCCACCTGGCAATCTGAATGTCACAGCAGGAATCAAGACTCTTCAGACCAGGCAATGTTTGTGAAATCGTCCATTATCCAATTTTCATGAACCTGCATCCCAGTGTAGCTTCATCCCCTGTTTTTAGGCAACTTTCTCCCCCTGCAAACCTTGGGTGTAACGAGTGGCTATATGAGTTGCTGTTGGAACCACTCTAGCTATTCCTCTCTGACCTTTGCCTTCACTGCAGCATTTTCCCCCCACAGAAATCTCGCTGTATTTTTTCCCCAACCTCTCTGTTTAAACTCTCAAACCCTGAAATAATCAAGCCAGCATGTTTGGCACCAACAGCTATGCCATGTAATTACTTCACTTTTCTTCCTCATTGTGATGCTTGGTTCAAACTTCAGCAGAACCTATTGATTATCTCTATATCCCTCCATGCACTGAACCCCCGCCATGTGATTGGCTGATTAGATATTTGCTTTAATAAACAGCTGTTAAGCGGCTGGAGAGAGGGTTTCCAGTGTAGCAAAGAGGATTTGCAGTAGCTCAATTCCAGACTTAAGTTTCAGTTTCAGCATGGCAAATGTCAGGTTAATGTGAGCTATTATCAAGCTGCAGGCTATTTGTTCACAAATATTCAAATATTAGACACTGATCATAACGGCAAACAGATATAACCCTTTTTCCATTAACAGTAACCTTAGTTCTCCCCAGGCAATAAAATATGTGTCAGTCAGTGTCAAGGCTGTTCAAGATACTGCTGCTTCCTCCACCTACCTGCAAAAGCTCAAATAAAGTTTATTTTATATTGGATTTTAGAAGTGTGGTTTGTGCCTGTTGTTCCATCACGAAACCTCATAAAAGCAAACAAGTGAACTCTGGTGAATATTGTTATGTGTATCTAGTATAGCGCACATCATTCAATAGCAATATATTAATATAACTTTAATCAAGTCACATACAGCCAGAAGCTAAACAGAAAAGTATTTCAGGGAAGGAGACATTGACTGAAGATCAAATCCTGGGAGCAGATAAAAGTAATGTGGACAGTTCAAGGCTAGTGACAATAGTTTACTGCCACATACAGCATCAGTGCAGCTCAAAAAAGACTTTTTATTGATGATTTAATTCATAAAGGTAAACTTTCACATATTATATATTCATTATATATCAAATGAAATATTACAAGCTTTCCAATTTGATGGTAAAAATCTGTTTTTTTTTTTATCTCAAATTAATAAAATATTTCATTTTCACTTCACATTTTCACTCTCAGTTGTCCAGTTGATGTTCTTCGACACCTTCCACAAAGGAAGAAGAGGGTAAACCACAGAAGGCCACTTCTGAAAAGGCTGGGTGTTTATCGAGTGCTGTGTGGATTCAGATTAATGGAAGTTGACTGGAAAAAGTGCACAAGCAACAAGGATGAGTGCAGCCTTGAGAGGGTAATCAAGAAAAGTTGATTCGAGATCTTGGGAGAACGTCATAAGGAGCGGACTTTGGCATTCTAATGTCAAGCCACTCCTAAACCAGAAGCAAGTCAGAAGTGTCTTCCCTGGGCTGAGGAGAAAAAGAATAGGAGTGTTGTGCAAAGCCCTCTTTTAAGATGAAAGTCAATTTTGCATTTCATTTGAAAATTCAGTCCTAGAGTTTGTAGGAAGAGCAGAGAGGCGCAGAATCCGAGGTGTTTGAAGTCCACTGTGAAGTTCCTGCATTCGGGAGAATTTTGAGAACTTTAAACTTCCATCTGCTGAAAAGCTTCATTTATGGAGATGTTGATTTCCTTTTTCAGCTGGATGTAGCATGCTGCCAGAGTGACAGAACTACTACCAAATGGTTTGCTGTCCATGATATTACTGTGCTTGGCCAACCAAGCAGATTAGCCCGACCTGAACCCAACAGAGAATCTATGAAATATTGCCAAGAGGAAGCAGACCACCCAAAATCCTGACATTCTGAAGGCCATTAAAAAACCAACCTAGGCTTGAGTAACACCTCAGCAGTGCCACAAGCTGATCGTCTCCATGCAATGAGGCATTAACAGATTAGTTGATTTGTGGTAAATGAGCCCCAACCAAGTATTGATCTATAAATGAGCATTACTTTCAGAAACTTGACACTGAAACTGATTTTCATGGCCTATAAGCCATAATAATCAAAATTAAAATAAAGGCTTGAATATTTCACTTTACATGTAATAAATATAAAACACATAACAGCTTATCTTTTGTAATTAAATTCCCGATAAAGAACAAGCATAATAATTATATTATGCGCTAGTAGATGTACTTTTGGAATAATTAACTACTAGTGCAAAGTTATTATTGTGGATCAAAATTTTGAGCATGCATCCATTTGGGGAAAACCCCAGCCTCTCCCTGAAAGAATTTGTTTCCCCAAATACAAGTGAGGTCTAAATACCAACGTCTGCAGGCATTAAGTCCCTGCTGCATGGAAGCTGATATGCCTAAATCCTCAGGTACTGAATGTTCTCAAACTTATAGCCAAAAGTTAGAAAACTCCACTTTTCGCTTTGTTTCATTTCCATGTCCTTAACAGTCAGACGAAGCAAACTTCATATAAAAGGGATGGAGGGGGGGAAACTGTCACCTTTATGTTTCCACTGCAGTTTTTCATTGAAGTCAGTCTCAGAGGACAAGTGCTAAGGAAAACATCATTATGTGGGGAGAAATGTACCGGTAATAAACCCAAATGGCACTGAGAGTGGAGTTGTCAACCATGATAAATGGCACCTATGCATCCTGAATGTGTTTGGTGCCCTTGCCATGTTGACTCTCTCTCCTGAGGGCGGGCTCTCGACTGCTGGGTTTGGCCTGGAGCTCCAACCTTAACCTCTCCACCAGAGGCCCGGTGCTGTCAGGATGAAGGTGGTGCTGAGATTGCCAGGAAATCTGAGTTACAATTTTTCACTTATTCTCATTTGCACTTCAGTCATATGTTACACTCTAGGTTCCTCCAAGAAGGGAACGTGGAGCTTGTGTGCTAAAATTGTGACATACATGAAAAGAGTGGTCCTGTAATTTCCTCTCTTCCCATTTATTTTCACATGTAACAGTTGTCTCTCTGACTCTCACTTTCCATTTTCGCTTCCAAATATAAATGCAGGAGTCGGTTGTAATTTTGTACCTGCTCTCGTTAACGTATAATAATTTATCGCAAGCGCCACAGCGAGGCTCGGTTTAAATACCTTTCATTATATCAGCTTTAAATTAAAGCACAGGTCATGTTAGACAAATCTGTGAAACAGTAAGCGCTATGCTGCGTCATTTCCATACAAAATGCAATGCAAAATATCCCATTGTATTCTATTGTAGGACTCTACATGCATGTAGATGCATGTTTAACCAGGTTAGAGCACTCTGTCTCATTCATTCCGCAAAAATGCATCACAGCCGAAATAACTATCTGTAAACAATTCACTTTCATATTCATGTTTGCCTTTGGAGGCAAATGTTTGTGCCTGATGTCAGTGTTCTGCTCCTCTGATCTTCCCTCTTTCCTTAGCAGAATCATCCAGTGCTCAGTCACGTTGGAGGTTACACAGGGACGCACCTCTCATTCACTTTCCAAGTCAATACAGCTTTCTCAGTAAGCCAGCCAACACGTTTCAAGCAGCTAAAGAAAATGGGCTGGATAGAGTGCTGAAGCTGCAATGCGCAAAATAGCAATTTTATAATTACTGTCTTAAATGTTATCATTACAGTTTAATAAGTTAGTCATTACATAATGAATTAGAAGCATGACTAAAATTCAAGCACCAAATATTTAAGGAAATGCCTCTTGTATGGGATGGCATATGTCATTAAAACAATGATAAGCAATGAGAGTGACACCAATCATTATAAACATTCAAATGGGCACTAGATCTCTAATATTATCATGTAAACCAGAATGCGAGTGCCTACTATTCCATTACAAAAAGCAACAGAGTTTCGAGTATTATGGATAACTACAAATGGTTGTGGAGTTAGGCAGCCTTCCTAAATGGGTGTTTACAGATGCGCCGAGTGCTCTGAGCGAGTGCTACGTTTTTAGATCCTACCTGCCTGTAAGATGAATCTTCCTCTGTAATCTTGTGAGACTAAATACTTTTGCTATTTGAACTCCAATTCATTTTCGTTTCAGTCAGATTTATTATCATTTCAGATCCATGTGTAATTATATCTATTTTAACCTGGTCAGAGAGAGTTGCCTCTATTAAGCAATGTTGATTCATAGCAGACCAGCATGGGGTTTCTAAACAAATACTGAATAAATGAAATGGAAGCTGATGTAGTCTGGTGTACTGCTGTGAAATAGAATCCACGAGACGTGTCTCAAGTTCGGGGAGAGGGCATGAAAACGGGAAAATGGATGATTATAGAGAAGGGGAATTACATTAGCGTGTCGAATTAGAGGGACGTCTGGTATATCCAGCTGAGATAGAAGCAAGGAGCCTGAGTGAGGGGGGTGAGATGGCATAAGATGAATGCAAAAGACAGGGACAAAGACATTGTGTGTGAGCGTGAGGATGCAGGGGAGGGAGGATGAGACAACAGGATAAGCACGTTGCTAAAAATACCTCACCAACATTTTTTTTTGTTCATTGCCATAGACTATGCATGCTGAAATAAACCCGTGAGCTCATAGTTGTTATTTAATTATTCCCTTTGTTTGTGTACAGCATATACAGTGAATTTCAGGAGGGAAAAGGCTTGAGTGAGTTGCTGGCTACCTGAGAAAGAACAGAAGTGTCAAACCATTGAGCGCCAATTAAGGAAAACAACAATTATATCAATATAACTGATACAACTTCATATTTTAAAACAAACAATTTGCATCTATAATGCAGTTTAGACGCAAACCCTGTCTGAATCAATTATCAGATATTTAAACCTGTTGTCTTTTTGGATATTTGACTACTGCTATGTTGTGATAAGTAGGCATTTATATTGTTTGCATGGGGCATGCATGGGAATGCCAGTTCCCGTCAACTTTTTGCGTTTCCTTTCATTGCGTTAAAATGGATCCCGTGTTGGCCACAGTGATGTTAAAAGGAAGGTCAGAAAAGGCATTCATCTTGTTTTGTAGGCCTTTGGGATGGACGCACAGGAGGTTTTGAAACAAAACAATGCAAATACGACACGTTTACATTTTTAACCTTTTTTTTAACCCCTCACTTTTATTTGAGACTCCTTCTTACTGACAAAAAGCGATGCTCCCTTCCAGCATCCCAGCAGCTGAGCATGCATTAACCATGATCATCTTGACCTTTAAGCACTCTAACAGATTCCCGCCCTGTCCTCTTGATGATATACTACGTTGTATACAAGGAGATGCTACAATATTTATCAACGTATAGATTCGCCGGTTTCTTGTGCAATAATTGTGAAAACAGTCAAGGAGACCGTAAAGTACCCTCTAACTCTATCCTTCTTTCCCAAGTCTTTTTCACTTTAAGCGATCAGTTATTATGGCGTTGTTGAAGAAACCTGCATGATTTTCTCTGTGATGGTGCTGTTTCAGGCTGATGCTGTATTGTAGAGCAGTCCAGTATCCTCATTCGTTTCACAATGGCGAGAAGTGAACACTGTCTATAGCACTACTGCACTACTTTCTGCTTATAATCCTGCAATACAAAGCGGGATTTGAGGGATTTAAAAATGACATTTGACTGACTTGTAGTCTTCACAGACTATACTGATGAGTATGATTTCACCAGTTCATCTCAAGGTGAAATGCGGGTTTCCAAATTTTATTTTGAAAACATCTTGTGCTTGTTGAGATAGGACAAAAGCAGTGCACCGCCTATCATCTAAGATTACCAAAAGCTATGACTAATAAGCTGATGCATGGCATGGTATGACCGAACAGTTCATGCAGATTTTGTATAAAAGGATGCAGAATGCACAGTAACCCTGTTAACAGAGGGAGGCAGATAGGGTTGGATAATCGTCTCCATAGTCCAGTAGTTCTATAGTCCCCTGTGAGATCGCCAATAACCAATACCATAGCTGCTGGGCTTAACATGCACTCATTAAAGCAGAGCTATTGGCTCTCCATAATGCATAGTGTGTGGCCCACAGGCAAATAGAAAAAAGACGAGAAGCCTGCTGCTGGTGGTGAAAGAGAGAGAAGAAGAGGAGGAGAGGGAAAGATATGCTGGGGGGTTTATTTCCCACTTCCTTCATGAAGAGAATAAAGTCTGCTATACCAGCGTGAGCCTTCTTTACAGATACTGATGAAAGATTTAGCTTTCCATAATTAGTTACCATAAGTAGATGGAAATCAGCTGACAGTATTAAGTAATAACGTTTGGTCGGCTCTTGTTTTTCAGTTTTTTTCTTTAGACCTGTAGTTATACTAACTCAGTAAATCTGGTTCATAAAATGAAAAAGGATCACCCGTCTGTCCTCCACTCTTCGCTGTGCCTTATTCACACAGAGGCAGCAGAGTTTTCCACCAACAAACACAGAAAAAAAGTGAAAAAAAAAGGAAGAGATGAACTGGCGTCTCAGCAAATGCATATTTACATGAGCTACATTAAGCTCTAATTTCAAACTAAACCAACAGACAGTAATACCCTCCTTCTGTTTTCCCTCATTTCATTCCCACACATACATTCATTTCAAAGACTGGATAGGTGCACTGGATGGATGAGTCAGTATGAGCCGGCAGATGAGGACACTGCAGTGAACACAGGAGTCACAGCAGCTGGAATTAGCCCCTTAAAATTTAGTAAAGGAAGTAAAAGGGAGCTGCCGTCTTATTCCAAAATAAAATTGTCTAAACATGCAGTGAAGCAAGAATTTACAAGGAGAGCATCCACTGGTCCAGAGAACGTTTCTTTGTGCTCAGACTGCAAAGAGTTTGAAAAACTTCTTCATTGCTGTAAATGTAATTTTGTGACATGTCCATATAAAACCTGACTATGAATATTGTGTCTCCATTTCTCAGCCACATTTGCGAGTGTCAAAATTATAATTACATTATGTTGCAGTCACGCAAGGGAAAACTCTGATTAGACACTGCGTGACTATGTGCAGTAAATTTGTAGTAAATAATCAGTGCCTTTGAAATAGTTGCTGCAAAGACAGGGACCACTAACAGTCAGTTGCTGACACAATATCCCATTGAAAAAGCGAAAAATAATTCCACATATTCCAAATACTTGCTGTGTAACACATCAAACGCATTGCATTTTTGCAAAAACTTGTCCTCAAGAAAACATTCCGTGAGGTCGACATCAAGCGATGATGAGCTGGTCCTGATGTTTCTAAATACTGAGATTCTGAGTTCATCCAGTTCTGATAGAATAGAATAGAATAGAATAGAATAGAATTCAACTTTATTGTCATTGCACATGCACAGGTACAGGGCAACGAAATGCAGTTTGCATCCATCCAGAAGTGCTTTAGTGATATAGATATATTACAATATATATTAGCAATAATATAGATATGTGAGTATATTACAGAAATGGGTCTATTATGGTATGTTATAATGTACACGGTATGAAGTATGTTGTGAATATTCTATAACTATAAGTATGTACAGGCTGTAGTGAGTACAAGCTATGTACAGGATATGAACAGGATATAAATATGAAAAACTATACAGAATATGAAATAAATAACTTTACAGAATCTGAGATATACAGCTATACAGAAATGGGAACTATGCAAGTTGTAAACAGTTGTAGGATTAAAGATTATCGAATGTACAGAATGATTATTTACACAGAGCTATACAGTAGTGCAGTTAAGATAAGTGAGATATGTGGATAGTTTCTACAGAGGCTATATAAAGTGCTGGTGGTTGTGAGTGGTGGTTCAGTCCATGTTATTATTGTGTGTTTGAGGGTACAGTTGTCCATTGTGGGTGTGTGTATGTTCAGTCCATGAGTTTAACGTGGGTCAGATGTCAGGAGGCAGCGTTCAGGAGTCTGACAGCTGTGGGGAAGAAGCTGTTCCGGTACCTGGTGGTCTTAGTCCGGAGGCTCCTGTGGCGCCTCCCAGAGGGCAGGAGGGTGAAGAGTCCATGTGATGGGTGACTGGGGTCTTTGATGATTTTCCCAGCCCTTTTCAGACACCGCTTCCTGTAGATGTCTTTTATGGCAGGAAGTGGTGCTCCGGCGATGCGCTGGGCAGTTTTCACGACCCTCTGCAACGCCTTCCGGTCCGAGGCAGAGCAGTTCCCGTACCAGACTGTTATACAGTTGGTCAGGATGCTCTCGATGGTGCAACGATAGAAGTTCACCAGGATGTCTGAGGACAGGTGGTTCTTCCTCAGAGTCCTCAAGAAGAAGAGGCGCTGGTGAGCCTTCTTGACCAGCTTGGAGCAGTTGGTCGTCCAGGTGAGATCCTCGGAGATGATGAGAAGGAAGCAGCAGGAATAATTTCATGGTTTGATCCAGGAGCTGAAGCTGTATCACGACAGCTTTTATACATATTTCAAGTTATCACTGGAGCAGTTTGAGCTGTTGATTTGAAAAATAAATGTTCTAAAATTCATCCATAAAAATTAAGCTGTCAGTTTGAACGGCTGGATTGAGAATGTGTCCTAAAAATATTTTTAACATGCAAAATGTTTACATGGATTTTATGTATCTGATCTGATGTGTAAAGGCCTTTGGTTGCAAATACTGTCCTAATATTACTTCAGTGTGACTGAGCCTTTAGAAAAATTATTAAATGAAATGAAAAGAAAAGAAAAATGAAAATCATGCTCCAACCTGATTTGACCGCCCACCTATCCCACATGGTGATATGACCTTTGAAAGTTTACCCAAAATGAATATTTTAAAGTTTTCAAAATTGATTTATCAGGGAACATAAAACGTCAATGCTGTTACTCTATGTCATGGGTATAAAAACTGGATCTGTTTTCCTATTCAAAGTTTTGATACAAACCTGAGAGTCTGGCTTTAGGCTCAAAAATGTGCAAAAAAATAATGCAAAGAAAAAAGAATATAATTTAAACCCATCCCTGTGGTCTTCAAGGTTCTGTATAAAAAAGTCATAGTATGGAGGGAAACTTTGAGATGTCTTCAGGAAATATGCAAAGTTTTTGTGCAAAATTTTGAAAAGTGCTTATTTTGAGGGGGTCAGGTGGGAGGCACTGATTGATTTTTCATGGAATGACTCAACGATCTCCGCTGAGATCATAGGTTGAATTCACTAAACATGCATGCTTATTTGTAGTTCAACAGAGCATGAGTAATAAGAGACGAACAACAAAGCTCAGCACTTCACTGTCACGGCTCAGTAACACTGAAACAGCAGACGGCGTATCTAAAGGTGGAGAGACAATAGTGTAATACTGCAGGAGATCAAGAAAAGTTGTTGATGAGCCACGCAAAAGGGAAATTTAAGACATAAAGACAGTTGGAAGCTAAGTGGTTAAATGTGCCAGTGTCGCTCCCTAACAGAGCTAACTGCACCAACAAGAAGCAGGAGCAGAGGAGAAAAGACTTAGGTTGAGCAGCTTTGCAGCCTTTTCCAGTGAAAAATCACCCCTTGCAGCCCAGTCATTCAACAAAGGAAGGCTCTGGTATCGATTAGCAGGGACCAGAATATCACCAGCCTCCCTGCTGGATAAAGAGCACTGTTGTGCTTAACAAAGCAGACTGTACTGTAACTCTAAAGTGAGTGACTTCTAAGTGAAAAAATTCAATACAGCAGCATTGGACTTGTTACAGCTACATAGGAGTCATCATCTGTGTTTTAGTGTTAGTACAGGATACAGATGCTAACACGGTACCTTAAAATGCTGCGTGCATAAGTAATGATCACACCTAAACTTATGAGGAGGCAAATCATGGAAGAATCTTCTTGCAGCCTCTAGGATACAGTTGCATTTGAAGATGCTGAATGAATAACTTAGTAATTTCATGTGTAGCATACAAAACCCAGCAGCATGATTCTGTTTTTTGGACGAAAACAGCTTAAAGCGAACACATTAAAACAAGCAAAATAACAAAAAAAAAATGTTTGAAAAATGAAAAACACCACATGAAATTCAACCAACCATCCTTGGATATCGGAGCAGGTGGGGTTGTGTTTGTTCTACAAAACTGCTATTAGCAACTGCAACTACTGCCCAGGCATGTTCTCCCATGCAATATCACAACAATTCACACTTTCATTGATGTGAATCCGTTGACCAGCACATGCCACAACCAGTGTGAGACCGCAGTCACTCTCAAGTGACACCAATGTGTGAATGACCCATAACCGGCCCCAGTAGAAATCAGCAGAAGCGAAGATGCTGCTTGTGTAATGTATGACGTGTCAATTTCCTGTTAATTTTCTAATTTTACAGTGACGGTTATGCACTGCGTTATGCTTTAACAGTGTGACAACAAGTCCACAAGGGTTATGCAGTATTTTGTCAGAAGTCGTGCATGTTATGCACTTAACAGTGCACCACTTTTCACCGGTCATTCAGCTGACAGAAGCAATAACCTGCTTCATATGCTCTGCTTTGGTAAGTGATCAGAAAATAGGTTCATTTTCTGTTTCTGAGTTTTTACTATCAAGGGACTATCAAATGGGTAGAGGATTAATTTGTCATATTCAGATGAGTTTTGTTTATTTCACATGAGCGATATTTGTCGCTGTGTTTTTTTTGTCTGCACTCTTCTCACTGACTTGAAAAAGATGTCACATGTAACCATGTACTAATCAAATTTTATCAACACTTGAGTCTGTCAGTCACATCTGAGAACAACCACATCTATGCAGTCCCCGCGGAGAAGTTAAGTGGATGTTTTATTAATTCTTTTAACAATTCATTTGTTTCTCCTTTATTTCTGTGAATATTAGCAAATATTTCATGTCAGTTATGTTTTGAAGCTGACTTTCCCCATATTTTAACTTTCTGCCTTGCTCGTTTTCTCTTAACAACAACATCTGGTATGTATTTAACTCGAGCTACTAAACTTGTTTAACTCTAAATTTAAGCAGGAGTATGACATCACCACATACCCTGCCTAAGTGTCTCCGGGCAAGCATTAGCCAACCAAAAAGACAAAGTTCAATCTGGAAATCAGTATCATCACATTACACACTATCACATTAGATAGCTTCTTGAGCACCTGATAAAGAGCTATGACAGTGGGGAGGACTCTCTTGAGGAAACTATTTGTTGAAAGGATTTAAATCCAGCTCAGTGTCTGTCACACCTTTGTGCTTTCACAGGATATTTCAGCTAAAATATCCTGTGAAATCTCAAAAGTAGCACTTTCAATAACCTTTGTCTCTGTTCATGCCCTTGTCGAGTACAGGAACTAAAACGATGCTCCAGTGTCAAGATTGTTAACCTATTACTTTGGGGTGGATTTTTCACTGTGATTTAATTTAACCAAGCAAGAGAGTTGGCACCTTATCTGATGAGCAATGCGCGGTTTATACACAGATAACTAAAGTAGTTCAGGTCTGTTTAAAAGCAGCAAATAGTGTGGGTTCAACATCCTTTCAGGGATCACATCTGACTTTTTTCAGGTCTATTTTACTATTCAGCTTTTTTAAACCTGCACGCACGGATGTGTCACATTCACAGGTTCTTTTTCATCATTTACTATCAGTCATGAAACGCACAAATAGCCTCCTGCTTGAAGAGTAGTTCCACCAATTTTACATGACAAAATCTGTTTAGAGCCTTGCAGACATACGGCTGCATACTGAGAAAAATGTGACAAGTCAAATGTGGAGAAAAAAACCTGCATATCTGCCAATAACTATTATTACTAAGTAACATCAGAGATATTAAAAGAGAGAGATGTGTCACTCACATAATCCTAAAATATAATATATATTCCACCACCATCATAGCTGTGGTGGAGGAAGCAAGGCTTCTACAATGCAAACAATATAAATGTATTACATTTTAAACTTTATTTTGTTGCAACTTTTTTAAATGTTGGTGATTCTATACATGCAGTTCATTTTATGTCCTGATGAACATCAAGTTTAAAGTTAATTTTGATAACTCTTCAAAATAAGTGCTAAGCAGCATTTGAAGATGGACGTGGTGACACTTTCTGCAACGAGTCTGACAACAAACGAAGTGTTAGAAAGCACTGCTAGTACATCTAACTACACAAGAGGTCATAATATTTGTAAGCACATCGCTTCAGAAGGCACCGGAGGTTAAGCTTAGTGACTTGAACTGGGGAGGTCCTAAGTTTCTTTTCCACTAGTACTTACCCAGCTTGACTCGACTTGATTCTACTCGGTTTCTGTCATTTTCCATTACTATTGAGTACAACCTCTATAAAAGTCCAGGATGTACACAAACACAACACAATAATGGAAGACATCGAGGGGAAGGTCTACCTGCTGCTCGTTCTATGGCTTTGTCATACTCGGAGACTAGCATGACAAATAGACTCGGTGATGGTTTTTGTGCTGTAATTTTTCTCACTGCCAGGTTTAAAAAATTTGGTTTGGGAGAAGGAATCATCAAGTAATGCTATTTACTGGCCAATCGGTGGTATGCATTCTGTTGATGTCACAATTGTAGATCCACTCAGCTTGCTTGGAACCTCAGCCGAGCAGGTACTAAAAAGACCTCCATGTGACGTTCATGGAATTGGTTTCCATTTGTGAACAGCTGCCTCCAAGTCTTGCATCACCAAGCACAATGCAAAGCATCGGATGCCGTAACCTATGCCACCACTGGACAGTAGAGCAGTGGAGATGTGTTCTCTAGAGTAACAAATCACACTTCTCCATCTGGCAATCCAATGGATGAGTCTGGGTTTGGCCATTTCCAGATGGAAACCGTACTTGTCTGACTGCACTCTGCAAGTGTAAAGTTTGGTGGAGGGGAGATTGTGGTGTGGGGTTGTTTTCAGGAGTTGGGCTTGGCCCGTTAGTTCTAGTTCATGCTCCCAACTTTGAGTGAGCATGAAAGTTTGGGGATGGCCCCCTCACTGTTCCAACATGACTGCAGACCAGTGCACAAAGCAAGGTCCATAAAGACGAGGATTAGCAAGTTTGGTGTGGAAGAACTTGACTAGCCTGCACAGTCCTGACCTCAACCCGACAAAACACCTCTGGGATTAATTTGAGTGGAGACTGTGAGCAAGGTCTTCTTGTGTCTGACCTCAAAAATGTGCTTCTAGAAGAATGGTCAAAAATTCTCGTAAACACACTCCTAAACCTTTTGGAAAGCATTCCCAGAAGAGTTAAAGCTGTTATAGCTGCAGAGGGTGGGCTAACATTAAACCCTATAGATTAGAATGGGATGTCACTCAAGTTCATATGCGCGTGAAGGCAATATAATTTTGGCAATATAATGTAGAAACTTAGATCCTGCATTTTTTAGTACTTCTGCATTGGTGAATTTTTCAAGCTGGCGGTTGCTGCCAGCTTTTTGTAGCTGATAAATAACAATGGATGCCCTTGACTCAGAGTTGACTGCAAATGTCAAACTGAAAAACAATCGGTGCATATTTAGATAGAAGGGAGCTTACTAGATCAAATAGCCACTGAGTCATTTCTGCTTGAATATGGCGACATTAGCGACTCCTACTATAACACACCTGAGTTGGATTGTGAGTAATGTCGCCCCCTCCCCGGATTTGACAAGGATCAAGATAAGAGGAACAAAAGTTTTAAAAGGTCGTCCGTCATGAGTAGACAGTGTTCTAGGAGTCCAATCGGTGTAGCACTCATTTAATGATGTAAAGAGTGCTTGCCTGATGACAAAATGAAAGTCATAATACCTGCATGTAGCTCTGACACATTTTATCCATAGTCTGGTTTTAAGTTCACTTCAGTCATATTTTATTCATTTGATTTTTCAAAAAAAAAAAAACCCTCATTTTTATGACTCATTTTGATGTGGAGTACAAGAAGAAGTTCAACTGAACATGAAATGCTTGAAGAAATAAAAAGAGGAGCAAACAAAGAGAATTCATGATCATCATTTATAGTTCATGGTCATTTTTCCTCATACTCATTCCAAGTACAGGTCTCTGGAAAGCAGAATTGACTGACAGAATGACAGAACAAACACAGAACAGTTGAAATGGAGACTTATTTGAGCTATTCTCCTCTGGGTTTTGTGTCAGCCCAAGCGCACACTGGACAATCTTATAATACCACTTGGAAAACACACACACACAGCAAGTTAATTTATCTTTATCACTGGCATCATCCATCATCATCATCATCATCAACACTCATATTCTAGGTCTTCATTCTCACTCATGTAAGTCAGGATTGAGCAGGAAGGCAGTGATTCTACCAGGATCCTTAAAAGAGAGCCACACAAGTTGTCACACCTCTCCGCTATCAACAGCTTGTGCAGGTTTCAGGTTAGGCTGTTACTGGTCCAGGTTGGAATTTGTATAAAAACTATATAGGAACACATGTAAAAACAGGGAGCGTTTCAAATTATTATCCAACTGAAAAAACAAAAACAAAATGCAGATGTCCTCATAAAATCTTCTATGTCTAGCAACACTTAATAACATTTATGTCTTCTTTTTGTCCTTTTTTTAAAGGTTTTATTCCAAAACGGCTGAGGAGCAGTTATAGTTTGCATCATCTATACAACAGGCTATAAAACACCACTTTGTCACAGTCCAGAAAGCACATATAGATGTGGTTGTATTGTATATAAACATATGTACTGTAATAAGATAATTTTGCGTGCATGGCTCCTGAATGATCACCGTTGAGACATCTGCGGGATTCTGAGCGAAGTCTCTCCTTTGAGTTCACACAACGTGAAAACGAAGGCCTCCAGATTTCTTCCTGGCACAACTCACATATTCTTTTAAACCAAAGTCTTCAAGAGAAGCTGCCATCTGTTCTCATCTTTGCACTGCAGCAGCCCTGCCTGCCAGGTAATAGTCTTTGTAGGCCATCTCTGCCTCTACCGTGAGGACTTTTGGCTGATTCCTCGTCTCTGGCTTAAACGTCATGTGATTGATTTTTTTGTTTTTTTTAAATTCCTCTTCATCCTCTTCATAAATGTTTGGCGTATTTTAATGTATGTATTTATTTATGCATTGTGCCATTTTACCTAGAAAAAGTCCCAGCAACACAAACACAGGCAATGGAAATGGAAACGTTAAGTCTGCTATGCTGTCACTCCATTTGCAAAGTGCATCTGTGCTCCTCCGGAAACACGGGAGTTCGATCACATTATCGTGGCCAAAGAACAAGTCACAGATGGGTTAATGGTGTTTTGCTGACATGTTAGATATGTATTTAGTTCATTTTTAATTGTTGGCAGACCCATTTTTCCTCCAGTCTTTTAACCTCAGTACTTTCTGTCCAGTGTTTAAGACTGAAGAAAGTTTATTTTTAAATTTTTTTTATTTACCATGATTTTTTTTCATCTTTTCAGAGCATTGTCTTATGGGGGGAAAATGACTAAATAATGTTTGTATTTGTTGTTATATTACACAAGTCCTGATTTGTCTTTTTGATAAATGTTTACGTTGGCCTGACAAAGACCAGAGCTTTGACAATCACACATAGTACTCCTTGTCCTTGTTCTTCTTGTTCTTGCTCGAGGTTTTCGCTGTGTTGACCTGTTTCTCTTTGACCACGGTTCCGTTGGACTGTGCCGAGTTGCTGATGTAGTTACGACTCTCGTCTACATGGTAGGAGCCTTCGTCTCTGTTCCGGTATTTATACATAGCATAAAGCAGGATGAGAATGCACAGCGCCGCTGCTGCTACGATGCCGACCACCATCCCCGTAGTACTGCTCGACTCCCGGAAGACCTCCTGTGTTCCTGGGTAACCCTTTGGTCCAGCACCAGTGGGATTGGCTGCAAGACAAAAAAAACAAGATTACTGCAAAAAAGCCATGTTTTATGTTTCATCATTACTTTGACCGTATTGGTGTAATGAATGAGAGCATGCATTTTCCTATCTGCATGTACAAATGAATATCCCAAATATAACAGACATCAAGACTGACGATTTTCAAAGTACATGCTGGCTTAAATGGCTTTCCCATCAAATAGAAAAGCGTGCAGTCAGACAATGAATAGAGCACAATAGAATGAAATGGCATATAATGGCAAAGATAAGGGGTCCCAGCGAATGTCTTTCTGCAGCGTGATCTGACACTTTAAGCGTTTAATATCCCATTGTGATGGCCAAAAGACTTCAAAACGACTCTGACTGTTAAATAAGACACAAATACCCCGAGCATATTTTAAAGGCAACACTTTACATGGGCTGACAGTCACAAAATTACCAAAGAAGTTACAATGAAATGCAACCCTAAGAAGAACCTTCAAAAGAGCCAGGGATGTTTTGTAGACTTCAACATAGCACTTGACCTTTCTAACCTTCTCCTCTGCCTATAGAGGACTAATCTAAATGTTATACTGGGAATATGGGAATTTTTTCATAAGCTACGATAACTAAGACAGGCGGCACTTCGCCCATAACAACAGTTGGATAAGTGGTTAAGTGAACGGATGGATGGATATATGGGGAAAAAAAGACAGTGGTCTTTTTCTAAATTCAAAAGTAATACTGACAAGACGACTACTGTGTTAATCAATCGCAGGGAAGCTCACAACTCATTACATGCTTTACAGCATAGTCATGAATGAACAAGCCATACTTCCAACATTCAGCATTCATCCGAGCAGCATGACTGTCTCACAGTCTCTGAAAATAAATCTTTCAGAAAGAAACAATTCTTCAATTGAATCAGCAGATTTTTGCCAAAGGCTGTCTCGACTTCTTTGGTGGTGCTATTTTGAAAACATGTCAGTCCCCCCCTCCCCGATATCATTCAGTCCTCCTGGCACATCTCTCTGTGTGTTTTTGTAGCAGTCATCATTTCTGGTTAAGCCCCTCTTTGTTGCAATTGTGAAATCCAAACACTTAATGCTAACATTTGGAAATGAAAGCACTCTGTTTAGACTGGATCGGGAGAAAATATCTCAGGGATTTACAGCTGTGTTTAGATCGTAGTGATCTTGATGAGAAGATGTTAAGTTTCTGTTTTGATTTCCAGTGGACAAACTAACAATAACAGAAACAAACATAGATGTGTGGAGATGAAGGGCTCAAATGGCTCCTCTGTGTTGACTGGGCAGTTTTTTGGTTGTTTTTTTTTTTAGCAAGCTTTGCAGATTTTCCACTTTGTTGCTGCTTCTTGCAGCACTTATGAAATGATGCAGTGACTATGCTGTAGCACACAGAATCATATGTGTTGATATAAGGGGCCAGTTTGTTACGTAATGCAAATGGTAAAGTAGTCAGTTCACATTTATTCCTACTGTAGGTTTTCATTGTCGCTATTGTATAACCTCGCATTTAAATGAAAAGTAGAAGTTTGCTTCTCACTGATGTTTTTCTATGTTTATTTATGTCTTTTATTCATATTATACGCGTCACTGTAACTATTAGATGAAGAGCTCACAATGTCATTTAAAGATGATATACTGATACTTTCTAATGAGAAGTAATTATACATTGAAACATTAGAGATGCTTATAATAGTTGCCATTTATGCTCACATGAACAGCAATGGCAATATTGATCAGAACATCACGAGATATTCAATTCTTTGGCAAGTACAATTCTTATAAAAGATTTAAATACAGTGGTCCCTCGCTATAACGCGGTTCACTTTTCGCGGCCTCGCTGTTTTGCGGATTTTTTTTTGTGCAATTTTGCATGCTTCATTTTTTTTTTGTTGTTGTTTTTTTAACTTGCGTATTGTGTTCTGTGTCCTGATTGACACAGACACATCTGCGTCACATGGTTTGATCTTTGGTTTCATTCTGTAATACTGGACTTATTTTTCTACTAAGGTTTGAACTTTGAGAGAGTTTAAACAAGAGAGAAAAGTGTGAAAATGTTCATGCCTGTCTGAGAAAACTGTATAAAGTGTGTAGTGAGGGGGTTTTACAGCCTTAAAACATCTACAATAATTGTAAAAAATAAACTTGGCTACTTCGCGGATTTTACCTAGTGCGGGTTATTTTTAGAACGAATAAACGAGGGACCGCTGTATAATAAATTCGAGAAAAGAGTTTGAAATTGGTCATACGTGTGCTGTCCTTCATGTCCTACTTTGTTGTCCTACTGTCTTCGCTTATTTATTTTTTTATATTTTGGTTTAAGAAATAAAATGCATTCATTAGCTTTAATACAATCAAACCAACTTCAGAAAGAAATGTTATTCTAAAACAGAAACTGCAACACTGTGTCTTCATAATTTCAATCCTTCACAGAAATATTTCCACATAAGTAACTCTTCCTATTCAAGAATACAGCGCAGAGCAACGATTTTACATCAAAAGGAAAATAAAAAGGATAGCAGAGTTTTATTGTGTTGAAGTTTGTCATAATCACCTCTTCCTATCTTATCAGACCCTTATTTAATGACAGACAATGTACTTCTGTGAGCATTAGCAAATAGGACACTGAAAAAGAATTCAGTGAAGGAGAAACCAATCGTACGCAGTAACTCTAAATAGGATTATTATCGATGCTGTTGGACAAGCCTAACAATAAAATAGGGGTTGAGGGGTGGATTTACTTTGCATTGACCTATCTGCAAACTATTCTTGTTCTTCTTCTACATATTTCTTTGACTATTGTTGCACAGTGATGTTGGTCTTTTATAACACTGTAAGCATCCTACTACCAGGGATCCTCCTGTGAATATGAGAGTGATAGCACATCAGCAAACCCACTTCATTTTCTGAATGCTATCCAAGCTATAATACAGCTCTCCTTATGTCTCTGCTAGCTCTCATCATTGTTCTCTCTCTTGTGCCTTTACTCATTGTCGATGGCTTTGGAAATAAAGCACTTTTTGATTACTCCCATATCTCCTCTTGAGTGACAGTTGAATTCTCAGACAAACAATGACTTCGAATGGTGTTCTATTTGCTCGTGATCAACCTCTATCAGGTATGTCTATTTTAGGAAAATATTGGACTAAAGGGCACAAAAAAGTGTAAACTGCAAAGGGCAAAAGTTCCCCAAGCTGTCTATCAGACGCAAAGATGCTGCTCCTCTTCATTGACATGTTTTCCAGCATGGTTAGACTGATCAGCGGCCCAAGTATGCTTCCAATGCTATCCGACATTCAAGGACAAGCAGAGAGTACCAATGGGGGATTGAATGTGACTGAGCGTTGCAACAGATTAGCTCTGCTTGTGACAAGCCCACTTATCCTTGCAGACAGGTGTGAAGAATGCTCTCGCCTTGTGGGCAAAAGCCACTGGTTGACACGGCTCGTCCCAAGCAAACCATCGCACGGGCATTAACGGTGAGTTACTTTCATATGTGCTATCTATCCTTTGTTCAGGGTCAAAAAAGTTGAAAGTGTAGATGACATAGCAGGTTGATGGAGGATAGAGGTCTTGATGTGGCACTCTAGAGTTTTATATGAGACCTCGGCTGGTTCGGGAGGGAGGCAGCCTCAGACTGCTACATCAGGAGTGAACCATGTGCCAAAAGTATCATGGCGCGCTGTTCTTCCTTGTGTGATCTAACACCTCCAGCTCTAGGCTTTGTTATTTCCTCTTGCCAGGATCTGTTGATTGGCTCCCCACAGGCTGAGCTCACACAGCGACTTTACATTGGAAAGCTCTCAATTAACTGACCACAATCCGTCTTTCATCACTGAAAAAGTAAAATAAGTGGGTTAAATGAGCTACTCATTTACTTCAACATTAATGGAAATCTTTCTATGGAGGGCTACAACAGCCCCCCAAAAAATGAAACTAAGTGGAAAAAAAATAACTACATAAATGAATTAAAATGCCCCAAAGAAATAATAAAATAATTGTTGGCCTTCATTTTTTGGGATCGGGACATACAGCCCATAATTCTCCTTTAATTTGCTTATAATAAAAATTATAATATGAAGAAAAATGCTAGCTTAAATTCCCCCTCACCCTCCATGACTGTGGTATGTTTGTGTTCCTAAATTCTGGGTGCTCTGCGCAGTATTTAAAATTTACTAGGACTCTTCTGATCTGTTGGCGCCACTCTTACAGCTCGTAAGAACTCAATACTTTTATGGTGCAGAGAGCTGACCAGTCAAAGGTTAGCACTAAATTTAGCACAGTGCTGACACAACCATGTTTTGTCTAAAGCTATTAGCATTTACAGTAGCTCTTTATTTCACCTTTAGTCTCAGCACTGTCTATCAAATAGCCACCTGATGGGATCTTACACAGTCTACTAGACTGCCTTTAACACAGTGATGCAGCTCATTTGTTACCCATGTGCCTGACTGTGCCCCTGCCCTACAGTGTGCCTGAACTCAAGTGGAGTTCAGATAAAGTAATGTCCCAGACCCAAGGCCATTGAGAAAACCCCAAAAGGACCTCAGTCAAAATGCATCTGCCTGTCTGTTCATTAGCACTCCATCATCTCAGAATGAAGGCACATAAACTGAGAAAGAAATAGCAACTGAAACAAGTGTTTAAAATGATGGCTGCTCTTATGAGCTCTACTCGAGCGCACCCAAGGGTAAAATTAGACATGGGGAAAATGACCTTAAAGTGTGTCTAGCTTCATGGCAGCATTGCAGGGGTGTGCTTGTGAAGCGATGGAGGTAAACTCAGGGGGGTTAACTTTTGAAGGATTGCAGTTGGGTAAAAGCTGCCAGAATAACTCTCTCCTCTACGTCTCATCCCAGAGCAAGACTTATAGTTCAGTCTCATATCCAGACCATCATAAAGTCTTTGCTGTTTTATTTACAAGGACAACAGTTAATGTTCTAGTTATTTAGTCACAAATCATTTGCTTTCACCAGAGAGTTCTCGAGAGGAGATGCACAAAAAAGTAAATAAATAAAATAAAAACTGAACAAAGAAGCAAAGATTTTATATGTGACCTTGATACACGAGTTTTAGTGGAAGAAAAGAAACAGCCTGGCTAAGACACTGCACTTTGCCGTGCAGTGTTAATAAACAGTGCAAAGCGACTTTGAAGATTTTGATGCTTTTCTTTCTTCGGGCTTTATTTGATTGCATCTCTTCTCTTAATTCTGCCTGCATCCTTCAGTATGGATATATGAGCTTGCCTCTTGAAGATATTAGCACTGACGCATAGGAAAATGTCATTTAAAAGCCAGAGAAATGCCTGATGTGATTCTACTTCTCTTTGCCTGACTTCTTTGTGCCACATGCGCTCAAGGAGAGAAATGGGATCAGAGATTTTGCACTGTCAGGTGGGATTTGAATAAATGGTCCTCTTCAAAGACTATTTTTCCTCATTTGTCTCCAGCGAAAGGGTTCATTTGTTTGGTAATTTGCAACAGGGCAGGTTGATGGGGGCCATAGATGAAGGAAAAGCACAGCAGGGGGTGGGTTTACTTCAGGTGTCTGTAAGACGTGTTGAGAGGTAATGGAGCAACCAAGATTATTCAGAATATATTGAACAGACAGGCCGGGCTTGACCTTTCATTAGCTTTTGTTGCTAATGGCTTTAAAGGGTTGTGCAGGGTAGATAAGGAAATAGCTTTTTTTCTAAGCGGATGCGCAATGGCAAGGCTGTGTTAATGCTCCAATGGAAATGAATCAAAGAATGAAGTAATTTTTATTTTTTATCAAGAAACTAGCGAAAAGAGATTTTGTGTAAACTTGGCCATCCGCAAACGGCAACAGCTGACAACATGAGCAACACATCATGCATCGTTGAGGGCTTAGGGAGGTGTGGCTGCAGGTTTGCCTTCAGATCAACCAGGCTTACAGCTATTGGCATGCTCAGTGACACACTGCTGTTATTCAGCCAGATTAGTGTTATACCATCTTCTTACTTCACATATCCAGCTATAATCATGAGCTGTCAGAGTTGTCATATAGCCGGGGATCATTTTGCAGACAGGTCACTGTATCAACTGCAGCAGAGCCAAAACATTTATTAAATCCCTCTTGCCTCTTTAATTATCGGAGTGTCCTCAAGAAGTGATGCAAGCCACCCTGTACTTGTGACATGCTGGCAGTATGCCTCATGACAGCTTGCATATATGAGTCTGAAGTGGCTCTGCGCACGCTGATGGTGGATGATGAACTGAGAGCTGAGTGAGCATGAAATGAAGTGAGAATTATTAAAAAGGTGTTTGATTTAACCCCACTAAAAGGTATGATGCAGTTTAAGCCTTTGCCAAGAGGGATTCCACTAAAAAGGCAAGATGAAAGAAGACGACTAAGCTTACTCAGCTTTAATGTCACAAGTCTGGAGTTCATCTCTTGATTAGAGAGGTAGAGTTCTATAGTGTCAGGCTATGAGGTCTCGGCCTCTATACCTACTTACTTATGGCTCTATAGCTAGGTAACATTGTGTCATTGTGTTCATACCTGTATTTTGTTTCATCATGATAACACAAACAGCTTTAAATATGTAGACACAAGCTGCTATGACAACTGTGTGCACAAAAACTGTGATTAACCACATTGTTGGACACTTGCCACACCCAGGACTGATAACTGTCAGATCTGCTGAATCACGAAATCATTTAAACAATAGTGAGATGGGCTGAAAGATCTCAAAAAGCAACTCACTTCCCAGGAGTGGGAAGGTTCACCTACCTTCCCAAAATTACCTAGCAAAATTACTGCTAGAGCACATTAATGACTCGTCCAGGAAGTCATAAAAGAACGCAGGCCTGACACTTCAATTAAGGTCAGAGTTCATGATTCAACAACATGAACAAGACTAGGCAAAAAATGAAATCCATGGGAGAGATTCAAGGTGAAAACCACTGCTGACTAAAAAAGGACACAAAGGCTCATTTGCCAAAAAATTTTTGGCAAAATATTCTGTAGAGTGGCGAGACAAAAGCTCAACTATTTGGACGGTTTACTTCCTGCTACACCTGCTATAAACAAGAACACCAGTCAAACGTGGCATTAGTGTACTTTTCCCATTAATAAATCAAATCATCATTTAAAAACTGCATTTTGTATTTACTTGGGTTATCTTTGTCAAATGTTCAAAAATCTCTGAAGATCTTAAACTTGAAATAAGAAATCAGGAAGTGGAGAAAAAAGTTTGAGAAAACTGTACATATGTTTTAATAGAGACTATTTCTTATCCCCACAACAACTTAATGACCACCTTTAGTCAGATTAAGTGATACAGTTGTTAGACAGCAGGTCAACAAAAATATCAAATGCATGTAAAGATGAGATAATCTTTACATGCATTTTCCAGACTGGTACATTTTTATTAATATTTGTAATGTCTTAGTTGCTTTTACTATTTCGATAACTGGCCTTTAACTGAGCAACTTTTCTTTTCTTGGTTAGCAAACTCTTTCATGCCCTACTTAGACTCATAAACAGACACAATGTGTTATCATCAATGTCAGCACACCAGAAAGATGAACGGTGAAAAAAATAAAAGTAATTGAAAATATAAATACGGTGGGATCAGTAAAGAGAAAGACTGACAGTAAGTGTGAAATCCTGTTTTCTCTCAGAACACACTTCATTTAAAATAGGATGTAGAGAGAAGACTTGAATGGCATAATCCGCAGTGAAAGAGTGCAAGAAAAACAAAAATGGCAAAATTCCATAAGGCTGTCTGCAGAAAGTAGCAGACTATAGGAAAATAACAGCAACATGTTGGCAAAAAAAGAAGACGTGATGCTTGAAGGTCATCGGCGTTGTTCCCGGCTGTGAGCTACGACCACGTTCAATAGGCCTCCGGTTTGAAAAAAGGCCTTTTTTTTCCATTAGTTAAACCATCTCTGCTAGTGGCAGTCTGGCATGCAAGGTGCATGACACTGTATTCAGCAAAGGGAGAAATGAACACACACAGAGTTCCAGCTGGGTATGATTGAATAACCTATTAAATGTGGGCAGTGACCTCTTAAGCCAGCACAGTGCTCTTAATGTTTCATTAATCTCACAGCTACTTTTAAAACAATAATTTACTCTAATTTTTTTCCTCCTGTCTGGGTGCATTCCAGTCATTGCCATGGGGTTAAAGAGAGTATTCATTTACCGTTTGATTTATTGGTTTACTCTATGTATTGTTTCCCCAACCATAAATTAAATCTATTAAAACAAAATGTCAAACACATTAGCAGCCGCTAATGTCACTGCAGAATGCTTGAGGATAAAAAAAAAAAAAAAAGATGAGCACGCATAGAGAGAAGAGGAAACTAGAGATGATTAACCTTAACCTGCCTATGGGCAATGTGCAGCAAAAGGCTATTTCTAGCAGAGAATAAAAGCACTCAAAGATTATGTGTGAAATGCAAAGGTCTGCACATACCACAAGTCTCACTGAGGCTGATGGTGTGAACCTAGATAATGTTGGGGGGGGGGGGGCTTTTCTCTTTCATACAAATCACATTTTACATGATTGCATGTTGCATAATTAATGATGGTATAATGGTGGAAAAATAAAGGTGCACGGGTATAAAAGATAAACATCCAGCTGAGGCGTCGAGTGTTTGGATGTTTGGATATATCCGTCTACTTTTGTGCGCTCTCTCAAAAGAAAGGAAAAAAAACCATTAGAAGTCAGGGATCAGAGAATCCAAACTTCAGAGGAAACATTGTGTATTCTGTCAGGTGTAAGAGAAACTTCCTCATGTTTTCCTCCATCATTTATTCATTATGAGGTATGGAGGGGGGGCTTTGTTCTCAAGTAATAATTAAGGGAGTCAATTTCAAAGCTGGTATTGATTTGTATGGGCCACTAAGGAATAGTTAGATTTTATTGGGTCGTACGCTTAAAGCTGCATGAAGAAAACAACCAATTGTAGCTTAATATGAAACAGCTATTTTGTGCAATAATAAACATACTTTGGGAAGTATAATGCTACATTTGACAGCCAGTAAGCTTAGCTTAGGTTCAGATTGGAAACAGAAGAATAATCTAAAATTGAAACAAAGTATTTTCTTACCAACAAGCTAGATGTTTCCACCTGCCTTTAAGTTAGGGTACAACGGCTTGCTGCGAGCATTGTCTTCAATATTTACAGACTTATGTTGTAATCTGGCTCTATTATAAGTGCAGTTAACCTATTTAATTTGAAATTAGGATTAATCCGCACACCCCTTTACTTAATAAATATATTTTAAATGCTATATGTCAAACATTTTACATTATCAATTTCTCAACATGCATGTCTCCAATTCCAAAAAAGTTGGATTAATGTAAAAAAAACAAAAACAAAACCCAGTAGGTAATGACGTGAAGAGAGGTTATTTTGGATTTGATGGCAGTCTCATTTTGTCTGATTCAAGATTCCAGCTGCTCAACAGTCCTGGATCTTCTTTGCTGAATTTTTCATTTCATGATGTGCCAAATGTTTTAAAATGATGAAAGATCTGCAGGCAGGACAGTCCAGCTGCTGGACTCTTCTGCTGTGAAGCCACGATGTTGTAATAGATGCAGTATATAGTCTGAGAATCCACTTGATAAAATATGTAAGGTCTTCCTTGAATAAGACATGGTCTGAATGGGAGCATATATTGACAGACATGCATGTCTCTAAAACCTGTATTGTTAAGTCGTTTCCAGAGGTGCAAACAGACCCGGAGAAAATGGCAGCATTTCTGGTTGGTGTCCATATGTGACTTCTTTTCTGTATGACAAAGCTTTAACCTGTGTTTATGGATAGCACAAACAACTGTGTTTAACAATGGCGAACAACGATTTATGGATTTGTTCCTAAACCCATGTATTGATTTCTGTGACAAAATCATGTCGATTTTTAATGCGGTGCTTGAGGGACTGAAGATCATGGGCATCCAATGTTGATGGTCGGCTTTAACCCTTAGTTTTAATTATTTACTTTACCGATGTATATTATTCAGAATTATTATTATTGTAGATATTGGTTTTTATAGATTGGAGAAAATCTGCCTCCTTAATTAAGAAAGCCAATCATGTTAATGACCTGTTGACAAAAAATCTAATTAACTACAAAATTTTTCTCCAGCTGTTTTTTTTACTACTCAAGAGAACATTTCCAGCCTTTTGTTGGACCCCGGCCCCGCTCACTTGAGATATCTAGCTGCCATCAAATTCAAAATGAGCTAATATTTCTCATAAAGAAGGAAGATTTCTCACTTTAACCATTCAATATGTTTTCCATACCCTATTGTGAATAAAATATGGGTTTATCAGATTTGCAAATCATTGCATTCAGTTTTTATTACATTTTACACAGTGCACAAACTTTGCTTTACTTGCTTTCAACCAAAAGGTGGTATGGGTAAAACAATCCTATCAAATCTGGTAACAAGAATTTAACTAATTTTAAACAGCTGCTAATTTTAAACATGGATTGTTCTCTCAGAGGAGGAAAAATGAGGAACAAAGGCAGCTCCAGCATGTAATCATGCAACCTTGGATATGGGTCACTCTGCAGCAGCTGCCCTCCATCAACAGCCTGCATGGTGCCAATGAACTGGAGCTGGTAGGTAAGAGACATCCGTTTCATCTGACTTCATGTAGCTCAGCAACAACCTCTTTCATTAACTTTCACCATGAAAACTTGGTGCAGAATAATCAGTGGCAGCTTTCTACGCTGTTCAAGAGAATATTTTCCCACCTGCATCTGTGTTTTCAGCAAATAATTAGAACCCTTTGTGTCAGTCTTTAAAAGATTTTCTCGCAAGAAATGAAGGAAATTTTTGCTAAACGTCAGCATTCACACAATATTTACATATGAGAGAATTGGATTTTTTATCTTTATGGATAGTTTTGTTACTTTTCTTTCTAAGAAGTCGGAAAAACAGGTATCACATAAACAGATGGATTACGCTGACATTCAGCTGTGTGAGACTGGCTACCCAGTACAAGCATGGTCCCAAAGCATCCTCCTATTACAGATCAGATGAGCTGCAGCATCACGGGCTTGTGTATTCCTCTGTGGTTTCAAGAAGCAGGGGGGAGGATTCAATTTGGTGCAGTATGATCTAATCCGAGTCCTGCTGGGCGATAAGCTCTGCTGGTAGCGATGGATTTCCATGGTTTCCGGAAGTAAGAGTAATAAAGCTCTGCAATAAGTAAGTTTACCTGATTCATGTCATTCAACAACTGACAGAGACTGCTGTGGGACAAGACTCCAGTAAGATGCGGGATGATCTAGAGCTGACCTTGGACCACAGATAGCTTGCATAATAGTGTTTTTCAAAGCTCGACCTCTGTAGATCACTTATACACCAACATTATCCTGCTGTATGCATACATGCGCTGTGAAGACAGAGAGATATCAAATGTATGCGCATCTGGCCACTCCTTTGGAGATGCCAGACAGAAGAGGCTGTCAAGGTGTTGCATGAAAAATGATATATTATTGGCGTCATTAAAAGGAGCTGGCTGAACAGTAATATGAGTAAGTAGCACTTTATCAGCAACAGTGTATCCAGTTCTTTATGCACAGCAGCCCTGTCGGAGATGTGGCATGTGCTTGGCAGAGCGTGTGAATTGTTCTGAATGTAGATATTAATCAGGATACGGTGTTAGACAGCTGCCACCCTGGGAGCCCACAGCTCTGGTGTCAAATCCCCTTCAGTGATCACAGAAGAAGAGGGATACTCTGCACTGGGAGGGCGTGTCCCTAAGCGTCACACAGTATGCAATTGATGTTTTGGCAGATGCCCTTGTCACAGAATATCATAATGCGAGTGTGAATCAGTACACAGCTCAATCTCCTGTGTATTTTTTCAGAAGCAGCAGATACAGTGTTCCCTGGAAGGACCTGCTGTGATGCTGCCCAATCGGAATATCGCTCTGATGTATTGCAGGAGAAAAGCGAGGTAAAAGCTAATCTCGCTAGTAGAAAACCAAAGGAACAGGAAGAGGGACAGACTAGAAAAGTTGATAGTCTTTGCTCTGGGGCACACATTAATTTAGTGGACGTTTTATGACCACATTCTGATCGATAGCACATTTAGATGGAGCGTGGGGCCTTGGGTCTGGACTTAATTGTTCTCTGTGCTTCTCATCACTTCAGAATGCATTTGAAAATCTTTCCATTCAAAGGTTACGCTTAATTGCCCTCCATGTGTGGCGAGGTAAGAGATTAAAAGTTTGCTAGCATTGCAGGGAGCAAACAAATTTATAATATTTGTCTGAGTAAAGCTTGGGAGGAGCATTTTCAATTTCAGGGAGAACAATAAGTGGTACCTTTTTTTTATGATTATTGTTTTACACTTATCGTGGCTCTTCAACACACACGGTCAGAATCCAAAGCTAAAATGTGTTTGTTTATTTTATGAAGAGCAACACATGACATGTGCCTCAATCACAAACTCCGAGGGTGGTTGTGTGCAGCCATTGTGAGCAATACTGCATGAGAAACAACAGGATGAACTCCCACTGCCCACTGTAGAATTTAATTAACAACAGTGGGGACTCTTTGCACACCTGTAAAAATCAGCCTTCCCCAACTCTCTGGGTTTACCCTCTTTGATTTCACGTGCTGGAGCCCTGCAGGTCTGATAATCACAACTGTGTGCGTGTGTGTGGCCTTTTTTGTTTTTGTTTTTTGAGTTTATTAACAGACGCCGTGAGCCAATGAAGAAATTAAATGAAAGCACAGTAACAGCGGCTGGTTTGACGCAAAAAGGCAGAGTTTTATTTGGGCACGAGGTTCTTTGAGAGCATTGTTCCGAACATTTAATTTAGGTGGGTTAATGTTGATGGTTGGAAGTCGTGGAGCAACAATTATCAGGCTTTTGAATCAATTTAAAAAAAACACACAGATCAGGACACGATGAAGCACAATCGTCAAACAAACAAACAAGCAAACAAAACCCACACAAAAACAGCAACAACTGAAAAAAAACTTAAACAAGTTCTAAGTAATAGTGCCAGATGATCCTCCATTCATTCTGACTAAATCTACTGAGTGTAACAAATAAATGTGAATGTGTCCTACCAAACAAATACCATCTCTTTCTCAAAATGTTTAACCTTCCAAGGTCAGAAAGTGATAGATCTCTACCCTGAATCTATTCAAATAAGCTAGTTACATTAAAATGCCTTAAAACATTAATCAGCATGAATAAAAACCAGTAATTTTACTGCATTTATAATTTAGATTCCAACAAACTACTGAAAGAGCTACTGTATAGAAATGGAGCTGCCCGACCCAACAGACTGCCTGCAGCTTGCTGTATCACGCAGTCAGCCTCTGAGAAGTGTTTAAGCTTTAACTAAACAACAGTCTTCTCATTTAAACACTACGCGTTAGCCTCAAGTGCCCTGGTGGGGGTGAACTGTTACACACAAAGACACACTGACACACCCAGAGAGAAGTAGAATAAAAAAAGAGATGACTAACCTAACCCACCTGAGCTCGGCTCACAGGGATCAATGTCCTCGTCATCGCTTGGACACTCGGCTGATGCCACCAGCAAGTCATCAGTTGTCTGAAAAGAGAGCATAACACAGAGGAGTGGTGAGGGCACGGAATACTTAGCTGCATCTATGGGCTGAGAGGACTCCCACTCAAGTTAGGTTAGGTTAAAGAGAGCCAGGCAGTTGAGATGTGAATACAAGTGGCTAAACTAAACTTTTGGACTGGTGAAATCATCTGTCAACACAGGCACGAGCTCCCCGGCGCTGTAGCAGCTGCTACGCTGCTTTCCAGGAAGCGTCGTCTTTACATAAATGAGATCAGATTATTGGGGAACAGTGGGGGCTGAAGTTCACGGCACAACTGTCGACTCACATGCTCAATTTGCTTTTCATTGTGTAGCTTTGCATAGCCCTTCAAGCGATTGCTGAGAGCCATCACAAAACACCTCTGACATTTAGAGGACAACCAGCCATGAAAGCTTAAAAAACAAAAAGGACATAGGAAAACAAAAGCCAGCTCAACAGAGGCTTAAATCAATATTTTCTTCTTCTTTCTTTCAAAGCAATTCAGTATCTCTTTTTACAAAATAAGGATCCAAAATAAACCAAATCGTGGCATCTGCTGCCACATCGACTCTTATATCAAATCCATTTCAGACTGCTTTCAGCGCACTTCCTCACCTGCCAAACACGATACATTTTACCGTCCAGGAAAATGGGAAAGGGCAAACAATAGACCAGAAAAAAAGTACACTGTAAAACATTATACTGCAATGTTCTTTTATAGTCTTGCTTCAGGCCATTTGATCAGCTCGGCGTTAAAGGTCATTTCATTTAGGCATGGCGGCGTCTTCAGGGCCAGGTTAGATTTTTTTCTTTGTGGTGTGCTGCTAAGCAGAAAAACCTTCTCTTTTATATGTGGCATTACATCCTCACTTATCCTTTTTGCACTAATAATTTTAAGCCTTTAAGTGTACTTCCTGACAAGCCTTACTTTGTTCATACTGCAGGGGTTTGCATGTGTGACGGTGACAAACCAGACAAAGGAAAAAAAAATGGGCGAGGAATGAATCAGGGTCCTAAAAATGAAGACAGACTTTGGCTTTTATCGAATTTGCTCTCTTATTTCACCGATGTTCTAATGCGCATTCAAAATATTTCGGCAAGTTGGATTAGTATCGACTCATGTTAAGGAAATTAAAGGTGATGTCATTTTGCTTAACATCCATTTGGCCGCGCATAATGTGATTCTATTGCGACTGTAACATCGTTTTGACATTCTGAACATGGACCAACATCATCTTTACATAATAGACCCGGAAATGATAGATCAAACCCATTAAGGAAGTTGTGGCGGAGGGCTGCTTTTGGTGCATCTGTGTTGGGTGAGGCCCGGGGAAGCCGTCCAAATGTAAATTTAATTTGCTGCGCATGAGGCTGATATACAGTGTCGGCCATCCAGATGGCAAAACCGCCGGATCCTGGAGTGCCACATCCATCACTTCAGCCTTGTGATTTGTTTTTCCTGGCGGGAGATCTTGACACTCTGCACTCACTGGCAGAGGTACGGGAATCAAGGAATCAATACTGCCTCTCTCTTCCCACCTCACCACTCTCTTTCTCTACTGCTCACATCCTTTTTTCTCCTTTCGCTCTGTCCTTTAGGTTTATTTGAAACCAAGGAGGAGGAAGCGATGTAATGTGGGTGTACTAGATGTAGGTTAACTCCCCATAGGATAACCTAAGCGGAGGTGTATGCCCGTTCATATTTATATGTCTCTGTCTCCTCATTCAGGCTAGAAGGATATATAAAGGGGGCTTAAACTACATCATCACAGTGAAATCCACAAAAACACAAGGTCTTTTAGATTTCCATTACAAACTAATCTTAAACACAGAAAGTCAGTTTTTTGATGACATGGTGTCTTTTGTTTTGTTTGTAACTTTTTGGGCATGTCACTAAAGGGTTTGCAAATGAACAAAGTCTGATTTAGACTTAAAAATAAAAAACTGACCCTCCAAGGACAGCCAGGAGGATGTACAAGCCACGTCCATTTTTTTTTTTTCAATGAATCTTGTGTGTGCTGGATGTGACGTATGGCTCTGAATCAAAACTGAAATAAATTCACATGTTACTGAGCATCAGTCTGCCATCCAGGATTAGTGTGTAGGTCAACATTTTGATGTGGTCATGACCTGGTTGAAATCCAATAACATTAGCAATTTATGGTGTCCTCCACCAATGCTTGCCTTCTTTTTCACCCGTGACAATTCAATGCGGGCTATGTGAGAGGCTTACATGCAATTTAGCCACTGTGATGAAAACTGACAGGTAGCCTGGCTGAGAAGCCAAAAAAAACCCAAACTGAAATGTCAGTATTTGATTTTATTTGTTCCCATATCTATGGATATGGGTATCCCTGTGATTATTTTGACCATTCGAGGATTTTGAGTTCAAAATAACGCTACTGTGGGTTTCCTCGTCGAAATGGCATCTTTGTCTGAAGATTTCTAGAAACACTGTGGGCTTCGGGAAGGGGTTCATTAGCTCAGGAGTGTCAGGTGTACTGATGCAAACAGCATCATGCCCAAAGGAAAGATGCCCCAATAGATAAGCGTATAAACAAGATGTTCCTGTAGTTCACTTTATGAAGGTACTTCTAAAATGCTAAAAGCAAAGGCTCGGGGCTTGGAAGGCATCATTAATCTAGCGGTAAAGTGCTGAAGCCACGGTGAACCTACAGCACAGCTCATTTATCTGCCTCTGCTCAGAGCAGCAGAGCGCACACTTCTATGAGATGTACTAAGAAAACCTGGGGAGACAGTTGGGACCACGAAAAACACAAAAAGAGGAAGAAAGAGAAACACTGTCAAGAGAAACCTGCCTGTAGTGTTCATACCAAAGTGTATGAAAATGTTGATCGTTTGTAAGTGCAGTGCCATTTCCACTGCCTTAGGTGCCGCTGGGAGTTTTATACACAAATACATCTTGCTAAAGCTTTCAGAGAAGTAAAGCTATCGACTGACCTTGGCTCACGCACTGATTGAACCATCAAAGAGGATGCGGACTAGGAAATTCCAAACTGACTCAGCCAAAGGCACGTTGGTGCCTTCTTTAGCAGTGTCATGCCGGTTTTCGATCTTTGAGGATTGATAACGGTCCACCTTAATGAGATGTCCAAGCCAAGCCGTGTTCTGCATGTGCTTTCTAAAGCTTGGTCAGCAGTCTTGTTCCGCAGGACCTCTAGTTATTTACAACCACACAAACACTAACTTTTTCTGTTCCTTCAACTTCACTATGGTGTATAATCCCAATCTCTAAAAACTACTATATGGAGTAGGTTGCCTTTCTATATTTGTACACATCTAAATTGAATTCCCGTTTTCTCCCTCTTAATCCCAGCCTGTGTGGAGAGAAAGAGAGGGTGGGAGGGATGGAGGGGAGGGCTGCTCTTCAGGGAGGCTGCTGTGTGCTGCTGCCCCAGTGCTGGAGAGCAAGAGACACCTTCTCTGTGATAACCTGTCGGCACGTCCCGAGGGAGAGCTGCGGGTTTTCACATTGTTTTCTTTCTGGTCTAATTTGATGAATGCTCTCTGGCACACAACATGTCTCTTTGGAGACAAGCTGAAAGTCAGGAGGACACTGAAGGCATCTGAAGGGTTTATCCAAAGCATGCCTCCGCTGTCCTGGTAATGTATTCCACTGAGGATGCTGCTGTTTTCTGTTCCCTTTCTGTTTTTCAGTATTTTCCCCAGTAACTTTTTTTTCTTCCCATTATAAGCTCTTATTTTGCAAATCTTTCTCTCTCCCTTTTGTTTTTTACATATAGTCTGTTGCAAAAATAAACCTGATATTTGTTACTGAGTGTCCGTAATCTGTTGCTTATTAAGATCTGGTCTTAATCCAAATACTTTCTTTTTTCACCCCAGAATGCCAAAAACAAATTTTTATCTTGATTAAAATATCACAGAGAAAACATTGCTTTGCTACACATAATCATTGCACACAAAAGCTTTGCTGTTTGTTAAACTGCACAGAAACCTGCAGATTTTCCCTCATAACTAATCTTCGCCTACATCTGTTCCTTCATGCTCATATTGCATGCGATCCATTAGATGCAAGCAACCTACTGAATAACAGTTCCCATGGGCTGTCACTATTTTCAGATAAGACCATACAAGAAAGAAACCACTGACAGCAGAGGTGGATTGTGTGAAATTCTCTCTACCCGACAATACTTCTTCTAGTTTTTGTCATACTACTTAATAAGAACACTTTATTCTAATCCAGTCTTTTATCCCAACAAAGTAGGTTTTAATATTTTTCAGATTAGAAAAAATTGAGCTTCATATTTTGAGAACATCAGTATAATGCAAAACATGAATTTCATATTTTTTAACCTTCACTTAGTTGAAATATAAAAAGACTACCAGTTCGTTATGTGAGCTAATTCTTGTGGAGGACTTTAGAAACTCTATTCCTGAGTCAATAGCTTGTTATTTAAGTGAACAAAGGGTTTCCACATTACAGCAGGCTGCCACACTGGCAGATGAGTTCACCCTAAGTCATAAAATAAATGCTATAGAATGTGATACCCCTCTATGCCATAGTACATTTTGGAGAGGTAAGAGTGGGCCAGCTAACAAGGCTGAAAAAGTTGTGGTTTTGAGACCCAAAACGAAGCTTTGTTTCTTCTGCCACAAAGCTGGACACCTCATTGCTAACTGTTTGAAGTTGAAACGCAAACAGAAAGCCCACTCAAAGCAAAAAGGGCCTGCTTTGAGAAAAGTCAGTCGTGGCTCTCAAACCGACAAGGTTGCCAGGCCTACTAAAAGGCTAAACTTGGAGCACAATTGCTCAGTAGTGTCATGTAGTCAGCGTAAGAGGTCAACTAGACCTGAGCTGCTGCTGGTTGACAATGTCCCAGTCCATTAAAATGGCCTGCAGGTGGACAGATCATGTATAACACCACCACTCAGACCTGCACCCCTGACTAACAAACATGCCTGTACCCGTGACCTGAGCAATCGTCTGAAAACTGTTGCAATAAGGTCTTCTGACTGCCTTCTGTGTTCTCCACATGTGATGGCTCAAAAAAGCCCTGGCTATCACATGGGACATTGTTTTGAGGGTCTGCGGCCACCCTCAGTCAGTATTTTGAACCCTTTGAGATGGAGACGGAACGTAACACAATATTTTTTCATGAAACTGCAGGATGATTTTTTTCTTCATATTTTCAGTCAAATCAGCAGCTTGGTACCAAACTGTTAAAGAGGGGGGTCTCTCAGGGGTGACATGCTTTATCCCATCCCCCTTCAACAACCATTGGAGGATTTCCAATGACATCTCAGTAGGAAAACTCCCCAAAGGAGCCCCACTTGGGAAGCTTTGCAAAGCACACCAGCTGTTTTAGAATATGTCATAAAGAGTTTTATGAGCATTCTTGTGAGGCATTGACATTTGATGTTATCCCTTTCTTGTTAAATACATAGACGTACTCACTTGTTGTGACTTACATGCAAGAGAAGCACACAGGGAATAATAGCACAGCAGTCAGATTGTTCTTCTTGCCATTGTAATTGTTATTATTTTTATTTTGACTGCTACCATACCATACTTATTGTTCATACCACACTTATTTCTTTCAGTTGTGACATCTACTAATAACTTTGAATAATCATACCAAGGTTTTCTACTTGATAAATCTGGCATTATTAAGGTTCAAATTGCATTTCATTTCCCAAAAATCAAACAAACACTGAAGAACCACTGAGTTAAATATAGTCCCGATTCTTTCAGCCCCAGAAGAATGATCAGTACAGCTGTTCTTCCAGGTGTTACAATAAAGTTTAAAATTACAAAAGAGGATTTACACTCAGCAGGAAATTAGATTAGATTTTGAAAATTTAAAGCCTGTTTTTAAGGCTACATCGTGGTACCTGGTGGCTAGCTACAGAGCTATTGCAAGGCTAATAAATTATTCTCAGCAAAAATTCATGTAGCAGGAAGTAGACTCCAAAAAAAGACCAAATTTCAGTCAAAGAACATCTGAGGTGAGCCCATCAACAGCATGAGATTAATACACTGCTGCAGGTGATGGATTAAATGTATATGGGGGGATTAAATGTATAGTTAAATAAGATCAAACACAAAGCATCACACAATGTTTAAAAGACGAAAGCCTCAATCAGTACAGTAGACACTTAACCCCCAGGCCACAGACCAGTACCAGTCCGTGAGTCATTTGGTACCGGGCCGCGAGAGTTGAGGCTCGGGTGTGAAATTTATGGTTTTCAGGGTTTTTATCGGTTTTCAGCATTTTGTTTTTTTTAATCGTTTTTTATCATTAATTCGGTTTCCCTGGGTCTTTTTTTCTTCTCTTTTTGGTACTGGTACTGGTTTTTATTTTGTTGTATTTATCCGCGACACCGTAAAGGCCGGACATAAATTGTCGGACATAAACCGGTCGGTGGTGCATAAAAGGTTTTGGGACCTCTCCTTTAGTGTATACAAACAAAAAGCGTATCCTAAAGAATCTGAAATCAGTATTGTCTGCATGATCCTGCTCACAACAATGTGCAATTATTTCCCGTGCTCACGCTGACATGCTTTACACTGACAATGGCCTGCTAGGGTCCATAACTGGCCAGAGTTGTTGTGTGTGCACAGACTAATTGGGAGGAGTTTGTTGTCCTAAGCTTCAGTCTTGCAGCAACACATCATTAGTGGTGCAGTGAAAGAGGCGGAAGAAGGCGACGGGACAGCAGATAGAAAGGCCTCGTAGTTAGAAATGGGATGAAGAAATTACTCCCCATTCTTACATTGAGCCCAACGCACCTAAAGGCTCAGTTGTTCAAAACTACACAGTATAAAACTCAAGTAATGGCTAGTACTCTTTGTGATCCAGGCACATACTCTGTATTTACCCATGGCAGATATCACACTGCAGCAGCAGGTCTTATCAGAACGCCTGATGACATCCAAGTATCTAACTTAGCACCCTGGAACTAGGTCGATGTTGATGAATAATTTAGTCCCAGATGCTCAATAGATTCCAACTGAATAATGAAGGCGTGTGGGCCTCTCAGACTGTGAGTTCAGCTCAGTGTATTGCCTGGCCTTCGCCCACACTCTTCCTACTGCTGGCCTGCCAAGCTGTCAACCTCGTGGACTCACACAGATACAGACTCGCAAGGCTGAAAGACAATGGAATGGCATTATCACTATCGCAGCTGTGCAGCAAACACTGGTGGGATAGGTACTGTATAAATTCTGAACACCGTGTTCCTGACATCTTGATCTTTAACAGCTATTTAAGAAAGGCGCTGGCACAAGGGTTACGTGGTGATGCCACAGTTTGCCACCGTGCCTCACAGTACAGTGATGAACAAAAGAGAACAAATACCTAAGGAAAAAGTGAGCTGTTTATCGATATACAAAATGGATATAAAAATATACAATTCATTAAAGTTTTTAGGCAAAAGTTAATTTTAAAAATATATCCCATCCTCATAATTTTATGCTAAACAAAACTGCCCTTAAAAGCAATTCTGACTTTTTTAACATCACCTAATTTAATGAACACAGAATCAAATAATTGTTCAAAGTGATAAGCAGTAAATAGAGACTTTATGCAATGGCTTTTATAATTCTTTTAAATGCGAACAAGATTTGTATAAAAAAAAAATCACCTTACAGGACTTTTTAACTATGGCTTTGATTTGTTGTGTATTCCATAATGTAAAAAATGGCCGTGGTGGTCAGCTGTCTTTCCTTGCTCTGTTTTGAGACGCTGTGTATTTCTGAGAGAAAGGCTTTGCTTTATTTAAAACGGAGCAGCTGCTGCTGCAACTGGACCTCGGGCTGAGTAAGGGAGTGTCATTAAAAAAAGAGTGGTCAGAGGCTCTCCCGTCTCCTCCCCTGGTACCCACATGTTCCTGTCTTGCCATACATCTTCCTCAAGGCTTACAACGCTGCATCCCAGACAACTGAACAAGATGCTGGGAGGCAGCTTCACCCTCCTGGTGCATCCACAGCATGCAGTGTGGATACACGAGTACAGCGTCACACGGAGACGTGCACATATTCTCAGTTAAGATGAACTCGAATAGGGATTTAAAAACTTTTATTTGGTTATAATTAAGGCATGCATGTTAGTGTTCTCATTGCATAAGGACAGTCAGGGGGGATGGACATATTTAGCTACTAGAAAAGCAATGAATAAGCGAGCAGTGGCAAGTGAACTTGGAGTTCGGTCTATAGAACTACAACAGCTTCTGCTGTGTAAAATACAGGCTGCATTTACGAGAGTGATGTGCAGGAACACGACGGAGCTAATGCGTAAAGTGTAAAGGTGTACAGTACAAGACAGTGTAGATATGAAGTAATTACAGAGCTGCTTTAAAATGTACACATGCCTCTGCCCTCATTAAACATACTCCCTCTCAGGGACCCGAGAACACTGCGGTGAGATGACTCCTTTTAATGTGGCTGCTCGAAGGCACCGCTTTGTAGATATTCCTCAAGCCCCCCCCCCCCCCCCCCCCAAGGACCCCTGTTCTGCTTATTTTCCAGAAACAGTCATCTGCACGGCCCTCAGAACTTACCGCAGCGCGTGATATGGCTCAGCCGCCAAAAAGAACCAGGAAAGTTGTGGCTGCGTGGGAGGAGACATGAAGTCCATTTCCCAGTAAGTGTCTGCGTCACAATCTCACCATGTCAGTCACTGACTCAGAGTGAACCATGTGTGACTGGTGCCTAATTCATCCCCCCCAGACAACATCAGACATTCTGCACGACGTACGATAAACAGTTGATATTTTGATTCCAATTAAACATGGTGCTTGTTTTTTATTACTGGAGACGTATAAATAATGTGCACACAATATGGACGGATGCCTGTAGTCAACTCACAGCGCTGAGAGAGCGCATATTGAGCTGCTGCCATGTAGTAGACAGCTCCGAGCCGATTACACGGGAGAAGGCTGGATGCCTTCTGTTAGCTACATGCTCTAAATGATAAAATCTTAATATGATATTCATAAGACACTATCTGCTGCTATCTGCCTCCTACGCTCCCCCCTCATGTTCTCTCATTTCTTCTTTCTCTTGCCTATGCATAAACAGAGCTCCATAGAAGTATATTACATGGTTGACTTTGTGTCTCCCCCTTATCCTTGCTTTCACACTTCTCAGATAAATGAAATCTGTCTGCACTGAAGCATTTTTCCCTCTGGATGCCCTGATATTTTCGTTATCTGAAATCGAATCTGGAGCTCTGTGCGTGCCTCTACCTCGCCTTGGTAGTAATCTGGCCTGAGAGCAGGGAACTGCCCAGGAGGAATATCATACACTAAGGATAAGCTGAGGAAAAAGGGAAGCATAACAATTACCAGAGAATGGCTTGTAATCACGGTGCTTTCTATCTAAATGCTAACCACAAATGCTTGTGATTGTGGGGAACGTAGTTTGTTTCAATCCGAAGAGACCATACAATTCTTCATTTTCATGTTTTCCTCAAAGTCTAAAAATAGATGGCAAAACTAAGCGTGTGCCTGTGCGTGTTTTGAGAAAGCGATTGCAGGAGTGGGAAGAGATACGCAGCTTGGCCACAAATCACTGCCTTCCTGACTTTACCTGCATCTTGACATGCAGTCCCAGTCCCTCGTGTGGTGACAGGAACAAATTTGTCATCCTAATATAGATGCCATCATTGCTGAGATGAATGTACTGAGGTCTAATTCCCAAGTGTAACGTTTGCAAAAACATGACATGAGGAAGGAGGAAGAGCAGCTTTGCCCTACAACAGCACACCAGGTCACCTGTAGCTCCCAGAGAGCATCACCATAATCTGATTCTTGTATTCCAGGTGGGGATTTGTCATTCACAAAGGGGTGAGCGCGAGCGCTACAAGCTAATGAGCGAGGCTCTCGTTCGGCACAAAGGAAACAAAAACCACACTGCAATAAAAATCAGGTGGAAATCGTTTATGAACTCTCTCAAGCACAATTGATTTTTCATCACTAATCCATCCCTGCAGCAATGCTGTTGTGCCAGAGTTCAGGACTGCAATTCATGGCTAGATTTTCTCTTAATAAATTATCAATTTTTTTTTTTACTTGACCTGTCATTTCCTGCAGCTCTCGGCTTGTAAAGACTTTATAGTTTACACAATGACTGCACACAAAGGGGAACAAATATCTTGAGTCTATCAAAAGATATCATAGCGTAATGGAAATGTAAAAGCACTTCTGTGGTAGTTATTGCACTTTGTCGAGAACAACTCACACAGAACATCACATCTTCTTTTGTGCAGATTAAAACATCCAAGATTGGTCTCCCCCCCCCATTTATGCTATTTAGCTTTGAGTTTCTTTTACATACACAAGAGTATTATCAATCTTCTGATCTTACTCTCTCAAAGAAAACAAACAAATCTAGTTTTCAAAATGTTAAACTCTTACTTCAAATGAATTTACCTCCTTCCCGAACCAATTTCTCCATTCTCCATTGCCCTTTGTCTCATGTCCACTTGTGTGACAAGCTAAAAGGCTTTATCTGCAGGCATGCAGCGTTCTTTATTTTATTTCTGCAGCATCTGGAATTTGTTTTATCTTAATTTAATCTGGTAATGATATTACTTCATATTGTGTTCCAGTCCATCCCTAAACTGCCTTTATCGTACTTATCAAGTGCCAAGATGGCTGCTCCCTGAACACAGCTAGCCATCTTGAAATTGAAATGTATACAGTATGATGCTAATCTAACGCTCGCTATAGCTGTAGACTCAATTACCAAACCGTTATCAAGTTTGAGGTACACTGCATTTGTTTTATACACCCGAAAGGAAAATTTACTGGCTTCATCCGAGGACAGAGGAAGCATGTGATTTCTCTTCGGTGAGAATGAAAATGTCAAATTTGACTAGCACTACTTGCATTCATTAATAAAGGAGCTTTTATGGATGCGCGAGCCAGTTTGTGCCGAACACTTTCTATTTGCTTTGAGTAAAATTACTTTTAAAAATAGAGGCAGCTCAGCATAGCTCGACGAGCAGTTGGCACAGAGCTCGTGTTCATTAATGTTAATGTAAACTAGCTGATCTCCGAATCTTGCAGGTGGGGGCAACACACTGTAGGACAAATTTGTCTCTTGCGTACAACAGTTTGCCTAGGACTATATTCTGTATACAAATCATAAAAGCAAAGGTCCTAAGAGACAACAATGTGGTCTATAAAACAAGCTGTAAAGCTGTCACAAGAGCCAGCCTTTAACAAACAACAGAGACGACATTCACACTGCGTAGGTTTCATTCTTGTCATCCAAACTGTCTTAGTGGAACAATCTGTATTTCTCAGCACTGCTGGCAGTTAGTGTGAAACCTGCAAAAGTAAACATGCTTTCTTTTTTTCAGTCCTTTAATAACGGCACGATGATAAACTTGGCTGACACAACTTTAGAAAAAAAACAAATTCCAAATAAATCATCAAAGGAAGACACGACGTCCTGTCTCAGCTGGCTAATGTGACGATCGTCTTCCTGGTGCAGTCGAGCCTGTCTCTGCTGTCAGCTCTCGAATAATACAAGCATTCATCAAATCAAGCCAACACGTGTCGACAAGCTGGCATGTACCCCCGATAAGGTGGACTGGATCAGTGAGTCACATGGACTCTACAACACAATGTTGAAGGGCAGTTTCTATAATAGCCCCTGGTGAGCGTGAGATGATGGATATGGTCTGTTGCTGGGAGTGAACGTCACAGGGCTCGGGCCACTGCAGGTCCACGGCGTTACCTTCTGTGCCATCTGTCAGCACTGGGTGGGCACAAAACCATGATGGGGTCTGGGGCAGCGCACTCCAGGACCACCAAAAAACAACAGGCAACTGACTTTAGGGAGAAGGTGGGGGAGGTCAGGAACACAAACAAGTGCTGCAGAGGAGAGCTGTCCATCTCCACATCACGTGTTCAACCTAATTCTGCTCTCGTGAAATCATTGGAGTTGTATTATCCACTAGTGCTTTTCCTTTTATTCCATAGCAGGTGGTGGTAGCAGGATTTTTAATAAGATATAGAAAAGATAATAAACTTAGAAAAATCAATAGCGCACCTGTCAGTGAAGTAAGATCTTTGATACCTATTACTTTATCCTCAAGCTTATAGTATCTCGGTAGCATGACGGTCAATCCCATATATCTGCATTGCAGGGGAAATCTTATCCCGAGGATGTTTTCTTTCTCTGAATAATTGAACACAACCTTACAGGGCGCTGACACTCACACTAAACACTGCAGTATGTTTGTAGGTCCATGAGACAGTTTGGTTTAATATCTGGAATGAAATAAGACTCATCCAACATGGCTGCACTGTTGCTGAATAATCACTCTCGTTTATTAATGGAGAACATCCTCTGTTTCCTTAGTAACCTCTCAGTTCTCTATCCATGTGTCTGTTTTTCTAATTGAAAAGTGCACAAATGCAAAATTTAAGGGGGGAAAAAAGGGTTGGCTGGTTTTCATTTTACAATGAGATCTGCCTCTAGATGAGTTGAAGGAAACAGTTCCACTTGGTTAAGAAAGTGACAAACAATTCCCGATACAAATATGAAAAGGAAACTAGATAGAAAAAAATGTAATTATTTTACAAATCAGTAACTTCCCATTTGTTTCTACCCAGTCTCGAAATATCAATAAAAGAGAGAAACAGGCTCTGATTAGGTATATTGTGTGAAGATGTAATTACTTTTCATAAAGATTTAAAACTTCAATGAGCTGAATTTTTGTGAAAAAGTCATGCGTAATATCTATCTGATACTGTAATGATAATGCTTTATTTATATTTATATATGTATACGATCCATTGGCAGTGGATCCACATGTGTAGCATCCCTACATCTGTTTGAAAAAAAGCTGCACGGATTTTTAAGTATTTGTTGTATGAATTTACTAGTGCTTAAAGAAATGTAGCTTAAAAAATAAATAATATCCCATGTTTGACATCAGTGACATTAATTTTACAGTAGTTGCACTGTGAAAACCCGTCAATCAAAAGCAAACTTACTATGCTGTTGTCAGCGTGTGCTGCTCCGTAACGTGCGAGAGACAACTGATGACCTCATCCCTTTTAGAGAAGACGGCCAGGATAAAAAGCAAAAAGGCTGATTTCATAACAGGTAAATGGACCGATTACCTACTTTGACTATACAAATGTAATAATCTCTAAGTAAAGGCTCTGTTTTTACAGGCTCTGCTTTTTTTCTATTATTCTATTCCCACTTGTTGAGTGTGTTACTAAACCTTAACTTTAGCACTGCTTAAGAGGACATATCAAACTCAGTTTAAACATGTTATATTAAGTTATATTTATACAAATATATTCACTTTATAGTTACATACAAGTTATTCATGCTATGTAAAATGTAAAAGTGAAATTACATTACTCTAGTATTAGCAGCCTTGCACTAGCTCCCCGTGCATTAGCGAATCTAATATAAAGTGGCACTGATTGTATTTAAAGTCATGAATGGACTTGCACCTGCAAATGTGGTAAATAAGTGCATCCATACACAATTTTGGATAGATCCTTAATGTCTGCTTCCCAATCACTGTACAAAACCATGTTGTACTTGCGCTGTCGTTATTCCGAGACTCTGGAATAATCTCCCAAGTGACCTGAGACAAGCATCGACTGTGACTGTCTTCAGGTCTAAGCTGAAGACAAAGCTTTTTTGTCAAGCTTTCAGAAACTGCTGATCTTTGAAACTCTATGTGGAGAGAATATTAGGAAAACTTTATTTATTTTTACTATTTATTTTTTTCTTGTATTGTATAGCACGTTGGTTTTAAGTGTGCTATATAAGTAAAATGTACTTACTATATGCAAGAATAGTTTGAATTTGTTATGGAAAGAAATGAAACAGCAACAGTAACATTATAGCAGTATATAGTGTTTTCATAGTGCAATGAAGTCTGTTTCAGTGTAATACAAGTCATGTTTTCCACTGAACAGTGAGCAGTAATCAAATTCTACACAGCTGCAATTCTTCTCTTAAGAAATGCTCAGACATGATGTTCCACCTCCGTCTTCTCCATCATAAGAACAGCAACTGTTTCTGGTTATGGGAAGCTCCAAGTGACAGCTTGTTATGGCTCTTGTTGTTTATTCTTTGTTATAAAAGACCAAAAAAAAGGAGTGGTAAGTGACCTAAAAAAGTTTAATTTTAATACTGGTGCCACATCAGCTTCATTAGTGCACTGAGGGGAAAAAAAGGCGACACAGTGAAATACTTTCATCGCCGTTAACTGGACACTTATGATCTTAAACTGGGATGGGAGCTGTAACATGAAACTGTGCAATTGAACTACTGATGACAAATTTCAGACAATTGATTCAGAATGATACCCATATTAAGATTTATAGAGACTTATTCGAATTTATATAAAAAATGTGAAGGCAGTTATCATGTATCTCAAACTAAATGAAGACAGAAGAACAAGATTTAGCATCATTTGCAGGATAATTAAAGAAGCACAATCTCAATCAAACTCCAGACTTCTGTCTGAATAGGGACACATGCGTGATTAGTCTTAAATCTTGGCTTTAAAGACTTATTCTAGCCTCAATTTGTAAAACAATTATTCCTACCAATATAAACCACGCGGTGAGGTAGTAAAAAACACAATAAAGACACATAGCGCAATGATGTTAATTAAATAAAAGAAGGTGCAGACTGAGCAGTCATTGAGTAGTAAGTTACAGAAGATTTTTCACCGCAAGATTTTTGTGACACTAAGGTAATTATAGTGTGTTCTGTGAGAGTCAGCAAGGGAGGCAAGAAGGTAGCCAAACACCGCACTAAAGGTGTAGCAGTGCAGCATGTCAAATCTTCGATTATCCCTGAGAATTATAGCGAGGTCAGGTTTTGGCCCCTTGTCTCAGGGACCAAGATAAACAGAGCCACTATAAGCCAGTTCAGCTGGAACTGAACCATGTGCTGTGAGTGCAAATGAAATGGCCCACACAATGTGTTTTGAATGTTCCTCGCTTCCTCTGAATGGCCATTACACCCACCTCACCCAGGGTTAATTCAGAAATAGTGGGGGCAATTGGCTATTTGGTGGCAATGATGTGACATACTGGCCATTCATTCTCCCTAGGAACAGGCTATAATCTGCATTTCTTGATTTTTCACCAGCAACAAGCTATAAAACTGAAATTGTACAATGCAAAAAGGTTATGAAAGAAACATAGCAAGCGTGAAATGTCATATGACATCCAAAATTACTGCTATGTTTCTGTAAGGTTTTCCCATATCTGATATTAAAGGTCCCTAGAGCAGAAATTTAAATGACTTGAGCAATCCTGTGAGTTTTCTTTTAGCGCCATCATTAGGTAAAAGTTTTCATTTCTTTAGGGGAAAAGCTTAACATCTCCCGTATGGCCTGACACAAAATTAGTTCTTATAATCATGGATGCCAGACAGTGTGTCCTACTTATATTATTATGAACCTTTTACGTTTTCTCCATTTTCTAACGTATGCGAAAGGAAAAAACAAGCTTCAGAAAATTGAATCACCATATGTAAAACCAATAGAAAGAAACTAGAGGTTCTTTATGCCAAACTGAAGGTCACATATGTGTAACATGGCTTTGAACTGTACATATTTCTGCTGGAAGATTGTGTCCTTGTGTCTCCCCTGCAGCCATTACCAACTCTGGAGGATGTTGCTGGAGGACAACATTGGTGGATGGTGGATGGCAGCCCCACACTAGGAAAGCTTCAGAGATTTATATACATATGCACTGGCCAGGGTTGATAATACAGAGCAGTGCAGGTGAGGATCCATCACTGTCACAAGCACTCAATGGCTCTGGTAGATAGCAGTATTTATCTTTTTGTTTCCCCCCTTTGTTCTTTTTTCTATTCTTTTCTTTTTGGAGCTGGTAGGTAAATAGCATTCAGTACTCAGTGGTTTGAATGAAGCATTAACTAAGTACGAATAATTATTTCTTATTTAAGATGCTGTTATATCCCAAACTGCCATCAGACATATTTAAATGTTTTTATTAAGGAGGAGATGATACTGAAAGATCTAATTTACAAACACTGAGCAGTGCCTGACCATTGGCTGCTAGTTTTACCTTTAGACCTCTGTGTGTGGGCAGCTTGGGGTCAAAAGGACATCAGTACATATAAAAACATACGCGCACACACACACACACACACACACACACACACTATATCTCTTTTTTTCAATTTACACAAAGTTCAGCTCTGTTCAGTAATTGGTGGAAAGGGTTAGGGGACTGAGTGGGACAAAAATGAAGATGGATTTAAAATAGTTCAAATCTGACAAGTGAAAGCTGTGCCGTTGTTTGTGAAAGCTTACACAAGTTCATTACTGTTTAATTGGATGTTACCAGGCACCACTGCAGGGAGCAGACACTTTATCAAAACACGACAGTCCAGTGCTTACAATCAGCTCCATTCCCCTCACAAGCCACAATCTGACACCCAAGCATTTAATATCTTGGTCGGGGAAGCTCGTCAGATTGATCGTATGATCAAAATAAAAACAAGATCATATCTGGTTCTTTTGTACTGGAGTGGCCCTAAAATTTTTATTAATCCAATTATGTTTTAGGCAGATGTAAAAATTTGTATCACAATTAAAATAACAATTCTGACTCATCAGCTTTTTTCCCATGGTGAACTTCTTTCCTGATTATGCCAGTGTGCTCTAAGACGATAATAGCCGTGTTAATAAAGCAAGAGTGGACACCCAGTGACTTGAGAAGAATGACTATAATGTAATGTTACCCATAAGTCAAGGCCTTCGGCATTCAATCACCATATAACCCCAGTCAAGCATTTTTGATAGGGCACCTGAGAAGACAGACCCTTTAAAATCATTATTATAATGACCACTAGCAGGATCTTCCCCCTAGGAAGTAACCAGGCCGAGGCAAGAAGACACACCCTAAGTCTGCAGAGCCGATGTCACTGAAAGGTTTCGCTGTGCTTGAATTCTCACAACATGTGCACAGCAGGGCTGCATGGCCGAATACAGACATTCTCTTTATTAGGCAGGTATTGAGTATGAACGACCATATGAGGTAAGCATAAGACATTATAGTGATAACCCTAACCCTGCTGAGCTCTCTTGGAGAAAGTCAAAACAGACTGTTTTCTTTCTTTTAGGAAAAAAGAAAGTTAATAAATAGTTTTGACCATTAATTAGTTTAATTCACATTTTTAAGCTGTGTTCATTTATTAATAATCCAGTCAAATAATAAAAGACTGGATGGATTGCACCATCCTAAGTTACATCATGAAGGCTATAGCTGCTACTTTCCTAAGAAATTTAGTGCTGTAGGTTGCAGCCACTTACAAATCTAACTACACTTTTTTTGTGGGTTGAGTCATCACTTCGCATCGCTAGGCATGTGTATAAAAGGTCTCAGATATGTTTTTCTTAATATTTTGGATCCAACTGCTCCTTTTGACAGTCTGGCCGGCATTTTCCAGAGCACCTTTTTCACCGAGGTTCAGTGGTTATAGCCTGATACTGCCACTGCCTGCGTTAGCCATTTTATATCCACTGGGACCTGCCATACTAAAAATGTATGTGTCCCAGTAATGTGAGGCTCTTAGGATATAAAAGCATTCGGTGAATTGCATTCGACATGAGAGGGGAGATGGAACAGCTGGACAATGAATAAATGCTGACTATTCAACAGAAAGGACAGTGAATGCACCATCTCTTTTTACTGTAGTGTCCTGAGACAGTAATGTCGTACCGCAGGAGCTCGCCATAGGAAGGCTGTCACATTGAATCAAACCGAACGCGTTGACATCTCCCAATGCACACATTTTTGCATGCCTCATTCATCTCTCCACCTACATCGCTGAACCGCTCTTTAGTTGACTTGACTATTTTCTTACTTCCAGTCCTTCTTTACCACTTTAAAGGTGAGCTTGCAGCATAACACAATGATACAATGCCTGTCTCTAAATATGAATATGCATCGCCACTAATCAACCTTAAGCCTTGCAGGCATACTGTATACTTTTAAAACAATAACAATAAGATGATCTGGACACTGCTCAACAATAATAACTATACATCTACTTTCCACAAGGTTAATTGTTATTGATAAAAACAGTAAAGCAGAATCCCATTAACAAAATAGTATAATGTCAGTTATCTATGTTTCCAGATGCCTTGCACATAATGCCTCTCTTTGTAATTTGCTATACTTCTAATTTGTCATGGTCCTTTAAATCACCTTTTTTAACTCCAGATGAAAAGGCCTAGGAAAAAAGGGGCATCCATCCTATCAAGGCTATTCCTTTCTGCCAATCTCTTGGTTCCTTGGTGGCAATTTATATCACCGCATGGAGCTGGGATATAATTATAGTCTATTGTCTGATATTTCACCTGCATTACATGCTATTGCAACGGTTCAGGAACCATGCTGAGTCCGAGAGAAAGCCATTCCACGCGGATCAATATTTATGATTGTATTATTTGTCAGCAACTGCGGACCCTTGCACAAACTATTATGCCGGTCTCAGGTCAGAGAGAGTTAGGTGACAAGAGGTAATGTATAATCTTTACTGTGCTAAGTCGAAGGTAAGGTGCATGTTTCATAAAATGAGCAGTGGGTTTAGTAGTCTGCTAACGTTACAGAAAAGCGTGATATTTTAATTTGCTGTTTGATTAAATATAGCTGATATTTCGCGGTAAAGAGCTTAATTTTGCTTTCACAGATGCATCAACGTTAAAGGTTAAAGGCGTTTTCACACTAATTTTTAGATGAAGACAACAATAGGCCTAATGTGAAAACTAATTAAATGGGTTTCTTTTTAACAATGAAAGTCATCACTGTTACACTGTGAAGGCACTCAGATGTTTTCTTTTAAAATAGACCGAGGCATGCGTCTATTAACTGTTGTCTCAGTGAAACTGTGAAGACAGACAAGTTATACAAAGAGGAATTAAAATCAAATCATTTGTGTGAAGATTTTTCAGTGAAGTTAAATCCACCACTCCTCGGGATGCTATGATCGCCCTGTACCCAACGCGACTAATCCAAAAATGATTTTAAAATATATTTGTAACAGCTCTGATCTAAGGGATGTTTTAGCTTACAGCAGCTATGCATGCTTTTAATACATCTGACCCTCAAATTATTTGAAATTTTGACAATCACTTTAACTTTGCATGCATTCAGTTCATGTTCCACCCAACCCCCCTTTTCTTTTTTTGCTGTGAGCGTTTAATATAATGTAAAATGCCCAATTAATTTTGAAAACTATCACAGAGTAGCTTTGGCTCAGTTTAAGCACATTTCTCCAATTAGTGAGGTGAGGCTGGCTTTTGATTGTTTATACAACTTGAAACCGTCCCCTGGGTCACGCTGCTTCTAGTTTAGTTTTGTACCAACAAAACATGAAAGCATTTCCAACATTCCAGTCTTGTTTATGCTGTGAAAACGAAATACAGCCACTGCAACTCTTCCTTTTAATGACCTATATGAGAATATATAGTAACATGTATTGTCAATTAAGCAGGTCTTCCAGAATCACTGACATGGCTTTTAAATTCAGTCCAATTTAAAGGAGACGACTTAAATTCCCAATTTACATTTTTAAAACATCTATAACACATGAGCAAAACTGGGCCCGTGGGACAGAATCCACCAGTTAGGGGCAGAGAGCTTTGCAAAACAGGCACACTCACACTTTCTTGCTTACATTAGGAAAATATACAGTACATAATTTGTGACAATAAATAGAGCAAATAGCTGTCTCTTCCCTGTATATCATTCAATCCTAGACTGTGTCCATCTTAGGTTTTTTCATGTTAGTCCGTGTTTTGTTTTGCAGCTTGTGCATAATACTAATAATAGGATAAGACTTCTTGGGGATCCCCACAGCATCAATCTGCTCAGCTTACAGCTAGGAAAACACAAGATGAAAAGGGCCACAGCTAGCCAACTGAAATTTCAAATTAAGAGTGAATGGTTTGCCCTTTGATAAAATAATTACACAGTCGCACCAATCATTCACAAAATATACTTGGCAAGGTTGTAGAAAAAATACAAGTACTACACAACTAATGTATAGTAAATATTATCCCAATTTGTTTATTTTATTTGGGTATACAGATCTGTACTCTAATTCAAGTATAAGCTAATGCACAAAGAATGCAGCGGTCATAAGAAAACACAAAACTATGTGAGTGAATTAAAATTCATAAATATGATGTGAATACTTGATGATGTGGATAGTGAGTGAAACAATGGTAAAAGTATTCTAAAAGGCATGACAGTTCATTTTTCAAGTGTTTTTCATTTCCATTTCATGGCTGCTGATGTATTGTGAGGCGTTTAAAATGCAATGTCTTCTGTTTTTGGCAGAGACTATGCAAGAATGGTCTGATCACCACTCCATTGGATAGGACACATATTTCGCGTTGCATTGTTTAGTCCCACATTGTGACATCTGAGAAGTAATATGCTCCAGCAGATGCTGCACCACTCATGCAGGACCGATAAAGATGATGGAGGACCTCGATGATGGTTATCACTGTAACACAGACACACCTCATGGGGCCATATCTGATTGCAAACAGGAGCAATGCTCAACAGTGTGTTGCAGCTCCCAATTGTGAAACAATGTGCTTATTTTCCCTCAGTTTTTAGGGCGGAGGCCTCAAGGAGAAAAAAAAGGCATGACGGGCGGAATAAAACGGAGCATTCTTCACGTGGCTGTCACGATGAAACGTATTATATTAATCCAGGATGCGCTTAACTTGCTATGCATTGCTTTGCATTGAGAGCATTACAATAAGGATCAAACAGAGTATAGACATGGAAAATAAGTGACTTGAAAAAGAATTATTTAAAAGAGATCTTACTTGCTGAGGCTCTCGTGGTGTTGTCAGCTTTACTCTCCTGCTGGACGCTGTGGTGGTGGTGATCTCCATGATGGATGTGGATGTCTCTGAGCGATTGGCTGTGGTACTTGACTGCGGGGTGATAGAGGAGGGTGACTCCCCCACAAGCCGCACACTGCCTTGGATCCTTATATTGGGATCCCCCTCTGCGGCCATGTTGAAGACCTTCAAGCCATTATAGTAGAGGCCTGAAAGCTGGCCCTGAAAGGATCGACTGCGATCTCGCTCCCAGCCCCCAATCTGTATAGTGGTTTGGCTGTTGAAGATTGTAAGCTGTCGCCCTGCGGGAAAACAATGTTACATATATACAAGAATGTTGAACTGTGGACTCGGCCACTTTTACAAAGCAAGATAAAAGAACAGAAAGACTGATTTTTTTGCCCAGTGGCTAATGAGAACAATAAATTACGGGTTGTAGAGCAAACCCTGTTAATTTATTGTAGTTAAACGATGAGATGCCTATGAAAAGAAAAACATAAAGTATAAACACAGGATATAGAAAATCAATGTAGCTTTGCTAAAAGGTCAGTCTAATCTGGAATGGCATGGAAAAAAAGATTAAGAAAAAGTAGCACTGTTATGGGAATGCAATAGATTTAACTACATAAAACATATGATAACATAATCTTGAAAGGACTAAATGGATCATTTGTTTGCAGGAAATTGCCTGGAAATAAAACTGAACAAAATTGGATAACAAAGTTAAAAAGATATATGTAACTAAGTTATCTTTCAATTTTTTCTTCAAATTTTAGCATTTATGGACCTTGAAAGCATGAAAAAAAGAAGAAAAACAAGAAAGCTTCATGTGTGGCTACAGTCTGTGAGAAATGGACTGGAAGGTTCTCACAGGAGGCAAGAGACACTTCACTGTTATTGTTCATCCTTTTAGCAAAAGCAACCAAATTAAAACAAACAAACAAAAATAAAAATGGTTGGAAAGAAATGAAATTTAAAACAGAACTTTTTATGACACAATTTCAATGGAAAACTGAAAAAAAAAGAATTAATATAAAAAAAAGCAGAACGCTAATTTCACATTGAGTGAAGATAGAAATTAGGTATTTAACTACAAGAAAAAAAATAAAGAAAATTGAAACAAAAAAACAAAGCATGCACTCAGCTTGTTTTATATTACAGTTCCTTGATCTAAAGTCCTGCATACATATATATATATATGTATATATATTTACAATATATGTTAAAGGGACTCAAAATGCTGATGCCAATTGATATTGCACACTATTTATCTTTGCTAACAGTTTAATCAAAATAGATCAAATGACACTAAAGTAATGTGCTGTACTGTAAATGCATGTTTCAAAAGTGTTTCAAAATAACACTTAGCAACGAATGAACAACTGATGTAGAACTTTTAATTTGTAATTTATGTTTACAGCAAAAAGCGACATGAATTTATAGACATTTTAAAAATGCTGATATTACTTCAGTAAGTGGATTTATATTCATATTTACAGTCCCTTTAACCGTAAGTTGACAATAAACACGTATTAAAAAAAGCTTACATCTATAAAATGAATACATTATTATAAAAAAAAACTAAATTTAACTGTTCAAATCATTTTAATTTTAAAGTTTTACTGAACATTTATTTTTAAGGTTTATTATTTACAAAATAATGCTACAACTTGGTTATGATCAAATTATTTTATTTAAAATTTTAATCAGGTTTTTTACCTTTGTCGAGTAGCCATTCGTCAACTACTCGACCAAGTCGGTATGGGATTCGCTGTCTAGCAATCGCCAGGCGTTCGTTATCATTGTTGCCTTTAAAGTTTAAAGAGACATTTCATTGGTTACAATCTGTAAGGTCAAAGGTTAAATATCCATACTTAATGCTAGAGCTATACAACTGCACAAGGTTTTTATATTTAAAAACGTTTTGTATGTTTAAAAAAACAGTATTAACTAAAACATTATTTGACCAAACTTCACTCTTTTTATTTTAAGTTTAACCAACAAATTAGGCCTATATTAATTGAAAATAAGAGGACTAGCATGTAAATGTTTCATCTAAGTTAATAAACCTATGTTAAAAACCAACCAAAATCACAAATTTATACATCCATTACAATATCTTTACCCAATATTTCCATCCCCATTTATCATTTCCCTCTGTTTTTATCTGACTTTTAAACTGGTTACATTTATACAGCTTCAAAAAGGAACATCATTTGAATTTATTATTAAATAAACCGTTTATGGTTTAAAGGAGAGAACCATTTAACTTTCACATATTACAAATGCCCACCCCATTTATAAAAACACTAATTGACAAGTAATAATAAACTATTTGCCATATAAAACCTAACAGTAAATTCTCTAACGCTTCTAATCAGAGAGAAATCAGAAGACAAAGTAGATACATACACTGTAAACCTTCAAGAACATGGCTTTGACAAAAGCTACAAGTCATAAAGAAGAAAAAGTCACAAGCTTGACCGAGTGTAGCATCGCATACATGTGTTTCAATGACAGTCAAGTGTTTTTAGAGCATAAAGTCAAATAAGTGACATAAATGAGAAAGAAGAGCTACAAAAAAACGACTCTCTGTATTGGAGGGGCACTTTGGCATTAATGAGGGCAAACTCTGCATCACCCTTTTGTCAACGCCAATAACCTCTCCAGAACAGAAGACTTTCAGCAAAGTGGCACTGTCTCTGAGTGCTTTTCCCCTGGTATTGTCTGCTGAGATTGAATTCAGTCAGCCCCATTCTTCTGGCAGATTGACAATGTTTGTTCCATCAACTATATTAATTCAGTTCTGGCAGATAAAAGATCCGGTAGCTAACAATGATTCGGTGGAGAATAGCTTCTTAGAGGAGAGGTCTGCTAAGAAAAGGAGGTAACCTTGTAAAAGACGCACACCTCTTCTAATAAAAGATCTTATAAGTAAGAGCATACATAAAAATATATTTTTTAATCACATCAGCTTGAATTACTGTTGAAGACCAGCTAAACAAGAAAAAAACCCAGTTTGAATCTTATCTATATCCCTAATGAAATTTGGTTGCGGATGACCGTGCCTGGGTGGAGCACATAGCATTGTGAAGAAGATTTAGCAACACTTTTCCTTTATGCTGATTGGACAGATACAGTCCAGATTACAGCAAACCCACACAGGAAGGTAATGGGTAACATTTGATAGGACTGGTTTAGGAAGGAAGATGAAGTTTGTAATGGACAAACTCTCTTGTAGAGCACATACATCAAGTTTCTGCACTTTTTCTACATTTTTCTTAAAAAGTATTTTAAACTTGTAAACTTGCAAATGCATGTCAACTTCAATTTGTCATTTCTTGTGAAACTTAACTGTGACTACTCAACTTGTTTCACTTAAAAAAAAGAGGACTTAATGAGCTCCTCGAGAAGTCGTGTAGTGCAGTTTTTAGCATACGTCACTCAAGCAGGAGTAAATAGCGCATTTGTTGAGTCAAGCATGCACAAACGCAGACACAGCTGTGCTTCCTATCATTTTGAATGTGATAAATTAATGAATAATTCTTCATTGCTGTTGCAATGGAACATTTGAGGGCTTTGTCAATTCCTGTCATCTCCATTTCTTAGTCATGGGGTGTTGGTTATGTCACCTCACCATTCCCTGCTACTCTGACACCTCATCTGAGGAGAGGTCAGCATCAAACGGGGCCCTGGAGAACATTTATCCTACAGCTGTTGCGAGGACAGCGAGGACATCTGAGTTTAGAGTGAAAAAGAGAAACACCTATTAATACCTTCCTTTTTTAAATGATGTTCATTGATTAATGCTCATTTCTAACTATGCTATATAAGTTACTTGATAGTTGCAGTATGACGTGTTTTTGATGTATTCTAAGCTTTATTCAAAAAATAGTTTTAGTATAGGCTTACATGTTGGTGTCAGAGTTTTAGCGCAAAGAAGACAGTTTGTTGAAGAAGTATGCAAGGAAACTAATAGAAAGGCACAGAGGAGTGTCAGCTCCAGGCGCATAGATACCCAAGAAGCACGCACACATATTCATGCACACTTATCCTCACACACAGCGTGCCACTGTGCCAAAATCCTCTACTTTTGTGCAAAAACATGCTCCATTTTCAAAGACGGCTGCGCTTTATCTGTTTGGCTACGTACCCCATGGCACACTGAGTCTATCCTTATACTGAGGTTAATTAAGTGTGCATATAATCAAGGTCTGATCGTGTATTGATTCCCACTGTGGGACACCGAAGTGTTAAACAATGCTATCCCCTGGGCTTTGATGCAGCAACAGAGCCCATTCATCCTGCCTGTGAGCGGCGCCTGTGACTGCTGCTGAGTGGTGATTTGGTTTGGTGTGGGACAGCCTGGCTTATCTCCTCTGCCAGACAGCAGCGATTCAGCTGAGCCATCCCAACCGACCTGCTTTACCCTCGCTCGCTTGTATTCTTTTTTTTTTGTTAATAAAGTGGTCAGATAAGGTGGGAGCTTTATCTCATTACAAGCCCTAGGACACTCAGCACATTAAATGAACAAATATGCAAATGCTTCCTCTGGTCATGGAGCCGGGAGAATTTAAAAAAAAAAAAAAAAGGAGGAACCTACACAAATCTCACTATTATTTTTATTATTCTGCCCTCCCTTTGCTCTAACTGCGCTATTTTTTAAATATCCTCTGTGTTGAGAGCTTGCACAATAGGCTCAATAAGCTCACGGATAGAACAAAGGTAAAACCAGAGCAGATAGAACGGAGCTTTGATGGATAAAGCTAACCATCCTTCCCTTGTATCCCATAAATCAGACTCCACACCACAAGCGGGAAAAAGAGGACAGGGGGTGAGATCGACACGGAGGCAGACGTGGACAGATAGAGGTAAAAAGGACAGGAAAAGAGCGAACTCGGAGCTCGGGAGAGTGGAGTGAGAGACGGTGAGCTCTGTAAGTGCACCACGCTCTGATAACAGTAAAAGAATAAGGCCAGGGACTTCTCCATTATCTTTGTGTGCAGCGTGTGTTCATTGGGTGCTCCGATAGGACACTGCACTGTACCCTGCGGGCCTGGCAGCACCATTGTGATGGTATTACTTCCATGGCCAAGGCTCAGGAGAAGGGGCTGATTTTTTTTCCTTTTTTTTTGTTGCTGCTGAGCCTTTTGTGTGTGATGCAGAATGAAGGCAGGGACAGGATAAAAGAAGGAGAGCTAAACTACAACAAATAGTCGCCTAGTTGTGTGTCTGCGTGTGTATTTTGCATTTTAGATTCTAATAATTGTACTAAAGACTTTTAATGACCCATAAGTATGCAGTACGAGACTTTTTAATGAGATTACCAGGGCAGCAATAGAGGCTCTGGCGAAGCAATTATTTCCTTGCTTTAAGAACGATCGCTCCCTCCCCTATAAACTCCTCCTCTCTATCTTTCTCACTCTCTAGCCATCATTTTTATCTTTGCTGTCTACTCTTATTATAATCATTGTTGATCTGTGAGTGGCCTAAGAGTGGCTGAGGGCTGCTATTATGAGTGCGTTAGAGGCATACATGGATACTAATCAAACTACAGGCGAGCTGAGAGAATAATAGCTTTGTGTGCTGGGGGTGCAGGGAGGAACTGCGCAGTAATTGTGATTAGATGTAATTAGTCTGCAACGAGCTTAATAAGGTAGCTGGACTTGGCATTGTCACTGACGCATGATTGGTGGGGATGAGATAGGTCACTTTTCCCTGCAGCAGTTATAACTCATCACTTAGCATAACAGGACAGTCTTGTATCATTCTTATGCTTTTCTGCATTTTCTGCAGTACTGCACGACTTTCTACTACCAAATATGTGTTGTAATGTAATGTACATTGTTGAAAAATGCATAGCAGCAAACCTTTGTCTATATAATATCACCACTGATGTATACTACAACAACAACAACAACAAGAAGTTGTTTTCACCAACTTCTTTGAATTTATGTGCATGACATGAGTACGAGTATGTATCATCAGGCTTTCGCTGGTCTGCGGGTGTTTGTCGTTTGAAGACTGAGACGGGATGCGGGAATTTAACCCTGCTGTATATTCGGCCCTATCCACAACATGTCAAAAGCCATTAGTTTCTCTTTTCCACCTGAGGCAAGCAGGGAGGGTTGAGTCCAAGTCATAAAAACCATCTTTCATTTGGATGAATGCACTGGTCATAGCTAAAAAGGTCACCAAACATTATGCAAAAGAGGAGCGACAGGTTCAATTTGTCTTCTGTTTGTCTGGTTGCCCGCTCATTTTATGCGTGCTCAAAATCTAACAAATGTTTTGCATTTAGTGCTGCAGTTTTTTCTCTCATGGGAAAAAAAACAAATAAGAAAACAACAACAACAACAAAAAACCACTACACGTGTCCATACAGTAATTTTGCTGTTTGCATTCTCAACAGTCATTTACGCACTCCTTTATTCATCTATAGCGTTTGTCAAAGCCTTTAACAAGTTAAAAATGTCATCAAGTTCAACAACACAGGCAGAAGCATTAATATGTGTATATTCTACTCTACATTCTGCATACATTCTACACAAATATACCAGTGTTGTTGAGTTGTTGCTGAGTTAGATTACTACAGATTTCCTCTCACAAATGTGTTGACACAGAGATTGCTTTGTTTTTCCCCAATCGATCAAAAGATTCCCTCACAACATTGAGTCCACAGTATATTACATCATCAGTAACCAGTAAACTATAAAAGAAAGTGCCAGCAAAACTATTCCAGTCTTATAATGTTAAACTACTAAAATACATTACTCTTTTTCAGTTACTAAATGCCTATTACACAGGGCAGTAATTACCAAATTCATCCTCTACTGTCATGTAAACTGTGTTTATGAGAAGTGTTACACAATTTAAATTATTAGTAACACTATTGGCCAGGAAAATTAATCCGGCTTGCTTTTAGTCTGTGAGTAATTGTAGTGTATGCTGTGAAAATTATTAATATCAAAGTGTATTTTTATGGCTAAACAAGATGCTGTAATGAAGCTGATCATCTGGTATTTAATTGTGAGTAAGAAACAGATTTACTTTGACAGTGTTATTACAGGTCCATCTCCCCGGTGACCTTAATTCAATCAATCTGCTATATTGGCAGACACATAAATACTGAAACCGCACACAATTACTTGCTACAAAAAACTGGTAATTTGTCTGTGGATTGTCTAATGATTTGGGTTACTGTGAGTATACACTGTGCATTGACAATTAGGTATATGGGGGATGTAATGCAGACATGTAGACAGGTTGGGTGGTTGCACTTGTAGGCAGACATATAGGAGTCTATCAGCCCTCGGGTTTATCAGATTGATGCACCACAAAGATCAAAGATTTCGTGAAAAGACAACTCAACAACACTGGTGTTTACTCTCAAAAGCTGCTGGAAACCGAAACATAAAAAGCAATTAAAGCACATGCCAAGTCAACATAAGAACATCCTAACAGATAAGGCTTTAATAGCTTGCTTGATAATATCTGGGTCATTTTATCGCCTCTAGGAGGCGGCAGATGTAATTAAAGGCAAAGTGGGTGACTCACCTGTGGGGTAGCGCTCAATGACTGGCAGGTCATCCACCTGCAGAGTGGCATTACCCCCACTCCTCGTAAACTTCACTATATGGTACTTTCCATCATTTACAAACTTTGACGTCTCCTCAATATTAATGTCATCTGTACCGACATTAAATACAACGGCAATGTTTCCTTTCTCCTGAAAAGAGAAGAACACAAAAAACACTTTCTTTTTTAGTAATCAGTAAACATTGTTGTGAACAGTATTGCTAAGGGACTGTAGCGCAATTAGAGCAGGTGGTTTCAGGAAAGGTAGAGAGCTGTGATTTTTATAAGACAATCAGGCCAGTGGCCTATAATTCTTTAAGCACTTTCACTTTTTATAATGAATTAACACTAACTACTTTATAAATGAGCAGTGCTATGAGAATCCAGTAAAAAGAAAAAATATTAAAAAAAAGTATCAGCTGAAATTTTTCATTGTACATCAGTATGGACTAAGAAAACACAATGAAACTATGAATGAAGTCGTTAGCATAGCTTTTCTCATAAAGGGGTCATCAGGTGTACTTTTCAAAACGTGCTTATTGGAACTTTTGTTAGCTCTGCATATACAATGTTTAATATAATTTAGTGTCTGTTTATTAAACTACAAGCCCTGCTGGGTTGACCATAAGGCAGATTACTGTATGGCTGTTTGGATTATTGCACTGGCAGCTGTATCAACACAACATATGTGTTTTTCTCGGATGTGGTATCACTCCTGGAACTTGCAGTCTTCGAAAAAAAAAGAAACAAAAAATAAAACACAAATATGTGCATTGTGTCTTTTGTTGTGTCAAAAAAATCACTTCAGGCAATTATAGGGTTATTTGTTAAGTTTTCCCTTGAGCTGCATATGCTGTGTGCCGGCTGATGCCCTCTGCACGATGCTGACATCTGGTTTTTTAAAGTACAATAAACATGCAGTATGCTATTTATTTCATTCACCCATTCATCCATCGCACAAACACATTCAGTCCTGAATGATATGACTGATTGTGAGCCCTTTGTTAGACTGAATCAGTGCTTGAACACTGGCATCTTTACAGTGACTTAAAAAAACATAAGAGCAGAAAAATCAAGCAAAAGTCTCAAAGGAAGTTTTATCCAGCTTAGCCGCAGACTCCTTCACATGATTGATTCACGTGATGCCTATCAATTCTAATAAGCTCTGTTACAGTTCATGATCGAAGTCCCTGAATCCTACTGCTTAATCCAGCTAAGATGAGAGCGTATGTTGGTGCAGCTTCTCTCTCTATGCTTAGGAGCTGCAGTGAAAGGAGCATCTGGTTGGAGGCTCAACCTACTGTAGCAGCACAGCACTCTGCATGTCATTATCCAGTCAGCATAGCCAATACTACACTGCATCCCTAACGTGCCCATATGCACAAACTGCTTTTTCAAGACCCCACCCCCCACCCATACCAGTGTGCGCACACACACACACACACACACACACACACACACACACACACAAACACACACTCTTACAGAGCCCAGATGCCTTAAAGTGCAGAATGAGTAGAGCGTGTCTCAAGAGCCAGGAGCTAAAGTGCAATTAAAACCATTTGTAATGTGTCACACCACGTTACCAAAACTAGGACAATTGTATGCTTTGTAATGTAATTTCAACAGATTATATAATCTAATGCATTAAAGCTACAGTAGCAAAACAATTTACTGACTGCTTGCAGGCCTAAACACCAACCGAGAAAAAAAATGAAATCTAGATGGCAACAGCGACACCAGCTCGTCTCGGGGTTTTTTTTTTTTAGAACTCAATGGGTGTGGGGATGATCTTTATACACTTGGTATTACTCAAATCTTGTGGTAGTTGTAATCTGTCCTGCATTGCATCCTCTTGAAAGAATTCAGCAAGAGTCATAGAGACTGCAGGCCCTCAGCAGAGCTAAATGTAGCTAGAGAGACAGGACATACAAGACCTCTCGCTAATGTGGATATTACTTTATTTTAAGCACTTGCATATAGTGTGAAATCTAACATGAAACTAGAGTTTTTCATTTCAAAGGGGCGAGCACGCACTCAACAGACTAATTCTGGAGTTTTTTTTAGTGTCATTGCTCTTAGAAAAAGAGAGACAGAAAAAATGTTTTAATGGACCGACCAACCCAATTAAAATCCTTCTTTTAATAGCCTCCTTCAATTGACTTCTAATGCTCCCCATGGTCTTGTTAATAAATTTACTGCATTTAGTCACAAACTGCCAACTCAAATTTCCCATAGCATAAAAAACAGCCTTGAAAGAGATGAAGGGATAGATGAAAGCGAGTGGAAGACAAAGGACAGAAACCACACCATGAGATTTTGGAAGTCAAATGTCAGATAAAAGATAAGAGCTTGAGTATTCAAGCTGAGTAAATGGAGAGCCTTTTTGACATGGTGTCTCCCATATTAAAGTAATTAACTTTGACTGTTATTGCCTCCGCCTTCTGAGGATTTACTTTACCGCCGCTATTATTTTTTTTTCCCGAAATAATAATAATGCATTACATTTCAGCATTTCTTAAAATTCGATCAACTCAGACAAGCAGTTTCTCAGTTTAGTTCAGCAATGAGAGGAGCCTAATCCTGGTGCTCTAATAGGGTGCAGGCTTATGTCAGATAGTGATTGATAGCTGCTTACATAAACTCAACCCATTACACCCTGCAAAATTTTGGGGCTGCTCACTTGGTAAGTGCTGCTCCCCACAGGGCTGCTCCCCTTGGGAACATACTGTACGGTGCACACATCTCACATCCGAAGAACTCAGCCCTGCCTGACACTCGGCACGCCGCCTTGATTAATTGCTCATCAAGCTGCAATAGAGTTTAATTAACTGATGAAGTTGATCCACCATTCTCCTATAATCTGCTCTTTTTTATGCTTCTCATCCTTTCAGCTGGAGGGTGGTGGAATAGCTTCAGAAATACTCAGGGTGTCAGTTTCTTGTTAAAACTCCCCATCTGCCCTCATTTTACCACCACCGAGATTCTTGCAGCACTAACCATAAAGCTGCAAAACACTCTGCATTCTCGTCTTTATCGTTATTTTTTCTCAAATTTTCAGTAGCACGGAGAAGCATAATTCTTCTTCTTAAGTATGTCAACAAAACCACATTTGAACAGATATATGAGAAAGCCAATAAAACTACCTTAATGGCGGCTTAGATAAAACTTACTTAGCGGTCTTGGTAACAGTGTTCTCATAAATAATACATCGATAAATAAATAAACCATATTTTCCCATTAATATTCCCAGTGAAAGAATATAGTGTGTTGCTCATAATCTGCCTGAGGATCAAGCAGATCATGCAGAATGATCCGCTGACGTTTGAAATAGTTTACTGAAGTGAGTTTATTTCCCCGACCCACGTAAACAGAGTGAGAAGTGATATTTGAGATGGTGTTGGGCCTCCTCTCCCATCTCGGCAAAAATGAACACCGCGGTGTAAGCCACCCTAATGTTTAGCTTGTTTATGAGTCATTCACGATGACAAGCATTGTGCACCCGTCACATTTCATATCTCACAAGTCTGACGCCACGGCACTGCAACACATCTCCCTTCAGTGCACATGTCTACGAGGGCTCCGCTGGCAGGTGGGAGAGCACCTCCGTCATTCCCTCGCTGTGTCAGATGTGTGTACACATGCTGAGGGGCTATTACGCTCTTAATGTAGAAGCTAAATGTCTTAATGCAGCTAAGGCAGGCAGCCTGTACTGTTCACCTTATCTTTTAATTACCTCTGAGTCTTGGCTTCTCCCTTTTTTCTTTTTTTTTTCTTCTCAAAGCTTGGTTAATGAAATTACACAAGTAATGGAATAATTAGGAGATAGAAAATGGATTTTTTTTCCTTGAAGCATGTGGTCCATATACTTTAGATTATGCAATAATTCAATGATATACCTGCATTTATGGATCCAACATATACAGACACACAAACAAGTGTATATTGAATGACATACATTATTTTTTTAGTGCTGTGATTTCACAAAAAAGAAAGTGCTGTAAATACACACATACGAAAAGGAGATTATATCCTGGTAGAAGCACCGTATGATACATTAACTTCCTAATATCTCAAACAATTTAATGACGTTATGGACTGTAGCAAAGCAATTGTCTCCAGTCGGGCCTGCATATTCAATTTTATTTTATGCTTTGATCTTGTGAAAACCTCTTTGACTCTCTCTTACAGAAACACACACACACACCTTATATCTATCTTTATCTATCTTTAGAGTATTTATTTCTATTTGCACAAATAGCCTGATGTGCAGCTGCTAATATAGTGATAAAAACATGATTGACACTACCAATCACACATTAATATCCCCAAATGGAAACAATTTAAACAATTATTAGTCTATTAATCAGACATTATTATCTAGTAATCATATTTTATACAATAATAAAATCAATAAATAAAAAAAAAACTTGACATTTATTGACAATGCATGATGCATACTGTTGATTTTCTGTATTTTCATTGTGTTTATCGACTGTGTGTGTGAAAGCTACGACACTGGGCCTCACCGTTTACATTTACACTACTTCACCTTAAACCAAATGCAGGAACCGGATTTTCTGTTCTCCTTACATCTAAATACCACTGCACCACACTTAACAATAAATCACCAGTGTAGATGAAATTAAGAGGCACAGTGCATTAAAAATATTTAACTGCCTTGATAAGGAACTACAGCTTTGCATAATTTAAACAAAAAGGATATAGTATACCACCGTGCCTGGCATAATAAGGAAAAAAGTGTGTTAACCACCTGCATGGCCTCACAGGCATACCAATTTACAGTATATATTTATAACAGAGCTTTCTGTATATAAAAAAAGGTGTAGGTAAGAATATACATCCTTCTTATTATCTCCATTAACTGTGGATACACTTCCTAAAGGCTCGAAGATAACATTTGGTAGCCTATATCTAAGCGTAATGTAAGCCAGTGGAGTAAATGCTCTTAGATAGCTTCTAAAACTTGAAACAAAGTCGTTCTGCAAGGTTCTCCTCCCCCTTCATTTAACCACTGCCTTAAAGAATCACCAGTGTGGCGAGGTATAACTGCATTGGCTGGAAATTGTGTTTTTTTCAAAATCAAGTCCGCCAGCTGAAGTGCCTAATTATCTGTGAAGTTGGCTTGAAATTGTTTCCATTGCTAGGAGTCTCTATCAAGCCGGTTTCTGTGGGATAGCTTCCCAGTTAATAAATCATCAAGCCAGCTCTAGCAGTGGTTGAAAGGCACATGCTGAGAGAGTAGCAGGAGACATAAGGCTATTGTACAATTACAAGGGAATCTGAAAACATTCGGTTAAAGCTTCGACACAATACAGCCGCAATTTGTTTGTCAAATGCACCAAAGAAACATGTAAAAGTTATCATTTTTTCACGATTTATTGGAGATTATAGACTGTGCAATCAGTTGGAAGAAGTTAGCCAGTGCACTTTTCAAAAGGCACTGCTTGTCTTTTACTTAAATGACATTTGCTGTCTGTCTGAGCTCTTTCTCTCACTCCATCTTTGGCCTCTCGTGACACATTCCATCAAGGGAGGTCAACAGATATCTGAAATTTCGTTCTCTCTCACTCAAAGAAATCAATTCAGGTTTCAGGTGATTCTCCTGTCTGTCCACTTATGACAGCTGGCGCGCAGTCAGTGTGAATTGACCTTCATCTCTGTCCTCTCCGTCAGGACTTCCTGCGTGCCCCTGAGCACAGTCCGGCTCACTTCGTCTGTACAATTCATACTGCATGGCTTTCTGGCTAATATTATTAAGTGCACATCTGGGAAGAATGGTTAGTTTTTTTTAAAGTATAAGTCAAGTAAAACTAGGGGCAGATGACTGTTATTATGGAGCATATGGCCCGAATGACCCTTAAGTCGCAAAATGTGGAGCCACAAAACTTTTTTTTGAACTCCACTCAAATTGTTTTTTCAGGAGAGCAAAAACAACAGAGTTTATTCTCTTTTTTCTGTGATGCTGTTGCAAAATCAAATTTGTGGATTGTATAAGTCTTACAATACTTTGGAGACAGTGTTGTAATTTAGAAGGTTCTCACTGAGGAAGGTTTGCAGTTATAATGAGATGATTTCTCATTAATGTGCAAGCCTTTCTTTTTCTACTGAGATCTGTTCCACCATGTTTTCTCACCATACGCACTCTTCTTGCAATTATGTGACAGGTTTGCTAATCTCGTAAAAGGTGTCACACATATCTCACCTCAGTAATCCAGAATGCAATTTTCAACACAGTTTGGTTAAAGTGTGTCACATTTCCATAATTGCCCCCATTAATTTATAGAACACTGCATGTGTCACTAGATTTCATGAATTTGTAAATGTGGCACAATGGAGATGAAAGTGGGGAAAAGGTGCAGCTGATGACTATTTTCTTGGGACAGCTGAAAATCATTCTCGCTATGAAGCGCCATAAAACTCTCAAAATGATTCTCAGTTTTCTCATAGCTCCACGTTTGGGTCTGTTCAAGATAGAAAACCCAAGTGGAACTAATACAACGAGAAAAGCTTGAGTCTGTCCTTATAACGGTCACACTGGTGGACTAAAATAACCCGACTCCCAGTGTGAAGTGGCAAGGTTGCAATCAGGGGCACATTTGCTTGCTGTTAGTGAGAGATGCAAAGATTCAGTGGGAAAATGTAATTTATGATTTGAAAAATTAAATGCAAAAAGGCTTAAAATTAAGCAAAACATCTCTTTGGTCTTTGTTTATTTTGTAGGCATAAAAGTCATAGTAATTGTTGTAGGTAAATGTTGCTAAACATGTCAAACCACATTAGCTCCTGATATATTTGTAACATATCCACCTTTATTATATATATATTTTTTTACTTTAATTAAAATGCCATGTCACAGTTTGAATTAATCTCACTTCTATGAACTCTCCTACTGAGAAAAAGAGTTTATTAAGAAAAAAAAAGCAAAACAATCTTTCTCTTTTTGTTTTTGACTGTAGCGAACAGAAAAGGTGTGACAAATTTATAATTATAACTAATATAATGCTGAACACTGTGGATCAACTTCTACAGAACCAAACCTAATTCAGTGCTTGGTATGGTTTGATACACACAAATCCTTTCACCTGCATTTTCTTTCCTTACACCTTGCCTTCATGAAACAGGCAGCTGGAAGCCTTATGTAATGAAACCAGTACATATGTAAATGCATTCCAATTAGCCTGAAATGCTAACACATTCTATTTCTAATCTATATTTTCTCTCTCCTTTTTTTGATGCAATGAAAAAGTTGCACAGGGGAAATTACAATGGATGAAGAATGCATGGGACTAGTGAGCAGGAGCTACTAACTATGGAACTGGGATAATGCTGTGACATGTTTGCAGAGAGAATTCATATGGGAAAACTGTAATGTTTCCATTGCAGCCGACGAAAGGGAAGCAGAAAATACATTGCTACCCAGCACGCACAAAACACAGAGACAATGCAATTACAACCAAACGGTTAAGATCTCTTTGTTTGGTAATGCTTTGCATTCTTGTCCACAGTTATTCAGATAAAGACATGCTCAAAGCAGTGCTTGCAAAGGAAAGCTTGTCACAATATTTGGGCTTTTGTTATAGGGGCCTGTTGCAAATCCAATTCCAATTATAAAAAAAAAAGTCCAATTATTTATTTCTTAAGCTCTGTGAGAAAATGGCAATTAATGAATTCAGTTATCAGCTACTAGCCTATTGGTTAGAGCTTACAAGCCCTTTGAGATTCTTGAATTAAGTTAATTATGTGGTAAAAATGTACTGTTGTGGTTGTAGGGTGAAGGGGAAGAACTAGGTTTTGGAGCCTATAACCTAGGACATTTATTTTTTCTAAGTACCCTGAAACTAACATAAGATTTCTATTTTCATGAAGGAAAAATGCATTGTTGTTTTTTTTAATTGAGGATCTGTAAACAAAAAAATAACATTAAGTGATGGAAACAACCTCAAAGCCTCCATACTGCACAAGTTCCACCGTAGTCACCTCTAAATGAGACTAGTATGTTGTCGGATTTAGAGCAGTGGATGAAGTCCAACAATTTTCAGCACCACCATTAACTGCTACTTTGAAGCTATCTTACATTTGGCACCAGGAAATAGACACGCTTGCCTGCTACACCAACAGCGCAAATTAAACTTAGGACTTGCTACTTTTAGAACGCTATCAGAAACAGAAGCAGCACCAGCCTTTTACTGAGCTGTGAACACATCAATAAAAGGTGGAACTTTGACACTGAATATACTGTTTGTAATATTCATCTGGTGTTGTTAAAGTTATTTATGACTGCGTTATGGTTGTAATTAGAGAATTATGTTTAAATGCTCCAGACTTATCAAGCTACTTGTTGGGTATTTCATTTTTTATTTTTTTTTGAGTCCATAACACAGAATAGAGCACTTTTGTTTTTCAAATAACAGTTCAAGCCTCTCTAGAGTTAAGTCTCTGTATTATAGACATTATAATTAGGTAACATTAAGGAAATAGCTTATCACACATTATATTTGTCATTTTCCAATACGAAAAGTCACATTTGTTAAAAATTACACTGAAAAACAATATTTTTGCTATTTTACTCGTCATCTGTTTATATAGCATTCATTTAAGGTTTCCTACAGCAGACGTTACTGTTGAATAAATTAGGAAATTATTAACTCTGATTTATTATTTAGTGTGAATCACTCCTTAAACTTTTGTACATAAAAGCTATAAAGAGGGTTTGTTTTTCTTTTCCAAATGTAGAAATTGTAGACTTAATCATTTTTTCTCCGGTGTACAAATATTAATAAATTACTATTTTTAATCTATATACAATATCTAATATCAAACCGAAAAATCAATCCCACAGCTGTTGTTACTAATTGAAAGCTTTCTGAATTTTTATTTTTACATTTTATTCGTTATAACACTACACACAGCTGTAGTGAGCAATTATAATATTGGGATAGTTTCTAGTAGGAATAATAAAAACACACTATCAAACAATAAAACTGAACAAAGAATGTATATTGCCAATAGATGTCATTTAACTTATTTTTGTTAAAGTGTGTTAAGGTGCATTTTTCCTTTAAGAGCACCCCGGAGTACTTGTTTCTAATACTTCCACAGAACTGGGAAACTGCCAAGCTTTAAAATTGCCACCATCAATCAAGAGGTTTTAAAGGATGCAACAAGCAATTTCATGGATGACTTTTTTTTTTCCAACTTCTTCAACATTATTCCCCATCACCCGTGTGCTATTGTGGATCCTCCCCCCGCCTCAAACCCGCTCCTGCTTCTCTTTGATTCCAACACCACTGATAAAAAAGTCTCTCTGTGTTCTGTCGCTTATTCATGTCCGGTAATTTCTTCGCTCAGACTAATTTTCCTCTCCCTGAACTGAAGCAAGTTCATCATAAATGTCTGGAACAAGAAGTATTAAGTTAGAACATGCCTTATGCTTCACTTAAACCTCAAAGGAATGAACCTTGTCCTAGATACTTCAGACAAGGGAGGAGCATAAATGCGTTTGCAGTATTTTTAAAATGTAATTGCGAACACTGTTGCAGTGACTCCCTGGCCTCATTTTTTTGGACAAAGAGTGTGGATAGGGATTGGCTGCGGGTGGGGCTGTGTGCTACAATTAGGGAGGCAGAGGAGAAAACACAAAGATAGCGTTGGTGACACAGGATCGAGCCTCCCTGTTTGCCATTATATCTAATCGGTGCACTCTAATCAATTTATTCTGTTCGGTTTAAGCAGAGAACACGACTTGCTAGCAGAAAAACACAAAGTATTCCTTCATAAGAAGGAAAACAAAAGTAAAAAAGAATAATTATCAAATAATAAGCAAAAACTCCTTTAATATTCATTCCAAACTACAGTACAGGGCAATTCTGTGCTACTATAAATATTTAGAGAAACCAGATTAGGTACAAATAAACAAAAACAAACAAACACAATCAAATTAATGGGAGGGGAGGCAATGTGGCAATGTGTGATTTCTGCAGCAAATAGGAAATTTACTGAATAGCTGTTTTTGTCTTGTTTTTCTCAGACAGTCCTCAAATGGCTGTCTGCTGCTGGCCACATGGTCTGAAAACACAAGGGAGTCTGATACTTACACAGAGCACACTAAAGACATAAGGGATCATTGTCTTTATCCCCAGGTCCAGCAGCTATTTCGGAGCAAAACTGACCCAGCATCTTTCTGCTGATGAATGTTGATATATACTGTGGAAGATTGAATGTTGTTAGGCAACAATAACCTGACCAGAACTCAGGAAAACTACAAAAGAGATGGGGTATGATATGTAATTCACAGCTGAGCGATCGCTAAAGACAGCAATAGGTTCCCATAAAAACTATTTTACCATAAATTAATGAAGTAGTGTGTTTTTTTTAAAGCACAGATGTACAATAAATAATAACTTGAGAAGATCTTGGAAAATCCTGACATTTCTTTTATTTTTTACAGGTAAAATTTTGTTCTTTTTGAATATTTATAGGTGCTAAAACTAAGGAAGTCATTCCCACTGTTGTGTTTTCACTAGCTGAATGAACAGCCATCAACACCTGCCAGTTTCTTCTGCACACATTGCAAGAATTTAAAATTCATCTTCCCCCTTTTCTCCAATGGCAGACTGGCATTATGGTGTCAAAGAAAATGCCGGTTAGGGCAACACAAAAAGGTGACACGTCTAGCCAGGAGCCATCATTATAAGCCATCTGAGTCAGTTTTGAACTAAAGTACTTTTTTACATTTAAAAAAAAAATGCAGCAGCAGTGTTTTCCTTTTTCTTTTCTCTCTCCAGTTTAACAAACTCCCATTGCAATCAGCACTGATTTAAATTGATCCTAATCATCTCAATCAACAATGTAATGACACAACTGTATATCTAAAGATTCGAGGAGGTTAAAAAAAAAGCTCACCCAACCCACTCAATTTCAGGATTACATGCAATTATTCTCACTTGTCATTTACTCCGAGTGCAGTACGGAGCACCTGCTCAGGGATAAATGGTGTGGGTTGAGAATCTGCCAATGAGCACAATGACAGTGGTGCTGACAGCCGCTGTGGAAGGTGATGACAAGTAGAGACTAGTGACAGATACTTGGATGTTTGTCATCTCTGTGGAGCTGACCAGGCACTTTCATCTTAGCTCTCTGTGTTTTGATGCAGCCTTGTCTCTGTTTCCCTTCCCTTTCTATATAAAGATGCCACAGCGTGTAGTATATACTGGCTGGCTATGGAAAAAGAGTGCAAAAACAGACAAGGTTTCACAATGATCTACCACCCTTTTAAACAGCTACTTTGTGTTTAAGTCTCTGGCAAATTATCTGCAGCTATGATCAATTGACGCTGTATATGCAGCGGTAGCTACTAGGATGAACTGAAGCAGCTTTGCCCCTTGGGATATGGCTGTTTATGCCAGGGGCTCATTCATCTTCACAGTCCTTGTTGGTCATTTGATATCCATCAATTGATTATTTTTGGAGGGGCTTGGCTTTGTAACTACGGAGCAGTGTGTAGCGATTAATTGGTTAACTAGATGAGGTATTGACACGTTTTAATTGTTGCGCTGTGAGGAAGCCAATTACATTTGCTCAAATGAGTGTGGATTGATTAAGGCAGGCTCGTTCGTGGGCTCCATCAACATGAAACTGATGGAAGGAGAAAAGTGTGTGATTCTTTGGGTGCAGTTGTTGATTTCTGAGATGATTTAGCACCTTCTAATGAGACAAGGTCACCTTGCTCCTGGCCTTCTAGGTCATTCTTTAACTGCTTTCTGACATGCTCACCAACAATTGCAACTACTCAAGGAGTGTAAAACTACCACTGGGTAGTTTTGCTATTAGTATTTGTTTACCAGTTTGCAACCCTGCATTCCATCTAGCTTTAGTGAAATTGGTGGCCTGTTTTCTGGGCAGTGGCTGAATGTTTTCTAGCCTACCGGTTACAGCACATAAAGGAGCTGCTCTTGCTGGTAGTGAAATTAGAACAGGGCAGTCAGGTGTTACTGCAGTGCACCTTAAACCTGTCAAAGAGAATGGCCAGTACTTTTGATTTGGCCTCTCCAGAAGTTGCAGCAAGCGGTAATTTGCTGATACCATTTTTTTTATCCACTGTTAACCTAATTTCTGCACACAGAAATTGCCTGTCCAGAGGGAAGGAAAACAATTCAGCCTGCTGACAGAACATGATTTGACTCCTCTAACCTCAAGGTACCACACAGACATGTACTGTAGCCCTGCTCGTTTAAGCAAACTATTCTGGCCTGTTTTACATTTGAAATAACTCACCTGGAGCACCGAGGTGAACGGTAATACACTGTATATAAAGTAGCCCTGTTATTGGAAATGTAAACTTAAAACTTGTGATATGGTCGCAACTTAGAAACATTCACATAGATAGAAAAAAGTCCTAATCTTTCTTTTCAATGAGTCATCAGAGAAGCCTTGATCCATACAATTTTTATCTCTGTTTCATCATGAATATGTAAACTGCAGCTATTTCTCTGGTAAAACATGATCCGTAGGGGCCAAGGCAATGTGATGAAGACTTGTGTCAGGCCAAGTGAGCTGGAACTGATGGTGCACATAATTAATGGTCTGAAATAGACTGAGAATTAGTGCTGGGCTGGGATGTTAATTGACTATGATACTTGGGCTGGTGCCTCTCAGCCTGAGGCTCTTATTCTTTTCCCCGTGCTTTGCTGTATCACTTTGCTTCAATTTTCCTGATGTCCTATTTCCCACTTCTCCCTCTGCTTTTCCTCGATTTTGGCCTCCTACTCAAGTCTCCTCTTCCTTTTTCAATCCCATTTTCCATGTTTCTTAGTCTCCCCTTGACGGTTTCCTCTACCTCGGAGGCATATGGAACTTCAAAAACAGACAAGGACAGACCTGTGACGTACACTCCTCGTGCTGAAGTAGCCACCTATGCAAGCTTTACAAGCCTTGGTTGTCCCTTGCAGGATGGGGGAAATCTATAATTAAGACAAAGTTGTAACACTAATAGGACTACCATGCTAACAAGGGTGGGTGCACATTTGCACACGGTGAGACAACACTGCAAGTTTACAAAAAATAGTTGCCATGACAATGTACTGATATCACCTGCTTAGAGTCCTCTTCCATAATTCATTTGCTCAAATAGATGACCTGTGCAGGTCTGGAGCAAGAGCGTCAGGATGACAGTGTGCTTTAATAAATATGCAAAGTGAAAACAAGGTCATAAATAAGCTGGGTTTAGCATTTCCTTCTACCACAGATTTCCCTACATACATGATGATTTTTTTCCCCACTCGTGTTTGTTGCACTACCTCGTCAAATCGTTCTTTGTGTTCGTGCCAAGTTAAAATTGTGCATACCGGAAAACACTGCACTTGTAGAAAAAAGAGACACTTCCATAAAAAATAGAGCAAACTGAAATTGCAAAGGCATAGATTTGCAGATATTTAGTCCCATGCATTGGCTCAAGGTCCAAAACAGTGAACACTTATCACAGCTTTACTGAAGTATGCTGTCTAAATGAATAAATAAGTCTGCTGACATCACAGGGGATGGTATTAAACTGTTGCTAAGACTGGTGCTTGAGACTAGCAATAGTATGAATAAGGAGAAAAGCTACACTTTTCAAAGCCTTCTTAAAAATACATTTAAAAAAAATGTGTCCACATTAGCTCCATAACTTGTGTTTTTGTAGTTTTCCAATATTTTTTATTTGATGCATAATGGATGTTTTTTTTCTCTCCTTTTGTATAATATACACATTCAATCCAGTGATAGCAGAGCAATTCCACCTGCCATCACGACCACATCCAAAGATAAAATACATCCCTGCTGAGGCAGTTCAGTTTTGATAATAGAAAATCAGACACTGCCAAAGCTTCTCGACCATCATTAATCTCCTGCCCCAGTGCCGACTCACAGGGAGTGACTGGTGATGGAGAGCGGGAGAAGTAGACGATAGAGCGGGAAGGAGAGACCGGAGTGAATGAGAGGAGTGAATTAGACAGTAAAAGAGGAAGGCACATCAAAGCGAGGCTGGGAGGATGAAAAACTCGATTACAGAGAAGACAGAAGGTGAAAAGTATAGAGTGGACTTAGATAGCCGCTAAAGAGAAAAGGAACTCAAGGCATTAAGACTAACAGCAGTAGCTGGTCTATAGAGAACCAGCTGGACTGACGGTATAAAGTCGCCCTAATCACTCCATCAGCGATTACATCGTGTCCGCACACAGATAGTATCCACAGCCATTCCAGTATCTCCCCATCACACCTCATTACTCTACCTCTCAGCTACACACGTTGCCTTGGTGATGGTCTCTAGGACATCACACTGCCATGGAGGTCTCACCTGTCAATGCACATGAACATTACCTCCCATATCACTAAGTAGGCTTATTGGGTAGGCAGCTGTGGCTGAAGTATCCACTGGCCAGAGTGAGTAAAGATTGTCATTGATTTGTTGCGCTGAAGGACAGGCCGAGGTTGAAGGCCTGAGGTTGTGGGGCTGAGGCTGTGCCGGCTGTCAGGGTTTAAAGTCTGCTGGAGTTCTGAGACAGCTCAGCGTACAGAGGCATTTATCATCAGCAAGGTAACTGGCTTCTCTGAAAGCAAGTCAGGCGAAAAATGAACAGCTGCCACGGCTGCACTCACAAAGACCCCACCATTCTTTCTGCCTTTCACCAGACTTGGTTTCCAGCAACAGGAAACAAGTCAGACATATTGTCATTCAAATACATAACTGCTCACAAAGAGCCAGATTCGTCTGGCTGGAAATTAGATATCAGAACTGGAGGCTTCCGAACGTCACACTGTACACAAGACGGAAACAAAATAAAAACCGTTGAAATTAAAGAACAGACGTGGCATACATGTTTTATTACAAGAATTATAATTACCAACTGTGTCCTGCTGACAGAGAATATTTTTAATTAAGCCAAAACTTTAAAAAAAAAAAAGGATAATAATTCAACAGCTATACACTTTGTGCTAACAGTTTAACTCATATGAACAAGCCATTACATGGCATCACTACATGAGGACTGGCTTTTTAGAAAGAAACTGCACTCTTTTCTCTTCCCAGCTAAAGCTCTTTTATGCGTTATGCATTCAACTTGGAAATCCGGGAGATTAAAGTTTTGTACTGAAAAGGTGCAGTAGGTGTAACAGTAATCAAGTGTTTTACAACAACATACTACAAAACAGAGACTTGATAATCCCATTATCTTTTTAAGTAGATATAGTGTGTCTGTGGTGTTGTGACTACGTATAATAGGATGCTAACATTTTCCACATGGTGCATATAAATTAGAACATTTTCGCTTTCTCATAGTCATGTTGTTTTGTATCTCAGTGTTTTCTCTAAAACAACAGCTGCATGCTACAGCGTGGCTGGGTCTTTAATATGAAAGGATTGGCAATGTCTGACCTAATCAATCAGGTGCTGGTAAGTAGAAGCCTGTTCTATTACCACAGGGGGAGAGGGGTATGTATCAGTAATGCATCCGCTGACCTCCCACGTAAGATATAATTCCCGTGTGGTTATTTAACACCATTAATGATAAATGTGTATTTTACATGGCAGCATACTCCACCGCCCTCCCGTTAATTTCATCCTCCTAATTCTCTGTTATTTCGCTGTGCCTTTACCCTTTTCTTCCTCTCTATGTCCACCTCACAGTTGCCATATCTCATATTAAAGCTCAAACAGAATGTGGGCCCATTTCCCTGTGCAGTGCAGAGTGTTGGGGAGGGCTGCAGATTAAAAAGCCTTCCCCTGGGTGCGCTCACCAGGCTGTTCAGCACTGCTCGCCAGGGAGATTCACTACATACATTCTCTTTTATGGCCCTTTCCTTATTCATCATAACACAGCTTCAATTTTATTAACTTCTCCAGCCAAGCATACATCTTTCCCTGTGCCATCAGTCTTCTTCTCTCTATTTCTATCCAAACAGCACACCCCATGATGCTCATAAGCACAAGTACACAAGTGTGTACTGCTATTTGCTTCCACGTATACAGATTTAACACTAGGGAACGTTGAGTAAACGGACCCATTTCTTTCAGTCCAAGCACGTCTTTATGTTACTGTTGGGTGTTTCCCAGCGTTACCTTTCCTTGACATTGTGTCAGGCCCAGCTGATGGCCAGCACAAAAGACACTGGATGTGAAAAAAGTACCACAGAGCAAAGTTTCCAAACTCTATTTTATGTCGGGCATACATTAGAACGTAGACTTGATTTCTACACTTGATTTCTAATCAGTGGCTTAAACACTAATCAGCAGGACCCAAGTAATGTAAATATTCTAGCCTGAAACATACAGGAGAGTGTGAATGCACTTTCATGGTATTGCACATCAAAATACAGCCGACTCTGCACAGTTAGAAGATAGAGACTCAAATCTATTTTTGGAGGGTTTTTTCTTTCTCGTTTCCTTAGGCTGTGTAATCACAATCCCAGACACTGCAGAAAAGGCTAATTTTACTGGTCACAGTCTTGCCCACCATATGAAAAAGGAATATGCTCTTGAACCCAACGCTACAATGGCTTTAGTAGGTGGAAAAAGCAGATACATTCGATCCAATCATAGTCTCACTGGTAAGGTGATGGCACAAGGGCCATCTCAGCGTGAAAAGCTTTGATGGGGGAGCTTCACCCATATTGTATCATGAAAGACAGAATGTGAGTCGGACAAAGGGAGGGGAAGGGGGAAAAAAAGAGAAGTGGTGTTCCTCTGAAGATTTTAGTGTCAAGAAAACAGACACTGTTGAAGTCTTAGGTATGATATTTACTGACCGCTTAAAGTGATGAAAATATGCCAAGTAAAGCATGGGCTCTAATTGTGTTTACTAATTTTAGCAATGGCACTAAATTGTTCACATTTGGCATCACATTTTCTGATGCCACATGTGATACGAGTGGGTTTTAGATGTCGTTTGTGTAGTGGTTAAGCATAAAGGTAATTGTCAAATAAGCTATATAAATGTTAAGATCAATTAGTACATGATTATCAAATAAATGGAAAACAATGGAACTGTCTTGAGCTGGATGTTGAGTGTCGGTACCATTGAAGCTTCTCCAGAAATTACACTGAGATCCAGACTCTGTAAGTCCACTCCAGTCTAATGTAAATGTATTCACCCAGGATTCTTCAGCATTTTCCCCCATGTATCTTTCCTTTTGTCCTGACTAGTTTCCCAGCCTCCTTCAAAGAAAAACATCCCCACAAAATGAAGACTGCACCACCGAGTTTGACTGTAGGGATGGTATTAATGAAGTGATCCTCACTGCTGGCTTCCTCACGTCTTTGGGAATTTGTAGCCAGATCGATGAATCTTTGAGTCATCAGGCCAGAGGCTTTTTTCTTTTTTTGGTCAGATACGTGTTTAGGTGTCTTTTGGTTCCCAGAGTGCTATCATCTGCCTTTTATTGAGGAACGGCTTCTATCTGGTCAATATACCAAAAAAGCTATATTTGTGGAGCGCTAAGCTAGTAGTTTCCCTTCTGTGGGATTCTCTTACTGCCACAAAGGAAATTTCCTGTTGATTCAATGTGAACACTGGACAGTGGACCCACATGTAGGTAAGCTATAATTACCCTTATTTGGGAATATTGAAAGCTAATATTCTACCATTTCTTATATATCTTTCCAGATCAGGGCTTTGACACAATATCGTCCTGCAAGTCTGTGGACAAACTCTGATCTTCATGGCTTGATTTTCAGTCTGACATCTACTATTAGCTCAAAGCACCTTATGTTTACAGATGTGTGTCTTTCCTAATTATGTGCAATCAGTTCAATTAGGCAAAGATGCACTCCAATCATTTTGTTAATTGCCAGTGTTATATTGGTCTGCATATTTTCTTTTGCATAAGATAAATATTTCAGGCTATTATTTTCAATAACCAACAAACAGTAATTTTTTAGCATTTTCATTGGGGTATATTATATGTAGCATTAATAGAAAAAAAATACATTGAGCCTGAAACATAGCAAAATACAGAAAACATAAAAGGTTTGACAATATTATGTACATTTTGGTCAATGAATGGAATTTAGCTAAATCACAAAACTACTCAACTACTACTCAACATATTTCGATATAAAAATGTCAATGGCAACAATGGAATAAATACTTGTTAAATTCAGAAATGATATTCTGGTTCAATTCAAAAAGAATTATCATGACTATTGTGTTTTTGCAGCTTTCAATTTACAGGTAATATAGTAAATTATCATCTGCTATATGCAGTAAGTGGTAAGTAGAGAGCTAAATGCAAAATAATCTTACTATAACCCAAAGTCTTTGTATGTGCTTGTTTCTTTGGATGCCAACTCATCCCATGTGATCAGAAGTTGAGCAACCAACTTGCCACCCAGTTACATCGTATACTCCAGAAAGTTTTTATCTATATCAGATGTAATGATGCCATCATTTTGCCCAGCAACCACATAGCAACAGGCTAACATGATTTCTTTTTAGCACCAATAACACCTTATAAAATCACCATATCATTTTTATTTCACCACAATAACATCTAAATTATATCCTTAAAACTTCTGCTATGCCTTTAGGTTGCTTGGCAACCACCACAGGAACTTACTAAAATGACATGGGGTTTTTATTCCTTTAAAGGACCCAGAGCAACTTCTAAAAGCAGCCTCTTGTTTTGATTTCATGACAATGATGTCTCATTAATATTTACAAACTGTAAATATATGCAATATATCACAAAGTCACCACATTACCTACAAACCACCTAATCATACACATACTACACTTTATAAAAGCATCATATCATTTCTATTTCATGGACAGCAACACAGACAGGCCAGCATGGGCATGTACTAGCTCATTTAACATGGTAAAAAGTATAGCTCAGGAAAAGGTGCTAATGTGCTATTGCCATTGTAAGTATGATAACACACTAGTTAGCTTTTAACTCAATCCACTGTTTGATGTTGGACATTGCTTCTGTGCTGACCTGATGAGTCAACATAAACCTGTAACAAATCTAGAGTCCCAGTTGTCTGGTCTCAGGTAAAAGACGTTAAACAACGCCTGAAGAGAAAGAAAACATGCCAAGGACTAAACTCCAGCTCCCATCAAAGATTCACGAGTTCCCCGAAGCTGTCTTATCCACAAACAGAATTCCACACAAAGGCACATTCATCATCAAGGTGCTGTCCAGATCATAATGAGAAAAGCTAAAATGGAGGAGAAGCTGTCGTCTTCAGTTGTCCGATTCTCACCATATGCTGCAGCTCCTGTCGACTACTTTCTGCTTAAGAGAGAGCCAATTTATTTTCCCAGAAGGATGGACCACTTGTGACATTTGGCAATGGAGCATCAGACGTTTCATCCAGCTGTTTCAGAGACACACACAAACACGCAGAGGCTGGGACAGAGGTTTGTGTAGTCACCACGCAGGCTTTGATAGGCTAAACAGGCTGACTTACAGCTGCTGCGTTTTAATGTGTAATGATCCGTGGTGGTCCTGATATAACCCTTCCCACTCACTGGCGCTTTGATGCCAGTGTATGCGCACGTATGAAAACACACTCAATCAAAACCCTTATATTCCTAAATCTAGCAGTTTTTCAAATGAATTCTTCTTTGTGATATTGCATGTGGTTGAATAGCTCCAACAATATTTACTGTGTAAATAGGAAACCAGGAACTGTTTCCCCAATGCTATTCAAAGCAATGTGTCTTTGCCAGAAGCTATTAGGGAATGGACTGTTTTGCGTTTTTTTATCGCAGTTTTTGAGGATGCCAATTCAAATCATGAGTACAAAGTGGAAAAGATTTTCAGATCACTGCATTGTACTGACAAAAAGACTTATCTCCACAGTAAGTACCATCAACCATTTTGTGCCCTGGAAATCATTTAGACAATTAGAAGAATTTTAGTGGAAGTGCTTTCAATGAAAAACACTCCTAAATGCCTGCTCACATTTACTACACTGTTACAAAAAGCATCTTAAAAAAACGGTAATATTCCGGCAGCTGGGGCGCCAAAATACTACTGTAAAATAACAGAAAATAACTCCCTCATAAAAATACGGTTATTTCCAGTAATGACAATACAGCTTGTTGCGCTAATTTTACATGGGATCTTGCCTTTGCAAGTGATTTTAAACATTAAATTAGGAACACGTTAATGTGATTAAACAATGAAATTATCTATAAATAGGAAAAAAAACAAATCTTAAAAAAACAGTAATATTCCGGCAGCTGTGGCGCCAAAATACTACCGTAAAATAACAGAAAATAACTTTCTCATGAAAATACAGTTATTTTCAGTAATGAAAATAGAGTTTGTTGCGCTAATTTTACATGGGATTCTGCCTTTTCCAAGTGCTTTTAGACATTAAATTAGCAATATTTTAACGTGATCAAACAATGAAATTACCTATAAACAAGGTCAATGAATGTGGCAATATGAATCATAATACGTAAATGTACAGAAATATACAGTTAACAGTTGGTTTAAATAATAATGTATGCCCTGGGACAGACTGACAGAGGCGAGGCTGCCATATCGCACCATCGGCCCCTCTGGCCATCACCAGTAGGCGAAGAGTCTTGACCACGGACACAATACCGAGAGTGTCCGAGTCGGGGCTCGAACCGGCAACCTTCTGAGCACAAGGTGAACTGTCAACTCTTGAGCCACGATCGCCCTAAATAGCAATGATAACAATACTTATGTGATGTAACACAAGCTTATAGGAATCATTTTATATACTTTTCCATAGCATTACATTTGAATTCAACAGTTCGATCTTTCAAATAACGGACAGATATTTGTGAAATCGTGATACGTTTGTGAATGTATTTTAACAATCTAAATATGCATGTGTACAGACAGATACATTTAATGATCATGAAAATTATGTTTTATTACATTACAGTGATTTAACGTTAATTTACATTTGAAATGTGAAATCACAGTCTATTTACGTAACTTTAATGATATTCTAGAAGAACAGAACAAAACTGTAAAATGCACAGTAAAATACTTTTATATTAGGATTTTTTCCTACAGTGCAGCCATACCCGCGACCTTGTGGTTGTTAGTTCACATTCATTGGCCGACGCTTAGCGTCATGTTATTATGTGTCCCAACATCCAATGGCATGTCACATTGTTTTCATGGCCACACCCTCACCCCAGGTGCAGAGGCCTATTTCTGTTCAGGAATGTTGTGAATACTTTGAGATTTATATTAATTGCAATTCCTACCTCTACATTTATTTTTTTAAAATATATAATTAGCACAGCGTGGCCGTGCAATGTTTTATATGTTTTTTTTAGTTTTTATTCCTATTAATTATATTTTCACTTGTTACCTCTGAATTATTGAATCAGACCTAGATGACATGAAATTTTCAGCACAATTATAATTCAAATACTCCTTTAATTATTGATTATTCTCATTAATTTTTGATCATTTTATATATTTTTCCGTAGTATTACATTTGGATTTAACAGATCATTCTCTCACATAACAGACAAATATTTGTGAAATTATGATACATCTCTGAATGTATTTTTACAATCTAAATATGCATATGTACAAAAAAATATATTTAAAAAACAAGTAAATTGTGTTTTACTATATGTACAGTGATGTTATGTTATTTTACCTTTGACATGTAAAATCACAGTCTACTTATGTAAATTTCATGATATTCTAGAAAGACAGTACAAAACTGTAAAATATACAGTAAGATACTTTGACATTACTATTTTTTGGAACAGTGTACTTTTATGTTTCAAAAAGCTACAAATATAATATCAGGTTTCTTAAAGGTGATTACAATAATTTAGAATTTAAAAACCACATATGTACATGTAATGGAAGCTGTGACTGTGTGTTACATCCTTGAAGACACATTTTAGACTAAAGGTGGTTTACATTGATTTTCTGTGCCATAGACAGTAAGTGGCACCACTGACTGCATCTGTGTACCCAGTTGTGCTCATATAAATGTCCTGTTGAGTGCATACTGGAGCACGCAGAAGAGCATGAGTAGGTGCATGTGCAGCAGAAAGATGGAGGGGGTCATGGGGCTAAAATGAGCATGGAATCTGAAAATGGGGATATATGAATAATAAAAAGGGATGGTGTAGCCAGGCTTCCTGCATACGAGTCCGATAAAATGCTTCTATTAGCAGAGCCACCCAGGTGTAACGTGGCCACGAAGTCTGGATATCCAAGCAAAAGGGAAACAGTGGAGCCTTGTTATGGTGAGAGGAAATGCAAGTTAACTCTACCAAACATTAATCCACGTGATGGGTCAATAGACTCTATAGCTCTGTGTGCATGTGGACACGGATTTGTGTGTGTGTGTGTGTGTGTGTGTGTGTGTGTGTGTGTGTGTGTGTGTGTGTGTGTGTGCGTGCAAGAGAAAGAGAGGAAGAGGCAAGAATGTGTGTGGGACACTTGATTTTCACAGAGACGTGCATCTCTGTCATTGGATGCTCAAGGCACATGCATGTGCTTAGATTCCCATACTTTGCTACAGGGCTCTTTCAGATGTGATGTAATCACTTTATCATGGTAATGGAAATTGGATTTAATTTTCTCCTTTCAGCAGCTGCACGTTGATTCACCCTCTCTTCAGCTTGGAGGGGAAAAAAACTGCGAGTGAGAGATTCCTTGCTCGCTGGCTCTTCATCTAGCCTATAAACACCGATCTTATTTGTAGAAGTGGTAAAATTGTATAATTAAAAACAATAATTCACTACAGGTCGCTATCGCTCCTGCTAATTAAACCGAGTTGACACAGCAAGGTGTGTGGGGTGAGACGACAGTTAGAGTTAGAGAAGACGTACTCCTTTGAGCTGGATTCATCTTCTCTGTGCCTCGTAGAGGAAGCTTAAAGATTTGAGAAATGATAAAGGACAAAGTTGGATTGTTGCTGAAAAGTACTAAAAAAAAGGATTTGGCTCGTGGAGGTCTACCAACATTAAAATTATGTTGTTCTGAGGGAGAAGAAAAAAAGGAGCCCGGGGACCATGATTTACATTGAAACTGGCTGTAAAAAACATCACCTCACACATCCCTGTTTCACATTTCTACTTTTTCACCCTTCGACAAGGAGCAGAAAGTGCAATTTTGTAAATCCGCCCAGCAGATCAAAGTGCTACCATGTTCTAATGGCTGCCACCCACCCACCAATCTCTCCTGTGGAAGAGCCCCATCAGCAGAGCGCGTTTAGGAAGAGCCAAGACAGCCTGATTAATCTCCTAATAGTTCCAGAGAGAGATAAAGACGGATACTGTAGAAGCACAGATGGGAAAGGGAAAGAGAAACAAAGTTGGAATTCAGTTATCAGATAGCACCATATGCGCCAGTGGAGAACGTGAAAAGAAGACAAGCAACAGAGAAAGCTAATGAAAACAACTCTATGTTTTGTCTCTGTTGTGACTCTCACACGTTTAAAAGTAGAACAATACGACTCCTCCATTGTTTGCTGTAGCATTAAGGGGATGGGGGAATGGCAGTGATGCAGCACCCGCCTCCCCCCTCCACCGCCCCTCCTCCATGCCCCTGTCACCATCACAGAGAGCAGTAAAGGTAAAACTATTCAAGTCAATTCAAGCAGGCTTATCATCACTTCACCTGTATACTGAGCTAACGCAAACATCTCTCTTTCTCTCTCTCTCCCTGTGACAAACTCAGTCGGCTTGACTGGATGACAGTAACTATCAAAAGGATTCAACAAATAGGGAAAATCAAGACCAGAATAAAAGATAAAAAGGGGAGATAATGGAAAAAAATGAGCTTGTCATGTCTGAGAAGTTGGGGAATTTCAGAGTGAACACAAATTGAAAGAATGAGAGTGCATGCTAAGAAAGACAATTTCACAACTCACTGAAGATTGAGCCACCACCTCAGCATAGTTGGTTGTAACACGCTGCGCACGATGAATGGTAAATTCCTTGCATTTACCTCGGTGAAGTAAAGCATCATATGGTTTGCTTTGCAGGAACGCAGTATAGCAGCGAGTCAGCCAGCTGATGCTTTTATAATCCTTTCATGTGAAATGTCGGTTTTGACCGAAAAATGAATCAATTTTACTGAAAAAAAAAAACCTTCTAGTTACTTCAATGCCTTCAAAAGGGGCGTGTCTGCGAGCACTTCCTGTGCATCTTGCAGAGAATAGTACTAAAGCGAAGGTTTCTAGCGTTACATATGTGCACGTATACACAGACAGCATAAGCACCTTCAAAAGATCAGCTTTGTTAGCGCTCGCATTAACACATACGATTATCCTGGGCACAGGGAGAAATAGGTGTTGTGCTTGTTTTTACTGATTGTATTACCAAAATCATTTTTCTCCTTTTGTTGGATGCCACCCATTAACATGCTTTAGCTGTGACAGTGAATATTTTGATTTGATATTCCGCACCTTCTCTGGCTCGCAGTGGACTGAGAAAAGATGGTGGGGTGCGAAAAGTGACGAATGGGACAGGTTTAGATAAGAGAAGCCAAGAGGTACCATTTTTTTCTGCGTGTGATTGGTGCTGGTGTCACTGCTGGGCCCAACGTCAGGCAGAATTTTTATAAAAACACCCACATTTTTTTCGGCCAAGCCGGAGAGTCAAGAAATTACATAACCAGATGTGGGTGTTTCCGAGCAATAAATAAACAGTATAACAACAACTACGGTAGGATACATGGGGTGTTTTTGTGAGTGCGTGCGTGTGTGTCTGTTAGCCACAAGTGTCAAACACCTCGCCGATTGCAGCATCCAGTAACACAATACAGCAGGTCAAAATGCGCTTGTTTTATTCTTTGTACTCGGAAGGAAGCGGTGCTTCTTTGTCCTGCAGCACCACTGGGTCTGTATTCCTCTCTATTTACTCCCAGTCAGTATTTTAAGGGTAGCAGAACAGATATTTTCTGTGCCGTGAAACTGCCTGCAATATTTCAGCATTTGGTGAAGTTTCCAGTGTCGATAAGAGCTTTTTTTTTGCCATAGCGGCTACACAATAAGCAGCACTATTCTGAACCCAGCAACAGGACCTGATACAGCGAAGGCAAATAATATCACATTTCTATTTACAGCACATTTTGCAATTTCAAGCGCTGCTTGCTTTTTCAACAATTATCACTAACTCTCGCCGTAAGTGGTACCACCTGGCTTAGAAAAACAGGGTGTGTTATTTTCTATAAGCACTGCATCAGTCAGAAAATATTCACAGCATGACTGCGGCATCACAGCTGAGTCTGAGGGAAAACTTGGAGGAAAAAAATGATGAAAGTGCACGCCAGACTTTTAATTCTCAAATCCAGCTTCAGGTTTGAGTTACTGCCTGTCTGATTCAAGGCAGGAATATGGAGAAGTATATTGAAAGGTCCCTCTACCTGACAAACTGGGGAGCAGCTATGAGTGACTGTCGGCTTTTCAGTTTGTCTATGACAGCGTCTGTCTTCATTCAGTGCTCTTAAATTGGCTTTGGAACCGATTGGAAATGGTTCTTTTATTATACACTTCCCATAACTCCCCCTCTCATCAAAGCTTGACCATCTTTTATCTGGAAGATGACGTTTCCATTAGGGTCTGCCAACCTCTGACTGCTGCTCTGTGAGTTGTGGTGCCGAGGAAGAGCATTGTTAACCAACACAACAACAGGATCTCACCGGCTGGGGAGCTCACAACCCTCGGTCGTGGCAAGGCAGTTCATCAGATGACTGCTCACCCAGAACACACACACACACACACACACACACACACACACACACACACACACACACACACACACACATACACACACACACACACACACACACAGGAGCAGACACACATGGCTTGTCTCTATTGCCTTCTCCCATTTCTTTCTCCCTTTTCTCTCGCATTCTTAGACACACAAACACAAAAATTCACAGATCTGACAAAGTCAGACAATAGAGCAGCAGAAAAAAAGACAGAACTTGGCCAAAGGGAATGTGTCTGTCAGCTCTTCCTCACCAGTTCCAGTGTTTCATCAAAGGTATGAGGTTCAGCTGCCAATCTGGCAACACTTTCAGTCCCCAAACACAGAACTGGGGTTCTCTCAAACACTGGAGCTTGATGACTCCCTCCTCCCTCTGTTGCTGTCTTCATTAACCGCATTTCGAGATACAGCTTACATTAACAATTTAAGGTTCAAGGAAGCGGAATCGTTATACAGCCCTAGGATGTATAGTAAGTATACTGCATACTATTTTTAAAGCTTCCTGCTGACCAGGCCTGGTAACACTGCTGGCGCTCATAAGGACGTGGCCATGCCCGGTGTGTGTGCATGTCGGAAGAGACATACGCTCTGGTCCCACTCTGGGAGTTATAATTAGATCTACATTATCAGACTGTCTGTTCACACTGGCCCTTTCAGCTACTGTTTGGATGCATCATGAATCATTAGTCTAAGTGGTCACGCAAGATCTCAGTTCAATCTGTGTTTTGTGAAACATTTCATTCATCTGTAAAAGTTAAACACAATTTTTATCTCTCCCATTACTTATCTTACATCGCTCCTCATTTCTGTTGTGTTCATGTCCTCCCTTCATTTTTTTTTCCTCCTGCTTTTCCGCACATCTCTTTTCTTTCACGGCCTGGCAGCGGGAAAGCCTTTTCTCCAGCATGATTTCATCAGGCTCAGCTCCTTGACCTTTGTGCCATGCTGTAAATGGCAGCTTTCTTTATGAGGCCTGTGATGACTTTATTGAACAATTCACACACAAGGGCACGCATGAACACAAACACCCACACACACGCACTTGTTCACACTATACATGCGTGCACGCTGACATGGGATCTGTCCTTCACAGCCAGCTATAACTCTGACTTTTAGGTGCGTGCTGAAAATTCCAGGCCTTCAGAGCTGCTGAGCAGTTTTAGAGCAGGTGATCAGCATTCCTGCAAAAAATAAATCCAGGTTTCATGGGGACTGAAACGCAACCAAAGTTTATTCATATCATGTTCATAAACCAAGCTGATAAACTTTCAGATCTGAGTCAGGACCTTGGAGTCAGTGGGCTGCTATTAATTGTGTGCAAATACATAATTAATATCTCCAAAAGTTGATTCTGTTCATCTGGACGTAGCGTTTTGTGGGAGAACAATTAATAGTTTTTTAAAGACCATAGCCCTTAGGTAAAGGCTCATGGAAACCCAGCTGACTGTGATGAGCACACTGGAGCAGCAGGAGCAATATTTTCAATTTCCAGCAAGCGGGAAATAGTACATTTGAATTTCACAACAATTTAGAGAGTGGTGAGAGAATCCATGAAATTTCAGTGAGAGCAATTATATCTGACAAGTAAACAAAATTAAATTGCAGCGATTCAAACAGCATGTTGCAAAATGCGTCAGTGAATGAAAAGCCCCGTGTGTGCACTGAAATTAGTTGTGCTGCTACCAAGTTTTAGAAATTTGGGACAAGAGTGTTCGACACCCAAGTCTGGGCAGTTAAACAGACTTTCTAAAAACTGGCCAGGCTTTACTGAAGGTCTTTTCTGTCAATGTAGTCGTTGTCTTTGTGAAAGTTAAACAAGTACCCATTATCGTGGCGGTCACAAAGGACACTGGGCACTGAAGTGTAGTGAAGTCCTTTCACACTGTAACCGTTCCAACAATGTGTCACAACAACCGCGCCGACGTAGCTCTCGCCATATGCTACGAGTACTGATCCGGGCCGTTCCTGACTCAGCTTTACCCCGTAGTCGTGGTTCATAACAGAAGAAGTCATCAGAGAAGAGTGGTGGGTACTGCTGCCATCATGATTAATACTGTGCATTAGAATTAACTGGACTTCTGTATCTGTATAAAACTGAAAAACTCTAGCTGAGCTGAGGCAGGGAGACATGAGTAAGCTGGTATAAGATGCTGCTCCTGAACTGTTTTGCTCACTCATGCTGTTAACTGCTCCATCATCTACTTAAGTAAAGACCTATGAAAAAAAATGAAGTCATGTCTGTGCAGCAGTAACATGCCTCATCTCCCATTGTTGGTGTGTGCGCACGTTTAGATCTCGCATGAATCCCTGGCTATGATGATGATACAGTGACACGTTTCACATAACTACCGACAGCGAGGAGGACACACACTCCTACATGCGCGCACATACGTGTAAGAGTGTCAGATACAACAACAGTCGCTGAGTTTATGAACGACCTGCATCTGACAACTTGTCAGTAGATGTTGCAAAGCGCAAAGCGTAGTCTAGGATGAGAGCTCGTGGCTTGTGTATGTGCACTCGAGTCCTTTTTCAGACTTAATCCTTCTACCTCCCTTGTTTCATCTTATCCCCTTCATCCCCCCTGCGCCAACATCAGGCTTTTCCTGACACAGTCCTTATTCTTTATCTTTTCAGTTTTTTATCCTTTCTTTTTGCTCCACTTATCTTCCGTCTTTCCCTCCTTCATTGTCTTTGGCTTTTTATCAGTCATCTTGCAGGGAAAAGGTAATAAAAGACCAACACATCGAAGGAACATTGCTCCGCTTTTGTTATTTTGTTCTCTCACACCCTCCTTTTTGTCTTTTATTTTTGTTTGCTGCAGCAGACCTTATCGGGAAGATGGCTGCGAGATAAGGCCTCTGTGGTTCTTTGTGGTGAAATAATACAACAGGCCGATAAGGCCGGATGTGTGACTAGGTTCGCCGCTGCCTTCTCCTCTTCCCAGGGTGTGCTAGGAAATCCCCAGTGGGGCTAAGAGATATCAAACCTTTTATAAAATGTCAACCCTACACTTCGGACACAAGCAGTGACATGTTTTCCAAGGCAACTGCGCAGCTTAAATTTTTGATAATAACAGAGACAGCGAGCAGCCACATTCTTTAAAAATGCATCGTTGTGCGCCTTTTTAATGTGAGCTGTGGTTGTTAATGACATGTAAAATGTGTGTGTGGCTGCTGCCAGACTAACAAGGCTAAACATTACAGATGTAATGGATGAAAGCAAACTATAAAAAAAGGTCTTGGCCTGTGCTGCGTGTGGACACAAAGAAACTTTTCATTGCCATCTGTTTAATAGTGATGGAGTCACAAGTTCCTGGCTCATGCCATTACTTTGTCTCTAATCTGCAGCACCTATTACGATTTCATGAAGTGGTAATGATTATACAATTACTTCCAGCTTGGAAATACCATAATAATGGCTGCAATGACCAAGGTTTGCGAGTTTATTGAGTGGATGTTTATGGATTTAAAAACAAACACACACAGACTGGCTGACTGGCTGGCCATTGATTTGTGCTGCTACTGACTAAAGAAGCGTGGTGGGCGACACTGGCACTCAATAGCAGTTACATTTTCATATAAATAACAACAGCATTCTGGCCTTTAATTGCCACAGAAATGACTACATGGGTTAAAGAGTGGGCATAGATGGATATGGCATTGATTTGGGTGACTTTTTTTTACGCTTTGTACTCTGAGGCATCACTTAGGTGACATCTCCAGCTCACTTTTTCTCCTCAACTGGCCTCGTGATAAATATGTTATGTTTGTATTCTAAAGAGAGCTGACAGCGCCTGCTTTTTGTTTTTTCTCCCAGATCCAAACCTCTAACAACTCTGAATAGGATAACAAAGGAAAATGGCTGGATGGATGGATCTCATACCACAATTAGAAGATCAATTACAAAACACATAATTCATAGTAACTCTCAGCTATAGTGTATACACTTTAAATGCTTTAGCTTTATACCTGATCAGATGTTGTAATGCTTCTGTGCTGAAGCCACATTAAAGCTTTGACTTCAAGTGTTAAGCGCAGTCTGGATCCAGCAGAGACATAGAATTCCCACAACAATTTTCTACATCTTTTATAACCCCTCCTTGTCAGACACAGGGCTATTTCACAAAATGCGCAAGTGAAATAAAGAGTTAAGGAGAGGGAGACACTTCAAGCATAACTGATTTATTAGGCCAAGTGAAGGGAGGAGAAGGAGAGAAGAAAATGATTTAGGCCTCACATACACTTTTAATTACTGTTGTCAAGGTGTTTGCTTCGCCCTTCTGGGAAAAAGCAAACCAAATCATCAGTCATACCAACTACTTAGAAGACCCGCAAAACAGGCCATAAAGTTTAGCACCTCTTCGATAGTGCAACATTTACTGCAACATAAACAAATCCCAGCCTTCTCTCTGCGCAGTGTCTGTCTTTTCTCCCGAGGTAAGGCACGCTGCATGGCTGATAAACTGGGCAGAATGAGGCCACAAATCCAGGGGTGCCCTGCTCAACCTCGTGCGCTTACCTGAGGGATGGAAGAGGACAAAGGAACAACATGTGCCTGTCTGTTTGATCTCCCTGTATGAGGTGCGCTGCACATGTAGGCTGCTGACACGTCATGGATTGTTTGCTCTCGCACCAGCAGCCCTCACTGCACAGCAGCTCTTATTATAGCGGGGAGGCAGCCGAGAATGATATTCATTCACACGCGCGCGCATACATACACGCGCACACATACAAATTTTCCTTTGATGAGGCTGTGGTATAAACTATCTATGACCAGAGGCTCACTTAGAATTCCTGTCTGCAACATTACACTCTTATAGCTGGAAGACAATAGAAGGCAGTGGCCAGACAGTCTGCCCCAAAAGCAATACCAATGAAGAAAATACACATCCGTCTTGCAATATTTAACTTGAATGTCAAGTGCTCCTCGGCATATACACCTGAAATTACAATAGCTGTGTTTCCAGGTTAGTCTTTAGTAATATTGACCGGCAGCAATAGAGGATATAGGAAGGGCCACTAAATCCATTATTCATAAATGAAAACAGGGGACAAGAGGAAGATGAGTGTTTCTGCTGACTATGTGGTTGCTCCCTCAGAAGTCTGAGACATTTTAAGAGCGGATACGGTTCCCCCACCACACTAACCCCAGTCAAGTTTGGTTTCATTTATGCTGATTTCCATATGTCCAAAAGATCTGTTTCAATCTATAGCTTCCTGCTGCTCAGTCACTCTAAATGTTTTATGAGCCTGTGCGGCTTACTGGTGAAAGCAAACTGTAACAAAGGAGGATAATTTTCGTGTTCCTGGCACATACAAGATATTCAAACAAAATGATATATATATGAAATGGAAAGGGGAATACAATAATTCAAGGCTACAGTTATCTGAGCTAAACCACTAATAGCACACGCCGCTCTGCCTACTGTGCCATGCTGCAAAATGTTTCCACAGCAGCACATAATTAAAAACAGCATGCTTATATGTGTATTATGTTTATGTGTGTGAAAACACAAGAGGCTGGCGAGAAGAACAGTGCCGCAGTGAAAAAAAAAAAAAGGTAATTAAGTTGACCGGAACAAGGCGAGCTGTCTGTTAAATATTCCATGCAGCCCCACACAAAGCACCATGGAAGCCATCAACAACAGGGCACCGACAACAATTACAGAATAATTAGCAGAGAAGATTTGTCTTTGCCAGGGATATGTGTAAGTAATTGTATAAGTAATTTTAGACTTGGCCCGGTCCAAATTGCCTTACTTGTGCTTTAACCTCGGTAAACATAAGTGGACTTAAAGGGGCGTGCAGCGCAAGTGTGGCAACATCTCTAAAAGTGCATACAAACATGCTTGTGTATGCTTCAAGAAATACATTTCCCTTGACTTGAAGCTTTAATTTGCCTTGCTTTTTGTTTAATGAAGTTCTAACAATGAAATCATACAGCCACTAGCACAAGTGTAATGACAACAGAAAACAGCTATTCTCACTCCATGTTAAGTCATTCCTCAGAGAGTTTTACATTGCTTGTCAAAAAGGGGGGAGAAAAACTAGAAGACACTAATGCAGTGCTACAGTTATTTAGATTTATTCACACTATCCCTATTTATGCTTCATCATCTGTTACTGTTCAGATTATATTCGATGATTTACTTGTTGTAACGAGGCAATCAACATTCAAAGAATAACAATGTACTTCCTATAAAAATAAGCTCTACATGTGATAGTTTGGGGATGCTGAGCTACAGCTCACTGTAATGGAGCAAGAAAGAGAAGGCTATTTTTATCTCACCCCGAGGCTCGGGGCAGCTGTGTCAGAAGTCAACAACTATGGTGACTCCATGCTGTGGCACTCCAAAAAAAGAAACAAAACACACACACAAAAACTCATGCTTTAGCATACTGAGGTCTGCCTTTTAGTTTCTTTTTAAATTATTTTTAAACTAAGCAAGAATCTTAAAATCTGAGCAACGTTTGAGGCTAAGCAGCCTGAGCGCTCCGCACAAATGTGCTCAGCGAGAACTTTGGAGAATAGCTGAGCTGATCAAAAAATGTTTCACACAGATAAAAACAAACACAATGTTGACGCTTCTAACCTTGTAACTCCCCAAAAAGCGAACATGCCTAACAGTGTAACATTGACGATGAAATCAAATTTACCCCATGTTAGCCATGGCAATATTGTTCTGTATGAGGCAAGCCTAGAACATATTGATGTACAGCTTTGAGGATGACAAGCTGTGCTCGCTGTGATTTGTTACACTAATAAAAGTGAAGACACATTATTGTCCTGCCCTCTCAAATACACATACACACAGATCTTCCCCTCGCTCGCTCTCTGTCTCTGTCTCTCTCTCACACACGCACACACACACACATTCATTCCTCTTCATGGACCACTTGGCTTTGTAGTGGCAAAGAGCTTGAACAAATTGAGAAATGATTGGAATTGAAAGATGAGTAATGGCAATTCTAGCGCTGTCTCTTCTCAATATGGAGATGATGAGATTTGATTCTTTGAGGTCAGGTACATCATCCGAGCAGAGTGGATGTCCCGTCTATGACTAAAAGAGATAGGGGGCCATTCGCTCTCGTCTACATCCTTTTGCTACAATCGGTCACAGGCAACATAAAATCAATGCCATATTTACCAGCGTATTACCATACTAATAACACTGCTCATCGCCACTTTAACAATTAAGGCTCAAAATCTGCATGCTAAATATATGCAGCGCCTGGGTTATTAGGCATTGCACTTTCTTACTGCCGTCTCCTCCCCATTCATGTTGGGGAGAGTGAATCAGCAGTAAATGATTCATTTCATTCCTTTCAGTGCTATCTCCTCATTACGGTCAGCAGTTAATTCACTATTACAGTGCCATTAGCCTAGCTTCGCCACAGACTGCGCTGCAACCTGCCAAACATACTGACAAGCAAATGGCAGTTCTGGTTTCACTGACACTTGGTCACACAAAGGGAAAGCAAGGAGAGGAGTTAGGCTGTGAGGGCTGATTCTGTGATTCTTGCTAGTCAGGCTTTTATTACAAGATCCCATAAATAGGAGTAATGGGAATGCAGGGAAACCTCCACAACATAAAACGGAATATATCTTGAAAAAAAGGTGGTCAAGCAGGCTGAAAAGAAAACTTTGGCCTTTTGCCATCTGTCGCATTGCGCTGATGATCCTCAAATTACACGCTCTGTTGGTTTTTGCTGATTCTGATTAATGTGGAGCAGGTTGGCAGCTAAGGCTGTCTTAAGATGTTGTCCCAGGGAGGCGGGGTAACTGTAGAATTAAGAGTGACTCGTGTCAGCACAAACCGTGGGAAGCAAAATCGCTTGTGATGAATGTGTTTTCTCCTACCCTCTGCTTGTTGGAGCATGACAGTTAAATGATGAATAATGTCATGGGAAACGCATCTGTATTTGGATGACGTTTTTCGTAATTTTACAGATTTTATTCACGGAAAATGCAGTTCCTTCAGTAACCACTTGAGGCATCATCCGAAAGTAAGTCGATTATGACGTTATATGTGACATGGGAGTAAAATCTGGACCTCAAAGGCTCATTCATTCTGCTTTTACTTTAAAAGGGAGGAAAAAAGGAAAACCATCAAAAATGGTCTTCATAGCTTGTCTTTCTTTTCTTTTTGTTTTACTTCTTAACTCATCCAAACTTTCTTAAGGCTTAAAGTTAGCGGTGTTGACTGGCAGCTGCATGCAGACACAGGTGTGTGTAGCAGGCAGCTGTCTGCCAGACTTCACCTCCTCCAATGTGAGAAGGACCTGTCAACCGCATTTGTGATGTTGACGCCTTGAGGAGCATTTCAAAAGAAATTATTTTTAAAAATAAAAAATGTAAAATAGTACATCACATCCAATAACTCTGTGCTCCAGTGAGCGAAAATCTACTGTTGTGTGATTCACAGCTGAGGATGCATCTTGTTTCCTAGTGTTAGTGAATAAGAAGCACCGAGGCTTCGAATTGGAGATGTGCAGAGCAACGGGCGAAATCTTGGTGGCAACATCTATTATATAAAGTCTTGATTTCATGTAAAGTTACAAAGATGCACTCCATGCATGTATAGTTTGCATTTGTGCATTTTAAATAACAGAAATGGTATACTGCAGTTTTACATTTGAAATAATGTAATCTATTTAACTTTAAATCAGCTTAAAATGAACATTTTCACCACGGAGCTAAGTCCAGCAGACTATATTGGAATAGTTGCCATGGCAACAACAGTTAAAGTAAAGGCTGTTCAAACACTAAAAGCATCCAACATATGAAAATGATTTTAAAACCTTTAGCTGGACATGGAATCGCACACGCCTGCACACAAGTTGACATGAGCGTGTTCATTTCTTCTCCATTTCCAGTTGGTCCAACTATCAGTTGCTCAGTTGCTAATTATTGATATGCACTGACTGGGGAAGCAATGCAGGAAGGCTGTATACACAGAAATCCTGGGGGTATTGCATGCGGCTGTGTTCTATGTCTGCGCATAGCGAGGTAATTACTGGGTGTGAGACCTTAACACGACTGTGGATGAGAATAAGATCCCTTCCCTGGACATGTGTTTTAATAGGAGCATGGGGAATAGCGTGACACAGGCTCTCTCCTGAGACCTGCAGCACCTCTCCCAGGTAACAATCTCATAGCACCGAATGTGAAAGTGCAGCGTTCATCTAATGAAGCACACGATTGTGAATAATCAGAACTTTATAAGTAATGTGAACTCCAAAAGAACATATAAAAGTTGACGTTTTCCCACTCGAAACTGAGATGCTTAGACAGTGTGCAAGGTAGTCTCTTTTCTCAAGCCATTTTACATGATTAATAGGGTAGAGAGCAGGAGTTGAAACTGCAATTAAAGGTGTCTTCCATCAGAGGAAGAACCCCCTTTCTGGTAGTCAGCTAAAGGAGGACCGAAGGGAGCAATGCTCCACTAGAGAAGTCATTATTTCTCCACCATCCTCTCTGCTCCGTGGAATATATTAACTTCACAGTGTTGCCGTCTTAGCCAGCATGCCTTCATTGCCTGTTTTTTTTTTTTTAAAGCGATGCATGCAATTAGAAGTAGGAAAAGAAGAAAGCACTTGGAATAGTCCCCAACCCCTACACTGAGATTGAGTGCCAGCACAAAACAAGCTGAGTGGGCCCCTCGGGGCCCTGCCTGAGACTGAGGAGAGCCTCTGATAGTCGGTGTCACCGCTGCTCATTGACAACAACAAAAAAAAACAAAAAACGCGACTGCAAAGCTTCAGAGTAAATGGTTTCCTAAAAATGTACAGATGGATTTCCAATAACAGACACCAACACCCCTTGTTTGTGCAGAAAAATAAATGGCACTTCCTTGACAGCGTAAAAGTAAAATGCGCACTCGCTTTAGTATTCTGTGCTGAAATTTCACAGCCATTGCACAGTAAACTGTTTAACAGAGAAAAGTATTCCATACCCATATCTTATAAACTTTGTTCCAATTCCTCTTCTGTGTGGATTACACCGTTGAATAGACCCACCAAGGATCATTACATCCGTAACTCCCTGTTTTGCATAATGTCATTGTGTGGATTTGACTTTCAGCTACAGCGCAATTAATTATATACATGGCTCCTTTTCCAAGCCACACTATCATGTACAGAGAAGACTTACATCCATGTGGGATACTTGTTCTTGTAGTCTCATGAATACACTTCACCTTAGAAAACGTGAAAGGGATTGTGGAATATCATCGTAATTGGTGAGACGGCAAGAACATTATTATGAATCTAGTCCCTCTTCCACGTGCGCTGCAGTAATAAGCCCGAGGAAAGTGATTGTCGTACATTTGATGGTTCGCTGACTTCACAGTCATTGTCTTTATCTGCATTGGAAAAGGCGAGGCGGGGGAAGGATCACACCTCCTTTGAGGTGCATTTAAATCATAGTCTCCACATTTTACTCAGAAAATTCCCTCTTGCGAGCGTGAGCTGAGATGGCGTCCTTCAAGCCCCGCTGGGTTTCCTGTCATCATGAAATGGGAGCAGGAGATTAGGAAGGGTGGGGGATGTAGAGGATGGAGCAGGAGGGGGGTAAATACTGAAATCTGGTCTAATCCCATCTCATACAGCTGAAGATACACTCCTCCGAAGACATTTCTGCTCAGAGCTGAGGTAACTGAAAGGAGCGAGAGGGATACTGTTGGGAATGGCCAATATATTGCAATATTGTTTCATTTTACAGCCTGATCCACTAAGGGTGCAGTTCAACTAGTTAAGGGTTTTGTAGGTGACACGCTGAGTGCTGCTATTCTTGTGAAGAAAAGCATCAAAGTGGCAATTTTGCACAGTTCATTGTGTTTAATGGAGCACTGTAAAACACGTCCTTTCCTCTGTAATTAATAAGGAGATGACAGAAGCGTCTAGATGGTTTGTTTCATAAGATGTATCTTTTTTCAATATGTCGTGATTTAATTTTCTGCTATTCTTTCATTTGGCTGCGTTTCAGAACTAAGGAAATAGACCTATATCACAATGCTATTCAACAAGTCTTTCAGAGGCAGATTCATTGGCTAATTTTAAGTTTAAACTGGCATGTTAAAACATGTAGTTTTTTTTTTTTATTCGTAATCAACATTTGACAAAACCCTATGGTCACGTTGCAGTTTAAATTATAAAAACCTGTAAACGCTACAAGTTATTTACTGCTTTTATGTCACAAAATCAAAAGCATGTCTTAAGTCACCCTGTTCATGCCTCCTTCCTCTCTTTAAAGCTATTTTTCTCTCACGCTCATCTAATGAAATGTGCAGAAATAAACAAATGAGCTTTCAGAGTGACTGCTGATGCGAGAGGAGAGGGGATTCTCACAAGCCACTGCCCCTGCTGTATGAACATGCGTTATAAACAACTTCTCCCTGTAAAATGTCATTGGATTGGTACACTCTTCCACGAGGAGGATGTGCATGCATCTTTTTGTAAGCTGCATGATCTTCCTGTCTTGTTATACAATGTGAGACTCCCCTCTGTCACCTCGCTTGTCGGTGAGGCTCAAGCCTATAACCTCTAGCATTCATCACTCGTTCACAGCGAATCTGAAACCTGGCATACACGCTGACGCTGTCGTCTTGTGTTTCCACAAGATGTGACCTTTGTCTTTCGGCGGAAAATGCACCTTTGTGCATTTCCTCCAGTGCCAGGAAGAGGAATGTTGTAATGCACAGCTTGGCGCATACGTGTATTAAGGGCTTATAACATGCTGGAGATTTCTAGTGAGTGCAAAGTGTTATATTATTTTAACCTGTAGCCTAAAGGTCCCAAGTTACGGTGGCCCTGAGAGGTCAAACAGTAACGTGTCACAAGTCACAAGCTAACATACACTTTGTATGAATTATACAGTAATATATGATCATATGTAGTCTAAGGCGCTTGGAAAGAAAAGCATCTGGACGTCTTTAGGTTTCTTGAAGACGTTTCACATCCGAGAAGCTTCTTTAGTTCTAAGAGAAAATGGGGGAGAGTCCCAGATTTTAGGCCCTGTGGGAGTGTCCCCAAGAGGGTCATGGACCCCCTATTGATCCTCTACCTAATTCACAAGCCAAGGGTTGAAAACAGGTGTGGGTCACAATCAGCCAAGGTTTCAGGTGAACCCATTGTGAAGCCTAGCCCCACCTTATCATGTGATTTACTGAGATCAAATGGCCCAGAATGTGAGTGGCCATCAAGGCGCCTGGGAAGGGATGTTAAAAATGGATTATAGATGGCAGACAGTTGGTGTCGTAAGCCCCGCCCTCTGTTCAAAGATGGTCGTTCACAGTTTCGCAGCTCCTTAGACTACGATAACCTGGATGACTGAGAACCTTCACACACATGGATTGTATGATTAAAACCCACACCACCACACATCTTTTTTTCCCCTCACAACACGGATGAACCCTCCGTTTCTTTTTGCTTGTTTTTCAGCACGATCCTTCACATGTTTTAGTTTCTGTCACTTTCACAGCTGTTTCTTCACATTATTTTCTTTCCAAAAACACTTTCCTTGTGTTTTTTTCCCACTTCCTTTGTGGTTTACACATATTCTGTTGTCTTTTGTATGCTTTTGCAGCATTTTTCTATTTGGTGGTGTGTTCTTGGTGTGTTCCACAGTACTAAATAGCAGTACCACTCACTGTATTTAAATTGTAAAACATTTTGACAGAAAAAACACAAATAAGTTAGCAAAAATGATGTGCAAGTTAGTGGGTAGATTTCTATGTCTTAGGGGTCCAAAGATATTTTCATCGTTTGAATTATAGTGGAGATTTCTCCTGTTTTACTCAGTCTGATACAGTATGTCTCTGCTGCATGACAAAAGGTGCTCAGAAAGCAGCAGAAGACGTGAGGACTGTGGGAGAGCATTTGCACATCCAAGTGAGCACATCTATGCCTTAACCATATTTTAATATATGTCCCTTTGAACATCTTGTTTCTGTCCCTATATGGCATTTAATGATGAACGGTCTGCATTAAATACCTTACATCATTTTAAACTGGACAGCTTCTTCTGGACTAGGGGCTAAAAACCATTTGTCCCCAAAGCTCGGGAAGAAAAATGTAACAACAAACAAAACAAAAACCAGACAAAACAGAAAATAACCCATGTCCAAGCACAGCAACTACGGGGGCCTCTCTAAAAAACAACATCATTGCTTCTCTATGTCCTCGGGATAGGCCTGCTTATGTCACAGTTTGCTTACTGTAAGTGTGAATCTCAGTGTGTGGGCAGCTGGGGTTGAGACAAACTTCAAGACCAATTTCATGTTTTTTTGTGGGTTGTTGGTGTGTAGCTTTCACATGTGTGTACGTGTGAGCAATGTTCCTGTATGCTCCTGGCCAGCATCAGCATTACTGTCAGTAAGTGGGTGCTTGTGATAGGAAGGTCATGTGCTAGCCAGCAGAATTATGTCCAGGTCAGCTATGCACTGTATAGAACTGACCCTTAATTTGCCTCTGTTTCTGCAGCTGTCACACTCAGAGGCGAGGTGAGCAAGCGTGGGCTCCTTTTTATCACACGCATTAACCTACTGTTAGCTGTACACAACTACACACCTCTTTATAGGTTCTTAACTTCAACACAATTAATCCCCAATCCCCATTTAGGCCCCAGGAAACAGTTACAAGATTGTAGTCAAAAGCCCGTCATCATGTTCATGTAGGATCCCACTTCAGTAAGAAGCCAATTAAAAAAAAGTAGGTTTTAGTAAGCTAGGTTTCGCCCTGTGACAGCTGGGATACTTCCAGCTGAAGAAAACATGGATCGATAGATGGATTGATGTCTTAGTGATCATTAATGTGAAAATGCTGTAAATGTGTACTTTTGCTCTGAAAACAAAGAAATAACATATTGTTGACTTACAATGTGGAGCTTCAAGAAGTCTCCAAGACCAGAGGAGCTATCCACCCTCACCAGGACAGCATCCTTCAGATGTGTGCTGAAGCCAATGGCTAGTCGGTCTGCCCTCGTGCTAGGACGGTCATTTGGTGGCCACGTGTATGTGATCAGTCCACCGTCTCGTCCAAATATGTATGTTGTTCCCGCTGAAAGAGATAAGACCAGAATTAAAGATGTTAATAGTGTGTTTCTTCTTTCATCCGTCTATCAGGCGTGACTCACTGACTGTCAACACGCAAACATTATTAACACAGTAAAGCCGGCATCAATGCCGTGTGTACAGAGCACCGTCAGTCTGGAGTGTTTTATTGTGCAGAGCGATGATTCTGCAAAGCAATGAGCAACATATCACTCTTGAACGGCTCTCAGCCCCGTCTGAAGTACACTCGTGTCAATTCATGAGTAGGAGAACGTTCAGCGAAAACGAGGGAGGCAGGTACTGGTTCCGATTTCCTCACAATCCTGCACAGTCACTCAGTTTTACCGCTACTGCCCGTTTCACCTCTAGAGGGAAGAGATACGAGTGAATGCAAGAGAATGTGCGGCCGTGTCCCCAGTTCACAGGTAGCCAGCATGCCAAATGGGCACCTCCCCATCTCTCATGCTTCATTAGCAGCCTCAAAGGCAGATGGAGATAGCAGCATTATTGACTGGCTGGTCCAATTATGCCCTTCTTGTGACCTCCAAACCAGCCATTTCCTGTCGTGCTGCATTACCTTGTTGTCTTTAGCGGCTGCATAAAAGGGTTCAAACATGACCTAGTAGATGGAAGAGTGCTTCTAATTACTTAGCTATTCAGTGAGAAAGTGCTGTGCAGCGTTAAGCCGGTGACCTAGTCAAACTGATGCTTCGAAATGAGTCCATCTCAGCTAATTCTGTGGGATTCTGTTCACGTTTACTGTCATCCTCATGTTTTGAGATTAAGACAGTGTTATAATCCATTTTTTTTCCTTTTTTTCCAGGACGCAAACACAGTAAGGTTGTGAACAAACTTGGTTACGTGTGCACAATTGTGAACAAATAGGGCATGTGATTGGGAAATCAACGGCAGCGAGAAAGCCCGCAAATAAATGCAGCTGTCAGATTAGCATAAAAACTGCTATTTTAGTGAAAAATTAGACGAGGAGCTCTGTTAGTGTGCGAAGCATTTACATGTGGAAGTGTGAAAGAGAAGGAGAAGCCGGGAGAGAGTGCGAGCGAGGCGGAGTATGTTAATATTCATAGGGGCAGGGAGTTAAACAGCCTTAGCCTGAACAATAGATAATAAATCATTCTGACTGTAATTCCGATATTTTCTTGTAAACCAGTTCACGAGGTTATAAAACCATCGATACATTTTGCATTTTCTTTATAGATCCTGTTGTTTACTTTCTCCTAGCTCTGCTTCATAGTGCAGCGATTAAAGCGCATCAGTCTGCTCTCAAGTCCCGTTTTCCAATTTCATCGCCTCGTTTGAGTCAATACACACTGTCAACCATTAGCTAAAAAGAATTGCATCATTAATTAACAATAATGTGATTAACCAACGAGGTTGGGACATCGAGATCTATGGCGGGATTTATTGTTTTCATAAAGCATAAGTCGCATTTGTAAAACTTAATGATATAACACTGTAAGCATTTTTTGTTCTCCTAATGGAAAAAGCGTTATGAAGCTTGATGACTTCTACAAAGGGAAAGACATTATGTGTGATGTATTTGCGAGGCGGGCTGCATTTCTTTTTCATGAAGTCTGGCGGCTACCACTGAAAAAGCTCTTCTTGTTTCACTAATGCATATCTGATGTTGGCCCAGTCACAGAGTAATCTTCGATTCCGTGTATCTCGCGCTGGACTGTTGTCACCGTCTCCGTTTCCCCCAAGCCACCTAACACTCGCTGAACGTTCCAGCTTATTATAATTAAGTGCTTTTAAACCATGTCAGTGCTGGAACTCATCGGGCCCTTAAGCATCTAATTCCCCCTCAGTCTATTCATATGATCTGACACCCACTTTCTCCCACTAAGAGCTTATTTACCGGTACTGTTAAAAAAAAAAAAGAGGGGGGAAAAGAAGTGCTTTTAAGCTAAGAAACACTCAAATCATGGTACCAAAGGTCGACAAAACTAACAGCTGAGTGGTTCCGAAACCAACATGCAGATAATAAGGTTGCCAATATGTGGTGAAGCAGTGTTAAATCCTTACAAGCATGTAAAACTACTGGGAAGTCCTTGGGGGACTGTTGAGGATTAAGATACACGAAGAAACATGGCTAATGCACACCTACACAGTTGTGCAATGGCATGAAATCAGCAGACACATGCCTCTGTAACTCCAGTGCTGGGGAGTAATTATGCACTGGCTCCATATTTGTTATTTGTGTTCTCTCCTGGGACACCGGAGCTGATATGGATCTGTTGTAGTCATTAGATACAGTGGTGTCCTGGATATTCTTCCCGTTTGTTGTCTCTTTAATTTGACAAGAGTTTCAGTTTATTCCCTATTCACCCACTGTTTAATGAAAAAATAAATAAATAAAAAATGAAAGTACAAGGTACAGGTGCAACGGAGGTGAAGCTATGCACAATACAAGGTCTGTGAAACTGAATGTAATTAAGATTTTCTTGTTTTACCTATCCCCAGAAGCATTAATGCATGCTTCTCTGACATTTGTAGTCCTTTCCCCAGAGGGGTCACGCTGCAGAAACGCAGAGACGGTGTTTCTGGAGGTCTTACTCAAGGCTGCTACGGATCCTCGACCAGACCTCCAGGATGAACTCCTCAACCGCAATCTTCCACTGTTAAAGGATAATGAATTAATCTGTCCTCGTGTTGGACTACATTGAGAGCTGGCTGCTCTCTACTGTGTCAGTTAACATCAAAGAAGATAAACATTGGCAGATCAAACACTCTGCTTTCATTAAAAATGTAGCACCATCCCAGGAGTTCTCCTGCATTTGGCCTAAGAGGTGTGTGGGATAGTAGACTGTAGAATAGCAAACATGGCCTGTGTGTGTGTGTGTGTGTGTGTTAAGGCCCTCTTGGCTGCGGCTTCGCAATGTCTTCATCTATTTCCACTGTAAAGAGGTAGCAGCATATAGCAAACTGTCCTATAGGCTCTGTATGTTCAGAAAGTGATGCAGTGTCATAAGAAGAGACAGGTGTGAGCAAACCAAAGCATCCTGGCTGTGTGCCTTAGTGTAGCAGATGTGGGAGGAGTGGATACGCAAAGCAGGCAGTGTGTTTGACTACACTGTTAGGCTAAGGTCAGGCCAGCAGACTGTCTTTCCTCTAACCTCCAACACTGCCATCACAAGGCGCCTCATATTACCGCCTCTGCCGAGAAACGAGGGAGGAATCCAATCATAATTACATAGTTGTGATGGAAATACGAAAAAGGAGAGATGACATTATAGATCTGCTTTCTGTCAGGACCAAACACTAGCGTTTCTCTCTGTTTGCTGCGATGGATTCCCGTAATGACTGGCGTGCAAAAATAGATTACCTCAGATTTGGAATATAGTGTAGCTGTTTGAAATTCTGATTTTTGATCATTTTTTGTGCATCCCTTGCATGGAATCCCAAAGGAAGAAAGTTTTTTTTGTTTTGTTTTTGTTTAACATCTGTTACATCATTTATTCATAAAAATAGATATCTATTTTTTGGGTGTGCTCACCCTCCTGGGAGGAGTGCTATTAAAAGAAGCTTAATGATGTGCATTGGTTTAGCATTTCAGTTTTCACAGAAATCATTACCACGATTTATAAGGACACTTTTAGCCAATCCGACACTATCGGGATCTGGTAAAGGCCCTATCTCTGATCAATGCTCCTGAAGATTTAGTGCCGTGCAGGAAAACTGTGAGACAACAAGTCCCCTTCTGATCTCCTTTTCTCTCACTCTATTTTACCTTTTAGGACAATTAAATGGTCTAGTAGTTGAGGAGATGAAGTGGTAAATAGACTGTGAGGTTATGAACAGAACCTTTCAAAAGCATAGCTAATTAAATATCTTTTCAGCTGCATGTTCTAACTTGGCAGCAATTACAAAGCTGCGAATTGCAAAGACAGTCGAGTAGGGGCACCATTCACACGGACTCAGTGTATAATTAAATGGCACATCACACGCCATGATCCAAAATAATGATGCCAATACCTCGTATCTATCAGTCAATCGATTCCTGTTTTATCCACGGTATTATTTTATTTATAGCAGCAGACAAAATGTATCAAATATTATTAAAGAGCTCTTGTGATGTGAACAGAAGAAGTGATTTAAATGTCAACGGATTATGTGTCTGAACTACAATTATATTTTTTTCCTATTTGCCCGACTTGTTTACTTCAGCTGGACAAAGATATACTGGTCACAGCATTAGTATTAAGGACCTTTAACATTTATTCTTTGGCTTCATGTGGGTGCTATTATGAAGGCTCTGTAAGGCAATCTTTTCATTTCTACAGTCACTTCCTGTTATTTAAGTGAATGTGGATCAGTTTTTGTGTAATGAAAGAAGAGTACCATTCTTTTGGAACGTTTTACAGTAACAAAATTCTGTTACAAGTGTATTTATTGATGGAACTGTTGCTTTACACTTATTATTTTTATATATATTATTTATTATTACTGTTAGTAATCTGTAACATTTTTTATTTGTCTGATTTTGGTGACAACAACAGTGTTTTCTTATGTATATAAATATATATCCTGCTGACATTTTAATTTAATGACATGTAAATTTTCCATGTAATTTTGTTACATATGTACAAAGCAAAATGTGAAATTTAATGGAATCTGGTTAAATGAAAATTACTTGAGTTTATACCAAGCATCATTTCTTTAATCATGTATTATTTGAATAAATAAACATTTGTTTTTTTATATTTCAGTTACATTTGAATCCAAAATCTTGCTTCATGTTTATGTAATCTCTTTTTTACACCACTGTAAAGGCTTTATGTTATTCTTTTGTCGATTTTAAATTACTGTATCGATCTTTTCTTTGTCTGTTGAGCTCCAGCAGTGACTGTTCCTATTACACCACTATCAGTGTGTATATTTATGTATTTTTGCACCTATTTCCTTCCTACTATTTATTATTTGTTGCATCTGGTGTAAATGCAAAACCTAGCTTATGTATACCAGAAGATGTCTCTGTGGGTACTCATATAATGTAAGCACTATGTTCTCCTGCTGGTGCATTGTGGGCCTTTGTGTTGGCAAGGTGGCATTTCTGTCAAGGTTTTTCTTGTCTGTGGCTGTTTGCTGTTCTGGTGACACGCTGTGAACTTAACTGCTCTAGAGGAGAGGAACCATGGCGGTTTCTTGTCCTACACATTTCTGAGTCCGTACCAACAGTGGTGTGTGAGATACTGCAGTCACATTTCTACTTTATTAAGTCATGTGCACAGTGCATGTAAGGATGAGATCCTATTCATACATTTACTGAGTTCTTCTACAGGTATGTAAGGTCATTTTTTAGGATAATCTGACAGCAAAAATGTGCTTTTTTCCCCACTCCAGGCATAGCTGTACAGTGAAAAAAAAAGAAACATAGTGGTGGATGCATGTTTCTCCCAACCACACTATCCCTGGAGCTCCCTGCTAGTTCAATTGGTTCTTCACCTAATGTCATTGAACCATTTCTTTCATTCTGCAATGAAGCTTTTAGCACCAGAACAGCACAAGATCCCAATACTATCTCTTCCAACGATAATTAAATTTAGTGCCATAAATTTGCTTTGGGCAATTTTGGACCTTTTGCACAAGGACATGAGTTTTCTCTTGAGAGAGCTTTTTTTCCGTGAATCCCTTTTGTACTGTACATCAGATTTGTCAGAACACACTCTGCTCTGATGAGTGGCCAAACCACATCTACCACTAGTGTAGTATTTTCCCTGTCGACATCCACAAATGCAGAGACAAAAGACAGTTTACTCTAATCTCCTATAGGTTTTTCACACAAATGAAATGAAAATATCATAAAAAACAAAGAATTTTTACTCAAAGGCAAGAATGGCAGATGCCTTCTCATGTCGAGCTTATTTCTCTCATATTAAAGCGATACAGGCAAGATAGATTTTGCTTAACCTTTTGTCTGCAATGCAAACAAAAACATTTTCCACTTTTTTCTTCTTATTTTACTACTTGCAGTATACCAAAATTTTACCTCACACAAAAGTTTGTGTTTTATAGAAGCATTTCATGGTGTGAATGTAGCCATTGCCGTATAACGGATTAGGTGATGTTTTTAGGTGCTACAGACTAATTTAACAGTGTCGTTGTTGATATATTTTTGCTGTATGGGCTTTGTCTTTGCTGAATTAGTCAGAGTATATTCTTAGACTACAAAAACTATATACAGTAATTACAGGAAAAATATTTTAGTTAGAACATATTTTTTTAAATTGCATGACAAAGACTCGAAGAAGAAAGGAAAAAAAAAGACACAAGCAGGAAACAGACCCTCCTGTCATGTATCATCTTTGTGCTTGATGTAACTTTGGCATGTAAGGTGATTAATTGCCTGTCACCTTTGACTGGCAGCTTCTCTGTGTTGGCGAAAATCAAGTGCAGTGAACAAAAGGAAGTCTGAAAAAATGAGAGCAATTGTTTTTCCAATTATTCGGAGTGGGCAGTTACAGCACAGCCTCAGGTTGTCTGTCTTTCGGGGAGAAGTGAAGGAAATTCAGATGGACACTGAGAACTGGAAAAGGAGGTACACTGGATGCAACGAGATGCCTGTGGCCAACCGCAACCCCTATCTCTATTTCGGTATCTGTTCATTGTTCCATTGCAGAATAGCAAGGTCCTTTCAACAATTTAAACCTCGCTCTCAAGCCTTGATCCTGAAAAAAAGCCTTTCTCTATCTTCACTGGTGTGTGAGCAGCCCTTTGGGAGACTAAAAAGACTATGGATTGTTGACTTGTCTTAATCCTCTCTCAGCACAAACAACTGCCTCCCTTATAATAGGATAGACAGTTAGAACAGAATCAGCAGGCATGTGAAAAGATTCCATCATAGGCTGAAGCAGGCACAATCCTGCACACGGCACAACTGAAACAACAGCAAAACCAACTTTCAATGCGACCATTTCTAATTTTAACATGATTAGCTAAGATTTGCTCAGCCAGATAAAAACACCACTGGATTATAGCACAGCAAGGACACCTAATCAATTTACTCCAGTTTTGCTAGTGTAGAGCCAAAACATTTATTGCGTTTGCATGAAGTGGTTGTTGAACAATCTGCCAGGCTATAACTGCCGCACTCCTGTAAAGGGAAACTGCATACTGCACACACTCCGCTCTGCTTCTTTCAACGATTCTTCTTTTTTTGTCTTCTTTTTTAAGTGATAAATCCTTCCTTCAGTCTTTATCAGAAGACTGGAGCTAAGCTATTCTCTTTGCAGTCAGCAGAAAGCAGAGAGGACAGAGGTGCTAAATCAACCCAGAGTACAGACTGCCTGCTTATTTTGTGTTGGCTTAATAAGTCTGGGCACATTGGCATATATACAGCACGGTCGATATAAACTTTTACAGTTCATTGCCCAGAGACTAATCTTCACCACTGGCCAATAGTGGATTCACTTATATCTACTGTTTGGGATTGAGATATAATATTGACCTATGCTGATACAGCATACTTTACTGCTTACAGGTATTAGAGTACTGCAGTAACAGCAAATCTGACATTCTGATGTTTTATTGATGATAATAAATGCACCTTTTTTCACACTTAAAATTGTTTGACAAATTATAAGTGGGTCTAAGGCAAAAAACAAAAAAGATATAATACCAGGATACATAAGAAAGTCCTAACGCAGCCACCTTAGTCTTTAGACTAGACTAGGCACATATTCTAATTAGTCAATTTTGACAGTATTATTTTAACAATATCCAGTGACCTATGAGCCTTAAGCTCCTTCTAATGAAGACAATCCCAAAGCAGCTATTCCACATAGGACAGCTGAAAGTGTCCAACCTGCCTTCATAAGCTGCAAAGGATTAAGCCTCCCGCTCCACCACCACCACCCCCTCTCTGCTTTGCTAATTTGATGTAATTAAATTAAGTGGAGACTAAAAGTGGGGCATTGCTGCTTGCCCCCATGATTGGTCATCCTTATTAGAGGGTATGAGATGCAGGCTCCAAAATCATAGGAGCAACAGAACCTAATAAACATGAGGAGAGAGTAGCACTTAAGCCAGACCTCAAGGCAAGTACAGTACAAAGCGACCACAGCAAAGAGGAAAGACGGAGGGGAAACAGAGAGAGAATCATGAAAATAACGATTTGAAAGCAGGGTTGTACGGTGGCCCGAGAGGTCAAACGTACTTAAGAGAACACCAGCTAATAGCAAAATGCAAAAGCACACAAACCACAATGGAAGTATATATTGTAAGGTGAAGACCTAACAACAGTGAAAACCCCAACAATCTGCCCCCCTGTGCATACGAAGCATAGAGGGTCAGATTCATAGTGAATCTGCTAATCATCAAAGCCGTCACAGCGTTCTTGTTGCAGTATCCTCTCTGTGACCGACTTCGCAAAGCAACTACTCGTCAACCCGTGAAGGAGTTCACATTTTTCTAGAGAGTCACTAACCAAACTTGGTACCATATAGCTATAATGGAACCCAATTATAGCTATATGGTAGATATATGGTACTGGGTCTACAAACACCACACCTGGTAATATTTAGAAGAGAATGTGGGTCATCAAATTATTTTGAGTGCAACTAAAACCAACAGTGACAAACTGACACTCCTTGAATCCTAATTATTAGCTTATTAGTTTCTATTTTACACAGCAAAGACAAACTATTGAGGAATTTCATGGGAAAAATTAAAAACGATTTTTAAAAAAAATATAAGGGACTAATAACTCATTTGGCACGTGTGCCACGTGTCGATATTGTATTTAGTCAGACTCTGACATCATTTCAACAGCTCTAAACTGTTTCTACCTTGACATAAACTCTAGAAATCTACAAGAAATCTCCCCTTCCTTCTTACCAGAGCAGCACTTCTTCATATTTTATCTTCATATTGCTCTGAAGAGATAAGCCTTCACCTCATCATGACGGGGCCCTAGGGTAGCCATACAAACCCGCCCTCGCTCTTCATGGCAGAGGACCATCAATTTAGGGTAGAGGTAAAATTCTACCCCTTGGGCTGCTAACATTATGCCATGAATGCTCAGTCGACCAGTGTCACTCACACCCTTCTGCTCCCCTCCTCTGCCAACCTCACTTCCCCTAAGTCCTAAGTGATACATGAGCCCCTGCCTTGTGGAGCAGAATGGCCCATCCAGGCAGAGCTGACAAGACCCAGTGTCTTAATGGAGCAATACACCAAACGGGCCCTTTGTTACCCTGACCAGCTGCATATCTGCCTCCCCCGCCAACAGCCTTGGCTCTGATAGAAGTGTCTCACAGTATCGACAGCTTCTAATTTACTCTCTCATCATCACTTGCCTCATTTGCTCCTCAGACACAATGCTCCCTTTCTCTGCTTTCAGGTCAGCCATTTTGATTGCCAGCAATTTGTTGATTAGATTTTTCTGCATCCAGTGTTTAATTTGTTCACCAGCCAACAGACATATCAAAGTCAGACTTAAGGAAACTCGAGCATCAGTCGATTTTCAGCTTTTTCATTCCCGGTTAAAAGCCTGTTTGACTGATTGTGTGCCATCAGACATCAGTGCATTATTTAGTTTCAGTGTGTCTGTGTGGTAGCATGCACCAAACATCACAGCTTCCAAATGGTCTCTAGAAGCTGTTGTCTTCTCTATTAGGGAGCCAGCAGATGTGGAGTATGACTGCAGTTCTAATTACTGAAAAAGACAAGTGTGGGGGATAATTACACAGTGGAAGTGAGGCAGAAAACAGAGTCCGGGGCCAAAGCTCTGATCTGAGACTAGAGACAACTCTGGCGGTCCATCACCATATGCAGCCCAAACTACATCAGCACAAATACTTCTCTTACAAGAAAATTGCTTTAAGAGCAGACAGAGCTACTGTGCACTACTGAGCATATTCCAACTTTAGCGCCGCTCCATGAATGCAAATGAGCAATAATGTAAACCTACATAATTACAAAATGAGCGTGCCGCAATAAGGTTTTTATAGAGATGTTTAATAAACATCTCTGCATCTGCACATAAAACATCAACATTCTCCAAAGCCTTTACTATTTTTCAAGACACGGTTTAGCTCGGGGCAATGTGTATGTGCAGTACATCTCACACTTTGTAAGTGGATTGTGAACACTACCAGATACTGTTGAACATGTTTGATTTGGTACAAACAAGACACAACGTGCATCCATAAATCTGCCAATGAAGTAAAGTGCAATGTTAAATATTTGGGTAAAAAAACGCTGCTGGTTTTTAAACAGATCCCAGATCAAATCATTCCTATTTCAGATGTTAATGTATCTGATTTTTATGTCGCCCCTGCATGACACTGCCTCGGCTTTTTTTTCGGCTTTTTGTAAGCTGCACCCATGAGACAGCGAGCACGCCTTGGCCTTAATTGCAGGATTAAACATCTGCTTTTCCTGTTACTGAGTAGTCTAACTTTGTAAGTAAGCTCACTAAGTGGAGCGATATTATTTAATTAGATGCATATCTTATGGAAATGATGCCGCACAATAAAATTAATCTGGAAAAGATCAGGAGAAACAGACCGCCAGAAATAAACAACGCATGTGTCGATGGCTGAGAGGGAGTTTGGTCGTGCAGCATACTGTGTTTGAGATGTACATACAGCTCTGCCTCCCCCTTATCAACAGCCAATGTAGAAGCACCTACATAAGAAAGCTGTGCTGTCCTCTATCTCACACCATTGCATGTATCTACCAACAAATAAATATATAAACAGAGAGAAAAAAAATATGCGTGGGTATGCATTGTATTTCTACACTGCGGTGCAAAATATATGCTAATATTAGCTTGCACTTAGGTGTTAGGCAGGCGTGTTTTTATCAGCCCTTGCCAGCAGGCCCGAGGCTCTAAGAGATGGAAGGAGCAATGAGGAAGGTGAAATCCCACACAATCCTATTAGAGTGGATTAGGGGGCAGCTTTCTTTCTGTTGCCACTCTGCTGCAGGTGAGCAATTGTAAATTGTAAAAAGAAGAATAGTTATGACATGGCTGGTTCTTACGGCGGTCTCCTATTGTGACACAGGGCAGCCATTCATTTGGTTTTCTTATTTGAGGCTATCTTTAAGTCAACATACGTGACATTAAAGTTGTTAGGTAATGATGTGGTAAGCTAAGGATAATTTGAACGTTGTCAATCAATCCACCCACACAGAAAGGAAGCAAAGGGCGATTTTCTACCAAAGGAACTGTGTAAAAGTTAAGTTATACTTCGAAGTAAAAAAAAAAAAAAAAAAATCAATGTAATGATCAGTGGCAATTTTGACTTCTGAATGCTGACTTCCAGAAAAACCCATCCTCCGCAACATCTCATGTGGTTGTGGATGCACAGGTTGGAAGATTTCAACATCCACGACCAATTAGTCCATTAATAAGGGAGTTATTGGTGTACAGTTGAAACTACTTTACATCAATGGCATTTAATGATCTAATCAATGATATGATACACTTTATAAATGAAGGTTTTCCCATGTGTACATTTGCATATCGCTTTAACTACCCACATTCGCACTTGGTTGTGACAGTGATTCGAAGTGATCAAAGAGATGAAAGATGATTTTGTAGAGGGTTGCTCTTTGTGTGAGAAGTGTATGCAGCGTGCATATCTGAGTGCATGTGTGTGTGTATGCGGGCTTGACTGGCATAGAGATAGCTGCTGCCTCATTATGATGACAGAGAATGAGGTTTCTCTGGGGTGACTGAACTCAATTCAGATTAGATAATAAAAAAAAGTGGGCTTTTGCATTCTTGATCTTGGCTTTATTTATTCCCATTTCTTATTTTTTCCCTTTCTTGTGTCTCCCCCCCTAGGAAATGGATAGGCATTTAAAGAGTCAATCAGAACAGAATGAAGGGAACCATATAAGCTGCTTCATTTGCATCTTTAACACCTTGACCTGCTCTACAGCTGCATCACTCCTCCACATTCCCTGTCTTCCGTTAGCAGTTAATGCTAGCCAGTAGTCTGCAATAGCTCAGAAATGGTAATGTGGAAACAGCGCTATTTCAAGCATCCTAAAAGAATGATGTAACTTACCATCTTTTACACTTTTATCCCTATAATACATCTGAAAATTGTGCTGATCTTTTTAAATAATTAATGTTCTTCTCATGTCCACACGAAAATGCTTCAAATAATATAATCAATCCCTGTGTTTTCATAGGCCTGTTTCAGCCCGTTATTGTTGCACTATACTTTGTGCTACTGGATAAATATATCGGCTATTTGTAATCCGATGATTTCATCACCCATTGTATTTTTGATGGTGGCTTTAATTTATTTTTTTTGCTAGATTGTGTTTATTTAATAGTCTTTCACCTTGAGAATTCAGCTAAGTAAACAATAAACTTATAAAGCACATTTTAATAGCCCCACAAGGGGGTGCTTCCTTCCTTTTTGTTGAGCAGAGAGTTTTACATACTCACACTAACTCATTATATATTAGTAGCAAATGTAGCGCCACAGAGACCTGCCATTATTTGGCAGTCTCAATTCCCGCCAAATTACAGAGCTAACAAGCTAACCTGGTATGCTAGGTAAGCTAGTTGTGTATTGCTAGTGCTTGACATGTTACAGGTTGTGCACACTGACAATTTAATAGTGTGTGTTAGCGCCGCCATTTTAGAGGATTAAAGGCTTCTTTCATGTGTTTCCATAATTTTTTAGGCCCACTGCACACACCTGTGACAGTTAACTATGCTAGTAGCTAGATTGATATTAGTAGCTTGCTAACATTTTGACACATCTATAACCAACTAATGGTGACATTTTACTGTCAAAATGCGTATGTGCAGACTGGAAAATGTCACAATTATATGTTTTATCCATTTTATCAATTTCTGTGCCAAACATTTAGTTTTCTATATCACGTTTGTTTTATTTTCCATAGATAAACACCAGCAGTGAACAGTGACACGCCAACTACTCATCTGGTCCTTTTCATTTTCCAAAATTACCTTTAGAAATAGAAAGCCAGAGGTGAAAACAGACAGGATGAACAAGAAATAGGGAGATGTGAAGAAAAAGATGCTGTTGATGATGAATCACAATGTGCCTTCTGGGTAAAGAGCTCACTGACTCAAACTCATCCAGGACCTAAGCATGTGAGGGGAGCAGACATACCCTTGAGTTAACTGAGGGGGTCTCTTTTTCTCTCTCTCCTTCTCCATCTTCCAAGTCTCTAATCCGAAACCGGACACATTACTCAGCCGACCTCTCGCTGCCTACCGCACGCACAGTCAGGTCTCATTTCCGTTCATGCCAACCATAGCCTGGTCACCACCGAAACCACACAGACCACTGCAGGCACAAAAGGCTGCCCACTCTGTCTGCTCGGATGGACTCTGCAGACCAACGAGGGAGCTGGGGGTGGGTTAGGCAGAGTGGTTAAACAGATATAAAGAGCAAAGCGTTGGAAGAAAGGGCACAAAGGAATAATCGAGAAAGAGAGCAAACGAGTAACACAAGATGCAAGTAGGTTCAAGACTTAAAGCACATATAAATAAAAAGAGAGTGTTTTTGTTCTCATACATCAGAAGAGGAGGAGAATGAAAAGACTGCAATCTTCGCTCTCTCATTCGCAGGTCAATAACTGCCTATGCTCCCACTAGAGCAGAGGAACATGTACTCAGATCCCTATCAGGGCAGCTATCATCTCTTCTGCCTCAGAGAAGCAAAGATACTGTCATCCTTGCACTATCGCAGAATGACATCAGCTCAGAGACATGGGAGTAATTATATTATACAAGCTCACAACACACCGGCAGCGAGACAACACCAGACACCATCAACTTTCTCCCTCCTCGCTCTCGTTTCTTCACTTTCTTCGTGTCTGTTGTTCTTTACAATGGCTCTTCTTTTATTTATTCTCTCTCTCTTTCTCTCTGTTTTTCCATTCATTTGCTCTGTGCAGCAGTGCCAGCGCAGAAGAGCAGTGTTTCTAATCCCTTCAACCCTTAGCTCTGAAGCTGGAGAGCATTCAAATTGATTATAATCACTTAAATTGCTTCACCCACTTTGATAAAACCATCAAGCTTTGAAATGCTAAAACTCCTGGTACTGTTGATTGAACGAGTGTTAGGTGAGGTCTCAGACGTCTAATTACAACGCATACTCATCAAGAAAGTGAAGGTTGACTCCACCCTGACTAAATGTATGGGCTATGACTCTGACAGGATGGCAAATATATAAACAGCATAGGCAAAGTAAGCAAATGAGGATATGGCAGACACGGCACAAATTGGAACTGTCATTCATCAATCAAAGTTAGATGCAAAAATGGCCAAGAAGTCAGTTTTCCTATTGACCACTGATTCCTAGTTTTACCACAATAAACTATTTTCCCACTGGTCAGATCAGCTACTCACTCTCAACTGGTCCAAAAGAAAACACGATAACCTAGTTATCCAACGTATCGAGTACAGCACCCATCTCTGGGAAAGAAGACTATCACCTCTGGGAGTGTATCCGTGATGAATGGTATGTCTGCTACTCAGAGTTGATACTGTCTGAACCTCATTACGGCTAGCCCTAAACAAACAATGCATCACACTCCAACTCAATTTCATACATCCTGACCATGGTAATTTTCTTCTTCTTTCCACATAAATCAATGACACTCAAGTTCAATACAAAAGGAACAAAAGATGTTTGCTCTTACAGTAGTACTCGGATACATATCTATATATATATATCTATATATATATATATATAGATATATATATTAGAGAGAAAGAGAGAGAGAGAGAGAGAGAAAGAGAGGGAGGCTGCAATGTGACTTTTCCTATGAAATTGCAGGAATTGTGAGCTCATATTGTCAGAAAATTTGGGACACATGAATGGCTAGCCCACCATAGGGGCGGCTCGAGTTACTAAATATAGCTTCGTATTAAGTGGAAAAAGTGAATGTTCGTGCCACAGAAACAGAGATAGTTTGCATACTGAACTAACTGTCAGCACTCTGTTAGCTTTGCTTGGCCTAATCACTTGAGACAATGTTAAATGCACTGTGACAATAAGAGCGAAAGGCAGGTACAGTTACATAAGTATTCTAAATAGGATTAGATTTTAACATTAACAAAGATATGAGAGACAGAGCGAGACAGATGGGTGAGGGTAATACATCAGAAGAATCCCTTTTATGTTAATAGATGGAAACTACAAATACAGTATGAAGCAAAAAGAGTTAAAAACACCCTTTGTCTCGGTTTTACTGAAAAAAGTGAGCTGCACTTGCTTAATTGACACTCTGTCTAAAGAACAAGCCCCATGAAAATTAAACCAATTCTGTCACAGCATTAGACAACAGTGCTGGGGCTTTACAACAGCAGGGTTTGTCCTGGAGCAAGGTACTATGTTGAACAGCACGCCTCCCAGTTTGCATTAATGCACCCTCTGTACTGATCAACCAAAATCAGCAATCATGTTAGTGAGAAGACTTTTTTTTTATCGGCCTCCCTCAGACTCCCATCGGTAATCACAACGTGAGGAAGCATTTGCACTAACTGTTATATTAAGTCATGGAATCTGTCTGGAGGCAACACATGCCCCCCCCCCCCCCCAAAAGGTCCTTAGGGAGAGCAGGAGGCAAGCTGAGTGTTGTCCGGCACAGACAGGTCATGGCAGAGTGGCCTAATTGTCTCTCTTGTTGTCTCAGTAGGCCAGCAAACCTCCCAGCTCCCTCATCATCACTGAGGAGCACTGACTCCCTTGTTCAGGCAGGTCTATCTGTGCCCAGTGAGCCAGGATCCAGCCTTGCTTCTACATTGCGCCAATAAATACGTCCTCATTACACCAATTCAGCTATGTAACAGAGTTGTAACTCATGATTCAAAAGCTCGTACTGCTAAACTTGAATATCAAAGAAAGCACAATGTTCCTGTAGACATTTGTTGTGCATTGTTAAACAAGGTCTGTGATATCCAGGGTACTTCAGCATTACGTCAGTGTTACACCAGTAGTGATTACGTCACTCAAAAATGCCAGGGCAGTATGATAACTAAGAAAAAAAAAAAAGAAAAAAGCAGTACTTTTTATTCCAAGTATCATTTGCCTCGATCTTTAACATATCTCAGGACCTTGAGTGAAAGTGACAGAGCAAATTGAAAACAAGTACAGCCAAACAGGGAAAAAGAAAACAAAAAGCTGCAGCATTCTTAAAACCCTCATCACAAATACTGTACCGAGACAAGCACACTGCAGTCTAGCATGAATAGTTGGCATGAGGTTATATAATTCCTCATATTCTCCCTGCTTTCTTTCCCCTTTTCAAATGCTTGGATCATGATCATTCTCGCCCCAATGGGCAAAGGGGCCTCATCGATACTCCACGCAGGGCAGGGGCCAGGAACAGCTCGACGTCCCACAGAGCTGAAGGCAACTCATCTTTGTCTATTCCGAACACCCAGGGGCAACATGGAGCGCCATAGCGTTATAATCCTGGCTAATCTGGACACAGTGGAGCATCTGGAGATAGGGATATGGCTAATCTCAGACATGGAGGGCACTTTGCTGAGACAGAAAAGGGGATGGGTCTAAGCTAGACTCGCCCTGTCGTACAGAGCTGAATACACATCTTGTGGGAGTTTTAGGTATTACAAAAAAGAAAAAAGACAATACCACATAAGTAATACTTGAAATTGCATTGGCAGTAAAATGTAACAAGAAGTAAGCACAGACTTTTAAAAGTAAACACCAATGATGGACTGCTTGAGAAATCACATTACCTAGGGATTGCATTAATGGTAGGATAAGAAAATACTTACTGTGCCCTGCTCTTAGGGATGCAGGAGATCTGTGGATAGCAATAGGCACAATATGGTGGCGCTTGTTTCCATTGGAGAGGTGAATGTGGTGGAGACTCTCCACAGCACCTGGTTCTGACCCTGCCACAAAGCCCAGGGCAATGATCCACAAGGCCAGATGGGTGACTGAAGCTGAATTCCAGTTTCGGGGCTGTGCAACAGGCCTCAGGGGAGCAAACTGTGTCCTCCAGCCTCTGAACATCTTCCCTGAGTGGCCAGATGAGGCTTCAGATCAAGGTGGAACTTCAGCGAGCCTCACAGCCCCATACTTCTCACCTTGCCAAATCTCACTATGGCCAGAGACACTGACACAGATCCACAGGGAAATAAACAATCATTTAAAAAAGCCAAATAAAAAGGACCGAAAAAGCAAAAGTGACACCGCACAAATTGTCGGTCGTGAGGGAAAAATGCTTCTTGCTGTTCTCCAGTGAGTTAAGAAATCCGCAGCAGCACCCAGGTAGGTAAAGAAGTATTAAAAATCATCATAGAAAAACAATCAAAAACATTCACAAGAAATTAGGGCAACCTCAAACAGCAATGGAGAAATCCCAGCTTGCTCCAATTCCCCTAGTTCCCTTGTTTTCTCTGTTTCTCCCCTTATCCCTCTATTAAGCACTCACAAAATTAGAAGCATCTTCCCATTAAAATAAAAAAAAAAAACTGTTAATATTCCAAAAAATGCAAATGCCAGGGAAAGAAGAGAGCCTACTTAAGAAGAGACTGACAGCCTCTGTGCAAAGTGATTTTCTTCAGAAAATCAAAACAGACATTCTGAGTTTCCCTCTTTTTCCTCCTCCAGTGGTCTCAAAGGTTGTCCAGAGGAATGGGACCATAGTTAAATCCGAGTCTCATTTGCATGTGTTGGACAGCTGCAGCAGCGTGCAGTAGACTGCGTGATTGTACCTGTAAGTTGTGCCAAGTAGCGCACCCGTTCCCCATCTAGAGATATCTGTTCTCAGTGAGACCAAGCGATAGCAACGCCGGTACCTGAACGAGCAGCCCTGGGCAGGAACACACACTCACACACAGCCAGCATCGGCACCGCCGTTCCAGAAGATGTGCGCAAGAGGAAGAAGGGAGAGAGGAGGAGGAGAGGGAGGAGAAGGACGGAGGGAGGGGGGAGCCTCAACAGCCAGCCAGGAAGCAAGAGGGAGAGTGGCTATGCAAATGGGCAGCATTCACATAGCGAATCACTGGAGTCTGAGTGCATTGCAGAGGAAGAGCCTATTTAGGCAGAATAGCAGGATTTGGAGCTATGTCCTCCAGCCCTTATTCCTTTCACAGTCTACTCTCTCTTTTCAGTCTTTCTCAATCCACTCTCCCGTGTGAACACTCTTCAGCGGTTTAAAAAAAGAAAAAAAAACGAGAACGTGGGACAGGCTAGACTCGTTTCGTTTTCTACTTTTATCATCTCATCCTTCAGCATTCCTCCCACTCCTCCTGGTCCCCTTTTTATGTGTGTCTCTTCCCTGTTCACTTTCATTGTCTGTGAATTTAGGGAAGTTTTGTGACAATAGTCGTCTGGATTAAAAAAAAAAAAAAAAATGGACAGAAGCAGTCCAGCCTAATCCTCGCCTCTCCATTGCTCAAGAAAACCTACTGCAGAAGAGTGATGATGCTGCAGCTCATATACTTTAAGGAACTCTCTCAAACACACACACGAACATATGAGCACCCATAAGTACGAACACTCAGACACACGGCGACACACAGACACACACGTATGTAAACAAAGCACGCACAATGCCAGAGCCCGCGGTCGAGAACTGTCCACAGAGAGGGTGCTGAATCCGGGCAAGTCTGCCTTGCCTGCTAATAAAAGCCCATTTCTCACAAGAGCGGGAAGGCTGATCGCAGTGCAGCAGGGTTACAGGAATGTAGAGAACATGTGGACATAAAAGCCCTGCTGATAAACACAATCCGGTTCAGCTGGGAAGTGTGCTCAGTGTTCAGAGTTCAGGATTGGAGAGCACAAGGCTCAGCTGCAGTGTGCCTGCTTCTGTTTGCACACTGGCTATTCAACATCCTTCTCTTCGAAACGCAGTGTCCTAAGCTGAGGGGAAAAAAAAAAAATCTGCAAGCACTGCTGAGCTGATCTTTACGGTTTACAGGGAATACACAGGCATTTCATGCCCAAAGAAAGCCAACTTAGCCAGCGTGACACAGAGGATAATATGCCCTTTCCAATTTCCCTGAATATTTCGTATAATCAGTTTTTAGTAGAAATACATGCAGAGAGTTGAATACTCACTTTTAAAGCATGGCTGCTATCATCTGAATTTAAATGTAGGAAGAACAATAAGAGCAGGCACATACTGTTACAACATTAAACTCTAAGAAAACTATGATCTGCCATCTGGAAGGAGGACAGATGAGGATACCTCATTTCTCTCTCTTCTAACTAACGCTGTGTTCCTATATAGTAGTAAAAAGCAACTGAAATACAAAGCAGATGCTGCACATATTAGGCAACTGTGTTGCTCTCACCTTGTAGAATCTCAATAACGTGGTGCAGCCACCTGGTGCTAAAAAGTAGGCAGCATGGAACCTCTCCTCTGTTCTCATTTGCAATGGTGAAAAGGAATGTTCCTGCTGAATGTGTTTACACTTTTATAATTATCAGCAGTGCAATCTGCATAATTACACCTAATAAGGCAATCTATCAGGGCTGCTTGCCAAGGACAACAACCTGACTTAGTGTGTCCTTAACTACAAACTTTTGCAAAGAAACGGAAGGGGAAGCTTCATTTGAGAAGCTAAATATCAGGGTAAATACAAGTGTTATTTAATGGAAATGCAGTGTTAATATCGCAGCGGCTAAAATTAATGGCATCAGCAGTGATACTTTTAGCACGTTTATCATTACTTACTTGTTCATTTGTGCCCCCAAGTGGTGAAATTCTAAAGTGCACCAAAGCTGTGTGGGTTTTTCCGAGCCAGCAGCTTATGTTTGATGAATCGAGCAGAACAGCAGAGTCTCATCAATCAGCAAGATTCAATAAATTCAATAATAGAAATATTGCTGAAAGCCTCACCAAATGCATCATATTGCTCCAGATCCAAACTTTAAGAGCTATAAATTTGAAATTCTGATTCTTTGCTTCAAGATCGTCCTCTATTAGGGCATCAGTTAATTGTTCTGCAGGTTGCCCTTTGATCTGGTGATGTGTGGGATCATTAAAGTATGAGGCGCAAGGAGGCCATGCATCCAGCTTGAGGTGAAACATTTACCACTAAATTCCTTCTGCCTGCACAAAAGCAAACACCTGAGCCCATGAGGTAAACTAATTTACAGATCTCAGCTGCTTTAACCAGATGATTGTACTGTAGTGTGTTCGCCACAAAATGAGAAAATCCTGTTCCACAAGAAAGCTTCCACCATTAAAGAGAGCTTTTCTTTATTATTTACTATTGTGTTCTGACTCCAGCTCCTGTTAGCGAGATGTCTCCTTAACAGAGACCCAAAAACAGCTTGCCTTTGTTTCTATTTAAGACCCAGAGGATTGTGTCTCAGATGCATGCGATGCTCTGAGCATATTTCCCCTTTTGAATCAACATCACTCTGATTTTCTTTTGTTTGTTTGTCTATTTTGTTTGCTTTTTAAAGCCACAGAAAATTATTTTGGAAGAAAAAAAGACGGGAAATAAAGGAGAAATCATGTGAAAGATTGTGGCGGATTTTTCAGTGACAGGAGGAGAAATTTGGCTTGGGTGTAATAATCCCTCAGAGAGTGAAACGCTAGAAGAGAACAAGCACGGAGCACAGAATAGCCCATGTTACTCACTTAAGGCTGCAACCAGTGTGGACTGAGCTGATGAGATGACTTTTTGGAGGACTGGAGGAAAACCGCAGGGACAGCAGCAGATGGGTGGTCTAAGAGTACCTGACCCGACTGGAGCAGGGCCTCTAAATCAGTTAAAGAGCCATCAGGCAACACTTTATCACACACGGAGAGACCCTTTAGAGAGAGGGTCAGACACTTACAGCCACTTTGACAACAATGTTTCTCCTTCTCAAGTGCTACTATTATGTTTACTGTTGCTATTAGAGGGGAAGGGGAATAAAAATCTAACGGTGTATTATTTTAATCAGCACATTCATCGAATTCCCAAAGGTGCAGCATCCCAACACCTTGCACATTGTTTTCTAGGCACACACTGCTTGATTGAGCATGCAGGCCAAGTCATGCATAAAGCAGGTATACCTGTTGTGTGCTGGAGTGACACATCTGTGTCAGGCTCAGCAACATATGTGTCCCAACAAATGAGAGTGTTTGGAGACCCATTTCTCCAGGGTATACCAGGTGCACTGGTGAGGAGATTACAGTGCACCGTGTATTAAAAGAATGACAAGTGAGAAATGCTAATTGTAAAAAACTGATCCTCCCACCAGGATGTAAAGCAACGGTGACCATGAGAGCAACCGCCTGCGAGCAGCCGCAACTCAAATTTCTAGAGCGATCCGCAAAAAGAGAACAATTACTGTAGCAAAAAAGTAACACCCTTTGTTTTGTCACCAACACAAAGGTATACAACGCTAATAGTCTCTTCAAACGCTGACATGCAAAATGAAACCTGAACTCTTTACAACTGAGAGTTTTCCGCGAATACCAAACGTGTCATTACTCATCCGAACACCACAGAGAGAGAGAGAGACAGAGGAGCAGACAATGCTCTGATGCTAATGCGTGCAAGTGTACAGAAATAGAAACACGGCATCTTAGTCTTAGTCATCACGAGATGTGACATGATAAGAGCAGACAGACACAGGGAGTCAACACTCAATACAAACATAAGAGCTGTACAGTATCTCGACACAGCCGGGGTGCCAATACGTTAGTGGAATATGTTACACTGTTCCTGTCTATCAGATCGCTCAACTGTATATAACAGAGTGAGGAGTGTAAACTCAGACCCTAACACATCATACAAGCATTAACTGGTCATTTCCCATTCATTTGCTTCTTAGCATCTCTCTCAGATGCTGGTGCTGGAAAGCCCTATAGAATTACATCTAAACCAATCCCAAAAGTCCTCTTTTATTGAGGATCGACAGTATTTCTCATTGGCTAACACAAAAGTGGTCATGATATGGTATAAACAGCATACGTATGCATGTAAGCCTAGGAAAAGAAATCTGTAAATACAACTGTTTATGTAAAATGCAGCAAACATCACCAACCACACGAGAGATTTGTGCTGCACACGCTGTTCATTATGCAAGCTGTGAAGGCAACATAAATAACAGCACTCAAGCTGATAAAACAGCCCGCTAATAGGAAATAATGCACATTTAGTGTCGCAAAATCAAATCTGCAAATGGCACTGCATGGTGGTGTAATGGAACGGCTTCATTCTCACTTAGAGCAAAAACAAAGAAACCAAACTCCACATTAATTCTCATTCCTCCTCACGCTAATTTTCTTTCAATTCACTTAAACATAATAATTAATTTAACGGAGCTGCTAAATTAAGTTTAAAAAAAAGTTTAAAAGCTTTTTTGGAGGTATAGCGTTGACACTGACAGCTTTTGGCTTCATTTTTAAATACTGCACCTTTTTATTTTACAGTGTTTGGTGGTGTGTGTGTAAGAAGTGGCACTATATTGAGTTGAATAAGGAAATATCTAGCTGTAAAATCTTCAACATTATGCAGAAATTGCTCTGCACCACACTTTGTTACCATTAATGCGCCGTGGCAATTACAGTCAAATAATGCTACTGTTTATTCCTTTCGCGGTAAGAATGCGCCCCTACAAATACTGAACAGATTCAAACGTGTGCACGTTAATGCACATCCCATTACCAAGACTAGAGCACCTCAAACTACACAGACAACAGACTGAATTTTGTTTTTCATCGCACACCGACTTGTTTGTATAGCCAATAGTGTGCTTTTGCTCCTTTTACTCACTGGATTCTGCCTGATGTGACCAAATGGTAACCCCCCCCCCCCGACACACACACACTACCACCGCCACACACACAGCCCTCCTAATGCATAAACGCTGGCACAACACTGTTATTCATTTCCATAAAACCATTTAAATACACATTAAGATCAAGCATGCAGGAAATAACATTCAGAATTCCTTGTGCGTGAGTATAAATAGAGGCTGTGTGTGGGTATGTACGTACACATTTATGTCTGTTTCAGTGAGTGTGTCTGCATGTGGGATGATGATGCGTCTGAGAATGCAAAAACCAAATTCTAACTGTCAGTAAGAGAGAAAGGGGTCACAGGTCGACAGCTTTTCTGGACGCGTTTTCTCTATCTCCTCTGACAGCTCCCAAGATACAGTGGGGCCACTGAAGGTGCCCTGTCTGTCTGTCTCTCCTTAAATTCATCAGAAGTAGATCAGTTCCCTTCTCAGAGTGCTTCCTCGTGCAGGTCAAGGACAAGCAGCGCCTCTTTTCAGAAGTCCATAGCTACTTTGTTAATGAACATTTGCGCTAAGCTGAAACTAACTGGGGCAACAAAGGAATAATGATCACACTTAAAAAAAAAGGCTTTTCCTGAATATGAAAGTATTTATAAATAGAAACCTAATTCTGAAAATGTTGGGTACTGTGTAAAATGTAAATAATAAATTAAAACAGTACGTAGTGACTTAGTGCTAATCTTATAAAACAATCTCAATGCAAAAATTGTGAAGACACTAAATGGGCTATGAAATGCTTCCAGAAGTCATCATCAGTGAACGCAGTTCATCTTCCCTTCACAAACGCAGGTTAAAGTTCAGTCATGCGAAGAAGAAGCCACATGTGAACATGATGCTCAGACGTCATCTTCTTAGAGCACAAGATCATTTTAAACGGACTGGGGCAAAGCAGAAAGCTGTGGTCAGAACAATCAAAATGAACCCCCGCGTCATCTAAACTAAAGAGGAGAGGGGGCATCTTGCTTCTTATCACTGCTCAGTTCAAAAGTCTGTATTTCTAATGCTATGGTGATGCATTAGTACCTGCGGAATTGGCACCTTGCACATCCAAAAGACACCATCAGTGCTGAAAGGTTTATACAGATTTTAGAGCAATATTATGCTCTTATCCAGATAAGATGGTTTTCTGGGAAGACCTTTCGCATTTCAGCAAGATAATATTAAACTGCATCCATTAGAGCAGCATGGCTTTGTAATAGAATAGTCCTGATCCTGACCTTTCACCAACTAAAACATTTGGAGTATCATGAAATGAACAATAAGACAAAAAAGACCAGGGACTGTTGAGTAGCTAGAATCCTATAAGAGAAGTGAATGGGACAACACTGCTATTCCAGAACTCCAGTTGCTGGTCTCCTCAGTTCCCAGTGGTTTGCAGACTGTTATTACAATAAGATGTGACACAGCAGGAAACATGGCCCAGTTCCAACTTTTTTTGCTGCCATCAAATGTTTAATATATTTCTTAAAAATTATTAATTTTAAACATTTTCAATGATTTCTATGTTCTATTGTGGATAAAATACAGATTCATGAGATTTGCAAATCACTGCCTTTAATTTTGGGCTTTTTTTAGATTTTACACAGTTTTTCATTTTTCTCAAAAGCTACTTGCCTGCCTTTGAATGAAACTCCTTCCTTTTAGAGTAAAACTACAAATAAAGGAAACAATCTGCTCTTGTTTTACAGGTGAACTACCGTGCATTCATTTCATTCTGTTTTTTACAGTATTATCAAAAATACGAAGGCAGTCTGCAGCCACTGCCAGTGGTCAAACAAGAATTCATCTAGATACAGTTGTATGATGAAAGCATTTCCTCCATACACAAAGTTTAATCAATGATAAATATTACTACATGTTTTTTCCAGTATTCTATTTTTTCAAAGGCACTTGAAAACCTATTCATCTTCAACGACTTGACATGTAAGGTCGTACAGTTTGAGTATCTATTACCGTGTTCTTCCATTCTTTCAGCATTTGAAGTCTTTCAAATAACATGAAATCATTCAACAACAAGTGAATAAGCTGGTAAATGAGGGGTTTGTCCTGTCTCATGGGGCTCTCACCTAATGGCACACAATTCAAAGACTGTACTTCTCTCCAGAAAGAAATTTCATACTCAAAGCTTTTTCTGTTCATGGCACAGTGTGCAGAATGTACTGGGCTGTTCTTACTGGCTATCAAGTGTTGAAAAATAGCAAGAAAATGCCCAATTTCTATGAAATATTACATTAGACACTCAGTGCCTTTACTTTGCAACAGTTGTTTAGTGTCACATTAGTCCCAGAAGGTTCCCAGCTCAGTCTATTTGGTAAAAAAGTGAACTTTTGATGGTGGTATCAACCAAAGTAATTGGCCAAATTAAATCCATTGCGCGGAGAATGATAGGTTTCGATACCAACATCAAAATGCTATCAAAATAAACACAAAATAAACACTAATGTATTTTAAAATGCAATTAAGTGCTCCCTGTAAGCCAAAGTGCACAATAAGTGTTATGGTCCATGGGTCACTGATTCAAGGTTTTGAGTTTTGCGATGTTTTCAGTTTTCTTTGAGCTCATGATTTGCTCATATAGCTCTTTATCTAGTCCTCTCAGTATTATATTGTTTTCAGGCGCTTCTTAGTTTCCCTTTGCTTCCACTCTGTGTTCCTCATTAGGTTGTTTAATATTTAGTTATGGTTTTAATTGATTACTTTTTATCTTCGAAGTCAGTCATGTCACCATGTTTGTTTATCTCCTGTCCCCGTATGAAGTTCACGTCTTGGTCCTAAGCTCAGTGTTGTTACTTTGATTCTGTTCAGCTGTGTTTCCAGGTGTCTCCACCCTGCCCTAATCTCCTCATGTGTATTTAGACCCTCCATTTAATTTGCATCTGGTCTTTGTTGGGTTCTCACTTATGGTTATGTTTTTGCTTGCAGTTGGTGGGCCTTTATTATTATTATTATTATTTATTTATTTTTATTTTTATTTTTGAAAATTTGCATTGCACTTTGTTTAAGTTCTGTATTAAAGTCTTTAGGTTTAAATTTAGGTTCTGAGTCCTGCGTTTTGGTCCAAATTCTGCCTGCTACACAGCCAGCCTTGACAGTAAGACCAAAGTTATTTAACAACTTGAGTGAAGAAAATCTGTAATGACAAGACATGCTTGCATTTTCTGCTGTGATAACAGTACATGCAGGGAACAAATTCAGTGGGAAGCAAAACCAGCACTGTCCCTTCCAGCATATAGAAAGCCATTCATGTCCAAGTGTATCAATAGCCAATGGCCTGAAGCAGAAAATGTAATGTATACTCATAAAAAGCATGTCACATACAGAAATGAGAGGCTGTGGCTTCAACTGTCTGCACAGAGAGGCACTGCAGGCATCTCTGAATTTATTTTGTGTGCCTACAAAAAATGGAGATTTAGAATTGGCCTCGTGCCTTCTCTACATTTTTAGTAAACATCCTGTTCATTTCAAATGCTTCAGTATAGTAGAACGCTTTTATTTTATATGGATTGCAGAAATTCTATAACAAGCAAAGTCCATTTCCGACTAGCCTTTACTACAGTTTCTTTTATACAGTGAGGTGGCAGCCTCTTACACCAAACGGCCGGTCTAAAATATATTTCAAGCCCATTAACCAGGTTTCCTCTCTAAACCATTCACACAGGACAGCTCTATCGCTGGTTCTCACTTTGGCTAAGGCAGTGACTGATCTGTGTGTGCTTTCCACCCTTGCTGTCTACAGATAAGACAGGATTTGATTAGTGCCACACATAAAATCTGTCCTTTGTGTGTTAAACCTCTTGGAAGTTAGCTTAGTTCAAGGACAATTCAAACTGAAGTTCTATTTACGTTCCCCTAGAGAGAGGAGCACCTGCATTGTCTAAGACCTTTGTGCATATTGTTATTACTTGGAAAGCACAGCAATGCTCAGACATACTAAACAGTTGTTTGTTTGCTATGGAGATGGCTGGCAAACTACCTCTTGAGACAAGGTTATTCATTTGCTTTGTGACAGCATTTTACAAGCTCTAGATGCTCTTGTGGCTATACTGCAGGGATAGTACACGACCTGTAATGTATGAAATCAACATTTCTTTTATGTTAAAAAAATAAGTTAAAAAAAAATGTTTATTTAAAGAAAATGTAAAACAATGGGAAATTTCAATGTGTTGCTGCAGGGTACATGAAGTAAATGACATAAAAAGGCTGTAAAACCACTGTGAAAGGTTACCAAAAGCCAATACACTATACTATGATACTATGAAGTGGACTCAATGGACATTTTATTAGTTACACCTTGCCATTACCAAGTTACCCCTGTTTGCCTTCAGAACTGCCTTAATTCTTTTGGCATAGACACAACAAGGTGCTGGAAACATTCTTCACAGATTAAGTCCATATTGATGAGACAGCATCACATAGATTTACTCTTGCAAATCCATTATGTGAATCTCTCGCTCCACCACACCACAGAGGTGCTCTAGTGATTGAAATTAAGATTTTCTGAATGCAAAGCCCATTTCATTACATTTAACTCATAGTCACAGTAAAAAAAACAGTTTGGGAAGATCTGAGATTTGTAACATGATGCTTTGGTCATAAAGGAATGGATTATTATTATTATTAAGAAATGCATTACTGTTGTCTTCCTATCGGCTCAAAGCCCAGAGAACTGCTGCTCATGGGATATTTTCTCTGTTTTTGAATCTTTAACTGAAATCTCTTGAGATATTAGCAGTTTCTGAAATACTCAGAGCAGCTGTCTGACACCAACAACCATCCCACCTTCAAAGTCACGTAAGTAACCTTTCTTCACCATTATGATGCTCAATATAAATTTCAGTAGGTCGCCCCGACAATGCAACAGTGATAAGAACAAAATAGAATATTCTTGCAAAATAGGAAAAAAGTAGTTATAGTTTTTTTTTAAAAAAATGAGAAGCTCCGAGGAAGAGATGCCGTACTTTATGCACACCTTTTTATCCTCATGTCATCTCAGTGACTGGATTACTTCAAATTAGAAGTGAGGAAAAGTGAAGCCCAAATGTAAGTGAAGGAGAGTAACCGGGAGATTTTATTTTTGTTTTTAATTTGTCTTTTTTCCTATGGAAAAACACATCAACGTCCCTGTTAAACTAACTCTAAACACAGTCAACACTTTCTCCACAGTTTTGATTTTTTGTTGGGTTTTTTTAGATTTAATTTTTTTTTATTGATGTAGCATTGAGAAATGTGGACAACCCCTCCAACATTTTGGCTCATCTAAAACTAAAGGTAGTATGTATACAATTCCCAAAGGCAAAGTTTCCAAAACTGCCTAAAATTTAAATATATATATATATATATATATATATATATATATATATATATGTGTGTGTGTGTGTGTGTGTCTGCTTGTGTACCTATGTTAGCTCTGAACTTTCTCTTGTGTGTGAGTGAGTGTGTGTGTGTGTGTATATGTATATATAACTATAGCCAATTGCTCCAATGACTTTTTTCTTAATGTGAATTTAAATACAACATCCATCAGTGTCTCAAAGAGCAATTTACTGAGTTAAAGTATATTTTTTTTCTTCTTCAATTAAATGACTTCTGACTGTGAAATCCTTTAAAGAATGGTTATAGAAGCCATCAAAAGTTTTTAAATAGAACAAGTAAGCAAACTTTTTTTTTTTTTTTCCCAGGGATGTCTTCACGTTTTGCCACAGTCCCCCTGGGTGTCATGTTCAATAGCCTGTGTTTATGAGAGAAGGGAATATTCACAGTGTCAGTGTATCACCCAGCAGGATAGTTTAGCTGATACTCTGTATCAACGCTTTAATTAGTATTGTGTTGTGGAGAAAGAACAACTCCTTATTTCCTGTCAACATGCCCCTGTGGGCTAGCGATTAATAAAAACCACCTCAAAGATTAGGTTCTCACCACTGCACTGCAATGAGTTCTAGATGAGGTTGTGATTAGAACATAGATTACGTTGAAAGACAACTAAATGTGTGGACTGCTTGTGCTCCGCTTTGGTCGCACCACATACTGTTCACTGACACACACAAAAAAAAACTGTTCAGCATACAGAGGTCTATGTGGTGGAGGGACACACCACAACTTTATTACAACATATGAACAGCAGGATGGGTTTATGAAGCAATCTGACATATGTCTAGCACTGCTGCTCCTACATTTTAATGTCACTGTGCCAGCATGCGTCTGCATCACATACTAAGTTAGTAACATGCAGCCTCACAGCTGTATCCTTTGTTTATCCATAAATCAAGTGAAGTATTAAGTCATGTATATGAATTTAAAACAGATATATAAGCCTTCAAAATTCTCCCAAGCTAGCTAAAAGATGTTAGTTATTCCACACCACTTCCTGCAGAGATCTCATTGCTTGGGCAAAGTTACAGACAAGTTACAGCATCCAGGGTGGGAGGAAAGGAGACCTAGTTTCCATGCCAACAGCCTTTACCCACATATGGCAACTGCTTCCTGGCACAGAAACCCATTTAAATGCAGATACTCAATCACCATAGAAAATTACTGAAAATAATCAGGCCAGATAGTGACCACTCGAACTGAATTGGAGGTGGAGGACGAATAATTGAAAATTAAAAAAAGAACACAAAAATAGGACAAAACAGCAGAGCCTCTTTGAGACTGATAGGATGTGATAGAAATCTGTAGCAGCACACCGTCTTAGTGTCCATCTGGGAACAGCAGGTATGGGATGTGTGTAGATGAAGATCGCCATCCTCTTGTACTGTTTACAATGTAATGGGTCCATCTAGACAAAACATCATTTCACATCATTTGAATTAGGTACTCGCTTCATAATACTAAACTACTGGGCTGCTCCACTCAATAGCTTAACAGCCCCATAAAACATGTTTGCCTCTATATATTTGCATGTTCCAGATTCTACCTCAGGCACTCAGCCAAGCTGATTTATTATCAGCAGGTCACACCTGTAAATACTGCAGATGGAAAAAGATCGTAAATAACACATTTTCAGTTTTGGATTAATGCATATTTACTGTTCTAGTGAGCACTGGGCGTCTATGATTGAATACAGCGATAAACTACAGTAACACTAAAGTGTCTGAGTAAAGAAAAGACATTCCCCAGTAAAACAGGCTCAGTGATGTGTTTTAATAGGTATTTTATACAAGAACAGAGCCAGTAGCTCTGGGAGCTCTAATGCAGAGACCACTTATAAAGTAGGATCATTGTTCATTGTTGGATTTCATGACAGAAAAATAAAATACAAGCAGATTTATTCGTTAGGGAAAGATAGGTTGAGCAGGTGAGTACACCCACAATTCCTCTAATAAATTGCTGTTATAAACCACTGGTAATGTATAGATATATACATCATAATTAAACTTTGTTGATCCGTAAATATTAATATAGACTTTATTAATGCCACACTGGAAGAAACTCACCTGTTACAGCAGCACAAAATAAGGCGCAGCTCATAAAATGCTAAAACTGCTAAAAATGGATCAAATCCAGTAATATTTGTAAATATAAGCATGTATCCTTTTATTTCTTATGTATAAAGTTTTGTTCCCCATTAAAAACTCAGATTTGTCTTTTATTATTCTAACTTTTGAAAAGCCTCCTGCTGCCTTACAACCGATCAATTATATGTGCTATACTTCCTGCAAGCATGCATGCACATTTGAGCGGATGGCTACCCAAGTGAATACACAGAGGCACTTAAGACTGCCGCTATTATATCTCGGGGCACAATGGCTGTTCAAAGCTAGGCCAAGCGTTCAATACAGATGAAGCCCAAATATTTTCAGACCCATAGATTTGTTTCTCTGAGTTGCATTAAAAGACACATCCAGGGCAAAGATAAAATTACTTCCATGTGACAGCAGGCTGTTAACTCCAGTACCTCATATCCCCCTGGCCCCACTGCTGGACTGGGTGTCCCCTTGTATCGATTGGAATAAAACAAAGTGGTATAATTCCTGCATGCCAGGACAAAGGAACAGGGCAAACTGTCTGTGGTGCTTCCTGACTATGTGTGTTTATCTGCATGACAAATCTTAAAAACAAACACAACTGCTCCGAAAGAGCGCTGTTTAAAGAACAAAACAATTTCAGGAATTTTCTTGAAGATTTAGAAGAGACTGTTCATGTAAATCCCTCGTGCTGCGGCTGACTAATATAACTATGAAATGTGCAACACTAGAGAATCCCAACAAAACTTACAGGCTAGTTTGTTTCATTTTATGATTTTTCTTACATTTCTTTCATTGTAACCTTGAAAGACTTTTTGAAATATTTATTTGAATTCTTGCTTTTGTACTGTAGAGTGATGCAACACCTCAGAGCCAGTGTGTGAGTTTGTGCGTGCTGCAAAGAAGCTGCCTTTAGACAATATGAAGAAGACAAAAACAGGATACTTTTACTTTTCCATGTGCTCAAAATAAAATCCGACCAATCCGGTGGCACGCTTGGGGCCCAGACAGACTATTCTCTAGCTACAAAGGCACAAGAACGAGCACTGACTTAGACACATTACAGCTCAAATGAGGAGGGGGGGGGATTCTCTTTGCCCCTTGGGCAGAGACAATGGAGACTAGACCCACATACAGTCTCCATTGTTGATACAATATTGACATGGCACTAATAGCTCTGGCTACGGGATAGAGTAGAAGAGCAACCAAGCAAGATGGAAATCGCGTGAAGGCCAGGCATACCCCTTGCTGTATCCTCTCCACAACCCACTTTAGCTAAACAACAAGCACCAATCTATTTGTCTCTGTACATTACCCTCAGATGCTTGACCACTACAGGCACACTCCCTCAGGAGTTCCAGACTAAAGTTTTAAGTCCCACCCACACACGCATACACACACTAAACCGGCTTCTGAACTGAAACGAGAGCATTATCTCAAAAAATCCCATCACAAAGAAGACTCACCCCTCAAGCCTTTCAAAAAAGTGCTTACAATCTTTTTCTTTGGCTGCTTATCTGCATCTGTTTGAACGTGCAGAATGCCCCTGATGACTTCACCACACACAGATACATGCAGTCTGGCTCTTCTGTCAGGGTCACTTAAGAAAATATGTTCCAAATGCCATTTCATTCCTGCTGGCAACCAAAACAGTTTGTAGTAATAAGACCAAATGCATGCTTAACACCATTCACAGCCATCATAACTCACTTTGCATGGATGACTTTCTGAGAGGAATCTGATTAATCTTCGAAAGCATCGCTTTGATTATTTTTTTATTTTATTTTTTTTTTACACCGACTGTAGGTATCCAGTCGTGATAATTTGTTCTATAAATACAATTCTAAGGCATTATGTCCACAGTTCATTCAAAAAAAAAAAAGAAAAGAAAAGAAAGGGAAAAAAGAAAATACTGGCACATCAGTGTTTGGGAGACGATAAAGAGAAGATCTGAAGAGAGTTTTCATCATCTTTCCCATCATTCAGAAGCGAAAGGTACAGAGCTGTTCTGAAGCTGAAATACTTTTATCATAAAACACTGAAAGCACAGCCAAGAAATGATGCTATACTCTGAAAAAAAGAAAAAGTGCTGCGTGTATGATGTCAATACAAGCCACACATTCAGTGTTAGCAAAGCTTTCAGACATCTTAGTGATTCAAATCTTAAGAACCAATTTGAATCAATTTGATACACAATGCCATCCTAAATGGGACTAAAACACCCTTCAAATATAAAAATGTAAGATTGCCAACTAAGACATCAGTGTTGCCACTACTGATGTCTTTCATTTGCTTAAAAATGATGCCAAGTGACTGATATTTCCACTTCTATGTGCAGCTTCAGAGGGATGGACGTTTTCGTAGGATAGATACAATCGTACCAGTTACAGTACAACAAACCAGTCTGCTGTAAAGCAGCATGTCTAAGTCAAAAAGTAAAATTTTTAATGGACAAGCCCAAGAGATGCATTGTAACTTTAATTAAATTGTATAAAACCACTGTTTAATAGCTTGGTTTATCTTCCAGTTTTTACAATAAAAAACCTTTTTTTGCATTTAATAACTGAAAAACTTCAGAATAAATAAATAAAAATGTATTTTATTCTTAAAAATGATTACAATGAGTAATGAAAAAGTTAATTAACAACAAAAGCACAAAGTATTGGGATCAAAATGATGCTTATTTTCAGCTTGTAAGCTAAATATTTAGAAACTAAATTGTGGTATTATGCTGTCACACATGTATAATTCACCCTGGCTGAATATTATGGGGCCAGGAGCTGTTAGGTGATTTTTCCCTTCCTTGCGATAAGGCAAGATTGGAGAAATATCTAGAAATGCACATAGCTCCCCAAGTAAGTGGCTTACACAGAGGCCCAGTGCTTTGTTGTAAATTGCCTGCATTTCAGCTTATGCAAATATATCAGGTAAAAAAAAGTGATGTGTTCTTCAGAAATGCTGCTATCCTTCTTTTTGCACCCCCCTCTCCCCTTCTATATATCCCCATGACAATCCATCAACAGAGATAAAACCCGACCATCTCAAGCTTCATTTTTCTCACTCACAGATATTTCCTTCAGCAGACCCGGGCTCTCTTGAGTCGCTATTCTGAGAACTAGCTCAGTTCATCTGTAGTGAAAGAAATTTCTTGGAAAGTATGTTTTTGTGGTTACATATTAAATCCCTTGGGTGTACACATTCATCCATCCCATTGCTTTGTCAGGTCAGTAGGAATAATGAGACTAGCTACAGTAACTAGACTTAGGTAGAGCAGTTCTGCTCCGATATAATATATGCAAACATGCCCCATGAGTCTTCCTGCTCCCAATGTTGTCAATGAGCTCTGTGGGTCAGAACAGGATGAATATGTATGACAGAAGAAAAGGAGAAAAAATAACGTTCCAAGCTGGATTTCTTTTCCTTTTAACGCACAAGTTAGGTTCACACGGAGTTCACCGGCAGAAATATGGCCCCAGCACAGCCCTATTTCCTCTGTTGATCCAAACACGGCCCGAAGAATGGAAGGTAGAACAGAACAAGCAAAGGAGGCGCAGGTTCACAGCGAACTTATACTCAAACATATCATGGACAGAAGAATCCTTTTAGTCTTATCTCTGGCTGCAGATATGTTGGAGGTATAGGGCTGCATGAGAATCTATTAACACTTTCAGTTGATAACAAAAGACAGGGGTCTTATCAAGCAGCTAGAAGTGAAACAGAATGCATTAACATTTATGGTGCTCTCTCCTCTGCTTTTGTGTCATCTCCAGAGTGCCCACTCCGTTCCTCTCTCCTTAATGCACTTCGGCACTTTGCTCATTCACCTCTTGCTGTGTGAACTGCTGCAGAAGAAAATAATGACCAAACAAAAATCCCTTATGCATGTTTTGCATAAGGAAGTAGCCCAATTTTCAAAAGGTGGAGGAGACATTACCCTTGTTCGCTCGAAACCTTAACATTAATGAGCACAAAACCAAAAGTCCATTTAAGCATCTTTAAGAGAGATTAATAACACGGAACTTTAAATCACATCATGGGGCTCAGATAAAGTTTTAATGGGTGGGCATACGAGCATTTATGGGTTGCAAATGCCTTATTTGGGGTAATGTTGATGTATGAATGCGTTCCAGTACAATTGCAATAAATAACAAGCGCTGTTATTTGTTTTCAGCTCATGATGTATTTGTTTACGTCTTTAGCTTGTTGTTGATGTTTTATTTATCAGAACACAATGTGCGTTGCTCCCTCTAGTGGTACAAATCTCAAATTTTAATGAGCTTTCACCGAACTGTCAAACGCTATGTGTCAAAGTTTCTGCCCTGCAAAGCTGCAACAGCTGTCGCCGCCCTCAGTGAAAGACAACCTATTCAAAGCCGAGCTACGGAAATACTGTGCCGAGATTCATTCTAACCGCGTTTTGACATATCAGTCACTAGTTACAGTACCCAGCACGGTTTACAAACCCGGAGAGTTTACAAAACAAGTACACCAAGTTTCTGGCAAACGACGTGCTTCGTGAGGACACAAATATAGAACAGAAATAGGAAACAATAATGAGCCTGAGTCTGAACGCTGTGTGAAAGCAAGGGATAAAAATGGCGCTCCTGTTAATGATAACACCCACCTTTAAATGTCTAATACCAAGATTTTCTTGGCCGCGTTCAAATAGGTTAACAGATGGAATGAATTATCTGTCTAATACTGTGAAATGTGTACAGGGCTTTTTTATTTTTGTGTGACTCACACAAGGAAATGAAATGGTGAAAAATAAAACATCATCATAGTATTGGGGGGCTTAAAAAAAAGCATGCCAACAAGTAATGATGGCTTTGTTCTTTTCTGACTTTCAAATAAGAACTAGAGGGATTTTAAGCTTTGAGAACAAGTAAAGGTGGAATCCTACCGTCATTACACAGCGGTCCTCCAAATGTCGTCATGCTGCAGTCACAGCTGAAGCCCTCCCACTGCTGAAGACACACACCTTGGTTGGCACATGAGTCCTCCTGGCAGGTAGTGCTGGGACCTGAATGTGGAGACAAACAGCTATCTGGTGAGGACAATTTTTTTAATACTAATAAATACCTATGGACTCTAGAGTGAAATTAAATATTAAAGCACACACAAAATAACATAGAATACTAGCTGTGTACAAACCCTGCGATAAAAGGCAGCGAACTCAACTGTATTCAGCAAACACACACAACCAAAAATGATAAAAATGTAAATAATTTTAACACTTGAGTTAGACTTCCATTAGTAATTTAATTATTTTATTCCATATAGTCACATTTAATGCATAACAGCAATTTAATCCACTCAATTCTATTTTTTCTCCAAATCATCACCTGTCAATGAGCTCAGTGTGCTACACCTAACCATCGTGTGTCTGATAAACTACAATGCACAACATCTCCAGCTGTGAATGCCACCGCAGGGCAAGGATGCTCATTTCTTAAGGTGCAGAGGTCCGTGTACTTTTAAACTGCACTGTATTGGTGCTTCCTGTGAAAGTGTTTAATCTTCATGCTTGTGGATTATTTCCATTTTACCACCAGTGTATTCATCCTCCAGAAGCATACAGCTGTGTGGCCTCTACAGACACTTTTTTCACAGCAGCCACTTTGACATGAAAGAGTAGGCAAGCACAGGTGTTGGTAATTACATTAATTAAGCAATAATTATCTAAAAACAACAGAACCGTTCTCCATGACATCAGCAGCACCTGTGTTTACCTGCTATGGAAAAAAAAGGTCCATTGCGAGGCTATTATGTTTGTGTTAGTACAATTCATGTTAAAATGTGAGTGTGAAGCCAAGTGTTAATGTGTAAATGTTTTATGAGACATAGTAATTTCTAACAATCTGTATTTAGACTACGTTAGTCTAGCAAGTTTACACATTAACAGTATTATCAATGTCAGGATCTATACTTATGATTCATGACATACAATCGGAACAAAATGAGCACTTTTTAATAGTTTAGTTATAATCAATGCACTGAGGAGGGCTATTTTTTGTTGCTGTTTTTTATTTATTTACTCATGAGAGATTGAAAAAACAGGAAAATTGCAGAATGGCAATCGCATTCTTACACATTTTTTTAATGTATTGGAGCCACAGTAGCTCCTTTTCCGATTCAAGAGTAGCTATGGTAACTGGTTAATAGTTTCAGCATTTGCTGTACCCTGCTCAAGGCTGAATAATGCAGGGGGGAAGCAGAGGGCATTCAGCAACATGAAAAAAGAAATGAATTCCTGATTGCTTTTGTCAAATATTTCTCTGAATGCAAAAAAGTTCCTCTCGCTACATTGTACATAATATATTATAGTGCCTATTAAATCTTTTATAATATCCCTAATAAATCACATCTGCAATTCATCCTCATTTCTGACTCACTTATGATTGAAGTAAACAGATGTGTTATGGTATACTTAGAATAATTTCAAATAATTAACATACAGAGTTATTCATCTTAAGAGTTCCAATTCATCTGACTTCTGCTGATGTAGCAGAGCATGAATCCCAGCTGAGAAAACGGTGACGTTCATTTCTAACACTAATAAATGAATATGTATTAACATGTTTTAAAAATAAAATCTGATGAAATATTTGTGAGGGACCTTTTTATGGTAGATGCAGCAGATTTAGTGAGCTTGACCTTTTGGGAAGGTCTGATCGTGTTTGGAGTCCAATGATTTGTCTTTGTGAGTTTGCCTCTTTGGAGGCCCTCAACAGACAACCTGGCTTCTATTATCTAATTTGGGAGTGCAGAACTTTGCAGCGTTCCCTCATTTTATACACATAATGGTGCATTTATCTAGAATTTCTACTACACTACATTCACAGAATTGAGCAAGAGTCTCAAGCCACTTTTCATTTCTAGATTTTGCTGGGAAAAAGTGATTTATTGAAACATAGGCAAACATACCTGGAAATAAAGCATATAAGGCAAAAACACAAGTTGCACCATTCTAACAAACTTTAAAGTCGATATTTGGTACGACCACCTTTATTCTTCAGCAAAGCCTAAACTCTTTTGGCGAGCTTTCATTTTATTTCTTTAAGCAGTCTTCATGAATAGTTCTCCAGGATTCTTGAAAGAAATTGAAAGCTCTTCTTTAGATGCTGGCTGCCTTTTATTTTGTTCTCTGTCGAGATGATCCCACACTGCTTCAGTAATTCACTGGCAGTGTGTTTGGGATCATTGTCGTGCCGAAAAATGAAAATGTTGCCAGTCAGGCACTTTCCAAATGACATTGAACGGTGGTTCAAAATCTCATGGCACTTTTCTGAGTTTCATTAGAATTTCATTAGTTTTGACTAGATCGCAAACACCACTGGCTGAAATGTAGCGTCAGAATATGGCAAAACCTCCACCATGTTTTAAAGATTGTTGCAGACACTCACTGTTGTATCTCTCTTCTAAACTCCTCCATCCTCCAATGATGATGACTTGAACCAAAAATGTCAAATTTGGATTTATCAGACCCATTGCAACTGATTCGCAGTCCTTTTTGTGTGTAATTCGGCACACCTGTTCTCCCTGTTTCCCTTCCTTAAGATGACTTCTTGACAGGTACTACTCCACTGAAACCATTTCTGATCAGTCTTCAGTGAACAGTAGATGGATCAGATGGTTCTCTTTCATAGCATTCGTTTCGTGTCTCACTATGGGAACGCCTCCTGCGTGACCTCATCAGAAGCTCAAATACCATTACACCAGCCCTTACAGGCTGGCTAGGTGACGCCCATGTCAGGAGGGGCCAGTGCCTCCCTATATAATAGGCTGACATAGCGTCAGATGTCATTCAAAAACCTCTTCTCGCTTCTCACAGAAGCCTGTAGACAACTGTGCTATTGGGTGCTAAAGCTAAACTGTCCACAGATTCGAGTGAACAACTCGGTCGCCGGGCGCTTTGTTCCCAGCTTTTCAGTTGTCCACTAGCATACAAGCAGTAGCAATACTGTTCTGTGGCTAGTGCGGGTGCCAAGTAGCAATACTTTCACCCAGCGAAGTAGCAATACTTTCCGAAAGCAAAGTAGCAAAACTTTGCTAATAAAGGTACCCCTAGCTTCACCATCAGGTAGCAATACCCTTCGACGCTAGCGGTTTTACACATTAGGTAGCAATACCTGTAGAAAAGTAGCAACACTTTTCACCCCACGTTAGCGAGGAATAGCAATATTCTCTGCACTCGGTGTCAGTCTCGCTAACGTGCGCAACCCTCTAGCTAACCATGGCTACGACGGCCAGCGAAGTTGCAAAACTTTGTCCTTGCGGCAAGAAGATTTCTGCCTGGAATACACACCCCATGTGTGCGGCATGCCTGGGTTTATCTCACGCTCAGGCTGCCTTGACACCCGCACAAGACTGTATCCACTGCGCGGCTTTCCCACGCAAACTACTCCGCCGCAGGCTAGCTCACCAGGCTAACCTGTCGGGCGGCGACCCTTTGCTGTGTGAGGCTGCTGCGGCGCAAGGAGAAACTGAGATGCCCGATGATTTGGCCGCAACGCCAGGGCCGAGCTGGGCAGAGGCAGACCCTCAGCCCATCGCGACCGCTTTCCCGTTGGTGGAGGCACACGGAGATCGTGTGTTTTTCCCCGATGCTGGAGTCACCTGGGGAGGAGGTGCTAACGAGGACGGAGATGAGTCGGCTGACTCGGAGCTCCTGCTGTCTGATGACGGCGAGGAGGAAGATTCCACCTCCTTGGCTAGCATCAGCTGGGCTGCAAAGCCCTCGGCTACCGGCGAGGTTGAAAAACCGACACCGCCGTCTCCCCTGGATCTCGACATGCAGGACATGTGCAAGCGCGCAGCCGCTAGGCTCAACATCCCGTGGCCCGCCATACAAACAGAGGTTGTAAAGTCTCGTTTTGACGGTAAGAAATTGCCGAAGGCGAAAAAGACGGGGAAGCATGTGTTGCCTATTTTCCCTGAGTTACTCGATGAGATAACGGTGACGTGGAAAGCAAAACCTTACAGCGAGAAACACCCCAACGTGGGGAGCTCCCTGCTGGATTGTGAGGGGATGGAGTCTATCGGCCTCCACCAGATGCCACAAGTGGAGCCGTTGGTGGCGAGCCATCTTCACCCGAAGACGTCTCTGTCCTCTTCGGCTCCATCTCTCCCCTCCAAAACAGACCGCTTCCAGTCTAGCCTTACAGATAAGTGCTACAAGGCAGCGGCTCTGTCAGTAAGAGCCCACAACGCCTCTTCTATGCTAATGGCTTACCAAGCTGAGCTAGAAGAGGACATGACAGCTAACCCAGATACCACAGTGTGGGAAGAAATCTGCGTTATAACTGACCACGTCCTCCGCCTCCACAAGGTAGCCATACAGGCAACTGGGAGAGCCATGGGCCTCATGGTTCTTCAGGAGCGAGCACGCTGGCTCGGGCTCACCAACCTGACGACTAAGGAAAAAGAGGAACTCCTCGACACCCCTGTCGTCCCTCACGGTCTCTTCGGTGCGGCTGTTACATCCATGCAGAAGAGATGTGAGGAGAAAAAGAGAGATGATGAGGCTCTGAAACTCTGCCTGCCGAGGAGGGCCCAGCACACCACCCCAGCAGCACCGCGCCAGTCATTCGCGCAGGCAGCGTCTCGCCCGGTCCCCGCTTTCAGGATTCCCAAAGTGCCTAAGACGCAGGCAGCCCCCGAGGCTGCCGGGGCCCCTAAGAATCCATGGACTCGGAAGCAGTCTCCCCAGGCCAGACCTCAAGCGGCCCCTCCTCCTCCCCCCGCTGCCGCGATCGTGAGGAGGAAGAAGCGGCCGGCCTGACAGCCTCTCCTCTAGGCGGGAGCGAACCCAGTTTCCCCCCTTCATGGGCCACCCTGCCGCCTCCCAGCTCCGTTCCAGAGCAAGTTCAATGGGACATGTCCCACACAGAGTGCTTAACTCGGGCCGACGTTCCTGTCACCGGACCCGCCAGAGGGAAAGAGAACCACAGTTCGCAGTGTTGTTTCACAAGCACTTCTCTCATGCATTCTGTATTAAAAAAGCCCCGACACACGCATCCAGGCAGTTTGCCGAGGGCGCTGTCGAGTGTTGCAAAACACATGAAAAAATCAAACATGCTGAAAAACAGAGCACCGTCTGCCATAACGCAGCCCGTGGAGACTCGCGTTTCCACGGCTGTGATGATGCAGATGAGCCCGTCACCTCGCTTGCCTGTGACAGAGGTGACGGGACACCAAAATGGCGTATGTTTCGCGCTGCGACAACAAGGGGGCGCCAAAACGCCATATTCGGTGGAGTGGCCAGTGAGCGCTCTGTCTCTCCACATGAAGAGCTGGGCCACCTGCACTCAGTTAGCATGGGTGCTGAGGACATTGAAAAAGGGCTACAGACTGCAATTCAGTGTCGCTCCACCACATTTCAAAGAAATCGTTTACTCTCGTGCTCTGGGCGAGTCTGCCAGTTTTCTCCTGGAGGAAATTTCCACCTTGAGAGACAAAGGAGCTATAAGAGTTGTCCCCCCCGAGGAAATGCACAGCGGATTTTATTCAAGGTATTTCCTTGTGCCAAAGAAAGGGGGGAGGGGGATGAGAGCCATTCTGGATCTCCGTGCCCTGAACCGGCATATGAGGACATACAAGTTCAGGATGTTGACGCACGCCTCGCTGCTACGGTTTGTACGAGCGGGCGACTGGTTCACATCAATCGACCTGAGGGATGTTTATTTCCACATCCCCATATATCCCCCACACCGAAAGTATCTGAGATTTGCTTTCCAGGGGATGGCATACGAGTTTGTAGTCCTGCCTTTTGGTCTCTCACTGAGCCCAAGGGTGTTTGTGAAATGCACCGAGGCAGCAGTGGCCCCGCTCAGGAAAAAGGGCATTCGGGTGGCCACATACATCAACGATTGGCTGGTGGCAGCCCCAACCCGCCAGGGAGCGACTTGTCACACAAATGCTCTCATACACCATCTGGAGAGTTTGGGTTTCCAGATAAACGTGGAAAAGAGCACATTGACGCCAACTCAATGCATTACTTTCATAGGGCTCAGCCTAGACTCCCTTCGGGTGAGGGCTTTTCTGTCCCCGGAGAGAACAGCGGCCATACAGTCATCCCTTGCACTGTTTCGCAGAGGCAACACAGTGACCCTCAAACAGTGCCAGAGGCTGCTCGGTCTGATGGCTTCTTCTCTAGTGGCGATAACACTGGGACGTCTGCACATGAGAGGCTTTCAGCGCTGGGTGGGCTCGCGGGGACTGGACCCTCACCGATCGTCGCGTGAGAGTCTCTGCAGACTGTTCACTCGCTCTCCGCGAGTGGAAGAGGCCAGGTTTCTTGTCTCAGGGCGTTGCCATGGGGGCAGTTTCAGCCAGGAAGGTGATTTCCACAGATGCCTCTCTTTCGGGCTGGGGCGGCACCCACAAGGGCAGAACAGTGAATGGGGAATGGGGCCCTCATATGCGCTCCGCCCACATAAACTGTCTGGAACTGCTGGCGGTTCACCTGTCGCTAAAACACTTTCTCCCTTGGCTGAGAGGTCATCATGTTTTAGTGAGGTCGGACAATTCCACCGTTGTGGCCTACATCAACAGACAGGGGGGTCTGGGGTCCCCCAAGTTACACACACTGGCACACAGACTGATAGTCTGGAGCAGTGTCCACCTGCTGTCACTGAGAGCAACTCATGTGCCGGGGATCTTGAACTTTGGAGCAGATCTTCTCTCCAGGGGCAACCCGCTGCATGGGGACTGGAAGCTTCACCCGGAGGTGGTGAAGCAGATCTGGCTGCGATTCGGTCAGGCGACCGTGGACGTTTATGCATCCAGGGAGAATGCTCAGTGTCCCCTGTTTTACTCGCTGCACGATCAGAGAGCTCCACTCGGGGTGGATGCTCTAGCTCACGAGTGGCCGAGAACCCTCCTCTATGCTTTTCCCCCAGTGGCCGTCATTTCTCCAACTCTGGCCAGAGTGAGGGAGAGAAGTCACTATATGATCCTGATAGCCCCGCACTGGCCAGGGAAACACTGGCTGGCGGAGATTTTTCAGCAGCTGTGCGGCCCACCTTGGCCGTTACCACTACGCAGAGACCTCCTGTCTCAGGCACAGGGGGAAATATTCCACCCCTACCCAGAGAGGCTAGCTCTATGGGCTTGGCCCGTGAGTGGTTTAACCTGAACACGGTGGGGCTCCCCCATAGTGTTATCGACACTATTCAGTGTTCTAGAGCATCGTCTACTCGGACGCTATATGAGCACAAGTGGCGTGTGTTTGAAAGCTGGTGCTTAGAATCACAGGCCATCCCTTTTCAGTGCTCTGTGGCTGTGATTCTGTCATTTCTTCAGGCCCTGATTGATAAGGGTAAAGCCTTCTCCACCATCAAGGTGTATTTGGCAGCAATTTCGGCCTGCCATATTGGTTTTGAGGGAAAGACTGTTGGCCAGCATCCCTTAATATGCCGTTTCATGAAGGGTGCACGGCGTAAATTGCCTACGTCTAGGCCGTTGGCTCCATCGTGGGACCTTCCCAGAATATTGGCTGCGCTCTCCTGTTGCCCATTTGAACCCCTGGAACAGGTTGAGTTAAAATTTCTGTCCTTGAAGACGGCTCTTTAATTGCTTTAGCTTCTGCTAAACGTGTGGGAGAGATCCACGCTCTCTCAGTGCATCAGTCATGCATTCAGTTCTCCTCGGATAATACGAGGATCAGTATGCGGCTCAATCCTGCCTTTGTCCTGAAGGTTGTCGGCACATGTTCCCCTATAGAACTGCCGGCCTTTTTCCCACCGCTTTTCTCCTCAGAGGAGCAACAGCGGCTGCATACCTTGTGTCCAGTCCGTGCTCTGCGCATTTACATGGACCGAACCCAGAGTGTCAGACAAAGTGACCAGCTGTTCGTGTCCTGGGCTAAACCACATATGGGAAAGCCTGTGTCTAAACAGCGCCTCTCCCATTGGATAGTAGGAGCAATTGCCCTGGCTTATACTAGCAGGGGCCTTCAGCCCCCTGCTGGCTTACATGCGCATTCCACTAGAGGTCTGGCAACCTCATGGGCTCTCTTTAGGGGAGTTTCTATTCAGGAGGTGTGTGCAGCGGCATGCTGGACCTCACCTCATACATTTGCTAGGTTTTACAGGTTAGATGTGACAGCACCTAACCTAGCACATTCAGTCCTCAGTGCAGGTTCTTCCCGGGTGGGGGCCTCTCCCCTGTGAAGTGCTGTTGGGGACAGTTGTCTTCTTAACAGGCATGTCTGGCAAACCGGGAGTGAGTATTTCTCCCATAGTGAGACACGAAACGAATGCTATGAAAGAGAACTTAAAGTTATGTATATAACCCCGGTTCTCTGAGTAGCATGAGTGAGTGTCTCACCAGACCGCTCTCCTTGCTATGAAAGCGAGGAAGAGGTGGGCTTGCTTTGAATGACATCTGACGCTATGTCAGCCTATTATATAGGGAGGCACTGGCCCCTCCTGACATGGGCGTCACCTAGCCAGCCTGTAAGGGCTGGCGTAATGGTATTTGAGCTTCTGATGAGGTCACGCAGGAGGCGTTCCCATAGTGAGACACTAACTCATGCTACTCAGAGAACCGGGGTTATATACATAACCTTAAGATCTTTCACATCTTTGCTGGAGTTTCTTAGCTATGTCAAATGGACATTACTTTCAGATACTGTTCATCTACTATAAACAGTTTTTTAGTCCTGACACTTCTTTTTTTGTCCTCCGCTTATCCAGTTTCCTCCACTTTTTTGAGGACCAACTGCACACCATGCTGAGATGTGATAGGTTTTGGCTAATAGCTCTTTAGGAATTTCCTTTGTTAGTGCAAAAATATCTTATCTTTGGTGTTTTTAATAAATGCAACTAAAGAAACAGAGAGCAAATGATATGTTTTTGGACGCTAGTAATGAAGTGTCTAAAGATACAAATTATTTGCTAAGTAGTCAGTTACGTGTAGACCAAACTACACAACTGTATCATGCTTGAATGATTCATATGTCAGTGCAAAGTTGCTTATTAAACAAACACATTGTCCTAAAAATGGGCAGCCAATATCTAAAGAAAAATGTTGGAAGACATTCAGAAAGCTCAGAGAAATATTGCTTCAGATCACTGAAAAAATTATAAGAAATACTGTCTCCATGGAAGAAAAAAATAAAGGAATGAGGGATGGCAGAAGAATTTTGCACAGTTCGGTGCTTCTCTTGAAAGGTTTTCCCTGGAGTAGTAAAAACCTACTTTATTCCCATAACAATGCCCAAATTGTGTCCCCAAAACCCTAAAACAGTTTCAGATAATATTAATAGCGCTTCATATACTTCAGAGTGTATTTGACTTTAGTTACTGGCCAGTGGTTCTGTTTGTTTCACGCCATATTTCACTGTTTATGTAAGTGTTAAATCTTGAAAGAGTCAGTCCTGTTGCTTGGAACACCTCCTACTTACAAAATAGAAATAGAGTGCCAGAGACAGTGAGAATACAACAATAGGAAACACTGGGCTTAATAAGATTAATTATAGGTAAGACATTACAATGACCAACTTTAAGATCAAAAGCTGAATATTTTAAGAGGAAATCCATGCAGGATACATTTTTGTTCTTCAAACCATTAAAAGGCATGCTCAGAAATTCCCTTATATGTATATCAGGGAACATCAAAAACCCCACAGTGGAAATAAAAGTTCCAATAAACAACATCCAATATGTGAGTGCAAATCCACACATAAGCCCCATAGACTCTGATACAAGATTATAATGAGACTTGTATTCCTATGGGACTTAAGGCCATTCCACATAGTTGGTGGTTGAATGGCAACACTAGGCAGTTATCTTGTATTGAGACGTGGAAATTGTGGAGGTAGTGATAGTTAGAGGGTAGATATGTTGTAGATGCACACGGGGAGAGACATCAGACTCTTTATCAGACAGACAAAGCTATCTACCTTGCAAGTCAGCTTTCATCAATGCAACTTTTGTCAGCAAAATAATAGGAAAGGAAAAGGCAAAGTATACCAGCTGTTAGTAAAAGCAGCAAGATGTCAGAGATGGAGTAGCAAAACACAGAGTGCTGAAGAAGGAGAGACAAAGGAAAGGATCTTTGTCTTCAGAAGGAGCCAGAGGTGGAAAAATTATACTGTATAATGAAGGCTAGGTTAAGCTAAACTGTTAAAGCAACTTCTCCAAAAAAGGCTTCAGCAGCATAAAGTAATACCAAGAAATTGCTGCTATTAAAGGAAGCGGGCGTTCTTTTTCAGGAAAATTTAGATAACTTGTTAAAAAACAAACAAAAAACCCAAACACCCAGAATGTTTCATTATTCATTACTGACTTTTAATATAAGTAGCTATATGTTATATGGCGACTCCACCATCACAATCTAATAAATGTGTTAACATTTCCATTGGGAGTCTCAATTGACTCTGTGTAGGAGGAAAAAAAAGAAAACAACAAGTTTGACAGACCTGCACGGGGAGATGAATTTGATTACATTTGTAATGTCATAACACAAAAACATCAGAAGCCGCACACTCGATAGAAAAAGAGTGGATGAATTGTGAAATTAAACTAAGTGACTGACGCTGGAAAATAAATCTAATATTGTCTCTGGATATGGTGCACATATTAGACTGGGCAAATGATATTTATGCATGCAACAAAGGATTCATACATAATTCAAAAGGATTGCTTCTGGCAAACTCTCAGATCCAGCAAGCATACATAGAGCAAAACAGAATGGGGGTAAAATGGGAAATAACACTCGCAGTACAAAAATGGCAGAGAGAATAAGCAGATTATGGCCAAGTGAAACAGAAATGATTGCCCGTGGAGGAGCGTCAGAGTTTGATGCATTCTAACAGAATACTAACACATTTAATGGATGTTAAATTATGTGCCACAGGTTGCCAGTGTGGGTGCCTCGGTGGGTGTGCTTCTCAATGAGTGTGTCTTCGTCTTGGACAAGTAGGAGAATGGGAATACTGAGCAGCTTTGCGTGGCGCTGCAATGACCCCTTAAGATGGTTTTGTGAAAATAAGGGGAAAAAGATTGAACAAAGAGGGAAAAACAACTGAATTTATACCTGAGCTTGGACTGACTGAGCTTGACAGTGATTTATCATCATCGACCCACTGCGTTCACTTATTGGGTTGACAGACTACTGACCTTCACATCCTCTCTCTATTTGTCCCACACAGTCCAGGGCATCTGACATCAAGTCTGGGAGCCGCCCGTTCAGATCCATTGATGCCAGACAACCTTGAAAACCCTCCTTGGCATGCACCAGTTTGGGCAGCTCCTTGTACATCTCCTTAGCCACCCCTCCAATATACAGGTTACCTGTAAGGACATGAGAAATATGACAATACTGACCCCTAGTGGACATAAAAAAACACTATCAAATATTTTGGATGGCTTTTTAAACTGCGTTTAAAGTGAACATGCCAGGCATTAGTAACAGTTGCGTGATTTATTTTATTCAAGTGAAAAAGTACATGAGGTTAATTATGTCTAGCTTTGGAAACCTTTTCTAATTGTCTTGATTTAAATGTTTTTTTGTGGGTGGCTTTTTTTTTGTGGTCATGTCCAAGCCAGACATTTGTCATCTTTCATGTTTGTGCTGTTTCATTAACAATTTCAGATAAGGAAAATTACAACACTCTTCAAGGTACTACACCAATTACCCCAATGTCCTTACAAGCTGTTTTATGTTATTAAATGATAATTCTTTAAAATAACTTTAATTCAAGGTTGGTCTGCTGAGCACAAATGGCCTTGTTTTTATGAACATATGCACATTGTTAATGGCAGCTGTAGAACAGATTAATGTGGAATTCTTGCTCAAGGGTACCTAAGTGGTGCTAATGAGTAAGAGCCAAGCATTGTTCCTACACACCCCTGCTGGGTCCACCCTGCTGGTGCAAACCTTCATTCACAAACCCAGGTCACTGCTGCCTCAATTTAATGTAAGAAATACACTATAGTGCACTCTCAGGAAATAAGATACCCTTATCCTATTAGGTGTACAACAGGTTCACACCAGGGAAGGGATGCTCTAAGGTGCTGTTGGTGTACCCTTGAAAGGCATCCCTAATATTGTCTCATTTTCTACCTTAGTATAAGGAGGAAAAGAGCCAATAACAGACATAAAAAAGAAGTTAACTAAGGTTAATGACTTGATTATTATTTAATTATAAATTTGGGAATGGGCTACCATTTGCATAGCACATTTCTAGTCACAGAGGTTATTCAGTGCTTCATCTATTTCATATCTGCACCTGCATCCAACAGAAACCAGCTCAGAACCATCCTTGCAAAAATAGAAAATTGTAGCTGAGAGATGACACTGCTGTCCTTTGGACTAATATATATTGAATAAAACTTATCATGTTATTAAAATGAAGAATAAAATATTAAAACATTACATTTTTGCCCATATCCCCATTGCATTTGACCTGATATTACATTGCAAATATTACCCTTTTTCATATATATACCTTTTTGGCTCTCAAAAGGCATACAGTTACCCTGAGGTCCAATAATTAGCTTTAGAGGTGGAATTCATGGACTGTACCTGCAGGGATAGGAATGTATTTCGTTCTAGCCCTGTTGCAGAGAGTGTATGTGTGCATACCCTTCAGGTCCAGGTTTTTGGCTCCTGTTGTTGTCTGCGTGGTAATCTTGGTGTCAATCTTGACAGTGTGGAGGTTGTTGGTGTCCCTGGAGATTATAACATTGTGCCAGTGGTTGTCGTTCAGGGGTTTGTTAGAGTTGCCTTTGATCAGGTGGGCTCCATTCCCCAGGTCAGACACATAGTGTAGGTAACTGGAGGAAGATATTTAACTATCAGCTAATATCAGATGTGTTCTTTGTCATCTTGTGCTTTACATAGACTGTTTATTAGAGTAGACTGTAACATTAACAACATTGATACAAATAATTATGCTCATGTATATAAATATATTTTATACTGAAATGTCGCTGTTGGTGGCTGTGCGTTTGAAAACATAAATATACAAGAGTTTGAAAAAGTGGAAGTTAATAATTGGCAGGTAGAATAAACAACAAAGGGCAATGAACAGCGCTGAACAAATCATCCTTAAATTATTTGCTTTACAGTCAATTTGAGATTCGCACGCTCGTTTTTAATTAAAAAATATGGCGTCAATGTTTAGCACGCGGGAAAGCCTAACTTGCGGCATTACTTAAAAGAAGGTTATTCTATAGCTGCAATAAGTGTGTAGTCGATTCTCTTTTATGTTGGGTATTTGCTCTGCCTTCATGAAGATTAAAAAGAACAGCAATAGCCGACAGCTCTTTCAGTAAATATTCTGGCGTAGAGGTGATAAGAGAAGAATTTGAAGTAAAGGCATAAAAAAAAAAAGCTGTCAAGAATTCTTTTCTGTTTGGAAACTGTCCTGTGTAGGAAGGGGTACATTATTAAAATCATAATCCATTTTTATGGAGATTACTGCCTAAATAAACATCACCTACACTGGTATAAAACTGGATAGGCACAGTTTAATGGTTTTTGCTGTCAGTATTTGCTGGACTTTGCACCTGTTGGCAGGTAGGTCTGCCGTACAAATGTAAGAATGTGTAAAAAGGAGACTTTTATAACAACTGTTGCACTGACAGCAACAACAGCAAAGCAAAAATGTCAGGCGTATGTTTTTTAATGTGTCTGAGTGCAGGTTTGGTGTAAACCGTCACAAAAAAACACCAGTGACATCAAACAGTCAAGTCTACTGGGTACAAAACAAGATATATTACAGGCAAAGCACTTTTCTTTGACAGAATGAATGCTGCAAAGTCTCCACTTACCCTTTAACCAGCTCCACCACAATGAAGTCATTTCCATCGCCACTGTTATACAGGATGAGGCCGTCCGAGGAGGTGGTTTTGAACTGAAAAAAAAGGTGCATGGAGTAGTAGGCCTGCAGAGTAGTGAGAGTCACATAGCTGGAGCGTGACTTGAAGGTGACAGGGTCAGCAATGATGTTCTTGAAGCCAATCATTGCATTGAGCTCACAGTAATCAATGTCACCATTTTTACAGAGGTCTATGTAGGCCATGCCATTGAAGGAGAGGCTCTGGAGGTGGCCAATGAAGTTGGAGGGCACCATGGACATGAAGCGCTTCTCTGTCACAATGCCCGTCTCAATGTTATGGAACTCCAGCTGGGTGTGGTCACCTGCCATTTGACCTTTGATCGGCAGAAGTGGGAAGGGGAGAGAGGGTGTTATTGGGGATATCTGACAGTTAAATGGGCGCTGCTTTGCAATTAAAGGATCCACTTTAAATCCTCTCTGAAAAGAAATTAAAGAATGGCTTCACAATTATTGTCTTTAAGGAAAAAAAAAAACTTCCACCAGATGCCCTTTTCATGCAACCCCCAGGAGATTAGAGTCTTCTCCTGGGACCGAACCAGGGATCTTTCACTTGTTAGGTGGTGCGTAAATCATTTGTTTCAATTCAGTCTTATTTCATTTATGTAGCACCAAAGAACAACAACAAGGTGAAAAAAAAGAAAAATAGAGAAAATGTTATTTTCCTTTGCAAACAGCAACATTTTATCTTAAATGTTTTTTTTTGTTTTTTATAAAAAAGGTTTTATTTTATATAGAAAAATGATCAAACCCTTTTTCCTGATCAGCAAAGCATGTTATGGATTATTTAAGTTTACATATTCAAAAAACTACTACATTACATCAAATAAAAAGAGGATGAGAGGTACCTTCCACAGGTGGAAGATCATCTACGGTCAGTTTCAAATTCTTGCCCCTCCTGAACACACGTACTGTGTGCCACTCATTATCGTTCAGATTCTGACCCGCAAAAATTGTCTCTGGACCTTTGCCTGCAGGACAGTCCAAACAGCGGTTAACACACACACTTAATACAGACACACATACACACATCCATAACAGAGAGGTTGATAAAAGTAGAATAAGAAAGAGGGAGATCAAAAGGAAGAAAATGTGAATGGATGAAGTAGTTGGACAAAGGAAGAAAACATTAAGGTAAACATAGTTAATGGTCCATAAAAACACATTTTGACTTGCATTTGCAGCACTGATCGCACCATTAGATAAAGCATCAAAATTCTGAATTCTCCCTGAACACTATTTTCTTTGAACCAATAGGAGGGAGGCCATAATCAGATGCTGTAATATATTCAAACAAGTGTTTTCTGTGAATGCATAATGTGTGAGCTTTGAGTTAAATGGAGACACAAATATAAGCTTGCTATACGACTGATGTCTTCTTTCTTTTGAGATTTTCTTAAATTCCTATCATGCCACTTGGTGGCAGCAAATAACTACCAAAAGGCTATGACTGGACAGGCACTTAACAACCCAGTATCACTCTCCATCTTGTTTACCTACAACAGTGCAGGCCAATATTTGATTTCCCTCATGTCCACCACATAAAATGAAATAGTGATGCAAAAAGAAACACCTGCATAATGGAAGCATTGTGGTTGGCGGTGAGCAGAGAAAAAAAAAGGAACAAATAAAAAACAAAACAACAGAACAGACCATTTTAGCCCTCGTGCCAATTGTACAAAAACAGGAAATACAGAATGTGCTTTTTATCAGCAACCTTTGAAATAATTGATGCTCTGGAAAATGGAGAAGGTTACTGAAACTGCACAGATGCCATTTAAAAAGGCTAATGAATCCACTTTATTAAATCAATAAATGCTGTTTCCTATAGTGCTGCAAATCTGCCTTGCAAGGATTTACACATTCAAAACTTGTATTTAACTGAATTTTGAAACTAAGAAATTGTATCACATTCGTCCTTAAATACACAGGACTGTGAAAAAGTTTTGAGCCACCCATCATGTTAATATATTTTGCTTCCAAGGAGCCAGACTTTCCTGTAATTGTTTAATGCAGTCTTGAGCAATGGTTCTCCAGAACCACCCCCCCCCCACCCCCACCCCTAAAAAAACAAAAAAACAAATGTATTTCAAAAACACAAAATATGTTCCCATTTGTTTAACTGAATTTACCAAAAATGTCACAAATAAAACATTTTTGCAACAACAAGGTGATTCTTGAAAAGCTTTTTGCTGATAACTCTCAGCATGGTGCACAGTTCATCTTGAGAACACTGGACAAGAAGGGATAAAAGGAAAAGTGTCAGACCTGAAATATTATCTATAGCAGATCTGAAAAGAATGTCCTTAAGAAAAAAAATCCAGCAAAGACCTGACACAGGATCAGAGAGATGCATCTGGCCCTTCAACAGATGGATCTACTGTTTGCCAAAGGTTCGAAATGCACTCAGTGGAAGGGTGGCTGTCAAGAAGCCAGTCTTAAGGAAGGGAAATGGGGAGAGAAGGCTGAGGTGTGCCAAATTACTAATGAAAATGTCTTATGGAGTGATGAACCAACATTTGACAATTTTGGTTCAAATCAATATCTTTATGTGTCTACAGCACAGTCATTTGTAAAACACGGTGGAGGCTTGGTCATGGCTGCATTTTAGCCAGTGGTGTTTAGATAAGTACATTTTGATCCACTATGCAATACCATCTTGAAAAGAACCTGATTGGCAATGACCTTTCAGCATGACAATAATCTTAAATACACTGCCAATGCAGTAAAGCAGGAAAACACACAGTGGAACACTATCAGTAATGGATTGGCGTCCCCAGAGCCCGGATTCAACATTGAATCACAGAACAGAACAAAAACGCAGCTAACATCCAAAGAAGAGCTTTGAATGTCGTTCAAGAAGCCTGGAGAACAAGTAATTACGAGAAAGCTTGCCTAAGAGAGTTCAGGTTGTGTTGAAAAATAAAGGTTATCATAGCAAATACTGACTTTCAAGCTTGCTAGAATTGTACAAACTCCAAATTATATTTCTATGTATGTTTGCTCATGTTTCAAAGTGATCGTACACTTCAAAAAAAAAATAAAGAAATGAGGGGCGACTAAAGATTTTAGCACAAAGCTGTATATCATTTTAAAGTGTTTGATGCTAGCATCACATTTTAGAAATACTGGAGCAGGCACAAGCTACACCTAAAAAGGTTATTTCTATAACAACTAATGCAAATATGGACACACGACACCTTCAATCAGCCAAAGCTCATTTATGGTGGAGTGAGGTGAAGCTGTGTGATGAGTCCAATATTTTCCAAAATTATTTTTGAAAATCAGAAATGCCACATCTGCTGACTTCTGAGAAGAGCCACCCAGCTTATTAACAGAGGGTGATGATGCAAGCAAATGATACAGGGGTAAAATACACATTTATGAATGCAACATCCAGACTTCCCATCTATTAGCAACATCATGTGCATGAAATTCTGTTTAAAATGTTTAAATTTTACACATCTTCCTAACTGTCTTTAGAAACACGTTGCTTACTAATAATATCACTTGAAAATTTTAAATATTCTGATTATTTTGTCATCCAGTCCTGAAATCAGCATATTATATGATAGCATGTCATATGTGTTATTGCTTGCAGTCATTAATGGGTTTGTAGAGAACCCCTGTGCCAGAAACTCAAGGAGAGATTAAGAATGAGAGCTAAAATCAGAGAAACTGCACCAAATCTCTGTGATCTTATCAGAAGAATAACAAGTCTCTCCAGGATACATTAGGAAATTCCAACATTGGTCCAACTAGGGCAGCATATTATTTTTTCATACAGCCTTTCTTAGATCATCTTGAATTGCTATACAGCTCTGATGTTCCCCTGCCGGGCACACATAACCAAAAAGATAGCCCAATGAGGTTGTGCCACAGTGACGGTATTAAAACCCCTAGGCTCTGGACAGCTTGCCTATACTGCTCGGTGCATTTCAGATGGGTTCCAGGTTCATTCGCCTGAACCATTTATGGCTATTTATTTCCTGCTTTTCTGCAATCTTCAAAGCTCCATTGCAATGCGTATGCAAATCTGAGGGTTCCAAAGTACTGGGACACACTCAATCTGAGACACAGTTCTGCTCTGTAAGCACCAAACACCGGGGCAGGCTTGAGACCAGACGACCGGCGAGGGATTAAGAAGGAGAGATATGAAATAATGGGATGGAGTTGGACTTGAAAGCGCGCTTGATCTTTGCCTTCTATCATTCTGTCCTTGCTGCTCTCCAAGAAGAAAAGAAAGGCAAGAGGAAAAGAGGTCAGTCATATCAAAAAGCACAATCCTGCATAGCATTTACTACTGCTGGACCTGTTTTGTTTTCTGCCTTTAGTACAATCTGTGGTCCAAACCAACAGCTGCTGGCCAGACATTAAGGGGCTTTTAGTCCAGTCAGCGCTCTCTAGTGCCCTCACAGGCGGTGATCTATCTAAAGTGATGGATCTACAGTGATCTCTCCTTGCCTCACTGACTTTAGACCCAAGGGAACAGTGAAGAAGTGTGGCACAGGGCAGCATGAGAAGATGTGATTATCCAGTCAGTCAGCTCTGGCAGGCTGGATGACAGCTCGGACACTGGTGCTGCATGCCCCGACACTGTGACTCACATAGGTGGGGGAAAGAGGAAGTCAGTGACCAAGCAGCAGGCCACTACACCGGATTACCATCAACAGAGATATCAAAACCAGATCAACACGACAGGGAAAGCTTTAGCAGGATACCTCGCTACAGAACCTGCTATCTAACCAGCACTTTGCTGCAGTAACAACAATGCTACAGTGAAAATGCTTTTGTACAAGCAGAGGTGAAACATTATTAAAATGATAAATGATTTGTTTTCAAATTCATGTTAAACTGCTAAATACTGAAAGGCTCAAATTGCCACGACATTACTGAGACTAGCACTGTTTAGCAATAAATGACATGGATAATCATGTCATATTAAGTACTTCCTCCCATGACAGAAAAGTCCCTATTACACTGTTAATTTCAAAGGATATTAGTTATTTCCCTTAATTTAAGAAGCTATAGAATCCTGCAAGAACTTTATTAAAATTAGCTCCTTAATTTAAAGAATATTGCAACGAATAAATTAATAAGAATGTGAAGCTTGTTGCTTTTCTTAGAAAACACTACACTACGCACTCCAGTAATTTTATATAGCCCTCTTTTTATTTTCAGATTAATTCATTTACACTATTATTGTTCCCAAAGTCCTCCTGAACAGCTCTGCCTTTACTTGTTGCCAGATTTATACCCCCTTTTACCTTTCTGAGCATAAAATATAAGTGAATATCATTAAACTCTAGTTGAAATTCCTATTCTTTATGGTAAGATGAGAGCTGAGCTATAATGAAGTAGTTTGATTACTTTTCTGAATGTAGATGCCAGAAATTGGTGCGAGTCATTTGGCTGAGAATGCAGGATGCATGCATGCATGCTCCCCTTACATCACTCTCCAACATATGATGATTTCTAACAAGAAAACAGGTGTCGCATCTGTGTTTAACAATCTCCTCATTTAAATTAAATTAGCCACAACAAAGACTAACGTTGTGACTAACAAGAGGAAAAAGTACCTTGCAAGGCTGCTAAAGAAGATCAGAAGTGAATGACCACATTACACTAAGGTGCCCTCGTCACCATATCCTGGTCTAAACTGTGACTTTTCTGCAGTCCAAGCTAATAAATAATAGAAGAGCAGACTCACAGACCAAAAAAGCCAATCTGTCACAAGATATTTCTAGTTCATATTTTCAGCTTGTTGTCACTCAGTGCCTGTTAATACTGTTTAAGTCGAAGTGGCAGTGTTTTCTTCAGACAGCTCTGGGCAGCCCCAGGGAGCCTAGGTCCCTAATTGACAGTGATGTGTTCTTTGAGTCGGTGTTGAAATTCTTCATCCACTAAGCTGACCGGAGCCGCAGCGCCTGACAAGACACATTAATTAACATAGAAAAAAAGGGGACAAAAATAACAAGCAGAAAAAAAAAAATTGAATTAAATGCTAACTCTTCATAAGTGGAAACGCACTGGCTTAGCAAAGTTCTTTCCAAGAACTTCAATTAAACATTTTCCTGTGACACAATCAGGTCTGGCTCTATTAAAGGAAGGCTTGCTGTCCCCCGTCTTGTTCTTTTTCTTTTACTCAAACATTTTGCCTTTAGCATAACGTTACATTAACAAAATCAAACTACTTTTCTTCGAAGCTTAAGCACATTTACAGCTTATATGCCAATATGAGCATTGCTTTAATCTGCACATATGGCACTATTACTTTAAAAAGAATAGGGAACATAAAAAAAAAAAAAATGAATTCAGATTAACATTGTACATGCTTTAGCTTACATTATTTATTTAGCTAACAACTACATTAACCATTTTACCTGCCATATGGCTCTTTACTTTCTAGCACTAAGCAGTTCCACAGTTTAAAGGATTATCCTTCCCTGCTCAATTTTACATGATGCATAGATCTCAAAAGATTTGTACATTTACAATGTTAAAATAAATACACTGATAAATATTAATAAAGTGTTAAGAATATTTCAGACTGAGAGGAAAAAGAGAAATAAATCAAAAACGCAAATATTAGCATAACAGCTGATGATTATGTCTTCGCACTAAACCAAGAATGACCTTTTAAAGCAGTGGATTGGGGGAATTAGAGCTTAGAGCTATTTATTTGCATACACAAACAAGGGATGCGTTGAAGATGCACAAACAATGCTATTTAGCATTTAGAAAGGTGTTAAGAAGGGCTGGCTCACAGAAGCATGTCTAGAGGTCACATCATGTGATTCTGTGCAGAGGCGTTTTGTTGTGTAAGTCTCCACTTCTTCATCAGTCAATGACCTTCAGCTACTGTAACACACACGCACACACACACAAACACAAACACACACAAAGAGACCTAACGCTCTTGGTTTCAGAGAACAGTTTGTCCTTCTATACAGTATGTGGCAGTCTCCAGCACACTGTTATGGAGCTTAAACTTGGGTATTTCTGTTGTTATGTGCCGATACCAAGAGCGTCTGCCACTTCAGAATCATTAAACAGGGGGGAAAAAAAAGGTGTATTACGATCCAGAGAAGTAATTATTAATTCATCACTGTTCCTGAATAATAAATGTCAAGGATATTTACCTCCCAAAATATTGCAATGTAACCTCTTTGTTCAAGCGCACACATACACAAACACGCACACACATCCAAAGCGAATCCCACAAACAAGATCTGCTCTCTCTCCCTCCCTCTCCATCCCCTTCTTTCTGCTCTGTGAGGCAGGTTAATGAGAATAATAAAATCACACTCTGTATTTCCTCTGTGCTTTGAATGGCCTCATCAATTTGCAACCGCCGTGAAACGCAGAAGAAGAAAGGAAAAAAAGGAAAGCAAGGAGAAGACTGAGAAATCGTGCAAAATACCTGCCTCGTGTTTTATGTCAGTGAGTGAAAAGGTTCATTAATTAGAAACAACCCAGTGTGTAGAATCACAGCTGACTATTATATTTGGATTTGTAATTAATCCAAGCCTCCCTCCATCCCTCCAGGAATTTCTTATTTTCCAACAGCTGGAATTTGGTATGATGACACACAATGTCGATGCAAGGGGCGAGTCAGATTTCAGTATGTTTTTTAACATCATAGCTACATTTTTTTTTTTTTAACAGTTGCAAAATATAAAGCAAGCATGTCTATAAACAACACTTCTAGGGACTGAAAGGACAGTTAAGAGTTAAGAGAAGAAGAAGAGAAAAGGTGAACAATAACTTACTGGAGGTACAGTTAATCCTGATACAATCTAGATGGGGAAGAATAGATGAGAGATAAATTCATCTTTCAACGTTACAGCTGCAGACATCATTAAAGCATACAGTCCACCCCTCTGGGGACACACACACGGACACTGTCCTTCATCTGATGCTCTCAAACGTGATCTAATGCGCAGCAAACTTGTGAAAGTGCTGCAGTGTGGCCTCTCAGAGGAACACATTTTTCACCTAACCATTAGAATTGATGTTTAATTACATGGCAGTGCTATGTTTATCCATGAGATATGTTTTACATACACCAAGATAAATTCTTTCTCTTTTTTAATATTATTTTCTTATGAGAGCCTCAGATTTTGGTCAGGGTCATGCAGGGCCAACTGGAAGGTATACCAACTCTCTCCCCATGTGTCTCCCGTGCAAGACAACTTTAAAGCATTGTCCCTTTTTGCTACTTTGTTACATGACTTATCAATGTTACATCTTTAACTAATATCAATAAGCTAAAATTCAAAATTAAATGGTATTCTTATTTCTCCAACAGCAGGGAAAAAAAACAGTCATTAATTATATGTACTCGAGTGCTTCCTAAGCTCAGTTTGAGATACTTTACTTTTGTATCCCGTTTCCCTACTTCAAAATATTCCACTTTTTAGTAAGCAAGTAAAATTAGCTCCACCTTAGCCAATATTATGATGCTGAATGATGTTGCACTAATGATAATAACACAATAAAATAACATCTATTCCACTAAGAGCCATTTAACATGTTTTTTTTTTATTTCATGCACATTTTAGTGATAATAAAAGTCTAGTCAGGTTATATAAAACCACCTTGTATCATATAAAGCAGATTCATTTCTACTCTATTACTCTATTCTAGTGCTGTATATGCGATTCATACATTCATATTTCATGTGGTAGCATACTTAAAACATCCATTCTGCATAAGTGCATTTTTCGATGTGGATATTAAATTAAGTCTTCTTCACCATATTGATTTTAGTATTTTAAATTGGAATGTGGATCATTTTTATTAAGTAAAATATCTAAATGCTCTTCTTTAGTCTACACTACACAGCTGTTTTCTTTGACGGTAACAAGAAATAATTATCTTGATTCTACTGTGACAACTTAACTTGGCGTTCCTGTACTAAATACCCAGCTAATCTTACTCTACTCCCACTACTGTTCCTGAATTCTGCTTCGCTTCTTTTCTTTCTTAAGGCTAAGTTTGTGTCGAGCTCTAAGAAAGGTGACCCAGATCGAACTCCCTCCCCTGCTTCCCATTTGGCCCTGCTTGTCATGTGTTGTCAACCGCAGCAGAAAAGTGGTCGCAAACAGCCAGAGACCAACACGAGCCTACCCTTACAGGGAATGCTCTGCTTTTTGAAGGAGGGACAAGGAAGACAGGCATCGAGGACTGAACCTGACAGACAAACTAAAAAAAAAACCCTGAAATGTGTCAAAGATAATCCAAAAGAAAACAAAACTCCGTAGCCTGTTGTTTTCATCAGAGGGCATCTTTTTGTAGTCGCAGTAATATGACTTGTCAGCGCTGTCAGTGTGTGGCGCTGTTGTCTTCCATGGTGGGACACATGCTTCCTTGTGGTTGACAGCAGACACAGGCTGTCTACTTTGCATGCACCGCTAAACGGCTCCGCTTAGGGAGCCCATTTCTGTTTAGCCAGTGGAAAGGAGAAATAGATGGCTATCATTTGTGCGCCGAGGCTCTGTTTGAGAGATATCAAACTTTTCACAGGCATCATTGGATTCTTTTCTGAGCAAATAAGCACATGTGCACACACTCGCGCGCACAAAAAAACGAAATGTGTTTCTTTCATTTGTCCTCAATTTTCCATTTTTGCTGTAGGCACGCGAGAGGAAGGGGTGGAGGGTGGAGGGTGTCTTTCTTTGTACTCATTTAAGACAGCCGCATATTCATGCACGACCATGCATTCCTCCCACAATGATAAAAGTGTTTCTAAATAAAGTGATTAAAGAACAAGTGTGCAGGGTATTTATTGGCCCCAAATAAGGACTGCTTCACATTAGGCAATGACTAAATATTATAAATGCCCCCATCCCCAGAAGAATTATTAGCTTCCTGGTATGAATTATAACTGGAAATACAGAATACAGCAGCGTCTGCACTGTAAGCTGCACATTTTAAGATGATCTGAGTGTGTTGACGGTACACGCAGTGAGCATTCCCTGCTGGGCATTGCTGGCCGTGTGCTCGACTGGCAGTGAGCAAAGAGCCGCAGAGTCTTCCCATTGAAAGTCTTTACACCATCTCTTTCTATTCAATATATATATAAAAAGGAGACCAATTGCTCCGAGTGTGTGTGGGGGAGCAGGAGTATGTATATGGCTATGTTCCCTTAAAAGCGGTTTCTAGCTTAATTTGACTTATCTGCCGCAGCGTGTGTACATCCAAGGCATTACCTAAGTTGACAGTCAGCCGGACGCGGCCGCTCTCCAACTCAATTCGCAGAGCGTCAGCAGAGTCCCGAGATGTGGTGGCTATTAGGATGCCATAGGCTCGCTGGGAGCGGAACCGCAAAGACACGTCCTCAGCTTCTGTGTGCATCACCACCGGTAGCTGGACCTTCATAAACTTGCTGCCATCGTAGCTGAGGATGGTCGCTTCTGCAGAGAGAAAAAAAGATACGTGATTGGTAAAATAGACCGTAACAGTTTTATGGTAATGCAATGACCGGGCCTGTCAGCTCAGCTTAAAATGATGCCCTTATTTAATGTCGCGACTTTCAGTTTTGATGAAACAAGTGCATTAAATGTAATAATATCCAGTCATGTAAAAGAGGAATGAATACACCATATAACTCAACAGAACAGAGACAAGTACGGTCAGCGTGTCTGGATCTATTTCTTAGACGGGAGCTTTTTTGGTTTTTTTGAGCTACCTTGCCTCACAGACAGCAGAAACACTGAGTCATTTTGACTGCTGATGAATCCTAAAATTAGTCTCTTAGAAATATAAATACAATATAAAAACTTGCTGAGTATGTGACTGTTAAATGGCATGTGCCCAGATATGTCACCCAAAAGCAGTGTGTAAAGACTTGTCAAAGTCTGGCGTCGCATTTTGCTGTGTACTACAGCTGACAGCAAGCCAAACTCTCTCCAAAAGACTGACTCCTGTCTTCCCCGTGCCAATTCAGCTGGTGGACTCGATCACAGAGTCAGTGGCAAGTACATGTTTGGATAATAATTAAGCTTAAAAAACACAGTCCAAGGTGAAATGAAGCCTTCGTGACAAACAAATAAAAGAAACTCAAAGTCCAAGTTCTCCTACATAACAAGTGGCATCCACAAGTATTTTGTATTTGCAATGTAATAGTGGCAAACCATGAAAGGAGAAATTGGTATTGACCGAGGGGAAAAAACACTAACGATGACAGAATTGTAATAGTATATGGACCTTGAATATCGAGCTTCTGCTCAGGGTGACTGCATTTACTCAAAGCATTAAGCGGGCCGTCTGGAGAAATGCTGGGGAGATTGTTTAACGCTGGCAGGAGGTTGTAACAACATTTCCGGTAGTGTAACTAAACCATAACCCAATAACAAAGCCATTACTGCAGCTGCAGAGTTGAGCCAGACAGATATAAGGTGAGACTGAGGGACGGGAGATGGAGACTGTTGTGGGTGATAGGGTACCAGTATACACAAACCACCTCATCACCACTTCCTCGTCACACAGAGCCAATGTCACATCCATCCCCTGGGATAACTCCGTCACATTCCTCACCCAAATCCAATTTCTCCACGCCCTCCTGGGGTATGATGCAGATGACAGGGGCGTGTGACAAACGAGCTCCCACTGCTAAACTGTCTGCTCCCTGCCAGGCAGCTAAAGCAAAGAGCTACATTTGGAAACTGTTAGCCAATGCCAGGGAAAAAGCGAAGCAACTGTTCAAGCTTCTCGAATACTTGAAAAATGTGTCACTGTTATACCACCTTGCACCTGGTCCCGATACTTGCAGGAAAAGTATCTGAACTTTAAAAAAAAAAGTCCCCCTCAGTGTTTAATTATGCTTTGTAGTGTCCATTAACAGCAACTGTCTGTTGTTTAGGTGCATGGCAAAAATGTATTACTGCTGCACAATGAGTGGCAGCTCAGAGTGCTGACCTGTATAGAATTCTTGCTAAAGAATTAGCACCTCGCTCTGAAACAAGATACATTATGCTTGCACGAAACAACACATTAAAGAATAAACACATGCAGCGATGATGCTGAGAACTTGTTAATATATTCCTTTAAATTGTAAAGCATTGTGTCTCCTTAAGGGTGAAGAAAAATGAATCATTTGCTAAATGTAACCTATGCAAGCTCCCTTATAAAAGAAAGACATTTCACATTTCCCTCATCTGCATAATCTTCAGCTTTTTTCCCCACACTGGATAGGAGGATAAAATTAATCACAACTGGAGTAAATATTGCATTTCATCCAAGATGTCACCTTTACTGAAATTCATATAAGGGACTATCTAAAATGTCATAAATAAGAAAGCTCCAGAATACAGATATGGAAAAAATGGAGGATGACATGTGAGGGAATCATTACCTAATGCAAAGTGAGGACCTGTCAAAAATCCAATCCTGCAAGCCGAGTCATTTTTAATGGCACTCCCATGTTTAATATCAAAATAAATTGAGAGGACTGAAGCCGGAGCTTCTGTCTGTGCCAACCCAACAGGAGGCTGTCAGAGGGGAGATGGAGCATACCAAACTAAACCAAGCATTCATTTTCTGTCTTGTAAAGCTCAATGCAACATTGTTTTCTGATTTTCACAAGAAAACAAGTAGCGATTTGAGGGGGCGTTGGGGCACTTTCAGAGAAGTAACAAACAAGCCTGTACTACTAACAAGGGGTGGGGTAATGGCAGACAGGCACACAGTTCTTCCTGCTTTCTCCCCCCGAGGAGAGCAGACTCTGCAGGAAGGCTGAGCTGTCAGCTGCATGCCACAGGATTGTGATGTCCCACAGTATCGGGGCACCAGACTCAACCCAATTCAAAAATTGCCAGAAAACAACTGCCAAAAGGCTTTTGGAAAATTTGTGTTCAACATCCATAATAAACAGGAGGAAATGGCTCAGAGATATGATAAATAATTCAAGGCAGCTCATGTCTTCTTCACCGCAGCCGTCTTTGAACCCAAGTATAGACAATCCACGAAAGAGACACACTGGCTATTAAAAGTGTGGAAACAAGTTACAAGCTGAGTGGATTTCTTCAGACAGGGAAACAATGTTCTGTGTATGCACAGAGAGGAAGCAGCATCATGGGCCAGCTTCACATCTGCTGCCCTGTGACCATACGGCAACATTATCTGAGCTATGAAATGAGAGCGAAGATGGAAAATAGATCAGCTGAGATTGGGATAATATGCAACTTCAGCTCTTGCATTATGAAATGGAAGCTACAAGTAGTACAGCTTTGCATTCAATCGCTATCAAAATCTTTCAGCCGGTCGAGAATGTTAGGACAATTAGCTCATCTCTCAAGGTCTATCCTGCGCTATCAAAATCTTTCAGCCAGAGCTATTCCTCAACATTTTCCTCGAAAAAATGGACCCCCAGCGCTCGTACAGTCACGCGTCTTCCATGTTTTTCACTTTTCTACACATGTATGTCCATCGCTTAAGGGCGCGGGACAACCGGTTCTCTCTAATTATGACTAGATTCAAGTGTGCTGAATGGTGACTAACACAGTGTGCTGTCAAAGGGCACGGCTAAAACATGCTTTAATGCTAACGCTCAGCCATATTCTCCTTTAAGGGCTTTTCTCAATTATGCAATAGCATTCTGCACCTCTTGGCTTTTGCTTTGGACCGATGGCAAATGGCTTTATGCTCTGAAAAGCAATAAATGTTCTCAAAGAACAGAGTTTTTCTTTATTTATACTAATTTACATAAGTAGTTAATGCATTGTATTGTTGTGCACTATGCTCTGGAGCAAGGTATTAGACACCTTTAGTACATGCTGGCAATAATATACTGCAGTAGACTCAAGGCTCTACTTAATGATATATCCCTTAAGAGTACCCTGAAGCTGTAAGGCTGCTATATTTTATACAGTTTTTTTTAAATATATATTTTGAACTAATAGCATCACTGTCGTATTGGTAAAAGCACAGTGCAAAGCCTCTACACTGCAAATCAGCAAGTTGTTATGTATGTCTGGTGTACAATGAGCAGACTCATGTATCGATCTGTACACTGATCTTCAGCACCGAGCTTATCCATTGCGGGTATGTTGAAGCACACGTTCAGCTGCAGCCACTGTGAAATGATGCAGGTGCTGTCAGTGCTGGAATCCAGCATGTCAAATCTCATTAGGGAATATGTGCATGTACTACAACACACCTACCACACCATCTGGGAGGCTGCTTTAGCCTCACACTGCAAGACTAATATTTGGGCTAATTAGCAACTGGAGGAACAATGAAGGGGAAGACATTTGGGATGCAAGGGGGGAAAATTGCTTTGTCTGCTTAATTAAAATGTCTCAAAATAGGGCGAATAGCTCCGTGGCTGTGTTCCGAAGATCCACCTCCTGCTCCTTTCACTTGTCGTCCTCCTCCTCCTCTGCCATATGCAGTAGCTGTATTTTGCCACCGGGTGGTACACCATGCATGGATAAGTGAGAGCTGGGGTAATTCTTTTGACAGCTCCTCGGCCTGCTGGTGCCTGCTTCATCCTACCAGTGCAGAGGCAATCTGGAGCATTCAAAACAGCTGGCAGCACGCCAGAGCCCATCCTCTGTACCACTGCTCCCACTCACACTCTTGCTAATGCCTGTCTCATACACAAGTGCAGAGACAGCCAGAAAATGAGAGTTGGACGGAGAAGCCGAGACGCCAGAACACGGCTCTGGTGTTCAAAGAGAGTACAGAAGGTCACGGTGGAGGAAATCTTTGCAACACGCAGTCTCTTAATGTGGAACTGTTTCAGCTTTTTGTTTTTGTTTTCAGAGCAAAGTCAGGCTGGATTATATCTTTGGACCCAAGAACACTCTCTGAATAAGTAATTATCTTCCTGAAGAGAAACGATCTGTATCCCTTGCCCACTCCACCTCCCTCATGTACTGTGTCCTAATTCCTGTCAACTCATTAGCTAAAACCAACGTGCACATGTGGAAAATCAAAGTAGCGTGGAGACAAGCCTCACTGACACGTTCATCAGATATGGAAACCGACTTACCGTATTTTCTTTTACACTACATTTTATTTCTGCTTTTTTTGCTCCCTTTTTTAAATCAAATATTAATTTCCTGCCTCAGAACTAACTAAAACACTGCATTCGCAACACGTGCCACATACCTTCAAGACGTTCGTGACTAAACAAGCCTCATTTCACAACAGTGTCATGTGCTTTTGTATCATTTTGTTTTTGTGCCATTCGCCAGATTTCCATCAGTATCATTAGCATCTCTAAAGTGCAGTTGGAGTTATAAATCAGCGTCATCCATTTATACTCATGGTTTTTGTGTGTGTGTGTATCTGTAGGTGGGAAGGCAGGGGGTGGGGGGTGGTTGGTTTGTGGACATAATAACTTACTCCCTCCCCACTCCAGTGGCAAGACTCACACCAGAAATTGCCTTCCCGAGTCAGACGATTGCTAGAAGACTGGGTCAATATTAAAAGAATAAAAAACAAAAACTAAAAGAAACATATATAGTTGCCTTTTCTTTCAAAATTAAGGTTTTTAAATGACTACTCCAAATTTTCTTATGACTACTTGACTAATTTCTGATGCGTTATTCATTTCCCAGTCAGTTTTAATGTGTAAACAGTGTTCATAATTAAGTCGTTATGGACTGGAAGTATTTATCACAAAGCCAAAGCAAGAAAACTACAGGAACCAGGTCAGGAACCTTTGCCATGTAGCCTTTGAATGGTGGGGCTTGGATGAAACATGTTGCTCCTGATACTTTTTATTTTTTACAAACACTGGCACACTTTGTGTCATTTCTATCGATGCTGCACTTCTTAAAATACCATAGAAACGTTTATACTGCTTCTAGAAGCGTTGCATCACCGTAACATTTGGTGCATCTGCCCTAAGAAGACTAACAAGTAGAGGTTAGAGAGAAAACAACAGATAAGCACTGTCCACATACAAGTTATGGTTAAAAAAGACAAGCTGTGACTCTTCAGATAACTTTACATTTCACAATAGATCCGTTTAAAACACACACTAAACAGAGTTCCAACTATACAACATCCCTTTACTTTTGGTAATACGGTTTCATGAAGCAAGTGACTTCAGCACAGAGGAATAGCAAAAGCACGTGTGGAGCTGACACATGTAACTGTGTGGGACGTGGTGCATTCCAACCGCAGCGGATTGTTTTCTTTTTTTTCAGATGAGAGAACCTGTTCCTGTTTCGGCGAAGATGCATCACGCTGTGATAACAGTGTCACATGCTTGGGCACTTTTTTGACATTTGCCTTGATTATGCATATGTTAAATGCTTTCATGCATTTGCTACTATTGCACCATTGAGATTTCATGACTATGCATGCTGCTGCAATATAAATCCCTTAACACGCCAATATATAGTCTACTGCTTCAGGTTAGAATCTGTGATGATTATATGTATATAGCTATGAATTCATTCAACCAATATGGAAATATCCTATGATTTCTTAATATTGCAGTTCTCCTTAATAAAAGAACTATAAATTGGAAAAATGTATTTGCTTAGTCTCACTGTGTGGATAAAAGGAAAGTACATTGATCAAAAAGATCAGCAAATTAAAGCTGATCGTGCAGAAATGTTTAATCTCACAATTCCTTAAAGATACACCTGAAATTCTCTTCATACATTTTATAGCACAGAAAAATTTCTTGTACTTCGTTGCTATCAGCTAGCTGCAGAAATAGAGCAAAATACTAAAACAGGAAGAAAAGAATCTGCTTTAGAGTACTAAGGGCAGTTCTGGAAGATTTTCTCAGGGCTAAGTTCAAGCAATTATAGCTTTTTATCAGACAAATATGTGACTATTCGTTTTTTTAGTATAATTTGCGACCCTATCAACTTGAAACACTAGTCAGAAAGTTCAGAACAAAAAGTGTTCTTTTAATTTCTAAGTGATCAGCTATAAGTAAAAAAAGACAAATTCCTGCAGAATCAGGGGTAAGTCAGACATAGAGGCCTAAGGTTTCACGGTGTGACACTCACTTCTCCTATTTCTCTTCTCTGGAGGACAGAAGGATAAGTATTCTGCACCAGGTCTGGTCATGAGCGAGTGGTTTGATGAGGCAAATGGTTAGCAGAAGACAGCCAATTTACAGGCAAGTGTGCATGGTGGACGTGACCAGCAGTGTCTCGGTGGTGCATCAGTCACCTGCCACTCAACATAGTCGAACATCAACCCTCCGTATCCTGACTCATTTTGCCTGCTTCTCTGTTGCTGTCGGTCTCCTCCCGCAATTTCTCTCCTGCCTTAAATTACCACCAACCTGCTGTTAGAGAGCTGGCGATGTTCAACCATAAGCCTGGATAACAAAAAGACCACCTGCAGGCTTTTGTGTGTTGACACTGTTCAACATGAACTTGAAAGACAAAGAATACTACATCCATGGCGGATATAATTAAACCAATCTTTTCCCGCTTTTCTTTGATGTAAATTATATTCACACTTTTATGATCCCATCCCTACATCAGAAGATAATGCATGGTGAGGTCGCTGTGCAGCATCATCAACATTTTACACTGGCAAAGATTACGCCTAAGAGAAAGAAATTATAAGCAGTCTAACAGCTGGGTAGACAAAATGAGACAAAGTTTTACCTCTTTCGCAGGAGCGACCCAGGTATCCAGTCCCAGAACAGTCACACACGTAGCGATTCCAGCCTTCTCTACAGATCCCATTGTTTTGGCAGGGGTTGCTCAAGCACTGCTTGGGAGGCTCTTTAGAGCAGGAGGGCTTGACCCCGGCAGCTTTCTGGATCTCAGCCAGCCGTCTGACATCTTTACTCTGTCCGTCAATAAATAAATCTCGAATGCAGCCTACGTAGCCATAGTTGAGCAGTGCAGTCCACACCTCTGTGGGGAACACCAACCCCCTTCTATTCTCCGGTAAACCCCCGAGGTACAGGTTGTCATCCAAGTCCAGGATCTCACTTTCTCCAGGGGCTGTGTAGGCAGTGCGGAGGGTGTTGATGGAGATGGTACCTAAAAATGAAGATACAGGAAGAATAAGTTATTGTTTTGCCACAGCTACTTTGAGGTAAGTAAACATTTAGCCTCCAAAAGGCACTGTGTGTCCTACAGGACCACAAAGATGCAAAGAAGACCCATTTGAAAATGTTTTGATGAAGAAATTAACCTAATTAGTGTTATCCATCTGGACAGGGTCAGGATTTTCTTCATTTAGAATGACTGATGAGAGATGATAAGATGCATTAATCACAGGGCAGCTAGTCTATTAGTAGTTTAATCTGGGATTCCTAAGAGTATCCTCTCCATTTTCCTTGGGTTTGCCATAATAAATCTCTTTTATCTATAAAGCAGTGGTCATAAAGAAACTAGTGAGGAAAAGAAAAATAGTTGCCCCCTCTATCATTTTAGCCACCCTTCCCAAAAAAACATCGTAACCATCTTTTTGATCTTGATTAACGGACTGGAGGCTCCGATCCCCCCTGCCACCCTGTCTCTCCTTCTGTTTGCCTCTCAAACACATAAACCTGCAATGAGAGCATGTGTGTTTCCCAACATGATTTATCACTCTCATTCAGGTTTAATTCTCGATCTGGAGCACGGTAAACAACAGCGGACATGACTGGACTGTAAAGCTGTGGAAAAGGAAGGCCTTACTGTGGGACTCAGACCGGGTGATTAATTTGTATATGGATCTGTTACTCTCAGTGCAGGAACCATTGTGGACTTTAATTAATGGTGGCTGCCTCCACTGCCCGCATCCTCGTCCAGTAATCTATATACCGTGGCACTGAGGATCCACACAGGCCACTGCCTGGATGGATGCTTAAAAATAAAATTGCCATAGAGTCAAAATTTGCATTTTGAGTGGCAGATGCATGCTATGGCAGATATGAAGGAACTAATAGTTGATTGCCATGGGCTAAATGGCAAAGCTGTAATGCTTGTACTGTATGTGGGAGAGAAGTGTAGCTTTTAAGTTACTTTTCTAGTCAAAGTGTTTATGTTGGGGAAACAAGCCCTAAGCCATACTTGAATTTCAGCAGGGCTGCCTGGCATTTTTTAGAGACACATTAGATATTAAATGGGGCATTTCACATTTCATTACAGCTACCATTAGCATGCATGAATGTACATATCACAATTAATTATACATATAATAAATATCTGCATTTCTATTTTTTCTATCAAAGCCTTTTTTCTCAGAAGCATCGTTTCACATAACAAAAAAATGTTAAAAATCACTCCCTATGCTAATAACACACTTGTTCATGTATGATCTTCATAGCCAAGGTGAGCCAGCCTTTTTGCAAAATTGTTTGAGAGAGACAGCTAAGGACCTAGTGCACAATGATTAACCGGGTCCCACTAACATGTTCCAGCTCTTTTCTCAGGGTCTTGGCCCCAGGCATCTGTTCCTGCACTTTCCTGCCGCCACCCACTGCCCCTGCTCTCTCCAGCCACAGCTGTTGAGACTTCCAAGCTTTGCACACTTGGCATAGGCCACCCGTCATGCAGCCAGAACAGCTCCCTTCAGGTTATAGCTAACGAGCTCACTACATCAAACTCATTAGCGAGGAAACTTTTCTCTGAGTAGAGCAGGTGCCCGGCTGAAGAATGAACATCAGTGTGGTCAGCGTGAATGGCGAGAGAAGTATCCACACACGCAAACACTTTTTTTTTTTGTCAGATCCCACACTGTGACAGGCATTTGAAGGAACTGGTTTGCAAAATTACTTTCGTGAATGAAGTAGTGTGCAAACTTCTTGAGCCACCCTTCATTCCTTTATATTTTGCCATCTCCGTGTTTCCTAAAGGACATACAAAGCTCTTCTTTGAGGTAAATCCATGACTCATTATGTTCCATTCTTTGCTTTTCTATCCAGGTATGCTTTTACTGCTTTGGCAATGTGTTTAAGATCGTTGATCATGTTGAAAATGATGCTGTTGCCAATCAGATACTGTGCGGTGGATTAAAGTCTGATGGTACTTTTCTATCTTCCTCGTTTAATCAATTTTGATCCCCAACACCACTGACTGAAAAGCCCCAAACCATGACAGAGCCTCCACCGTCTTTTACAGATGGGTGCAGACACTCACTGTTGGGCATCTCTCCTGATCTCATATGTACTGACATCAACTTTGGTGTAAACCTGTTGCCCGCTGATTTTCAGTTCAATTCTTGTGTAATTTGGCAGCCTTTTCTTCCTGTTTCCCTTCCCTTCTTGAGAGCCACCCTTTTCTCATTTTTCCAGTGAACAGTAGATGAATCAAATGATGGTCCATGTGCATTTCTCAGGTTCTATGTTAGATCTGTATTGTTCCTATTTCTTATGGTTTCACATTGCTTTCAGATAAATATTTATCCGCTGTAGATAGTTTTTTTTGTAAGCTTTCCTCTTTTGTTCTCCACTTATTCAATTTCCTCAACTTTTTTAAGGACACCCTGCACATGCCAAAATATGCCAGGTTTTTGGCAAATAGCTTTTTGGTGTTGGTGCCAAAATACTATTTTATACCTGTCACACTGTGTTATCTTTGGCATTTTTCAACTACAAATTCACTAAAGAAATAGGAACAAATGATACATTTTTGTAAGACGCTGCCAGTAACAAAATGCCTAAAGATACAATTTAAAATTTGGCACACACAACACCGGTCCATCCTTTGAGTTTGGTGTCTTTGTTTACGCTTTAATAAGATCATAGGTCAGTGTAAAAGTGGCTTAACAAATAGAAATTCCACTGAAAAGAGGCTGGTACTTGAACTGGACTGAGAATGAGTGAAAAAGCAGGTAATGTCCAATGAAAAATTTGGAAAGAGTTTCAAAAAGTCTGACCATTTTTAAAAATTACAAGAAAGCCTTGCTCTTTGAAAGTAGAATATAAAGTGATACTGTTAAAGTCATCATCGAGTTATTGGATGCTTTAAACCTCATGATATCTACACTTAAGTCTTATTACAGTCATAAAGAACGAAGAAAGAATCTGTCTAAATTGATGCAGAAGAAGAAGAAGAAAGATATCTACATCTCCTGGGCATCATGTGAGAGTGATGTATTTACTTCTCAATCTTCTGTAAAGAATATGTGAAAGCAGAGTGGATCTGTGTAATGTTGGACGACTACCCTAACAGCAGGGCATATACACACTGCAGGACTACTTATGTTTTGAACACTATTATTTTGATATCAGGGGGTGTGTCTTGTGAATGCTAACATTAAAGAGGAGGAGATACAGAACAAGATGAGAACATGGAGATAAAGAAGCCTGGAAAGAGGATGGGGGGGGTGTATATGATGACAGATAAGAAAGCAGTGGGAACACAGTGGTAAACAGTGTCCTGAAAAATGAGTACAGAAATTACAAACGAGATGATCAAACAGATACAGAGGGCTAAAATATGACTGAATGATGACGACAAAAATCAGCAGTCTAGCCAACTTAAAAGCGCTGACCACATTACTCTCTCTATCCCTCTCTGTGGGCTGACCTGTAAGTGGTACTCCATCATCAAACCTGAAGGCAGGGGTCCAAATGACAGCTCAGATCTCTCTCACACTTTTTGCATCAGCAGCCAGGCTCAACTTGGCATGATGTCCCCTAACCCCACTCACACATCCCCAAAACATGTCAGACAGGGGATTACTACAATCCAGTTAGGGCGATACGGCCAAATCTCTCCCTGTGATTGGATTCTCTGTAGAAAAAGAAGCTCGTGAGTGGGTTGTGAGGATAGGGAATATGTTATCTATAAGAGTGTGCGTGCCTGCTTCTGTTTGTTTGGTGTACGTGTGCATGTTTGTGTGTGAAGTAGCGCCGCGTGTGCCCTAGCAGGAAGTGTGGCTACAACACAGCAATGTCCGTGTAATGTCTCTGATGAGTGACCCACAGCACTTGCGGCCCAGAAGCCCTCACTTAAAAGCAGAGTGTCTCTTAGCGTCTCTAATGCATTGAGGGTTAGAAGATGCTGTCTGAGAGCCAGAGTCCATTTGCAGGCTTGCTTCCTGTAGAAAGAGCTGCCTAAACTAAATAGGGCAGGGATCATTATCCACCATTGTTACAGCTGCAGGAAGCGTTGCACACGGAGGACTGGGCTGCGGATAATTATGTCTGGCTGTTGTGTTGCACTTTTGTTATGAGTGATGTGCTTGGTGGTGTGTATTAATAAAACATCTGACACACAGATGAAAAGCCAAGAATACCATATGTTTGATGAGTCACGCTCTCGGGGGACTGGTGAATTCTTCTATGTTGTTTTTGAAAATTACCTTGAAGGACTCGTGTGTACGATTTAAAGGGTTCAATTAAGAGAACTAGATTGTAGGATTAATAATCATTTTCATCAGTGTTAAATTAGCTCTGACAATAAACTGTGGTTCAGTTCAGTTAGGACATAGGTTCATGTGGTTTTGATACCTCACTCTAATTTAGGGAGCAAGCATATGTTTGATGGTACACTGAAAACATCAGACACCTAGTTAGTGTTTACAATGTGTCTGCTCACAGAACTGGGCTTTATTATGGCATTTTCACTCATTTGTTAATTTTGTGTCATTCAGTTATGTTCTGTGCTTTGTGTTGTTACCAGTTGACAACGGTTATTTGTCACAGTTAGAAATGTTCAGTCTGGTATAATGGCTGGAACCATACTGCTATATCACAGTATGACATGAACTGTGGATGAATGAAATGTACAGAATCCTCTGTGCTCTCATGAGCTGCATAAAATAATACCACGGGCCACCACTAGCAGCCTCAGTGACAGATTATGCTGCAACATTTTATGCGAGCAATCGTCTGACAACTCTGGGCTCAGAATGAGCCCATTACAAAGAGAGAGTGTCATCCATGGAGCCCAACATGTAGCGCTGCTCTGTTTCTATAGTAGCCCAGAGTGGTCTGAAGAGAGCAGTAACCAAGAGAGTTGTTCTGAAATATGCAACCTCGTGGCTTAATGCCAGTAAAAAGAAGCAGTGTGATCACATCACACCTGTAGTGGCCTGCCTACACTGGCTTCCAGTCCATTTCAGGATCCAGTTTAAAATGTTATTACTTTCTTTTAAGAGGCTCAAAGGTTTGGCGCCACCATGCCTAACGGAACTTTTACAGGCCTACACTCCTACCAGAGCACTGAGGTCTACAAACTCACCGCTCTTGGATGTCACTCGCTCAAAAATAGAGGTGACAGAGCTTTTTAGGTGGCAGCTCCTGATCTATGGAACAACCTCTCTACCTACCTACTTATTCTTGCAGGCTTTCTGTTGTAGTTCAGGACGATGATTGTTTTATTTGATTATAGCTTTAATTGAGATTTATTGTGCACATTTATTTTTGATTCACAATTGTTAATACATATATAGAGATTATAATATATACATTTCAGGAGTGGTATCCACACCATTACACACCATAAGCAGCAGTGCTTTGTACAGATCATAGAAACCTGGATGTAAGAAATAAATAAATAAATTGGAAAAAAGCTTCACAATTTGAAGCCACTGTGTGCACGTATCTAAAGCATCCTCGCCATGTTGTTATTCGTATCACAAGGGAAGTCGTCATATTGGCGAGACCTTTGTACATCCTCTCTACAGGCCAGTACGTAAGTGTTGATCCGCAGGACTTGAGAAAAGAAGGAAAAGTTATTCTGAAATGTCATTAGTGCACAGCTCAGCACAGCACTGTGCAGTAACTGTCTCAGTCCTGGGAGAGACCCCCTCCTGTTTCCATGGAAACTTAGGCAGGGTAGACAGAGAGAACAGTGAGTGGAGAGCTCGATGAGAGAGCTCGGGGTTCTGTGTGCCCGTGTTCGTGTGTACATGTGTGCACTGCATGGGGGAGGGTGATCAGAGGTTACTACACACATAATGAAAAAAAATTTAATTTAGCAAGACAATGTTGTTTATAGTGCGGCGCACCGCAACTAAATGTTTTGGATTTATGTCATCTGAGAAGGTACCCACAGCTTTCTTCTCCCAGCGAATTCAATAGAAGCCACTCAGTAATGTTTATTTCAGCGTATGCCTGTATTGTGTCACCTCAAACAGAGTATTGGAGCTAATTTTACAAACCTGTCAATGACTAATGGAGCTGAATGTGTGAAAGCTGTCACTATTTTAACATTGTATCTAGCTCAATTTGGAACTACAACCCAGACTTGCTTAGGGGGGTAATGAAACAGTTAATCTAATTTCCACCTCTTGAGATGGAGTGGAAAACATGGTCAAGGGGTATATCTAATTTGCAGCATGACATTGCAAGGGCTTGGCTCTAAGCTCACACTAACAAATTGCTGCTTAGATAAGCAAATCAACAGGGACCAGTGCAGGGCGACCCGGGGCTTAGAGGACACATTGTGAGAGGGGACAAAGTTATTTTGTTGCAAATATGTGTCTGGAATCGTGACACGTAGCCACTATCTGAAGTTGGGTTATCACTATTCAATTGGATTTTATAATAAATATGTAAAAATAATTATAACAAGTGGAAGGGCAGGCAGTGTGTGGAGAAATATTCCAAGTTTCAGTGGTGAACCAACGCTGGTACAATAATGAATAATTCAGTTTTTCAGAAAACAAGTCCATGACCCCATGAAAATAATTTTATTTCAGTAAAATTGTTTAAAGAGCTCCTTATTTAAGTTTCTTCTGAATTCTGCGTTGTACCGTACACAGTGTGATCAAAGGGCCCATAAAAATCTGATCTCCCCTTCAAGGCAGTTTTCTTATTCACCACCAAAGTATTTTGAGCATTGCTGCTATTTTTAGATCGCTCTGCAGAAGTCTCATTCTGTCCTGTTGTACCTGAAACTCTTTGATGCACGTTATATCTGCACCAGTGTGTTGAAACAGTGATCCCTCAACTTCCAACTCAGAAAGTGGAAAGAACCGAACGTAGTAAGTAAATAGGTGGCTAACAAAGGTTGCGCTGATGATACCGAAATCTTCCTGTGATGTCAGTATGCCGGCACACAGTGACATGATGCCACAGTTCATGGTTGTAATGGGACTTCTACAAAGTGAAGAGGAAAATTTAAGCTAGTTAGTATGTATTTTTGATTTTTATGGGCCAGTGCTTCTTGATCGCACTTTATATGTTGAAGGCTAAACTAGTCAGTCATATTGAGGATTACTTCATCACCATACTGCACATTTCTGGTGCCAGGAGGACAACGACACACAAAATTAAAACTGTGTTTGATTGCTGGGCTACTGAACTGCATGTAATGTGGGTGTTTGTTTGTATGTGTATGAAAACACAAAGGAGTGTGGTGGCATGTCTCTGTATAATTTCAAGCCTTCTGAAGTACTGTATTTTGTTTTTATGGCACTATTATTTAAGAAATCTCGATCGTAGATGGTCACTGTCTGCGCTACGAAGGAAATAAACTGCTGAGAAATGCATCACTGCTACAGTACTTCAAGTCAGGACATGTGGAAGGTGTAAACTACTGCTGTGAAAACACTATTGTTAAGCCCACAGACCCTTTTCACCTACATGATAGGAAGTCAAGTAGTAGTCACGCAACCTAATATATTTTGTTGATATAAAGTACATCAGTTCAGTTTAAGTGGTCATTTTTTGCCATGTTGCATATTTTTTTTTACATTTAAATGTATTGCACTCTCATAGTAGCGACAGATGCAGCAACAGGTGCCTTTTATTGTTTATTATTGTTTCTTGCATGCTATTCGTCTAAATATTGTATGTTGCTAACGATTTTTTAAAAAGTTACCTGATCTTCCATCTCGCTGGAAGTCAACATGGTACCACTCGCCGTCATTGACCTTCTTGTTGACTGCCCTGGTCTTTGTGGTTCCCGAGCCCATGTCCAGCAGCAAGTACAGATGGCCATCCAGCATCTCGATAGCAAAGAAGTCCACTTTAAGAGTTTGAGGACTCTTTGAATCCTTTGGCTGCTGCTTGAGTTTGCCATGGCTGAAAAGGAGAAGGCCGTTGGGCTCAGTGGTGCGGAAGTCAAAGGAGATGGAGCCTGTCTTTTTAGCATTCCACTTGTTGAGGATGATGTAAGACTCAGGCGTCTCAAAAGTGATGGGATCTAGAGTGGCCACGTTCTCACACTTGAAGGCCACAGTGCCGTGGATCTTCATCTTGGGATCACCTTGCTTGGCCAGCCTGGACAACTCAAGTCTCACGTCATTGTTTTTGTATACAACCTGAAATGGAACACAATAAAAAAAAAAGGTTTTAGTCATATTCTGCAAATCAAAGATCGGTTTGCAGAATATAAATATAATGGGGAATGTAAATATGCATAATTAAACACCATGATGTCCATGTGATATTTCATCCCACGACACGGTGTTATAAGCAAGGATCGCATGCCTCAGCTATTGGTAATCTTTGTCACACTGCACCTATACGTGACGAGCTGTGTCCACAGGGTACCAAATGTCACAGACATCATCCCGCTTTCTCTGCACCCATTTGAAGCCTTCACAACAAGTGAATAGTGGGTGAAGTGTAAATAGGTGGGAGATGCATTTTGGCTTTTAGCTCTACCGTCAAGAGACAACCTGAACATGACAAACAACTGTGACAATGGTTTGGAGAAAATGATTTTATCCAGCATTATCTCCCGGGAGTCGGTGTGACATGTGAGATGAAGAGTGATAAATCTAAACTAGTGACTTGATTGCAAGTGTGGTGCAAAATGCTGATTTAAAGTCCCTGTTGGAGTATTTGATTAGAATAAGAGTGGTCAGATGATGGATATGGCTTTCTAAAGAAGAAATTAGTGCAGTGTTTTCTCATGCAAGCTCCAGCATCCATTATCCCGTACATACTGTTGGAAATTTCTAAATCAAAAAACCCCCCAAACATTTATGTCAATTTTAGCTACTGTTCTCAGACACTATAAAACAGGAGGCTTAAATAAATCAAATGTATTAGTTCTGTGACCTTTGAGATGATATAGAGCTAAGGTACAGAAGTGAAAGAGTAGCAGCCCATTAAATGTCATTAAAATACCAAATTTACTGATGGATGAGCTTCATTATCATACATGATACAGCAACAGTACATTTTCTAATTTGCTCATTTTTATTTACTGTTGTTTGTCTAACTAGTAAACTCCATTTGTGTATGAAGCTCATCTTAATCGCCTGATTTATTCTCATTCACTAAAATGCAAGAAGAGGCGTATTAAATTCACTTAAGCAAGTTTCTCATGAATACTCAAAATATTGATTAAGGTCTACAGTTTGTGTAGAATATGTCTGTGTGGGTTCCACTGTAATTAGCGACAGTCCAAAAGAAATGAAGACAGCTCTAACCCCATCATTATCCAATCCCCACAATGAAAGAGTATCTACTAAGCAGCTCTAAGCAGCAGCTAGGATCCCTATGTCTAGTTTCATCCAATTTCCAACTAATTAACATTTCCGTGAATGTCAACATTTTGCATCAAAACATCAATGGAGCCGTTATATTTTTCACCAGACACACTTGACATACTCGTACAAAGCTAAGATTTAGAGGACAACAAAGGCTTTAAACATAAAGATGTTAAAGTTCATCAGGAAGAGAGATAAAAGGGGAACTACTATTTAACAGCCACCTCTAGATGTCAAGCGCACAGCTGATGATCTCTTTCACGCTGCTCTAATACTGCTAATTGGAGGATAATGTTAGCAAATAATAGATAGCTCTTTTACTGCAATAGCACGCACATTTATATAACAAAAGAGTTGTAATTGTATATGTCTGTTGCTTCCAGTGGGTCAAATCAAATGAGTTACAGCTGTGGAAAACACTAGCCATGTTTTTTATTTGCTGTCATGCTAAGCGTTCACCTGAAAATGGGAACATGTCCGATGGGATTGTATTTGCATGGAGCATTATGTTTATCACCAAGTCAGATCTACTGTGTCTAACTGTTCAGGTGGATGGAGCTCATAGCGGTGCTTCAGAGTTAGATAAGCCAAGGCTTAGTTTATTATGCACTTAACTGTGAGGAAATCAAACCAGGAAACTATATTTTCTTCACACACACACACACACACACACACACACACACACACACACACACACACACACATATATATATATATATATATATATATATATACACATATATATAAAGTATATATTTTTAAAGTATAATATATATAAAGTATATTTAAATATATACGGTGAGAGAGAGAGAGAGAGACTATACGTGTATATTCACTCAGGCCTCTCAGGTCTACAGTGGCCACATTCTTGCACTCGAAAGTCACACTGCCGTGGATCTTCATCCTAAGATGAAGGCCAGGTGATCCCAACGTGACACTAAACCAAAATGTAGTGTTTTAGGGATTATAGAAAAAGAAATGGAAAAAAAGTAAAGGAATAAATTACAGCCTCTCTGCCCGTTGAACTTGACTCATGCAGACAAAGGTGCAACAGATACAGCCAATAAACCCAAATCAATTTTTTATAGTCAAGACAAAGGGCACCTTTCAGCATCGAAGGAGCTTTGGTCTGAGCTACAACTGGTGCTGCACTCGTAGTGCTGCACTAATTTGTCATCAAACTAGGGCTGTGACAACTGAGCTATTACTGCACCACAGTTTGTTTTGCCATCAGAACTAACAGGCAGGCGTGGCGACTCAGACTGGAATCTGCACACAAATGCTGCAACATGCCACTTGGAGACATGTTATCAATCAGGTCCCACAGCGTATGCTGTTAAACCACCACACATATTCTATCACAACACACTCTGAAGCTGACCTGAGATGGGCCTTTTTGTTTAATTCAACAGCCTGGATGAGAGGATGCAAAGAGCTTGTCAACGTACTAAAAATGTCAGACAAAAAAATCAAAGTCAAGTAGATGGAACTAACTATGGATTTTAGATCATGCGGGCTTAATCTCTTTTTATTTGATATTGACATTTGCATTTGTCTGGTAAAACTAAATAAGGAATATTAAATGATCCCATGAGCAAATAAAATACTGAAAATCCCCTCAGTCTCTCTTCTTGTAGGCGTTATCGCAGCTCTGCAGCATATTTAAAAGTTTTTGAGCAGTTCAATACATGGATCTCAGGACAGTGAGGGCAGGCTTGGCAAGAGGACAGAGAGTAATTCAGTGGGGTGGATGACCACAAATGGGGTGAACCAATTCCACCCCTGTTGTTGTAGCATCTGCAGCACCTGCAAGACATGTATTTAACTAAAAAAGTTGCCTTAAAAACACACTTTTAATAAGCTTGTGAACATTCCCTGCTCCACTCCGTATGTACTCATTAAAGAGAGATGCTTCAGACCTATCCTAGATGATACTGAGGACAGCAGTCTGCCTTTAATGATACCAAAGGAGCAAGAGGAGCTACAAAAAAGACAAGGACGAAAAAGTTTGAAATGAAAAGATAAATAAACTGGCCATTTTCAGTATTTTATAAATTAGCCTGAACTTTGCATAAGTCTCACGGCTCTATAGGTTCAGAGTCCATATTTATTGTTAAAAAAAAACTCCTGCATTTTACAATAAAATGTAAAAGTACACTATAAGCATACAGACATTAAGGGGTGAGTGAGAAACAGTATTAAGTATTCAAATGGCCCATTGCACTGTGGAGGCCAGGGATGTGCTGAATTTAATGCATCCCAGAGCGTATAACTAATGTACATTTCTCTATCTTTCTTGTTTCGCTCCCGCTTTTCAAGCACTATTAAGTTACATTTAGGAAAGCCCTCCACAGATACCGAGCATAAAGAAAAAATGTTATTCTTTAAACAATTGGGCTAAGATAAAATCTGATAGAGCACACTCCCCAACAATAGTGAGGTGTTAAGCGTGTCAGGTGCTCCTCATAAAAATTCCACTCCCTGATCTCAGGATCACCGCTCCGCTTTGAAGTGCAGCTGACATAGCCACGTGAAGCCCGAGGTAAATTCCACTCCAAGACAGACCTCTATACGTGTGGGTGTGTGGTGCGCCCGGCATAGTTGTGTGTGCATGTGTGTAGAGCGTCGCATGTGCACTGAGGGGGCAGAAGAGGGAAAAAATTTTGAGTCAGAGAAAGTTTGTGTCAGTGAGAGTGAGGAAAAGAGGACAAACAAACTCAGGGTGTTAAGGATGAAATAGGGCCAGCTTGTGGGTGGGAGGGTCTGTTTTGGAGTCCTAAGGTGAAGCCAGTCATATCCTGCACACCCACCAGCCTCAGAGTTCACACAGAAGTGGTGTTTACCTCCCTGAGGCAGCCCATGAAGTTGTTGCTAACTGGAGATCCAGGCAGGTCGGCTGTGCTAGGGCTCCCTCCGACATAGAAAAAGTCATCAGAGCCTAGCATGGTGTAGTCTTCTTGCGTATATCCTGTGGTGGTCAGAATCCCGTCGACGGATATTGTTACCTAAACAACAAAGCAGAGGGAAAGGACACGCTATACTCAGACAGCCTACTATAATGTTATAGCCTTTTTTCTTGTAATCTAGGTCAGAGTTCCCTACATGTTTCTTTTTTTTTCTGAAACCCATTTTCATGTCTGTTTGTTTGTTTGTTTGCTTGTCTTTTTTCTTGTTTTTGTTGATTATTATTTTGTCCAGTTTGATTAGTTAGGACGACTGCAAGACTTAAAAGGAACACTATTCTAGTTAGAGAGTTAGTCAACTGCCCATACTACAGTGTTAGTATTGCTGCTACTGCAACATAAAAGTATTTTAGCAGACACAAAAATGGTGTTAGTAAAATGTTATCTAGGTTAGTTATTATTTATTATTATTCCATATTAGTATGTCCAGCAGACGTTTCTACAAAAGAAACCAGAACGTGCCACTAGGTTAGAAAGGGAGCACATGCTATGAAAAGCACAGATACCTTTTATTAAAGGACAATGACTGAGGGTAAGAGACAAAAGAAGACATGCATGCATTTGTCTTTTCTTTTTGTTCTCACGCACACAAAAAGAAAAATCTCCCAATTTTCCTGATTGGGATACAGAATCAGTATTTCGACACTTGCCACAGTGTCAGATGCATGCACAAGCCGATGGACACTGTAAAAACCACAAAGAGAAATCAGAAAAACACCCAAGACAAAAAGACAAACACAGCTCAACCGTCACTTTCACGTCGACAAATGGGCAGTGTGGCATATGCAACAGGTAGTCAAAAGTGCATGCCATGCAAAGTGAATGGGGGATACAACTGGCTGAGCCAAAGAGCATCAGGCCAGCCAGACAGGAGAGGGTCCTCATTATTAACCACAGCTTGATGCAAAAGGCTCGAAATGATGCTCCTAAAAAGGTGGATCAAACAGAATTGGACAGGAAACAAGTGAAATAAAGAGGAGAAACCAATGAATGAACCAAGAAAAAGGTTTCGAAAAGTAAGCAGAAGAGTACCAACCGCAATTTCCTTTTTTTTTTGTAAATGACGTCTACAGTAAAAAAAAAAAAAAAAAAAAAAAGGAAAGGAAAGAAACACACGGCAAACCCAAACTAAGAAACAATTAGAATGATATCTACCGAACAATGTAGTTTGTTTACCATAGCGTGTCCAATGCCTGAGTGCTTTGTGGAAAAGGGGGGAGAAAGGAAATTAAAAACTGTGAACAGAATAACGATTGTTACTCAAATAATATATGATGGTCAATACTGTTAGTACATTGTCAAACGGCAAAAAACCATACTGGTTAGTAGTGGAATGAAACATTCCATGAATGATGTTAGTTTGTTTCCAAAGCATGTTAGTAACATAGAGAAAAAAGGGCAAAATAAGTTTAACAAGAAAAAAGCAGACCAAGGAAATAACAAGAATGCACAAGAGGTGCAAGTGCTCAACCAGTAACTCCCTGATTTCCTTCATGGTGTTTTTTTTTTTTTTTTGCACCATTTTCTGTATGTGACTAGACTGTTGAGTAGCAGAAAAAAAAACGTCCTTACCCAAGTCCCGACAAAAGGTTATGATTGACAGACATGGCTCATACGAAAGAATGCCTAAAGCACATCAGTTGACCCTCTTAAGAAAATTCCCAAGGCCATTTCTAAAACTTTATTATTATTATCATTATTGTTGCTATTGATATTAGGATTCGTCTTCTTTTGTACTTGGTTTTAGGCTTGAGACCAATCCAGTGTATCAGACTTCCCACCGCTCATACAATACTTTACCTCCGTTTGGTCTTATTGATGAACTTTAGGATCACTTTACTGCAATGAGACAAAGCAAAGGAGACCCTGACACAGAATATGGAGGATGGCAATTTTGATTCCCCCGCAGAGCATGCACTCAATATGCTTTGTTTTCTTTACAGTTTGAATGCAGTGAATGTTCAAGCTGGCCAGATCTTTAGGTTTGTCAATAATCAATTGGCTGATTATGCAAAAAGAAGCTGTGGTACTGAGGTGAAGATAAACATTTCCCACGAAATGAGCAGGAACAAATCTGGAGATTTTTGGGTGTAAACTGCAGTCATGTGAAAAAGTACTCCCTCTTATAATTCTAAGGTTTTACATATCAGTACATAACAAAAATAATCCTTAACCTGACTGAATTACGCAAAAATTAATGCACAACTGCTTTTTTATTTTAAAGATTGTATTCTAAGATAATATAGTTAAGATAATTAAAAATAACCTGTTTCATCTAAAAATTACTTTATGTTCTAGTACAATCAGCCCCACAGTAGGAACATCACAAAGTATCTTTATATTTATCTACTAGGGGTGCAACGATATTCGTATCGATATTGAACCGTTCGATACAGTACTTTCGGTTCGGTACGCATATGTATCGAACAATACAACATTTGTAATTTATTTTATCAATTTTCCTTCTGACGATGCTGTCTGTGTTGAGCGCTCAGTGAATCTGTGTTCGACTACTCCGCCTAGGCTGCACTGTCGAGCGCAGATCCACTGAGCGCTCAACACAGACAGCATAGTCAGAAGGAAGAGTGCAGGGCAAGCTAGCGAGACAGAAGTTAAGCTCTACTTGCAACATTCAGATCTGGCGTTTGGAATTATTTTGGTTTTCATGTGACGTATGACCCTGAAGGTAAGCGAGTCATGGACTAAAGTAAAACAGTATGTTGGATGTGCCATGCAATGCTCAATTACATTGGTGTGAACTAGTGTGTTAGCGCAGTTAGCTCGTTAACGTGTTTGCCGTCTAGCCCGACGTCCCGGGGCTAGCGATTTTTTTTCAGTCGGGCTACCAAAATCTATCGCTGCCCTGCCCGTAGGAAGGAAAAATATATGTCAATGCTTTTGCATTCTTTCAGAAATGTAGCTGGGTAATTATGTCATTGGCATCGGTGAGCCACTGTCAATATGTGACATATTGCAATCGCGTTTGAATTTGCGCTTGTTTTTTTGCTTTCACTTTGCAATCGAGCGAACTGTGTATAGAGAGCGACAGCACTGATCTGTGAGTGATGATAATTTGTGCACCAATTCCTCTGACATCGTCTTATTAATCGTTAGCTTACTATGCAAACATGACAAGTGAAATCTCCCGCAGCAAGCTTAAACACGTGAGAGGTTGATCGCGCAGAGAATCGCTGAGCATATGTGAGTGAGCGTGTAAAAGCATTTCAGTTCTGCTGAGCCAAATAAGACAGGTCAGGGTGAAGAAGTGACAGCCAAAGAAAAGCTTACCACAAAACGGAGAAGTTATGACAAATCAGACTATAAGGCAAAAAGAAAGTGCAGCTTTATGGTTTCATGGACAAAAGAATTCTGTGGCTGCAATAGATGAGCTAAATAACCAGGGCTGCACATAAGTGGTCCGCAGGTGCGCATTCGCTGTCAAAATAAAAAACACGCACAAGGGTTAGGGTTAAATTTAAAAACTGTACTTTTGAGTTAAAATATATATTTATAATTTTAATAAATGACAAATTAAAAATGCATGAACATTTTTTTTGTATCGAAAAAATATCGAACCGTGACACCAAAGTATCGAACCGAACCGAACCGTGAATTTTGTGTATCGTTGCACCCCTATTATCTACATATTTTCTCATCACACATTCAGTTCAGCGAGTCCTTCCAGAACACAACCTTACTCCACTGTAACGTCCTGTAGTGCTAGGATCTGTACGTTGGCATTAACACTTTTAACACTTAAGTCTGCTGCTGTTGCTCCACAAAACCAACCACGTTTTTGGGTAGTTATCAATATAGTGCAGGACTGTCTCTACGTGTCAACTACAGGCACATGGGTTACACTTAACGTACATCACCCTGAGGCAAGCACTGGTCCGAAAGCCTGCAGCCCCATGCAAACGAAACAAGTAGTTTTGAAACGTTTGCAATGTATCCAGGGTTATGGGACTCTTCTTGAATTTGACAGCGCAAATTAGCTTGATTAATTAGGTGAGGGGTTTACGGTATTCAGCTTGAAAGACCTGTATAATAATTTCACATTCCCATGTTTCCTTTGCAGAGACAAATGCCGCAGTGTGGTATTATTAGCTTTCTGCTTTCCTAAACCTAGATAATGTTGGAGTTAGGGCCCAGTGAGAGTGATTAATGTTTCCAAATCATCTAGCAGAGCCTGTGTGTATTTACGAAACAATAACCAATGAACTGGAAGCAAAGTTCCAGCTGTCTTGTCACAGCAGCTGTTGTACCTACAAGTCGAGATGCACCCAGAAGCTGAATCCACTTACTCTGGAAATGATTAATTATGATCTATAGGGCTAAAGGTCTTCTGCCTAGTTGGTATGTGGGTACTTCTTTGCACACAAGACAACTGTAGCAAAGGTCTTTCACCTGGGGTTCTATCCCAAATGCCATGCTGCTGATTCAGCCACCTGCAACTAGTCAGGCCCTAGAGAACTGGAGGAAATTACACGCGCTATTGTAATAAACCCAGAGGGTAGATTGTTGAAACCCATGCTTTAGTAACCTTTAGTCTCAAGGAAAGTGAAATTTCAACCAACAGGTGACCCTTACATCAGCTGAAACTGAGCATTCAGTTCCTGGTGAAAGCCACCGACAGCATGCCAGTGTTGTGCCTCAACAACTCTTCTGTCTCTTCAGGTTGGTCATGGGTCCAACTGATGGGCCCTCCAATCATCCTCAAGGATGAACAGCCTCTTGCAGAGAGCTACATCCTGACCCAATTTAGTGTATGCTGGCCTGCTGTGAATCAGCACAACAAACACTAACAGACCTCTGCTGATTTACTCCGGCCAGCATGATCTGCACTTGCCAGGTGGATTATTTACATATTTGTTAAGCAAAAACGCCGTGCTTATTAATATCCTCATCTCATAACCAGGCTAGAATTTGTTCTGCTGATATCCTGCAACACTGCAGGAGTTGTACCACCCTTTGGTGTTAACCCTTTATTGACCATGGGCCCACCGGCGGGCCCATTTTACAGGTAAATTTGAAGGGCCGGTCAGTAAAGGGTTAAGAGGCCAAACAGGATTTTTATAAGAACTCAAATTCCTAAAACTCATGTAAAGTCACTCCCCTGTTTCTTAGGAGTATAAGGAGGTGAATCAAGACCATAAAGCAAAGCCCATTAAAGTCTATAAATCTTGTAAGAGGGATTTGCCTGTGCTGGAAATTTGACTTTGGTGCTTTAAAGTCTAACTCTAGGTTTACCTATGCTCTACATAAAGGTTTTCTTTTATATTAGTAAAAAGTACAGTGTGCTAGCAAGTTCATTTGAATGCTTAAATACAACAGATTCATAATGACCAATATCACAACTGTACTAACATAAGCACTCAAATGTTTTTGTACCTTTTCTCCCCTTTTTTTCCAATATTGTAATTTTTGTTAATACAGACTATACTGTACGTACTACCCTGAAATTTGAGTTCAGTTAAATTTGTTTTCCCTTGACATCAAAAACAGTATTGTGTCTTACTTTGCACATGTTGATATGTAAATGACTCTAGAGACTTTGCATAGCTACAACAAAGGTAAAATGTCATTATAACTTTTCTTTTTAAAAGTTAGGGTTGATTTAAACTGTAACTTTACACAGGCCCTGATTCATATCGAGATGTCCCTGCTCCCTCGTGGTTTTGTTTCACTCTCCACCAGAAACCATCATGATTAAATTTAGCAATTTAATTACAATGTCTGGGAAAAATAATGTATTGTATGATGGTAATGATTTAAGTGCATTTGTTTTAATTTATTTACTGAGTCTCCATATCACCCTCTGTACTGTTACCTGACGTAGATTCCTTGTTACTTTGACATCATGCCAATCATTGTCATTAAATTTCCCATTGACTGGCTCCACAAGAGCTTCAAAGGCTCCAGACCCCAAATTAATGACGAGCGAGACCGCCCCATTTTTCAGAGCCAGGTTGACGTAATCAGCTGATTTTCCCGTGTGCAGCATCAGTCCATTCCTCTGTAGGGTTTTGAATGACAATGTGATTTCATCACTGCTGCTTTGAATCGGGTTCAAGGACAAGTCGTAGCAGAAGAACTCAGATCCTTTGAAGGTTGCGACAAACTCTTCTTTTCCTGCAGAGACAAGGGAAAGAGAAATGTGTTTCAGTAATATAATGCCCTCTTGGGTGCCTGTTGGAAAGGTGTGAAAAAATATGCCAATAAAAGCCTCAAAATGTTGAATTGATAATAAATACACTGAAATTAGATTGTAAATGAAGGTATAAAAAGAGACATATTTATTTAACATTCCAATGACCAACCAGAATCCACCATAGCCAAAGGAATGCAGGGAGATAATCCCAGGCACTTATTTCTTACCTTGTACAGATGTCACTATTGTAATACTCTTCTGAGGTAATTAGACTTAGATTAAGGCAAGCGGATGATTAAGGATTCAACTGACATACCTGATAACAGTTGCAAGTTATATATCATTATATTTTTCTGTGATTAAGATTGGAGGTCTACAACAACACTATTTATTGGTACATCTGCAATATCAGAAATAACTTACATACATGAATATAACTTACATGAGCGCCTACATGTAGGCACTCGTGTATGTCACAATAAGGCATGAAAACATCCTAGAACATTACTACTATACTAAAAAAAAGAAAAAATATGTCTGAAAATGTAAATTAAATCTGTAAAATGCTTTGTCGTCATCAGTAGTGCTACAGCAGTGTGCTTGGTAATTACATTTTGTTAATTATAAGCTTCTTCAATTATCTGCACTACGAAAAAGTGGTTTTTGCCAATTCTTGCTAAAAAACTCTGTAACACGCACAAATTTTGGTCACCATTATGCAAGAGCGACGTAAGTTGAAGATGACACGTAAAATGTATGCTAACGGAGAATGTAAGATTGCATTTCCAGAGGGATGATGAACTAAATCTGATATTAAAAAACTCAAAGAATTGTGATTTATGATAGATTTCTCTTACAAACATATATATGTTATTAATCCTTGTATGTGTGATCGTGCAAAGTTTTCTTCAGACTGGCCCACCCATTAAAAGGAGGAGATAGCGTAAAGGCAGACATGTATCCATACATAATCTACGATCATTATACTGCAGAAAGAAAATGATAAGAAGATAGGTAAGAAAATATCAAACATGCTTTTTTTTTTTTACTGTGCACTCGTTACTTTTTTATTGAATGAAAGGACAAGAGCCCAATTATGGGCAATTAAGTGCAAATTGTATCTGAAACAGCAGCGACTGAATTTAGCTGCTATCACAAGATCCAAGCATCAGCACAGTTAGCATGCACAAACAAAAAGTTACCAACTTGTCTTCCAACCATAGCCAAGCAGCCAGAGCCTGATCTTCAGTCAGTAACGGGGTCAGTGATGAGCAGTCAGATTTATAACATTGTAGCTACTGTACACGTGTATGTGTTACAGTAGTGATCGCTCTGAAGTCTCTTTGCCTAGTTTCCAACTTTACTTTGCATATACAGCTTTGTGTTCAAACACTAAATGAAGTTTTGTATGTATGTTCTCATACAATAGGGTTTTCTGTTGTGGAACTATAGCCAGTGGTTTATATTGTCAACTGGTAATTATCTGACACAATAGTAAGATAATGAGTTATGTAACAAATGTTTTAATCTACTGTATTATGTAACAAATAATGCAGTACTTTTTCTCAGTAACAACCCCAACATTGGTCATCAGCTATTAAAACCTGCTCACACACCTTAGATAGGAAGACAATTGCACAGTTAGAGCAATTACTGACAAAGACTAATGGAATTCAAAAACCGAAGAGCAACAATATGACCAAAGAGTCCCAGCAATAAAAATTATTAAGTCTTCTAAATAATAGAGATTGCCAACTGCAGTTAAAGAATGACACATTGGTACGGTATTAATATGAAAATTTATATCAAAATTTACAAACGACCAAGAGCTCTAGATGTGTTAAGAGCAAAAGAGCACTCCTCGGCCATCGGGCTATCAGCCAAGTGACTGATTTCTATAATATTTTATTATATGATTTGGCATAGCAAAAACATCTTTGAGAAAAACCTTAACATTCTGAGACAAAAAGAAAACAAAGTGACATTGGGCATCAGTGGGTGATGCATGTGAAAACCTATTAGAAAGCATTTAAAAAAGGTTTAGACAGATAACAAGCCATTAAAGCTACTAGCAGAAAATAAAGCACCAAAAAACAAATGGAGCAAAGCATTCAATTATCATAAATGGGGCTGCACATTTATATATGCTTGCCAAACAAACACAGACACACAAATTAACACACACACATATGCTTTGTGTACCAACCAGTCATGAATGCAACAATGTAAGAAATGAAAGGGGTTGCTGTCCACAACAATTTGTCACCTCATTGATTTCCCCTTAAACGTGCTATAGTGCACCTCTGGGAAAACTACAAGGGGCCATAATTGAAGCTGACTGGATCTCACCACTCTTTGGTCATTCCCTCTATGTCTGCACTCCCTATCAGTGAAAATGAGAGAACTCTACCCTCTTCACTAAATCCACCCATCCCTGCTTCACAAGCTCAGTGACCACATAACAAATAGAGCCAATAGTTTAGGGTCATTCTCATTTCTCTCTCCACACATCCCCATGCCTTCAAGTCAGAGTTAATTCCCCTAACCAATGGAGAATGAATTGTGTGTGTATAGCAGAGGCATTGCTTAGAATTTACAACGTTTGGGGGCCAGGCCCAGAGGGAGCTTCAGGGCCAGGGGATGTGCAACTTCTGTGGTGTTTACATTCCAAACTGGGTTACTCAGATGTAAACATATGTATGTTTTTGGGCTAGCTTACATGTCTGATAATTGATGCTGCTATATCTTTATGATATATTGCAATATCCAATATTTATGTGAAAAGCCTAGACAGAAACAGCCACACACTTGAGTCAAGATTTCATTTTCCCATTTCCAGCTGATTTATAGGTAAACCAAGCTTTGTGGTCAAATATAGTTTTATTAAAGGTATCTTATTTTGCTGTAAAAAGCACTGAGAAATACTGACTGGGAAAGCTTCAACATAGTATGTCTGTAATGATATGCTAATTAGCTTTGTGGCGCTGTGGTGATTAATACCTTGCTGGGCTAGTGAAAGCTGCAGTGTTTAAAGATCTTTCAGGTAACCTGGAAAATGCTAAAGTTACTAATCACAGTTATGTCATTGGGGTTACATAAGCTCTTTCATCCATGGGCAGATAGAAGAAATTTATCCTGCACTTGCACGACATTGGGCTAAGTTTAGTTAGTTTGGACAGAGGGAAAAAAACAGCAGCTAAATATAAAACTTTTGAAGAGTGAAGATATGAGCATTACATAAGTTTTTACTGTGTGACAGGACAAGGTTGTGACAGTAAAGTGCAAACTGTGTCCAGGCCAGAAACAATGATCCACTGCTACTAACACACAGCATTTTTATGTGAAATGCTCTTTGGGCTGGTTTTTACCAACACTGCTTTCAGCTTTGTGGTTATACTAAAAATACAATAAAAAGATTTGTGTGTGTGTGTGTGTGTGTGTGTGTGTGTGCGTGTGTGTGTGTGTGCGTGTGTGTGTGTGTGTGTGCGCGCGCGCGCCCTTCATTTGGATAAAGATTTGTGCCAGTGTGTGGGCATGTAGCCTAAGATTTTCATTGTTTACTAGTTATTATGTGGTAATGCATCTCAAGCCATGTTGTGGAGTAATATAATGTAAAAAAAAATTATAACAGATGAATAACATAACACATAAAAAAATGGAGTCACATTTATTACTTTGATTTTTCTATTAGAAACCCCAACGCTGTTGACTTACGACATAGGTCACGGTATTAGACTGTTTTATGCAAAGAGTGTCCCCAATAATAATGAAGAAAGGTGCTATTTTGTTGCTGCTTCTCCTGGGTATTTGGGCATAGCCCATTTGTCTCTCTGGGCAGACCTACAAACTACGGTCAATCAAACTACAGCTAGCTGCTGGCACATCAATGCCCTTGAGTCATAACACTGAATGAGAACAAGAATTAGAGCCAGCTTCTTTAGTGTTTTTCAGAAAACAGAGGACAGAAAAAGACATGAAAAGAGTGAACAGAAAGCTCCTAGGGAAAGGCCATAAATAGACACAAAGGTAAAAACTTGTCACAGTGTGTTTTTCTGCATCATTCATCCCACTTTTTTTAAAGACAACATCATATTGGTGCCTTCACCAAAACCCATTTTACACTACATTTAGAAACTGCAAAAACCTCCATTAGCAGGATATTTTAAATGTCGTGTTTTGCTTTCTTTTCTTGGATCCGTCAGAGATCTAAGACCTGTGACAAAAATAATTGTGCTTCAGCACTCTCATAATCCTGTGATCTCTTTCAAATGTACAACTGTCCTCGTCCCTGCAAAAAAAACAACTGTTAATCAACAGCAGCTAACTAACAGCCATTCAGGCATCTCATTCTCTATGGTCACATCACATTTGTGCATATATGGTGCAGAACTAACTACTCATATTGATGGAAGCAATGCAAGTGTCCGTCACTCAAATTAAATTACAAAAGGCGTGAGCAGAGTTGGCGCTGCATGGCACGACCACAAAAATCAAGGTATGCTTCACTGCGAAAAACAGTAAAGGCCGCGTTACTGCCTCTAAAGTATCATTCAATCCTAATTGAAGTTGACTATGTAGAACCAAATCACTCATTTATTATGAAGCACCAAGGGGCTTACAAGCTGGAGCACGTCATATGTACAACATTGCCAGCATGTGACCGAGCGACCAGGAGGCTCCTCATCAGTCACTTTGCTCTGACACATAATCTGGCTACTGCTACTCTATGGCTGCTTTTTAAATTAGCTCGCACCCAGGGGAGCACATTCCCTGTCAACATCAAATCATGACACAACAGTCTGAAACAGGCTTGGCAGCATATGAGAAAAATTACCCATGAAATGAACGATAGGCAAAGCTTTGATTTTAAGTGCAAATTAATCTAGTCGCTGACACTTTTGACCCGATTGTGTGCAAAATAAATTTGTCAAAAGTAAAGGTGAAAGTATGGCAGAAAAGTTGAAACGTGGGAGTAGAAAACACATTTTACTCAAACGGCTTTTAAACGATACAGCCGATATCATTATTAATGACAAATAATGAGTGTCCTCCAGAGTCAAAAGAGACTAAATGAAAGATGACACATAGCAAGCAAGACTCATACTAATTTTATGGGCCTGTAGAGAAGGTTCCGAATTGCTCAAACAGACACAGCAATTATGACTGCCCAACTCCAATTGTGTCATCTTCTTCATGACAGCCCTCAGCATTAACTGTGACTATAGCATGAAACTCGACACCACTGTTTCCCTGTCAGAGATTTCACCCACCTTCCTCACACCACTATAAATACTCGTTTTCAGCTCTCGGTAACAAGCTGAAGTAAAACGAGCTCGGTGTGTAATGCTCAGTCTTTTCAGGTTCAGAGGGAGTTCAGAAAAGATGCACTTCCAAAGAAGCACCTGTGGAATTTTAGGGTCTAGCTGCGCCATCGAAAAAGGATACCAAAGCCATGCAATGTGGAGACCAAAGTAGTTTAATTGTCTGTGGCAAAGCTCGGTGACTGACACTGGATTTGACTCTGTTTTCATTCGCTTGCTGTTTCCTTGCTTGATTGGCAGCCTATTAAAATGATACAGAAGTTAGTGTCTGGCATCCTATTAAAATGTTAGGAAGTTAGCGTCATCAAGCTGGCTTAAGCCTCTTACGGCATGACAGATATAAGAGTTTCTGAAGTGCTACATTCTTTGAGAATATATTTTATTACATGATTATCACACAGTTCAAAAGACTGAAGTAAAAAAATGTAACTGCTCGCCACTCCCAAGGTAGACATCACTCAAATAACCCATAAGAGTTCTTTGAGGATATTTTTTGACTTGTGTTATTTTCAATTTTAAGTCAGCAATGTAAATACAATTTCTACAAGGTATTTTTTTCACTTGGTGATCGTTTTGAGTGCCATCAAAGAGAGAGAAAAGCCTCAATTAGCTGTGTTAAATATTATCAGACATTTAACTGACAAAGCCAGCATGTGCAAATCTGTGTGAGCTTACACATCCACACACTAAGTTCCCTCAGACACCATACTGTGTGAGCTTAACATATAGTGTCATTTAGATTCACAGTATGATGGATGTCATGCTGGGCTTAAAGAGAGTCCCCTTCCCTAGCATGAGTCCGCAGAAACACTTTGCCCATAGTAAATTTACTTATAATTGGCTTTGCCGCTCGTGTCATTAAGGACAGAATCAGGTGTCAATTACGCACTTATTATATAACATGTAGCTCATTTTCTGCAAGCAAAGAGTCATGCAAGAGCTCTTTCTCTTTTTGTACAAGTGTAGTGAAAAGCAGGGACTGAGTTATTCTAGTGGTAAACATACTGGGTGGCATTTATAAAACATATACCATTGCAAACAATAAACTTCAAGCATAATACAATTATAAAGGCCTCACCTCACCCTGAATCTATCTTAAGTACAAGTAAATTGTACATTGTGATTAATGGATGAGTGATACAAGGAGGTGAGCTCAAAGCAAAAGCTATTAGCTTACAAGAATGCTCTTTGCAGATTTGTGTTCACTGCAGCTGCTGGCATGAAGCTGAAATGAAGGTCAAAACTTCATCCTGTTTTTGTTTTTTTTACAGCTACTATTTTTCTCATCCCTCTAATAAAGCATGAAATGTGATGCAGATGAAAAGGGAATATGACTTCATGCTGATGTATAGTATGTGCGTGTTTTCAGAGTGCTAAAAAGTAGTCGGTGAAATCTTTTACATTTTTTCCCAATAGCAGAGAGTCAAGCAACCATTTCACAGTCTGTCAGCCAAATCACACACAGAGTCAATGTCTGTTCACTCTAATTGGCAGCGTGTCAGTCAGGTGCACGCGCTGCCCTCCTCTGGTATCTGGTCCCATGAGGACACAAAGCTGCCTCATCCACAACTGGCATCACACCTTTGATGATGCACACACCTGTGCACACATTCCTGCAAGGCATGAAAACAGACATCCACCAGCTAATGGAAATGATACAGGCGCACGCACAACTCAGAAAGACAACACTAAAGAATATCTTTTCCTCAATACCTTTGACACATAAACTGGATTAAATTCTAATAACAACACTGACTCCTGCAACTCCCACATCACAAACTGCAATTTCCTCTCAGCAGAAAGTCAGACAGAGAAAGTCTGAGAAAATATTTCTTCTTATTTAAAACTGACCACAATAAGGTCTCATTTCCTCTCTTATGATGCCTTTAAGATATTCCACTGGGAAAACCAGAAAAAAAAAGCAACAACAACAACAAAAAACAATTATGCAGAACAAGCTGTGTCCCCATGAATCATGATGTCATTGATTTTTGCAAAAAAAAAAAAAAAAAAGGATAAATGTGATATTTATCACATTTTGTATCTTTTTTCAAGGAAAGTCATGACAAAATAGATCCTCATATGTCTGAGGCTAAGAAGAAAAAAATGGGGGGAGTTACAGTCGGGAAGTGAACCATTACATTAGATGTTTTGGCGGATTCCCTCAACAAGAACATTTATGTGGAGTGAGCTTAAGAGATATCTCACCCCCTGAAAAAGCTCCATCTTGAAGACTTAATGGTGCTGGTGAGAGACAAGGTAGAAAATCTCTTGACGGTACCGAACTCTGTTTTTATCCAATGCACAGAGCAACGGACGGCTAAAAGTGTTGAAGGCTTCCTAGTTCTTAAGGTTTCAAAATGGCAAGAGGCATCATGAGGCAACAGAATCTAACAGGACTTTAAAAAACGAGGGGAAAAAAAGAATAAAATAAAAGACTCAGAGACAGGCAAATGCAAAATGAATATCCGTGCGCTCAGTCAAACAAACACTGTATGAGCACACGTACAGAACAGCACACTTTAGCTCCAAGGCTCTCATTTGCTTTCGGCCTATTACAGAATCACAACAGCATTACAGTGAAGGAGGAGCGCAACGTGCTGAATACTAATCTACAAAGGCCAATCCATTCCTACAGTGTAAATCCAGAGGATAATAATGTAAGCCTTGGAGAGATGGGGGATCAATATCCTCATTAAAAGAGAAGCATTTCGATATTAATGTATAGTTAGCACTTCATTTAACTATACATATATTTAGTTATAGGCCAGAAGAGCACAAACATTTTTCCCCCTTTAAAAAAATGTAATGAGCCCACCTGCAATAATTTATCATACCTGATGATAATATCTGAATGTTTACTAGAGAACCAATGAGCTGCAGACAGGTGTGTAGTAACATTTGATAGCAGATTTCTGTCTGAATGGGCAATATTTGAAATGTGCTAGCAGTTATAAATCTTCGCCGTGCGCGCTTTAACAAGCTGCTCAGTTTGGATGTAACCTTGTCAAGGTTGCCAGCACAGACCCAAAGTGCATGCTGTGAGAGAGCTGCAGAGGTTACTGTCCACTTTTGATTACTGGAGCAAGAAAAGAAGCGTCTGACTGTAAAGGACCGGCATTTGGCAGATGTCTAATTTGGGCCATATACATGGAGGCATTCCTCAGACAAGAGCAAAGTCAAGAGGCGCTGAAGCATGTCATTGTACAGAAATAATTCATGTGCTAATTACATTGCCAGTGTGTCTCAGGATGATTTCTGTACAGAGCGGCTCTTGTCTTCCCAGCTTTCACCACTGAGATCCACTCTCTGTCACACACTCCATGAATCCTTGATAGTGAGCAGACACCCAGACACATCAGGAAAGACACTTTCTTATCCTTATCCTTGCTGCTCATCCCTCATTTCCCAGACAATACACACATCAACTTCAGTATTAAGACACAAAGCTTAAGTATGTCCTTGGACGGAATATTTATCACACAAAGAAGGAATTACACTGTTGTTATCTGCCATTTGGATATTCTAATCGCTTTTGGTAAAAACTTTATTATGAGTAGTACAAAAAAAATCTAGCTCTATATATGTACTACATATGTGTATTGCTCTATATGTTTCCCTACTGTATGTCAAGTACACTTAGACATCCAACAAAAGTAAAAGTACTTAATCAGTCTTGGCGGAAACAGTTTTGGATTTCACGAGCTGTCAAAAACAAGAGCTTGACTATGACTATGAGATCCAAATACAACACCAGCTATCCCACATGTTTCAATGTAATATGTAACATTAGCCTTTCAGGAGGAACTAAATAAAATATTTCCACCAAGCCATGTTTTACCAAATCATGTATGAGTGTAAAAGTTTTATATTCTTTTGTAAAGACCCTGTGTCTAAAGAAACTACATGTCTCTGTGGTAGCAGCGTCGTGTCTTACAGCAGCACCCAGTATACTTTTTTGTTCTTTCAGTTCCAAAGTCAGCACAATGAAATCAGATTGTTCATTCATGCCTTTCAATAGTCTGACACTGGCGAAGTGGCCTGTCTGTCACGACCAGTTTTTCAGGTGCAGTGAGGGACACTTGAGATAAATGTATCCTGAACCTATACCAAATCTTCTCGGCACATCACCTCCACTCTTTATTACTCAGACAAGAAAACGGGAACAGAGTGCCCTGCAGTTGGGTTTCGTTGGAAGCTTTTCTTTTGTTCTTTTTTTTTTTTCTTAATTGTGCTTTGTGATCTGAGTTTTAATGTTCAGACAACAGAGGTTTCCCAATAGACTATGTGCACGAGCTTCCCCGTGGTGAAACAACATATCATAGCACATTGAGCAGCGTCATAGCCCGTTTAAAAATGTGCTCCAGTGAACAAATCGCTGCAGGTCAGTGAAGCTTGACAGGATCACAGCATCACCTCATCAAGCTGCTGGGCAAGGTCACCAGCAGCACCGGCGTTCTGGTTGTTCTTGTTGGCCAAAGAATGGCAATTTTCAACTTCCACTGCTATATTTAGAGCTTTTCCAGTTTTGCTTGTTTTTGATTTCCAGTGTTGTCACACAAAGATAAAGTAGTGGCTTCCCAAACATTTGCTTTGTCACTACACTGGGCATCAACTTTCCCAAATGTATCCTTTAGATACTTCATAGGCTTTGGTTTCTTCTGTGTGACGCCGCAGTGAGACATTCACAGACAGATTTTCCTCAGGACATGCTCTATGCATTTCACAGACATCCTCTCACAAGTTGCCTGTTGTAGAGCCAGCACTGTATTGAGGGCTATTTGTGCAAGCAAAGACAATACATTCTTCTTTGTGTCCCACACAGAGCCTCCAAGCAATGAGTAAGATCACACTTATGTATCCTTAGCAGTGGCGAACCAGAGCCAAGCACTCCATAACAGTGCAGATGAAACACAGGTAAAAGCAGGGTGTCAGAGAAGTATTCATACTGTCACTGCATCTTTTCTAAGGCTAATACACCCCAATAAAGCTGCACTACAAACAAAAGCTGAAGCATATTCACTTAGCAGGTGATGGGGAATCATGGTCCCTCTTTACTGCTCAGCATCAAATCAAATAGCCCTCCAGGGGCTTTAATGAAATCCACTCTGGTAAGAGGATAAATAAATGTATAGACTAATTAAACAGCCCTGTAAGGGATCGCATTGCAAAATGCAGTTGCACTATGGTTAATCTATTCCCTGGTTTTGGAGTCTGCTTAATCAGATCAGTCCATTGCTCTAATTACATTGACGCCGCTGTCCTCAGTAAGGTTTGCTCACAGAGCGTTGTCCTATATGGCCGACCCTCCTCCCCCTTTCCATCACCTTAACAATTGCTAGCGGCAGGACCCCCTCACCGCCTTTATCTACAGGGGGAGATTGTCCGCCGGCAAAGCTGCTGACCTATGGAGAGAAAATTACTCACTTTGGGGTGTTACTGTTTCAGCAGCGCTATGGCCCTACTGACACTAGACCAAGGTCATTTCATAATGGGTAGTGGAGCTGCCACTCTGGTGTCAACAGGCCTGAGTGATGAGGGAGAATGTAACCAGTTACGGTGACACAAGTCAAGGCTACGGCAGCGTGATAAAGATCAGCCTCTATCAGGAGTGAAAACACCAAAGAAGGATAGAAAAAAAAGATGATCCTGCATTTTGCCCCCCTAAGCCTTCAAAGCAGTGACAAATAGATCTGCTCCGTAGCGTCTGCACAGACGTTCTGTTTTGCATTCTGTCGGAAACAGCAACAGCTACACCATGGGGATAAATGCGTGTGATAGGTGAGAGCAGTCATCACAATGCAGCAATACCGTGGGAAGTATTGACTGTGTTACAGCTCTTTTCTCTGGTCACTGTCAATCCTGTCAGTCCTATGAATTGATCAGTGGGGGGTTCACATCCATCAGAGTGACTCATCCAACAGCGATATGATGTTTCAGAGTCCAATTTATCCTATCCCCTGGGCTGAAGTAGATTGGAGTTTGTACTTTTATCGGTTTGTTTCCTATTTCAAGTGTGTCTTCTTTTGTTCCTCCACTTTTAACATCTTTATCTATACTTGTACCATTCCTGAATTCTTCTTTTGTTGGCTGTGTCTGTCCCTGAACTCAATCCAAGGCTAAAGTGAACTGTCAGTGCTTGTTTCCAGATCCAGCTCAATACATCTGATTGAGACTTGAACATGCAACAGTTTAGACTAACACGTTGTAATTTGCTTGTTAGTATAAACACTGATTTCAAAGTAATTTATCTAATTAATCAAATAAAGAGATAAAAGAGGCTCTGTGAGATTCCTTGGTTACTTGTAGTGTAAAGTAAATATAAGAACTTCAGCAAGTACTAATGCTCGTCTTCAATCGATTCAACTAAAAAGCTTTTTAAATTTTTACTCTCCAAAAACTTTTTGCAAGTTAATTGTAGGTGTTATTCTGAAAAGGTGTAAGCAGGATTAGGACAGTCCATTAATATTTATGTTGTTTTCTTTAGATTGTAGTTCATTTGAACTTAGAAAAAATAATTTGTCCTTCATTGTGGAAAGATGAGAGGATGTTTGGGGAGCTTCACAAACCTTTCGTTGAGCCAAGACAAAAGCTATTATTTGCTGTAAGTTACAGAAATACTCTGTCTCCAGTCTGTGCACGTGTAGTTTCTGTTTACTCGTCTGCTCTGAACTAATACAGTGCTATCCTGGAATAGACTTGGGACTTAATGGGATTTCCTTGTTTCAGCAGTTTAAAAACAAAGGAATAATTCTCAACATACATAGCCTAATTCCATTTTATTCCTTCTGCTGTAACAAATAAATATACAAAGGCTGACATAGATACAGTATGCAAAATGCACATTCTACAAAAGAACAAAAAAAATGTGCACATTTGTGCTTGTGATCCTATGTTTCTACTGATGCTTCTCAAGAGGGAAGGACTCCATCTCTAAAGCACTGCACAATAAAAGCCTGGAAATGTACAAATTAATTAAAAGAACATGGTTGCTTTTTGTCTTCCTCTGAAGTGTGCTCTAGAGGGTGGTGAAACACCCCTAACAAGGTCCCCAGCTTGCATGTGCTTCTTTATGCTTCTTCAAGAAATACGTATGAGACAAAGAGAAACAGGGGACAGTGTAGACTCTTAATCATTTTAGTTTAAACCATGTTGTTCCTCCGCTCCTCGTAAAACTCGCTCACTCTGGCCCAGTGTTTCATTGCAAGTACAAAGCTCCGTAAATGTCTTCCATTTTCCTTGCAAATGATAAAGACAATAAATAGATATAATCCAACCGTTCCTGCTGTATAATAATGCCGCTACTATATACTTACTCACTAATGAAAGCTGGCTTTCTGTCAGAAACATCGGTGAAAAGATCATGTTCATGTGTTACTTTCTGGAGATTCTTTCTCAAGCACTCTTCATCAGGGCCATAGCTCTGGGTGACTGAGCCTTTTACCTATCTGCAGTATCCAGCCACCTGCCATGGAAATCACGGCTGTTTCCGCCATATGCCCCAATGTTCTGCCAAGCCTCTCCGGTCTGTTCCGCCTTGAGCAAATTTCATTATGGGATGGCTGGGAGCACACGGCACTGCTCATTAAGGCTATCAGCGTGGCACGTCACCGTTTGTAACAGGATGGATGCAGGAGGTTGCTTACCCCTAGCACAGAAGATCACTTAACATCTTTCGCAACTGTGGACGTTTTGTTCAGGAATGAGGGTAAGATACCATATGGTCTTCTCCAAATACACACGAAAATCAGGTGAGAACTTAGCTGAATTCAGATAATATAATAAAGAAGCTGTGAGTGAGATAAGAATAGGATTACAGTGGAAAATAACTAGATTAACAGTCTGCCATGGGCACAGAAAATGGCTGGAAGTTGTCCATTGGAACCAGAACGAAGGAAAACTTTAAAAGTTTCACCGTTCAAAATCACTGCACAAAAAATATTAAAGTGGGACTATGTGGATTTCGCAAGAAGATTTGACATATTTTTCTTCTTGCAAATGAAAATTGATATGTAATGAAAAAAGTACCTTTGCTCATTTCAGCACACAGCTTTATAACCTTACCCTGTCTGGGGTGGCTGCTTGCTCACGGAGGTTCTCCTAGAAGCCTTGATACTTGGCACGCGCATCATGGTAAACGGTCTGTATTTATATAGCGCTAGTCCCTAAGGACCCCAAAGCGCTTTACACATCCAGTCATTCACCCATTCACACACACATTCACACACTGGTGATGGCAAGCTACATTGTAGCCACAGCCACCCTGGGGCGCACTGACAAGGTAACAGAGGCGAGGCTGCCAGACACTGGCACCACTGGGCCCTCTGACCACCACCAGTAGGCAACGGGTGAAATGTCTTGCCCAAGGACACAATGATCGAGACTGTCCAAGCCGGGGCTCGAACCAGGCAGCCTTCCGATTACAAGGCGAACTCCCAACTCTTGAGCCACAATCGCCTTGAGCCACGGTTACTTTGAGTTAATAAGAGCAAAACCCCTAACTAAATGAATGAGAAAAGAACCATAACTTAATAAGGTCAAAACTAATTAAAGACAACAACAACCAAAATACTTGGTAGCTTTGCCCCAAAGTTAGGTTTAATTCCAACTAGCTGTATTGATATGGGACACAACACCAGAAGCAACCATACTTATCCATATATTCAACACAATAACAAGAGATTCTGGCCACCACGCTAGTCTACTGTGTGCATGTCTCAATGTAAAAACATGATTGGCTGATATGTTTCCCATCTCACTGATTCATTTGGGACTTGGGAAGGACAACCACTATATTAACTGTCACAGAACACTTCAATAGACTTTCTTGACTTTTGAAGTCCTTCACTTATAATTTCTCTGCAATTACCTAGTAAGACTGATACTGCTGTACAGCGTTACTATCATGTTATTGTCTACTTTCGACCAGTAACAGCAATAACAATATTACTCTTTGACACCCTGATGCTTAATATCTAATAAGTCGCATTGAAACAGCATGGGAAAGTTTACTATTACGATCTGCACATAGTGGAACGATTATATGTATAACACAGTGACTCGGCTACATGGTGTTCTGGCTTTTAAATAATCATAATCTGCTGAAGAGTGTGTAGAGCTAAACAGCTAATACCCTGCTGGCAGGCTATTCTGGCTATGCTAGCACACAATGTGTCTAATAAGACAGAGCCGATTCACTAAAAGATAAGACGTTATTTTCTATAATACATGAGCCAGTGTTGCGTTGCCATGAGGCAGTGGCAGTTGTCCACTAACATGGTCAGCACATAGCCAGATGGAGCTGAGCCACAGGGATCAAACGGAGGCTTGCATTTTCTGCCAGCTAACACCCACGACCCTCTGACGTCTAACCGCCCAGCTACTCTCTATCTCTTTACTACCCTTGAAGAAGAAATGAGTTCACTTTGCTCAGGTATTACAGGCGCAGGGCTTGGAGGTGATTCTGAACACAACAACAATAATAGCTTATCTCCTCATCTGTCTTTTGCATTGTTTACTTACAATTGTATCCCCCTTTGTGTTCTCATGCGAGAAGGCCAATTTGTGGTCTGTGCTGTGCGTTGGAGAGGCAGAGTTTAGCATCACTGTGCTTTAACGTGATGTTCACTCAGCCATACCGATGCCATGCACCCACAGCCAGCACACCGCATTAACCTCTGGAAGCTGCCTGGCACTATCTCACTGGACTGCAAATCTAAACTGCTTCTAGTTCAGAAACCTCAAACGCAGAAAGGAACCAAGGGTGAAGTAATACTCCAAAGAGGAGAGGGGAGAAAAAAAATCAAACACCTAAGTACAGGCGCAAAAAGAACCAAAGGGAACTCGACTTCCTTGGTGATAGATGTGTTGTTTTTGTCCCCTCTAACTCAATTAGTTGATAGTTATAGTATATGAGTGATGCATGTTGAATACTGTATTGATTTCTTCTCAATGGGGCCTTGGCAGAGATGGATGGGATACAATGGTAATCAATCCATGTAGGTAGTTATTTACTGGGTTTAGCTGTCAATGAGCCTGTGCAGTGGCCGAAGTGCATTCGCACCACAGTATTGAAAAAGGGGGGAAAAAGCCCAGAAAGTTTAAAGGACAAAGTTCAAACTTCACGTCTGATTTGTGGTTGCAAATTTTTATAGTTAACATCTCAGTCATCGGAAAAGAGTTTGGCAGTTTCAGGGCCTGTGCTTTGCCAAGGCTGCAGATGGATTAGAAGGTGCTTGGATGTGACACGGCCCGGGCCATTAAAATCTGTGCAGGTTTAAATGCATGCTTTTACTTTGGCCCTTAATCAGAGAACAGTGAAAGAAAACTATACAGGAAAATAATTATGCAATAGGATGGCTGAAATTGAAAGCCAGTGAAAACAAGCGCTGCACACAATACCTTTTGAGTTGAGATGGCAACACTGTTAATGCATCATTACTTGTTTACACATCTACAAGATCAGAAGCACAAGCAAGAAGCAACATTAGAAATCATTTGGAGTTGTCTCCACCTGATGAATATAAGCTCAATAGTTTAAAAGTGGACCATGTTGCTAATTTTGTGTGTCTTTGCTTTGGTACTGGGTAGTTTGTTTTCCCCATGTCTGTGTGGGTTCTCACCGGGTACGCTGGCTTCCTCTCACGGTCCAAAGACGTGTGAGATTAGGTTCATTGGTGATTTTAAGTTGGCTGTAGGTGTGAATGGTTGCCTTTCTCTATATAGGGCGATTGTGGCTCAAAGAGCTGGCAGTTCGTCTTGTAACCGGAAGGTTGCCGGTTCGAGCCCCGGCTTGGACAGTCTCAGTCGTTGTGTCCTTGGGCAAGACACTTCACCTGCCGCCTACTGGTGATGGCCAGAGGGGCCGATGGTGCGATATGGCAGCCTCGCTTCTGTCAGTCTGCTCCAGGGCAACTGTGGCTACAACTGTGACTACAACTGTAGCTTGCCTCCACCAGTGTGTGAATGTGAGAGTGAATGCATAGTGGAATTGTAAAGTGCTTTGAGGGCCCCGAAAAGCGCTATATAAATGCAATCCATTATTATTATTATTATTATTATTATGTGTTAGCTCTGCGACAGAAATGGTGGCCTTTTCAGGGTGTATCCGCCTCTCACCCTGTGACACACGGGGTAGGCCCTAGCCCCCGCTGGGACCCTGACTTGGATTTAAAAAAAGGGATGAATGGATATAAAACTATACCAAAACTAAAGCAAATCTGTGTTCCTGAGTTTCACATATTATTTTCTATAATCATCAAAATAGTCACTGTCATTTTACTATAAAGTTGAAACGAAGCACATGTCAAAGTCTACAAAGGCTTAAATACCATTTTACATTTTCAAACAGAAAACTGCCTGTTCCATCTTCAATGAAGGTTGAGACCTTATAATAGCACCTTTTCAAAATGAAAAGAAACTTTCAGCACTGGAATTGAGCCTGAGCCAAACAAATAATTTGGATGAACGCACACAGAACTGAGATGCAGTGTTTTACAGACAATGACAAACATTGTTGACAACGGTCTCCCCTCGGGAACCTCAGGCAAAGTGCAGAAGCAATAATCACAGAGGGCATGATGGGTTGGCACTCAGGCATGATGAAGGGCATGACTTCACATCCAAATGACCCACACCAGCAGCTATCAGCTCTGGACTGTTACGGAGGCAATCCACACTGACGTCTGCCCTCATTTACTACAATGCTTACGGAGATTAAAATAGCCAAGCAGTTTCAACAAATTTAGAGAGCCGAGGGATACAAAGCTAGAGGCAATAAGTCATTTGTGGAAATTCTGCTCCCGTTGCTGTCTGCGGCTCCTTTTTTTGGAAGCTAAGATTGTCCTTCTCCTGTGACCTCAGGGTGGCAGTCTGTCAAGCAGGAGTGACACCAAACCAATGTCTAATAGTTCTTAAGCCATAAAAATGGCCCCGGAGTTGACAGCCTGGATCTGTGTTTCCCATTATCTTGATTCATTCCACCACAAAAGTAGTGACTGTGATTTGGTTTGGTGACTTAAGAGCAGATTTTAGTGGGGTCCAAGCACACGCTCAACCCCCGCCCCCTCCGCAAATTAGCATTTACAGGCCTGCTTGAACAATCTGTTATGATAGAGTGCCAGGAGAGACTTTGTGATGGATATTGAATCAAAAAAAGGCTTTTATAAGAGACCCAGATAATTTAAAGTGCATTTCAGCACTTATGAAAGATTTATAGTGTGTTCCTTACTGTAAATTTAATTGTCCTGCTTCCTTTCAGCTGGCCTCATGGACAAATATATCTGGAGGACAATAATTGAAATATGGGGCAAGACTCGGTCAGTTCAGCTGCCGGTCTGCCGGAAGGATGCTAATGCCTTTCAGCAGCATCAAACATGCAAAGTTAAAAACTAGGCTGATAAATATTTTACAGTTTCTCCCCCAGATGCTTATCTTACTTATCTTTGCCATTACAAACCTACTCTTTCACAATAGCCTACATCTGTTTGTGCTTACAGCTGTGGATAAAGAAAATCCCTCCATTGTTCTCAGTAATTTACGCTCTTCTTGCTCATATTAAAAAATAGTGTCCAGTGATTGAATTCTCTATTATTTAAATATACTGTAAAGTGTCTCTCTGTCCTTCAAACTTTCTCTTCTGCACACTGCTAGGTGTAATGTGTTACTTTGGAGTGTGTTACACTTCACTGACATTTGTTTATAATGCTGTAATACAATTATTACTGGACTAAAGTACTGAAGCATTTGAAATGGACATGGAAAAAAATGCTGTTTTATGCATAATTGCTTAACACCTGCAGTTATACCATTGCACTTCACATAAGGTAAAAAATATAAGTTCAGCAGCAGCATTCTACAGTTTTTAAGCTGTGATGATGTGCACATTACTTCTAGTTTATTACACGAAGGAAGATCAAAGCTCTATACAAGCAACTGCAAAGGCAACCTGTTTGCTTTGTCTTACACATCGATGACGGGAATACAAAACTGAAAGTTCAAACAGCGCGTTAGTTGGTCCCAACAAAGTAGAGTCATTTTCAGCAGCTATCAAAAGCAGAAATGAAGAACTCTGAAGGATTTCTATGTGCATTTTTCCCCAACTTTCCAGCAAACAAGCTGAGCAATTTAGCCTGAAAATATCAGCAGCTGTTGTTTAAGTCAGATTCACATACAAGTCCACGCTTTAAGCATTAAACCCTGCACTGTGTATAAATTATATGCAGCAGAATTAATACAATTTTTGGGCAGACTCCTGTTAAGAAAATAAGCACTCTCTAAGACTGTCATTACATAAGATTATAATACCTTACAAAATTTAACAAAAGATGATCAATCTTGCCCTGCTGAGAGCAAGGTGGTCCTTGCTGTGCGCCTGCCCCGTGCTTATTTACACAACCATGTGATTAGATCATGCGACGTGAGTTTAGCAAGTCAATCTTTCCATCATACGCCCGCTCATAAAACAGGGCTGCTGTGGCGGTGGTGGCCAATTACAGATCAGATTCATGTTTTTCAGAGAGAATTTTTTCATACAAGGTAGTGGGTGCACAAGCTTTTCCCCAGATCCTCCAAAAGAGATCGACTCTGTGATGTTGTGCCAGGGGGAGGAACGTCATTACTCGCAGCAGAGGCTCAGCCGCTAGTGTGAAGAATAAGAGATCAAGGAGAGCGGAGGAAAAATCAGCACAGAATAATGCAAAATACTGCAAATGAGGTCCAGCTGTCTCTCATGACAAAAGTCTTTAAAAGTCATTGCTTATTGGTCAGTATGATTTAAATGGCAATGCTCTCAGAGGCTTATGAAAATGTGATGAATGCGTCTGTCCTTCCGGTCTCTCTCCGGCTATGTGAAAGCTGTCTGCGCCTCCAGTCGCAAGGTCATCCGAGTTAGCCTTGGCCTCAGCTCTCACCATTCCCTCCTAGCTTAGCATGCAGGCCATCCCAGCAGCCTAGCAGACTACAGCTTACTGTCAGTGCAGTGAATAGGGCTTAAAGAGAAGAGGGCAGCCTGGCAGCTATAAAAACAGAATAAATGAAGGCAGACAGAGGCAAAGAGAATGCGCACGAGGAAAAAAGCAAACTGCAAAGAGACAAAAAGGCAGCCATTCAACTGGTTGAGTGTTATAGTTCAGAGAGTATTCCAAACCAAATATTGAGCTGACATGACCAGCCCAGGCCAGTGATGGCTGAGAAAATATTCTCTCGTGTCATACAAGGCCAAAGGTCCTTCTCGTAGCTAAAACAAACAGCTGTGATATCAAAAGGTTGCTGACAGGGTAAAACTGAACTGTAAAACAACGTGCCGCGCCTTGCAACAAGTCCCTATCTAATACTTGTACATCATACAATGTAACATCTCATCCGAGTGAAATACCGCTGCTGTATTTCACAATAAAGAAAATCACCTGTAAACTGTAAAAATACTTTACGAGTTAAAAAGAGAGTTTAAAAAAAAAGACACCAAAGGATAAGAATATACCTCTGCAAAAAACCCATCTAATTTACTTTCTTGTATAGTTGTGTACAGTCTGTTAGTTTTTACAGTCTCTATTTTGATTCAGAAAGAGGACAGCTCCCCATAGTCCTATGTCTGGTCATGCTCCCTTACAGCTTGTCACAGACCTCAATTGCAGATAGTAAATGAAGCCATAAAATTGATGGAAGTCCATAAACAGGGCTTTTAAATTGGCATGCTGTTTTTTCCTCTCTGCTGAATAATGATATGGAGCACTTTAACACCGGTAAGACTCGGGGAGATTCCTTTTTGGTATTTATTTCCCTATTTCCTCTCATATCATCAGTCTGCATCACATCCTTTACTTAGCACAGTGAGTAATTTCAGCAAATGCTACGGCTGAGATGCAATCCTATACTGACGCTTAAAAGGTGCATGCGTGCGTGTGTGTGTGTCTGTGTGCCGGCACGTCTAAGCCTCAGCAAAGACCTTGTGAAACAAAATGGCTGCAATGAATAAAGAGTGAAAGGGATTTATGAATAAATAGAGGCAGATCGCTTGTAGACTAGAGTGATGGACAGATAGATGAACCCTTGCCAGCTGAGATAGGGAGCTGATTTGCACTTTGTATCCCTTCAATCCCTCTGTCTGCAGGGAAAGTGCCATCTCAGCGTGTTGCTGACAGGAGGAGAAAGGAGGGGGACTACACACACCTACTCACCCAGAGCAGCCTCTTGGCTGGCCTGTGCCTTAATGTCTATCAAAACCAAATAAAGGACTACAACAACCAGCAGCTATGCGAAACATCTTATAGGTATGCCTAACATTGTCATAATTTGTTGCATCTACAAGCAAAAGAAATACTACTGCTACTACTATTATTTCTACGTTGTTATAAAGAAATTAGATATAACTTAAAATTTCTAAATTATAAATTTAGTTTTTCTAAATTATAATTGCCTTGTGGGTATAAAGTAATCATCATGGCCTGGAACTAGGGACCTAGGGCTGTTTATTTTTCCGTGTGTAGTGTTTTGGTTGTTGCCTCTCTCCTGTTTCTCTGTCTCCCTGTGTGTGTGTTATGTATGTTCGCACTTCCAAATGTTTTGGACGCCAGAGGGATCGCGACCCCGGAAGTGTTCCTGGAGGCAGCCACACCTGTCGCTCATCACCTGCATCCAGCTGTAGTGGATTATTCTCGTTAGGAGCGGCCTATTTAAGAGTGTGGCTAAGCTCCAGTCAGTGTGGGATTCTTAAACGTCAAACCTGTTAAGGACAGCTGTCGACTGAATGTGTGTGAAAGACCTTGGTATAGTGAGTATCCTGCTGAGCTGCGTTGTCTGTGTGCCACCAGGAGTCACGAGGGGAGTGCGTTTATTTTTACGGAGGGAAGTCACGGTTTGGAACTGGGGTTTGGGAGTTGTTGTTATTCACTTTCATGGACATTTGCACTGTGTGGGGATTCACGGAGGAATCGCCACGGGAGTGCTGAAACTTTGTACGTAGTTGTGTTTTTCCATATACTGTAAATTAAACTTCACTGATCTTCACTATCAGAGTCCTGCGCTTGGGTCTGCTTCTCACTACAACTCCACGGTCTGCCATCGCAGTCCGTGACAGAAATATACAGCTTGTGTGTGAAAATAGTCAGTTTTACAGCACGTATAGCTATTACTTCACACCATGTTTATACATTTCCCATTGTTATACCTTCTCGTGATGGTGTATGAGATTTCTTTCTTTCTTTTTTGTCGCTTTTCCAAATCCATCAGCTGTTTCGCTTACAGAGTGTACATTTTGCACTGTACAGGTTGTGACTGGTCACTTGTAATGGAAGCCCTTGGTTTCCCGTAGAAGGCCTTTGATGGACATGGCCACGGAAACACAAAATGAACCAATCACAATTTCTTATTAAAAGAACACTGGAGTTTGTGACCACCTAGTACTGCTATGCATATAGCAATTCTTTTTTTTAATCACCCCTGCAGACACAATGGCATGAATGATAATGCTGGAAATAATGTGCATTTTTGTGCTGTCAGTCAAGAACAGAAGAAAGACAAGCCAGCAACAAAACGATGAATATGACTGCAAGGTAACATGTAAACAACTTCACTTTTCAAAAGATATTAAACTCTGTTGTGGAAATGTTGCATGGGAATGAAAACAACATTCATACAGTCATCAGACAGCAAGGTAACACAATAGGGTTTTTGGCAAACCATCTGAATTTGTGAACAACTTTTATGCTTTTTACTTCATTTGTATTTATTTATTTTGATTGCAGCTGCTGCTTTGGTTAAATTACCTGCCTTGATAATATTAACTACAAAATAGAAGGCAAAGTTCTCCCTGAAAACCTTTTCTTGACTTATGATCAGTGTTGGTCAAGTTACTTGAAAAAAGTAATCAGTAACTAATTACTGATTACTTCCCCCAAAAAGTAATCCAGTTACTTTACTGATTACTTATTTTTGAAAGTAATTAGTTACTTAGTTAGTTTTTAAAAACATGATTTACACCCTGAATAGGTAATGGAGCGATAAATCTTCAATCCCAATTCTACTTTTTTCTGCATTATCCATCATACATGAAAAAGCCTCTTTTTAAAACTTGCTTTGTTAGTTTAAATCTTTTAACTTTATGCATCAAGCAAAAATTAAGTTATATGCAACATTCTCCGACTGGAAGAAATTTTCTGCACAACTCCAGCATATAAAATAAAATAGTTTTTTGTGTTTACACTCACAAAAATGAGTAAAACACAGCAGAAAATAAATAAAATCAAAGAATCAGCGGCCCTGTTGCTCTATTTTCACCTGTTTAGCAGGAGGCCGAGGTTTGCAGGTGTGTCGCAGCCGTCATATCAGTGGAAGAATCTGGGAGTTTCTCTGTGAATTTCACATTCCTGCGGCAGCGCACTCGGTGCTTGTGCAGAAGTTTAGGGGTTTTTTTTCGCTGTAAAAATACGTTTTCTTCAAACAGAGGGCGCTAATGTTTTTGTCACTTTTTACGGAATCTAACTCAAAGTAAGGTCAGTACTTCCACGCTTTAAACGCTGCACGCTCATACTCTCTCCCGCACTCGTTATACTATCCATTGTTGATCTGCACACAGCTGTCGCCAAGACCGTCGCACTCGCTTACGTCACTGTCATGAGACACTCTCGCAAAAAAAATCACGGTTTTAGTAACGCAGCGTGCTCACGGGAAAGTAACAGTAATCGAATTACCTTTTTTGCAATAGTAATTCCTTTACTTGTAAAAAGTAATCGGATTTCAGTAACGCGTTACTTGTAGCGTTACTGCCCATCTCTGCTTATGATGTTGAGCAACAGCTACAGCAGAGAACATCTGGCTATTGTCTGACAGCACCTGATATATAATGTGCCACAGCGATGATCTCTACGGGCTACCTTCAGTATTGAGTATCTTTACTGTGTTATGCCTTTTAAATGCAAACGTGACCTTAACAGATGACAAACTTGAACCCACTGAAAAACAGACAAAGCTCATAAAGAACTGCAACATTACACTGAAAGTAGGAAGGTCACGAGGAATCATGCACAAAAGTGTAAAATGTCAGGAGGAAATAATGCATACACAGGATTAAGATAAGGATTGGCAGAGATACTGAGCACTTGTGTCTTTTGTAAATACAAGAAAATGATCAAATGTGTAATTAGTTTGCCCTTTGTCTATGTCTTCAAATCTGCTTTGGTTTCAGTCCAGCTACCCAGCAACCGGATCATTTCTGCCTTACCACCAACACTACTGTATGTATGAATCGCTGAGTCACCTTTGTCTTTAGTACGCCTGTCATTTGAAATCCTGCCAGACCACCATCCCCTGTAGAGTTAAGGAAAAGAATAGCCAAGTGCTAGAGGAGGCCAGTCTCATCCTTGAGTCACAAGGAAGGCTAAATAAACTAATTAAAAAATATGGCTGGGAGCATGCTGTGTTCAAGGGGAATGGGTTTGAGCTTAATGAGTGGCTTAACATCAGGAAACATAGCTGGGGGCACAAACATACTGAAGCCCTGTGACAAAGCTCGTGTGACTTCTGCATCACCTTTGCTATTTAAGTCTGTGCCCACTTGTGTGTGTGTGTGTGTGTGTGTGTGTGTGTGTGAGAGTGTGAGAGAAGGAATGCATAACCATCCTGTGGTGAGCCCCTCCATAGTCGAGGTGGACGGTTGGCTGCTCTAATCACAATGCGAGGGAGTCTCTAGGTGACTAGTACATCAATCTGACATGGCTCCTCAGGCAGCTGAGAGGAGACAAGACCCCACCAACTAGCGCCATGCCATGTGATTCATTATGCCAGTGGGCAAAAGAAAGAATCTCACTACACGGTAATGCTGACACCTGAAGAGGTAAAAAGAGGAGGCAGGCATGGAGGATGGGAAAATAATAAAAGGTAAGGGAAGTACCTGAAACTAGAAGAGTTTTGCAGATATTTCTCTGTGGTGGTCCCTATAACTAAAAGATCAATGCTATGACTATCCTTCAACGGACAATATGTTAAGAGCAGTTTTGCCCTCCCGTGGCATGTTGCCATGGTGTTGCTGTAATAGCAGCAAACAATGCTATAAGCCAAAAAAAGGCAGCTTGGGAGAGATTAGTCTAAGAAATGAAACAGATGAATGCAGTCTATGCCTGACTTATTGTGCTGTTTTTGACATTAACCTTTTCTATTAGCTCAATTTCCCTAACACAATGCACATCCTTTGATGGTTTATATGCAATGCAGTGTCATATCTGACATACTGTACATGAGTCACTTCTCTGAAAGTGTAATCCATTGAAACCTGGATTCAGTACAGCCTATAAACATGTTAAAACAAGATAATATAACATTTGGGTGTTGTACAAACTCACTGTATGAGACAGCTAGAGTTGGACCAGACATCAAAAGGAAATCCCCTCACTTTGTAGCTCATCTACAAATCATAGTGTAAAAGAAAATTATAGTAATTTATTGTGATTTTGGTAATAATGTTCAAGGTAAGTGAAGCGCTGGATAAATGGACCCATTTATAGTTTGAGTGTGACTCTTTTCTGTTGCTGAAGAAGCTAATCTGTGAGCTATTCTGCAGGAAGAGAGCTACTGGAAACATTTTCATCTTCATCAGCAGCATTCAGATGTCAGGATAAGATTTTGGACAACAGGCTAATTCCCTCCTGGCGCTCCGCACATCTCCTTCTGTGACAGATTCAATATGCACCCTAATGCACACTCCATAATACAGAGCACCTCATATATTCGAGGCAGCTAGTTTGATATGATTCAATTCAGCCCTGTCTCAGTGCAATACACAACAATATAATGCCAAGCAATTTGTTACAGTTTACTTCAAATAAGCTTTCGTCGCTATTTGACGGAAGTTTCTGAATAAATAAAACTGAAACTTCTCCAGAACACAAAAGCATTACTGTATGCGTGTCATATTAATCCTCTGTTATTGAGAAGCACATGGTTAGCTGTGATTCTCTCAACACTGTTGCCAGATTCAACACTTTACTGCTGCAAAAGAATCTTATACAATAATCCTGGGCACTGACTTGAAGCATTCAGCTTTAAATGCCTTATCCATCACATCGCATGCAGTCATAGGCGGGACTAGGGCATTGGATCTGCATGTAAATGATATTCCTGTCTCATCGTGTGTGCCATGGCGAGCTTACTGTCAGACTGTGTAAGGATTGCCCATCTGGCCTTCCAGCATAATTCTGTGGCGTGGTGTTTGTGTAATGGTTGGCCAGTTAGTGCAGTATTTCAAGAATTAATGTTGATAAGCTTAGGGTTGTGAATAAGTAACTTGCTTGGGCCCTCATTTGACTAGTCAAAATGCATACATATATTTATACATTTAATTAGGGGCCTCTTTATAGTGTTTCCAGTGCTATAGTCTGAAGACTTACTACGAGCAAAAGTCTAAAGAATGATTAATACAATTTCTAGTCATTGTTTGAAATGATGTTTTGCTGAATAAACATCACCAGAAGTCTTTTTTCCTGTATCTCCTCTAAGTGTATATCACTAATTATCATTTTAAAAAGTCTTACTCTGTCAAATGGCTTCCTCAAACTGTTTGGCCTCTGCTGTCTCACCTGCAGACTGCAGTGTCTAAAGAAGCTGCCGCTGCTGTTTGCTCAGTGTGACGCTCCACTCTGTTTTCAGAGAGAAGCAAACAGAGTCTGAAGAGAACAGTTCATGAGCACATCAGATGCTGCTGCTGTCTATCAAGACGACAGAGTGCCAATTCGAATGCGCCAAAAAAACTCTGCTGTCGTAAATGAACGAATGAACGTCCGCCTAGATCAAACAGCAATTATGAAGTTCATGTCCAAATTTTGCTTTTACAAGCACTCTCAATGTTTTTGTATTTTCTATTTACATGGAAGAAACACAGTTTACCTGTTTTACCTCATCTGTCTCTCGAGAGGATTAAGAAATACTCTCATATCTGTTCCATAAACACCTGTTGATGCCCTGCAGGGCGAATGTCACCTTCATCTGGTACACAACTGTGTGTGCATTAGCAGCTGTCTTCTCACACTGACAACCATCTTCTGTCACACAAGCAAATGCACCCATGCATATTCTCTCTTTGTCCCTTTTCTGTTCTCATTAATCTATCCCCCCAGGCTCTGTCCCATCCTGCTCTCATCAGTGGACTGCACATGCAGCATTTTGCTATACAAAAAAGAAAATCAACATTTTTTGGAGGTGGCAAACATTTCTTTATTTAAAAAATTAAAAAAAAGAAGTTTTATAAGAACCACACACAGTTGTCACACGTTGCATTATATAATAAAATAAAATAAAATCTGCTTGTACCTTTTTTTTAATCGAGATTTCTTCCTCTCAGAATTTTTACCTTCAATGCAACGTCAACGCTGAATATCTACTATAGTTAAGAGGTCCACGGAGGATTTACCACAGGATTTAACAAGACCTCGTTGCTATTAAAAAGCAAAACCGCACCCAGTAAGTGCTACATATACCACCATGATGCCCTGTTCTGCATAAACCTATGGCGCCTTATTGCAAACACTGGGTTTAGATAAAAGCCAACAAGAGGAGTGACCTCCTACTCACAGAAGACATCGAGCTTTATCCCAGAAGTGAAGGAGACATGATCTCACTCACCAGTTTAGACTCTTTGTTTAAAGTAATATGTAAGTCTTACTGGTTTAAGCCTAGTAAGATTTTTCAGATAAGTAACCAGGCTACTTTTTTATGAATTAATCCAGAAAGTTCAGATGATTTTTTATTAATGGAAACAATTCCCTCTGTGAACTGTCCTGAAAAACAACTGTAGGTAAGTGTTAACCGCAGCAGATAGGATCCAAGATGCAAGCTTTGCAAAGATACTCCTGAGACGCATAACCAAGTGGTTTGCGCAGTACAGTATGCAGAAACATATACTGAGTATGTATGAGAACTCCCAAATTGGGACACAGCAGAGCTAAGATCCAGAGGGACTTCGAGCAGACAAGCATCTGCTGGCTAACCAACCAGACACTGTGGTGGTTGACAAGGAGTCAAAGAGAACAGTTGTGATGGACCGGGAAATCCCTGCTGAGTCTAATAACAGAAATAAAAGTTGCAAGCATGTTTGAATAATGCTAAATATGGTTACATTTATAAAAGCATTAGGCTTAGGATCACAGTCAACAAAAAAACCCAGCTTTTAAAATTTATAGAAAGGAAATATATTAGTGATACTAGGGCAAGTTTATCATATTTTCCAACTTCCAACATCAGTTATACCTAAAAAAAAAAAAAGCAATTTAACTTCCACAACAGATATCATGGCTTGCCCTGTCTTCTACCTTGTCGTTGTTGACATATTGTTGCATATGTTGCACAATATCACCACCTGTAGATCAGGGGAATAGTGCAACAACAGTGGACTATGTATCACATGATGCAGTAATACAAGTGGTATATTAACAAACTGCACAAGATAAAGAAAACCAGGTTTATAATAAAGCTAAAGATTCAAACCTTCATAGAGAACCATTCATTTATAGTCAGAGCTCCTCAAAACTAATGTGCATGCTCAAGGTAAATGCAAACTGAAATCTTAATGCATATTTCAGAATACAGCAACAAGACCTGCCTATATGACATACAACTGGCCTTTTCTTTTGTTGCTAGTAGTATCAGATAAAAGGCATTCATCGCTAATTTAATTAACCCTGAACTTGTTAACAAATGTACAAAAGCTGGCACGTCACTGTATTCCGTATATTAGAGTGAAGCAGTTGTCCCATGTGACCTAACAGATAGGTTCAGCTGTTAAACATCACATCATACACACAACCTATTACATTTTGTCACATACTGCACTGCATGTAAAAACTAGCCCGGGTTACATTAGCAACTACAAACAACCTTGCCTCCATTTTTTTCTGCATGATTTAGTCCATATAAATCAGATCCTACATGTAATGTTTATTTTCTAATGAGGTATTTTAACATTCTGTTGAATACCTCAAATACCTTGTTTTTCCCCTTCTTTCTGCCACTCCACAGTCACTTCTGTGTTTTTCCCACAGCGTCACATCACCTATAGCCCCACTGCTCTGCTCTCTGCCAGAGTTCAGCAACGAGTACATTTCCTCCTGCTTCAAGGTGAGTTTGCAGGCCATAAAAATCAGCAGGGGTTTTCCTGGTTCCTTGCAGTATTTAATATTATCTACCACTTCCTCGGGCTCACTGCATTTTTAGGATGATTCTGACAGTGGAAGCATATGTAGTGGGAGGCCATGAAATATTGCACATTGAGGCTATGCCAGTTTAATGCTGAACATTACACAGTGTGTGTCAAGAATTTTTTTTTGCATAAACCTTTAAGAGTGTACGAGTGGAAACAGGTGTCAAATGTATGCAGAATAATAATTTTATCTATCTGTGATTTGTAGACTAACAATAGAAAACACATCATTATTTATAGCTACATCAAACTGACGAAAAGGCTGGTGAAGAACACTAGACATTTAAAATCACATGTGTGAAGTTGGTGTAAATATCACTGATAATTATGTTAAAATAAAGAAAGACATACTGGAAATGTCATTTAAAAAGCAATAAAAAAATTTAGAAGCAAAAGATAAACGTATTGCACTAATACTCTGCATAATGTGACCGTCATGTATTTATAATATGGGCTGGGTTATCCAATGGAAATTCTGGGTGTATGACCAGCAGTCTATGTACAGTTGATGGTCTCATTCAAGACGGAAAGAAAGTTTATTAAAACTGTAGAATTATCAAAAAGCTGTTGAGAATTTTAGTGAGATACCATATAAGCTAATAAGCTATAGCAGCACACCATCACAGTGCATTTATGACCTGAAACGTTGGCTTGGTCTAAATAAAGGAGCCAGGCTCCCATCACTACTGGAGGGCCTGCTGCAACTCACAAACAAAGAAAAGAGTATTCAGGGAATATTTCAGTTGAATTATTATTATTAATTTGTTTCAACACTCATCTGAAAACAGGTGTGTGTCACTGGCAAGAGGAGCTAAAGAAGGGAAAGAGAGAGAACAGAGAGACAGAAAGAAAGAAGAAAAGAAGAAGAAAATAAAAAATGGCTGTAAAAAAATAAAAAGCTCGAGCTGCTTCATTTTCCATTCGTGCTAAATCGTCTGTAACTTGATGATTTGGCCTTGATTGTTATACAGCTACATAATAATATAGGAGTAAATAAAGTTCATTAGGCTCACCTATCAAAGATATTTGGCAATGCTTTAATTTTTAAATTGTTTTATAGAAAATGTTACCTTCATTTATGGTTTTCTTTCTGGATTCTGTAACAGGTTAACGTTATATAATTTTCCAGAATCATATCAATATTTACCACTGCTGATCATTTTGTTATGACTCTTGTGATCATGTATTTTAACATGAGAATCATGTATGAGAAGGTTATTAATTTTGTTACAGCAGATTATGCAGGGACAAACCATGTGATGTGTACAGAAATGAAACCGTTAAAGCAACTTTTTTTTCTGGTAAATGATCAACAAATATTAAAATATCACCTAAAATATTGTATTTTTGAATGACACTGTCTGGATAATAATGACAATGACTGTAGTTTAAACCTATAGAAGTTGTGTTTGTCACTCAGCATGACCAAATATTTACCGTAGCATAATTACAGCATGAACACATTTCCTCAGGATTGTTTTTTGACAGTATAACAATAAAATATCTTCTGCCACAGTTGGATCCCTATAGAATTTGTGCGTGGGTGTTTAAATGAAAGATTCAGTTCATAGTCATAGTCAAAAAGACTCTAGTTTTTTCCCCAATACTGGCTATGGACTTGCGGTGATCTGTCCCACACACCATAACTGGCAGTCTAATGTGGGTCACCCACAGAAGCGTTATCTCTCTGGCAACAGTATCTTTTATGCTGAGTGTAAAATCTGCAAATAGCTTATTGAGGTTGCCATTTTCAGAGACTATACTAGTGAACTAAACAACATCTGTGTCACCACCACACACTCTAAAAAAAATCTCAGAGTTGCAAATATATCAAAACCATTTAAATCATCAAGTCCAATGGAGACATGCAGATGACTTATTGATGCTGTAGCAAAAAAAAAAAAAAAAAAAAAGCCAGCTTCATGTGTAAGGTGCAGGTCAATAAAAAACACTAAATAAAGTCTACAGTATTGGATTTCTCATACACAGGAGGGTGCAGTAGGGACCTTTTAAAATCCAGTGCCTCATGTCTACGCAAGCCAGTAGAGAAAAGCGGAAATCAAACCATCAAGCACTATAGTCAGAGGGCTGACATTTTTGAAAAGATATACATTATGTGGGATTTCAGGATTTTACCTCTTGCAGCATTTCTTGCTCACCTTATTAAAAGAGCAGTCCCTATTAATTGGAAATTAATTTACCCTAGGGCGCTTATTAGAGACCTGAGCATGAATGATCTAATTCCCTATCTCCTGATCCTCAAGGATTCACAATTCGTTCTCGACTTGATAAAAAAAACAGGATATTTCCCTGCCCAAACCAGATGCATGTAGAGATTAAATATAGGCATAGACATATGAGGTAGATACATAGAAAATGGTAATTGAAGTAAATAGGAACAGTGAAAATGACATCTTGTTATGTGATTCTACAAAGACTTGTCTATAACATTACAAATAATGTAAAAATATAACATGTAGCAATTTAAGCAGCTCGTATTGGAACAACTGACAGGATAAAAGGCAGAAATGAGACATCATTTTCAGCAAAATAAATTCTGAGAGAGTGACCCTTTCAATTATTCCATCAAAGTCAACAGGATCTACCAAAACAAAATAGAAAAAATAAGCACATATTCACTAATGCTTATGCAAATACTGAAAACTCGCTTGCTTAACTATGCAACATAAACAATTTTTCCTCATTTGCACATGCTCAATATTCTTCCTTCATCCATCATTATGTCTGGCTGGAGTTGAAAAAAAAAACACGCTCAGATGTCATTTAAAAGAAAACCAGATAAACAAGTAACAAAAAGTTAACAATTTCTTTTTTTGTTCATTATAACAAATAGCTGTCATGCACCTGTACCTGAATGGCATCAGAAAAGGTCCCAATAGCCTCAAACACACATACATATTAGGCTGCACTTCAGCACTCATACTACGGACCTTTCTCATGATATCTATCTTAGATCTCAAATCACCAGTGGTCAATCAATAGGGCCATAAGTGACTGTAAATCTTATATGGCCCATAGTAACAATATTTCACATATGGCATTCCATCAATCAGGTTTAATAAGCTGTCATTCTTTGTGTTTCTTGCAACAGACCAAACTGATTGGGATGCAAGTGGCTAGTTGGATTGTCAGCACATGCCCTGCACTAGTGAGGCATAGTCTGAGTCATTAACACTCCACGAGCTCGGTGCAGCCCCAGGGCACCCTGCTTTCTGACAGTAATGCATTCTAATCTTGTCAGCCCATTGAGAGCTTTAGCTACATTACAGATAACACGAGTAGAATCAAACATTGACACCACTGTCTTTCAACACGTCAGATTAATCAGCAACTAAAAGTCTGTGGGGCGGTCATGCATGGAAGGCTACCCAGGCCAATCACCATCATTTCAATCTGTGCCATTTGATTCCAATGCTGCAATGTACAGGAGTTCAGCCATGCAAAAAAAGTGCTGTCTCCTGCTGGTCACAAACATAAACAATATCCCAAAAGTGATTTCAGTGAATGTCCTTCTTTTGAAAATCCACTCACACTCAGAGCAGAGGAGAGCAGCTATATTTTATTCAGAGCAGCGCATGCTAGTGGAGCTACTGTCTGGTGCTTCTCTAGCACACAGCCAGGGTTTGGCTGTGCATTATTCAGCAATCAACATGGCAGGCCGCCAGACAGTTTGACATGTCAGGTTCACCTTCTTCTTTGCCATCAATTCCCTGTTTTAATATCTGAAGTAGCAATGCGGTTAGATGATAATTAAACAACATGAGCTCTAGCTATTAGTAGGTAATGATCACACCATTAAAAAAAAGTCACAATCAGCTGGAAAGGGCATAGCACTAAGATGTAGACATATTCGAGAGATTTTTTAGTTAGAGACATCATTATAGTATCAGGTGCACTTCAGAAATAAATGCATATAACACACATAAAAGTCGTGCACTTCCTGTTTTCAACACTTCAGGGTGTACATGGGAAAGGTTTCAGGTAAATCCCATTTTGTCTTTTTCCATCACTACGTTTCCAGTCATCCAGTGTATATATGCAGTGATACTACAGACCATTAGGTAAATTTATTATTCATAAGGAGATTATTACTTTGCTGGTTCACTTCCCATAATCGTCCCGATATTTTTCCCTGTTATCCATCGGCACAGGAAGTGGATATGAAAGAGGATAAACATCATAAACACCAAAATCAAAAGGATGCCATCAACGCGAAGACACCCCGTGGCAGACCAAAGGCGCTAGTCACACATTAAAAGATAGATGGTAAACTGCAGACATATACACACAAATATGTGCATACATATATCAGCTACTTTTCTTAGTGGTATATATGAAAGAGAATAGGGACTAATATCAGTCAGTCACAGATAATGCAGTTAATGATTGAATCATAGTCCTTCATGTTTTTTCTTCACTGTAGATGCAGATATATGATATATATAGATGTAGTATAATATTTGATTTACTATGAATGAACTATGCATGTGGTTGCAGCTTGGAAGAAGAGACTTAGCAATTACTCTCCATTAGCTTTGGTAAGGCAAACCCATGAATTAATATTTAAACAAAGTTATCAAGTAGACTGTATGACAGATGATTGACAGCTCGATCTTCACTGACTATACATTTCAAAGACATGATCTCACTAGACCAGTGTAGCCTGCTTGTCACTTCTGCTTCAGTATAGCAGACTCTAAAGACTCAGAAGTAGTTACTAGAATGTGTGACTGAATCTTGGACCGGCACAGGATTTGCCAATTGCTGATTTATTAACAGATTACAATGATTTTTATTTATGTATTTATTTGCTGTGGCAAGTTTGCATGTGGCTATTTCATATTAGGAGATTAAAAATAGTAATTAATGGATCTCTGACTAGCCCTAAGCAGTGGTGAGCTGTCCAGGCTATAGCCCGTGTCTCGCCCCTGTGATGGATGGATGGATGGATGGACAGCTGACCTGAATGCAGATTCTGTCGGCTCATCATGCACCTGTTACTTATTCACATATCAAAGCCTTTCGGTGGTGCAGCTCCACAGTAACGTTTTTTTCTACTGCTCAAATTAATTTAAAAAAATTGTTTCTTTATGAGATTTGGTGAAATAGGATGCAGCTGTGCAATAAATTCTTCTTTATTGCACAGCTGCATAAATTCTTAAACGATTATTCTATTTTATAATCTGTATCCTCATTGTATATTTATTCAAGTTTGAATAAGTAGGTCTAAAAAATAATAACTGTAACTGAATGAAGTGAGTATTATTTAGTCGTTTCCCTATTTGAGAAAATAAACGTAGGAAAATAAACCTTTAGCGATCTGTATTAGAAAAAGCAGTAACTTGAGAGAAAAATAAAAAAACAATACATATTTTTTCCCCGTGTAGAAAGAAGCATTTAACAAACAAACCCAAAGGTAACAAAAAGGAATTGAAGTGTAAGTGCCCCTGTCTCCCTGACTGCTCTGTTTGTCCATTTAGAAATGTCATTGGCGACAGGACTCCCCAGGAAGCCGGCTAAAAGCTTCACTACAATGGTCTTCCCCATTTACTGGCTGAGCTGGCAGAGCGATAGTGCTCTGTTTTTGTGTACCTGTGGTCACCAAGAGAGTTGGAGAGCAGAGGTCTTTATCCTGGACTAAACCCAAGTGAGTATATTAGTTGGTGACCACTCTGGGGAAGGTTATGGTGCAGTGGAGATAAGAGCTTCTCACCACAGCATAGAGGAAAAAAATCAAAAGAGCACTCAGCGATATGGGTATTACAAAAGAACAGTATTCACGAACCTTTACAGGATGCAATGTTATTAATATCATTTATTTATTTACAATTTCTCATGCTTAGAACGATATATATGTATATGTATGCATTCATAACCACTTTTTGTTTTGTCATTGACCTGCAATTTGGCCTTGTTGGTATTCTCTTTATCTATTATCAAATTTCATTATATCATTATCAATATATTTTCCTAATCTCAAGAAAATGCTTTAAATACCCAGCGTGCAGCATAACTGCACCAGGTTATCACCAATGATCTACTATAGAAAGCCAGATGCTTCACTGATTTACAGTGCAGTGTATCAAGGCTGTTGTCTGCACCTTCAAAATGTACCCATATCTGCAGATCCTTTCCACTTCACTGAGCCACCCCCACATAACTGTGCAATAAAAAATGCTTAAATCAAGCAAACACACAATTAATTTCTGTCCATATGCATACCTCCAGGAAGATGCTTCCTGATGTTAAACTAAAGTTTTATTTATGACATTATGTATGCACTAATGGCAATTTCTATAGTCAATGTAACCCTCAGGACTTTGCTGTAGATGCAGAGAGGAGAAATCCCAAATCAAGGTAAAAGCACCAACTTCACTGTGGATACTGTATGTAGCTCATTAGAAGAAGCTCCTCAGGGGACTAACATGGAATAGGAGCCACACTGGTGCCTTTGTTACCGCAGGCAAGCCACCAGGGAGGTGTAGACCACAGGGACTGCAGGAAACAAACACACTCTCTGAATTACAGAACATTCTCCCCTATTTAACTGACATGGCTGAAACATTTTTTTTCGCTTTTTCTTAATGTATGTCATTAGTGGGAAAATCAAAGGGGAATATGAAGGGGCTCAATGAATATAGAAGGCAAACAACAAGATAAGATAAACCCCTAACAATGCAGATCTTCTATATTTTGGTAAAATAGAACCATTAGGATTTTTTTTAATTAGTCAGCTTTCATTGGTATCAGTGATTTAAAATGTACATCCTAATTCAACGTGGCAATAAATCAACAATCCAACCCGCAAGTCTACTTTTGACCCTTACATTTTTAATGGGCAATCAATCAAACCAAACAGACACTGTATATAAATGAAAATGTAAAGCGCTGAAGTGAAGAGTATTGAGAGCATGCCCACATAGTCCAAGCTGTAAATTATGGAGACATGGAGCTTAATGGCAGATGTGGTTTTCAGGGTCACCCTTTATTAAGGTTCGGCCCTCATAAATCTATTCCGTATGGAGTTTTCATTGTCACTGTTCGCCAGTGGACGAGCAATTCATAAGGACGTTTGAGGATGTGGGCTGTCAGAAAGTGGGCTTTTAAAAAGAAAAGAAAAGGGAAAAAAGTGACTCAAGCAGAATCCCGCAAAGCTCTGAAATAACAAGAAGGCAGAACTGTCAAGAGCGCGCCTTACAGAGAAAATGAAGTAAATAGAACACATGGGGAAATGTCAAAACTCCCCATGTGATACAGTAACACTTCCGAAGAGATATGGGTCACAGTGTTCATGTCACACAGAGCCCTGTACTCATGGACATTGTGGGAAATCTGTTTAATGTCTCTTTAAGGAGTTAAAAATAGAAAGCATCTTGTGATATCAATACCACATTGAAAAGCCACAAGGCCACAAGAAAGTAATGTACTGTAAAAACAACAGTACGCAGCAGTCAAGTCAGGGGACCTGACTTCTTTATCTAATCTATTGCTAATGGAATTCTTAGTGAAGGTCACACTTAAAAAAAAAAAAACAAGATAAAAGATGTATTGTTAACATTATGCGAGTATACTGACAATGATTTTCAAAAAGCTGGTGCAGAAAAAACTGCAAGCGTCTCTCTGCAGAGAAAAATAAAGCTGACGCTAACTGAATATTTCAATGCCACAGGACAACAAGAGTCATATCTAAAATTGATAGTTTAAACATCAATGGGGGAAGAATATTTTTATCCCACTGGGCCTGTTTTATGAGCTGTGTCTTCTTTATTGCGGCTCTATGTGAGAATGCTGATGGTTGGTCTTAGAATTTATGGAGCCAGGGCTGACCTCCCGATACTTTGCTAAGGTTTTATGGGCCACCAGTATGGGTCACAGGTCATGAATTACTACCAAACAAACCCATGTCAATGACTTGTTATCCATCTATGAACTGGAAAAAAAGACATCAATGCCTTAAAGGGGCGACCGTGGCTCAGGGGGTTGGGAATCGCATCTGTAACCGGAAGGTCGCCGGTTCGATCCCTGGGCTCTCTGTCCTGGTCATTGTGTCCTTGGGCAAGACACTTTACCCTACTTGCCTACTGGTGTTGGCCAGAGGGGCCGATGGCGCGATATGGCAGCCTCGCTTCTGTCAGTCTGCCCCAGGGCAGCTGTGGCTACAACTGTAGCTTGCCTCCACCAGTGTGTGAATGTGAGAGTGAATGAATAGTGGCATTGTAAAGCGCTTTGGGTGCCTAGAAAAGCGCTATATAAATCCAATCCATTATTATTATTATTATTAAAGATGCCTTTCAGTGTTTAACGACCTTTCAAAATTAAGCTTGCAGTGCACGGGTACATTAGTTTGGCTATGTGGTACATTAAAGGTGCTTCAATCATTATTTTTTATTTTACAGTAAGTGGATCAAATCACTTTGTATAATGTGCAAGGGGTCCAAATCATCATTTACCCTCAGCTTTATACAGATTTTTTCCCATTTTCATAGAGCACCTATTTTTATGGTATAACAGGTATATTATGTCTAGCTCCCTCACTAGCTGGTTGCTCCCTTTAGACCTTACCACAGTAAATCATCTACTTCCACCTTAGCCTATCCCTAGCATTTCCTGTCACACCAATCCTTTGCATGAGATCCAACCACTATTCATAAATGGGGACTGTGTAGAAAGGGTGGCAAGCTTCCGCTTCCTGGGAGTCAATATAGAGGAGAACCTTTCCTGGAGTGTGAACACCTCCGAGCTGCTGAAAAAGGCCCAACAGAGACTGTACTTCCTGAGAATTCTCAGGAGGAATAACATCACACAGAGACTGCTGGTGTCCTTCTACAGAGCCACCATTGAGAGTGTTCTAACTTACTGCATATGTATTTGGTACACTAGCTGCACAGGGGCTCAGAGAAAAGCACTCCAAGGGATCATTAACACCGCCCAAAAGATCACTGGCTGCCCTCTCCCCACACTGGAAGTTCTACACAACGCCCACTGTTTTAAAAAGGCCCAAAACATCATAAAAGACACCTCACATCCTGGCCACTCCCTGTTCGAACTGTTGCCCTCAGGCAGACGGTACAGGGCAATCAGAGCAAGGACTAATAGACTCAAACACAGTTGTTATCCAACTGCAATAACACATCTGAATACTACAAAAAAATGTCCATCACGCCAATCTTGTGTTAATCTATGCACGGTCTGAAGCATGTGTGTAGGAATCTATGTGAATGTTTTACTGTTACATCTTATTAGTATTTTAAGTTTTCTATCTATTTTATTTATTGAATTTTATTGTTTTATTTATATTTTGATATTGCTAGGGATGATGCAATGATCGGGGACCATTCTTAATTTCGTTGTTCTCGTGACAATGACAATAAAGTTTCTGATTCTGATTCTGATGTCCCCCTTCATCCTTAAACCTCCTCTTTGCCTAGCAATTCAATCTTCAACATCCACTATCCCTCCTCTGCACATGTCCAAACCATCTCAGCCTTGCCTCTCCAACTTTGTCTACAAACCCTCTGATGTAACTATTTCTAATCCCTTCCTGGTCACTCTTAGTGAAAATCTGAGCAACTTCCCCTCTAACAGCTCTGCCTCCTGGCATTTTGTTAGTGAGACCTTCTCCAAACCACATATCATGACCAGTCTTACTTGTAAACCTTCTTTGTTACACTTGCTGCTGTTCTTCTGTCATAAATCACCTCTGACATTTTGAATGGTTTATCCCAAATATCCCAAACTCATCTACCTTCATTGCATCTACTTCTTCTAGCTTCACTGCTAAACCTGTCTTCCTGTCATTCACACACATGTATTCTGCCTTGCTTCTACTGACTTTGATTCATCTTTTCTTCAGTGCATACCTCTGAAGAAAAGAGGTATGCACCTGCTCCCTACTCACACTATAGATCACAATGTTATCTGCAAACATTATAGTTCACAGAGACTCCTGCATAACCTCAACTGTTAACCTGGCCACCATCACTGCAAACAAGCTGATTCCAGTTGCAATGCTACCCCCACCGTGAACCCATCTGTCACTCCTATTGTTCACCCCAGCACTGACTCCCTGTTTTCATACATGTCCTGCGCTAGCCTCACGTACTTCTCAGCCACTCCTGACTTCCTCAAGCAGTACCACACTTCTTGGCACCCTATCTTATGCTTCCTTTAGATCCACAAAGTCACAGCGCAACTCCTTTTTCTGTAAAGTTGATTCTGTTCATCCGGATATAACGTTTTCATTGGCAGAAACCTTTCATCCAAGTGACTTCTTCAGTCTTCTGAATGAACAGTATCAACTTTCTGGGATTTCCTTACCTGAAGGATTGAGCATGCATAAGGACATTCTTTCGCTATACTTCTCTATCATCACTCTCAAAGCAAATGTCACATCTCTAGTACTATTTCTCAGCATAACGTCATACTGCTGCTCAGTTTTATCCCTCTATACTTACTACATCACCCGCCTTCTTGAAAACTGGTACCAGTACACTTTTTCTTCACTCTTCAGGCATCATCTCACTTTCCAAGATTGTGCTAAACAAGCTGATCAAAAAATCCACTGCTCTCTCTCCCAATACCACCACAGGTATGTAAGCTGTCATCCTCCTTCTGCTTGCGAGGATTTTTTCTGGGTACAGCTTTCTTCCATAGTGCTAAGATACGTCTTTCTCCTTTATTTAGGTCTCTTTGTGTTAGCCTTGTCCAGGGTGCACCACTATGATTGGCTGAATGGATGGATGGGTGTTAGTTTGATAGTCAACTATGATAGCCATATCATATATAGTTGGTATATTTTTGCTGAATTACACAAAATCTAGGATTATACTTTTCATCAGATGCACATTTAGATTAATAAACAAAAGCTTCCTGTATTAAAAAAAAGTGGAATTAAAAATCTCTCAATTCAAAAATAGAAACTAATGGAAAATAAGCTGGCAGAACAGGGTGAAGTGCTTCTCAATGACTCTCTGACCTCTCTCTCTCTCTACCAGTCAAAGCAGCTGCTTTAATAGTCTAATAACCATTTATATAGCCACTGTAACTTTGGCCATACAAATGCAAAGTTGTTGCTATTATAAATTGCATTAAATACCATCTTACTGAAGCCAACAAGTCAATGTCAATAACAAAGCCACTACTGTAGAAATCTGCAGTGTCAGGCATCACTATACATTTTGATGTATAATGATTGTAATCATTATACATTTGATTGTAATGATACTTTGAGCTTTTAAATTAATTTCTAATAACACTTGGTATTACTGTTGGCAAGACTACCTACATATCTATCATTGCTTCCTGTGTGAAATATCAATTAGTGCCAGACACTGTCACCAACATCTCAAACAAAAAAAAAGACAAAATGCAATGTAGCATGAGTGCTGCAGTCCTTACGCTGCACTTTTACATGGCAGTCGTTGAGTGATGTTTAGCATTTCACTCGGCTAATGTGTGTTTTTTTCTCCTCTCTCTTCCTCTCTCCCCTCTATCTCACACAAAAGGATTAATATCAGTTCCATGTGCATGCAGAAAGATGTATTTATACTCTTTGAAGAATATATGTTACTGTTTCCCTCTATTAGGAAATGCAAATCACAGCAACCTCGAAATAGTAATTTATTTTAAGCTAATTTCTCATTTGCCCTTCCAATCATGAGTTAATTCCAGTCTGGACAGCATGGCCTCTAGCTTCTTTCATACATTTCTGTCACATGTCACAACTGTGGCAATGTAGTGTATTATTGTATATTATCCACATATAAATCTTATAATGACATTTTTTATAAGTTAATAAAAGGAAATTGTTTTTACAGCCATTTAGGGAACTTGATTCATGTGCTCATATGCTGACAATATCCCTAGTGCTCAAATATAAATTCACTTCAGTTGCTGGAGCCTGTGTAGGTGTGGCTCTGCTCCTACTGCAGTCTGACCTAGCAGTGAAGACTGGGTATCTGACTTGAGGCGCTACATCTCAGGACTAATTACAGCAAGGGTTGCCAAGCAACTGCACCAAATAGGGCCTTCTGGGTTCAGGGGTGGCCTAGTGGTCCAACCAGCAATAGTCAAGCCTGTGATGGATCTTCATCTGCCCCCAGTGAACCTCTGGCCCTCTGACTTTGACAGAACATCTATGCTCCAAACAGCCTGCTGGACACTGTGAGCCATTAATCCAACTGACATACACAACAAAAAAAGTGTATTCAAAGGGTAATATACAAACAAAAGTATTCCGACTGCACTGAATTTCTGTAATTTTGGGTCTATTCTGGAATCCACATTTAGTTTAAATTATTATTATTTTCAGCATCCTAACTAAATACTAAACAGCTTTTAAAAGGTTACTTTCTTTTTTATACTTTCAGTCGCATAATTCCTGCATCTGTGTCCTATGTCTAGTCTTCTTGCATGGCAATTACAAAGTTGTTTTGTCTTCTGTGACAGCATGGACACAGTCAACACATGCCACCCTCCTTCTTTCTCTATGCCCTCCTGTTCCTGTCTCATTGTCTTATCCCCCGGTGAGTTGTGTCTTTGGAAGAGAAGCAGACAGCAGTCCCAAGACCTCCTCATCATAATTACCACCCTTGTTTTTAACCACAGGGATGCCAACAAGCTAATTACTGAGGAGTAATCGCATGTTTGTCAAGACCCCTGCAATCTCGGGTATGTAAACTGTGTGCCTGTTGTCAGATCATTGTGAACACACAAACATGCACAGCCTGTCTCGGCTGCACTTTTACTATACAGATTCTTCTGTTCGGAAACAAATGCGGTCATGTCTGCAAATAACTGTTCAGTCTTGTTAACTTTAACAAATTTGTTCCGTATTTGTGTAAGTCAGTCACACGTTTGTGTTCGCAAACAATCTTTCATACTTTGGAACAAAGGCACAAAAAGCCTCTATCATATGCATGTTTGCCAGATGTGTGTGAGGTCAGCCAAGCTTTTGTAAGCTACTTTGTATTCTCCGTGTGGCTATTCTCCATGGCTGAAGAGGCTACGGAGATGGTATCCTCAAGCACGCACCCACGCACAGCGACAAATGTGAAGTGCGTGCTTGACCTTTATATTGTAAAAAGCATATCACACACTGCCATGCACAATTAGCAAAGTGGTTTCCACACTTATAGCACTTAATACGAGTGTAGCAGAATTAATTTCAGTGACAGACTCTAAAAGCTTATCTTTCCTGTAATTGTTTAGACACCCCTCATTGTGCAGTTTATGCATAAAAGAATCAAAAGAGAGTTATTTAAATGTCTCTCGGGTAGAAAATACAAAAAAACAACAACCCCAAAACATCAAATACTTAACAACAACTCGCACACAGATTTAGAATTACAAGTTTGTTTGACCAGCTGCTTTAGGTTTTTCCTATATTAGCTAAAGGTCTGTTTACATTTCTGCACTGTACTCAGAATGAAAGCTACTGATAAACCCCTTCCAAAAGAAAGCCAGAGTAAATTCAATTGCTGGCAAAACCAAAATAAATAGTTGTTATTGCATGGTAAAGAGAGACACTGCAAAATAAAATTACAGGCAACCACAATCTGATTTCAAAAGATACAAAGACAGTTAAATTGCTACAGCAAGATAAGACGAGTCTGCTGTTAGCATCGATAAAAGAGATTGTGTGTGTGTGTGTGTGTGTGTATACCACAGCTAACTTTGTGCCGCAGTTCCAGGACAAATAAAATCCTTTAAAAACCTCTATTTACCAAATCCCTTTTGTGTATTTGACACGGAATCAGTGAATGTCTTGTTGATTGTTTACCTCCTTGTTAAAGAACCCTAACCCTAACCCATGTGGAAAAAATAAATATTTGCATCATCTCTTTTTCCCAAATGTTCCTGATTTAAACTCATCTTCACTCCATGGTCTTATTCGGTGTTGACATCTTGGGGGCCTTAGGGTATATATTGTTTTTGCAAAAACGTTTTATTTTCTTACATGTGCTTTGTTTTTTAGTGAAACAAAACACTAATTTTACAGCAGTGAGGCTTCAGTGTCTCAGCGTTTCTTATACCAGCAGTGACTCATGCTTACTTACATCAGTTGCCCCTGAAGAGACACTGGGTGGTGTTTAAAAATGCAAAATGTAAAGATACATGTACAGATGACCCTTTTTTTGTTCGCAAAACATCTATTATTAATACCCACAGTATCTATGTTTTGAATAAGGTGCAGCGTTTGTTGTTTTTCACAGAAAATGTAACTTTTGGAAGGGATTCTTGCAAACTTGTGTGTACCTTTTCAGCCAGACAAACATGTAACTATGGTATACTGATGCTGTTGAAAGCTAACAAGGATTAGCAGAGCGCAGGCTCATGCGTTTACAATTTTAGACTACTGGACCATAAGATGGTAGTTTCTGTTCTGTAGCTAAACAGTGTTGTTAGGAAGAAAATATAACATATATTTCATTTTTAAAAACAATTAAAAAAACTACCACCGCTGTTAATTTCTGTGCACTAGGTGATCATTTTGAAACTGCTCCACACGTGAATCATAAAGACGTGGTTTACTCATGAGGCACATGTTAAGAACATGCACTAACTAAAAAGCGTGGCATGAACAACAACTACATGTAAGTGAAACTGTGTTTACCTGTCTAATTAATGCTTTTTCAGCTTGTAGCTAATGTGGGTAACCATAGTAACAGGGACACAGTAAAAGCCTCCGTTTACAGTTGATTGCAACACTATTGCAGCAAGCACTTTGATATTAGAAATATACTACATGAAAAAAAATAAACAAAAACAAATGTGAATATCCCATTTTCAACATTTAGTGTAGCTAAATACACACACAAGCTGCAATTTGTAGACTACCTGTGAACTTAGTGATACTTTGTATCACTAATGGAATCCAACCTCTTACTTTAGCAGCGGTGCAAATGGACATCATTAGTGAAAACATTATTGCTTTGAGGAAAAGAAATTTGACTGGATTAGTCTTTTCCATTGCATAGAAATGACAATTACTTTCTGGTAATTAACACATGGTCTTACATTGCATTATTCCCTGCTCTACCCTGTTTAATATTAAAGGGAATAATACTATTCTGGTTACTTCACTTTTATCGTTCTTTATAACAAATGCAGAACTGTATTTTACCTGCTTTTTGACCACTGCGACTCACTTCTAGATCACTGTTATTAAAACAGATAAAAATGAAAAGGGATGATATATATAAAAAAAACAAATACCAATTCAAAACTTGACTGACATCTAATGATAATCCTAAATGTTAATTCCCAACACGGAACCCAACGTATTAGCCAGAGGTCCCTTTACCTCCAGTAATAGTAATAAATCACACAGCAATAGTACATTCATGTAGTTGTAAAAAGCATGATAATATATCAAGTAATCCAAAGTATTCAGAATACGTTACTCTCATTGAATAACGTAACGGAATACATTACAAAATACATTTTGGGGCATGTATTCTGTAATCTGTAGTGGAATACATTTTAAAAGTAACCTTCCCAACACTGCCCCTTATGAGCAAGAGCTTTGGTGACAGACGGAAGGAAAAACTCCCTTTTAACAGGAAGCAACCTACAGCAGAACCAGGCTTAGGGAGGGTCGGCCATATGCCACGACCGGTTGGGGTGAGGGGAGGAAGACAGGACAAAGACATGCTGTGGAAGAGAGCCAGAAGTTAATAATAACTAATAATTGAATGCAAAGAGGTATATAAACACATTATATTTTCAATATTCAATTTTATTTTATATATTAATGCCTAGAAAACTGGATTCCTAGCATGGATTCCAAGTGACCATGTGACTCCTAGTAAGTTTTAAAAATCAATAATGAATGGCTTTCATTACACCAGCTTCTAAACTGTTTATTTTAAGCTGTATTTTAAATTTCAGTCTAGGTATGGATATTACAAATCAGGATTTTATTGCTGTGGTTGGGACATTGAGTCATGTGATAATTACAGAAAATCAAAAAAAAAAAAAAAATTTAAATCTGAGTTTGTTTTGAGATTCCTAAAGATCAACTTTACAGAAATACCTGTTTTTCTCATTAAGCTCCACCAACTTAAAACCAGCAAGAGAAAGACACAAAACCCCCCGGAAACAATCAAAAACAGGAATTCTAAATATGAAATAACCAAAACCATTTTAACGTTGCCACAGAAAAGAATGCATTACTGTAAAATCCCAGAATTCAGAGTATTGTAATTAGTTTTAAAAGAGGAGAAGGCGCAGTCGTGAATTTCTCAGTCAAATGATCACTGATGGAATACACAGAACTGTGACGGAATCTAATTGCCAATTAATATCGCAAACGACATGACAATTGTTGGCTGATAACGAACTCTAATGAGGAATAATTTTCACAGGCAATTTCCACACTCAGAAAGTTATGAATTGTGTTCTGTACGAGGCCACAAAAGTAACAGTTTTGCATTTAAGTGGTCAGATCACGGCTCCACAGACCTGACTGCTGCCTCGACACAATGCCTCCCCAGTCAGCACTATAAAGCCCATTATTTACATTGCACCACTGCATGGTGAGGATTGGTGCAAGGCTGGTGACATTAAAAACTAGGACAAGCAAGAATACCGAGTGGTGGTGGGTGTTCTAACATCCCAAAGATTGGTTTCCTCACTTCATCTGCCACTTTACTGAATATTCCCTTTATTCTTGCGTTAGCACCCTGTTTCCATCCTCCCTGTCCCCCCGGCTCGCCTCCCTCTCTTCTGACCTCCTTTTGAGCGACTGTGGTCCTTGCAGTCCACACATCGAGTCATTAATAACACTCTCTGCTCTGTTTTTCCTGCCAAACAGAGCAGTGCTTTCCTGTCACCCTGACATAAATTAATTCCCCTTATTTATCTTCTGGCACCAAGGCCGGCATAGGCAGAATAACTGTTTATGGATAAAAAGGACAAAGAATTATAGATGGTGTGTTCTTGATGACAGGGCCATTTGTTTCTCAAATAAGACTCAAGATAAAGTTCATAACAATCATTCTGATACTAGAAATCCTTTGTCAGCTCACTTCTCCTCTTATCAATCTCTGATAGTGTGTGTGTGAATATGTGTGTGTGTTACTTTAATTATGTTTGCATGCTAGAAAGTAAACGTGAAATGGTTTTATTGTTCACGGTGGTTTCAGTGTTGTTATTTTTCATTTAGGTACAATTAAGTCACGTGGACCGATGCTGTTCTTGACAAAAACATTTTTAAAACATTTAAATTTTTACAGATGAGAAAACTGCTTTTGCTAATTTAAATGAGAGCTTCTGCTTTGTATTTGAGCCAAAAATGCAAGGGCTACTAAAAACACTGCAGAAAAATGGACGGGCATAAAAATAGGTTGATAATGAGAACAGTCCATCAACTGATCCACTCTAAAAGTGTAATCACACAATGCAATGCATATCATGTCTGAGCACATTTGACCCCCAAAGGCCAGTTTGTTTGACTAGTGTGATCACTGAGTACTGTGGCCTGGCCTGCTTGAAGAGGTGGCTCATGGCCAAGCACAGGACCTAATATTTCTGCAAAACACGGGCATCCTGCAAATAGCTGTGTTAAGTACTCATTTGAACGTCCTTTTGACTGGCTGGACACATCTCAATTTTTTGTAACCTGGCACATACGGTACGCCGGGGTTGGAGACATAAGTGAACTATCTTTTACCATCATTTCAATGATAGATCAGCACAGGAGCTCAGAGATTCTCACATTATACAGACGGAGATGCTGCAGTTTGAAAAGATGACATTTCCTGGAGAAGACTTAAAAAAAACTAATCAATAGCTTTGTTTCCTTTTTCAACTTTTTCTATTCCTATACCAGCACTGACGCAGAGCTTTTATTTCTTTGCGGCGACACCTATCATGTTTAACTACAGCGGCCACCGGGGAACCTGAAGCATCATTTTAAAAGGCTTCAGGGCTTTGGTTACCTCACAGTTGGCTACATAACAACAAATGCTGTGACCATAAACTAAGCTTTAAGTGTTCTGTGAGTGAAGACTCGAAGGGGAGTGGGGAAGGTGAAAATTATGCTCGGGTACAATTCAAGGCAAACACTTGGGTTCATGCTAAAAAAAAAACCTTTGAGATTGGATCTTAATTTGAAATTGTTCTTAAACATATTCATTCATAAACATACAATAAATGGTTGTTTAATACGGAAACCCTTAACAAATTTTGGCTTTTTTTTTTCTTTGTTATTTTGTTGGATGTCTTTGTGCTTGTCATTGTGCACCGACACTGTCAAAAACCTACAATCTTATTGAGTCATCTTTATCAGAGTTTTACAAGAAATCTGGGCCAAATAACTTTTGGTCAGTTGCTGAATCCATCCACTTTCATTACAGTCCAATGGCTCTCTGATGCAGCTTGCATTAAATTTAATTGTCTAACACTCCCCTGTAGAGTAGCCACTAGCATGGCACCCTATTATGGGAACTCTGTAATTGAAAATGATGCTTGTCATCAGCTAATTAACGACAATATTGTCACTGCAAGGAAATCATAATCCAAACATTTTGACATTTTTTGTGTCACAAGTGGAGAATTACTTGTGGCAAATCATTTATAAACCCTAACGTCACTTTAAAAAGAAAAAAAAAATCCTCGAGAACTTTAGTTCTCAGTAATCCCACAGTGCATCAGTCCTGAGACAATGAACAGTGCGGACTCTGAGGCCCTCGGTGTATATACTGGTCCCAGAGCAGTAGGAGCACCAGCATCTTGTCATTTAAATCTAAGCTACTCCAGCTCCACTGACAGTGAGAAATGGATTTAATAGCCAGAGAACAGCTTGTCAGCAGTCTGAAAAACCACAATGTTAGGAGACTTGTTTTTACCCATCTGAAGATCCCTAGGGTGCTGCAGTGGGAGGGATACTGGAAAGATTGGAAAACAGTGATGTCAACATAAATAGCATTTAGTTTCTTGCTTATCTTGTTTGGTCCGTTGTTGTTGTATGTTCTTGATTTGTTTTGTAATGCATGACTATGAGGGGTACTATGACATGAATGAGTCTTTGTGTAAAATTGTGCAGATGGGTTACGTGTATCATGACAGAGAACACAGATGCTGCACGTATTTAGTAAATTAAAGTCTTTGGGCTGTTTGCTGTTGATAATGTGTTATATTGCAGCTAATTACTTCACTGTTCCAAGTGTGTAATGAAATGACTCACTGAGGTAGAATTTGATTATATTTAAAAGCTGACAAAATGACAATGATGCCACCTTGCCAACATTTAAAGCCAAACGCACCGTACCTCTGAAATGAGCATGCCATTTCACAACAAAGTACTCAGGCCTTTCACACAAATAAGAGTGAAAAGGAAAGATGGAGCACAGATGCATGAAATCCTGCCTTTTAGAGGATAAACGTCAATTTTCTAGCCAATGCAATGTTTCTTTTCTCTTTTTTCAAGGAGTACTTGGAAATAATTTCGCTGATAATCTGCCTCAAGGTAGGCTCAAGGCTCATGCATTGCTGTACCTGTATAAGAAGATATTTACACCGTGTCTATACTGGAGGCGTAATGCGAACAGCATGTTATCAGAGCAGCAGCAGCTGCTTCGGTGCTCTGTCTGCGTTTACACAGGATGCTTTCAGACGCAGTACTGAATTGTAGGTCACCCATGTTTTAAAAGCACTCAGAGCCCAATACACATTCACTGTAGTTACACACGTAAAATGCAGGAAAATAGACTTGGAGTGTAAAAATACACTTTGGGTCACGCTTAGAGGCACAGAGTGGGAGTGAAATGCTGAATGTGTATAGGGCCAAGTTGATTAAAAGAGAAGTATTTCTGTTCCCTCAGATAGTTGACTAAAAGATTTTCTCTGTAGACATACCATCAGGTGGAACAGGAAGCCAATCAGGACTCCGTCAGGTTTATTGCAGCTTTACCGGACCCGAGGTGAAACAGCATTTGAGGATTCTCTACTTTTGTTACAAGAAGCTTCATGTAGTGTTGTGCTGCAATACTTTCCATCGAAGCAGCTTTAAGATAAAGCAGTGTGAGCAAGGTAGGTCTGTGGCTCTCTAAGCCATTATTGTGTGGAGCCCTATCTAGCTGTCGTCTCTCTAGGGGAACAGTAGGCAGCTCAGGGGCGTGTTGTTATATTTCACACTTAATGATGTGCAAGGCATCCTTAGCTCTTATCTGCAAGCCTATTTTAGTCACTGACATAGCCTCTGAATTATACCTTAACAGCAAATTCAGCTCTTACTCTGTTAAATGCTACATGCATTATTCTCTTAGAAACATGACAATGACAATCACAGATAATGATGCAAATATAACTCAACCAATTTAAGACATTCAGTCAATACCTACACAAATATGTGATGAATGTGTTGACACCAACTTTCATTTTTTAAACTTTATACTTATTATGTTGTTTATAATCTTCAAATATTTACAATTTTCTGTACATTTCAGGCTTAGCCCCTTGAACTCCACGCAGAATAGCAACAATATTACTAAATTTATTTTAAAGTTATGTTTCTTTTTGTGTTCTAGCACAGTGTATTACACTATATGAAAATATATTTTCACACATTGCTTGGGGTACCTAACATAATATGGTAATTATCAAACCATTTGTGCTATTGTGCATAAATTACTTTCACTTTTTCTTGGATGTACATGCAAGAATGTTTAAAACATGACATGACCGGCCTCTTATTTATTTAGTCATTGGTTTATTATATATATTTATTACCAATCAGGCCAAGTGATCTTCAAATATGGTCATACTTTTATTACTTCTATTTCAAAGACAGAAAACATGTAAAACTAAAGACATATTCTGACTTGATGTAGCATCATCATTTATAATTTAACAATTGAAAACAAAACAGTGTAGCTACAGTATGTCAGATGTATATAGAGCTATACTAGCATTTGTACAAACTGCATTAATCATTGTTCAGTAGGGCATTAGTTTAATCAGATATGCAAGATCTACATTAACTTGCTAACTAAAAACTTGATTTATGCAGGAATAAATTATTGTCTGTTTATACTTAACATGGGGAGAAGACTGACAGAGAATGTGAAAGGGAGATTTTTTTTTTTAACATTACCCTGGCTTTCTGTGGTTTTGCAGACAACTTGTATTAAACTTTGCTTTTTAATTTCCTGTGGGTGAAGTGAACATCCTGAAAGCCAGATATTAATTTAGCACGCAGGAAAAATGTGTGTGATCTCAATTATGCTAGGATAGGATGGCCCTGTGACACACCCTCACTATGTCATAGTATTTTTATGTGAAATCTTGCCTGTGATTACAAAACCGCAGTGAAACTAACAGGCACTAACTGCAGCGCTTGTCGAGCACTCTACACTTCAGAACAATGCCAAAAAAAACCCTTTTTAGCAGAGCTCAGGGATAATGATTTTCCACATAATAGAAGAAATATGATAAACATCAGTGTACAATCTGCTGCACTCAGAGCAAAGTAAGTGTTTGTCACACAAAAGTCGGTCTATGAGAGATTAAAGTGTTACCTGAAATAATGGATTTTCAATGATTAGCCTTACTTGTTTCTGGATAATCTCAAAGTTGATGCCATCCACAAATGCTATTTTACTTTTCAGGGTAAATTTAAAGACTTGCTGTGTTGCTACTTTGAGTCCCAGTAATGTGAAAATCTAGTCCCATAAACTCAAAATGATAAAGTCCAAGGATAAATAACAACTGACTGTGAACAAAACTGAAAAGTAATGGTGTAGCATGGGTTTATTCAGACAACCACTTTAATCTTTGGGAGCTTTAGCACGTTCATGAGAACATGGACATTTTGGCAGCTCCCCTGTGACCTTCACAGGGAGTGAATTACTACAGCAAGGCCATCTAAAGCAATCCTACTACAACAGCACAGCGTATCAAGAAACATGAGCAATATTAAGCATTAATAAAAGGTAAAATTGGTCAGTTCTATTTAAAACTTATTTTTCTAGTCTTTTGTTGCAATGTACAGACATACAACTGAGATTGTGTAATATAATCCTTCCTTTCATAGCTTAATTGTTGTGGGAAATTTCAGCCTGTACAAACGCACTTATCACTAAAACTGAGATCACAAAGAAACGTGATAGGTTATTAGTGCACTAAAGGGAATAACTCCAAATGAAACCACGAGTTTATTCTATAATTTATGAGAGGTGTGAATGCCACTAGAGGGAAACCAACAGTTTTAACTCATAAAGACACAGCTTCTATAATGTGATACACTTGTTGCTCTCCATTCTTTTAATAAAAGAGAAGGCAAATACTTTTAGATTTTCACTCTAACACTTCAAAAACAATATAATAAAGTATACTATAATATACAAAATAATAAAATAAATATATAGGATTGAACCTTTAGTTTGTAGCAAGGAGGTCATGCATTAATATAATCTGAGTTCAAACAGTCTTGGGTCCAGTCATCCTTAAAAGTCAGAAGTGTTTTTTATTTTTGTGTACATACAAGTACGATCCATGCTTACTTCTGACTGTAGAATAATAATAATAATAATAATAATAATAATGATGATGATGATAATGATAAGATGAAGAAGAAGAAGAAGCTTTGTCTGTACGTTTTTTTCTCTTAAACTATTAAGAGATGCAGGATCCATCTACGTGCAAATAACGCCAGTTTTTGAAATTTACGCACCTATAACACCTTCTCAAAGTATCTAATTTTTTCAATTTCACAACAATAACTTCTAGTTAATATATACAGAAAACTGGGCATGATATATTATGGTGCCAACACATGCCTAGAAACCACCTAGCAATGGTTAAATGACTTATTTTTAGCATATAAACAACTTCTACCACTTCTATTTTTTTTTTTACTATATTCAGTTTACATATGTTTGCCAACAGCACAAAAAGGTCAAACAATATTGTACCATGGACATGTACTAATCTGTATAATGCTCGAAATGCTAATGCTAAAGCCATGTGATTTTTTTTAAAACAAAGTGATCATTCTATTTTTCAAGCATGCACATGTATATTTACAATCACTTTCACTGTGAGGTTTCAGGAAAAGAGGACAGATCTAATTACAGGGAAAACAATAAATTAAAAAATAAAATAAAAACAAGTCAGCTGATATAAAATGTATTTTTCTGTTCTTTTAAGGCTCAATTTTATGAGCTACATTCATTGCTGAGTATCATCATGCTCCTCTTAACTTTCTAAAACAAAAATGAAATGAAAAACAGGAGTAGTGATGCCATTTTGATGTTTCTCTGAGATGGCTCTCATCCATAAACCAAATAAAAATGCACTGAGAACTAGACTCTCATTGATAGAGCTGGATCAAGTGCAGCCGTGTAAACTCTCTCTCTCTCTTTCTCTCTTTGTCTCTCTGAGGACATGTGGGCAAAGCACAGGTGATTTGAATCCAAGAACCACAGAGGGAAAAAAGGCATAGCAGGAAATGAAAGAGAAGGGCAAATGAATAGCACAGAAGCAAATGCATGTACTTTCCCCCAAGTGAAAAGCATTACTTAGACAAGCATCAGCAGTAAAAGCAAAAAAAGATATTTCTGAACATAGTAATCATTCAACGCTACTTTGTTACAAAGCTCGGAGAGAGTATTTAAAGACATTACAGAACTGAATAATTACTTAAAAGGTCTGAAATGTCTGAATAGGAATAAAAAAAGGTGTAAACATGTTGTAAACAACATGTCTTCATCACATGCCATTAAGAAGTAAGATTATTGTGATTATTTTTTTGGCTTTATGACATAAATGTCAAAGTAAAAGATAGATATTTTGTATAAGTTGCTCATTTCCTGAACACTATGAATAAATATTAAATCGTATATTTACAGTTCATTCTAGTGTTTTACTTGGAAATGCAGTGTAACAGAGAAAGGTTGCGGAATATTTTCTGAGGTAGTTCATTAATTTTATCTCATCCATAAATGTTTCAATATAATTAATGACCAATAATATTGCTTTAAATTGAATTTACGATAACAAAATTAATTGGAATGAAAAACCCCAGCACTCTCTCATTAATGAAGAGTTGCTTTGTTAATATGACCAAAAGTAACCCCGTTCTAGCTTACCTTTTAGCAGTCAATTAGCACTGATCATCATATATGCATGTGCAGTCTTTAACGGCATTCTCAACGGAAGTCATTATTCTGATCCTCCATCACAAAACCACAAGTGGCTAACTATCAGGTATGAATGGAAATTAGGTTGCATGGCAGCAACAAAGAAAAAAGAAATCAGAGGTTTGCCTAACAGGAAACATTTGTCTAAAAGTCACTCTCCTCCAGCTGAAAGCATAAGCAAACTATAATGATTGATCGCAGCACATTGTGACCATTAAAATTCATGACACTTGTAATCTGAGCTTCACTGGAGTGGCATAGATATAGGACTTTGTTTATAATTATACAAGGGACATGAGCAACTTGTTCAACAAAGATGGGGTACTCAGAAATGGAGGTTAATGAGAAACTGCTTCACTATGATAGTAAAAAGTGTTCCATTGTGCTCATTACACTGCCATGCACGTTTCTTTTTTGAATGGGGAGAAAATCTTACAGATTTTGAAGACAAAGCACAAAAAGAGAAAGGAAATATTTTATATTTATCAAAAGGGAATACAATTCTCCCTCTAAAGAATGGTTTTGTCCCTCGGGACATGTTGGTCTTGAGCATAATGACTCTCAGTGTAGACCTTCTGAGACAAATTGCCACTGACCCCCATGGATTTTCCAGGGCACACTCAATTGGAAATGGACTATTCAATTTCCCACAGGGAGCCTTGCCATTTCCTTGCAATGCATCACTGAAAAGGCATCTACTTTCGGTTTGGTCAGCTAGACAAAAATATTCAGTCAATGTTGTAACAATCACGCGAAATCTCTCAAGTCCTAATTAAAGTTTACATTTTATTCATTAATTAAACAAATAAATAATTGAAAGAAGGCAGATCTGTTTAGCTTTAAAGAGACCTTTAAAGAGCCTCCTCAGGAAAATGTATATAATGTAATGATGGCCAGGGTTGGTCAAGTTACTTGAAAAAAGTAATCAGTAACTAATTACGGATTACTCCCCTCCCCCAAAGTAATCACATTACTTTACTGATTACTTATTTCCAAAAGTAATTAGTTACTTAGTTACTTTTTAAAACATGATTTATCCCCTATTGCTATTGCTTTATAGGTGATAAAGCGATAGATCTTTCAGCCCAATTCTACTTTTTCTGCATAATCCATCATACAAAATGTAATCAAATGGAAAAGTCTCTTTTTGAAACTTGTTTTATCAGTTTTAATCTTTTAACTTTATGCATCAAGCAAAAATTAAATTATATGCAACATTCTCTGACTGGAAGAAATTTGTTTAACATTTAAACCTATTTTCTGCACATTCGAGCACATAAAATTTAAATAGGTTTTTGTGTTTACACTCAGTCTTTCAAATAAATGCAAGTGAAACACAGCAGAAAATAAATAAAATCAAAGACTCAGTGGTCCTGTTGCTCTATTTTCACCTGTTTAGCAGGAGTGGGCCAGGCGGATGTTTGCCCTGGTGCGGTCAGTGGAAGATTCTGTGGCAGCGCACTCGGTGCTTGCTCGGAGGTTTAGGGGTTTTTTTCGCTGTAAAAAGAAGTTTTCTTCCCACGCAGTGAGCAGCGGATGCTAATGTTTTTGTCACTTTTTACGGAATCAAACTCAAAGTAAGGTCAGTACTTCCACGCGTTAAACGCTGCACGCTCATACTCTCCCGCACTCTATATATTATCCATTGTTGATCTGCACACAGCTGTTGCCACGAACGTCGCACTCACTTACGTCATTGTCATGAGACACTCTCGCAAAAAAATCACGGCTTTAGTAACGCAGTAACGCAGCGTGCTCACAGGAAAGTAACAGTAATCTAATGAGCTTTTTAAGCAATAGTAACTTGTAACGCATTATTAGCAATTTTACAAACTAGTACACAGCAGCATCAGCAAAGGCAAATGTCACAGTCAATGGATGTCCTAGTGTACAATATAGTTATTGAAACTAGTGACGGGGGTGGGATCATCTATAAGATAACAGTGCCATGACGGCAGAGAGAAGACCCCTGTACTCTGGGTGACAGCATTACAACAAGCAATTCTTAAGCCTATAAGAGTTATGTTTATGAGATCATTACTCAACCTAAAAAGAGTTCAAACTAGTTTTCTTGGTTTCAAGCTAGTTGTATTTATGGTGTCACAAACTTGCTCACAGTAGGTGAAAAGGAGGGAGTCCACATAAAAAGTTTACTTAAATGAAAGATTATTTTAGTGATAAGGCCATCACTTTCACGCGTGTGGGGGGTTCTTTTTTTATTTAAATGTAATAATCATTCATATAAACCAACTACCAGATGTGGTGTTGGTTAAATGTATGTCAGTGATCAGATAGCTGGTCAGTCTTGACACAAAACTCTCATTATCAGGGATTGGCCATCACATCTGTGTTTATTTCCATAGATATCATACTTTAAATGACTATAATGCCAATGGAAAGAGAATACATGTACATTTATCTTAGAAAAACACACGAAGATGTCATTCTGTAAGAGTGATTCTATATAAGTGAGTCATCCTTTGTCTTTAACACATCTGGAAGGAAACATTCTGGGTTTAAAGTGTAAAAAGGAGAAGATGAATGAAGTGTTGGGGGTGGGGTAGCAATCTCTTTGAAGGTGGCTAAGCCAATGGTTTATGCTATCATAAATCACCTACACAAAGCAGCACCACAGTACAACACATTACTCTATAAACTTGTAGAACTTTAGCAGGTCTCATTTCACAGTACCTACTGCAAGGATAAATGTAATTTTAAACCATTTACAGTACATTCTAACAACACTTGGCAGCGTTCCATCAGTGAAGGCCAGTAATAAGCCCATCATCCAAGATCTAAAGGCTAAAATACAACTAAACAAGCCACCATGCAAAGGATGCATTTCAAAGTCTACAGCTGAAGTATAGGTATCTACCTTTAATCTATTTTCTGCTACGATTCATCCACTTCCTTCTGGGGGCCAAGAAATAGAGTTTTTCATCACTACAGTCTCTCACCGGCATCGACCAGCGTTATTGATCGGGAGCAGATCTCCTTCCACTCTACCTGGGGAGCCAGATGAGCCTTGTCCATATTGATCCAACCTTTTTATTTTACATTCTATGTCACCCTTTCTTTAGGTCAGGGAAATTTATGCTTGTCATTTTTTATAGTAAATATTTGTTGGGAAACGTACTGATAACTATTATTTCAAAGTCTACTTTGGGATTTTGTTATGATTCACGATCAGCATGAGCCGTGAGAAAATGCTCCGACGTTCCAATTCCGTGACTTGAAGACAAGCTACTGCTTGTCTGTCAGCAAATCAGGTAAGCAGGTCTGATGTATGGAAGTATTATATATCCTCAAAATAATAAAATGGAATTTTCTTTAAAAGGAAGACATCCTTCTTCAATTTCTTTCCTTGATCATTATATTTTTCAAATGCTATGAAAGTCTCATGTCTCTATTTTCCAATCTCACTTTGTCACACTTCTTCTTTTCATATAGTAGCCCTCTCGCATTGCCCATTTTCTTGTGCTCATTCTCTATGCCTGCTTTAGGTCCTTTACTCTTCCTCTTCCAACCTTCCCTCCAGGAAGAGAATCTGTGGTAATGTACTAATCTGTGGAGCTTTAGTGCACTGTTGCCAATCTGCCATGTCAAGATACACAAATCTCACTTGAGGCAATTATAGGCCTTTTTCTCTGTAGTGCAAAGTCAGTTTCCCCAACTTGGTTACTGTGAAAACCATTTCTGTGACGCATCAAGTGCAATTATCTTGGTTTTAACAAACACAGATGACCGTTGGTGTATATAATAGGTAAACTAGACAGTCCAGACAGTCTAGACAGTTAAATTTGCATGCAAAAATAAGCTCTAAGTGTAGAGAACACAGTATATACAAAATCTAAGTGTAACAACGTAACTAGTCCATTTAAATTCAAGAAGAAAATGAAAGAAAATTGTTTACATCGTTACATTTTAGTTCACACGCGTTTACTAACAGCTATACCTAGCATCCGCATTAATTAACATCACAGTCAATAATAGATGCACCTTACTAACAAAGTTTGGCTTTAAACTTAATTACAGTTAAGTGAGAGAGACTGCAGATATAGCAGGCACATGTGGATGGTTTTACTTTTACAAGAATGTATTTATTAAATTATTATTATTATTATTATTATGTTTTTTGTCTACTGCCCATTACCTCTAATTTTAAAATGTATGCAATGTAGTAGTTATTGTTTTCTTAACTGACTGTCCATCCGACCGTCCATTCCCTTCCCTGTCCCAGCTGCCACAGGGCAAGAGGCAGGGTACACTCCGGACAGGTAGTCAGTCTGTGACAGGGCTAGCACGGAGAGACAGACAACCATTCTCCTTTAAATTCAAACCTATAGGCAATTGTAATCACCGGCTAACCTAACCGCACTAGGCAAGGCAAGGCAAGGCAAGTTTATTTGTATAGCACAATTCAACAACAAGGTGATTCAAAGTGCTTTCCACTAACTGCATGTGTTGGAATCGTGGGAGGAAGCGGGAGTAGACGGAGAGACCCAACGAAAACACAGGGAAAACATGTAAAGTCCACACACTAAGGCCTCATCCAGATGGTGGTTTTGAACCCAGGATCGTTTTGCTGTGAGGCATCAGTGCTAACAATTAGCACTGTAAACTTTTCCCCATTGTTTATTGGAGGATTTTACCTAATTATTTCTAAGATGACCCGGTCATTTACATACAGCACAGTATTTGTTCTGTGAATCTCTAATCCAAGAACATCACCTGCTTGTGCAAAAAAAAAGAAAAAAACACACATAGGTATACTGTCATAGCTTACTAATGAATTATTATGATGACACTTAACTCATTTAGCTCACCCTCCCGCTAGCATTAATCATGTTTTCACACTGTTGTTATGAGGAAACTTGAGTGATGACACTGTATGTGTGAAAATAGTTTTGACAGAATTCCAGTTACATCCTCTTGACTCAGTGCATATACAGTACATGCTGTCACTTTATGCTGTCTCTGCAGTGGTCGCTCACTTCTTTTTCCACAGAACAGTTGCACACGTGGGTCGTCAGCCCCCAGGGCTCTTTTGCCTGCAGCTACTAGAACCCTCAACCAAGCGTGCTTCCTCTTATAGTTTATTTACTGTGCTAGTGGATAAGCTTTGGAATCTGGGTTAGTCAACAGAGATATTTGCTTGAGCTTAAAAAGTTAATGCTAAAACACTTAAGCAAATACATGAACAATGTTGCAGAAGCTGTACTTTTTTTAAATGAGCACAGTGTAATACAGATATACAGTTAATTAATTTCAAATGTGCATACTTTACATTGCCTGGAAGAAAGAGCTAGTGATTTGTATGCAGCATAAGCTTCAGTCAGGCTCTGACTGGGGTTTTCAGACCAGATGGTGATGCTATATATAAATGCCAAGACCTACAGACAAACATAGTTGCGCTTTGTTGAAAATTCTGAGTCAGCATCCCAAATAACACTTCCACTGACATTTCACATGATGAGAAATTACGATGACCACTTACTCTAAAGTGTTATTAACTTTAAGTGTGGCCTCCAGGAGAAGTATGAATCAAGACCTTCAGAAATTAACACTCAGGGCCACCTTTACTAAAGTATACCTGCTTTTCTTATTTTTGAAGTTAGTGTCTATTCAGCAAGAAAAGAAAAACTGCCACAGATACTGTATACCTAATGTCTAAGAAACTAATCCTGTCAGTAGAGCTAAAGGAATTTCACAGACACTCTTCCAGGTTTCATGTGAACTTACAAAGGCAACATCTGTTGTTGATTCAACACACACCGCATGATATCGTGTAACCTGTCAGATAAAGAAGGCACAAAAGTCTTGACAATTTCTGCACTCTGACATGCTGCTCCATGTTATCTAAAAAGTATTTGTTGCTTTCTATTGCAACACTGTCACACACATGGATTCTGATTGTAGCCACGATAAGAAAGTGCATAGTGCATTAAATTGCCTTTGGTTCATAACGCTGAATATTATTGTTTTTCATCATGCCTGCCTTTCTCATGATTCCGTCAACACTATCATACATTATAACAAATACAAACTCAAGAACAAATGCTTACTTTATAGTTTGATGCATGATTATGAATATTTGTGTTCTCATCCCAAAATATCATGTCATACTGCCAAAGCTGCTTGTCAAAGCTGCTGGCATCTGACATGATGACAGCTAGGGGTAGCAGTGGCTTAAGATGCTGGTAGGTTTCCAAGGAGATTTTCTGAGATTTGTATTTAGCATTTTGGTTTATTTTGTTATCTGCGTTTTAGTTTCAGTAAAACATAGATATGTGATTTCATTCAATAATCATTTATTTTTGCTTGCTTTTAGTGACTAATTAGAGTATGCACCAAAAACTAATGGTTATGGTTGCGCAGCAAATCGACCTGATTAGGTTTAGAAACAGATCATGGGTTAGGGCTAAAATATGCCCATTTTAAGATTAAGCCTGTACATTGTAAATGATGCTTGAGGTATTCAGTATGTTTAAATGCGATGACTAGGTATCCTGAACAAGCATATATGTTTGTGTGGATGGGAGCTGGATTCATGTCACCATTAACATAACCTGGCAGACAAGCTATCCCATTAGTGCTAACACAAATTAAGTGCGACGCATGCAATCTTAAATCTTCATTCTAGTCAAACTACAAGAGTACGTTATGTAGTTCCTTAAAACTGTGTTAAAAACAACATAAACAACATAGACTGTTTTGTATAAATTGCTAATGCTACCGAGTCATAGGCAGTTAAAGTGTTAAAGTCAATATGTGACCCACCTGCCGCTACAAACTTCAATACAAAAACTAAAAAATCACTTTTTATATTAATAAAATAATAATATAACTGTACATACTTTGGGTAATTTCAAACTGAATTTCTGTTATTACTGCTGCTTACCTGCAGTACCTCGATGACCCACCAGGGTCCCCAGGACACATTTCAGGCATCACTGGAATAATATAATTGTAGCTATATCTAACTGATCTATACCTGTTCATTTATATGTGTGCTGTACAAATATGTTGACAATGGGCACATTTTGCCTGTCATCTCACAAAATTGACAACTTTCCTGTAAGGACAGAAGAAATGTGGAAGATATAACCATCCCAACCTCTAAGCAGGCCCTGATCAAAAAACAACAACAAACATATTCCACTCGTCCGCCTTGTTTTCACATGCTGCTACACTGGCCATTGTGATGCCAGAAGTAAAAATGACAGCCATGGTTAGGCAACGAAGGATTTCAAAATCCATTACAAAACATTTTATTTTGATGGCTAAAGATTATTAAAAAATGAGTTGAGTTTGAGATGTGAGATTGATGCTACAAACTAATTTCTTAACCCTGTAAAGCCTAAATAATGAATTAATTCCTAGAAGATTCAACTTCTTTAAACTGGAGGGTTTATTGAAGCTTCTGACAAATTTCACAATTAAAAAAATAATTAAATAATAATTTTGCATATACTAGCTGTAATTTGTATCATGTTTCCGACTTTGGGCATTTTTGCCCAATTTTTCACTGGCCTGCGCTCGCGGTGTCCTCAACGATCCACACCCAAGTACACATCAGTTTGTCTCAGAGTCCCAACTTCTCTTTTCAGTACTGATGTCTCTCATTCATACACACGTGCTTTTGAAATGCGCTCCTACACTCAAAACGTTCGTTTTAGGATTTTATGCATTTGGTAATTAAATAATTCCCAAACACAGCTGTCATTGAGGGAGCATAGCGATGCTGGGGTCTGTAAATTACATGCACGCCATTCCCAAGTCCACCTTAAACAGAGTTTTCTTGTGCACTCTGCATTTACACAAACACAGCATGGATACCCTCATACGAATGCAAGCTTTGACCTCTTCATATTTGATAATAGGCTCTTACAGCATTTGCAGCTATAGAAACTGTCAAACTCTCAATAATAACTCTAAATAAGCACTTGTGTTAAAATAAATGGATGGTTAAATTAAACAGAAAAATTGAGGCACCATTTTTATTGACCTGAACACACTCTTATAGCACTATATGCTACTTTTAAGCTATATCTATTACTGGAAATACTGATAATAATACAGATATTCTTTTATCAAATGTTCCTAGATTGCGAGATTAGATGGGATACTAGAATTGAATTTAGCTAATGCACCTCTCTAGCGTTTATGATGTTGGTTTTGACATGCGAAATCTGTCTTGAGTTTTTTTCTGCCTCGTGTGGCTTTGTTCCATTTATGATTCACAGCATTTATCCAAAACACTTGCAAATCTTTGTTCAATTCTAAAGTCGTTGCTATTAATACCACCAAGCAATGGCCAACTTCACTGGGTGAGGACATGAATCATATCTACACTCTGTTAACTCCTGTAATTGCTGTGAAATTATCACTTTTGATAATTTGATATTCATCTTATAAGTCACCTCACATGTATCAAACAAAACACTATGAGGTGACTCCAAAAGTTACTATTTGAAGAAATGTGTCATCTTTACACGTCTATGACACTCAGTTAAAAGTCTGGGTGAGTCAGGCTTCTGTAATATAGTAGAGTATTTTAAATATCCATTTAATTTGACATTTAAAATGTAGCACAAATATGTACAAGGCAGCTACCAGAGGGATTCGCTTTCTCACTTTACAGAAAACCTGTGGCGTGTGAACACTACAATGAGAAGAGACATTTCCATGTTCAGAAACTGAAAGCAATTACATTAGAAGTATACTAATTTAGAAATAGCACAGTTGTACCTGTAAGCCTGTCTGCACAGCCTGCAGTTTCTCTTAAGCTGCACATGGCAGTTTATTGTGATGAGTGCAATTAAATACCCTGGTGATTTGTAGGTCAGTGGTATTATGACTTATCCTACGGCATGCCCCGCTCGCTAGAGCTAGATGGAAACAAGGTTTCAGGAATCCGGTGGCAGTGTACCAGCTGAAAGCAGTGCACATTCACAAGCCCATTCTCAAAAGGCTACCCATGAAACAGGGTATAAAGCAGTTAACATGACACAGCAGCACCTTGGGAGGAAGGGGTGGGAGGGACAACATAATGCACAATATTCTCACAAGCTTATGGCAGACAGTGAATGCACTGTCGCTCTGTGCTCGTTCTTAGATTTACCACACAGCATGTAAAAGGATTGACTATGTTTCACACTGTACAACACGGGGGACAGCTAACCATGGCCCAAATTAGAAGCAGTGTTCCACGTATGGCAGATTTGTGCCTCATCAGCATTATCTCAATCTCTCCCCGTGGCTTTCCTTCTGCCACGTCCAAGCTGAGCGTGTGGTACAGTGTAATAAAACCAAAGCATCAGAAGCCTCATACTGTACACTATACACAATTCAAAGGGTTTTATTTTTGTGCAATCGACTAACCTTCTACATACGCAATTCCTTATATGTACATGCACATGATGCATTTTTTTCTTTTGCATAATTTTAGAAAAATGTTTTGAAGTCACCTACAGAGCTAGATTTATTATTAACAAAAAATGTAGTGAATATATGTTGCATGTATGTCAAATTTGTATGCATCCATCTTCAAAACCGAAAATAAAACACAAAGACTTACCTTAGCGGATGGAAAAATCAATGTCTGTATTTAGAATGGACAGTGGGTTTTATTTGTGTGGGTATGTGCGTCTAGTCTCCATAACATAATCTATACATTTTATTATGACGACTTAGTTGAAGGTTAAGTTAAGGCAAGTGGGGATTGTGGTTTGGCTTAAGGTAATTGTCCACAAATTTAATTTAAGCCAATGCAATATCTTTCCTTGTAATAAGAACATGGTGTGTTTGTGTATGTATGTGTGTTTGGTCACAAATAGCACTGCAGCTTCAGTAGCATGGCATTTGATGGCACAAAATCCAACAACATAATTCCTCACACTGTGTGCGTCTAAAGGTCACTTGGAAGACTTACCTGTTTAGATGATGCTTCACAAGTACATGATAAAAGACAGCATTATCATGATATTTTTCTATTTGGTCTTAAGAAACAAAAATGTTCCAAACTAATTTGCAAGGAATTTCTACAATCAGAACGAATGACACAGTCAATTTTAAGACAAAGGTCAAGCAAAAGCAAGAAAAAATGTATTTTCAGAATGCAAAAGGAAAGACTGATTGTCAAAATCAGTCCTTATTATGTTTCAATTGAGTTATAAAGTATTATTAAACATTATTTTCTAATTAGAAAACATTAAACTGCATTACACTGATGTAAGCTGAAGAGGACTTATATAGCTTCCAGCTTTACTTCAACTTGAAAGAATCAAAGTTTTACCTTGAATGCTCAGTAGGGACCTTAGAAGCCAAGCTTCCCCTCTCTGCCCTGAGGAGGAGAGTCAAATGGGAAAGATCAGAAGTCCACTTACCCCACAGGGAGAAGAGGTGAGGATCACAGCCAGGATGGGAGGCCCACAACACTATGATCAAGCCTCACCCACAACCCCAAAAATCATGATTTGAACAGAAAGCTTGTAGTTACCCCAGTGGTGGTGGTGGTGGTGTACTGGAACTACGACAGAAACTAGTGTGTTCATATGCCCATGTGAGACTTGTTTATGACCCCCATGCACAAGCAGAAAGGAACAAATGGCGCAGCTTAAAAGTGTGAACACGAAGCGAAAGTGGCACCTACCTTGAAAAGCTTTCATTAATGGTTGAAAAAGCAAGTTTCAAAAATGCCAATGACTTTATATACTTCATTCAGCATGAGTATATAATGTCACAAACATGGCTAGCTTAGTTCAATGAAAACTCAGAATTAAAAGGGTAGTACCTTTACTTTTACCTATGAAATTTGATGAAATGTCCATGAAGAAAGCATATTCCAGACAAAAAGGGAGAACAAAAGGAGAGGAGACACAAATAAGTGTCATGGTCACGTCGGAAAAGGACAGAGGACAGGAGCAAGAGGCTTGATGACTACAAATATGTGCAATCAGAAGAGAGGAAATGTGTAACTGTAATGGGAATAATGATGAAAAATAAAACCAAAACGTCTCATTCTATCTGTGCTACATAATAAAGATGTGCAGGATCACAAAAACAGAATGGACAGACTCTGTGCAGACAATCGTTACATGCATTACAGGAGCGAGGACAGATGAAGATTAGCTTAAAATTTCAGTAAGCCATTTACCACCACCATGCATTACATTCAAATGATGCTGATGGAAGTGTCTCGTTACTCTAACCACATTCCCAGTAAACAAAAGAACATGAAGTAAATTAGAATAATTAAAAAGAAAGAAAGATGGAAACAAATGGCGACACAGCAGAGTCGTGAATAGAAAGCTAAATGAGCTTGAAAAGATGGGGAGGAAAAAAAAGTCACTGAGAGAATGAAAATTAGCCAGGTCAGTCAGTATAAGTGAATTGACAGCCCATATCTGAAGCTTCAAGCCTGGATGTTAAATAAGAGTTACAGGCACGCACACACACTTCCGAGCACAATGGGAGCAAGAGGGACAAATGGGGGAATCGCTGGAAAAAGGAACAGAGCTCATACCTTGGTCGCCCATCATCAGGTGTGCCAGACCTTAAAGGAAAACAAGAGCACAGTCAGCAGAGAACAAGGGATCATGGGAAGCTGTGTGACACTGACACGCAGGCATCTCTTTCAGAGCAGATGTCTGTGTTACTTGAGGAGTGTGGATAGGGAAAAAGTGGGAAGGAGAGAAATAGGAGGATGCATAGACAGGGTCAGCAAGATGAGCATTTGGTCAACCGAAGCAGGTTGCAATGCATCATCATCATCCACTTACTAGATATAATTCAGAAATTTAAATTCAGGCTGATCTTTGTGCTCTAAGATCATCATTCCGCCTACCACCCTTAAAGAGCAATCGCTATTCAAATATAGACCTGCGTTCAGCTAATATTTGATTCATATTCAAACAAAATGATACGGGTAAAAAAGATGAAGATGTCTTCTGACGCAGTTTTCTGTTATAGATCGTGTGTTCTGCTTAGCCTTTCAGCTTCACATCTCAAATACTCATTTTAAAATTAATCTCAATACAAACAACATGACCAGCCTTGCTCAATAAAAAGGAAGCTTTCATTGTGTTAAAAGTCTGCATGGAATAAATTAAGATGCCCTTTTCCTTTTTATTACAATATACTTACCAACAAGATTCAACCAAATAAATTCTGAGTTGTGATAACCACAAACAAAGATTTCAGTCAACAAAAATCTGCATTTACTTTATTAAATGTGCATCTTTAATGAATTTATTAAAAAACATTTTTTTTTAGCCAATATTGCGCTCAATAATTGCTTCTATCTTTCTTTTGTCAGTGTTTCTTAGATTAATAATTTGGTGCTACTAGCCCGTACTAGTATCAGATCTGGTTCACATGGTCCTAAAGTAGACTATTGATTAAATGAGGCAATCAAAGCAGGCACAGAATTGCTGTACAAGTATTCACAGTTAACCCTCTGGGTAGGTCTTCAACTAAAAAGGATATCCAATCCCATTCTCCAAAACTACATATAAAAAAATCTAATCTTTGCAATCTCATGCAAAAAGAATCACTGTGATATGAGTAATAAATGGACATGCTAATATCAGTGCTTGTACCCATTTAAATAAGATATTTTACTGACCCTTTAACGCCCTTAGATCCGTTTAATATACATTTTTAAATGTCTTGGCTGTGAAGGCTATGGTGATGTTCGAGTATTGTTTGAATACCCAGAAATAACAGAGAAAATTTAATTAATCAGACTTACCACTCCAGTAACAGCGATACTGTTACCCTTATAAAACACTGAGAAGCCTTAGCCATAACAATGTGTTAGAAAAAAATAGAACCAGTTTCAATTACAATACCCACCTTCATTATAGTTGTCTTCTGGAAGCACAGACAGGCAAAGAGAAAAAGAGGAAGATATTCATTAAGCAGCATGCAGACTAGTACTGGCCATTGCATGTCATCACCATGCAAGGCATTAAACATCACATGCAAGTGACCTATTGTAACCCCTGCAGAGGAAACGCTAAAGCACGTACACGTGTTTTTGTCCGTGCATTGACCTGGAATACAGGACAGAGCTCTGAGTGAACTTTTGAACATTTGAAACGACTTCAAAGAATTTAATTCTATCAAGCAAGTCCATTATATTGAAACTTGAGGCGGTTTCATAGTGTTCTGTTAAGCTTGTTAAATCTTTACTTTTTTTATTTGACGTTTTTTTAAAATAATGAACTGCAACTTTTTGTATCAACAACTATTTACTCCAGCAGCTCAGTGAAATCTAGTTTGTTTTTCTTGACTGAAAAGCCGGTGCATGTGATGAAATACGCTGCAACAGAAAATAACCTAAATAAATTGAGCCGGCTGCGGTAAAGCAATGCCTCTGAGGTTTCCGAACCGGCAGTGGAGTCTCGTGTCACTTATTCAGGTGAATTGGTCACAGTAGTGAAGGCAATGACCAGTGACCACATACGGGCAATACAAAAGGAGATTGCCTCTCGGATGAAATTCTCCTAACACTAATTTTTGGCAAACAATGTGAGTTTTGTGGAAGTGAAAAAAACAAAACAAAAAACCCCAAAACTGACATGTGAAATTGGTCTCAAATGAAAGATATAGGTGAAGAAGTATATGCTAGCAAACTAATAGCAAACAAGTGCAGAAAACATGCTAACAGCAAGGAAATAAATGAGTTTAACAAAATGATTTGACTGGAAACATGCAAAAATAATCACATAAGGATGCGTAAGGACCCACACATTTCCTATGAAAAGAATAATAATATATAATCAGTCAGCAGTACTATTCATCACTGATACATAGCAATAGTATTTAATATTTGATCATTAAAATGTAACACCAGACAGATACAAAAGGATCTAATAAATAAATATAGAAAATAAATAAATGTGATGAGAACACAGTTATTAGACTTTTAACTTTGGATTAAAAAAATTAACCAAAAATCATGAAAACACCAACATGCAATGTATATATATATATATAGAAGACAAAGAAACATGGTTGTGTGATCAATCCAGTTACAATAACCATGCGACCAAATAGGGACCGCTGCTAAATAAACTCCTACCTCTTTAATATGGTTTCTTGCCCAGATTTATTTTGACCGAAACTTACCATCACCACTGGTTCCCATTCCAAATCAGACACCATGCACACAAAATCAATCCAAATTATCACAATTAAACAGTTCACTCGTTGTATAATACGACCACATCAGTTTTGGTAAAAATTTAGATTGATTTCATTTGATGGAATTTGAAATATTTTTGATTATGTGTATAACTCATACTAGAGCCTCATTTATCCTTGTCCTTCAGTAATGAACTGTGCATTTGCCTTACAATGGTTTAATTTTGTTTAAAATGTAGCCAGATGTGGATAAAGCTTTCCAAATTTAAGAAAATACAGGACATTTAGATAAATGAGATTCTATAGGCCATTTTCAGAGGGGCCTTTTTGATCGGACCGTCGCAGGCTAAACACAGGTGTAATTAATCAAATTAATTATGGACCGGTTCCAACCAGATGGGCCAGAGCTCAAACAAATGGCTGAGGCGCACTAAATGGGGCCATCGTTTTATCAATTACATCTGTGTTTACTCTGCTGACATGTCACAGTGGCCTCTGTGAAAAGAGCCGATCTTTAAAAAATATACACGCATGCAGTATGTTGACAAAAAACGTTGCTTGAAAATGAGAAGCAGGCTGCTGAAAAAAAGCATTCTGACAAGGCAAGCATGAAGCTGGCAGTTGCATGAGAAAAGTGAAAGAAACAAGAACACTGGCTGATGTCAAGACCCCAAAGACCAACATTGACTGAAACATTTTGCCACAATAACTAACAGGTAACTAATAATTGACTCACTGCGGTGTGCAATACAGTGATAGCAGTCTTTGTTGTATTACATTTAAATTCGGTGAGTGATCTATGCAGGAGGACTGCTTTTTTGATAGCTTGTGAAAGATTGTGCAGCCTGTGGGGTTACTGCCCAATTAACACTATTATAGTGATTCCCTTCCTCTAATGATGATGTTCACAATCAAATTAAGAAATGATTTCGAGAAATAATTATTAATAGTTATTGCACAAGTAAAGCTTGAGAGACATGCATTTCATATTCTTATATTAAATCTGATGTGAGCACGTTATCCTCATGTAATTCTAAACCACATCTGGATTTGAATACTGGGAGCAAGTCTAACAGCTATTCATAGCAAATTTGGTCCAAAGGTTTGAGCAAAGTTAATGAATCAAACCTTTAGTAAGCATGAAGGGGGATCCAGTGTTTCTTAAGGTGCTTAGTAGAAAAGAAGTTTCCCTTTAACTTCAGTATTAGCTGACAGAAACCATTAAAACATGCCATGTTTTGCCTCTCTCTGACACACACACACAAACACACACGCAAACTTTCTTTCACAAATGTACCCAGCTGGTTACATTCTAATCCAGAGACGTAAATCCATTTAATCCCCTTGACAAAGTGATCCCAGTGCTATTGTGCTGGTAACACTACACCAAAATGCACTCAACTGTCTATCATACGATCTGCATCGCTGATGGTCTTACGCTGTTGATCATGCACATGGTGTATGGCTCATGGAAAATAATTACATTACTATTCAAGTTAATGCCTCACTGAATAAAACATCTGGAGGATAACAGCAACAAGGATTGGACATAAATCTATAAATTGATTTTCTTCTTCTCGTTGCCTCCTGCAGACATTATTCTGACCCTTTACAGAATCCTTACCCTCCTGACTGTGAACTCAAAACTGTGACAGCTGATTAAATATAAAGTGAGACATATAGAAAGGAAAACGAACAATGCTCTGTCCACTGTTTCAACGCACAAGGTGCCGTCATCTAGCTGTACAAAATGTCATTAAGGCACTCGTGTCTCTACAGTGTGTCTGGATGCAGTTGGCTGAGTAGTCTTGGCAGGATCTCAGTGACAATGCACTTCACATAAAGGACCATGTGTCACATTCACTAGACCCAGCATCCAGCAATAGATATAATTCATTTTCTCTGCCATTTGACAATTTTATAAGATCATGTCTGCCTGAATCAGCTTTTTGTCATCTGTGCTTACAGTCATCAGCATTGCAGTGTTTTAGCTTTGTATGAAGTGCACCTGTTAAATGGATACTATATTTTTGAAAAACAGCATTTTAATGTTTTCTGTCTTTGAGTTTTTTAGATTGCACGTATGATTAAGGACTCATTAAGGATGATTAAGGAATCCCTTTGGCTTACTAGGCAAAATACACAGAAATTTACAAAGGCATTCAGGATATTGGTCAAATATTTGTGTTATGTGTCGTTCCTCTGCTTTGCAAAGACATAATAATCAACAACCATTATTGTAGTGCTAGATCCTGCTTATTAAGACATAAATGTGAAGGCTGAGTAAAGGTTCAACTGCATGCCCTCGCTCTTATGCTGACAACCCCCACACACCTCCTTGTCTGTATTTAGTCTGCTGTTACCATGATCCACAGCAGGAAAATAAATAATATTATTTGCCCTATATTGTCTTAAAGACTATGCGAAATCACAGCTAAATAAAATGTGAAAGTCAGAATACTGTGGCTTTATGACACCACAGTGCTCTGCATTTATATTTCATGCAGTCATTATTTATGTAACATAGTTCTGTCTCGCAATATTGGGCGTACTGGGTAGAGTGGTCAGTTATGATGTGACAGAGTCACTAAAATAAGAGCATTATGTAAAATATCTAAAGTATACCATCAGCGTGATTAAATAAAGTAATTTGTTAAATAAAGTTCAGTAAGATGAATTATTAAGAACGCAAGATTTCATAATGAAGCTGTTCAGTTCCATTTTACATATCCACAAAAAGAAGTAGTTTATCGTGCCAGTTTTGCTTTGAAAAAGTAGGTCAGCAGCAAATATTCACTGTGGAAAACCTGAAACTGAAAAAGTCTCATAGCTGAAAATTCTGTGGGTATTTGTACATCATTTAACAAAGACACAGAGAACTTTAACTGTCAAATGTTTGCTTTTTTTTTTTAAACAACTGCTCAAAAATACTATATATAAAAATTATGAACTATCAACTGTCATGCCAGTAAACTGCAACAGTCTAAAGTTCAGCATGTTGGCTACTCAGTACAAGAAGAGTGAAAAGTGTCAATCCCAGAGCTCACTCACTGAGTGCCAACATTGGAAGTTACGATGGGGCATGACCACAAATAAAGACAGGTTTCTGTTCACTATCTACTATTCTTGAGAGATGCCATTTGGACTGAATAGGATTTTCCTGAGTACCTCTTCAGGTAGTTCACAGACCTTTGAGTCTGAGCTTTTATTGTAGTACTACATAAACGGCCTTTTCTCTCTAGGGTTGTCAAAATCTATACAGAGATACCCATCGATATTAAAAAATTACTGTAGTATTATACTCATTTGCAATAGTATTGATACCAACAGTGCCATCTTCGCCTCCTCCTGTTGACACAAAAATTCCCACAACTCTGCAGACAGGCAGACACACACACACACACACACAGCCTCACACTCACTAGTTAGCGCTAAACAAGAGTTTATAAGGAATAATTAATTAATAATTAAGAAATTAATTAGTATTAAACAGTTAGCACAAATGTTAACCTGACCTGCCCAAACTTTAACAGTAGCTGTTTAACTTTTAAAGGTTTTCCTATAGCGCCATCTGTTATTATTAAGGAAGCCGCTAGCAGCTATGACTAAAACGCTAAAATGGGAGCTAGGCACCAAATGTCAGGCAGCAAGTGAGTCCTGCCCATCTTAATAATGCCCAACATTAATTTAACAGGATAACACAGTTATTTGTGTCTAAAAAGTGTTACATTTCTTTTAAAGTCCCAGACAAGAAGCAGAGAAATGTGTACCAGCAACTAGACAGAAACAGTGGCAGCCTAGCTTACCTACTCTAGTTAAAAACATGGTGCCAAGTCCCCCTAGAGGCACAGCACTAGCTTAGATAACGTAAATATTGTTTTTCCCCACATAATATTGAAAATGATTATTGAGTATTTTTCTTGGGTATCAATATCGAGTTTAAAATTCTAGTACTGTGACAACTCTACTTCTTTCACATTTTCCATATCCAAAACAAGTGTATGATAAATATTTAAGAGTAGAATAGGGAGTTTTATTTATTTATTTTTCTTTTCAGATCTCCTTCCAGAGCCTCAGAACATATTATACAACTGTTTTCGTTGACTAATACTTCTCTTGACTAGTAAAGTGAATGTGTAAAATTGCTCAAATGCTTCGATGCATTCAATACATAACTTGAAAAACTATGAAATCTCCCTAAATTCGTCTCTAAATGTCATCACTACACATCCAATAACAGAGAACAAAACACACCAAATCCATTCCCGGCCCAATGCGCAGTTGTCAATTTGAAAAATAGTAGCAGGAAGGCTCTTCTAAAATCCCTCGTCACGCAGGCATTTTAAGGGAAAATGTAAAAGCCTTGCAGCAAAGGTCAGCACTACCACAGGATCAATTTGTTGTTAAATTACAATTTAGACCAAATCAAGAATAATGAATGCAAGTGAAGGCTCATCTCTTAGTAGCATAGCCAAGCCTAATGCATCTTTCTACCAGAGGAGTGTTAGTGGCATTACACGGCTTACCCTCTACCCCATTATCCTTCTCAAGCAACAGTAAGTGTGGAGAGAGAGGAAACGGGCAGAGTGACCAGCTACTCTGATGGAAATTGATAGCGCCCACAGCTGTGGATATTTCTGCTGTTGCTAATTTATATCTTCACTATCTCAGATGCTCGCAAGGCGCATGCATGCTTTCCAGGCAAGGATCTGTTCATATTACCTTTTTATTGTATCGCCCCGCTGACACTGGGCACCTCAACACAGGCAGAGACCAGAATAGGTTAAATAGTACATTTAACCCTTTAACTCAAAATAGCCAAAAAATATAATCTGTTAATTCACTGATATCTTTGAAGGCAAAAGTTGGCAGGAGTGACATTAACCTTTGCCTAAGAGGTTAGATTTTGATTCCCACATTGGACTTATATTTTCACACTTTTAAAACATATTATATTTACACTTTATTTTACACTTTGTTGTCAGTGTTTGGTACCATTTAAGACATGCCTTCTCTGCAATATGTCATATAAAACGTACACGGCACTTGAAGGAGGCACAAGAGAGCACAAATACATCGGACAAACTTTAGGAGCTTAAAATATAAAAGCAGACAGATTTTGGTGCCACTGGATACAGCCAGGCTAACCTAATTCCAGTGTTTGACCTATAATCTAAGTAGCTGCTGGATGTACCATATTCTTTACTGGGCTGATACAAGAGGGGTGATGGTGTTGTTATCAAACCCTTTGTAAGACAGTGAGGAAGAAAATTTTCCGAAATGGTAACATTTTGAAAAGAACCTAATCAATCAAATTGTGATGCATTGTGCCTAGCTGCATATTTACTTCAGGCAGATGGCAGGTGGATAATATAGTCCAACTCAGATATTTCCAAAGAGATAGACGAAAAGAGAGGATTGTGCGAGCAGATGTGCTCAGGGGTCTCTCAATTCTTTTACATCTTGTAGACTGGAATGATCCAAGAGGATAATCAGAAAAGCTTATACAGAATTCTAATAACCTTAATCCCAGGGTAGAAGATATCTAGGATAGTATTACAGATGTAGAGTCAATCTTTTTTTTTTGATGCAGGAGTATTAGTCCAAGCAGAGGAATTAAGAAATTAATGTAAACTTCAAGTTTGTATATATATAGGCTCAGCATATTTGTAACTTATTGCGACAGGGCTCATAGCTTCATGCTGAAGCGAGATATGCCAACGCTCACTACGCATCTGTTCTAAGAAAATGTGCACAGCAGTTGCTTAAAGAAACTAGTTGCCGCAGCTGCCACTGTTGACGTGTGGCAAATCCCTATCTGAAGAGTGGCTCTTAAGCTAAAGTTAGAAAAAAAAAAAACATTAATAAAGTGCACTGAGCATTAACCACAGCTAAGCTCTTAGTACTGTTAACATTAAGCTACATCCTTTTCCATTATAAGTGGCAAAAAAAGACAAAACTATACAAAAATGTCACGAAGCGAAAGTGTAAACCAGTGATCTGTTCTGACTGAGTTACCATTTGAATCCCATTTTTATTTAATTTGTAGTTCATATTACATTTTGTTTGTTTGTTTTTTGGACTCAAGAAGACGTTTTAAACATTATGCAGACTGCTTCTTGAACCTCTACACATGATGTAGACTGGATTACCATAAAGATGGGTTCATTTGTGCAACCTTTACTCTCTTTTGGGAAGTGATGAAAACTCTCCCTGAAAACTGATTTGTCTTCCCTCTATCGCCGGAGTGATGGATTTCAAATTACGGCGCAGCACTTTTGCCTTGTTTTTAGCATTTCAGCCGCCGCTTGTGACTGACGACACCCAACCAGCAGCATCAAAGGTAAATTATGTTCAAAGTGAAAATATCATCTACGGTCTGGAATCTAAAGAGTTTTGCTTCTAAGCAGTTTTATTCCTGCATGAAGGTGAGAACCAAGGCAGAGATATGTGATCAGTTTTGCCTCTCTCTCTCTGTCTGTCTGTCTGTCTGTCTGTCTCGGCTCACTTATTTTAAAACCGTGGGACAGGGTATATGGCCTCGGGAGAGGCAGAAGTACCCTTTTGGTTCTATATCTGTTTGAGGGTGCTCAAGTCATCCAGACTATATAGAAAATGCTATGAATTGTATTATGGAAACTGAAATATATTTTTACACCAAGGTATTAAAAGGTCTCGAGTGGTGAAAATAAGGAAAAAAATATATGTGTGTGGAACACCTCATATCTGCAAGATCTCATACACATATGAGATAATATTGCATAATCAGGGTAGTGATTGCATGTCAACAGAACAGCAATATGTTATGCATTTTATATACTGTAACTTCCATATGCCAGCTTAATATGCTCCTGTAAGAAACATGTGGTGTAGCTCAGTTAAACACAAGTTTGCATGTGTGGGTGTCTGTGTGTGTGACATGGAAATTTGAATGTGTTTATTTGTGCTGTAGGATGAATCCCGTTAAAGGAGGAGTTTGGTGTCAACGAATTTCACAAACACCCTTTGACAGTCAGGAGCAAATGTATTTAAACAAGGCAAAAATCCTACGGGAAAATCCCTCTAATCTTTTGATCCCGATATCTGTCTTTGGAGTCAGAGACAGCAGTATACTATTAATCTGCTTTTGTCTGAGTGAAGCTGCAGGAGGCCTCTAGACAAAATGACACTTTCAGAGATACAGTACAGTCACATGTTGGGGGTTTTTTTTGTTGTTGTTTTTTTTAAGCAATGACAGACATGCCCGAAAGGTATGGAGTGCCAGGACTGCCATAATGCATTAATTAAATACACCATTAAATAATTAATTAAATGTGGCAATAATTAATTAAAATTGGAATTAATTAATTCAATAAATAGTTATGACACATGTAATTAATTAATTATTGACACATTTAATTAATTATTTATGTATTTCACATTTTAATTAATTATTGACACATTTAATTAATTAATTATTGACACATTTAATTAATTATTTATGTATTTCACATTTTAATTAATTATTGACACATTTAATTAATTATTGACACATTTAATTAATTATTGACACATTTAATTAATTATTTAATGATATATTTATTTATTTCATTTTGGCAGTCATGGCGCCTGGCTCTCATCATGAAATAATTTTATCTGTCAGCCTCACCCATCAAACTCAGGGGGCGGGGTTAACGCTGATCGAGTCAAAACCATTGCTTTGGCCTGGTGGCCATTGTTTCTAGCACACAACAACCGGCATGTGGAAGCTAACAGAACTGAACTTTGAAAAACCCTGTTTGTGTGTCACCAAATACCGTTTTAATATTTTTTTAGCCGAGAATGTAGTGGTTTAATCTTCATGTGTCTGGTCGGTTTGTCAAGATACAGCCTCTTTGCAAAAGTGCTTCGATGATTTCGGAGATGTCTGCCCAGTCTGACGGCAAAGCGTGGGATAGACCCGCTCGCCTCGCAAGCAATCCCACCGACAAAGCGCAGGCCCCGGTACACAGCTGTAGTAACCCCCGCTGACTTCTTTTACTGAGGTTATATTTATCGGTGTTTTATTTCCTGATGTTCTTATGTGTCCTACGTGTTTCAGTCGCCAATTCTGAATTATAACTAACATTAAAAACATGTTTAAGGAGGAGAGAGAGCAAATAAATCTGTTTAACATCTGATCTTTGGGTTTTTGTTCAGTAATCAGCGTGACCTGTGTATAGACGCATAAAAGAGATAACGTTGGTGTTTCCGTCATGTAGTAACTGCTGGCTTTAACTGTACAAAGGTTGTTCGACACTATGAAACACATACAGACTTCATGATGTTCGGCTAATATTTTTATAGTGAATATTAATCATGAGGGTAAACGGCCCTGTACACCACGGAGCGAGGTCAGCATATCCACGATATCCTCAGCTCCATGAGTTAACACAAAGTTTCCCAGCTGACTATCTAACTGCCAACTAGAGACGTGAAAATATACAGCATAAAGAAAAGTGTAAGAGACTCAGCAGCAGATTAGAATAACAGTTATACATTTAATAAATCACCAAATGAATCCAAGAAACGAGCCAACCTGTTCCGACAATTTGAGTTTGTATTCCCTCAGCTGCAGACTCGCTGCTGTTTAAATGTTTGAAAAGGAAGATTAGATATAAAAAACGTCAAACATAGACTCAGTCTGCCTTCACATTTGATATGAGGCCAGCACGTATAGTGGCTGTGTCCTGTTTTAAGATCATACATGTAAAATTGTTGTCTGACCTCCGTCGATCCAGCCGCTTAGAGTCCGTGGTTACCATGGTTACTGCATAAGCAGCTATAATGTTAACAGCTGGCACTGAGGAACCTACACCAGCATGGGTGTTTATGTTTTTCATTGCAAAAGAACTGTCTGAATGGTTAACTGAAGTTAACTTGGATAAATTATAGTTAAGGAGTTTCACAGATAACGCCTACGTGAGCTGTGCGACTGTTCACCTGAAATCAGCAGGCTATTACTGAAATACACGTGCTATATCATAAACTATGATATAAATAGGGAGGTCCTATTAACATGTTTAGTTTTAAAGGACACCTTCCTGCCTTTAGTCTCCTTCATGAGCAGTATTAGCTTTCTTCTAACATCCAGAAGTCTGCACCATGTGTTTCATAGTTTGTAACAAGCCTTTGACAGGTAAAGATAACATGACCGAAAAAGCAAAAAAAAAAAAAAAAAAAAAGAGAGAGAGAGTGTTGACATAAGAAGAGAAAATGCTCTCAATTATGGAGACAGGCAAATGGTTCATTTATGTTTGATGTGTGTTTATTCCTCCCTAAATATCGTCGGTGAAGTTTGCCATGCACGTCAGATTTTCCTGCGCATTTTTATACCTCTGCCAACAGAGAGAGAAAAAAATCACATTCTAACAGACAGCTGGTGCTTAGAATACAGTTGAATAACTATTAAAAAACAGATGATATTTAGATGATAGTTCAGTCTAACACATGTGCCAGTGAACCATTAAACGTCTGTGAAACTATGCAGTTATGAAACGTAACTTTAACCTCAGCCAAACCGATTTGCTCAGTTGTAAATAAAACAGCGAAGTAAACGTGACCCGACAGACAGAACCTGAGTGAATGAAGTCCAGCGTTTAACCACTGAGAGCTAAAACTCAGCTGAGGTTTCAAAGCTGTGTGCCGGTGATTGGACATCAGCCGCTGATGAAGCTGGTTCGCCTATAAAGTGCTCTGTAAGGAAACAAGCTCCAGCAGCTCTGCGCTCGGGGAAAACACTATATTTACTTATCTTGTGCAGAAAAATACGCTGACATTGCTTTATATCGAGTACCGGCTGCCCAGTTAAACTGTGACTATCACCAGGTAACGTAGGCGTGTTTCTTGAATTAGCAGCAGGTGTTAAACAGCTGACAGATGAGGAGGAGGATGCATGCAGGTAAACTGAGGGTCTGTTGAGCTGATCGCTGGTTTCGTGAGGAAAATGTCAGCTCGTTCTTTATGTTACAGAAGCACAGAGACACAAGACCAGGCGGAAAGAGACGATCGTTCGGTGAAAATGAGAATCTGCGAATGCAACATGTGGAACACGGAGAGTGGAATATGTAAACAAACCGGTTAACGTAACCCCCTGGGTGCACTCTGCATGCTAATTGTTAGCAGAGCTAGTGAAATCTCTGAAAACATCTGAGCACTTTTGCAAACATGTTCTATGTTGACAACCTGACCAGACATACGTCGCGACATTCGCGGCTAAAACACTGTTAAAAGTGTAGCTGGTGACAGAAAAACGGGGTATTTTAAAACTACACCACCACCATTGCTGCCTGTGATTTGATCTGCATTCTGGGATACCTGGCTGCCCCAAGTCTACACAAGCAATCGATTATCTAGGATCGACCTGTTTTGACTTACTTTGCACGGCAACCAATCAAATGTTAGAGAAGCTGCATGGGCAGCGTTAACCCCGCCCCCTGAGTTTGATGGGTGAGGCTGACAGATAAAATTATTTCATGATGAGAGCCAGGCGCCATGACTGCCAAAATGAAATAAATAAATATATCATTAAATAATTAATTAAATGTGTCAATAATTAATTAAATGTGTCAATAATTAATTAAATGTGTCAATAATTAATTAAAATGTGAAATACATAAATAATTAATTAAATGTGTCAATAATTAATTAATTAAATGTGTCAATAATTAATTAAAATGTGAAATACATAAATAATTAATTAAATGTGTCAATAATTAATTAATTACATGTGTCATAACTATTTATTTAATTAATTAATTCCAATTTTAATTAATTATTGCCACATTTAATTAATTATTTAATGGTGTATTTAATTAATGCATTATGGCAGTCCTGGCACTCCATAGAAAGGGAGTGATCACTCAAATTACAAATTCATCTTCCTATGAAATCTATATTAAATGTGAACATGAGAAAAGCTGCTGAATTCTTAAACCGCATTTTCACATTGGGGCCATTAATATAAATCAACTGATCAAATGATAGTGCTGCTTTTCTAGTCTCAAACGCAAGCTTTTTTTTTAATACATTATATTTGCTTACTTATATTTTCCATTTGCATTTAAAAGTATTTTTTGGGCTCGTCATAAATTCTCATACGCACCTATCTGCGCATAGATGTGAATGAATCGCTGTTGTAGTTTAAAGCTGATCAAAACTCAATTGATGTCAAATGAAGATATTTGCCACATTAAGCCAGTATTGTGTAAACAAGTATATTGAACTGAACTCTGTCTGGACATGCCCAAAAACAATGAAGGTATCACCAAGTCTTTAATCATAATTTGCACATTTGCATTTTCTACCACTACAATCTTCTGGTCTCATTGATTTATTGTGCAGTGTACCTCTGCATTATTGTTAAATACTCAATAACATGCTAGTTTTCAATCAAGTTGCCCATTATTGCCATATGGACTTCTCCACTCCACTGTTGCTTTCAAAATGTTAATTTTTTTTTCAAGAGGATACAACTTGGCTCAAAGTATGCAGTACGGGCTTTAGGCGAAAAGCCAAAGTGTAAAACAAACAGAAACTTCACTGTGAATGTATTGAGTTCCTCATCCAGAAGCAAATAGATAGTGTTAAAAAGCTGCCCTACCTGCTGCCACAGTGGGCCTGGCATAGAGGGCAGCCAGATTTTGCACTAAAATATTGCTCAGCACCAAAACACAGAAGCCTATCCGTCTTCAAGTAGTATAGACTCAATGACAGACCAGACCAACTCTTTAGTAGCTTACATTGTGTTTATCACCAATCCAAGGTGCCTATACATCCAAACCTAATTAAAGGGTAAAAAGTTGTTGATAAAACTCATTGTCTTTGTCTCTTTGCCAAAGACACAACTGCTGCTGTTTCTTCTCTGCTGAATGGGTCAACCCTCTGCAAATGGCTGTGCCATATCGATGCATTATTCACCAGTGCAATCAACCAAAGCAAACACTGTAATTACATTAGGACTGCAATAACAAACACAAACTGTTCTAAAGTCTCGGGCAAGAATCTCGACTGTAGACATTCACATGCACCACAAGAGCTTATTCCCAGTGACGTTACAGCAGGTGATAGTCACAACTGTCATGTGTTATGCAAAACACAACCTCTGGTGTAACCACGGGATAGAGCCACACATCTGAAATCTTTCTTGGATATTTTAGTAGACAATAATATGGCATAAACGAGTATAAGACAGATCTAGTCCCAGAACCAGTGTCATTTTTTTTTATTAAAAAAAGGTTCAAATAATGCACAAATATGCATTTCATATAAATTAACCTGTGATTCAATCGACTGAAGGAAACTGTAATTTTAATTAGACATTATGTTGATAATTAAACTTTCCAGATCAGCACAGACAGTTCATTAGAGGTGGTACAGTATTATAAACACAAGTAACGTTGAGCTATTTTCAGTGGCTGCAGACAGACTGGGATCACACTATTACCTGTGGGAAGATTGCCAGGAAAGGTTTCACTGCCACTGCCATGTCTATCCAAGTTATATCTAGGGAATGAACCTGGAAACTGAAATACTAATAACCAGGATTCAATTTTAAGGTAAAAAAAGAGCTACAAAGAGTGTGACATGGATAAAAAAAAAACAAGCAAGAAAAACATATTGTGCATCTACCTAAATGAGCATGTGAATAGTGTATCTCCTGCGTGTGTTGTGTTGCAGTACTTTCCTTCTGTAATGAATCAGTAATGCACAAATCTGTTTTGACACTCTTGTTTTGGTGAATTAAAACCGTCACAGTTGATGATTGTTCAAAAGTCAAAATAGGTTTGACATTATTTCAGTTACTGTAGGCTACAGTCATTTTTGGTACTGCGCCATCATGTAATAGAAGCTTAATAAATGCGCTTATGTTTTGTGACTGTTTGTCCTATAAGTGACATTAGTTTCAAGGATGTCTAACTATATTTTCACCTAGAAGCCTAGAAGCAATGCTATCAGCTAAAATCACAATATGAAAGTGCAAGGCAATCACAGTTACTCACTGTACCCGGATAATGTGACTTATCTTTTAAATTACATAATACACAAAGTGACAAACAAAATGCTGTGCAGTTTTACTTGGGGTCTGCCCTACTTTTTTTCTTTCTTTTTTTTTTTTTTGTACCAGGGGAGATTTATGGTTGGTTAATGTACGATGAGATAAACAACATGATTCCATTTTATCAGGATAAAATATGGAGCTATGCAATGCATCTATGTTATTTCTTTAATGAGAAACAAAAAGGGCATACTGACCATCGAAAAGTGCATTTAAATAATTGTTTCAACCGATCAAAGGGATTTGTGTTTGTGTGCATGTGTGCATTTGTAAGTGTGTGAATTGGAGTGAGAGAGACCGAGGAGAAAGAGAGCAGGAGAGAGAGAGTTATGTGCACACTTGTGGTTGGACAGAGGAGAGTTGACAGGTCCGGTGGCAAATCCTATAATCCTTTCATCTGATCAAAGTAATACAACAGCTTTTAGATTATTTAATGGAAGGGTAAATTTTAAACTTCAATGTACTTTATAGTTAAATCCATGTATGCACAATAGGTAAATTTGCAGAAGCTTTAAGAACAAATTTCGATATGTTAGTATATGCACTTTTATTTCTGTGTGTGTGGATTTTTTTTCCCCAGAAGTGTTTTTGGTACAGTACAACACTAGCTTCAAAAACTATTTTAAATCTCTGGTGTGATTTAAAAACTAAATAAATAAATAAAAATCTTGCACACATTTTCTGCTGTGGTTTTGACTTACCTCCTCACTAAAACTCAGAATGGTGAGGAAGCAAGAAAGAAAGCATGTGTGTTTAATATGGCTGGGAAACATTCTCTGTACTTGCCACAAAACATACTATCCTGCAAAGGTACAGTGCAGCATTCTTTATTTCAGAGGGATTTAAGTAACACAAGTTCATAGAGTTTCAGCGCAGTTGATGGTAGGAGTTAAACCTGAAGCACTACAGTCATTTTTCACTGCAGTTAGCATTATCAAGTGTTATATGTAAGTGTGCTTACAGTTAATATAAAATGAGGTCAGCATGGACCAACAGTAGTTTAGCTATCAGATAGTAAATGTCAAATAATCCTTTTTTTCAGGCAAACCTGATATTTAGACTTTAAGGTAAAGGGAGATTTTGTTTGTTTGCTTGTTTTGTGGGATTTTGTTGGGTGTTTTCCTCTTGATGTGATACATCAAAAGCTAACATTTTTAGCTCTTGAACTCATATGTGAGGGAAATGTAGAAGTCAGTTATTTTACTTTAGAGCTTCTTGAGACTGAATAATCTGTCATTATTTATATAGTATTATAGCTGGCCTAATCAAATTTTGATATTTAAAATGAAACAATAATGCATAAATTAAAAAAATCATTTAAAATGATGACCTCACATATAGTTGCTAGCCAAGCCCATAAGGTCCGCAGACCACAACTTTAATGTTTTAAGTCAGTTTTACTTATCTCACTTTGGCTCTCAACAGCTGCAGGGAACTGGTATAAAAGCTATGCTGAACCCAGTACTTGCTCAGCAGCAAACAGAAAACAAAGTAACCAGTGAACATAAAACAGAACAATTTCCTCTATTTGATGGTTAGCCAGAAACATAACTCTAAATGAATACCGAGGCTAGATCTGCAGAATGAGTCATTATAAAGTGTGTGGTAAATTTTTGCCAGTATAACTAGAAAGTGTGTTAGTTAAATGCAGATTAGCCATTAAAGGCATCAGGAGAAATCCAGGTGTTCCAATCTCATTGTGGAGTGCTTGACAGCCGGTCATGGTGATGGTAGCGGTTTGCCTTTAGGGTTTTCAGAGGTTTTCTCTATGAAAGGATGTACCTGTTACGAAGTCTGCATAGGGACAAGGTGGCGTTAGATAAAATGTGGACCTTGCATCTATTTCCATCAATACTACCTAAATTATTATTATAATGATGTGTTTTCACTATTTAAATATTTATTGCTTACATGTGCTTTGTAAGAAGTCCAAATAAGTATTGTTTGTTTTATGAAATTATTTGTTGTTTATAGACCTGCGAAACCCCAGAGTCCTTCAAATTTCACAGATTTAATAAATCTAGCACTAATTAAAATCATTAAATGCTTATGAGTAGGTATAATAAAGCATTGTATATATATTTATGCAAAACCCCATTCACAGAGACTTAAAAACCAATTGGCGACCATCTGGCAACCACTGGTCACAAGGCAAAAATGTGTATTCCCTGACTGGATGCAGGTGGTTACTGACAATCACTAAGAAATGATTGTTAAAACCATATTTATGCAGAACTAGACCACATGGTAACCACCTGTTGTTAGGGAAAATGTGTATTCCACTGACTTTTGGCAAGTGTTCACTGAAGGCTGTTGATAGTCACTAGCATTAACTGCCTCGACAAAAACCTCCCTGTGACTGCTTTGGCTAGTAGCAGGCTTCTGTAGTCGCTAGCAGCTTGCACAGAGGACAATGGATTCGTTTGCAAACACTTGGAAACCATGAGATGCAAACTGAAAATGGAACACCTTTCACAAAAGACAAAACTTTTATTTGAAGGGACGTTTGCCTCACACTGTCTCAAGTTTTACTACTGTTCAAGGAGTAAATGCAGAGTATTTGCAGATAAGTCGGCATCTTACATCCAAATAATGGGTGATCACAGCAACCGCAAGGAGTAGTTGGTAGTTGGTGTAGCACTCTCTTTGCAATCAATTTCATCCAGAAACAGCTAGCAACCTCCAAAAACCACGTATTAACTCACATCAACTGGTCTCAAGCCCTGTGTGACTGAGATCTAATCGTGTCATTAAGGTAAGATTGGTGGAGTAACCATGGGCTGGCTGTGGCTTGGTATCTGGCTTCCATGTAACCCTCGGTGTTGCCACCACTATATAGTACCAGATCAATGGATTCACTATAGACAATATATTTACCTGATGATGTTGTGCATCTGCTCTTGAAAAAAGCCTTTTAAAGTCATTGTTATAATCATAAAATTATAAACTATACTTTGTAATAAATGGTGTGTGCTTGTAGCTTCAGGGCTTCAGTTCAGTAACTTGCAGCACGAATATACACTGTGGGTTATAAAGTTTTGAGACATTGTCTATAAAAAGCAAATGTGATACTCTGCCATCCCCTTCAAGGTTGTCTCCTTGTGCAGTGATGCACTGCTTCCAGTGCTCTGGCTTAGAGCACTTGCTGGAAGGGCTTGTTAGTGTATATTTGCAATTTCACCATGAACCTCAAACTATCAAGGAGAGCAAATATCAAACAAACAGTATCCAACATCACTGGTGACAAGTTATTATCCAGAATAAAATAAAGACAGTCTTCAAAGGAAAAGACTTCAGTCACCAAGTCCTCAAAAGGAGAATCAAGTCAGGACCACTGAAAGACAATTGTCAGTTTCTTTGTTTGCTGTAAATTTGCTACCCAAGGTAGGACTGCCTATAAGTGCCTAGATTATGCTGCAGCACGGTGACACATCTCAGGGAGAACTTTTGGCTCAAACATCTGCTTCTTTCTCCCTAAAATTAAATGTACTTTTCAGTGTTGCAACTTTGACACAGTGAGCGAGATCAAGCATGACTCGGAGATGTACAAGCAAGTGGTCAGAATTAGCTGCTCAAAGGGATTACATTGAAGGGAATAGCAAATTCTCCATTCAGGACAACTCATGAATTTAATAAGTTATTTGTTATTATCCCTGCTCTGTAATTAAAATTAGAAAATTAGTAGTCATCTATCAAATCAAAGAGTTTTTGCTGTCAGCTTTTATTTTTCCTTTAGATATTTTTCCCCTTAAGATACAGACACACTTACTAGACTATTTTCACCCCATCAAAGCCCCTGTATGGCTATATGTACAATGTATTTTTAAAGGATTTTTCATTATTAGGAAGCTTTCAACTTATCACTATAATCACTCTGATTGCTACTGCTGCGATATACTTAATACACAAACATCTTTCGATAATGGCTGCTCATCGCTCATGCAGCTCATATAAAAATAAACAACACAAACAAGTAGCTATTGCATGTGTATAAAACTATTAACACCAGTAGCCACCCTGCTGTGCATATTAAAATCTCTTCCCCCGAATTCTCGACTAATGAGAGACTTACACACACACACACACACAAAGAAAATATAGATGTATTGTATAAAATTATCAAACACAGTTTTAAAGTAATTATTTAATCCCTAAACACTGGAATATGAATCTGTAAATTAACCACATAGATCAAGGAATGTTAGATTACGAATGAATCCTTAAGGTAGAATCAAGTGGGTTCATCATCGTTTTTAATTTATATAAACCATTGTTTTTGTTTTTAAAGATATTTAATGATTTGTTTTGCAGGGATTCTATTTTTTTTTTTTTTTGCAGGGATTCTAAAATACTGCATTTGAAGTCTCCATGTATAGAATTTCCAAGTCCCAAAATTCCAAAAATCTGGCAAATTACACATTAGCCTTACAAATGTTGTGTGTTGGGAGTTTTATAAATCAACTCTTCCAATAAATACCAATAAATTTGAACTTCAGAGATAGTATCAAGGCTAAACTAAATTTATGAACGTAATTTCTAATTTGCTAATGTATTACTTTTTTTGTTAATGAGTTGTATCCTGTGATAAGATAATAACGTTAAGATTTAATCAGTGCCCATGCATTTTGTATAAAAGAATCCCAGCTTTCCCCAAGACGGGCCTTTTGTCAGGCTGCATCTAGCATGAAATGAGAAAAGAATATGGCTGCACACAATCGCTAGCTTTTCGTCAGCTTAGGGAAACTGAAATAATAAAGCTATTTTGAATTCACAGCTCTTTTTGGCGCAGTAGCAAGAAAAATGGTCAAAGACACATTAATAAACCCAAATGAGAGATTCCCTGAATAGATGCTTCTTTTGGATTCATTTAAATAAAATAAAAAACCTATCTATGTACTGAAATGTAATTTACAATACTGCAAAAAAAAAAAAAAAAAATAATTAAAATTACAGCAATACATAATGACACTGTTACAATCAAAGAATTTTGATTATAGACTGTAGTCTGCTCTGAAAGAAGCAGAAAATGGAACAATAATGACATATTTAAAGATATTCACTGTCGCATTCTAATTGTGGATCTATTTGTATTTTCTTTCTGCAGCACAGCAACACAGCCAACACTACTTGTCATGGCTTTAAAATAGACTAAATAACATTTACACTTAAATGCCTGTTAGTGAACTACAGCAATTATTCAATGTGTCGGTGCATGTGGTTAGTGAAAGGCTGTACTACTTCTTGTTTAATTAACACCATCTACAACATCTACAAGACCCGATTAAAGGGAAAAATAAAACATTGTTCACAAAGCATGGTGCTATATGAAGATGTTATGTTTGCAATTTGATGAGAATATCTTATGTGGCAGTAGTAAGTTATCCAGTAGTGCCTTAATAAGCTCATTGTTAATAAAAGATTTATGTGCCTGGATAAAGATACATGATCTTATGAAATCTACTGTAAATTAGAGGTGAGCATCATTACCGTATTTAAAATAGGTTAAAATAGGTTCAGATTCATCTGTATTTAACTGAGCATGACGAATAACATTTAAAACAGTTAAAATCCCTCCCCCATTGACTGACCAGCAAGCATCCTCCCTCTCAGCATCACAATAAGCTGCCAACCTGTGGGTAGCATTGCACTAAATACTCTGAACACTCATACGTTTTCCTTACAGACTAGACAGAGTGATAGTATTCTCGCTACCTCAAAGAACCCTGTGTTCTCTTTGTCTATCAGTTTGCACGTTCTCAAAACCTTTTTTATTCTCCTTCATTATCCTGCTGACTTTTTAGCAGTTAGTATTAATAAATACATTTTGCACATGGTTCTGCTAAAGGTCATAATTCAGTTATTTTACATTTGCAATTTTATTTTGTGTTTTCTCAAAAAAATCATATGGATACAATGATTAGATACTAGATCGAATATACTCTCATCACTGGAAAGATTTATACTGTATGCATTCAATGATGTCATTCCTGTTTACTCAATCAGGCACGTAGATGATTACCCCTGCTCTTCCATTTGAAAAGTATGTCATTGGAGATCTTTCATAGGTCAACCAATCCCTAAAGACCTATTTGATAAGAATGGCAGACACCTTTGGGGATGAAGAACACCAGAATGTTTTGCTAATGAGGCCTAGCAGGAGATTCAGTCTTTCCAAACAGCTGTATTGCAGATCAATGGCACACATCATACGACTAAGGAAAACATATGGCTTTAGCCAAATAGAGGAAGGGAATGCAGTAATTTTATGGAGGATAGTAATTGAAACAGCCAAATTATGAATAACGTCCTGTTGACTGTAAAGGCTACACTGGACACTTTGTACTGAATGTATGATTCAGATTAAATCAAAGCCTTACCTTCACTGCAGTCCTTTCCTTGGAAGCCTGTCCGAGAACAGTCGCACGTTGGCTCGTTGTTAATTAAACTGCAGAGTCCTCCATTTAGACACATGTTGGCTGTACCACAGAGGTCATTTAAGACACCCTCACTGTTAATCATTACAGACTCCGTGTTGTTGACCTTTATGTCTGTTATCCATCCAGTAAAAGGCAGCTGATCCTTGACCGCAGCCGATGTCAGACGTAGTGCAACAGATCGTAATTCCGGTGGTATTCCACCAACAAACAAATGGCTGAAAACAGTCATATCCCGTCTTTTAGACTTCACCTCCACCCACTTTATCTCATTGTCCACCATTAGGGTAGTGTTCTTAAAGTTTCTCCTTATAGTGACTGTGTGCCATTGGCTGTCATTGACCGCTGTGTCAGATACAACAGTCGCAGGCTCCGCACAGAAGATGGAGAATCGAAGGCTGAGTTTACCATTCAGTATGAGGAGCTCTAGAAAGTCACAAAATCCCTCATCATCAAAGTAAACTAGCAGCCCATGGGAACTCCTTGTTTTCATGTTGAAGCTCATTTCACTTTCGCAACATGCATTCCACACTGGAAATCTAGCCCACTGACCCTCAGCACCTGTAAATTCTAGACAAGTGCCTATTTCTACAAAGCAACAAATGAGCAGCCCAACCCATATAATATGGGCAACATGTGGCTTTGGTGAAATCATTGTTTGATTTCAAATTATGTGGGCTGAAGTTAGGACTTACAGAATTCAATGTACTTATAAGGACTTTAGCTTAAGGGGAAAAAAATAAGCTGGGTTGACTGTGAGATAGTAGACTGGCATGTAACTGACTGTCTACATGGACATACAAGTGTAAACTGATGCATTGTAAGACAAAGGATTAAATGCTACAACTCTAATATGTTTGCATATCAACAGGCTTGGCCAACACTTGTATCCTGGAGCAAACACCATTACCTCATACAGTCCAGGCCACTGGCCAAACCTCTCACTGTTGTCGCCAAAATAGTTTGAACTGTTTAAAGGTCCTCTCTGCCATGGTTATTTAGAGCAAAGGGACAGAGATTCAAATATCCACTGGGCACACTCGGTCTGATTTATGTAATTACGGAACAGTCCCTTCTGGTGCCAGTTAGTGTGTGCACGGTTTCACTTGAGTTGAAATGGCAGCTTTAATCTTCATGTTCATGCCAACATTCTTTGGCGGGTAACTGGAAGCCTTGCTCAGGGCTTTTCACCCTGCATTCTCTGTAGCAAAGAGAAAAAAATGCCATATGGAGCCACGTTGGCTGATAAGCTCAGCAAAAGAAGCAGTCTGTCTGTCAAGGCAGTCCCCAGACTCAAAGCTCTCTGCAAAAGAAAAGCAAATTTAATGTAGCATCAGTATTTCACCGTATCCATGTCCAAATCCACTTTGGTCAAAGCCTTAATCAAAAACCAGTATTAATGCTGTGATAAGGCAAAAAGCACAGCTAGTCAGGGACTTATATCCAGTGAGGCCTTTGTTACAACAAACACAAGCTATGTCATTAGATTAAGATCACTAGGGCTTTCCAGGAAGCAAACGGCAGCTCTTGACAATATCAGAGAATAGACACATTATTTGATCTTAATGACCAAGTAGGAAAACATTATCTGTAATATTCTCGTTAAAATGCAGTCCTTTCATAATGAAATAGTCACGCAATCTAAAGAGAAAAAGAAATACGAGTAAATTATAATTTGTGATCTAAAGAAAAAAAAATAGAAAGAAATCACGCCCAGCGGTCGGCATTAATAAAACAAATTATAAAGAAAATCTCGGTCACGCAAATAAGAAAATAGCTGCCTTACGTCGTTTTTTCTTTCTCTCAATGAGAGTATTACTTTTGCTTGTACGCGTTAAAACTTCTGCAATCGTTTCATCAGCAGCATTCCGATATAGGCTCCCCCTGTCCAGTTCTCATTTGAAGCCCTAACAAGAGGAAAAAGTGCGTCATTTGATGCACAATGGTCGGTCTGTGTAAGTCATACCAGCCGGGCTTCCACTGGGTCTCAGTCAGAACCCAGAAAATGCTCTTCATACTATGTGCTTTGTCCCTATTTTTCACACGGACTTTGAGCCAGATCCCGCTTTTCCTTCAAATACCAAAAGGAGCAGAATAATGCAATAAAACGAAAACAAAAATAGTTAGTCGATTCTAAAGGTCCGCAATTAGTTTGCATTTCAAGTAAAGAAGATGAAGGGGGGAAAGACACTCTAACCACTGCACTCTAACCGCTGCACCGCTGTAGATCTGATTTACTTGCCTGCACTTTCCACAGACTGGAGCATCTTATCAATAGACTGAAACTGTGATGAAGATCAGTACGGCGTGTTAATGATCATGCTTAAACTATTAGATAGCATAATCCTCGTCTGAACTGATATATTTTGCCTTTTCGCCGTCATCATCTCATCAATAACATGCCCCATATCCTGACATTTGCCATGCACGGCAGCTGCAACGGGCTCACTATAATAAGTGTGTTATTTTATGTCCATGCGGCATTTTTATCGAGTCGCTCACAACTACAACAATTCTTCGGTAAACAATATGAGGCGCTGTTATTACCTTTGCGCGTGCACCTTTACTTCTACGGGACCCTCAATAGTTGTCACAAGAGAAGAAACGCGATTTCATGCAAGGCGCCGCGGACTGAGCTCCTTTAAACCAGCACTGTCCATATTTTGTCTCTTTGAAATCCAATGCTCCAAATCCTCTTTAGCGAAACCTTCACATCAAGATCTGCTTTCAAGTGAATCGCAGCATCAGCCAGAGAGAGAGAGAGAGCGCGGAGAGAGAGAGAGAGAGAGAGGGGGGGGGGGGGGTTAGGAGAGAGAGCGAGAAAGACGGGTCCACTTTCACTCTAACTCCTAAAAAAAATCTCACAGGTTTAAAAATTACCTTAAATATTCAGTCCTCCAAATGTATTTTCTGCTAATAAAAACACAACAGAACTACAAAAAAAAAATCAAACCCACGATGTGGTTAGTGGGAAGAAGCGCGGGGCGAAAATCCAGTTATCTTTGTGGAAGAGAAGGTGCAATCTGGTTTCCCTGTTGAGCTTATCCAGCGACTGTCAGGAGCCACAGACAGAGAGTATCACGTGTCTCTTCGTGATGTCTACCGGGGAGGGGCTGAATGCAGTACCGTGGACAGCGCCTCTGCCTACACAAGCATCCATCCACGGACATTTATGGCACACGCAACTTTGGAGCTAAACCTCGTGAAACTGATGCGCTTGATTAATCGACGCGCAGAAGCGGTCAAGGATGGTTTAGACACACGAAGTGATGTCTTTAAAGCAAACTAACCGTGTGTATATGAGTGTGTAGCTTACAGGCTGATCTTAAAATCGATTTTTTTAATTGAATTATTGCAGCGGATCAAGCGTAAAGATCGTGAATACGGCTAATCAGGGGCTGTCACTTTAGTTGTTATTAGTAGATCAAACTGAATCCGGATCCAGGGGTGTTTAATGCTCATTTATCAAGCAGCAATTCAATGTACCCTATCAAACTATTTCATCAAGTAGCTCACATTCACTTTTTTATGCCTGTATATTTCATTTCATTTCATTTCATTTATTTATTTATTTCACACTTGGTACAACAGATCAAACAAACCAACCACACTTTCTATCAATAAAGCACTACAACCATGTGTGAAAAGGAGCAGGAAGAAGAAAATCCACATATTAAAAGTCCACTGTACATGACGTCGTCTACTGTATTTTATATTGTAATGGAAATAGCATTTCATACTATTTTTGAGTTCTCTGAGTGAAAGCTAAATATCTGTTTTGACAGTTAAGCTGATATAATAAACCAAAAATTCTAACGATGAATGTCCTCCCTGACAATAACTACTGAAAACACTGTACTGCTGGACACTGGCAACAGAGCAGAGTGTAATTGCTGGTTTGTAAATTACAGGCATGCTAGCACTACAGGTTGTTCTCAGTGAGGCACATAAAAGTTGAAAAATGAAAAAATAACCACAAAAAAACCGCCTGCTCAGTAGCAGAAAACAGTAAAGAAAAGGTCGGGCATAGCTTAGAATTACATCTTATGAATGTGATGAACAAACATGATAACATTTTTCTGTTGATGCTTGTCTCAGCAGGAGTTGTTGTAATATATTTACACCTAACTGGAGGGTATTTTTCTCTCCTTTTCATAGGATTTGACGTGTATGAAAATACAAAGAGCTCAGTGCAGATGTGCACTCCTGATTGTGGTGGCGGCCCGCTAAATCTATAGCCCTTGTGACCCTAAAGAGTAGACATTGCTAATGCATTCTGCACCAAGCATGCCTGATGCATGTTCTTTTTTTTTTTTTGACACAAGGCAAGCCACGCACAAGAATTTCAAGCCTCGTGTCTGGTGCAATTCTCGTGCAATCAGTCTTTTAATTCATCAGTGAGACGCTTTCTTGGGTGTTTCATGTGACCGGTAATCTCACACAAAAGCAAAGTGAAAAGCAATAAAGGTGTGAAATTGCATTGTTATCCTTCCACCTTCCTTTGAAAGCATCAAACATTTTTTTTTGCACTGTTTCCCCAAAATCCCAAAAGCATTTACGTGTATCTGAGATACTGAAAAGTTTAAGGTTGCATAAGGATACAAGTGGGCCTGACTGGTGATGGGGTGCAGATAACTGGTGGGTAAAGCCACTTCAATGACTTTTAGCATTTTGGTCATATATTGCTATTTTTAAAAAAAAAAATTATTGTCTTTATTTATATGCACACTACTATTCATTTTCAAAGTTATAGCTGTCTTAAATACGTTACAATAAAGCTACCACTACATACATCCCAGTAAACATTTTGGAACTAGATTGTTATTAAATTACGACACATGACTTACCACATTAACAACATAATTTGAAAAAGTACATTTAAAGTTGCACTGGTCTAAAGAATGTTATTTGAACCCAAACCTGGTCGCTGGAACTCATCTTTTCTCTCCTCAATTTTACAAGAGCAAAAAAAAATGTCACGGAGAATGGACCATGTCACAGCAGGATTCAAGGTTTACCAAAAACTGTTGAGGTTACAGCATCGTGCGGGTACTGTGATGACAGACGAAGGAGAAAAAGGAGATAGTGCATTCAAGATTAATAGAGGTTTAAGCTTTCTGGGCCATGCACCAATAAGATAAGAAAGCTTTTGGTTTCATTAATAATAATAGCTCACTTTCTGAAAGTAATCCAACTGCAAAGTTCAAAAACAAACTGAACACTAAAAAAAAGTTATTTCTTAGAAAAAATTCAGTAACCTATTAGTTTTGTTAAGCTTTACTCTCAGTTTTCTTTTTTTTTTTTATTTGTTTCTGTATCCATTCTTCTTTCCCCGCTGCTGCATCTCTTTTTTTAATGTAACTGGATCTCAGGAACCATGACTCACTGCATCCAGACTTTTAAGATTAAGGTTTTGAAATGTCACATACTTCTCAGACATGAAAAATGTAACCAGTGGGACAGATGGTGTTGATATGAAAAAAAAAAAAACCACTTTCCATTTTACCGAATACTCTAATCCACCTGTTCATATTTCTTAAATTCTCTTGGCACAAAATTACTTAGCAACTGAAATGTATACTCTGAACCAAACATCTCTGAATGTGAGATTTGTCAGAGCAGTTTAAGCACTATAGGAAACTGTGAACTTATCACTGCATCCTCTTTTCTATCCATGGGCATGTCGAGGTTTAAAGATACAGACGTGCAGACAGAAAAGCAAAAATCAAAGGTTTAAAATGTAAAGTTCACGAACCAATGGAAGATGTTGCGGTGGTCATCTTTTATATACAGTCTATGGCGTGCGCTTACATGGGCATTGTTTTGAAAACTAGAGCTGCACAAGTACAGGTAAAACGTCAAACTCCACAGAAAGCCCTGGATTCAAACACAGATGGGGCATGTGAGGTTTGAAAGTTAACCACTGAGCTAATGTGCTGTCATGTTAACAAATGCCACCTTATCATCTGTCGAGACTAATGCATCATTAAAAAATACCCAATAAGTTCCCAACTCTGGGCTCTGATAATGAATAACCCATTATAGACATCCCGAGTCCTTACAAATGCAGATAAATTTTGAAAGCACAGAAGAAGCACTGGTGTTTTGAGACCATACTTCATGGTTCGTTGCCTAATTTAATGCCTCTTTTGCCTCTTACACTGATGGTTAACCCTGTATGCAAGCAAAGTCTTCTCAGATGTGATTGGTCAATAGAACTCAGACAGGTGGTCTGCAGATGGAAACCAAAGAGCTTCTGTTACCAAAAACATATTAATATGCAGATATCTATTCAAAGAGATGGAACACCTCTAATCCAAACTAGTTAACACAGTGTCTGGAGCCTCAGCCTTTTGCGGATTTGATACAACTGTGTGCAGCCCTCTTTGTACATCAAATGAAAGGTTGCTAGAGGAATGTTTAACAACATCTCCTAAATATTGTGGAAAAAAATTAGTAGTTTGTTGCTAACAATTGTTTTAATATTGAGTGGAAAATCTTAAATAAATCTTAAATAAACTTGACTACCTGACCTTTTGACATTTTTTATTAATAGTAATCTCAACTCATTAGTTAACAGTTGTGTTCTTGTAAACATGCACATTACTGTCCTCAAAGATCTGAGGAGTGCTGTTTATCTGTCAGTAAAGATCAACACAGACCTTTCCATGCATGTAGTGTAATAACACCTTTATATCACAGTATTATTTCTTAGACTGGATACTTGGTTGGCATTACCTCCGTCATCATATAATCAGACTGATTAGCTATCCCATAGGCCAGAAACCACATGCCTGCTCTTTCACATATAGAAAAAGAGTAAAACAGATTATCTGTGAAAAGCAAACAGGTGCATCTTTTTAGGTGACTATAATCTTGTAAGACGAAGATTGTTGCTTCTTGCTTGAGCTAGTCTTGTTAGACTTTTAATTCTCTTTATCATTAAAAACTCCTGTTTTTACATTATATTTGGAATACCATGCAAGGTAGATAATTCACTATCAGGTTCTGCACATGCACACAGGTGTTTTTTTTTTTCCTTGGATGGTAAAACCTCGTCTGGATGGTAAAACCTCGTCTGTAAGAGGATGTTGGGGGATAAGTATGATAGATAAAGATATATGATGCAATTAGGGATGATGCAATTTAATTTAGCTTCTCCAGTCTCAGATTTCTGGCATCATTGATGCTGGCTGGAACAGTCACTGTTACAATCATGTCTTTATGGGACACTTTATTTGTGTAAAGGATGTAAGTAGAACCACTCTAACTTTGCAGGGTCTAATTGTGCAAAGGAGATCTTTGCAGGTCATTGGTTTGTCACATAGATGCTGAGTCATTATATCCTGCAAGACACCCCCACTGAGTGACCTCTTTTTGACACTTCATCAGAGTGACTTATGAATAAGGAAGTCTCCTCACATGTGGAGCAAAACTACTGAGCCGGTATGTAGATATGAGGAACCAGAAGAGACATCGAAATAAAGAAATCTGTGCAATTTATATATTTATATATAGTAATTGTACAACAAAATATGCATTTGTGAATTCATTTAATAATTAAAAAATATATTTTATTTATTTAAAAATTACTAAAGTAATTTATTATGTAATAATTTAATAATAAAAAAAACTTTTTATGAATCAGTATTATAAATTGGGTTAATAACCATTAATCAATACTTCAAATCATAAAAAAAGAATGAGATACTATTGGATAAAAAGAACCTAATTTCAAAAAATATTTCTGACATTTAAAATGACCATTTAACTCCTTGAAAATCCATATTTCCTCACTCCATTAACCTTTCAATAAAGTTGAATTCTATTCTATTCTATTCTATTCTATTCTTTCCTGTTAGCTCGCAGATTAGCTAATATATTAGCAAATGAATTAGCTTTGGGATTAGCTGTCATATTCCGAGATGAATTAGCTTTGGGATTAGCTGTCATATTTCGAAATCGTGAAGCAATGCAAATTAGCCATGCAAATTAGCCATCCACTGCAATGTAAGGAGCTCCCTGATTGGTTAGACAGGCACAGGCTGCATGCCTGGATTTTTCTACACTGAGGTTTGTGCCGATAGCTTTGCACCGCTAAGAAGTGTGTGGGTTTGTACAAAGACCATTCAGCTTCAGTATTTACACTCTGTCAAACATGGATATATGCAGTATGAAGGGTCTCAGTGAAATGGAGAGCTGAACCTCCAAGTATACGTCTGTGGACCTGGACTGGCCACTTGTTGAAGGTAACATGCTAACATGGCTAACGCTAGCATCACTGCATATAGCCCTGCTCTTTTAAGATCATGTTACTTTTGAAAATATTACATTGCAGCAGTACAAGCTAGCTACCCTTTTAGTAAGCTAAAGTATTCACAAATAAAGCTTGAAGCAGCTCAGACTATTAGAAGCAGCACTGAGCCCTGTTACATTCATACACAGTGTTAGACCAGTGGCTGTAACCTACAGCCTTTAAACACGATTAAAATGATGTCTGTAAACACATCAGTCCAGATGTTACCACATTACTTTCTGTTAGTTAGTGTTAAAAGAATTGGGACAAGGTGATTAAAATAATAGCTGTCAGTTCTTTCATTCCTTATATTACTTCCCTCTGCAAAACCTGGTGATGACACTATTGATTTAAGTTCATTTAGTTAAATATGAGCGTGCACACATTCATTCTTGACTGGACATAGATGATGATCAAGGTCCACGTGCACTTTTATTTTTTATATGCTTGCTGTGTTTATTAATGCAATTTGAAAATTAATACACAAAACTTGGATGTTTTATGAATTCATCAAATCCCAGCCTCTTAACACAGTATGCTAAATCTAAGCATTGACTTTCCAGTATATTCCAATGAGTATAATTTAAGCATTCACTGCACCTACAGTACCTACACCCAGTCAAATGTCTGGTAAAGATACAGATAATGAAATTTAATTATTAATATAAAATATGCATAATGAAAGCATTTATCCAGTTTGGTACTTTTCTCTGTATGCCCTGCTTATAAACGCCCTAAATGCTGTGATATATACAGTAAATGAAAATCATTTTGACAGAGGTGATAAAGTTATTAAATCACTGCTGATGTTTTGGTTGATGTTTACATTTTAAAATGATTTTTGTGTGTTGACAACATCTTGGGACTCCTCTGGGAGATGAGGACACACCCACATCTGTTCCATACCATAGTCATGGAGGATGTTACGGCTCTGAGTCAGCTTTGTGGCATCAGACACCCACACAGGAAAATCAGTGCCTGGACTTACGCAGGAGAGATTGCCTCAGTGATGACTGACTCTGCGTCATCGACTTTACCTCCTAATCTCTTTCTCCTTTAAAACACAAAATCACTCAGAAGGAGTTGTGTAAATTTACTAAGAAGGAAGTCTGTAACTTGTACACATTTGTGATTTTACTTGTTTTATGAGTTATATTTAAGAAGAGTAAATTATTCATATAAATAGTTTGTGTTATTTATATGAAAAGTGTTTTTCTTTTTTATACACATATCATATCATCATCTTATCATCTTATGATGTCCACTCTAACATGAGTTCACTGTATGAGTTCAGTTTTAGTCTTCAACTCCCAAGAATAGCAGCTGGCTCAATCATCTTTTTTTCTGTTGATTGACAGAAAGTTTACACTGGTTTTCTTCTGAGAACTGCTGCTAAGGCTGAAAATAAGAGAAACGCCAACTGAAAAAAGTATATATATTAAAAAACCTCTTGATGGATGAATTACAAGCAAAGATATGCCCAAAAGTTTAGTTCCTCTCGCCTTTTTTTTCCGTGGAAAATTGTTTTATCACTCATCCAAGTAACTTCTTCAGTCTCACAGATGAATGATAAAATGTTTTTCCACTGAAAACCATTGTGTACAGTTGAATTCAATCGACTTTTCTGTTGATTGAATCACTGTTAGAATCTGAAATGCTCACTGAAGCTGAGAGAAAACGAAGGTTCTTGCAATATAAATGAAACCGACCCCTTTCACGAGTGTTAGTTCTATAACCGATTACAAATCGTCCTCCTAACTCCCAAACTCATTTGTTGTTTTCTTTTTTAATTTCTACTTTTAGTTGGGCCTTGTATGTATAAAAACTAAGGATTACCTTTGAACAGAATGGGTTTATCTTGCAGCACAACACAAACTTGCCATATTTTATCAAATTTTAAAGCGCTTAACTGAGCAGAATGAAGGTGCAGAAAAGCACCAAAGTGTAATTTCTGCATATGACACATGGTCTCAGACAAATCATACATGACCCACCTTTTTGTAGCTTGCCATCACCAGTGTATGAATGTGTGTGTGAATGGGTGGATGACTGGATGTGTGAAGCGCTTTGGGGTCCTTAGGGACTAGTGCTATACAAATACAGGCCATTTACCATTTTTTTCAAAGACTCTAAACTTTTTTATTATAAGTTGCTACAGCTGTAGAAAAGGGCAGATTTCTGGCTGACCTTAATCAGTGGTCATTGCTCTTGCTTTGGAACTGCTGCATGGAGGATGTAATAATGTTTATGATAAGTGGTAAGGTTTGTGTCCTTGTCAGGATTCCTCAGCTTCCAGGTTGGGAAAAGTGGAACAGAAGATATTCAAATACATCTCTCCACAGATGCTGTAACAGTGTGTTAAAAACACTTGCAGGTGAATTACATCACTGATTAACATCCATTTACTTAAAAGTTGCTGATCAGTGAATAGCTGGAATATATAGTTTATAAGTTCAACAGTGTACTGTATAAAATAGAACCATATATGCCAGATGTGGTCAGATGCTTGTGTGATTTTAACAGAACCCTACAAAACTGTTTTTATTGAGTTTAATTCTTTTTTGTGAACTTTGTGAAGTATTTTTTTAATGGATTAATAATTCGTTTTGAAGAATGTATTTATAACTAGTGTTTTTTCTTTAAATATATACAATAAAAATTATTTGTAAATGGATTTACAAATGCATATTTTATTGCACAATTCAGAATTCTTTATTTTGATCCATGTGACTCTTCTGGTCTCCTGTATGTAGATGCCCAAAATCTCTGGCCTGTTCAGCCATCATTAAAAAGAAACATGTGGAGGACAGAAGCAATATCAGGTTTTAAATGAGATGAAAGTATTACCAATTATGCCTCAAAACAATGTGAAATTCTGCATTTCCATTTCACAGAAAACACTGACTTGTTTGGAGTCTGAATCTGGTTTGGATCCTTTGTTGATCACGTTTTCTTATGCTGCAATAGCTTGCGTTCAGTTAAGCTGATTATGAGAGTAAAGCAACAAGTGTGTGGTTTTGGATGACCAGTTTGACATCAACAATTCACCTTTTGTCTTTTAAAACAATCTTTTAACTTTACTAATAAACAGTGAAGCAGCTGGAATCAGGCACAGTGGGCAGAAAAAAGAAAATGTTAAAAAAATAAATAAAAAAGTCGCAACTTGTCTTTTTAGTAAATGTATCCAACACACAGAAGTCCTCATCTCTCTAAAGTAGCTACTTTTTTTTCATAAGATTTTCACCACTCACCAGCTGGGACCATTTTTCTCTCCCTATTGAGAGCATCTGTATCCCCGAGATTAAAGCTGATTGAATTTAGAAATCTGTATCATTACAGTTATTAGATTAGGAGAGAGGGAAAAGGACACTGCAACTCTGAATTTCATTTCAGAGGAATTAATGAAACGTAGGAGTGTGGACCACAAAGAGCTGGTCACATGTACAGCTTGGATGAGATTACTGATTGTATTGACTCTTACATAATGACCCTACTGAAGATGCATGAGAAATGCATTAACATGCCAAAAATCTGATTAAAAGCGAGATTTTAAAGCCTGGCCCAACAGCCTGGAACAAATTGCCTCTCTCCTTATTGACATAAGATCCGGGGATTACTGAATCAATGGATTTCTGATTCTTGCTATTCTTTTTGCATTTTCTGTATTTAAAAAAATACTTATTTCTTTTCCACAGTTGACAAGCGTTCCAAAGTGTGAAATTAGATTAACAAACATGTGTTTTATTAATCCAACTTTCTGATTCTGTGTGAAGATTTCTTGGCTCCTGTGCAACAGGGTAGAAAGGGAACTTTGTAATGTCCTTCTATTGAAAATGTATCTCTAATACCTGGATTATGTGGTTGTTAAAACGACGCCACTTTTACCTGTGTGAACCCCATCACCAGTCAAGAATCACTTATGGTCTTAATATTGCACCAAGACATCAGTACTAGTGCAACAGTATTCTTTAGTATTTCAAACCTTGGAAAAGCAAAAAGTGTGTAATAGATTTCCAATACTTTGAAATGTCTGCATTCCAAATGCTGGTGTCTGCACATGAGTCATTAAAGCCACATTTTCACCACAGGCACCAAGGTCTAACTTATGTTCAAATAAATATTATACATCACACAGCAAAAATAAACCTTCCTGTTCAGGGGATGAGTTTTTTTCTTTTTCTAAAAGTGCTGAAATTCTCACCAAATATTATGTGGAGAAACAGCTGTTGCTTCTTCATGCTTCATTGGACTAATTTGCTGAATCTTTGCAGGTGTTTCTACTGCAGTGGAAATCAAAAAGTCCTGGGACTAAAAGGATGGAAAATCGGTTTCCGAGAATGTTAAATTTCCCAAGAAACACACACATGGACTAGATCATGTGCAGAAAAATTACGTGGCTTCAACACTTTTTTCAGCTATCAAATCTAAAAGATTTAGTCTCATTATCCATGTCATTTATTATGAATAGAACACACAGCTTCAAAGAATACTAACCACGTGCACTGGTGTCAACTAGCTCCTTTATGACTCTAGTTTAAATGTATATGTAAAAAAACAGCTTTTACATATTTTTAGAGTATGTTGTTTCACACTGAATCCAACACGAGCTGTTTTCCTGATCTCCCGATGCTAGTCCAGCATCTCCCAACAATTTGTGCAATCTCTCCTGAAAGGTTGGGTCAGTAGATCACAAAAGATCCTCTGAAGCAGTCCAAGACTCCTTCTCTTATGAAGGATGAAAGATTGACTTTCCTCTTCCGAGTCTTCTGCCGCTGTTATCTGAATCCTTCATGATTACCATGCCATATGCATAAGCAAAAACGCAAGCAGTTGTTTACTTTCAGCATTAACTTGCAATCATGTGTGCATAAGAGTGTGTTTTTATCTAATTTGTTCATATTTCTGTTAAATAATGGATCCTGATAAAAGAGTCCTCACAGGCATTAAACCTTTGCCCTGGTCATATCAGCAAATAGGTATCAATCATCTGTGGAGAATGCCATATAGTTCCATATTTTTCAGCTTTAAAAATCACACAACTAATGCTTTTGACATTATAAAACTGAACAGGCTTATTTTTGTACCAAAGTGCATCATTACTGCCTTTTAAAAAAAAATTCACTTTGTGCCAGTCTGTGTTTCTTGGACCTTTACAAGGTTTAATCAAAACTGAACGCGATTCAGTCTAAATTTATTCCAGACTTTACTGATCAGTGAATTTTAAGACAGCTAATCTTGGTTCATGAGATCTGTATGTGCTGGAAAGGGAATTACAAAGGAGCATCTATATCACTGGCCAATATCTGTAAAGCATATGATAATGTGGAATAATATTCATTGGAGTGCAAGCTGGTGTGAAATGGCCTGATAAGATGAGAATGTTGACACACCTGCTGATCACAAATAGTAATCCCGGCATTTTATGGCAGTTTCTTGGCCTTATCATTAGGGATTGTCGCTGCTATTGACATAAACAGACTTCTTACTGAATACAGGCCAAACTCTCCTAAAGTAGAAAAATCGCCTTGAAAACATGAATTGCATTTGAGTTTAAATGTAACTTCCAATTTGATTGTTTAGTGACATTTATTTATATCACTTAAGTTTATTGTACGTGTAGTATACCTACTATATGGGTGGCAAAAAAAATTGTTTTTTAACTAGTTATAAATGACAGTAATCTGTAAGATATTACCACTGTCAGCCGATGCATTAGCATTGTCAAGTGTATATGCACTGGATTCAAGATAGTAGTTGTCACACCAACAGTGGCCGTGCTGATAAAAATATAAGCAATAATATGGTTTTTAAAAATTGCGCACATATGTTATATATTGTGTTTCAGGGTAGATTATAACAAGATAAACTCATTTCTGTTACCCTGCAAACACGGGGATTTTGATTTTCTTTTAAAAAAACAGCAAAACTCTTATAACAGAATTTGAAGATGTTTAAAGTAGTGTGCTATGGTTACAATTCGAATACATCCCCATGGCAGCAGTGTAACTGGAGTGTAGTCATAAGGGGCCAGCCAGGCACACACACTCACACAGAATCAGTGATTAATGGCCACTGAACTCTGTTGTTCTTGTGCTTAAAGATTTCTTGTCATTCACTTCATTAAACAGTTAGATGAAGTAGTTTTTCAACAGAATTGCCGAATGCACCTTGCTGGAGAAATTCTCATTGAGTACAAGGGAGTATAAACACAAAGATTTCATGGATGTATAAAAGGCAATACAATCATTTATTTTTCTCTACATACTGGCCATAGTTCTCTAAACTTAGTCTTTATTCTTTATATCTGTTTAGTAAAAACAGATTTGTTACACAATTTTAAATAAATAAATGTTGGTGACCCAGTGTTTCTTTAAAACCATTGGAAGTTAATATCACACTGTGATAGAATCTAAGCGAACACAAATTAACTTGTTGTTTATTCTATGTTGTTACTTGTTAGTAATTTTATGAGTTAATTGAGTGAACACTGATTTTCTTTTGGTTTGCTTTGTTGTTTGTTTGATTGTTTTCCCATATAAGTTTTAGAGTAGGATTCAGTAAAATCAGACGTTAGTTGATCCTGGATCCTTTCAGGGCCACTACAGCCAGCATAGCTGAAATAGCATTCATCTGGTGGTTGCTGTTGTGAAGCACAAGCAAGACCGTGACCATGAGGACAATGACAGCCATTCAATGGAACCACAGCATTATCATTAGAGCAGTTCAACTCTTTGTACATCAAACAGCATGTTACTGTCAAGACTAACATCAGGCAACTACTACTTCATGCTGGTTTAATGTTGTTCAACTAACTGCCAAATAGTATTTTTTTTTATGCTTATTTGTAAAACAGGCAAAACACACTATGTCATTTTGGTGTCACTAGCTTCACCAGAAGAGCAGTTCACTGTACTTTCTTCTCACCAAGAGGTTAAAGCACTAGTGACTGAAGGTACTAAGTAAGGGTGTATATGATAACGGCCAACGCTATAGAATAGCAGAGTGTTTTTATTAACTCAGGATAATGTAAAAGTGAAGAGGCAGGACAAAGATAAACTTCCAGGAATAAAATCGGTGGTTCATTTACTCTACAGTAGTTTGTATTTATTGCAACAGTTGCATTTTAATTCTCTGTCACTCTGTAGTGAGATTCTTAAGAATAATGAGTGGCAACGTTTGCACTGCTCACACATCAAAATATATGATTAAGCGTATTAATATCATGGACAGTCTCTCTAACTCTTAATCTTGAGCTGTCTGATGGTTGCTGAGGGCCCGTTTTGTGAGCTCAAGATTATTTAGGAAAAAGGAATGTAGCGACATTTAGGACTAGAGGTGCAAAATGAGTTGGGATTATGTTCAGCTAAAGGCAAAAAATAGGACATTGGGTCTACTGGATGACAGTTTGCATAGTTCAGCTATAGTTATTGAAATTTGTGTTGAAGGCCCCAGTCTAGAGGTGGCACAAATACAGACATTTTTTAATTAAGTAGAAGTACAGATACTTGTTGTGTTAAAAATGATTTCCATTCCCTAGACTGACAGTGTACTGTCTTTATACTAGACAGTATACAGCTACTATAAAGGCTGAAATCAGTAAATGAATCTAAGCATCATCATCTCAAACTGATATTTATTTCAAAGCCACTGTGCACCAGTCCATCGCAGAGCTTTACTGTGAAATTAGCACAGTATAGCAAGCTAACATGTTTATCCTACACTAAACAGCTGAGTATTTTCAACCTTTTGAATAACACAGAATTGTTATATCTCAGTTTGTTTTGCAGGATGTTTCACAATATCAAAAAACATTACTTCACTTCATACAGATCCAATACCCGAGTTAAAAATGAGGACATTACATGTAATTTTCCTGTTTAACAAATGTCACTGAGCAGTCTTTACCTTTAAATCTAACCTTGCTTCTTCATTTCCTCTTTCTCCATCTCTGAGTGAAGTTATCCAACACTCTTTTCTCTCCCTGGGAAATACAACAGCTGTACCTTTAGCTAGCAACACACTGTGTGACAAGCTGCACAGGGACAGTTTGTGTGCTTGCTGAGGTTCGTTGAGCTGTTAGAAAGGTTGCCTTTGAAATTACCTGCCACTTAAAATGCTCCTCCTTTTATGCTGGCTCCTTTTCTATAGCACTAGCTAGATGGGGAAGTGTCGCAACCACAACTTAAGGACATCTGGCCCCAAAAAAACGCTCTTCCGGATCATTCAGGATTATTCTGCCCCACATTAATGCCTGGGTATAGCACTACAAATGTGCTGTTGCCTTTTACATGTTTTTGTATCTGATAAGCCTGGGTGATTGATACACCAATAAGATGGTCTTTTACATGTTATAGTTACCTTTATTTAGGCCCTAACTGTTTTCATGTTTTAATGCACACTGTAATGTGAAATAAAAATGTCCCTCAAATGTCTTAAACCTAAATTAATGAGCCTGTTTTGAAACTACAGGGTGGGCCATTTATATGGATACACTGTAATAAAATGGGAATGGTTGGTGATATTAAAGTCCTGTTTGTGGCACATTAGTATATGTGAGGGGGCAAACTCCTCAAGATGGGTGGTGACCATGGTGGTCATTTAGAAGTTGGCCATCTTGGATACAACTTTTGTTTTTTCAACAGGAAGAGGGCCATGTGACACATCAAACTTATTGGTAATGTCACAAGAAAAACAATGGTGTGCTTGGTTTCAACGTAACTTTATTCTTTCATGAGTTATTTACAAGTTTCTGACCCCTTATAAAATGTGTTCAATGTGCTGCCCATTGTGTTGGATTGTCAATGCAACCCTCTTCTCCCACTCTTCACACACTGATAGCAACACCGCAGGAGAAATGCCAGCACAGGCATCCAGTATCCGTAGTTTCAGGTGCTGCACATCTCGTATCTTCACACCATAGACAATTGCCTCCAGATGACCCCAAAGATAAAAGTCTAAAGGGGTCAGATCGGGAGACCTTGGGGGCCATTCAACAGGCCCACGACGACCAATCCACTTTCCAGGAAACTGTTCATCTAGGAATGCTTGGACCTGGCACCCATAATGTGGTGGTGCACCATCTTGCTGGAAAAACTCAGGGAACGTGCCAGCTTCAGTGCATAAAGAGGGAAACACATCATCATGTAGCAATTTCAAATATCCAGTGGCCTTGAGGTTTCCATTGATGAAGAATGGACCCACTATCGTTGTACCCCATATACCACACCAAACCATCACTTTTGTTGTTCCAACAGTCTTGGAGGAATCCATCCAATGTGGGTTAGTGTCAGACCAATAGCGGTGGTTTTGTTTGTTAACTTCACCATTCACAAAAAGTTTGCCTCATCACTGAACAAAATCTTCTGTGTGAACTGAGGGTCCTGTTCCAATTTTTGTTTTGCCCATTCTGCAAATTCTGTGCGCCGATCTGGGTCATCCTCATTGAGATGCTGCAGTAGCTGGAGTTTGTAAGGGTGCCATTTGTGAGTAGCTAATATCCACCGAAGGGATGTTCGACTGATGCCACTCTCCAGTGACATGTGGCGAGTGCTACGCTGTGGGCTCTTTCTGAATGAAGCTAGGACAGTCACTGATGCTTCTTCGTTAGTGACAGTTTTCTTGCATCCACATTTTGGCAAATCCAACACTGAACCAGTTTCACAAAACTTAGCAAGCAGTTTGCTAACTGTAGCATGGGAGATGGGTGGTCTCGTAGGGTGTCTTGCATTAAAATCTGCTGCAATGACCCGGTTACTACGTTCACCAGATATCAACACAATTTCTATCCACTCCTCACGTGTTAACCTCTTCGACATGTCAATGGCTGTGAACAAAGAGAAACTTGTAAATAACTCATGGAAGAATAAAGTTACGTTGAAACCAAGCACACCATTGTTTTTCTTGTGACATTGCCAATAAGTTTGATGTGTCACATGGCCCTCTTCCTATTGAAAAAACAAAAGTTGTATCCAAGATGGCTGACTTCTAAATGGCCACCATGGTCACCACCCATCTTGAGGAGTTTGCCCCCTCACATGTACTAATGTGCCACAAACAGGACTTTAATATCACCAACCATTCCCATTTTATTACAGTGTATCCATATAAATGGCCCACCCTGTAGAATGAGTGGAAATACTGATTTTTGTGTTAAAATGTTGGGAGTAAAAGTAAAAAGTTGTCAGAAAAATAAATACTCAAATACAGATACTTGAAAATTCTTCTTAAATACAGTAATGAAGTATGTGTACTTTGTCACAGAGGCTTAGAAACAATAACAAGGAGGTTTTTGGTGCCCTCTTTGTGGCAAATTTCATTTGACAACACCCAGAAAGTTCCACCAATCACTTGCCAACTGGTCGGGGAATTCACATTGTGCTGGTCTGTGTATTCCCTAAAAGCAGAAGTTTGATATCTGTAGTCACCTATGCATTGCTCAATTGTGTCCTATAAATGATAACACATGTTATTGGTATGCTGATATGGGCATACGCAGATTCCTTTAATTGCAAGTAGCATTCTAAATGCCTTTTCTAGTGCAAGTAGCATAAATAGTACGTATAAATCTTCCAATATTGCTAACACAAGGTCAACTGAGTTGTCTTGTCGCAGCATTTCTTAGAGAAAAAAAAAAAAAAAGACTTTGTTACCCTGTGGGCCAGTAGGATTGCTTCTTATCAGTCTAAATTCTCTTCTCTCCTGGATTAATGCAGAAATTACTTTTACATGCCTCAGTAAGCCAGTGCATTAAAACAAAGACTTAACTTTCTATTCTGTTGAAGATACACCAATAAAACAGCAACTAATGATGAAGTATGTAGAAAGCACAGCTCTTCTCTGAGTATTTATACCCCCCCTAAGTAAACCTCAGGAGAGCAGACATTGAAAGGGCAATCATTTAGAAATACTCTAAACATGATTGAAATTATTTTGCCAATCCAAAAAGAGGATTCAACTAAAGCCGGTTAATGAATTCTAACACAGAATTCTCCTTCATCTTGTTTAAGAAGCAGATTTTTAGGATCACGTTAAACAGTTTCATACATCAGAGATTTCTTGTTTTCCAAGCATAGGAAGGAGTGACAATTAAACAGCTGCAGGGTTAAGGTTGGTTGCCTCCACGTATCTATTCCTGACAGGAAGAAAAATCTGGCAATTCACAGCCATCTTACTCCCGTGTCCTTTCTTTAGGGAAGAGAAGAGGATTGCCCCATTCTGCGGTTTCGTCAAACTGCCAACCAGGGCCCAGGAACACACTTCATTAACCACTCCTATGGCAGAGGATGGTGGTTTTTCCAGACAGCAAGCACAAATTTGAAGTCTTAGGAAGACCACAATGCATTATGCTGAATAGGCTTGTCACTCCTGCCCAGGTTCATTTCCTTTTAAGTGTGAGCTTGAGTCAATCAAAGGAAATGAGCTGAGAAACCATGGCTATTATTTATCAGTTTATCCAGTGAGGTCGTTTCATCACCTCCCCTCTGCATGTCACGCGCTATGGGAAAGGTAGATCAGTAAGAAAATGAATTTAGTCGTGGAACCACATTTGCACACATTAAATAGGCAGGTAGTAGTTGAGGGTAAAAAATGTTATCCATTTAGGTTCATTGAGCCCTATGCAAGAATCAATAGTATGAACACAATCATTCCTAAGAGGAAGGCATGTGTTTTAGAGATTTGTTAAATTGTCCAATTTTCTCATACTCAGACAGGCCTGTGGCATAAATCAAACAGAGATAGTCTGCTTTTTTCAAATGGTGAAATTTATTTTAAGCTAAATATAGAACTTAAATGTGTTATGGAAAGTGCTGTGCTACTACAAAAGATCAGGGGGATGCAGTTTTGGAAAGAATAAAGCCTATTTGAACACTGCCTTACAGAGCAATTTGGGGGCATTGATTATGTTAATAATCAAATCAAGGGCTTTAAAATTAAGGGGTAAACACTACCCTATATCAGCTACTCTACCACATGTCCCAGTGAGCCTTAATGATGGAAAGATGGATCCTCTCGAATCAAATACAATCTATATAAACAAATTACAAAACTGACTGATGTAGAAAAGTTGTTTTTTTGTCCGATCACAACTGAAACTTTTTGCTGCATCTCCACAAAACCTATGTAAATAATATAGCTTAAACAGCATTAAAGACAGTATATTCTTAAAACTGCTATATGGTGGTGTATAGATTTAGGACCACATGATGATACTAACTTGTGGTAGTAACTTCCTACCTATTCTATATTTATTATTATTTTAAAATGTTTCCATTAAGGTGTCACATGCCTTTTTTACTGAATCATGATCACTCAAGGAGTCACTGGGATGGGTGACAAAATGTTTCTCTGATTTCAGCACTGACTGGTTGTGGATAGTTTCTGTCATGGTCCCCGGTACCTGACCGACTGGTCCAGTGTGGCTACATATGTTTTGTTTATTTTTCCTCTCTCGCGTACCACGCACTGCCTGGGCAGAGTTCATTGCGGACTCCCGCCTCTGGCCCTCGCACCTGCAAGTGATCAGCTCAGATTCTTCGTTCACTCAAGCTCACTACTTAAGGTAGCAGCTGGGAGTACCTCATTCACTGGATTATTTTGTAACCCAGTCAGTGTAACTCCAGCTCAGCAACATTTTCGAGTTTCCCTCGAGTATTTTCGAATGTTGATTCTCCTGTTCTTCTGCATAGATTCTGTGTGGCCAGGCTGAAGATCTGAGTGTGTTGACTTTGTATGGCGAGAACGAGAGAGATGATTCCTTGTGGAGAAAGCTAACTGCATGGAGAAATCTTTTCACTTTCCTGATCCGTTCGTGAACTCTGGTGACCCTGGACCCCTTTTCCCTCACCTGTAAACTGTGCATGAGGAGTGTTAAATAAACAAACGTATCTCTGTGATTTCAGTCTGCGCCTGAGTCCCTCCTGCATCTCGTGACAGATTCTGTCTTAACAGGGTATTATGACGCTGGCATAGACATGAAATGTATTAGCAACAACTTGGATAAGTGGATACAATTTTTATTTTTTACGGCTTGTAAAAATCTAACATTCTAGCTCTGGCTACAACAAGTTGGCCAAAAGCAACCAATAGAAAAAAAATAAGATATATTTAGGATAAGAATACATTTAAAAAGGCTCATTGCGATAGTTCTTACCTGTCAAATGATCCCTCCTTTTTGGAGCTAAGCACTGTATGTAATGTAATGTGTAATGTAATGTAATGTGTAATGTGTATGTGTGTATAGATCAGGGGTCGGCAACCCTAGGCACGCGTGCCACAGCTGGCATGCGAAGGGTTAACTGATGGCACGACCATAGCTGGACTGGCCATCGGGCATACCGGGCATTTGCTCGGTAGAGCAAATGTAAAGGTATAAACGGTATTTTTTTTTTTTTTTTTTGTAACGGTATAAACAATGAGAGGTGGTGGATTGGCCAGATGCTGGCCGGAGTGTAAAAATAACTCAGTTGTTTCATGGTGGCTATGGCGTAGCTTCCACAGATTCAGTAACATTATCAAGTGGTGGAGGCCAGCAGGGAAAGGGGAGGCAAGAGGAGCAGAGACCCGAGGCAGCACCGGTCCGAGTGTCAGGTGAACTGAACTTCAGGTAAGAAGCTATGACCTGCAGTCTATGTGGGTCAGATATAAACCAAGTTTAGGTGGAGTTTATTTTCGTTGTGCTGACTTTTTACAGTCAGTTACAATAACTCGTACTGTGTACTAGCTAGCATGACGGAGTTTCTATACAGCTGGGTGGGTGCTATGATGTTACTGATAGTGAACTTTATTTTATTCATAAGGTTAGTTAGTAGAGTTGCCAACCGTCCCATAAAAAGACGGAATCGTCTCGTATTCAGAGAAAATATCACGCGTTTCGTATTGAGCTGAAAAGGAACACACTTTGTCCCGTACTTCAGCTAGAATGGAAAAAAAGACACAAAGCTGGAGTTATTCTGTCATTACGCTGCACAGCTGCCTCTTCTTCTCTCATTCTCTCCCCCTCTCTCTCCTGTTTCTACTTCAATCATGAAACTGATCAATGATCAGCTGATCGGGTTTTCTCTCTTGTTTATTTATCGCCCACTTTGTGCCAGAAAGAGGAAACCGCCGGATGTCGCGCTAAACAACAGCAGCACGTTTAGGCTTGATAAGCTGTTGTTAGAATTTATTTAATATTCATTTCTAGTATCAGCTGAGGTTTGCTGGAGCCACAGCTGTAAAAGCTGCTGGTCATGATATCGGTTTGGTTATCTGGTGAGAGGGAAACATGAAGATGATACCAGGAGATGTCCTTACTGAATCATCAGCGCTGAACAGGTGATGGAGAAACAGGTTTACCTTTTAGGTGACATGAATGAGTTGAAGGGAAGTTATGAACTATTTCTGAGAGACAAATAACACCAGGATCCTTTTCTAAGTAACTGTGCAGGGCTGGATCTAGCAAAGTTTTGCCAGGGGGGCCAGGTAGGGCATTAACAGGGAAAGGGGGGCACAAAGAAATACTTTCTTATTCTCATTTAAAATGTCTGGCTGTTATTAAATAATTATCTAAAGCTTATAACCAAAGTTTTCATCTGAGGTAAAATGAATAGAAATCATATATATACCAACAAGACAGTGTACATCACTGTCACAACAGCATTTGTTTTCCTTCAAAGGCTTTATGGCTTTTCCTGTAATACCTGGTGGGCCGGTCTCTAGTCTAAATGCCCGGGCCAATATTTTGTCCCAGTCCAGCCCTGGGCACGACACGCAGTGAATTAATCTGAGAAGGTGCATTAAAAAATAAACGGCTGTGCCAGCGGTGCACATCGCAAATTAGCTCGCATAGACACAGTAGTTGTGCCGCTTCTTAATGACGGTATTTTAGCTAACAACCCCAACTACCAGATTCAACTTGTAATTGGCTAAAAATAACTTAGCCTACTGGTGAGAGGGACGTTGTTAGCGTTCCACATTCCGACACTTCAAATGCTTCAGGAGCTGTCCGCTCGGCACAGCATCAGCACCACGGAAATACATGGATACATCCGTAGACTCGAGACAGAATTCACAATACGTTTTTGGGACTTTCAGGTGTATGAACCAATGTTTTATTTTCTGATCAAACCAGAAATCTTTAATGAGCAGCTAGATTTGTCTTGCATTAACTGGCTGAGTTAATGCCAGTTAATGCAACACCGAAGCAGCTGGAATCCACAGCTGTGCATTTTCACCTGCTGGACATCACTACCTGACAAGTTTAACTGTCTTCAGAACATTGCAGAGGCCTTATTGACAGTATTTTGCTCCACATATCTGTGTGAGCAGATTTTCTCTCACACGAAGAGTGTCAGCCGTCTGAATGCTGGACACTCAGAGACCTGTGTCTCTGAGTAGGAGACCAGAGATCACATTAACATGTGTATTAAAAAACATGCCATATTGGCCCAATTTATTTTTCTTATCATTGTTGTGAGGAGACCACAAATAGCATTTGTATTTTCTGTTGTACAGTTCATTTGCTGTCATGGAGTTCTTGTTATGGATAAAATGTGTCTTTTTTTTGTTTCAAAATAGCTGATAACTATTCGCTGATAGCTGCCAACATCTGCGAACAAATATAATTCTATAAAGTGGTTCTATATAGTGTGTAACTGTTAATATAGAGCGTTATTAAATTTATTGCTACACCAGTTGACTCCACTGCCTCATTTGCTTTGACATTATTCATAGCAATTAAATAAACCACTAAAACACCAACTATTTGTTTAGCTATTTTCAGTAATTCACTGCACTTTCTTTGTTAACTTTTCATCATTGCTGTCCTATCTAGACAAAAGCTCAAAATACTCACATGTGAGTCTTTGAAAACATATCTGATTACCGTATTTTCACGACCATAAGGCGCACTTAAAAGTCTTAGATTTTCTTCAAAAAGTGCGGCGCGCCCTATAGCGCGGTGCGCCCTATGTGTTGTAAGGAGGACGTAGTAGAGAACACCATGAGAACGTTAAAGGGTGAAGTGTGGGCGTTGATCGTATATACCGGGACAATCGCACATACCTGTATAAAAGAACAGGTATGTGCATTATGCAGGACATCGTTGTTTTAACAACCCTGAAAATGGCAAAGAGACACGCTTACGAAGCACAGTTTAAACTGAAGGCCATCAGCTACGCGGAGGAACATGGAAATCGAGCAGCGGCGAGAGAATTTAAGATTAACGAATCGATGGTTCGCAAATGGAGGAAGCTGGAAAACAAGCTCCGGCAGGTCAAGAAAACGCAGCTGAGTTTCCGCGGACATAAGGCGAGGTGGCTCGAGTTGGAGGAAAGACTCGAGCGGTGGATCATCGAGCAAAGAGCGAGCGGGAGAAGCGTTTCGACGGTCACCATTCGGCTAAAAGCAGTTTCACTAGCTGAAGAGATGAACATTGAACATTTCCAAGGAGGTCCGTCTTGGTGCTTTCGTTTTATGAAACGGTGCCATTTTTCCATCCGGACCAGGACTACGGTAGCGCAGCAACTTCCAGCGGATTATAAGGAAAAGCTGGCCATCTTCCGCTCCTACTGCAGCAAACACATCGGCGACAAAAACATCCAGCCCAGCCACATCACAAACATGGACGAGGTCCCGCTCACTTTTGACATCCCGGTGAGTCACACTGTGGAGAAGAAGGGGACCAGCACGGTAGCGATACGCACAACGGGGTATGAAAAGTCTTCTTTTACTGTTGTGCTTGGCTGCCATGCTAATGGACAGAAACTGCCGCCTATGGTGATTTTTAAGCGAAAGACTTTGCCTAAAGAGAAGTTTCCAGCAGAAATCATCATTAAGGCAAATGAAAAGGGCTGGATGGATGAGGAAATGATGAAAGACTGGCTGAGGGAGATGTATGTAAGGAGACCAGGTGGTTTTTTCCACGCATCACCATCGCTGTTGATCTGTGACTCTATGCGTGCCCATCTCACAGCCGATGTGAAAAAACTTGTGAAGCAAATGAACTGTGAGCTTGCTGTCATTCCGGGAGGCCTGACAAAGGAACTCCAACCGCTGGACATCGGTGTGAACCGCCCGTTCAAAGTAAGGCTGCGAGCGGCCTGGGAGCGATGGATGACCGGTGGAGACCACAGTTTCACTAAGAGTGGAAGGCAGCGCCGGGCGAGTTACGCCACAATTTGCCAATGGATTGTAGATGCTTGGGCTAACATGTCTGCTGGCACTGTTGTTCGAGCTTTCGCAAAAGCCGGCATCGTTTCCAAGGAGCCGCACGGCACGGAAAGTGACTCTGACGGTGAAGACAGTGAACCTGGCATGTTTGATGGAGATTTAGCGCAGCTGTTCAATTCAGACACAGAGGATGAGGACTTCGATGGGTTTGATTGATGATAAAAATGTGAGTACCAAACTTTGTTTTGCTCCTGCTTTATTTTTAAATACGCACACTTGTATGCTTGTGTGTTGTTGATGATGACGATTATTGGTAATAAAAATGTGAGTACCAAACTCAGTTTTGCTCCTGCTTTATTTTTAAATATGCACACTTGTATGCTTGTGTGTTGTTGATGATGACGATTACCGGCAATAGAAATGTGAGTAAGGTACCGAATTCAGGTTTGCTCCCGCTTTATTTTTAAATACCAACTTGTAGCAATAGGCGCCTTTGTTGGTTAAATCAGTAAGCACACATAACATAGAGCCTTATGTGCGGTATACCTGTAAATGCAATATAACCCTCATTTCTCCAATTCTTCTCTTAGTGTGAGCTTTGTGACACAAAAGTCTTTGAAATGCACGCAATGCAGGTAATTTTAGTCAGGAATGAGTACAATAAAAGCACAGCCATGAGTTATGCTCTCATAAACACTCTAAAGTCACATCCATACCACCAGCAAGCATTTAAGTCAATCACAATACACATACCATTGCTAAATTCTATTCATGCCAAGTACACACAATTATTCTCTTTTGTTTTGACATCACACTTCGCCAGTTCCTTTCAGAGTCTCATAAAGTCCACTGTTTGTTCCTTTATTTATATTTCCTTCTCTCAGAAGATTACTTCTCTGCACATTTTCATTGGCATTTTCCTGACAAGCCATTCTCAAGAATATGAAAACATAGGCGCTCTTAATGCTGTTGTTGACAATGATACATGAAAAGAAAAGAAACCAGCTGAGCTAGTGACAATCCTCTATGGCATAAATCGCTTTTTGGGGCATACATGATATGCCTTCGGGCCCCAATTGCATGTTTTCAGAATTTGCACGGGAGCTGAGAAGGTTATACTCTGCTTTTCCTTTCTTATAAAATGAATGCACAGATTTTGAAACCTGCAGCAACCTTCTGCTTCAGAGCAAAATCTATTAATTTAATGGAGACATTTACATCGGAAATCATTTCTAAATTTGTGATTCCGTATTTAGAGTATGGCTGTAGAGAAGGAGGGCTTTCTGTGATAGAGTTGGAAAATGCTAATTTTATCTCTCTCATTTAATTCCCTGACAATATCTATAAAATTGATTAAGACTTTAAAGAGCGGGTATCCTTCCTCTTAAAATATTTAATTTCCCATTATTCTGATCAAGACTTGCTCTGGCTGTAATTATAGTCTCTGCCAAGAAGCAGGCTGGAGGAGCTCACCCATGTGATGAACAGATCTGGCGGTGGCATAAAGAATATCTCTACACAGAATAATAATAAGAACAATTGGCACCCCAGCTGGATTCAAGATTACCCAGATGCACATATCAAATAGAGATGGATCAGTGATGGATATGGGTGACAAAAAACCCTCTACAAGTAAACATTCAAACCATTTAAATGAAGAAAGGCATCTCATTATGTGGGGTGATAATATCTGTGAGTGAGCATGTGTGGGAGTGTGAATGTCTTCTGGTCAGGCTGCTTATGTTGGGTACATTTTGTGTTTTTAATCAGCAGATTAAAACATAAATTTAGGGAAGTGGACATTCCTGAATTGATACAATGGATACAACTGTTGAAAGTTTTTTAGTTTTTTCTGTGTAATACACATTTGCCTGAATATCTCTTTTCCCAAATCACTTCAATGCTAATCAGAGCATCCTGTTTTACATACACAAATCTAATTTTATATTATCATTTTAGCTACAGTGATTGTGTGGTGAGTATATTTTACATGTGTAGGAAACTGACGCTGTGGCTACTAGTTACTACTGGTTGCTTTACCTTAAAATGGCTCATCTGTTATAATAGAGGTTTCCTTCACTGCAGCACCTTTGAAAATGTTGGTAAAATTCTTGCAGAACTATCAACACATTTAGGTAGGAACACTATTTTAAAACTAATAAGATGTGTTTGACACAGTTTGTATGAATCAAATCGAAACAAACACCAATGATGCAAATGTGATTTACAGATTTTTAGATGTTGATTTATACTTTCCAAGCATATTGTTACACTGCAAATAAATGCAGTCAAATAACATCTGAGATATTTAAATGAACTCAGAATCAGTTTTAGATTAATTCGTTTTTAATCAAAACGCACTGTGACATTGATATATGTTTTTTCCTTTAAGTGGATTTATATAATCTGAGCCATCTTATTAGATAAACCCATAAAACAAAACAAAGATTTAGTTACATTTATTCTGTTTCCTATTTGTAATGTGGGGAAACGAATATATTCTGCTATTTAATATATTGATTTATTGTGTTATTTATCCGAAATTAGGAATTTCACTTTTAACTACTACAGTGTTACTAAGCAGAAAAAAAAACAGGAGCTCCGTGGATAAATACACAATACAGACATACAGAATTCACAATGAGCCAAAGCTATTTTGTGTAAAGTACTGATTAAAATCACACCTGTTTAGCACAATTACAGCACTTTTATTTAAAATACAACATTCACACATTTAAATAAGTACACACCAAAACATATAGCATAAAAATGACACATACATGCACGTTGTATACAAAGGCACATATATTGTACATCAGTGGCATGCGGTGACTTTACACAAAGGCAACTAGATGACATCCATTCACCCCTACCAAATATTCGTAATGTTTTATGCTGGACTCTTCACCTTTCTTCACTCCTTCCTGGTAGAAAATTTGTAAATTACAGTTACTTCTGTGTTTATCAACTAAACATTTCCTATTAGCTGCAATGACAAGTGTTGGATGACTTGTTCAGAACCACTCCTTTAGCCAAACTACCAATAAAACATTATGAAAACACCTCAATATACATAAAACTGTATTATCGGCCAAGTAAAAGTACTTATCTGGAGAAAGGTTTTCCCCATTAGTGTTATAAGGATCAATCTTCATGCTGCTGATATTTCAGGTTCATTTTCAATATTTAGTATTCTGTTTAATCTACAGTAATGCATCATATTCTATAAAATCTAATGTTTGTTGTGGCTGTACTTTGATGAGATATCTCTGAATAAACAGCTTTAATGATCCCAGAAAACAGGCCTACACATTGATTTCAAGTATACTAAACATATTTCTAAGATAAAAACATCACAGTGGAATCAATTAAATTTACGCACTTTGGGACATTGCTAAACATCAGTATCTAGTGGTATAAAAAAAAATAAAACGTGGTGTATTAACTTTGTACCTTCATTCAACCAAGTGATGTCTAATAAATGCTATTCTGAAAGCTTAGTATTTATAATTCCTATAACTCCTCTATATCTCACACATGTTGGCAAAAGAAGCTAGTAAGAGAAAACTCAAATGTTAACATGGTAAAAAGGGCTCTTTTGGCGATTAATAATAGCTCTGTTTCTATACAATACACAGATATAACTGATCTGAGGCCAGCGAAAGCCCTGCTGCCCTTTCAGCATGACAAACTCCACTGTTATTGTGACACAAGCACTTCCATCATAACACTGGCCCCCATACAGATTCCAGTGGCCTGTAGACAAGCAGCGTTTAACCTGCTTCCAGAGACAACTGCCAAAGCCGAAAAACTATTTAAAGAATGGATACAAACAGGCATGCGAGAAGCTTTCTTACTAGTTAATGCTAACTTTTAACTGATTTCTCCATTTAGATTTCACTATACAAATACTGCAGAGGATTATCATGCTAGAAAAGGACACTTGGGATACAGTGAGATGGAGGCAGCTGATCTACTGTGGTGACCCTTAAAGTGAACAATTGAAAAAATAACACAAAGAAAAGCAAGTCTGGAAGAATGCTTGTTTTCATTTTCAACATTCATCAGCTTGTGCACTTTAAATTGGTCCCCAAGGGTGAGATTGTCACCACTGACTTCTCAATTAATCCCTAAGGTGTTTAAGCTTTTAACAACCTGCTCAACCAAATGGTCGAGCATAGTTTGAGTCACTATATTTCAATAAGAAGAGTGCCTAACTTCACTACACCTGAGTGAGCTGTCTCTGCCACTTGGTTAAGGTATGCAATGCTGAAAGAAATCCACCAGATGTCACTATGAATGTAAACGGTTGGTTTTTCTTATCCCAACCAGGAAGTCAAAAACCAAAAACCCATCCAACATATTTTAAGTGTCATTGATTGAACTAAGGTAGGAAGGTTTGATTTTTTGATATATGATAGTGTTAGAGGACTTACTGAGCAGATGCATGTGACTTGACAGCATTAAAAAAATGAAATTAAATGTTTAATTTTTTTAAAGTGCTCAACCAAACAGTTCATTTGCCATTTTATGGTGCTAATGCTAACTTAACATAAATGTTATTAAAATAGATTATTTACCATAAAATCTGTTTTGTTTATCCATTACTGTTGATAAATCATATGCATCTATTTTTACATTTACTGTGTAAATCTGTGTATGGTTGTGTGTGTGTGTGACAAATAAAATTTTTTAGTGACATTCATATCAATACATATATATTATATTATATATTTTTACATAATACAGCACTAAGGCATAAAAAGGTTACAAATCATGAATGTCACATCTGCCCCTTAGCCTCAAGTGTTTTAGAATGAGTCTATAGTCATTCATGAAGGTAGAAATGTCATGCTGCTAAGGCTCCCCTTCATCTTTTTATCTCAGCTGGGACATATCCTCATTTAGCTAAATTAGCTCAAGTCAAGCTTAGCTTTTATGTGCAGACACTAATGACATCCCAAGGTTAAAGTGAGGAGTCAAACATTGATTTGTATGGTCTGCCCTCGATGTCCATAATGAGAAAAAAATCAACCTCTGCACGAGGCCATTTAATGTAGGAAAAAGGGGCTAACAGCTGGAAAATCAAATCAGGGTGACAAGTTAAAAAGAAACAGAGAGAGGTTTGAAGATAGAATCAGAAGTCCTGTTTTCACCTGTAACCCATCTTTTAGTGTGAGGAGATATGAAGATTTATCTTCGGAGGCTGGATGGAGTGATGAAGTAAGCTCAGATAAGAGGCGCAACGGATTATTCAATCAATCACCTCTTGCCATATCTTTTTACAGCTTTTCTGAGGAGACACAGGAAGTAGTCAGTACCCTAAGGGATAAAAGCTGAAAAAATTACACAGTGTCTTTTCAGTTCACAATGGCTGGACTTTAAGCATTGTGCTAGAAAATATAATTATGGGAGAGTGTTATAGGGCACTTTTGATAACTGTTAGTTTGGTATAAAATGTTATTCTAACTTTGAAGTAATAAAGAGTAATATACTTCCAAATTAAACTGTAATTATACACACCAGATCTACTTAATTCAAGGCCTATGAAAAAAAACCCTCAACTTAATGCATCACACAAGGCTGACAAAAGTCGTGTCCAAATTCATGGGCTGAATCCTCCTGAGGACCCGGCCTTCATGGTCTACGTGGGCCGGGTCCTCAGAAGGTCGGGTAGGCCGGAAGTAAACGGCTGTGAAATTGGATGGTCTAGCCTTCCAATTTGCGTCACCACTTTCTCGGTGGAGTTTAATAAACTCAGCCGTCTGCTCCTTGCTATCTAAAATATAACAGGACACTGGTGTCAATTCTCGACAATCTCATAATTCTGTTTAAGCATTTTTCTGTTTGACGTTTATTCAGCTGTGTGAAAACCACCCAGGGGATTAATAAAGTTTTATTTTATCTAATCTAATCTAATAACTTTATTCTCAGCCAAACCGATTCACTCACGAACAAATAAAATACTGAAAAAAGCCAAACAACAACATTTTTAGGTTTAAGTTTACACAGCTACATTCTTGCCTGAAAATATATTAAAAGTTTATTTTGTGACCCAGAAAGAGTAATAAGAGTAATATTAAAAACTTCAAATTAAAAACCGCCATTGTTGAAAACTGGAATTGGCTGGGCCACGAAGGACACACCCGACCCATCCTTCAAATTCGGGGAAAAGGAGGACGCGTTTGTCGGCTGCATTCGGAGGAGTCTATAAATTTGGACAGCCTTCGTCGCGTCGCTGTGATGTAATCGGCCTACAAATGCGGCCTCAGGAGGATGCAGCCCATGAATTTGGACACCCCCAAACTCATACTAAGAGGACATTAGAGAAAAGAGGTAGGAAGCCATACACTTAAAATGACTACTCCCATTTAAAAATGGTAAATTCGTGATCACTTTCAAAAAAGCCTCTAAATCAGCGGTCCCCAACCCCCGGGCCTCGGACCGGTACCGGTCCGTGAGTCGTTTGGTACCGGGCCGCGAGAGTTGAGGCTCAGGTGTGAAATGTATGGTTTTCAGGGTTTTTATCGGTTTTTAACGTTATTTTTTTATCGTTAACTTTTTTTCCTGGGTCTTTTCACGTGTGTTATGAATAAATCTTCTCTTTTTTTCGGTACTGGTACTAGTTTTATTTTGTTGTATTTATCCGCGACACCTTAAAGGCCGGTCCGTGAAAATATTGTCGGGCATAAACCGGTCCGTGGCGCAAAAAAGGTTGGAGACCGCTGCTCTAAATGCACATACAGACTTACAGCATGGACACAAATTGTGGTTTCAGGGGTATCGGTTTAACATGCTACAGCCTATTCTTTTATGATTTCCTGATTTCATTCTCACATCTGAACAAAAACCTCAGCCAGAGACAGTCTTGGCTCAATGAGCATTTTAAGATTTGATAGGTTGTTTCTAGTCTGTGTGCTCGGCTAAGCTGGCTGACGCAGAAGCTTCAGTCTTTCTAACTTTTCAGTGAATCCCAAAATGCTGAACTATCTAAATTATTAATGGCTAATTTTCAAGATTATTTTTGTACAACCTACCCTACACTGTAAAATGATTAGATGGCTTTACTAATCAAATATGCAAACTAACAATTAACCTCAACTTAAGTGGGGTCATTTATACTAATGGTGTGTGTGTGTGTGTGTATGTGTGTGTGTGTGTGTGTGTGTGTGTGTGTGCGTGTGTGTGGTAGCAGAACAATATACCGAAGTAAAAAAAAAAATCAAATTCTAAATGGCCTAGTTATTTTTTTCAGAAAGTTAAAGAAAGAATATTAACATTACAGTTTAAAAGAAAACAACCTCATTTTTGATGCATTCAAATGCCCTGTACACTGCACAACAGTCCTAAACAAACAGCAATCCTGACTGTGGAGTGTTTCCAGCTAAAGCTTCACACTCTTTGCCATACAAACACTGGAAACCATATGACACATCCAAAATAATTAAAATATGAAAACGACATAACTGGAATAATGTTCAAAACCTTGCAACATAAGGATTTTGAGGTAAATCTTAGCAGTTGATGACTCCTTGAACCATTGCTGAAATGTTAAAAATGTGATCAAAGTGACAGATATCTCAGCATACGGTTCAAAAGCTACTGTAAATTCAGTTAAAGTGAATGAGTACATGATTTTAGTTTAGATTTTATACATACAACAAACTTTTTGCTTACAAATGTGAATATGCTGTCAAAGTGTGACGGATTAGGTCTTTAATTAGGTGAATCAGGTGAAGCTAAAAATGTTGTCCTTTGATAACTATAAAAAGTTATTTCTGTGAGATCACAAAGGGATCCCAAAACTGCGGCCAGAAGCCGTACGTACTGATGGAAGCACGGACTCGAGTTCTTGTTTCTTAATTTACATCATTGTGTCCGTCATTATGTGGGGTTATATGACTTGTGTATTGCTTCTGGTTTATTCTCGCAACGATGTGATTTATTTTTTAACAGTATCGGTTCAATCTTCCCCTTTCTTCTTTTTCAGCTGAATAAAGTCAGCTTTGACACAACATCGTCTTTCACTGCATAACTGAGATAACAGTTACGAATGCTATGCCGGGCTACAATGGAGATAAAAAGGAGTGCAAGATAATGTTAGTGAAGAAGTAGGAATTTTGACCTGTGAAGGTTGACTCACAGCAGACAGATACTGTGTGTGTGTGTGTGTGTCTTAAAATAATGTAGTGTGATATATTGGTAACATGATAATTCTAAAATAAAAGCTCGTCCACAAAACTTCATGTAAAACAAACATATGACCCTGTAGTATTTTGAACGAACTTATCTAATTTTTTTCCCTGCAGTTTGTTCTCTTATCACAGACTTTGAAGATGCCTGGTCTGAATATCAGGGGCTCAAACGGCTGTTTCACTGAACGTCAAATTACTTAAAAAGTGCATAAATCTGTTACTGTTATGCAGGTGATGTATCAAGAAAAATACCTGCAAAACACGCCATCAGGTATTTAGAATACGCTTTGGTTTGTACCCTTCCAGATGACAATGGGGAGAATTAATGTCAGACTGCAGCTATGTTCACTATTGAACTTTACATAATTATTTAAAAAAGAAGAAGATAGCCTTGGTAGTGGAAGAGTCTTATTGATCCTTGGTTTCATTGATTTCCTCTCTCTTTTTTTGTCAGTGGCAAAGTAAAGGGATTGCAGGCGCAGTAGCTGTGAGAAGGTCTCTCTCTGAATAAGAATTGTGAAGCACTGGGCACCAGAGTGAGGTGCTGCATGAACAATAACTGCTGGTACTGCTGCAGATTGTGCTGCACTCCAGACTTGGTGTGCAAGGGGGTTCTCACTGCAGATGTGCGTCAGACATGTTACACCCGGTAAATTGCCGATACTTAATGAGACCCTGGAATTATTGAATTCCTGTCAGCTTGATGGGGAACACAAAGAGACATGCTGGCTCTGTCTAAAAGCTTGCTTAAAAGCTTCCTCGGTTCAAAACCTTCCTGTATGGATGTAATGTGAACATTTGCTCTCAAGAAGAAAATATCAATGATTTGCTCACTATAATTTCGAGCTACAAAAGGTTTCCTATTTAAATAAAAAGCAACACTGAATAGCTCCCACTTACATTACGGCACTGTCAGGACTACGTTTAAAGAAGTTTAATACTAGTCAGCATATGCCCAAACGCAAAGTAGTCTGAAACCTCTCAGTTTAAATATTCAGCATGTTCATAATACAGTGCTTCCCCATACAACTTTATACTAACAGAACTACCAAAACATGTGAAGTAGTTCTGACAGAAAAACATATGCAAATATACTGATTGATATTAACGTTTCCCATAGATAAGCTGTTGTGATCAAATTGGTATGGAAAAAGTGGCATGTGGAAATCTGTTTGAACAGGAGCTGAGCCAAACGCATTGTGCCAGAACAAATGAAACATGAGCTTTCAGATTTGTCTGGTTCTCGGGCTAGCAAAACACTTTAAATCAATCAAATCCAGCAGTATAGAAACAAATCTGAAAGGAATAATTTATAGTTTTGACATAAGCCTGTCATGGATGGATGTTCAGGCTATGGATCTTGTTGCCGAGATAGGTAGCAGTATAGCAGCAACATAATAACAGCAGAGGAGCCAAAAGAACACCACCACACCAGTATGTATGTGTGTATATATATATATACACACACACACACACACACACACACACACACACACACACACACACACACAACTCATTGAACTTAGGTCTTCCAATGAGTTTCTAAGCATGCAGGTTGCTTCTACAAACATTTATGAATGAATGGGTTGCTCTCAGGAGCTCAGTGAATTACATGATGGTTCTGTGAAAGGATGCCTCCTGTGTATCAAGTCCAGAAATTTCCTCACCACCAAATATTCCACAGTAGTGATGTTATAAGAAAGTGGAATTGATGGGGAATGACATTAACACGCGCAGTAGGGCATGTAAAAATCACAGCGCGGGTTCAGCAGATGCTGAAGCAGAAGCAGAATTAGTAACTGTCTCCAGAGTCGATCGCTACAGGTCTTCATTTTAAAAAAAATGCTTAATCGTATTTTGTCCTGTTTCCCTTACCCCCAACTGCTCATGGCAGATGTCTGCCCCTCCCTGACCTCGGTTCTGCCAGAGGTTTCTTCCTGTTAAAAGGGAGTTTTTCCTTCTCACTGTCACCAAGTGCTTGCTCATTGGAGGTTGTCTGATTGTTGAGGTTATCTCTGTATTAGGGTCTTTTCCGTACAATATAAAGCACCTTCAGCGATTTTAGAAATACTCCAGCCTGCCTGACACTAAAGGCTATCCCAAAATTCAGAGTTGCTTAAACCACCTTTCTTCCCCATTCTGATGTTCGTTTTGAACTTCAGCGGATCATCTTGACCATGTCTACATGTCTAAACGTGTTCAGTTGCTGCTATATTAATATTTTATACTGATATTTGTGTTAGGCATGCAGTTGAACAAAGTGGCTGGTAAGTACATGTAATGCTGTGTCTCCATCTGGCTTTCGTTTAATTTCCTCTTTCTGTTTTTCTATTTCTTCTGCTGTCACTTTGTGGGTGAGTGCCGTTTAGTTTGTTTATAACATTTTAAAGGGTGATCTTACAAATAAGTAAGTGGTAAATCTTAAAATGATCAATGTTTTACATTAAAGAACACAAAATATTACTATACAGGCCTGCAAAGATGTTGACAAGACAAGAGTTGTCCATAATTATAACCCATGAGAGGAACGTTATCAACATGTTACCATTTTTTAAACAAAGTTTAGCTCATCCAAAGATGTGAGCTGACAGAGTTAAACAAGAACATTGGTAAATGAGCGAATGCACAGCAACAAGGAGGCAGAAAATAACTATTCCTGAAATGCTCACATATTGTTGGAAATGCCACCTCCGGAGCTTGAAAAGAATGACTCAAACTCAGTGACACAAAGTTTTGAGTGAGTTATCTCTTCAGTTATTGCTGGCTGAGGTCAGAGTGACGTCTAGGCGAAGGTGCGGAGGGAACAATGCAGGTGAAAGGCTGTGCTGTAACTCATTCCCTCAGCTGCCTGAACTCAATGAGAAGGAACATGCACACACCGTTTCCTTCTGTCAGACTCTGCACTCCTGGGACTTTTTCCTCAAGTAAATTAAAAAATACACCCATGAGTGACTCATTTCATTAACAAGAGTTGTTTGTCTTACCATAAAATAACCAAATATCTCCACCTACTCAGTGTTGGGGAGTAGTGGAATATATGTACCGGCTTTACGTATTTAAAATACAAAATATAACTGTATTCCGTTACATTTACCGTTTATAGCCAGAGGTCCCTTCACTAAGGTTCGGCGCCATGGATCTGTTTTATATACGCGCAGCCTTACCTAATGTCCACCCTACTGTTACTCATTTATATTAAGAAATCTAGTTGGTATTGGTTTGGTGAGTAATCTTCAGTAATAGTAATAAATCACACAGCAATAATACATGCATGTAGTTGTATAAAGCATGATAATATATTAAGTAATCCAAAGTGTTCAGAATATGTTACTGTCGTTGAGTAACGTAACGGAATATGTTAAAAATACATTATGGGGCATGTATTCTGTAATCTGTAGTGGAATACATTTTAAAAGTAACCTTCCCAACACTGCACCTACTGCATATATATTTATTTTTTCCCCATTTCTTTAAACAGCTCTGTTATATTTTGGCCATGTTAATATCTCCAGTTATTTGGATTAACTAATGACATTACCAAAACAAAAAACACTAGCAAAATAAATAGGTCTAATATATCCTTCTGAGCTGCCTCCTTTATTATTTTGATATTCAGTGTGGGCAATTCAGCATAAATTATGTTTCGACAGCATTAATCATATCTACACGACATGCTTCTCTGTGGTTAGCCTCACAGCAAGAATGCTCCATGGTTTAAAAACAATCAGGTTTGACTGGGATTATTCAGGGTGGACTTTACATGTCCCTGGTATTTACGTGCATTTCCTCTGGGTGTTCCCATATTCTCCAGCTGTTCAATCATGCAGGTCAGGTGAATCTGAGATTCTAAATTGCCCACAGGACTATGTTTATTTATGTTTAACTCTGCAGGATGCTCCAGCACCCCATGATCCCACAGAGGGGTTAGGATGTGGAAAATGGATGGATAATTGCATTAGTACAACACGGTCATGCAATATTCAACTTGTTGCACTGAGTTTAATTTCTAAACATAAATATGGGATGTAGTATTCTAATTTGCATAGATTCTTGTTGCTGCAGGTACATTTATCTGTCTGAGGGTGTAAAACACTTTAAATGTGCACCAGAATATTCTGTCCTCGTGGATTACCCACTGTTCAATAAAACAAAGCACTGTCATACGTGTGTTTATCTCTATTTTTTTGGACTGGCATGCCAGTAGGCAAAAAATTCTGTGTGTACTTGTTTTGCTGTATGCTCAGTCTGGGGTCCAACTGTTTTCAATGCAGTATGGTGCAATACTACATCATAGCTTGGCATGGCAAACATTTAATTTTTTTCAAGCCAAAGGAATCGATTTTTTTCCCCCTTCATATAATGATTCATGTGCTTGTTGCTATTTGTCTTATTTGTTGTCTAAGCAGTGATAAGGATGTTACTGAAACCTAGCTAACAGCGAAGTTATGAATACATATGTTGCCATCCAGGTCTTAACTGTGAAATGAAAGGGATTCTCACGAATGAGTTAAGTGCAAATATATATTTTTAAAATGTTTAGGTAAAGAATTATTATTGTTGAACACATGCAACATTTTTTAATCTGTGGTGAAGAACATAATGTAGTCCAGTCTCAGCATCAGATATCACAGAAAAAATATACATTATCAATATGCTGTTAGGCCACATTCAAGCTTCTGCAGGTGATCTTTGCAGAGCCTAAGATGTAACCTACGTAAGTAGCCAACGTCATTGCCGGAATTTATGCTTGTGTGTGGTTATTTAATTAATTCACATCCAGAGCCAGCCGGAGAAGAGAAAATGCTGAGACTTTTTTCACTCCTGGGTCTCCACTTTCAGTTGTCAGTTTTTTTCAGGGCCACTGAAACAATCATTGTTATTCTCTCACTGATGAATTTAATGATTGTTTCAGTGTAAAAGTAGCCAAAAAGCACCAGAAGAATCTGTCATGCTGAAAAGGCCGATCACAATAGTCGTGGGTGGCGTCGACCTGATGTGTAGTTATATTTCAGGGAGGTACGCATCAAGATAGGCCGTAGGGTACAGAGGAGTTTGTGGTTATGATGTTAATGTTACAGGTAATGTCATTACATTATTCATATATTTGTTTAAGTTGCTGGTGGTAGCTTGGTGTTTGAACCCTCTCCTAGCTCCATTATTGATTTTATTTTCATTTTTCCTTGTCCTTCCAAACTCCCCAGTCAATATTTTTCAACAGGAACACCATTAGAAATAAATAACACTGATTATTTTTCTTCCACTTGAGTCACTTCCAGGGCCGTGCTCTTGTGCATGGTTGCTCACTAACTTGAATTCTTTGTCCAATTAATAAAACATACTTACTGTTCTTAAAACCCTTGTAAAAGAAAAAAAAAGTAATTTGCTCCTAAGTTGTGACACATTTTAAACATTTTTTGTAATCATTTAGTTTTGAAAAACTTACATTCCATACAACTAGTGTTGGTCAAGTTACTGAAAAAAGTAATCAGTAATTAGTTACTGATTACTTAAAAAAGTAATCCCATTACTTTACTGATTAATTGTTTTCAAAAGTAATTAGTTACTTTTTAAAACAGGATTTACACCCTGAATAGGTAATAAAGCGATAGATTTTTCAGCCCAAGTCTACTTTTTCTGCACAACCTGTCATGGGATGAGGAAAATAGGACCCAAAACGCAGGACTCTGCGATGCCACAGTGCACTTTATTTACAGTGAAACCGACAGGTAAGTCCAACAATTCACTCAAAAGTGCAATTTGCCAATAGTGCTCGTCCCTTGCTCCCAGTGCGTCCCATGCTGTAGCTCCGTTAGTGTGTGTGCTCCCCAACTCGCTTCTTCGCTCGACTCTCCTGGAGGAAGAAGGAAAATCCACAATTAGCCACAAGCTAGCCGAATACCAAGAACACACGTCTAGCACAGACTATACCAGTTAGGAGTAATAATCCCACGTCGACTGTCGCCGTGAGCCCAGGTTAAATACCTCTGTCTAGCCAGGGGGGGATGATTACCAACATCTGAGCAGGTAATCAGCTGCAGGTGGGCCGGCAACAGTGAGGAGGGACTTCCGATGACGACAGTTGCCAGGTAACGCCTTTCCCACGGCGCGCACTTCCGTAAAACATCCCCGAGGACCGGGGAGAGAGGGAGAAGCAAACACACACACACCCTACATACCAATGTGGACAGAGAACAGTAGACGACACAGACCCCAAATAATAATAATAACAACAACAACAGTCCCCACTGCTCACGGACCCCCGAGTCCTCCAGAGCCGGGTCCATGACATAATCCATCATATAAAATGTAATCAAATGAAAAAGTCTGTTTTTAAAACTTGTTTTATTAGTTTTAATTTTTTAAAATGCAAACATTAAATTATATGCAACATTCTCTGACTGGAAGAAATTTGTTTAACATTTAAACCTATTTTCTGCACATTCCAGCACATAAAATAAAATAGTTTTTTGTGTTTACACTCACTCTTTCAAATAGATGCACATAAAACACAGCAGAAAATAAATAAAATCAAAGACTCAGCGGTCCTGTTGCTCTATTTTCACCTGTATAGCAGGAGTGGGGCAGGCGGAGGTTTGCCCTGGCGCAGGTGTGTCGCAGCCGTCATATCGGTGGAAGGATCCCTCAGTTTCTCTGTGACTTTCACATTCCTGTGGCAGTGTACTCTGTGCTTGCTCGGAAGTTTGGGGGGGAGGTTGCTGTAAAAAGAAGTTTTCTTCCCACACAGTGAACAACAGACGCTAATGTTTTTGGCACTTTTTACAGAATCAAACTCAAAGTAAGGTCAGTACTTCCACGCTTTAAACGCACGGTCATACCTTCCCCCGCACTCGTTATACTATCCATTGTTGATCTGCACACAGCTGTTGCCACGAACGTCGCACTCGGTTACGCCCCTCCAGGGGCAAGCGTACCTAGACCCGGGGCTTAGAGTACGCTTGGGGAGTGTGATTGTGTGTACAGTGTCTCTCTATGTCTGTCTCCACGTTAGGTGAGTGTTGAGTAATTGCATATGAGAGCATGAGGGTGGGAATGGATGTTTGTATCTGTGTGTGCCTGTTTGTCTGTGTCCATATGTCAGGTCGGGTATCAGACGCCACCTCTCTGGGGACATCCCAGGTCCTCCAAGGTATGGAGGCCTATCTCCCCCACCGCTTCCCCTACCAGTGGCAGACGCCCTCAGACATCGGTGCGTTGGTGGTTCTTTGTGTCCGGGGATGGGCGTCCAGATACACATCGGCTCACTCCTTGGTGGCTGCTTATCGGGGCCTGGAGCCTGGGGCTCGCTCGGGCCACTTCGGGGGTGGGGTGCCCTCGGCCTCTCGGCCTGGGGCTCGGTCACTCTGGCGCAGCTGGCTGCCGGCAGAAGGAACCTTTTAAAAACAAGCACGTTCATGCTCACAGGTGTACACACGGGTGCTCACACACACAAACAACACCCTTTTTGGCTCCTACCTCAAAGCACACTGTGCGCTGTCGATCTTACGTGCTGCACAATAATGTTTAATATTTAGTATTTACAGTTATATTCCCATATATCATCGTGCTGTTGTTTATTCTATTGCTCTCGTTTTCTTCTGCTTGTTTTCTTTTTTCATTCTCAACAGGTGAAATTAAAAAAGTATCTATTGTTAGCTAGTTTATTGTGATGGTGGTTACGCCATTGTCATGAGACACTCATGGTAATTAGTTTAGTAGCGCAGTAACGCAGTGTGCTTACGGGAAAGTAACAGGAATCTAATTACCTATTTGCAATAGTAGTCCCTTACTTTACTCTTTACTTGAGAAAAATAATCGGATTACAGTAACGTGTTACTGCCCATCTCTGAATACAACACTGAACATCACCAAATGGCTCCAACCAGAACAAAAAGCAAAGATGTGCAAGAGAACATCAATCTCTACTTTGAGAAACGTATGCCTCTCAAGCGCTAAACTGGCAGCCTGATTAAATGCTGCCAGGAAAAAGAAGTATCAATGTCAGCAAAGAGGCGACTCTAGAATTCTTACATTCTAGGCACAGTTACAACGAATGAGACTATCACTCCGTTTTGCAAAGCCATGCCATACCCTGTGGAGGGCGCTTAATTGGAGCCAATTTCCTCTTACAACAAGACAATGACCCAAAGCACAGCTCCAAACTATGCAAGAGCTACTTGGATAGAAATTGTCAGCTGGTTTTCTATCTATAATGGAGTGCCCAGCTCAGGCACTGGATCTCAATCCTATTGAGATTTTGTGGGAACACTTTGACTGTATGGTAATTAAGAAGTGCCTATCAAACCAGTCCAACTTGAAAGCATCTCTTTAAAAAGTAGGGGGTTACGTTTTGTCCGATAACTAAGGTAGGACGTGAATGGTCTGCAACGCAGTGATTGTGTCAAATCAGTGATCGTCTTTGTAACAATTGAAGCAAAAAATAATTATTTGCAGTAACAAGCTTTTCAGCCATGAATGATATATGATTAAGCACTTCAAGCTGTTTGATTACTTTTTGTTGTTTGTATCAGGCGACATGAAATGTGACTTCTAATTTGCGGGCTTCAGTGGTGGTTCCATTAACCCATCTACATCCTAAAATTCCTAGTGGGTGAGTGTGTTTGCATGTGTGTTAAGTATCACAAGATTGCCAGGGTGATAGGATGGTCTCTGTTGCAATCTAATGAGCCTGTGTTTGTTTACCCCTTCCCCTGCACTGCATTTGCTGGAATGTGCCAGCATTTGCCCGACATGAATGCCAGTGTTTTGATAAAGGTCAATGAGAGTGAGACAAGGCTGCAGAAGTTTGCCTACTTTAATTAGCTCTGGCTTTGTGCTCTCTTCTCATCCTGTAGTGTCAGAACACCCACGTTAAGCCTTCAAGATGTGCCCACAACAAAGCCAGGGCTGGGAGAGAGCCAAATGAGAAGGAAGGGGTTTACTATCAATGATTTACTGAGATGAAAAACTGGAATCGCTCGAGCCAAAAATAGAGAAAGAGACATTGATGAATTGGGCCGATATTATCGCAGAAGAAACCGGTTAAAACTGGATTATTTCTCATCATATCATAGCTAGTGATTGGCTGTTTCACAAACAATTAGCATTTGAACACAAAGCGGAGAGTGTGCCTGCTTTGGGGTGCGCCTTCTCTGTTTTATGAATTACAGGTTTGGGGTGTCATAAAGAATTTTAAAGTTCAAAAAACCTCCATATCCTGAGGATCCCCCAGTGAGAAGGCCTTGTTGGCTAGTCATTATTCTTCCTAACGCTGTTGCGATCAACACGGACATGAAAAGGTCACATATTTGTTTTTTAGTGGCATGTGCTTCCACAGTGTTGAGTTTGGTCTGGTAAGCTGAATCTGACCCCCTACTTTTGCTTTTAAGGATAATTACATTTAAGGATTATAGAAAATTTTGTGTTAGCTCTATTAGGGATCGGTATCCAAGCCAACTTCCCAGCTAACCTAATCACTAATCATTATGCTCCATTGTGTCTACTTCACACCCCACTCATTGCAGTAAAAACTATCCTACTCCTTTCAAAAAGCAGTTTTAGACACCAGAGGGGAAAAAAAGTCTTTCAGGATGATACAGTTTCTGTCAGCCTCCATGTCCAGCATTTCGCCTTCTCTTTTGTCTCAGCTCCCTGTCTTGTTGTGTTTTTTTTCAGCAATAGTATGACAGCATGTTCTTTTTCTTTCGATATTGTGGATGTCCTTTTTACTGGATGAATTTTGTCATAAACTTGGTACACACATTGCTTTTGATTGTTACCAAATCACTGGAAACTATTGATATCCCCACCAGCCTCATTTGTACAGTCTTTTGAGATATGGGTACAAAATATTAGCTTGGCAACACTTTTATAGACCACAGGAACCACAAAAAGTCAAAAGAAAAAAAGCAAATCGGTGTGCCTGAAGTTTCTATGGCAACATGGGCTAAAACCTGCAGCAGTAAAATTAATTACTGATCCCGCATTATGTAATCTGCGATACATCAGTGAGACAGTATTATATATCCTGCTCTAAATCAATTAGACACATAATCGTATGTATCTGAGTATCTTGAAGCATTAATTTCATGAGATAACGGCTGCGTAATGCCCCACATCTGTGTCACACTACAGCCATAAAAGTGAAATATTATAGAGAGGGCATTATAACAAATAATCTGACGAAATCCTACCATGAGCTGTTGCACACATCATCACAGTTAGATTCATATAGACTTGAAACAACATTTGTGATCGTATCCAAGTGAATTTATTTGAAGCTACCAGGTTTCCCTGCCCTGTAAAACAATACTCTTCTCTGTCCTTGCTACCCAAAATTTAGCAGATCACGCTTCACTTTGTAAAGCTTCTTGTTTGAAATGACTGTTATTGAAATTCTGCCTACATTAAAGGTCATCCTGAGTTAATTAGAGGTGCGCTTGTAAAAACAAGGCCGAGTTGCTTTGCCATGGAAGCAAAAAGTATTTTACAAAGACGGCTAATTAATGGCATTTCTATTATGTGTTATAATGCTGAAAAATATTACAATTTCAATTAACACTGTCCTTCGCATACATTTCTCTTTTTTTATATATTTTCAGACTGGACTTGAAAATGTAAAACATGTCTTCATGTTAATGAAATTCTCCTTTTAATATGTATTTTATAAAGGAAAAATAAAAAAATAAATGCCATTAGACAAAGTCTTCTCATTTAATGATCCATTGTCAATAGAAGCAATCAGTTTGGGGAGTTTGGCTATAAAGAAAAGGACTGGTTAATTTAGTTACTTAAGCTTCTGGCCTTGTCACTCACGCACATCTATTCTAAACACAGACTCATTTCACCAAGGTTTACACAGTGAAGTTCGTTTGATTACTATTTTGTGAACTTGCATCTATAGAATATAACATGACAAATAAATGTGGCTCATCACAAGTTCTGGGTTCAGCAAATTGCAACAACAAATTAAGAACATGACGTAAACAGCCCCCGCCCCAACACAATTTCTTCCCCATTAGATGTGTATTTTCTGTGCCCGGGGGTAAAGTGTAATGCACTTCCTCTGTTTAAGCGTCATGTAGTGCACTATGGGAATAGGCAAGGCTGGGTCTAATGTCTGCAAAAAGTCAAGATGACTTGCTAGTGTACAAGTGTAAGTATGGGTCGACTGAAGGGAGTTAAGAGGGTCCTCACGCTGGCTGCTGGGGACTTTCAGTCTCTCCTGTATCGATTACTCTGTCCACCATGTAATTAGGCCTCAGTGAAAGCAAGTGGGGGAGAAATAGAAAAGAGGAGGGGGGAGTCTGGCAGAGAAAGGGCATTTTTGTATGTTGTGTCAATAAAGGAAGAAAGGAAAACAAGGGTAGATGAGATACTGGCAGACCTGTCCTAAAACCTCAATATCCTCAGCTTCTTGGCTGTCTGCAGCCTTGTGTGGTGAGAGCGACAGAAGTACGAATAGATGAATTACGGCGGCGAGGGTACAGAAAAGGCAAAATGTCACTTTGAGCTGTTGATTGATTAATCTATTTAGTCATCTTTGGCCTATTGTTGCCAGAGTGTAAAAGGTGGCTGGGGTGAAGGTCTAAGTGAGAACTATTGATAAACTCCCATGTGTCCACATCCATCTGTTCATCTCCATATTTACCCCCGAGCATGGAGATGAGCAGATGGACATGGTTGCATGGAATGACTAAAATGTACTGTAATAATGCAATCAGTGCTCGCCATTTTCATTATTATTCTAATTGGCCTTTTAATAATAAGCATCACCATTGAATTCTAACATAAAAGCACGGTTACCGTTTACAAAGACTGATATCTGTCTTTTTTGTTGTTTAAATAAATATATCAATTATATTCCTCCATTAACTGAGTTTTTTTTAGCTTAAATTTTATAAAACAAATACAGTGTATGTACTCTAACGGATCGGCTTAATTTGCCTCTCTATTGATGTTATAAATCTTAAACCTATTGCGAATACCTGTAAAAGCAGCCTTTAGTACAATGCCTACCCTACAAATGATGGTTTTCTTGTTAACTGACAGCCAACATAAATATCAGTTTTCCATTTCTTTTTTTGGTCTGTTGTCTTTTAAGTAGACTGACTTCATTTTAATTCAAGGGACTCCGCCCTGCTCATGGCTGCTTGTTTCTCTGTTTTGTTTTGTCTTTTTTCCTTCGTTCCCTGTGGAGCAGTGCATTTTATGTGCAAAAAGCTTTGCCGTTTCCCCTGACACAGTCCACTACATGAAAATGCTGCTAATACATCCCTCCAGTGCAGATACCACTTAGTGAATTCCTTGAGGTTAGTAGACAGGTTTTCTTACACAGTTGCAATGGTTTAGTAAAGGCCAAGAGATGACTGGATTATTGGTATTATTGGAGTAAAAGTTAGACTGCATGCGCTTTGTTAGTATTGCAAGCTGATCAAATAAACGATTAAATGATATTTAAGCATTTTTATAAGCAAAAATGTTTATTATGTTCCCTGCTCTTTCCATTCATATGAACGATGCTTCTGAATTTAGCCAAGTCTCATAATGACTATCGTATCATTACAAGTGGATTCTTCATTAAATGGTACATACGGTACAGTTTATGGGGAATCAAGTCACATGTTTCTGTAAATATTGTAAAGACCCCACAAAGGCCTAAATGATATGAGCAGAGAAATGGATTAGGGCCACTAACAAAAGAAAAAAAATGTTTGGCTGTGTGTTTTGAAAAAAAGACAGGGAAAAAGAAAAGCCAACACTTTTTTGTTTGGTTGTTGTTTGCTGTATTCCTCTTTTTCTATTTTAGTGCCAGAGAAGCTTCTTCTTGGGCCACTCGGCTGGCCACTGACAAAAGGCACACAAAACACATTCAAGGACATTGCACATTTAAACCTTCAGAGAATTAACTAATTAACACGGAATAATATTACAGTGGCAGTTGATCATCAACAGATTAAACATGAAAAAAGTGGCAATTTGCATAACAGACACTAAGGTGTAGTCCAGTATTAGTGGTGGTTTCGGATTCAATGATTTAAATTTAACAGCCCTTTAATAATAGAGCTGCTTCATTCATTCATTCTTCATTTGTTCAGGAGTGCTGATCTGGCCACAGCAATTATTATTCATATCTGAACCATGAAATGTGTTAAGACAGTCCATGTAGGCAAAGCCTTTTTTGACAATAAGCACCAAAGAGTTTGTTCAGTGACTGACAGTTAATGCATCAGAAACATGATTTATGTGTTGGCTATGTTTGTAGGCATTGGGGCTTTCCGAGCTGTGTGGAGAGACAGCTTCTGAAGGAAACTCATAAATGGCAGCTCTATTTCACTTCTCAGGTTTTATTCATATTCTGGCCTAAACACTGAAATCAGGATTACAGGATGTCGAGCAAATACAAGACGTTTCTCCTTTAAAAGAAAAATGTGGTAGATAAGAGCGCTAACTGCTCCATATGCAAGTAAAAAATGCACATGTAACTGTCTACAGTTCTTTTTATTTGAAAAGCATTTACATCAAAATAGGAGAGCAAAAGAAATAATATACAGTATATATTATCACTGGCCACTTCATTAGGCACAGCTTGTTAGTATTGGGTTTGGCCTCTTTTACCTTCACATCGACTCAACAAGGTACGTTCAGAGATTTTGGGCAATACTGACGTGATAGTATCCCTCACACAATTACATCACCACTGTTGATAGAAGGGCTGGATTCATGGTTTCATGGTCTTTATTTATACCAAATTTTGACCCTCGCAGCTGAATGTCACAAATCAAGACTCAAGTTGTTTTCTTTTGTCCAGTTTTGGTGAACTTGTGAAACCCAAAGCCTCAGTTTCCTGGTCTTGTTTGGTAGGAAAGGCGACCGGTGTGGTCTTCACCTCCTGTTGCCAATCTGCTTCAGACTGAGAAGTTTTCATGAATCACTGGTAAGTTCAGAACAATACTCTGGCAGGGAAACTATATAATGTGAGTTATACAACTGCATTTACAAAAATGGGCACTGCAAAATATAAAGACAAAATTTACATTTTATTTGAAAGACAGAAATATAATGACAAAATGCAGCAACATATTTGAATAAAATAGGTAACAAAAGCAAAAGATATCTAATTATATTGAAAGATTCAATGAATCTGGAAAAATGTTCTTATACAAGGATCCAAACAGTACTGAATGGCTATGATCTTCAGGCCCCCACGAAGAAGAACTGCATTAAAAACAGATGTGATTCACTGCATAGGCCCAGGAGCACTTCAACAGGCCATTGTCAGCGAACATAATTCATCACTGCATTCACAAATGCAAATCTACATCATGGAAACACAAATATACTAGTATAATTAATAAGAAACAGAAACGTGGCTGTCATCACAAGGCTCGAGCCTATTTAAGATGGACTGAAGAAGTAAACAAAACTGAAAGAGACCAAGCAACAAGAGGAGCATAGCTCTATAGCAAAAAAGTCTTTGTGCTGGCCTTTTGTTCCCTTTGAAACATTATTAATTATGAATTGAAAATATATGAGAAAGAAGTCCCAAATATTTGAACAGCCAAATTACTATATCAAGCAATATCAAGAGAACATTTATCTTTTGTGAAACTGGCAAAGCTGAAACTAAATTTCATTATTACAGATGGGATTTCAGGAGTTTTACATTTGATATTTGTCTTAAATGCAGGTAAATGCAATTTGTTTTCTTAACAAAAAAAGAGAAAAATATCACAGCACTTCTACAATTATGAGTCTTGCACAGTAATATTGCTGAGGTCCATAAATTGCACATTTGTATGAGAATCCCACGTCTCTGTATTAAGACAGTGGCCTTAGCTAAGACCTTTGTCTTATGAAGAAATTATTCCTTTATAAATCCAATTTTGTAGACGTGAATCATCAAACACACTGTTCATGCTGACCTTAGAAGGTCTTTTAGATGTTGCTTCACTTACAGAAGATTATAAAGATCAATACCAGTAACCATATCTCTGGCAAGAAATGTCAGCTAACAAAGATTAGTTACACATGTTTTAATAGCACTGCCATTGATTGATATATTGATGTAAAATCGATACAGGAAGATGACATATTGTTCCATTTTTAACTAGCTGAATAGCTGTTTGACCGCTCCTTTAATTTTTGCTTGAAATGTTTGTATTATAAATACCAGTTATTATATCAATGTCTTTTTTATTCTAAGTCTAAATAAAGGTACAACATCCTTCAATTAAATATACAAAATATACACCTGCTGTAGCTGTGCATATTTTGAGTTTTATCATGTACTTTAATAAACACCTTCCATAAGTTAACAGACTTTAATGTCATGTATAAATTACATTAACATGAGCATCTTTAAATGTTCTGTCTTAATCAAACTAATCACTCTCATATGTAAAAATCAATAAATGTTTTTTTTTTTAAATCCATATAGTCATAAATGATGAAAAGTGATCAAAATAATTAATTAGGGCTGAACTTATCATTCCTGAGTGTTAAAGTATATATTTGGTTGTAACAAAAGAAAACAAACAAACAAAAAAAACCAATGTTGTATACTAGCAGCTAATTTGAGGGCAAGAACTTCGGTTACAGCACCTGTGCCCTCACTTAATAATCTTCTTTAAATGTTTCACCTTCTACTTTAAATAAACATTTATTCATAGGTGAAATAAAGCCCAAGATTGGCGATGTTCTGCAGCAATAGTCTCTTTTCCTATTTGGAACAGTGTTTTACTTTTGTGTTTTTATGTTCTTATCACAATTTGATGATCATCATTTGATCATATCTGATTGGAGTAGGCATTTTGTACAAAAAAAAAAGGTCAAAATGCATGAAATGCCCTTTTTACGTGAGCATGCAGAGCAGAAAGCAGAAAGCCCGGCTTTGCAGAAAAAGTTGATATAACCATTGTTATGGTACCCGTTACCCCATAAATGACTTCCCGAAACCTGCTGGTCTGGAAGTCCAACAGTTCATCTAAACAAAAGGCACTTAGACTAAAACAGATATAGATACGTTTATCCTACCATAAAACAATGTACGACCTCTCCCTTGCTCCCAGAGTGCTCTCTAATGCACACAAAGTGTGCAGACTATCAAGGATCAAACCTCTACCAATCTACAACTAATTATAAAACTCTAAGCATATATAAGTAGATATTTCTAAGCATAAATGACAATCAACAATACAAAACCTAACAGAGGAAAACAGGAACGAAGCGTACAGTCGAGTTTTAATAGCTTACTTACAACTGGGCTTGGCTGCAGTGGTTATTATTATATTTACATGCTTCCAGCTCCCGTTTTTGCTCGATGACAACTCGTACTTTTCCTTTTTCTCCCTCCCTCGCTCACAGACACATAACGAGTATGGCAGTCCATTCTCCCTGCAGCACGAACTACACTGCCCATGAAGCTACATTCTGCATTCTGCCTATTAGCTTAGCACAACAACAACAAAAAGGCGCTCTCTCACCCAGGAAACACGCAGAGCGAGATCGTCACCCTGTAACCATGGCAACCGTAACGCTGCCGCCTGGAACAACAGGTAGCTGTCAAACAAAACCGAAACAGTCCTGACCCGCCACAATATGAAACAAGAAAGTACCGCCGTGTAATCCATTTATTTCAACAAAGTAACTGTATTCTAAATACCATCATACACATTTAAACACACACAAACAAACACATTCGAAACCTGTCATATACCAAATACAAGTTTTGTATGTGTATATATTGTTTTCTATGCAATTTTTTGCTCTAAATATCCTCTTGCTTGAGATAAGAAGTGGTAAAGCTGGAGGTAGATTAAAAGAATATAATCCATAAACCTATTTTGGTCCTGAATTTAAAATGAGAATTTTTGCCCACTGACACCTCAAACATTTTTGCCTGGACAGCAGATGTTTGATGTTTGATGTTTGGGAGGGAGACCAAAAAAAAAAATTATCTATGAGCCCAGAGGGCCACAAATACAACCTTGGACCAAATGCAGACTCAAAACAGCTTAAACACAAAAACGTAATCGAAACAGGGGATCATGGAGCAACTAGTAAACAAGGGGAAGACTGAAGTCTCAAAGACGGCCATCACTAGGAAAGTGAAAAGTAGTATTATCATCATCACAGGTCCAGAGGAGGCAGTTATGATTATACTGTTTGAAGACGGAAGGAATGAATTGAGACACTTGTGCATGGAGACGAGGGATTCCCAGGGAGGGGTAGCCAGGTGAGATTTCCAGGAGTAAAAGTTGTTGGAGCAGAGTGAATCCAGAGGTTGCCTTTAAGTCCAGACATGAATGGCTGGGTGAAAAGCAAAATGGACGAGCAACTAGCTGAGTCAGACACACAGGTGATGAATACTTAGTGAGACCTGAGACCGACTGGAACCAAGGAGAAAACAACGTTAACCATGAGCCGAAAAATCCAAGAAATAACATTTGGAGAGGCGAGCTACCGCTAGAGAAAAGCAAATAATCTGGAAATAAAAAGTATGGCGAAAGAGAGATGCAGTTTAGGATCCAAAGCAGAGACTGGCTGCTAGTGTTTATTGATGATATGGCTGCTGTTCGAAGCTGCAGGATGAACTGTGAAACGGGCTGTACTCTGCTCAGATTCAGCCAAAAGTGATTGGACAGCACTTCATATTGCAAATAAATAGTGACCCAAAGCTTTCTGAAAATTTTTTTTCCACCTGATCTCAAATGAACAGAGCACAGTTTCAGTTATTAAATACAAAACTGAATCCAGAAAGACACAAATAAGCTGCACGGTGACTGCAGGAAAGGCCTAGCAGATAATGTCGAAACTGCCTTGAGTTTTCTAGAGTTAACATGGTGATTGACCGGAAAGGATTTCCATCCAAGTATTAGAAGCACTCCTTATATTTGAAATATGTCAGTTTGCAATTGCATAGGAAGCATCTGTGAAATGACATGTTCAGGTCTTGCCACGGATGTCTTTGAGCTTTTGCTGGACAGAAACTTTTTTGAAAGCCACCGCAGTGTTGCCTGTAGGGATGGGTATCGAAAACCGGTTCTTGTTGAGAACCGGTTCCCACTGTTTCAATTCCTTGGAATTGTTTGCCATTTTTGCAAATGATTCCGTTATCGATTCCAGTCGCCCCGAATGACGTCACCACGTTGCGGAGCATCATTTACCTGGCAGGAAACACGGCGCCTAAGCGGCTCAAACGCTCAAAAGTTTGGTTATACTTTACAAGAACGGATGACAACAGGGAAACTTGCAATACTTGCAAAGTAGATATTTCATTTCAGGGAGGAAACACTACGAATATGCAAAAGCATTTGCTCACAAAACACACGATAACCTTAAATGAATGTCGTGTTTTTAATTCCGCTCCAGACTCGTGAATCTCAACCCAGCAGCAGCGGTAACGTTTGCATGTCCTCTCCCGTTAATGCGGCAGGTAAATAATCAACTAACAGTGCATATTATGTTAGCGCGATCTGCCTTATTACAAAACCTGCCATTACTGTGCATTTAGGTGACCATGATGAGAGAGACAGACAGAGTCTGGCTGGCTCAGATGCTGGCAGTCTCCTTTCAGGCCAGGATAGACGAATGTCACCGAGCAGTGACTAAGTTTGTGGTAAAAGGCTTGCACCCATTTGCCACAGCAGATGCCTCTGATTTTCGGTAAGTGAATGTGTTTAATTGTAGGCAGGGACATAACTGGATATTCTTGTGTAATTGCTACAGAATAATTTATGTTATACTTTGTTATTGCTACAGAAGAATATTTATTTTATTATTTTACATTTACAATTTTTTTTCCTGGGGACCCTGTGACACCCCATTGAAGAGCCGTAGGCTGGATCTCTTAAGATCTCACTGTTGGGTTTGTAAGGCGATGTTACTCCTAAATTTCTATCTTGTTCAAAGAGAAGATATAAAACAAAGTTCTAAGCTAATCGACCTTAGTGTTCTCCTTTTTTAAAAAGACTCGATAAGAGGATCGATAAAGAATCGAATCGTTAAACAGAATCGAAAATGGAATCGGAATCGTGAAAATCTTATCAATACCCATCCCTAGTTACCTGGATGTTGCTTTGTTTAGTGTTGTGCTGAAACTGTTATCTTCTATCTGCCTAAATGTAACTGTCATAGCAGAAACAAATCATACTCTTGTGTATATATTTAAAAAAGAAAAAAAAAAAAAAAGAAGTTCCAAATGAGAGTCCCAAAAAGCACTTCCACTTGGAAAGATGCTACAGCAGACATAGCTAAAGCTAAACAGATGTCAGATTTTAACATGGTTTGAAAAGAACATATTTTTTGAAATGCATTTATTTGTTCTGCGGAGAAGCTAAATGTTGAAAACAGCAATAAATAGATCAAACTAAGTCCTGCTGTTTAAAGAGCAATGGAAATCAGATCAATTGTGACACAGCAGCATGTCTTTTCTTTTATTTACGCATTTTAAACAACCACAGGAGTTTAAACTTATTATTATTCTGACCAACATACTTCAACGTCATCTGTGACTAGACAGTAAGCAGAGCAGGTAACTGAACGAAGGCCATGTTTGGTTTGCATTGGTTCTAATTCCACTGGGCAGCTGGCCTCATAAGAAAAGGGGAAAAATGCACGATGAAAGCAAAAAGGTTTCATATACACTGGTCAAAATATTTGCTATGGAGGGGATATTTCCAGTTGTGATATGTGCTTGGATCCAGTAGCTAATGGCCCAAAATGAGCTACCCAAACTTACCCACTGCTTCCTGTGTTGCTCATCTACAGCTGAATAATGAGTTAGTTCAGATCTAAATGTAGGAAATGCAGCATTTCAGGCAGAACATGTAAAAAGGTGATGTAAAAATGTGTAAAGTATTAGAAAATTTAAAAAACATCTTTAGTTGCTAGATGGACATATTCTCACGTGCTCTCACACATTTGAACATCACTGTAGATATATATGTGCTTAAGGTTTCATTCATTAAGCTCACTACTTAGACTAAAGCAGGGAGGACCAAATAACAATAAAAGGTGACAAATTTTATTTTGTAAATGTGGACTCATCTGAAAACTGAAAGGAAATGCTGCTCACAGCTGGGTTCTTTTGCCTCCTCCTTTCACTTCCACTGCACAGCCATCTTAAAATGTCACAACAATTTTAATTTCCTAAGAACTGCATTGGTCTCCAGCCATTTTTTTTCTGCTAAACCAGTTTAAGGTGGTTGGGCTGGAGCCTAACTTAGCCTATGCATGTCTTTGGACCATGGGAGGAAGCTGGAGTACCCATGCAGAGACCGGGAGAGTATGCAGACTCCCAACAGAGTGGTTCCAACAACCCAGTGGATTCAAACATATGAACTTCTCACCATCACCTCACAGCAAGAACCACCACGCCACCATGCTCCCCCTGGATTAGTCTCGCTGACTATAATTCATCCAATAATGTCACCAGCCTAGCAGGCCTATTGTGTTTTCTGTGGGTGGGTCGTCCTCCCTCACTGACTCAGGTGCAGCCCCTTTCTCCTGTGCACAGCTGGCTCCACTCAGCAATCAACACTGCAGTATAAAAGCTGGGGAGAAGAGCCGCCAAGTCTCCCAGTGGGCCTGCTCTGGCTGTGTCAAAAATGTCTCCTCATTGTGAAGTGTGTCCTAGTGTTCCAGCTTCAGTGGTGTGTTGCACTATTAGTGAGTAGCTGTCATTTCCTTCTGGCAGAGGAGCATCTTTTTTTCTTTGGACCATTTTAAAATATTTCCTTTTCAATGAGTTGAATGCTTTCTGACGTTTTTCCTTTTACTTCAGGCTGTTATGCATAGTGACCTATCGATGTTAAAGTTTTTAATAAAACCTTGTTTTGTTTCATAGTCAACCTTGCTTGACTCATTTTTGTTACCTTGAAATTATGCTGTTACTCTCATCATTTCTTAGCCTTTTCTCAGAGTGTAACAGATATCAATGAAGACTTTACTGTACAGTCCTCAGCCGTAAAGATTTTTTTTCCCCCTGCCCCCACTCTCTCATAAGCAGCTATGGGACAGTGACAGTAAGGTCTCTCTTTCTCACTTAAATTCAGTCTTCCACTCTCTGGTTTACACTAGGGATATCTACTCCGCTAATGATGCCACATGAGAATGAAAGCAAAGTGCCCGAGGAAAACTTCTCCATAAACAAGAGAATAACTACACTAAAGCACGATCAGGGGCTCTCAAAACTAACTCATAAACATGAGTGACTTTTGGAGGCATTTTCCTTCTTGTTGATTATAACATGGAGACAGTTATTGATTTTTATGGTGGTTTATGTCATCAGTTAACTTCTTGGAGTTTTTCTATAGGTTCAGAAATGTGAAAACTCTGCTTTTGCAAATAACAGATATTTTAAATGCTTAGTTCTTTGAAGCCTGTAGAGAAATTAGAACAGATTGCAGAAATTTAAAAATGTTGGCATCAAAAAGCGTTAATACATATTGCTGATACAATATAATCTAATCTATAATCTAATCCTCCACTGGATGACTTGACTCAGAATCAAGGTGAAGAGGAAAAATGAAAGTCAGTGTGTAGGAAAACCAAATAAAATTTAGAGAATGAGACAAGTGGAAAAATGAGCCAGTCATAATGAAAATAGAATTAGAGAAGAGCTCCATTAAGCTTCCAGCAAAAGAAAATGAGGATTAGCTGCCTTTCACTCATGAGTCATCATGCCTCAGTGGTATTACCAATCATTATGACATTCATAAATTGATTTCACCTGGCTTGATGCTCATTGAAACACAAATCAACGACTGATGAGCACTGGAAATGAAATCAAGTCATTGATTAATTCCCTGATATTTAGATAATACTTAAGTGGTGTTTGTTCACTCATCTAATAATGACAATAATTTATCACCCAGAGCAAAAATATTATAGACATTTTTAGAAAAGAAACCAGTCCTGTAATATTTAATCTGCTTTACTAGTATCTCCTTTACTAAAGGAATTATCTTTCTTCTTAATATTATTCTTAATAACATGGAGAAAAAAGGAGGCAGCTTGACTTGTTTTACATTTGCAGAGGTTTTTCTGTCCTAAAAATCAAATGATAGTGAGTCCCCTGGTGAACAAAATGATTGGCAGAATAACACGATCATCTCTTTTGTAGCAGGTTTGTCAGAGAAACTCTTGGATTTTCTCCAAGAGTCACACTTCAGACCCATTAACACCCTGGTTGAAAACTGGTTGATCCCAAGGAGAAAACTCAGAAGACAAAGCTAAACCGCATGGTCTATGCAGTGCAGTGAGGAGGGCTGAGACCTCTACACAGAAAAAACTAAACAGCAACTCCACAAACACACAGAAGAGCCACCTCAAGAGGGCAAGACTCAGCTGTACACCTGCATCTGAAGGACAAAAGATGCCAATATTCACATTCCTGACTGAGATGACAGGTGGTTTGAAAGAGGGTTAAAGGAGGACATCTATGTCGGCTATGAATTACCAACATTGAACAGAGGTGGTGGCTTATTTGACTCTAGGATACTTTACTTGGTCTAATCAATGGCTACAAGGTAACTCCGTCATTGTGCCTGACAGTGTTCGTGGTGATATGCTGTGTTCTTTTTAAAGAGAAGATGGTTTCTTCCTGCAACCCCTCCAAACGAGCCATACTTGATCTGTCTTTTTCTAATTGTATTATCACAAACTTTAAGATACAGCACTGTAACTTTAGTTTGTAGAGTTGGAGGTATAGTCCTTAGGTTTTTCATAGTTTCTTTGTCCATTGCAATCTAACATTATGGTGAATTTGTTGGGGCGTCCACTCCTGTGAAGATTGCAGCATTGTGTTAACACATACCTGAATGCTCCAGATCAGCAAACTGCCAAAACTTGAGCTTTTATAGAGGTGTTTTGCAAATCAGTGCATCTTTCTTAAACTTGATTCACTGGGTGTGATGGACCCAGCGGTGAATGAAAGTCGGGCACAGGTTAAAGCCCAAAAATAGGGGTTTTATTTAACCCAAAAAACAAACTTGGTTAAATTATACAGGAAAAACCTCAATCTTGGGGCCATAAAAGAGAAGAGATCAAAGTAATAGTAACTGTACTCAAAAGCTGACAACAAACACTACTACTAACTCAGATAAACTGACCTACCTAAACTCACAAAGAGGAAAGTTAAATGGAAAGGAAAGTGGCTGATCAGCCAACTAAAATGTGCACACTTGTTTAAGAATACAGTATTATGTGATTTTATAACCCTGTAAATTAAACCCTATATTTAAAGAAAGAAAAATGTAAGTCTAGTGTTATGTGTATGCCTCTATTGTAACACTGATGTTTGGTAGATGTTACCACTGTGTGGCTGTAACTGCAGCCATCACACTGGGTTTTAATAGTTTTACTTTTTCACTTATTTTTCCTAGCCACAATCAAACAATGGTCAGCTCTCTATAGTTTCCCATTTGGCTACATTTTAGGTATTTACATGTATATAATACACAATTACACATTAATAACTTCCATTTTTCCAGTTCTGCTGTTATGTTTACTTTATTCCCTTGCTATTTAAAACTCTTCTTAGCACTGATTTTGGAAACATGTTAATTTGTTGTATGTGAATAAACTGGAGCTCTGTAAACATTTTCAGACTTAATTGGTTTATAATTTTTGAAAGTTTATAATATCGTATAACCGTTTGCAACACAGGGAACCAAGGCATTGTTGTAAGGGAAGTGTTTTCTCAAAAAAAAAGTCAAATCACAGTAAACTTCATTTGACACTTACAGGAGTTCTATGGAGAATACATTAGCAACCAGTTCACAAGCCACAGGGCATGACGCGGTGCATAAATATAACATATTTGCATGTTCTGCTCCAAACACCAGGAGTCCATTCATTGGTGTACGTGAGGGTAACATGTAAATGTCGACATTATAAATCAGATCTGATTATGTCAGGTTATGTTAAAGAAGAACCTTCCCAAAGTGTGGGGCCCGCCCCCTAGGGGGGGCGCAGAGCCATGGCAGGGGGGGCGTGGTATGAAAAGGGGGGGGAAAAAAACCAAAACGCTTGACACTGCTGGGGCACCTATAGAAACTCAAAACAGGAGATGAAGCGTCGCTGAATATGTTTCCAAACCAACTTCATTCTAAGCCAAAGACTAGAAAATATGGTGAAGCATATCTTCCCTTTGGTGTCACCTGCACAAGTGCCAAGGTAGGTCTCCCCTGCAGAATTGGTTTTCCCTTTGTTGGGAGCAGCGCTGGGCTGTTCAAATCACGGACAAACAGTATCCCACATTCTTGATTTTTAGTTCACAAACACTTGTTGTAATGACTAACTACTCCTGATGTTAGCTCTTTATACAGTAAAGTTACAGTGGGATACAAATAACATCAGGCTGATCCTGCCACGATTTGTTCCCTCGGTTCAAATCCCGGACAAACAGTATCCCACAGCTGTTTATGTTTTAAACCCATTTTGCACAGAGAGGCATATTTTTTTTTATTTGATTGCAATGTTGAATATTATTACACAGGGGAAAAAAAACAACTAAACGTAAAATAATCACACCGTGAAGCCTCTGCCTTTCTAAATGGAGGGACAGTAACTGCATGTATATATATGTAAGCTGTAAAACCTGCAGATAGTCAGATTAACAGAAACGGTACTTTGTCTCTATCTGCCATTCTGTAATTCATCTCATGTAAACAATAACGTGGCGCACAGCGTGACGTGAAAAAGGGCACATACCTTTGACGTTGCGTGAGGAACTCTGCATTCCTCGTCCACACAAAAACGCAAAAAAAAGTAGTTTTTAAAAAATCTCTGTTTTCGGTGATTCGAAACGCCGTTTACGTGTAGAGGAAACAGCTGCGTTTTCAAAAATGCCCGTGTAGGTGCGGACCTAGCATAAAAAAGTTAGTAGTTTATTTTCTTACTACCTGTAATTTATTGCAGATTACTTGTATTTGCTTAATTGTTTACTAAATGTTTGAGGTGTGAAATAAACCGCAATGGAGCAAAATATGGGTGTGTGTGGTTGGAGGATGTGTGCGTGCGTGCGTGCGCGCGCGTGTGCACGCGGGGCGCGCGAACATTTTTCTTGTAAAACAAAGGGGGGCCTAGCAAAAAAAGTTTGGGAACCACTGAGTTAAAGCCTTTAAGTTGTTACAGTGTTTTAGCCTTGTGTAATGAAGAGAGCTTCAACTTAATGTTGCCTAAAACGCAAACATAACTGTGCGACATGAACCAACATTAAATTACTATAGCCAGGTTTGTTTCGCCACAAAATAACATTATAAAGAATTATAACATAAGACACCACAATTAACCGCTATGTTAATCAAAATGGCATCTACCCTTGACTTGAAAAATGTGAAAATTTTAAAAGAAAAACATCTTTCTCTATATTATCAACCATCAGAGGTGTTTGATGGTCACACTTTTTTTGTTTGTTTGTTTTTTGACTAAGCAGCAAAACAAATAATCGAGTGTAAGATGTGAAGAGGCATTTATGGACCGTTTAAAGTAGATGATTTGGGATCCATGATTGGAAATTAGCTTCCTGCAAATTATAGTTTGGATGACTGGAATTGCAATTTACAACACAGCCTGGACCTAAATACTTTTAAATAAGTTGCAACACAGCTACTCTGAATGGTTGCCATTTCTCATGTTTAAGATGTCAGTAAACTTAGATAATAGAGCCGTTTTGATTCTTTAATGAGACAAAAACCCTTTAATTGTATGCTGACTATTTGTCTGATTTATTCAAGGACTTTGGTCCTGCTGATTTTGAAGTGCACCCTTAATAATCTTTAGTATATTAATTATTATTCCTGTTGTTGCACTGCAGCTGTGTATACTTAAGCGAAACAACCAATTATAATAAGGACCTGACCTCATCAGAAAAGGCCTTACAAATCTTCAACAGCATCACCAGAGGAGTACTGCTGACAGTAATTACTATTTAAGTGCCTCCATGTACTCTGTCCCTCTCCAAGCTGATGATCTGATGTTGTTCCCTGGATACAATTTTAATAATTCCATCTTAAATTATTTTTTCAAAACAGCCATGGCCCTTTGTGATTATTTTTATTGTTCTCACACTCAAAGTTATTTGAACTATATCAAGGTCTGTTAGACCAAAGGTATTTAGGCTACATGTGCAACTCTGTTTCTCTGAGTGGTAGTAACATTTCAAAATTGAGTTCTCGTGCCCCCCCCCTCAGACAGACACACAGAGACAAAAGTAATTATGGTTGGTATTCCAGTTTGTTTGAACTATATTTGCAGTATTTGTTTTCTCTTAAAAAAACAGAAAGAAAAAGGGGAGTGAGTTTAGCTGAAAGAACCACACACAATATAAACCCATAGATATAGCAGATATAGATATATAGCAAATCAAAATCTTATAGACCATATAAATAGGAAAATAAGGACTCCCGGGATGAAGATAAAAAGCACACACTATTTACATACATAAATGTATATATTCAAGGCTCATAGGAAGCAGGAAGCTACAAGCTTTCAGACAGAAGTGGATACAAATAGTGTCTGGAATGCAGAGTCATATACTCAGAAATATATTAATCGAGTTATTAGAAAAACTGGAACCAGAGAAGAAAGTAGTTGGAAAATCCAGGTGATTAAAGGTAGATGAGGGTGTGAGGTCTCTGGGAATGTCATAGGTCATTTTGTAAACCAAAGAGGAAAGTGATTACAGTGTCTCATGTAGATGCAGAGGCCAGGAGATGTGGAAATGTGATTAAAAGTAGCAACATCAGCAGAAATCGTGAGTGTGGTTTGCCATATCTCCAGGTCTGAAATTCTAGGTCTGCTGAGTGCATTCTGGGTAATTCTGTCATCTAGAAACCAACTGCAGCTTCAGGAGGTTTTTAAAAACAAAATACCAAAATTTACATGTGCAGAGTTTTTGTATTATTATTTATATTTACATGCACCAGAAGCAGCACCTCTCTCATCAAGTCCAGGAATGTGACTGCGTAGATGATGTCTTGAATTTCTACTGGAGAACAGCTTGTTGCTCAGAATATTTGTTCCTATCACTGTTCCAAAGTCATACAGTGGGCAGAAAGAAAGAAAGAAAGGATCGTTTTGGTGATGGGACGAGGAAAGGTCACCTTCAGAGCTTATCAGTGCCTTTAGTTCTTCTAACCCAATTCATTTTAAATTAAAGATAAGGGAAAGTTTTGTTCAATTAACTTCAAATCCAGGGATAATGACTGTTGGAGTCAGAGCAACTCTCCTGAATTTGGTTTGGATGGAAGATCTGCTCTTTTTCTCTGATAGTGACTTTGACTACTAATTAGGTATACAGTATATATGCAAGGCATGCCTATCAACAGCTGATGTGGTCCTTTAACTTGAATACCTTTCAAGTTTTTTGTTTCCTTATCTTTTATCTGTCAAAGCTGCAGTCCTTTGTCAGCACCATCGCTAACATAGACTTAGTATGAATGCACCTCACATTTATGGACAGCAAAGATATCCTTTGTTCTGGTGCCAACAAGCAGCACTCTCAAGGAGCCCCTTTAATGCTGTGAGAGTCAAAGTTCAGTGAAGACACATTATATGCTGACTAGAATAGCTAGTTAGTTAATTTAAAGTCTTACTTTAAATTATTAGAATTAATGGATTAAAGCAGCGTTCCCCAACCTTTTTTTGCGCCACGGACCGGTTTATGCCCGACAATATTTTCACGGACCGGCCTTTAATGTGTCGCGGATAAATACAACAAAATAAAACTAGTACCGGTACCGAAAAAAAAGAAGATTTATTCATAACAAACGTGAAAAGACCCAGGAAAACCGAGTTAACGATCAAAACCGATAAAAACCCTGAAAACCATACATTTCAGACCTGAGCCTCAACCCTCGCGACCCGGTACCAAACGACTCACAGACCGGTACCGGTGCGAGGCCTGGGGGTTGGGGACCGCTGGATTAAAGAGTAGAAAATAGGAAGACGTTTGGGTGCAACAGTAGCAACAGAAATATTAGTTTGAATAGGGAAAAAAAAAAAAGCTGAATCTGTTTACTTGTCTTGCCAAAGGTATTTGCTCGTCTGCATTCACTTGACTGACATCTCATTCTTAATCCACAGGGTTTAATATAATGTCAGCTGTGGAGATACAGAAATTATTTTACTGCTAGAATATAACCTGCATTATTAACATTGCATTAATAATATATCCTACAGCCTTGTTATTGCATTAAAGATGTTTATTAAAGCTATTGCCACCATGTTAACCTTTTTATTACAGGTGCAGCTATGATTATTTTATACACATTGCATGTTTGTGCTCATTCAGTGTTGATGCTCAGTCTATTAAAGAAGGTTTTAAGCTTTGTGAAGCGCTATGTCTTCACAATCTATTGTGTAGGTGACTTGGAGCAGAGAAGGATAGACAGCATACACGCTTACAACACACATATAATCCAGAAGCCTGCCAGGCCAAAGGCCCGAAATTCATTTAGCTTCTAACTGCATTTCAGTTTACTTAGTAACAGATGACAGAAGAAAAGGACCAGCCCTTAGAGACCATCTAGGCTTGAAATTTATTGCCATGTATGGAAGGTGTTATAGAAAGAGGAACTTCTGTGTCTGTTTTTGTACCTTTTACTGTAATCGATGTATTTGACGTGATTCGGCATACTTCTTCTCCTGCGTGTGTTTTAATAAACTCATTGTTTGATTGCACTCTCCTGGGCCTCTGTTGGTTTGTTTCATTGCTCAACATTTTCGAACTTGTGACACAGCCCATCTTTTGCAGCTACAACAGCTTCGACTATTCTGGAAAGGCTGTGCACAAGGTTTAGGAGTGTGTTTATGTTTGTTTACCATTTTTCCAGAAGTGCAATTGTGAGGTCAGACACCGATGCTGAACAAGAAGACCTCGCTTGCAGTCTCCACTCTAATTTTAATCCCAAAGGTATTCTTCTGGGTTGAGGTCAGGAGTCTGTGCAGGCCACCAAACTCGCTCACCGTTGTCTTTATGGACCTTGCTTTGTGCACTGACGTGCAGTCAGGTTGGAATGGGAAGGGACCATCCCCAAACTGGTCGAACAAAGTTGGGAGCATGAAAAGTCTTGGTATGCTGAAGCATTAAGAGTTCCCGTCACTGGAATTAACACTAGCCTAACACTTTGGAACGCCAGGTCATAAATCAAAGAAAATCCCTGTCGTTTTTCTTTTGTCCTCCTTGGCAATCTATTTCTCCTTAATATTTCTTCACACGCATACACTCCACCCTTGTATGTGTATGTTGGCTTGTTTCACACTTTACAAATGATGAGACAAAAACTTTGGCCAGCTCTACTGCACGATGCTCTCTTTTTTTGTTCTGAACATTGGGCAATTTGAAGTAGGTGAACATTTCTGATTTGAAGATATTGGCAAAGTTCATTTTTCAAAATTGACTCACATTGATTTAAAAAATGACTAATCTTTATAGGTATTAGCATTTGCAATGAATTGGTTAGGCAGCTTTACAGCATTGTGGATGTGTGTTTCAGCTGTACCCATGCAGTATTGTGCAAGCACCAAGAGCAACAGACCGTTAAAATCTAACTTACTTGTATATAATAATCTCATCTCTAAACTAAAGCACCTAAGTATTTACAGTGCCATCCACATTATTTTGCTTTCATAAAATATGAGGACTGTATTAGTTTTGATCGCTCAAAAACAAAATGCTGACTTTCTGTCTAAGTTGTGTAGATCTTTGTTATTGCTTATTATTTTTTTTAATTAAAAAAAGTTTTTTTCATGATTGAGCTTATGATTAAGTGTCACTGCATGGTATTGGAACAGCTCACCTTTTTGCTACTGTTGTGGCATTTTAAATTACATAAAGCTGTCTAAATCTTTGCTGGATGTGGTTTTAAAACCAACTGTAAAAGGTAGCGTTTGTTCTTCACATGTCTGGACTTTGTTGTCAACATTTTGGATTAAGACAGAGCTTAAGCAGGTTGATGTCACATCAAAGGGAAGCCTGGGAGAGCACATTTACTCGGTCTGCTCCAGGAGTGGAAGCAAAGGTTTTGTGCACTGGACGATGTGAAAATGGTGAGGGGGGGGGGGGGGCTGAGGGTAGAGGGGTAATATTTCACGGTCCTGTTTTGTCTGGTGGCAGTTATCAGCAGCTGCCAGTCTGATAATTGCTGCTTGAGGCCCTCTGCTGCTCCTTCAAGTCTGTACTGACAACCCAATTCAAGCCTTCAGCTGTGGGAGCTGCTGCCTGCTGCTATGTAGCTGTTGGGTTAACACTGGCTTTTGTTTGATATCGTGGCTTAGTCGTGAGTGCTTATTCAAAAAAGTCTTTCAAAGTCTTGTTTCTGGAGGACTGAAAGTTAATGTAGTCATGTGAAAACAGCGTACACTAAATTGTAATAAGTGCACATTACCTATTTGCTCATGCGGCTTACGACGCTGTCATTATTCTGCAGCTTGAGTCTGGCGTGAGTTGTAGGCAGTCTTATCGTACATATTTCATGTGGAGTTTAAAAATGCATCGTGCAGTAAAGCTGGCCAAAGTTCTTGTCTCATCATTTGTAAAGTGTGAAACAAGCCAACATACAGGGGTGGAGTGTATGCGTGTGAAGAAATATTAAAGAGAAATAGATTGCCAAGGAGGGCAAAAGAAAAACGACAGGGATTTTCTTTGATTTAAGACCTGGCGTTCCTCTTTGAAGAGTTGTGGCTGTGTTGTGTACAATCAACACGCTCTGTCACTTAGCCACCAGATAACTGATGTTCCACCCCCCTCATAACCAGAAGCTATCAGTCTGGGACTTCTGCTTGTATCTTGCCTGTCGTCTCTCAAGTAAATTACAGCTCAGCCGCTCTAGATAGCTTGATGTTCTTCCGGTGCCCTCCATCTCTCTTTCTCCTGTGTCCTTTATTTCTGCCTTTGCTTTATTTATTATTAATTTATTTGCTTATTTGGGGTAATCACAACATGGTTTAAGCTCATTTAAGCAATAGGTTTGCTTCATGAAACTCGGGCATTGTCATTCAATTGTTAACTAGTAATCTGATTATTTGAGCCTTTTGTTTCAGTCAAGTTATTTCAGGTGCAGCTAAACTGCCAACACCTTTGTGCTGTTTCTGTGGTTATATATCCATAAATCTTTTGGGGGGTATTCCTTGTCTCTTTGTGTTAAAAACCAGTGTTTACGTGATGAATTTGCGAACTGCTATTTTGGCCAGTGACGGCTTAAAGCAGCATTTCCCAGCCCCCGGGGCCTTGGACCGGTACCGGTCTGTGAGTCGTTTGGTACCGGGCCACGAGAGTTGAGGCTCAGGTGTGAAATGTATGGTTTTCAGGGTTTTTATCGGTTTTCAGCGTTATTTTGTTATCGTTTTTATCGTTAACTCAGTTTTCACGTGTGTTATGAATAAATCTTCTTTTTTTTTCGGTACCGGTACTAGTTTTATTTTGTTGTATTTATCCGCGACACCTTAAAGGCCGGTCCGTGAAAATATTGTCGGGCATAAACCGGTCCGTGGTGCAAAAAAGGTTGGGGACCGCTGGCTTAAAGGATTGGTTATGGCATACACTGGGTTTATAGCCCCAGCAGTGTCTACTTCCGATGAGCACCAATGAAAATAATCTTTATAATGGCTTTATTGTCTCAAGTGAAAGCTCATTTCTAGATGCAAACATAGCCTTGGTTGAGTTTTGTAGATTGCCCCTCATAAAGAGTTTAGTGTTGTTTGTCAACCTACTGCTCTGCCTTTCAAACAGGAGGTGCTAGTGAGAGGTGATAAAATGGCACCATCCTGCTTTCGTTCGACACAGCTTGGTCAGAAATAGAAAACTCAACTGGAATTAATTACACCAAATGTCACACGTGTGACATTTGGTGTAAGGAAAGAGACAACTCATCGAGCAGAGTAATATGAGAAAGTCCTAATTTACCCCATTAGAGAAGATCCATATCTTGGTACAGTTTTGCTGAAATGTATGCAGGTAAATGTGGTAAAACCCATGCAAGACACAAAAGTGCTTTGAAGCGACTGTTGTTGTGATTTAGCTCTGTATAAATAGAATAGAGCTGAACAGTTCTTATAAATCTCGCAGTTTATACCCTCAACAAAAAAGAAGTGATAATTTGTCCCACTGGAAAAGATCCACGAAAATAAGAGTGGGGAACACAAAGTGTTTTTGCTGTAAATTGAATATTTAGTTGACATAAGCCTAAATATTGTTATGAATTTGAAATGGTTTTGTAAATTTGTAAAGTGTTGTTTTCTGTTGAAGTCACTAATTATTCTATATTACGATTCTTTGCAACCCGAGATTAGCGGTCTCATTATGAATCAAACTCAGATCAAAAGACTTTCTAGAAAAGCCATGCTTCAATATGCCTCGGATTAATTAACAGGTGAGCTGTGTTCCACATCTGTTTTCACCAGCTTCAGAAATGTGTCATTTTTTGTGTATGTCTGAATATTTCACAGTCCTAATCAGAGTGAACCTTTCTTTGTGTAAGTTTTGACTTCCTGCCACAAAATGAGCTTTTATGTTAGAACCGAATATTAAAAGGTCATGTGCAGCTCTAACACAGCTTCTTTTATAAAACTGTAAGTAATTTAGTACCTGTGTGAACTCTTCATACTGACATCACAGTAGAGTTGCCAAGTGCATAATGTACAAGGTGTCAAACAAATGTCAGTCTGTGTGAAAATGTAATGAGATGACAAAGAGAGGCAGTTTAATTCAACAGAGTGACAAAAAAGTCTAAATGTCAGTCAATTAGGGTGATAAATCCCCACACGGCGGCATTATATTAACACTAAAGCTGCTTGCTGTCTGGCCAGCATATTTTTATTGTGAAGATGCAGCTTGCTACCATGCACCCTGGTGTTCAAAGTGCCAATTTACACCACAGCCCTAGACAGCCCCAAAGAAAAATATTGTATGTGGAATGCCATAGTAATACATTACAACCAATGGGTAACATTTCCAGTTTTACATTGGAATGGGTTTTTTTAAAAAGAAATGTTAGAGATTGTCAAATCAGAAAATCTGTACAGCAATGTAGATATATTTCACCGCTTGCACCGTTTTGCTTTCTGTTTCGCTTGTTCTTGATTTAATGCTGCTTGAAAGAACATGAAACTATTCACTCAAACTACTGCGGTTGCACAATTCACTTCACCTCTGCACCTCAGAGTCTACAGGAGTTGTTGGATCTAGAAGCTGTTAAAGTGACATGGCACTTGTCCTTGCTATAAAATGATCCATCTTCAGGTATGTCTGTCTGCATCACAGGCATCTTCTTGCCGATTCCCTCTTCCACTCCCCAGATGAGCAAAAGCGCCTCATTTACTCAGGCTTCAAAGGCGCTGCCTAACTTTTCTCCCATATGACTTCGCTTCCCACGGGGGGTCTGTCTATCCCTTTGAATCCCAACCAAACAGGCTTTGATGGCATCTTTGTGCATTACATGAGTCAACTACATTCCACTGAGAAAAATAAGCATTCTCTGTTGTACCAGCTGTGAAGTAAAATGGGAAAGAAGTCAAACTTGGCACCATTCAAGTTCTCAAAAAAGAAATGGGTGTCTTTGCACAGCTTTGCTGAATTATGTGGAGCTAAATCTATTAAAAGCCATGTCAGACATCAGTTCTTACAAATCTTCCAGCATAAACCCTTAACCCAAAAGACTAAAAAAAAAAGTGTATGTGTCTTTGCTATGATGAGGTACAAATTGCTCTTTCTTGACAGCAGTTTCATTCATAAAGTCTTGAAGGTCATTTTACACATCTTGTTACTTAACTCTTTTAGGAATCCAAACATTGAAGGATCTTTAATCCTCTACAGGTGATAATCACTGAATTTGATCAATTTCACCATATATGGAGGTACAATGTGGTTTTTGAAAGTTCAGGAAAGGAGTGGGCCGTGTATGGATGATTTGGTTGTATATGGAAGCTCTGGGAATGCACGGCAAGTTAAGCCTAGGAGAAAAAAGCAAAGGAGTCAAAGAAATCATGTGAATCACATAGACTTGTAGTCAAGACCGCCTAATCCAAGACCAAGACAAGACCAAGACCAGAGGGTATCGAGACCAAGACAAGACCAAGACCAAGTCGAGACGAGACCAAGACCGGGACAAAAAAGTCATCTGACAAAACAGCGATCACCTCCAACAACTGTCTAAAGAATGGGAAATATGTAATTGGTTTCAGTTATACTTTATATATAGATAAAATTGTAACATCAAACTCAAGATTATAATCCACAATGTGGAGGGATTTGAGCATGGCTGAGCCACTGTGTGTCGCTGTGTGACAGCTGAGCAGCGAAAGGAAATTAATTGCGGAGTCGACTATTCTGATTCACTACAAAGCACTCTCTAAGCACGGCTCTTAGAGCTAAAGCTTTTGCGCATGATACATTATCGAACGTTACGCTGTGTGTCATGGATACTGTTGACTCTCCCGACCACTATGTTGATCTGAGACAGCAAGACCGAGACAGCGAGACCAAAGTCCGTCGAGATCAAGACAAGACCAAGACAAAAGTCCGTCGAGACCAAGACCACGTAAAAGTGGTCTCGAGACCAAGACCGGTCTCGAGACATCCAACTCTAGAATTACATTATGGCCTTCACCACCATGATATTGGGTTATATAACGTAGGTTTTCGATTATTTATTGCATGCAATTTGCTTGATAGGAAATTCGTGGGATTAGCTTGAACTTAGATATTCCTTTTTTTTCTCAAATATAAGTAAAAATGTTTGCGAAATCTTCAAGTGCATCTTGTCAGGAATGTAATGGTGAAAAGAAATCCAGTTGAGACTAGTGCAGCAAAACAATAGTTGTTCAGTTTTTGTCAGCAGACTCAAGGTCCTCTAGTTTAAACAATTCTTCTTCTCCATCGTCTTATCTGTAACAGTTCTTTCCTTTCTGAAGAATCAGTCTCCTGGTTTTGTTTTCACCCTTCCGCCACTATGTTTGACAGTGGGTATGAGGTGTTTATGCGGACATGCTGTGTTTGCTTTCCACCAAACAAAGTTCCTGTGTATTATGCCCCAATATCTCAATTTTTCTCTTATCTGTTCAAGAAGTGTTGTGGTTTGTTCAGAATAAACTTACCAAACCTAAGTGCTATTCAGAGACAATAGGCTTTTCCCTTTTTTCCTTCCAAACAAGATATTCTTGTTTAGTTTTTTTTCTAACTGTACTGTCATTAACTTTAACCTTATTTACAGTCTTAATTCCTATTCAAGCATTAGCGGTGCATTTAATTTTTCATACTCTGCTTCTGCAGTTTGTTTGGAGAGGGTGTTAATCCCTAACCAAATAATGACAGTGTAATATGTCATGTGTTACTTGTAGTATTTATGAGGTTGTATTTATGACCTAATAAGGGCATGAAGCCCTAGACTTGAAAAAGCATGTTGTGACAGAGTGTGGTCTGTTTCAGTTGTAGGAGAGTGGTGATGCAGTGCATCTAGTAGGATGTGTGCCAGTTGTGCATATCCTGCCCAGAATGTCAGCTGGTGAGCAGCCAGCCATTCCAAGAGCACTGTTGTGTTACCACTGATGGTGGTCCCATTTCAACACATTGACATGGACTTCATTGGGCCATTTAAACAGAGTTCATGGGGATATTGCTTTGTATTACTTCTGATGATCTATGCAACTTGATATCTCGAGGCAATGGCGCTGTGCAACAAGTACTGCGCAAGTGCCGTTTTAGGTCATCTCCCGAGTCGGCATTCCAAAAGAGATACTGTATGACCAGGGAACCTCATCCATATCTTGCACACTAAAAGAATCGTATGAATTGCTGGGCATTAAATCTGTTTGGACCACCGTCTAGACTGATAGGTGGGTGGAGCTGCTGAGCTGAAGACTTGAAAGTCCATGGTTCATGAGGATGAAGCATTTGGGATCGCTGGCTGGACCCTCTATGTTTGCAGTGCAAGAGGTGCCCTAGACTTCAACAGGAGTTTCACTCTCTGAGTTGCGGTTCAGCAGAAAGCTGTAGGGGGGCTGTTGGAACTAATGAAAGACAATTGGCAGGAAGGTCCAAGCCCAGGTAAGAATAAAATCCAGTGCATTCTGGACCTGAGAACAAAGCTGCACACATTGGGGAGGTTATCATGACAGAATTTGCTACAGGCCCAGGAATGTTAGCAGGACCTGTAGGGGCTAGACTCAAGCAAATTTCACCGCTCCTTTCATCCAGCTCAATTACTCGCCAAGTGGCAAAGACCCTTGGTGGTCACACAGCAAGTGTTGACTATGAAATGGTGCAGTGGGACAGAGTTGGAGCAACAAAGATATATCACCTCATCTTCTTAAAAGCCTAGAGGGAGGCTGAATCTGCTTCTCTGGTCAGCCTGGTTAAGGATTGAGATGGGTTACGGCCTGACGTGCCCATTCACCTATTTCATCCTCACGCCACTGTGATGGCTACCTCACTCCAGCCCAGAGAGCAGATGTTGGTGCAGTGCAACAGTGTTTTGCAGATATATTCTTGCCCCTGCCCAAGTCATAGAGCAGCATTTTGAGACTCATCCCTGGCTGATGGAATTGGGTGCTATGCTTTTCTATGCAATAGAAAAGTCACACAACGCTTTGTGTAGCCCTATAGTTTTGTGTAGCTCCACACTCATGACTTTTCACTCACTTTTATCGTGCAGGCTGATGCTTCAAGCAGAGGTGCAGGGGGCTGTTTTGTCCCAGCGGTAAAGGGGGGGTCAATCCCCTTAACTGGTGTATATCATCCAGAAACTGTTGGAGCATTAAACCAGGTACAGCACTGTAAAAAAAAAAGAGTGCCTGGCAATCCAGTGGGAAGTTGACTTTCTTCATTATTATCTCCTGGGACGCCCATTCACCCATTGTTCAGATCATGCCCCAGTGCAGTGACTCCACCACGTGAAAGATACCAACGCCTGATTCACCGGTGCTTCAACGTGGTCCACAGGTTGGCTGGTCTTGGGGGGAGTAGCTAGATGGCTCCCCACCTGTAACATACAACCTATGTTACAGGTGCATTTTCTTTGTCACCTAACTGTAATGGAATAATGTTGCATTAGCAGAGTATCACAGTCAGTGCTTATGTTGTTCAAGAAATCTGGTATATGCACTTGTTTCATTTAGTTTGAGCATGTCAACTGCTGGTTTGCTCTTTGCTCAGTTTCACTGTGTACATTTCCTCTGCTTCGTGAAGCAGACACATACAAGCAGACCACACATAATGGTGAAACACAACAGAGGAGAGTATCAAAACAATAGCAAATACTGTCAAGACAAAGATGTGTCATCTTACTCTAGCTTCTCCTGGCCATTTAATGCATTTTACATAGTAGGATCAGGCTAATAGTTGTGACTAGACTTTTTTTCCTTTTCTTGTTTTCACCTTGTAAATGAAACACAAAGGCAAGGTGTTTTGTCATGCTTTGACATGCAGGTGATCCACTGTGACATTCAAGGCTTCTGAATGTCGTATGTAACACCTTTAACACTCACCACACATCCTCTTTCTCTCTTTATACACTTTCCTGCAGTCACTTACTGTTTCTACTGACTGCTTGATGGTGTCCGGTTCTCTCATATCCACTTACACGCAAGCACACTCCAATACAAACATGTGCTTTGGCTTTCATCTCATGTTGTGTGGGTCCTTATTTTTTCATCATCATCATTATTATTATCATTATTATTATTATTATTATTATTATTATTATTATTATTATTATTATTATTATCAGTTTATAGCTACTTTTTGGGCAACTCAAAGTAGACTTGTGTTTAAGCACTTGTGTCCCTTCAGCAAATCAATCTAAAGTAACTAAGTAAAATGTTATTTATATAACACACTTGTGCTTCACAACCAAAAAGCAAAAAACATTTTTTAAAAAGGTAACCGGAACAAGGTAAAAAAGATGAGTTTTTATCTGCTTTTTAAAAGAGACCACCAAGTCCACAGTTCTAAGGTTCAGTGGGTGAGTGTTTCTGAGTCTGGGGGCCACTGTTACAAAAGCTCTGTCTCCTTTGGTTCACAGGCAGCAAGCCCTGATCACATAACCTCAGGGCCCTGCTGGAGATGTAAAGATGTGAAACTTCACTGATCTGTGTGCATGTCCATGAATTGCTCTGTAAGTCAAAAGCATAACCTGAATTTAACGGGGAGAAAAAAAAGACATGCAGTGAAATGTCCTTAAAAGTGTTCAAAATAATCTGAAGAGGTAAAGAGCAGATTTTAAAGAAACAATATGAGCCCCAAAACAGAACCTTGGGGCACTTTGTAGGCATGAGAAGAGGAACTGTATTTAAAAGCAGACACAGAAAGGTGAAGAAAATAGCTGAAAAGTCATTTTAATTGAGGGAGACATAATATTAACAAAATATCCAGAAAAGATACACTATATAAAAATAGGTAAATGAATCATCAGTCACTGGGATGTGAATACATTTATAACTCTTATGTAATGTTTTCAGCTTATTGAGTTTAATGTAAAAAAAAAAAGAAAAGAAAAAAAAAGCCAGAGGCCAGGTCCAACATCAGTAAAACAGAGCGTTCTCCTACATCACTGTCTAGAATATAGAAATTAATTCAAGCAAATCTAGTTAGATGGTTAAACAGTTAGTTACTTAAGTTGTCTAAAGTTGTATTACTGGCTAAATGATTTATATATATATATATTTTTTTTATTAATCCAACCATCTGCTTGACCTTCTCCAAATTGCATTAAAAGGTTAGAAAGTTTGAATCTTTATAATGATTGCTGTAAGTTTCATATATCAAATGTTTAAAATATAGTTTAAGCTTCCAACACTGCTGATATATTGATATCAGATATGATATCATAGGGTCTACCTTACAATATAAACTGCCTTGAGGCAACTGTTGTTGTGATTTGCTGCTGTATAAATAAAATTGAATTCGATTGAATATCTCTCAGTGTCAGAGCTCTGTGTGAGGATGAGGATGAGGTGAGGATCCAAATTCAGGACTCGTGGAGACAGGATTTCAACTCAAAAAACCTCAGCTTTATTGCTGGTAAGAAACAAAACATAAACAGAACAATGACCGCTGAAAACGGAAACACACAGGCAGGACCTGAGGGTATGACACGACACAAAGAAACACTGGGCTTAAATACACTGAGGAAGTCATCAAGGAATTAGAGACAGAAGGGGAACACAGCTGGGAGGAATGAGACCTAACAAAACAGGGGAAGCAAAGCTAGAAACACTGACATCAGACATGAACATGAACCTTCAAAGTAAAACAGGAAACAAGACACACTTAACTAAGACACGGACTAGACAGAGACAGACTAGATTGTGAACTAAACCTGCAATAATGACAAAATACAACCAGAACATTAATCATAATACAGAAATATACCAGAATAACTGAAACATAGATTTATCATAATAATCAACAAAGCACCAGAGAAACAAAAAACGATCCATCATTCAAAAATAAATCAAAACATAAGAAACTCAAAATGTTGGGTCAAAATGACCCAGAACCGTGACAGTCAGTAAGGCTGATATGAGCAGATACTTTTTAAGTACTCTGTGTATTCAGAAATACATCAGCCAAACATATCATATATTTGTGAATACATTGCTACTACTTTAAAGCATATATTTATGGTACTTAGGATAGTATAAATATTACAGTTATAAAGGTCATTTGGAGCCAAAGACACAACTACTTTTTCAAAAAGATTCCATGACAACTATATAACTTCTAGTTTTTTTGTCAACATTCTGCTGGTGGTGTACTTCTGCCCTTGTTTAATATGTTTTTTTTAAAGAAGCATGCATATTCCTCTTGAGGAAAATCTTCCATATGAAATCAGTAAGTAGAAACAGGTATTTATTTTACATTGCTAGACAGCTCTCGTTAGGATTCTCATCCTGTAGCTCAGACCTTTCTCCAGATTCTTAATGCAGACATGCAAACTAATGCAAGTTTCAAATTCAGCACAGCAGCACGTATTTCCAGAGTAATACGATCCTGCCAACAGCCCTGACCTTTTTCATCTCAATGATAAAATGTTTTAAAATGAACTTTTTCCCCCGATAGATTCATGAGGCTTTATAAAAGATTACTAAAATTCCTCCCCTCCCAAACAAGTATTTTCCTGAGCAGCTGTGGAATTACCTTCAAAACTGATTTAGAATTCACTGACACAACAAATCATTTGTAAGGTCAGTCAGAAGATAACAGTAATACTTTTTCATCTCATTTAATTCTGCTAAAGTCACCTCATGTGAGTTGTCACTGGGTTAGTCAGTCCAGACAAAATAACTGAAAAAATAATTATTTTATATCATGTTTAGCATTTAAATACATAATATTATCATGACATAATATGACTTAAAATAGTGACAAATGTTAAGTCTTCTAATTTTGGGTGGGGTTTGCAATAACTTCCTGAAAAATATATCTAGGTTGTTGAAGTCAGACTATCTGAAGTTCCTTAAACTGCTTCACTATGAGAGCCTATGCTTGTTTGTTTTGGTGCAAGCTGCTATCAGTCTGGTCACATGAAATGGGATGACAGCACTGATATAGAGTGATTGATGCAAACTGCTGCACAAAACACCAAAGCAGTGGCCATTTGCACCACATATCTCACTAAAACCATGAAAAAAAGAATTGATACCACAAAAGCCCTGAATACCAGTCACAGATAATTTGTGTCATAGATTCGTAGACATACATTAGTTAGGTTCAGTTTTTTTTTAGAGGAATACCACTATTATTTGCTAAAAGGAGGCCTTTCATATTCATCCTAAATAAATGGTGGAAAATAACTTCCCTAAAACTAGTTTTACAGATTCGTCCGAAGTTCATGACATTTTGAAAACTTTGATTTTCTGCTTATTAACTATGACTGCCATTTTTGTTGACTTTTCAGTCTGATTAGTCCCCGGTGGAATCGTGTGATCTTCAGCAATTTTTACAGAGGCAGACTCCTTTTATTTCATACCCTCAAGCTGTGTTGTCTGTCAGCGGACACATCAGAGCTGTCAATCACAGATGTCATGTCATGTCCTAACTGACAACCAGAGAGACGATGCTCCTTCTAAAACTACCTGTATGTACCATTTAAGCTCATAATATTCATCTTTGTTTTCTTTTTAACCCTCTCAGGCTCAAATTAAGTTTTTGTTGCTAATGCACAAAAGAACACCTGCAGTGGTACTTCTGAGTAAAAAAAACTCATAAAATATGTATGTGGGTTAATCAGGTTGTTAGCTTTTACTTGTTGCAAATCTGCAACGCCTGCCTTGAGAGGGTTAATTTAAATTTCTTCTATTTCATTCATCTTATATTTTTGTTTTGTTGTGTTAAAATGTGGTGATTTTTTCCCCTTCCTAGCTAAGCTTGATTTCAAAGAGGTACCTTCTCAATATCTTGCCCATTAATTCTGTTACTACTTACTGGGATCTCAGGGTAAATCTTGTCACACACGAACAGATATTTAGATATTTTACTCATTTTGTATGAAAGAAAAGAAAGCATATTATGGTGTTAATGTGTTATTAATCTTGTGCAAGCAATTTATACATAAATGTTGTTTTTTTAAGACCAAACCAACACTAGCTTACTGGAAAAACGATTTAAACCTGTTGGTTAAATCTTTGACCTTAGTTAAAAAGAAAAAGGCTGCTTTTTTTGTTTCCTTTGTGGAAGATTTTGATTTAGTCAGTTAATAATCTGTTAAATTATGTGACCCCATTTTTATATTTTCTTTTTCCTATGTATGAAAGTTGCTAATATGTAAGGAATGTTTATTCTCTGAATGTGTAATGGTAAATGGCCTGTATTTGTATAGCGCTTTTTACTAGTCCCCCCTAGGGACCCCAAAGCGCTTTACACACCCAGTCATCCACCCATTCATTCTCACATTCACACACTGGTGGAGGCAAGCTACAGTTGTAGCCACAGCTGCCCTGCGGCAGACTGACAGAAGCGAGGCTGCCTTATCGCCCCATCGGCCCAACACCAGTAGGCGGTAGGTGAAGTGTCTTGCCCAAGGACACAACGACGGACACTGTCCGAGCCGGGGCTCGAACCGGCAACCTTCCGATTACAAGGCGAACTCCCAACTCTTGAGCCACGATCGCCATAATATATGGTGCATTTTGTTTTTAGGTTAATATTACTAATAAAAACAAACAAACAAACAAACAAAAACACCTCATTTTGTTGTTTGTAAAAGTTTGTTATTCGTTTGACTCTTATGCAGTAATTTTGATAAATTTGTCACTTTCAACTGGATTTTGAAACCATATCTTGATCCTGCATTACCTGAAAACTTACTGCTCAAATTGGGATGTAAATGCACAGATTAAGAGAGTTCACATCACCAAAACCTTCTCTTTGATTTAATGCTTTCCAGTGGGAATGCCAGCATGCACACTGTGTCTTCAATATAGGTTTGCTTGAGCTCTGATTTAAGTCGGATAACACAGTCAGTTATTTTCTCCACTTCATGCATAGGAAACCATTTCAACCCCCTCCCCTCACTATAATTCACTGCCAGTTTCAATTAAGAGTCATAATTACTTTTCTCCCCGCATGGCAAAATGAGTCCGTTCATGTTGATAAAAGATGACACTGACAGTTGTTTCAGAGTTTCTATTAATGCACTCCAGAGCCCATTTATTGTTTTCAAGTCAGGATAAAATCATAAAAATTACATTCAGTCATGTGACATCCATGGAATTTCATTATTCTTGTAATAAACAACCAAACAGACGCCCTCTATTTTGTCCCACAATTTCTGTGAAGAATTGTGTTTACGTTGTAAGGCTAATGTGGTGGCATAGCCCATTCTTAATGCTTGCATTACACAAATCTTTGCTGGACTTATATATATTTGCAGAGCAGACATCAATAAATGATGATTTTCTCAAGGCTCGCTCGATCCAGGTTTTGAGGCAACGAGATAGAGCAAAGATGTGTCTATTTTCCTCCATGATTTCTTGATTTTTAAGTATTTAATATTTCTGCTCATGCAAATTTCTCTCTCCCTTTCTTTCTCTAAGATGAAGAAAAAAAACTGATAAAATCCCAGCCAGCACTTGTATGGTAGGCAGATCCTGCAGAATCAAGAGTGGTTTCCAGTCCTTAAAGAATGCCTCATAATATTATTAAAAACTGATGGCTCAGTGTTACCAGAGTTTGAACTCTCTTCTCAGTAGGAGATGCAAAATTGCCACCAGCTGAATAGAGCAATCAGGATGTTTCTATTGAAAGTGCTTTCCAAAGAGGTACAGAATGAGACAACTTTTAGTGCCACATGAGAAATCCTACCGCACATTTGGATTAAGGTATAATGGTGTCTCTGAAGATTTTTATTTTTTAAATCCTGCTTGAAAACAGTTATTTGAGCTAGAAGTTGCCAGTATACACATTGAATGTCCAAGCTATAATAATGGCTCATGTAAAATAATATAAAAGAGTTTACTAATGAACAGAGTTGTGGTTTAACATGTTTGGGGCCCTACAGAGGACCTATAGACAAACAGAGAAGTAAAGATTGGAAGAGGGTCATCAGTGCAAAAAAAACAACAAACACTGTGCCCACAAATTGTGTGTAATGAGATCAAAAGAAATAGAATTCTTGGGTTGGACTTCATTAAAAACAGGCATGATCCCTGTCATGAAAATCACTGCATGTGCTCAGGGACATGCCAAAATTTGTCTTGCCAGGTCTCTGTTGGAAATGAGATTTTTAATCTCAGTGAGATTTTTACCTGGATAAACAAGGACATTAAAAAACAGAGGAGAGGGACAATCTTATCAATACTCAGTTTGAAATCCTGCATCTCTGGTGGTATGGGGGATGCTTTAGTACCTCTGGTGTTAAAACCGTGCATATCTGCAAAGACACTATCTGTGCTGAAAGGTAAATACAGGTTTTAAAGTAACATTTGCTCCCATTCAGATGAAGTCCTTTTCAGGGAAAACTGTTCATATTTCAGCAATGCAATGCTAAACCTACTAATGCTAAGCATATCACATCTATTACAGCAGCATGGCTTTGCAGTAGAGGAGTACTGAACTGAAAACTTTTGGTGTGTCTTGAAAAGAAAAATATGAAAACATATATCCAAGACTGATGAGCAGCTGGAATCCTATATCAAACAAGATCAGGACATTTCTCTCCCAAAAGTCCAGCAGCTAGTCTCCTCAGTTCCCAGAATATAACGACTGTTCTTAAAAGAAGAGATGCTACACAAAAAAACAAAACAAAAGCAAAGCAGCCCTGTTCCAGTTTTTTAGACTACCATCAAATTCAAAATGATCTTATTTTTTACTTTAATGGCACATTTTTTTCAGTTTAGACAAAGAAAACATATCAATTTTCCATCTGTTTTTACTGGAATTTTATATAGAGTCCCAACTTTTTTGGATTTGGGGTTGTACGTGTTTTGACTTTTTTTTTATTTTGGTTCCATTAGATTTCTTATTATTTTACAGAATCAGTAAACTGATGCTATTGCTTGCATTTGTTATATTTTACAGAGTTCAAAAGGCAATGTTTAAGTCAAGCCTGATATTGCTTTACAAGTAAAAGAAATGCCCAGTTTCTTCTTCTGAGTGTGGAGTTCAGGTTATTAATTTAACACCTGTATCAGATCAGTAACCTACCCACAGGTAACCAATGTAAATGTGTTGGTATTCTATTAGAACTGAAAAAATGGATGAATCCTTTGTATATCCCTGGTAAAATAGAGACACAGAATAAACACATGGGTCTGTGAATCTTCAGCTGATTTTTGCTGCTATATGGTCTATTGTGTTGTCTCGCTAGTTTGTGGTTACTGGCCTAATTAATACTATAAATATATGGCTGGCTCAGGGTAGCAGTAGAGACTCTCTCAATTAAATGAAAATACTGCACATAAACAAAATATGTTTAAAATGTGGTGTTAATAGAAATGAACACTTTTACCTATAGCCAGCTTCCACAAGTTAGCCCCTGCCCACAACAATAGTTTCCCATGGAATGTCTAGACATGTATTGGTACACTGAAGTTTCAAAGCAAAAATACTCAGCCATGAGTTAGCAACGTGTTTCATTTATGTCTTCTGGGACATCAAAAACACCATATATGCTTGGAGTTAATAGTTAATCTATTAGACTTAAAGAGCCATAGATGGGAGGTTTGCAGGATGAACGTCCCACTTTGTTTGGATGTTTTGGGCGTTATTTGGGCATTTAGAGTATATGAGATTTGAGAGCTTGAAATAGTGACATAAAGATGGTTGTCATACAATATATATAAATGTTCATGTTTTTATGCCCTACATGTCTGTCTGTGACAGTTAACAAGAAGCTTTCAAACTCCCAACTCAAACTCAGGTCATTAAAATGTGCAGCCTTCAAGCTTAGAGGCAAAAGATTCAGCTTCATGTTGAAAGCATAACTGTAGGGGCAAAAAAGGTTGGTGTTTTTTAAACTATTTTGAATTTTACATGTAAGTTTGGCTCCATTTAATTTCATCCAAAATTCCACTAGATATACCAGATGTTTTAAATCAGAGTGTACAGAGTAGCACCACTGGGTGAATAATATATTTAGAAATATATAACAACCTTTAAATAGGGATTATGTATGTAACCATTATTTATATCCATTGTGTTACATTAATTGCACATCTTTGAAAACGTCGATTCCACATTACCTCATTACTTCTTGCACTTGTACACTTACAGTTCATTTTTATATGCCAACTAACATTACTGTTGAGCGTTATCTGAAATCATTCTAATTATGTTATAAAGAATATAATAAGTTGATACTGTGGCCTGCAGTATTTGCCTGTGGAAATGTAAGTGAAACATTGCTATTACTAATTAATGGTAAAATTGGAAACATAATTACTTATTACTGTTATCATGAGATTTGACAGTAGCAGTATAACTAGATAATGTTTGGTTCTTTAGTTTGATTACATTTAGTTGTTGCTGCATTTTTCCCCAATTCAATAATGTCTCAAGAGCTTTGGCAAAGATTTATTGTGTTACACATGAAATTGCTTGCTCAAATGGAAATCGTGAATGAGTCAGTGACATATGGAAAACCACTACAAGCTTTACTTAAAGATTCCGAGCTAACCTTCAATATAAATTTGCCCTTTTGCAAACAGCCATTCACAGGCCATCTCGCTTCATCTGTGGAATGAGGGAAAAAGGTCCTTTTTATTGATATAGAGCATCATGTGTCCTCCTTTCCTTGGGGCAGAGTTGGCATAGGTCTGTGTGACTCATTAATCTGTTAGATTGGAACAGTCAGAACATTCGAAAGCCATGTCCCCATCTTTGCCAGTGTGATTCCTCCCATGAAACGGCTTCTCGGGCTTCAGAAAAGGCAAAAAAGGCTATAACTTATGTTTTCAATTACAAGGATATTCCATTTCAGAAGTTGCACATTGCTGCATCCATCTGTACAATTTGCGTGAACATCCTCTAGTTTTATTTGTCACAAAGAGGAACAGATCTACAGGGAAACCTGGACTTGCTTTCACCCCATTTTATGTTTATTTTAGACATCAAGCCTCTGACTAATAAAAGTTTTCTTCTCTTTTAGAAAAAAGGACAATTTTCACATACGCTCTCCAATTTAAATCTACATATAGGCAAATTTATAACAATGCAATCATGATAGACATCACTGCCAACAGTGAGTATTGCAGTGAGTAGTGCACAAGTATTAAAGGAAACAGGGAAGCTGAAAAAAGAAGAACTGAAGCTATATTTCTAATACAAAGTCAAAACTACGGTCATTTCTTAAAGACACAGATTAGACTCCTTGAAATTCCAACCAATGTACCTTATCAGATTCCAACAGGGTGAAAACTTGCCGACAAAGCTTTTGAGGTCAAAGTATTGTCCTGTCAGCTTGAGACAATGTGGTTAGAATTAGTAGTTAGTGGGAACATTGTTATCCTACACAATAATCATCTACTGTAGATGTTGTGCTTTCAGGCCCTTAAAAGTTGGCAGCAATAGCAATTCAAATTTATGATAGCCATCCCAGCACACACATTCAACTTTGTGGTACTCTGCAAATGAATCCAGTCTGTGAAGTTTTTCATAAGGGAAACTGTAGGAAATCTGAAAAAGAACATTTATTGATTGGTTTTGGCTTTTGCCCATTTGGGCCCGTCAGCTAAAATGTACCTACAGCACAAACAGACCATCTCATATTTCTTCCAAGTGCCCTTACAAGCTAAGAGGCACACATTTGCATTTTCCCAGTGTGCAAGCTGAAGTTGCTGGCTGAAGATGTCTACACATGAAGCTGGAAATTAACTAATGATCTCCGTTTTGCAGAGACTTTTAGTATAGTATCTCTGACCCAGTGTGACTTAACCCTAGAGCCAGTTCTCACCCTGAATGACTTGGTGACCCCCTGTAAGGTTCCTTTCTAACTTTACCCATGCACAATCCTCCATGAAGGATTTTAAATTATAGCTTGCCGTGAGTGTATAGATTTGAACGAGTGTGTAGTGCTACAGTGCCCTTGTTTTTCGTAAACATGAAACGATATGTCAACATCTCATATTATTAAAAACTTAAAATTACAATGAAAAATTAGTCAAAGTGGGGCATGACATTCCCATATGACTTAGGCTCAAATCAAGGCTCACAAATACAGGATTTGGAAAAGACTGCCTCTAAAAGAAATCTGAATAGGAGCTGAACTGACTATCTCTGTCCCACTGACACCAAGAGCATGTTATACCCACACTGACAGTATAACCATTAATAAGCGTAGTTGACAACGTAGTCCACAGGAGCTGTGTCTGACATGCATCAATAAATTTATGATGAGGAGTTAACATATGCAGATTGTAGCAGCATTCCATTAGTGCAAGCAAGGAAAGCACTGCTTGTCCAGTAAAATCTAAAAATAGACTATTTAAGCCAAAGTGACCTATCTCATCCATCTTAGACAGTCCAATAAGTTACTTGTGTAGGTTGTAGGATTGTAGGTCTTGTAGGTCAGTTCCATGGGTCATGTGCTGAGAGGCCAACAACTTTTCTGGTTGTTTGCACATGTGCATTGTAGATAATTCTCTGGTTTTTGATGGGAGATTAATGGGAGAATAGCATGCTTGACAATCTGCAACTGGGCCTGCTTTTGCTACTCTGAGATCAGTTACCATCTGCACAATTGTGGCGCAGTATTAACTGACCTAGTATTAGCAATTAAACAAGCTCTTTGTCATTCATGTTCTTAACAGATTTTTTTTAGTAACGAGCTTCTGCAGAACTTTTAATAACTCCTTCAACAAGTTAGCACGGAAAGCCTTGATGATGAAGAGGGGATGTTAAATCAGCCAGTAGTTTCAGATTAGCATGTATGAAAAACCACTTGAATGAATGACTGTACCAAGTTCAGGAAGCAATTTCACAAACATTTCAACTTTTTTTTTATCAATATTTTAATCCCCAGTAGATACTAACCATATTAACCATGGCACACAGTGCTCCAGTATTTTAATTCAACTTAGATTTTTTTGTTTTTAATGTATTTGAATAATTCTTTTTAATTTTTATTTTTTAAATCAAAGTGTAGACCCTTTTTCCTAAACTCATTAACAGCTGTTTATTCTGAGATACGCAGCTGTCACGGGATTGCCACTACAAACATATGACTTCAGAGAATGTGATGCTGGGCATTAAACAGAATATAAAGTACAACCTTGTAATGTCTGCAGCAGTAATATGAATCCATATCATACTGATGGACTATGTACAATTTGAAAAACAAATACAGTTGATGTGTAGTGAGGTAGTTTAATTTTACTGCTGTGTTTTACTGCTTTTACTCAATGAAAGGCTCTAAAGAATTCCTCATCTTTGTCAGCTAATGGTAAACATAACTAAAGAAGTAATAATAACTTACACTTCTTCAGCAAGGGAGGAGTACAGAAAGAATCAGCTATCCACGCAGAGGGCATATAAAAGAGTGAAAAATAGGCAGTCCTAATTGTTAAAGGTAATATTTAGCTTCACTCACAGACCTGTTAAATAACCAAAACCCATCCACTCGTGTTGTGGGCAAGTTTCTGAGAAGTGTCCCACACTTACTGCACCAGAGAAGCAGAAAAACAACGACACAATTATGACTTATCAGTGTATGTTGTGATGTCTCCCTTGTCTACTGTTTGCTTAGGACTATTTCTCATCCATTTCCCTACTCAATGCAGTCAGTATGAGCTGATATGACAAACTCAGAATGCATATAGTACTGCTTTATACAGACTTGAATAGCACATTTGCAGCCACATGTGATGGAGATGTGGTGACTAGACTTTGACCTCTGACATGAAACTGTGAGACACAGAAAGAAAGAATGACAATCTACTGTTCTGGGTATCTGATGGGTGGCAAGAAGCTGCTGAACCGTGGTGGTAAGTTCAGCCATTATCTTCTCTGTTTGCTAATATCTGTCTTCCACCTGAACAGTACTCTGAGTTTTATGCCTCTGCTGGGTCCATTTATGCTTGAACTATAAGCCTGTGACACAGGCTCAAATACAGAAAAAAAGCTGTTAACTAAAAATGAGATGAAATAGGGGGGAAAAGGAATACCAAACCATTATTAATTCACCAGGCTGTTAAAGTGGTAAACATCCAAATTATGTTGCAAAGGAAGAAAATAAAATGACACTTACTGTGAGGCTTAGCTTTTAAACAAACAGACAACAACAAAAAAGACGAGAGAGAGCGAGAAGCCAGGTTATTCAGATGATACTAAAAAGCTGTTAACTTCTTATATTTGGCAGCTGACATAAAACAACATGTACGGCAACCTAACCTTGCTTTAGAGAAATGTGTCACACCACATAAGCAAATGCTAGAAATGTTTTGTAACGTTGCCAAGTGAGACAGCAGCGCGTGCTCTTTTGTACCGTCCAATTCTGTTAATTAACATATGTTTGATAGTTGTTGTGAAGTGTGGCAGCAAAGCAGGTTTGACACCTTGCTTTTGGACAGTAGCTAGTTGTCTGACAGTATACGCTTGTATCTTGTACTCTTATATCCACTATATTTGATCCAATGCAAGGGGGTGTAATGAATTTGTAGATGATCAAATGAGATTACAGACCGACCATGTCTCAACAGAGATGAGTTAGAGATGAATGGAGATGAGATTGCAAAGCCTGTTGAAATGCACACTAGTATGCTGTGTGCAGACAGAGCAGAATAGAGGAGAGAGTTTGCAGCTGTGTATACTAATGCCACTGAGTTCCTCAAATAGGAGTTGTAGGTAATAGACTAGGCAAATCCAAAATTTCAGTGCAATAATGTCATTTCATGCATGCTATATTGATTTCTGTGCCTGAACCGACTACACAGATGACCGTAAGTGTCATAAAAAGCCATTGCCAAGCCGTACTCCCCTTATCTTCTCACATACATCCTTGGAGTTGTTTTTAAATAAAATAAGCATGCTTTAAAGATTTTTCACAGCAGCACAGCATAGACTCCAAACAAATCATTAATTCATTTTACATGGAGCAAAAAGAGATTCCCACATCTGCTGAGAAGTGGTTTATCTATTCAAATGTAATAGAGAAGAGAAACAGCCCGTGTTGGGCAGCTGGTATTGCTGCTATTATTCTGCTTTCTCGTTCATTCATAAACCTGTGCAGGCATTGGTTTAATGGCCTTGAATCTCAGCCTTTTACTACATGTCATTCAGGCATTATATATTTTAAAGTACATAGTAACAAGTATGCAGCATATGACATTCTTTTATGTGCTCAGTATTGCTTTGATGGAAGTGATGATGTGGAAGTAATTTGTTGTTGGAGAGGAGATTAGACTCCACTATTTGACAAGCGAATCAATGTGGACTCAGGACAACCCCCTACCCTCCTGCGCCATCTTCCAACACCTAACCATCTTCATTTTTAGTATTTACCATTTATCTTCAGCCTGTCTATGGATTCCCGACAAGTCCATTAAGCAAGAGACACCTTAATGGCTCTCTGCTGATGATGGAGAATCCCTTGTCTGATGAGAAAGGTGAAAAAGACTAAAAAAAAAAAAAAAAAAAGTAACATCCCTTTGACCTTTGGGTCTATATTCAGTCACAGAGATGTCTGGATGAGCTGGATTGGCATCATCACTCTCCCAAATCCCTGAAGTGTCAGAGATTACCTGACTGAAGTTTGAAAACCTATCAGAATGTTTGGGTTTGGTTTTAAATAGAACTGTTAATCATTACAAGACAGTAGAGAATAAAACTACATTTTTATACCAAAACTTGTTGTAAAAGTTGTTCTTCATTTCAGCTACCCCCCTCCCCCCCAATCACTCTGGCTAAGCTGTTTTGGCTTACTTAAACATATATACAGGAAATGTTGACAGGAAAATGAAGGTGGAAATGATAGAACTAAAATAAAGTGCAAAGGACTCGCAAAGAGCAAACAGAGGAGAAAGCTGCAAAAGGAGCCTGTAGTGGCTCGGCACGCACAAGCCAATAGCCGCAGCTGAGTACTCTCCAGTAAAGATAACAACATCACCGCAGCTAGATTACAGGCCCCAGTGATGGGCTGTGGGCCCAGGCAGAGATTAACACTGGCGTTCAGGTCTTTCTGGGACCTTGTCCCAGCGCTAACACTTACAGAATGAGATCTCTACAGGAGCACACAGTAGAAGCCAGACTGCCTGTCCAATGAAGACTAAATGATCAGGTAATCTGGTTTACACGTCTGTTAAATGGCAAAGAGCTCTATTGTGGCTGATAGCTGCCAAAGGTTACCCCTACTGTGTCCTGTTATAATATGGAACTGTGGAGATAAAAAAGAATCAGTTTTGCACAGGGCAGAATACAAATATAATAACATAGTTTGGGTGACACAATTACATCTGTTGGTTAAATATGCAGTACTATACAAAAGTCCTGACCCACTGCTGCTTTATATTTTGCTAGAAAAACAGGAAATAGGTTCAATGACTTATTGAAAAACGTGCAAAGATAAATGGATATGCAGTGTATAAGGCAGAGTTAATACAATTCTGATTAACTTGAAAGTCAACGTTCTTGAACACGGCATGAACTCTCTCAGACAAGTTTTCTTGTAACTCCTTTAAGTAGTCTTCAGGAATAGTTCGCTGTGCTTCCTGAAGGACATTCAAAGCTCTTCTTTGGATGTTGGCTGCCTTTTATTTTGTTCTGTCACGGTGATCCCACACTTCTTCAATAATGCGCTTTCCAGATGGTGTTACATGGTCGATCAAAATCTGATGTTATTTTTCTGCATTAATAATTCAGTCAGTTTTTGACCCTTACACCACTGGCTGAAATGCAGCACCAACCATGACCAGCGTGTTTCACAGATCCTTGAAGACACTCTCTGATCTAATTTGGATTCATCACTGCATAAGACTTGTTGCCACTGATTTTCTGTCCACTTCTTGACATATCTCAGCCTTTTCCCCCTTTTCCCCTTCCTTAAGAATAGCTTCATCTTCTTAACAGCTACCCCTCCAATGAGACCATTTGTGATGAGGTTTTGGGGAACAGCAGATGGATCCACTGAAGGGTAAGGTACATCTCTCAGGTCCTGTGACAGGTTGACTTGATTTTTTTTCCTATTACTTAAGGACTTGACTTTCAGATACTGTTTATCTGCTCTGGAGTTTTCTAGGCTGGCCACTTTTTGGCTAATAGCTCTTTTGGAGTCACCTTGTTTGTACAAAAATACTATTTTATTCCTTCCAGACTTGTGTCTTTGGCATTTTTCAAAGATTCCGCTGAAGAATTGAGTTCAAATTTTGTGTTTTAAAACAGGCTGCTAATGACAAAGTTCCTGAAGGTACAATTTAAAATTGGTTCATTGTTACGGACTGGACCTGTATCTGACAGAGTGAAAAAGCAGCCAGTAACCAGAAACCTTTGAAAAACCTTCACAACTCTGTCTCAAGACTATATTAAAAAAATTACAAGACAGTTTAGCTCCTTGGAACTAAAAAAATAAGTAATTGAGGGGTGGTTCCAGACCTCTGTACGGTACTGTATATATCTTTTTTTTCATTGCTTTTGAAAAATATTAATATTATTAATCATCACTGACAAAGAACATACTGAATAGTAACAGAGAGATAAAACAGAAGAGCACTTACATTACATTAAATGCATTATTGCATTTTCTATTTTAGATCTGAAAAAAGAGTGCACATTATGTTGTATGTGTTGGAGCTTCCTCATGAAAATGATCCATTTCAGATGTCAGGAAATCTCAACCTCGAGTGAGTTTTTACCGCCAAACTGTAGTGGCATCAACTACATTGCACTCACCTCTATGAACTTACCACTCACAGCAGAGCAGCCTCAGCTCAAAACCTGCCCTCAGACACATTACCAAGGTAGAGCCGAAACTAATGGCAGTGGTTGATGGCACGAAATCCACGTTGTGCAAAATCTGCACTCCTCAGGACCCGGTGTAACGATTAAAGTTAAGTATGCACTGTCTTACATGGTTCATGACACAAACAAGACCCAGTTCAAGTGACCAAGTGATAGTGTTTATGTTTAGCTGGAATTTATACCTTATTCCTGCTGTAAAGATTACACACAGAAACTCTTTACTTTGCCTACCAATCCATTTCTACTTACAAACACACTCCATTTGCAGGACTAACGTCAACATTCAAACTAAATTAAATAGTACATTAACAATGCGGTTTGCCAAATTGAAATAAAATTGCTGCTTGGAATACTTTACTGGCAACAATTATTCAGTGGAAAAGTATGACATCCGAAAATTACAGACGTGATAAAGATGAATGGCGAGGCATAATAAACACACCGGAGACTGGAGCTTGTGCTGTGAAGTGTAAGCTACTAAAACACCTTCTGCAAGTTAAGATAGAGTTTGGTTTCAAAATCAATGACAGAAACAATCAAACATCACTCACAACTGAAAAGACAAATCATTCAAATATGGTAGATAATCTTTTTTGAGAGATGATCACTTGAGCCGGTGATGAAGTTTCGCAGATTCCTCACTCCTCACAAACCAGGGGCTTGGGCCCTGTGCAATCTAGACATGCAATGATTGCAATAATTTCCTTGTCCAGTTCTGGCTTACTGTTAATTAAAAGTCCGACCTGCCATTCAAATTTTACAAACTGTAATGTGTAACTCTTTTTTCACATTTTTACATTTTCCTCATCAGGTTAAAGGAGCTTCTGTTGCTCAAGCAAATTTTACAATAAATAGATTTGAGTATACTCACTGTAACACTTAGCATTTTAAGATCTGTGTCTCTTACTGTATCTCTAAATTCAAGGTGACAGTGGGGATTTTCACACCACTGTGTCACACACTAAGTTACATTACAATATGCGGCAAATAAATCAGTGCTGATCTTGCTGGAGTTGGAGGTAATTAATCTTTCACAACAGTTATATTTACTGAAATTTCTACAGGGAAAATAGAAGATGCTGTAATAGAGTTTCTACACTGATTGGCAGAGAAATGGCAGAATACTATCTACTTTTAGTGATACAAGAAGTCCAGATATATTAAGATCCTATAAAATATTATATTTTGTTTCATAATCCACATTCTGTATAGTTTATGTTTTACAGAAGGCTAATTCAATCAGCCGGTCGCTGATCGTGGCCAAGTAGCTGAAAAAAAAAGGTCACCAGCTGAATAAGTGATGGATGTCTGGTTCAATCCCAAGCCAATACTGTACTGTGTGTTATTTCAGATCCTGCGCTGTGAACGAGTAACCATGTCTCAGTATTTCGTATCGAGAAAGTCCAGGTTAGAGTTCAATATTACTGACACGCCACATATCCAGATACTGCATGGATACTTTAAATATTTAATGCGTTTAAATTGGAAGCATGCATGGAAATGAAATCATGAATATATTTATCCTAAACTCAGATCTGGTTAGCTTTAGATCAACAAGCATGACCCACTGGGAGCAAACAGAGAGGGGGGTGTTTGCTCATGCTTATTCAGTGTTTGTTAGACATTTCTTTTTGTGCTGATATCTATTCAGTATTTGTTGTCTATTGCTTGTTCGATGTTGATTGTGTCTGGGCCTGTGCTTTCTATTCACATGTCAGTGTCTGTGTATTGGCTCTGAGGAAAAAACTCAGCAGACAGTGACTGAAATGCCTCTCCTCTGAGAGTATAGCAGCTAATAGCAGTCCCAGTCCTTGAGTTTTGAGGTTATCCCATTCAATCACTCCTCTCCACTTCAGCAGACACATTACTAGGCTGCAAAGAGACCCTGGTACTATGGTATAGCAAGCAATAGGATGTGATAGCACAGAATGGATGTTGCACTGAGCAATTTGTTCCTGCTGTTTGTGATAAAACCTTAAGACATAATCCTGTTGAGTGGGATTATTAATTTGATTTGATGTGTTTTAAGGCTTTAAATGTTAACATCAGATGTTCACGGGGAGAAAAAAAGAAAAAAAGGAAAATGAATAAGAAGGCTATGCACAAAGCGCGCTCTAATGTTGTGCCATCTGTGTTCTGTGCCAAAGGGAGACTCCTCCTATTCACACTTCTGTGATTTCCAATGCATCCCAGCCCAAGGTGACTGACACTTACACAGTTGCAGTGCAGCTTGTTCAGAGAGCCATAGCTTAGTTTCTGACAGAAGGCACAGAGGTTTTGACAGGACATGACCCCACTGAGAATATAACTCCATGTTCAGAGTTTTATTCATCTATTAGTTTTTTTGTGCCAGAGTTTTGCCTTCAAAGAAACCAAATTAAATAAATACATTAAGTAAATATTCGTTTTCATCAATTTGTATGCACCTAGAATTCTGTGGTAACTGAAATGATTCTGCAGTTATTTGCACATGCCTCCATTTCTCATACAAAAAGGTAAAACTGCACATATTTTTGCACATTACTTCTGGATTTGAATAACAACTCATTGTGAAGCCAAAATGTAACCCAGAGAGAGAAGAGGCTGAAGATAATTGAAAATGTTCACTGGAAAAATCCACTTGAAATTAGTGATAGCTGCCAATCTGATCTGTGGATCTTTTGTCCTATAATACCCTGTTATATTGTTTAGTTTCAGGAAAGGAAGTCCAGATGTAAATATGTCCTAACACACATGTGGGCTTTTTGAACAAGAAACCAAACAAATATTCACAACAGGAAAAAAATGCATTGCTAATATCATTGACTAGCTAAATAACTAAATAGCAGCAGCATGTGCAAATGTCATTTGGTATATTAATTACTCAGTCACCATTGATTAAAAGTAGACTGGCTACCTCGTTGTGATTGCATTGAATTTTTCACGTTTAGTGACCAATGTTGAGTGTAACATGCACAATGTGTAATGTGTTACTGTAACAACATTACATTTCTTAGTAATGTTTCTTCATTTAAGAAGTTTCTTGCATGATGAAAGTTCAGTTAGCTGCATGCAGGGTGGATATAATGAAAACGAAGACAAAGATAGCGCACTTGCGCTCCGATCAGCTGACAGCGGTGGAGGGATCTACGACTTTTGAAAAGTAATGTGCAAGCTGCTTCTACGACAGAAACAACTGCATTATACTGCTAAGCACAACATCAGCTCTTTGTAAACATCTGCACAGTGAGCATGCTAACACAACGCTTGCAAGAAACCTGGAGTGATGATGAAGGTGATTTTATGCCAAGCTGAGCCCATCAGTTAGAACCTGATCTTCTACAGAAAAAAAGGCAGTGATGAGCAGTCAGACATGTAGCATTGCGGCCCTGCACATGTTTCTCCGATACCATCACTGTCAAGTGTCTTTGGGCTGGTGTTACACTTTTCGTTATGTTGTCAGCTTTGCTTTACTTCAACACTAAAAGAATCACTTGCAGATGTCCTCATTAGGATCGGGATTTGTATTGGCACGTGGCTCTGTAACCTAAATGTTGTATTGTTAACTGGAAACTTTGTGAGTAATCTAGAGTGCTGCATTACTCTTAAGAAAAGTAAAGAGTAGTGTACAATACATGGAAGAAATTGCAGTGACCAACTAGTCGTCCAGAGTTTGAGTGTCAAAAAATCTTCAAACTTTTTAATTACAAGATCATTTAAAAAGGTTGCCACATGCAAAGCAACTGGTCTATAAACAGCTGTGGTCCGTCTCAGACTGACTGCAACCACTCTCAGACAGACTGCCACAGGTTTGCAAATAAGTGCCACGTAATTGATAAACATTAGCAGATTGCTACCATGTTGCAATGAATCTCATCTGTGATTCATCTCGTTGAATTCTGGTTATGTTCCTAAATAAAAGCACCTATGTAACTTTTTCAGTCAACTTTTTCAGTCAACTTTTTCAGTCAACAAATCCATCGCTATTTGTGGAGGAACTTTTGACTTTTTGTTCATTGCTGTAATATCACAAACTGACTGTGTATAATTTCAAACTTGACTTCTTTCGATTGCAGAGTGATAGCAGACTGACTTGGTCTTATTGCAGTTTTATTGCCATTTTAGATGGCAACTAACCACGAGCTGTCAGAACCCCGGTCCCTATCTTTGAAGTAACCATTAAAAGACAACAAGACTTCAGTGCACACAGTTGCAATAATTTTAGTCTAGTTCCCCTAGTGTCGCTAACACACACTATAAAAGATGGATATAGCTACCATAATATCCTCCGATGGTTTGTGAAGTATTTCTGATCATTTTCCAAAGACCACTTCTCCTTTTCATCATGACTAGATAAGTTTCACTTGGTGAGCTGTTTGAAGAAAACTATGTAGATTTCCTTCAACAGCTTCAACTGTCCCAACTGAATGATGAAAAATGAATTTCATTTCCAGTTGAAGTTTAATGATTTTTATTGCTCAGACTGAGAGAAAATGCATTTCACTAAATCTTCACATGGGTGCTACTATTGCTCTGTTACTCCTTTTCCAGGCCGTCCAGTCTGAGATGATTGGTTGCTGGTGTCCAAGGTTTCATGAGGTTTTTGTGACACCTCTTCTCTATCCACTCTTTCTGTACCTGCCTGATTCTAACACTGCTTGACACTTCTGTTGATGCATAATTCAGTGAGGAACTAATTACCCTAGCAGCTGGCACAAAGAAATTTCCTGCCTGCCCTACTGTTGCAGCAGTTCCTCACACTTTGTCAACACAGAATTTCCTGCTGCCGTGCCCCAGTACCACACAGTGTAAACCACATCACTTTTAACTATCCACTCTTTGAATCAATGTTAAATGAACTTTGACGCTCCCAGTATTATTTGGTTGAACACTGTGACAAGCTAAACATGTGAGGTGAATAAAAAATGCATGGCTTTCTCCACCTACAAAGTATGATTGAAATAAATGGTAACACTGCTGTGGTTGCTTCGTATCAGTGCTGGGTTATTCTTGCCTGATTGTGCCTTACTTGTAGAGGACGACATGAATTGCAAATCATACTAAAACGCGGAGAATGTCTGAATTTACCTGTTGAGGATGAAAGACTGAAATGTCTTTTGAGTGCCGTTTTGGAAATTCCATAAAAGCATAATTGGAACTGCATCTGTTTTATCTCGCTGTGTAGATCAAACAGCTGTGGTGCCACTTGACGAGCATACCGAAGGCCCCATCAGTGAAGAAATTCACCATGATGGCGATCACTTGGAAACAATATAGAGATTACAGCTTGTCTTTTTTTTTTTTCTTGAGCGACTAGCAAACTTTTTCAACCAAGCTGAAAGTGAAACAGTTCCTTCACTGGTATTTTCTTTCAAAAACTCTTTGCTCTTATTAAAATTATTCACATTCTAGACTCACAGCCAGTTCCTTAGGTACATCTGTACAACCGCTCATTAACGCAAATGTAGACATGGTCGAGACAATCTGATGTTCAAGTGTTCAAACTGAACAACAGAATGGGGAATGAAGGTTATTTAAGTGATTTTAGATGTAGTATGGCTGTTTGTGTTAGACTGCTTGGTCTGGCTATCTTAGAAATGCCGATTGACTGGGATTAGTCTGGATAACTATCTCTAGAGTTTACAAAGAATAGTAAAAAAAAAAAAAAAAAAAGGGTAAATATCCAGGGAGCACCGGTTCTTGAGCAGGTGGCCTGCAGGAGCAGATAGCCGCATCAGGTGCAACTCCTGGCAGGTAAGACTGCATAACTGAGGCTAAAATTGGCATGGGCTTACCAAAATGGGATAACTGAAGATTGAAAAACATTGTCTGGTCTGGTCTGGTGAGTCTCAGTTGTTGCTGACATTTGACTGGCAGGGTCATGATTTGGTGTAAACAACAAGGATCCATCCTGTCTTGTATCAGTGGCTCAGGCTGGTTGTTGTGATGGACTAGTGTGGGGGCTATTTTGTTGGTCCATTTCTAACCTCTTAATATCGTGGACCCATATTCTGATGGCTGCTTTCAGCAGGATAATCTGCTATCACGAAGCTCAAATCATGTCAAACTGGTTTCTAACTCAGTATTGTTCCTTTTGGATGTGGTGCAGCTCACATCATGAATGTGCAACATCTGTGTGGTACTGTCACGTCAGTATGCACAGTTTCCACCATCTTGTTGAATCTGTACCACCAAGAATTAAGCCAGTTCTCACCTCAAAAGGAGGTCCAACTTGCAAGGTGTACCTAATGAAATGGCTGGTGAGTTTATATAAAGACTTGCATTAATATTTCTTTTGAGGACAGAATATGGGCCATTGTTTTTAATGTTGTGTATTTCCTCTAAGCTGCAACACATCCACTCTGCAAAAGACCCTCAAGCTAATGCCACTACAGTTATAACTACAAGGATCACGGTCTTCATAATCAGGCAGCTCATTTGGATATGCATCAGTCATGCTCCAGGCAGCTGTTTAGAAACACTTCTCTTCCTCTGTAAAAATGCATCATTTTTGTTTTAACATTCAGATTAGGTAGACACAAACAAAACTGTCAAAACATTTATTTATTAATTTATGTGTGGAAAAGAAAATCACAATTAATTAGGTATGCTAATCATTGATTCATTAAATATTTAATTGAGATTCTGACAGCATTTCCAGTATACTTATATAGGGCATGTTAAATTTCTCAAGTAGCAATAAAAACTACACTAACTACACTTTTCTGTTTAACAGCTGCAAAATCACATCAAAACTATTAATCACACTTCACTCAAAATTAGTTTTCTAACTATATGACAGCACCGTTGAGCTCTGTGGGTTGACTGAAGTGAATAAAACTTTGTCTTGTTGGTCAAAAAAAAATCTTTAAGAGTTTACAACCACACTAGCAGCTCTGTGAGGCTATATAGTACAGTAGAACGTTTAGCTAATGTCAGCATGCTAAAATAATGTCAATAAAAATGTTTAATATTCATCTTAGCTCATTATGTTGATGCATTTTTGCTTGCCAAATATTACTAAACAAGAGGTCTAAAATGGAAAATATTAACCTGGCAACCTGTGAGCCTGTGACTGCTGGGATAGGCTCTAGACCCTGAACTAGACAAGCAGTGGATGGATGGGAAGCATGGATGGATAGCAGGTCATATTATGACCTTGTCATAACACTATATAAAAAGTCCATGTAGCAAGCAAGCCAATATTTATCAAGCTAATCCATTTAAAATCACAAGCATCAATCTTATTGAAAAAAAATTAGAGCTCTTTTAAATACACCACCAGAAAACCAAAACGATTCAACAGAGTTGTTCAGTCCCTCCTGTAAAGACTGAAATGTTTCCAAAATGTGAAACTCTTGATGCCACTTAATAGAAAGTCGAGCTACCACAGCAGTTCTTTCCATTTTTAGTCAAACCTGGGTAAAGTCGCCTCTATTCTTCCCCTCTAACCTGGCCAGATTCTGACTCAGCTGAGATGCTTGTTGCTATAAACAATAATAACTGGAAATATTAATAAATCCTAATCAATGCAAGTTTATGGACAACTATAACAAAGTTGGTGCACTTCAAAAAAAATGTAGTAAAGACACGAAGAGGACCTTCATCTAGTATTAACATCACTCATGTCAAAGCCTGTGTGGATACATGAGCACTGTTCTTTATAATTGGGTGAAGAAATTAAATTTATTCACTCAGAAAATTAATTTCAAAAGCTGGAACTTGTTCATTTTACTGGGCAGAACAAAAAACAAAAGGAAAAGCAGAGAAGTGAGAGAAGATGATGATACTCTGAGAACAGATGGGACTGCATGGTCTTGTGCTTGACTGTCGAGGTTAATTGTTTATTTGCTCCAGTAGCTGTAGTCTGTTCAGATTATTGTTATCAGGGGGGACTGAAGATTTTCCAGCCAAGTCCTTTAAGACCCCTGCTATGTGCATGATGAGCATATAGCAATATCTCCAAATATAAAGGGATAGACACTATTAGAGCCTCACTGATATTTTTGAGACACTGGAGGTTTTGGCGAATGTGACGTGCAAAGAGGGGGATTTTTTTGTGATTATTATTATTTTTACTTTTAGCAGACACTGCTTGCTGCATATTTTAGGCTCAGAGTAATGATGTGATGAGTTGCACCCAGTAAAGTGTATAACATGATAGATGACAGTAGATGATCTTTAACATACTGGAAAAGCTTTCAGACATAATGAAGTGTCTGTTAGGTGCACCTAAATTAGTCCATGTACATAGAAGTTGGGCCAGAAAATGTATTTCATTTAACAAATTAATGTTAGAACTCCCGCTCTCTGGACTTCTGGTGTCACTCGTGTGATAAACCAGAACCGGGTCGGACAGTCTCAGTCGTTGTGTCCTTGGGCGAGACACTTCACCCGTTGCCTACTGGTGGTGGTCAGAGGGCCCGGTGGCGCCAGTGTCCGGCAGCCTCACCTCTGTCAGTGCGCCCCAGGGTGGCTGTGGCTACAATGTAGCTTGCCATCACCAGCGGATGACTGGATATGTAAAGCGCTTTGGGGTCCTTAGGGACTAGTAAAGCGCTATATCAATACAGGCCATTTGCCATTTATGGAGTTCAAGGTTTTTTTAAAATGACATTTTCTGGAGTATACTTTTTTTCAGTAAATTTTCACCATGTGTTGATAAAAGACATTTGGAAAACAGACATAATTAAATCTCTCTTTGTACTGGTTTTATTTCAGTTTGAGAGGGATAGCTGAGGTCATTTTGGAGACATAGTTAGAAAGACAAGATTAAGATGTTTTGGACATATGCAGAGGAGAGATAGTGCCTATATTGGGCAAAGATTGTTGAATATGGAGCTGTCAGACAGGGGATAAAGATGAAGACCACAGTAGATTCTTGGATTTAGTGAAGAAGGACATGCAGAGGGTTGGTGTGACAGAAGAGGATGCTGAGGATAGAGTGAGATGGAGGCAGCTGTTCCACTGTGGAGGTCCCTCAGGAGCAGCTGAAAGAAAAAGAAGATTTCAATTGTAGTAAAATATTTTTCTGTGAGCATTTCTCACATGACACATCGTGCAAATGTCCTTGAGAATTGTCCACCATATTGGACGTGATACAACCCCCGGTTGCTAGGGAAACTTGTATTCCCCAACTAGTTGGCAGTGGTTCCTGGATGTTGCTCTCCAGGAACACTCCTGATGTTTTGTTAGCATTTGTGAAAAGGTGCCATCTTTTCTGGGCAAAACAGCATGCCAGTAAGATACCATGAAGAATTTTTAGTATCGTTTTCTTGTAATTTTGATATATTATTGATAGTTTATGTGCAAAAATGTAAATAAATCGTGTTTTTTTTGTTTTGTTTAGAAGCTGGTGTAAGTAATAGCCCTTTGGTATGATTTATTCCTATCATTAAGGACCTTTTGTTGTATCTCTGGATGTACCTGCGGCAGAATTACAGGTAATGTCTGTGCAATGGGATTAATAGGAAGTGGCTCCCAAAGATTGCCCCCAACTGGAAGTTTTAAGGCGTTGATGTCAAACTCATGTTACATCATAGGCTGCATACAGCCCACTTTGATGTGAAGTGGGTCAGACCAGTGAAACTAAATGATAAAAAGTTACAGAAAAGGTTCTGGTAGATCATTGCTCAAACTATCATGTAATTATAAATTTACAGTGTAACATTTTTATTAAATCACAGAAAATGCCCTTGTAATTTGGTGCAGTATGGATAGCTCACTAGGAAAAGCTATAAAACTTGTGAAAACAGTTAAAAGTTCAAAATATTTCTAAAGCTGTCCACTGGGCCAGTTTGGAGCCTTTGGCCCCAGTACCTTATGTTGGAC